>NC_133931.1:170727971-171927971 GCF_031877795.1 Strix aluco | reverse complement strand
GGTATATTTTGTGCTGTATATATGCACATGTGCACACTGTAAATTTAAAATATCTGTTTTAAGCTTTGGAGAAGAAGAAAAAAGTGTGTTCTGACTCAGAAGCTTCAGAATCCTCCTCCAGTGTGTCAAGCTCTTCAGAAACTTCATCTGAAAGTGAAGCTGACAATGAAAGAAGCAGAAGAAGAAAGCGTAAAAGAAGAGTTAAAACCAAACAATCAAGAAAACGAAGAAAGGAAGAGAGAAAGAAAGAGGATCCAAAGTGCAAGCGAACCTCAAACCAAAGACGGTGACTAGTCTCTTAAATTAAAGAATTTCAGAGAAATTTGAAAAATTCTACTTTGTGTTCATGAAATCGTCAAGCAATGAATATGAAAATGCTTTTATTTAAATTAGGATTTTGGTGCTTGATTTTATAAACAAAGCAAGCCAACTAACCAAACAAGAAAAGCCCTAAAGCTGAGCTTGAGTAGATTTTTTCCATGAAAGACTTTGAGATCTTTGCAGATAGAAGCTAGAGTGACTTTGAAATGAGTCTCAGCATGTTAAACTCAGTATACCTGTGTTTAAGTGAGACATTAGGCAAGTAATAGATCTTTCATATATCTTTGATTATATTTTTAAAATAGTTCTTAACAAATGGCAAATTAAAGGCAAAATTATTTGCTGTAAAGCGAGAACTGAGCCTTCTTTCCACTAAGAGTGCACCATTCTTCCTTTAGCCTGAAATGGATTGTTAATGAAACATGGTTTGGTTGTTAAGTGACCTTAGTTTGATACATTGTGTGGACTTGTTTTGGATTTCACTTTGGAAAGTGGTGTTTATCAGTTGAGGGTTAATTTTTATTTATCAACTTATTTTTCCCCATAGCAGCCTTTCTGACAAGAGTGATACAACAGAAAAAGCAGTCGATGTTAGCATAAAGAGGGATAAACCTGTGGTACGTCCTGAAGAAATTCCCCCAGTGCCTGAAAATAGATTCTTGCTAAGAAGAGATGTGCCTGTTGTCAGTGTAGAACCTGAACCGTAAGGAACACTGAGCTTTCTTATTATATTGACTTGATGGAAGCTGTGCATAAATTTTTCCCACTAATGTTCTATTACTAGTACTAACATCAAATGATGGCTGTAGTGCCAGAATTTCTAAACGAGGTAATTTAATCGTCCTTCTTACAGTTTTCTGTGTAATATTCCTTACAACCTGTGTCAGCATTTTTCAGTGAGATCTAATGAGTGAGTTTCATTGGTCGTTACGGATCATGCATGTTATGACCTTAAACTCAATTACAGATGATGCAAAAAAAAAAAGTGAGTAATTCCAGAAGAAATTTTGCAATGTAAACCACAGCAGCGTTTGGTTGCAAGGGAAACTTGGGATTGGGAGAGGTGACTTTTCATCTTTCTTAGACTGAAGAAGAAACGTTGGTTCAAAATCAGTCAACCAGATTTGTATGACTTATTTATGATTTTTGAAAATAAGATAAGATAAGATCTCCTTTTGATAGAACAGAAGTAATGAGTTCAGTTACTTTCAGTTTGTGTTTTGCACATCTACTAAATTGCACTTAGGTTCTTTTTCTATTTAATTTCTTTGCTTTTGGACTCAGATGAGCTGATACATTACATTGCCAGGTATCTCTAAAATCAGTTTGGGTTTTTTTATTTCATTTAATGGTATAGTCTCCCGTAAGTCTTTTTTTTGAAACCTTACTCATGTTTCCAAAGCCTTAGTAACTGCTTCTTTCACGGATATTATGCAAACTGTAAAAAGGAGTGCTGAATTGCCTCTTGCTTAGGAAGGAAGCAAGGCTGTAGTACCTGTGGACTGTCGTGGTTGAGTAACTGCTGAGATCCTGAAACTCTCCTGTCCATGTTGTCTTTGTGATCTGTGCACCAAACACAAGTCAACTTCTTCAGAAAAGCCACCTACCACTTTACCAGAGTACTTTGCAAGTTCTCTGTTAGCATTTATTTACACATAAAGAGGTCAGATAGGTTACACGTTTGGTCGAAAACAAGTGTGTGTTGATTTGTCTTTTGTTGCAGAACTGTATGTCTTTATTTCTTGGAGAATTCACTGAATTCTTAGTTCTGCCATCTCAAAATAGATGAGTAAGATTAATATTTTGCATGATCAACTTAAAATTGATCTAAGTTAATTTTTTGGGTTTTTTCCATGCAAGCTCATATTTTTATTAATTTATATAGGAAGCTTCTTGATGCTACACCAGTTCTGACTGACCAGAAACCATCAGTCTCTAAATCTGGACGAAAAATTAAAGGAAGAGGCACAATAGTATGTGACAATCCTTGTATTGTTGTTTTTTTTTTCTTTCCTCTCACCCAGAGTATCTTGTCTGACCTTGATAAGAGCTTTTACTCTGCTCCACTCATGGGATTTCCTTGCTGTTTCTGTTAAGCATTAGGACTATAACATGTAACAGTAGACAGAGCTGTTCCACAGTGTCCTAAGTGTATGCAGCCCTTTCTGATGTGTATGGCTTGTCCTCCTGAGTTCTGGTATTTGCATCTCCTGATGGTTGTGCATACATTGCTGAGAAACAACAGTTTTGTCGGCAACTTTGGCAGAATCACATTGTTTGTTCTGCTTTTTGACATTTTAAAGTCAACTTTTTGTTTCCTTTTTTTAGCTACTTAATGTATTTTGTCAGGTTACATCAGCTGTGTTGGCTGAGATCATCTGTAATGTCATAGATGACACAGCGGGGACAAGAAGTTACTACTTTGCAGTGCTGGTAGTAAAGCATTTTTACAGATTTGCAGACTTGGTCTTTTTTTTTTTTTTATTACCTTTCTCTCTGAAGACTGCCAACTGTTCATGCAGATTTCTACCTCAGATCTTTGGTGTATCCTGAGGACTTTTGCCTTAGTTCTCTCTCCTCTAATAACCCACAGTACAGAGCCCCAAGCACACTGCACAGCTATACTGTTTTTCAGCCAGTAGAAGAGGGAGAAAGTAAGAAAAGCTTTTATAATTGTGCATTTCATTCTGGTATATTTCAAATTGTAGCATGCCATGACTGAGCATATTCTTTCCCTTTAAAATAATTTAGCAGGCAGCATTTGGGTAACCATAAACCAAACCAAGGCTTGGTCCAGAATTCTTTTGCAAGTGGAAGTCCTCAAAAAAAAAAAACAAACCAGTTTCTATATAGATATCAAGCTCTGTATAGCTGAAGACACTTTTCGTTAGAATAGTCTTAACTGAGACTCCTCTGAGCATGATTTTCTTATGTGATAGCCACTGGATTTGAGAAGTACTTTTCTACTGATCCCCATGATGCAATTATTTTAAGCCACAAAATGAACAGTTTAGATGGCCGTAGCGTCGACCAAGGTATTGTAGTGTTTGAGGTTCTGTTTTGCTGATCAGGGATATCAATTAAACTCAGACACCAGAGTGAAAAGAGTAGGTGTATTTACTAGAAATAACTAAATAATATAACAGAATAATATAGAAAACATACAGTAAGAAAAGACAAAGTAGCGCGCTTAAACAAATAGGAAAATACAGGGTAATGCATCAAATCATTACTGCCTGAGAGAGAGAATAGTGATTAAGAAAGATACATCACCACTTGCATACGTTACCATCATCCAGATCCGCAGTCGCTGGGGAGCCCCGGTTACAGCGAGGATTTGGAGAGCCTTTCCCTGCAAGTGGGAAATCCTACGCGGTGCGTCCACCCGTAGGTGAGGCTTCCAAAGTCGCTGTGAGCGGGCCCAGCCTTATATACCTAAAAATCAGTAAGCCAGAATAGCTGGCACCTTTGTTTTAAGCGGAAATATCTGGTTTTCATCTCAGTTAGGTTCCCCCCAGAGCCTGGCCAGGGCTTAAGGGAGAAGCTAAGGGAGTTTCCCTGCTTATCTAGTTAATTTATGAGCAAGGTCACAAGGCCAGGCAACTGTTTCCGTGGCCCTGTTATCTTGCCCACACATAAAGAAATATAAGGATACATTCAGGATAGACATGTTTTATGATGTTTAAACTACATCTTCTATGCATATTTCACCAATGACTACATACAGAGTTAGCAGTTTCAGTTCAAGGCCTGTTGCTCAGGCTTCAGTATTTCCACCTTTTACATCAAAATAGGTGGTTTGCTATAACTTAGTATAATACCTATTAGTACAATGATTATTAGTTATAAAATGTACAGGATTCATCTATAGGTCAACTCTGGCTTGGGCTTATTGTCCAAGCCTTAGCACTTCAGGTTCGCCTGAGAACCGACCCGTGTTCGCCAGCCTTGACATTAAATCTGATAGCTGTCTCTGCTGCATCCGACAGCTTTTGTTTGTATTTGACACTTCTGGTAGCCACTACAGGAAGCCTTTTAAATTGAATGTTTTGAAATATTTATGTAAATTTAAAAAAAAAGCTGAGTGGAATTTGCTTTTGCTAGGGATTTGGGTGTCTGTGTCTCGTTTTTCCTAATTTTGGCACCCTGTTGGCAAAATTAAGACTGAGAAGCAGTAATATCAGAAATAATTTAGGGCTAGCAATTAGTTGGAGAAACAAATCTTTCTGCAATCTCTAATAGTCTGATTAGCAACTGTTTCTGTCCAGGGCAAGCTTGTTTGATGTTTTTCAAAATGCTTGTTTAGTTTTGAATCCTCTTAGGTTCTGAGAGACTCCTAAGTATAATGTGAGAGAATTAGGGAGGTCCGTGAAACCTTCGCAACCTATTAAATGCCATTCCATCTGTAAAAAAATTTTTTTTAAGTAGTCACTGCTTCAGCTCAAAGGATAGGGAAGCTCCAAATCTTTATGGCAGGTTATCTTTATATTTTTGTATAATCCAGATGTCTTAAAGACTTCTGCCTGCAATTAACTGAATAAACCAATACATGTATCTTTCTGGTTTTATTCTGGGGGGCAATTTTTTTTTTGATGTTTTCACATATCGCTTGCTTTTATAAGTGGCTCAAAATAATTGAGTAAACCTTTGAGTCAAGGAGCATCTAATTTCCTCACAAAATTTACCTAAGTGTGTATCCAGCTGGGTAATGGAAAATAATGAGTTAGCAATATTAGAGGTTTTTTTTCTCTGCTGCACAAGTAGCTCTTATTGCCTACTTAAATGCTGTGCCTAAGCACAAGTTTTTAAGTATTAAGCTTCATTACACTTTTGTGAAGGGTGGGTTTTTTTTGCTTGAAAGGTGTCTTAAACTGGATTCCTATTTCTGAAGAGCTGAACAGCAGTAGCTTTTGAAATAGGGCTTGTCTTTACTCATACAGTTAAGTGTCTGCTAACTGAAGTGAAACAGCTGTGCTTTAGTATCCTGAAAAAAAAAGTTGGTTATCTGCAGTAATTGTGTTATTCCAAAGTGTGTTACCTAAAGGGGATCCATGACCACTTCCTCGAGTCTTCCTTTCACATTTTCAAGAAAATGGATTAGCTGCTGGCCCCTCTCAAACTTTGTGAAATGCTCTCGGAGTAGGTAAAGATACAGTTAGCTATGTAATCCAGTCTCACGTGCAGGGTATATGCATACCAAAAGTGGGTATTTTTGGCAGGAAATCTAGAGCTTGTTTTCTTCATGGACTTTGCGTGGGTAATGTTATCTGACTTGTGTTACAAAGATGCATGTAAAATCTGTGTAAGAGGCACCGTATCTTTTCTATATTATTCAGTCTCTTTTAAAGAAAAATGTGTTATGCATCTGTCTTTGTTTTCATAGCGATATCACACACCACCTCGATCACGATCTTGTTCTGAATCTGATGATGATGGGAGCAGTGAGACCCCTCCTCACTGGAAAGAGGAAATGCAGCGATTACGAACGTACAGACCACCTAGTGGAGAAAAGTGGAGTAAAGGCGATAAGTAAGATCCTAACCACAAATTTAAAATGTCTGGCTTTTTCACACAAGCTTGAATAGATTGTGTAGATGTACCATGCCGTTCATGTCTGAATAAAAAAATGTGTCTTTGTGGTTAACATACTCCATTTAAATTCCAAAAATCAGAGTGGAAAATTTTCTTAAAACCTTTCTACTTTGCTAATGTGACACCAGATGAACAGTGTCAGAAGAGTTGTTTCTGATGGTGCCATCTTGGATATTTATTTAAGAAGTAATTAATAGACCTGTCCAGTTTCCTGTTGCTTTCCATAAAGCCAGTCATGTCAGATTTCCTTTAGCCTCAACCTTGGTTATATGGTTTCTTCGGTTACCAAATAAGACAATTGAATCCACCAATCCTATATTGTTTTAGCTGTATGTTCCTTCTGCAATTGCAAACTGATGGAAGCCAGCTCTCCGGAATTTCTGATGACTTGATACTAAATATGAGCTGCTATCAAATTCTGATAGATAAACCTCAAAAGAAAAACTTAAGTATATCAAATATAATCATTACTGAGTAATTGTGAATGTTTCTGATAGTAGTCTTTTAGCTGGTACAGCAGTAAACTGAACGCACTCAGTATATAAAAAGAACTAAATAGATTATGATTTAAAGTTTGTATTTAAACGTGGTTTAAGAATCCGATATTTGTAGAGGTCAAAGTCCTGTGGACTAGAGTAGTTAAAACATGAAATCTCTTTACACAGGTTCTACAATATGCAAAACTTGCTGATGTTGGCTGATTCATTTCTTAGAGAAGTAGCTCTCCTGATAGTAATGTAATTCTATATCTTAAAAAGAGTGTAACAAGCTCAGTCAAAACACAGTTGTCTGGTAGTAAAGGGGGTGTGTGTCGGGGGGGGTGTGAATTTTTTTTAAACTTGGAGGTGGGGAAAATACTTAGTTTATCTGAAGTTTTTAAAGTATTTTCACTTAGTGCTTTGTTTTTCTAGGTTGAGTGACCCATGTACAAGCAGATGGGATGAAAGAAGTGCATCCCGGAGATCAAGATCTTGGTCACATAACGGTTATTCCGATCTAAGTACTGTGAGATATTCTAGCCATCACAAAAAACACAGAAAAGAGAAAAAGAAGGTGAAACATAAAAAGAAATCTAAAAAGCAGAAGCATTTCAAGAAGCACAAGCAAACGAAAAAAAAGAAAACATCAGCCTCATCAGATGTAGAATCCTCTCATTCCTTCTTCAGGAGGGCAAAGTCGTCATGTGATCGTGAGAGGAAATCTCGTTCTTCTTCATTGTCTTCTAGGCATTCATCCAGAAGAGACTGGTCTAAATCTGATAAGGAGGACCAAAGCTCATCAACTTTATCAAGCAGAGGGACTCGATCATACTACAGGTCCAGGTCTAGATCCAGATCTAGGTCTAAATCAAGATCTTATTCCCGAAGAAGTTCTAGATCAAGATCAGCCTCTAAATCATCGCATTCTCGAAGTAGGTCAAGGTCAAGTTCTAACCCTAGGCATCAAAAGACAGTTTCCAATTCTCCACGAAATATTTCAGCACGATTAAATGAAAACAAGTTGAACAAGACTTCTGATCCTGTAAGAGCAGTTATACTCCCGAGTGATAAGGTTGTTGTACCACCAGTTGTCCCAGAAAACCTCCCTGTTATTCCCTTAAGTGATAGTCCACCGCCTTCAAGGTGGAAACCTGGACAGAAACCATGGAAGCCATCTTATGAGCGAATTCAAGAAATGAAAGCTAAAGCAACCCATTTAATACCCACACAAACTAATTACAATTTAGTAGTCGTTAAAGAGGCTAACACTTCTTCCTCGTACTGTAAGCGACAAAGTTCAGATAGCGATCGAAGCGGCTATTCCAAATATCGTAGTGACAGAAGCTCAGATAGTTGGCTGAGATCAAGAAGCAGGTCCTCTCAAAGTAGGTCATACTCAAGATCTTATACGAGATCTAGAAGTCCATCTAGCTGTAGGACAAAATCTCATTCTTCTGGCAGGTCACCATTACCGAGTAAGTACCACAGTGACAGGTCGGGTTATAGTGAGTCAACATCTTATTATTCCCTTAGTGATGATGATAGACACAGAAACAAAAGAAAATCCGCATCAAGTGGTCAGAACGCTCGGTCTCTTAAACCGAGGCAAGAAACAAGCTCTGAAAGTACTCTCCCTTATAAGTGTACAAAAGACTATGATGAGTCTTCTCAAGGATTGAAAGAGAGCGACAGTTTATCATCTTCAGACTTCTCTACTGACAGTGAGTGTTCTGCCAAAATGAAAGCAGTCCAAGAAAAAGAAGACCGTTTTCAATTAGAAGAAGATACTCAGAAACAGGATAAAAATAGCTTAAGTTCTGAGAGGAGGGGGGGGAAATCCAAATGTGAAGGGGATTCTGATCATGCTAAAAAGAAAGCAGCTAAGGAGAAATCTCCTGAGCAGCCTAGAGGTGGTGCAAAAACTAAACGAAAATCCTATTCAGGTAGTAAATGGGACTCTGAATCAAATTCTGAAAGAGGGGATGCAAGGCATAATAGAGGAGATTCCAGACCCTCCTCTAGTAAAGAAGAAGGAGAGGCCACATCAGGATCTGATACAGAACTTAGCGTTACCAAAAGGATAAAAAAACAATCAAATTCTTCAGAAGGCTTTCTGGATTCTGATTGTACGTGGAAGACAAGCAAACAGTTGTCTTCTTCTGAGTCTGAGAGTTCTTGTTCTAGCTCAACAAACATTAGAGGAAAGGCAAAGAAACACAAACACGGATCAAAGAAACCTCTTAAAAAACCACATTCAAAAAAAGCAAAAGAAAAGTCAAAAGGGAAAAAGGAGAAGAAACACAAAGTTCAGAAAAGAAAAGAAATGTTTCATTGGCAGCCCCCGCTGGAGTTTGGTGAAGAAGATGATGATGAGGTAAATGAAAAGCTGGGTACTGAGGATGATAAAAAAGAAAACCAGCTTACCGGGGACATAAAGGATAAAAACCAAGTTTATGAAAAGGATGAAATAGTCAAAGACAAAATGGGAAATGGTGAAAAGAGTTGTGCAGATGAAAACCTTTTAGGTAGAAACGCTACATGTGATGCCTCACCAGATGGCAGTAACATTAATAAAGATAGCATTGAAACAGATGCTTCAACCAGTGCTTTAAACTCAGGAATAAATGTGACCACGTGCAAGGATGAGATTAAACAAGTTGAGGAAAGTAACCAGAACGGATTGGAAGATGTTATTCAGACAGATGACAGCATGGAGATTTGTACTCCAGATCGTAACTCACCAGGAAAGGTTGATGTGGATATTTTGTCTCCTGTTATTCTCACTACTAAACCTCAGGCTTTAAGTGCTAGTATAAATGAAGGTTTACACGTTGAAATGCCTGAACAAGATGCTGTCAAGCTAGGAAACAATATTATAGACTTTATTAATGTTAAAGAAGAAAAAGAAACAGGAAGGCAAGAAAATAACTCTGTCCCTGTGCCCAGTGCTAAAGACTGTAATCTAAAAAGTGAAATTACTGAAAATACACAAAGTGGTATGATAGATAATAAATGGAAGCCTTTGCAAGGTGTTGGTAACTTACAGCCAGCACCAATTAGTACTGCTGCAGAAGTTAAGAATGTAGCTTTAGCACCGGAGCCTAAACCAGCAGGTTTAAGAATTGAAATAAAAGCTAAAAATAAAGTAAGGCCTGGGTCTCTGTTTGATGAAGTTAGAAAAACAGCACGGCTAAATCGAAGGCCAAGGAACCAAGAAAGTTCCAGTGAGGAAGAATCTCCAAGTAGAGATGACAATAGCCTGTCCAGGAGTCTCAGCAGGTCACGAAGTAAATCTGAATCTAAATCCAGACACCGAACAAGGTCCATATCCTACAGTCACTCAAGGAGTCGGTCCCGAAGTTCTACATATTCATATAGGTAAGAAGTGTGTGCTAGTCCCACAGCCTACCGTGTTAACTTGAAAGTTCTGATATTTTTAAGGCGTGTTTTTCAACTCATGTTTTCCTTTTAAACGGCACTGTATCATTTAGCAAGTGTGGAATAAATATTTAGCTTAAAAGATAAAGCTTTATAATGCTTCCTGTTTTCTGCTGCCCTTCAGTTGTATTCTGTTACGTGCTTTCCAAAGTTGTTCATTGATTGTAGGTCAAGAAGCTATACAAGAAGCCGAAGCAGAGGATGGTATAGTAGAGATCGGTCAAGAAGTCGAAGTAGTTCTTACCACAGTTACAAGAGTCGTAGGTAAGTGTCTCTGACTGGAGGTGGTGTTGGGGTGTATCACAAAACCGGTAAATTAGGCGTAGCAGTACGATGCTTCAGTCTCTGAGCGAGTTGGAAATGTGCTTAGCTCTGCGTACTGCAGTCTGAAGTGTCTACTTGAAATGGGCAAGCTTGAATAGTCAGATTTCAAAATTTCCTGTTACTGAAAATAATTTTGTTTAATGTTTGGTAGTAGGGATAAGGAATTCTGAGCAAATCATGTTCCTCTCCTTTCGTTCCCCTCTCCCCACGCTCTCTTCAGCACTTGATTCTGATTAACTTCAAATGTCTCTGTTTTTGTCAGTCGGACCTATAGTAGAAGTAGATCCAGAAGTAGTTCCTATGGTCATCACAGTCGATCCAGGTATGGATTATAGTTTTATACAAACTCTACAATAAATGTACTTATTATAAAAATATCTCAGTATAAGAATACCCCTCTATAGTATTTAAAAATATACTATCACGATAGCAAGTTGAATCAAAGCTAAATCAACATAAAACACTTAAAAGCTGAAAATAACCAAATCATCCTGACATTATGGTTATAGGTGATGATACGAGATAAGTAATACTGAACACATTTCCCTTTATTGTTAAAATAAAATTGAGTTATAAATGGAATCACTTCTTGTTTTCAGAAGTATTAGCAAACGAGATTTTTACTGCATCTGCAATTTGTAGAGAAAACACAAAACTTTTAAAATGCTTAGTAAATCTTTTCTAGGGTAATAAATGAGAGATTTTTACAGTTGTTTTGAAGATACCTCTTATCCTGGTTTCGGCTGGGATTGAATTAATTTTCTTCCTAGCAGCTGGTACAGTGCTGTGTTTTGGATTCAGTGTGAGAATCACATTGATAACACACTGATGTTCCAGCGTTGCTAAGCAGTGCTTACCCTAAGTGCAGGATTTTTCAGTATTCCGTGCTCTGCCAGCGAGCGGGTGCACAGGAAGCTGGGAGGGAGCGTGGCCAGGACAGCTGACCCGAGCTAGCCAAAGGGCTACTCCATACCATAGGATGTCATGCCCAGTATACAAACTGGGGGTGGTTCGCTGGGAGGCAGATCGCTGCTGGCTCACCGGGTGGTGAGCGATTGCGTTATGCATCACTTGTCTCTTCCTGGGTTTTATTTCTTTCTCTCTTTTGTATTGTATTCCTTTTCATTACAACTATTATTTTTATTATTTTATTACTGTTGTTAATATTTTAGTTATTAAACTGTTCTTATCTCAACCCACGAGTTTTACTCTTTGTTCTTTTTAATTCTCCTCCCCATCCCACTGGGAGGGGGGAGGAGTGAGCAAGTGGCTGTGTGGTACTTAGTTGCTGGCTGGGGTTAAACCATGACACTTGTTCTTGTATTTAAACGTTTATAAAATGTAGAGTTACTGTTTGCCACGTCATTCAAAAGTAATTTCTGCCTAGCCACTCATCTCTGTATATAAATGTGTTTAAAACGTACATTTAAAATAAACAGCATTTTAGACAAGAAATTGTAAATTTACAATTACTTTCTTTTCCCTTAAAGTAGGTCATACACATATGATAGTTACTATAGCAGAAGTCGAAGTAGAAGTAAAAGGAGTGACAGCTATCGAAGATCTAGAAGTTATGATAGGCGATCCAGGTACGTTTTTGCTAGCATGACTTTGACACTGTATTTATGCAAAAGAGTTTGCTAAATACATACGATGGTCCTGAAGGCTAATGTTTTCTTCCCCCAAGCATAAAAAAATACATTATTACCAGAAGTAATAATTAAAATTAGAGCACGTGTGTGAGTGAGGAAATGGGAATTTCTGACATACTAAATTTGTGGATGGAGTAGAAACTAGGGTAAGAAAGATTTGAGAAGTCTCCAGTTCATTGTGTGTATGCATTCAAAATAAGCACATTTTGGGTTTTTTTAATAATTGTAAACGTTTCTTAAAAACGACAATGAACTAGCTCTCAAGATGTAAATAGAGTGCCCTGTTATGGATTAAAAGCCACCTGGTATGCAAAGAATTCCATTAGATGGTAAATTCTTTTTGGTTAGACTGCAGAAGTGGATTTGAAAAAAAAAAAAAAAATCTGGAAGGGAAATTAAAAATTGCAGTGCTATCCAGAATGAATTTTTAACTTTATGGAACATAGAAGACCTGCAAATCCAGTATGCTGCTGATGAATTTAGGATAAATCATATTCTGCTGAGTCGAGGGGAATTATACAGGTGTAAGTGAGCGCATTTCCCAAAGATCAGAAATGGAACAGGATAGAGAGAGAGAGTGGATGTCATTGATGATTTGGTTTGTCCCATGTTAGTCACTGGTAAATCAGGCAGATCTCTAAGACTGCTGTAAATTTTCATCCTCTGCTGTCCTCATTCTCGTTTTTCACAACTTTGAACCAACTTTTAACAGCCTTGGTCTCACCCATTTCCCCATCTAGTTCTGACAGCGAGATGACTTTCATCTTGTGTTTGAGGGGAAATTAATGAGATTAACGAAGGGTGTGGAAATAAGACTTGCAAAATCATTGTTTCAGTATGTTGGGAAGCTTCAGAGAAACAATGTTGGGTTAGGATATGCCCGTCTTTGATTTTAGAAAGCTTTCCTTACAGGCACGAGACTGGAAAATCTCTAAGAAAAGTTTATTCTCTGTAATTTGAGTATGTCCTGTGGCTTGTTTGAAACCATCTGGACTCTATCTTGATGTTTGGCCAGGTGCTGAACTTGGAATTCTTCTGGATAAGCCAAAACATTTTAATCTACAACTTCCACTTTGCAGACACTCACACACTCCTGTTGTTACAGGACCTAATTCTTAAAGAGCCTTCCTCAAAAGAAAAACTGCAATATATAAAGCAGGAGGTTGTGAAATTATCTTAGTTGAGAAACACTCACAATATAAAATTGTATTTGTTAGGATGTACTTCTCAGTCAGCTATTAGCACTTACAAAATCAGTTGTTTTGGATTATTTCTTAGCTGTATCAGAGAAGGCAAGAAAATTTTGTAGTTACAAACACAGTTTGACTCGTTACACAGGATTTTCATCGTGTAAAGTTCATCGTTATTTTGATTTTGAGTGTCCCTTAATGAATACTTCATTTGTATGAAATACGATCCTGTAAAAGACTTCTTATATGTTTTCTTCTTGTCTTGTGTGTGTCTGTCTTGGCAATTTTTTTACATGATACAATTTTGAATTTGAAGCTGAAAATAGAATTTTGAGGCATTTTAATCTTTTCTTTATAGATCTTATGGCTCTGACAGTGAAAGTGATCGCAGTTACTCTAACAATCGAAGTCCCAGTGAAAGCAGCAGATATAGCTGAAAACGTTTCTTTTGATGATGAAAACTGCATTTAATGATTTTTTTCAGTGTTATGTTAAAAACTGTTTTGACAGTGTCACAAGCGAAGTTGAAGGGTATTTACTGAGCTAGCTGAAACTTTGGCATTTAACAGTGAACTCACTTGACTGACTGTGTACTTATGGAGAGAAGTACTGAGCTCAACTCAAAAATTAAAAAAAAAAAAGAAAATCAGTTATGTCAAATGCTACTGTTACAAAATAGGGAGAAGGAAAAAAAAAAAATCAGTTTTATTTCCTTGAATGGGATTTTCCAAGCCATGAATGACACTTAGGTGAATTTGCTGCCACCACTTTTCTGGGTTCAGCAATCAGTACTGTCTTCAAGTATGTTTATAAACACCTTAGGGCTTTCTGCCTGTTTAATATTAAATATATGCTATCAACTATAAAACTGTGAAGAAAACTTCTTACAAAAGCTGCCATTTCTAGTTTATTAAAACGCTTTTTTTAGGGCTGGAGGATGGGTTCCATGCTGTCTTATTTGTTGATTATTGCATTATATACACAACAGCCAGGTGACAAAAACAGACTGCCACTCTGTCTTAATCCTTACTGTACTGTGATATTACAGAAGTCTGCTGAAAAGGGTGAGATTATGCACAATGGGAATTGTCAAACTGACAAGCAGTGAGCAAAAGTGTGGTGAATGAGTGTTGATCTTAAGATCCAACTTGTCTAAACTTATACGTTTAAAAGTGAATTTTGTGATAAACAGCAGTGTTCTTAAGAGTCTGAAAGTTTCTAAACACTTTGAACTTCATTTCAATCCATATTACAGTGCTTTGCATACTTCAACACGTTTTGAAGTTGAATTGTTGTAAACTGTTGAGTATATCATGAGTTTGTTCAATAACGCTTTTTAAAAAACTTAAGCGATGATAATTTTTTGAGAAAATCAAACCATAATGGTTTCTTTATAAAATGTCTGTAGATGTATCCCCTTTGCCATAGGGAATATCACATACTGATATTGCAGATACTGAACTATGTATTGTTGAAGTGATACGACTACAAAAATACTGGTATGCCTGGTAAAAAGCATGGACAATACTTTCAAAGTTTAATACCAAAAATGATTCCATGTTACAGGTAAATGGTTTGCAAAAAAACCCATAGATTTAAGCTGAAGAGCATTGAGTCATCTTTGCAATATTCTAATTGAGTTGATTTAAAATAATTTGTAGTTTTTCAGTGTTTAGAAAGTTGTGAACTAAGAAATACTTTTTTTTAATGGCATAATGTAACCTGAAAAGTAGGGTCTGTAGTGAAAAAACAGGCTAACGTAGCTTTATTAGAGCTAATGAGTACTGTTGTATTATAATAGTTTTCATTACTGGCTTTCTGTAATATCTTGAGATGCTTTCATTTTCTCAAATGTTTTCAATTATTGAAACTTTAAATCTCGTCAGGTCCTAACAGCTTTGAAAATTAAAAGCGGCAATTTCTTGCTTAGACGTCAATTCCTACTGTCTCTCTGATTGAATTAAGCTATCCAAAATTAGCTTTTGGTACACTTCTGAAACATGAAAAGAAGGTTGAAGACTGTAATGATGCCCTCCATTTCTGTCCGTGAACAGCTGAATAAGACATTTGTACGCAGTTTCCTAAAACTGAATTTCTCATATAGGTTTTTCACTTTCTAGAAGAACCCAGAATTCTGGACTTACACCCTTCCTACTCTTGTAGTTCAGTGAAAAAGTGTGTGCAAATAATCCTTTTGAATCAATATTTTGTAAGCTGCTTATGCTTTTTAACACTGAGTACATTTATTACTCAAGTCAGTATACATTTCCAGACACGTTTCTAACAGTAGCAGCCATGTCAGAGTCCTGAACAAATATTTCATTGCTAACTCAAGATAATGGTTGTTACAGTTTCATAGTTTTAAGTAACTTGTTTTTTCCCTTACTGAGAAAATAAAACTAGTGGATTAGTGGTGTAACAAAATATACAAATAGAACCATTGCCATTCAACACTTTTTAGAGAAAATGCTGTTTCAGAATTGGACTTTGTCATATTTCAGATCTGAGTTGACTTTTTATTTCCAAAGCCAGGAAAAGGTAATATGGTCAATCAATTAATTGTAGTTGTCCAAAATTGCTGAAATGTCACTAATGTCTATTTCATATCTTCAATTAAAGCTCTGTAAAGAAATTCCATCTGTTAGATGGTCAAGGAGGGAAGGTGGGGGGAGTATTTTTACTTAGTGAAGTCTGTTAAATTGTTCTTCGGATAAAAATTACTCCTGAGCTGTTTTTCTAATGTTGGTCTATGTTTTTGCAATTTTGTTATTCAAAAGTAGTTGCTGTTTGTAAAATAAACTTTTGTACATATCTGCAAATGCTGTTTTCTCTACATCTGGAAGAATCTGTTGCTGCTTGAGACAAAATAGTCAGGAAAATTAAAAATATACTTCAATTTCTTTATCCGCTTTTGTCCCTTGCAAGATTACATACAGGTCACCTCTCGTTCTCCTGACCTACATAGAGGATGATTCCTCGGCGAGAGACTGCACTGGGTTTACATAATAGTCATTGGAGGAACAAACGTTTTGAAATTTCAAAGTGATTTGAGGTCTCACCATTTCCACAAGGTATAGAAAAGGTTCCTATCTGTCACGAAAAGATACACTTACCAGATCTACCCAGAAATCTCTAAAAGTGCTGAGTTTAACTACTTTGCTAAATATCCCTTCCCGAATACACATTCCTCCATCCTTTCCGTAGCATATTGGAAATGTGCTGTTAGTTCAAGTCAGCAGATGTAATGGCTCAGCAAACTAATCCATTAGTCCTTTAGACCTTCTGTTCCAGAAAAAATGGATTTCATTGGAAAATACCAGCTCTGTCCTAATGGAAAGGCTAATTGCCTTGGTCTAAGGTAAAAAGGACAAGTGGAAGAGTTTCCTTGTTCAGTTTAGTCTTTAGTGTGATCCAGTTAACCCAGCATTTCCCAAATGTTGGAGCCCTGCCTTTGAGGGGGAGGCACAAGAAATCCTAGGCAGGAAAAGTAGGAACTGCAGGTATAGTGATGGAAGGTTAGAAAAAATAAAAGTTTACTGAACATAGGGAAAGGGTGAATGGCTACATCAAAGACAGAAGACAAAATAGTGTTAGAAATGTTAGACAAGCCCTGTGTTCCACTGTAGTGAAAGCAGCCTCCCTTGTTAAGGAGAGGTAGTCAACAGCCTTTCTTTTAAATGCATAATGTCGCTGTTTGTGCTTAAAAACCCGTGTTCTGTGCAGAAGTTACACAGGAGGCTCTCGGGGCTGCTCTCCGGTGCTGCGGACCTGCTGTGGTGGAGGTCACGCTGTGACCTTGAACCGGCCGCGGCAGCAAGTCGCGGTGCGGGAGGAGGCTGGAGGCTGGGCTGGGGCGTGCAGCGGTAAAAATAGAGTAGCTGACACCCCGTTAGGTATTACTCATTAGTGACATTTTTCTATTAAAGTAAGGCTTAAATCCTGCAATGTAGTAAAATTGCAATTTGAGTGTAAGTGGTTTCATCAAAAAAAAAAAAAAAAAGAGGGGGAGTTCTAAATAAGGTCAGCTCTGTATGTCTGTGGTGGTTTTGGGAAGAGATTATCCACTACATGGCACAGGGCGTGTTGCTGGAGTGTGGCTCTCTAACAGCAAGCTCTGTCTCCAGCTGCAGGTGAGTGACTTAACTTGCCTAGAATAAGACAATATTAAATTAACCACCTGGCTATCAAACAACTAGTTCTTACAAGGCACGTGTTTACAAAGCAACAGCATAAATGCTGTATAAATTCCTACGATACTGACGTGCAGAGAGATTTCCTTCCTACTGTACCGGTTTTAAACAAGGGCTATTTGTGTCCTTGCACTCGAGGGTAAGAAGCATTTGAAGTGCTCTTTCAGAAGATCACCAAGTATCTGACAGTGTATTAAATTTCTGGTGATGGCTTTGTGTGGCTTGTGATGATTGTGCTTACAGTTTGGAGCAGAACACGGTATTTAGATGACCTTGAGCTGCACTCTGGAATCCATCTGGTGTCATTTCCAAACCGAACGTTGCCTGGGATTTAAATCATGAGAAGATAAAGCTTTGCATGCTCCACCCCTGCTTAACAGCCATATAAATAATTTTTTTTTAATATGGTTGTGAAACAGTAATGATTTTCCACCTGGTTTTAAAATGCTTTAGCTGCTTAACTCTGGTAAGTTAAAACTTTAAAAATTGTATAAACAATTAAAGGGACCCAGTCTTGAATTTAATAATGTACATGTAATCTCTCTAACGTAGATAGGATCACATGCATGAAACTGGACAGTCTGTGGTGGTTTGGTTTTTTTGTTTTAAATGAAGGTAATATTTCAGGGTCACAGTGGATGCCCAAAGAGGGGGTGGGCACTTAATTTTAGTATTAATTGGTATTTCTGGTGTGATGAGTATCTGTCCTTGAAAGAGCATGGTGTAGCCCAAGAACGCCAGTGTCCTCACCCAAAGGATGGTCTAACAGGGCCAGTGCTGAGCAGAACGTACCTTGTGAGCACTTGTAGCTCCCGCTCTGGTGTCCCAATCCAGTGCCAGGGGAGGTTTCAACACGATCCCAAGAGCGAGATTAAGACACAAATGAGGTCAAAAGCTGTACACCCAAACCAGGTTTTTTGTTATTAAAGAAGTGAAGAGGGGTAGCGATAGGACACAATGGAAGGAAAAGGCAGAAATAAAGCAAGGATGGGGCATAGGGCTGCAAGAATAGTCACCACCGTGGATCCAGCGACGTCCCGTTGGTCCTCAGTCTTCAGTCCTTCGGTGGTGGGTGCACATGGATCAAGCTTCAATGGTAGATGCACACAGAGAAAATTTTCTGCTGTCTTTTTAAGTTCACAGTATCAACTGATTAACATATCTGCTCGCCTTTAGTTTTTTTTTCTCTGGTCCAACAGGTTTTGTTGCATCTGGCTTCAGGGCAGGAACGTTGCCTCTTGTCAGTTCATTAGCCATGCAGGCATGGGGTCTGGCCCACACAATAGAGCCACAGAGGGCTACAGGATGGGGCAACTCAGCACAGCTCTGCCCCTTTGACGCTTATCTACGGAGTCTGACAGTGCAACTGCAAAGAAGTGGGGGGGTGCATCCTTCAATACACTCCCCCTTCTCTGGGCAACATCCCCCAGACCAATTCACAGGCCGCAGCAGCTTCTCTTGGAGGTTTGCACAGACACAAGCAGGCTTTGAGACACTCATAGGACATTTCGGTCTCTCACATCTGGCATTATGTCCTAGTCCTGGCCTTAGGATGCAAACTTAATTTAGCCAGGAAGGGGCTGCCCTTCCTCTTGGGCTTTCTTTTTCTTCCAGCTCATTGTACACCCTCTGAGAGAAGACAAGGAAGAGTTCTACCCCTCTCCTAGTGCCTTAGCCACCCATCCCATCAGTCAGGCAGCGTCTGTGTAACTTCTCCACAGTGCATTTTGGAAAACGAGCCATGAAAAGCGTGAGGAGGATGGGGAAGGCCCTCGGGAATGGGAGAGGGTAAGGGACTGATGACTGCTGCCATAGGGAATATCACATACTGATATTGCAGATACTGAACTATATATTGTTGAAGTGATACGACTACAAAAATACTGGTATGCCTGGTAAAAAGCATGGACAATACTTTCAAAGTTTAATACCAAAAATGATTCCATGTTACAGGTAAATGGTTTGCAAAAAAACCCATAGATTTAAGCTGAAGAGCATTGAGTCATCTTTGCAATATTCTAATTGAGTTGATTTAAAATAATTTGTAGTTTTTCAGTGTTTAGAAAGTTGTGAACTAAGAAATACTTATGAAACACTCTTGTGAAATAAGAAATACTTTCCAGGAGAAACACCAGACCTTTTGGGAAAGGTACCAGTGAGATGAATCAATCGACAGGCTTTCGGGTCTTCAAGGGATGGTTGAAGAAGTATGTTTAAAGAAAAACAAAAAAGTAAACCCGTTCTATTGAGAGGGCCAGATATTTGGCATAAAGGAAGCTTTTTTTTTTTTTTTTAAAATCAGTGTAGTCTTATCAATTTTATGTGTTTATATTCACTGTCCCAGAACGTAAAGGGAACAGCAGGTGAGTGCTTCCCTGGCAAACCTCTGCCCACCTGACACGTCCAAACCAAACACCGCTCACTTCACATTAAAGCAGCTGACTGCCTGACATGAATGTATTTTCTGATAGTGAGGCAAGTTGAGGAGCAGCCTCAACTCTGGAGGACTGTTGGTTTAGGTAGTGGTCAGGCTCTGGCAGAGCCGGCTGCAAAGCTTTGCTGTAATAAAAGCAACATATTGGTGGTTATAACCAAGTCCCACGTGTACAAAGAAAGGGCAAATACATGATCCTTCCTCAATAAACTTAGCAGGTTTTTTGCAGTGACTGGGTTTGAACCACTGTGTTCAGTCAGGGCTGTATAAAGCAGTTGGGGATTTTTTTTTTTTAATCTCTTCGTAGTGCTGAGGTCTGCAGCATCCTCTAGTGATGGCTTCCACCTTTTAAAGAAATAACGCTAGTGCTGGGAAGTTTTGGGGGTTTTTTTCTACCTTAACATGCAGTTTGATAGTTTCATTGAGTGTCTTTAGCTCCTATTTTGAGAGAAACAGTAAGCAATAGTTGTCTGATCACTTTGTTTCATGTCTTCTCAATGTCTTCCCTGTAGGGCCCAATCAGTCCTTACTGTGTCCCAGGACTAGGGCTGCCCAGGGGTCCTCTGTGTTAGCTGCTAGTGTCATCCAGAGCTGCTGGCACAGAGCAGCGGCTGCTCTGCAAGGGGCATTGCTGTTTGGCACCGAGGCTTAGACATAATTTTGGGGAACGTGGGAGATACATTCCACTGACTTCGGTAGGACCTACAGGGTTATTCAACTCTGGCTGAATAGCAACAGCCTTCAGCCCATGAGGTCTTGACCTTGGACCTTACCTCTCCCCTCTTCAAAGATAAAATCTCTCCCCTGGGACAAACAGTTGTTCATTTTAAGGAGTTAAAAAAACAAGGGGGAGGGATGATATCAAGTATTTAATAAGCTGAAAGAAGGTAGATTTAGATCACATATAAGGAAGAAATTCTCTCGAGGGAGATTAAGACATCAACAAGGTGAAACACCGTACACCCAAACCAGTTTTATTATAAAAGTGAAGAGGGGTAGTGATAGGACAGAATGGAAGGAAAAGACAGAAATCAAGCAAGCATCTGGAATAGAATTGCAAGAATAGTCACCACCATGGATCCAGTGGCGTCCCCTTGGTCCTCCGCCTTCAGGTCTTTGGTGGTGGGTGCACCCGGATCTAGCAGTGTCCCGTTGGTCCTCTTCGGTGGGAGGTGCACACACAGCAAAGTTCTCTGTCGCCTTTTAAGCTCATCTTATCAGCTGATTTGCATATTAGACAGAGAATGGCAGATATTCCATGGACTCATTTCCATGAGCAATTGAGTGTGTGGTTGTGCTCACCCTGCCCACTTTTGGTTTTGCATCAGTTCCCACAGATCCACTGACTTCATGCTTCTTGAGCAACCACCTGGCTTCTGGGGCAAAAATGATCACCTCTTACCTGTTCTTACCACTGGTGAGGTCGCAAAGGCGTTTGCAAGGTTGCATGGCATCTGGTGTACACAATAGTCACAAAGTATCAGGACAGTGATCAGCGGTCCTTGTGCTTGATGAGAAACACCTGGTTTCACAGAATCATCCCGGTTGGAAAAGCCCCTGAAGCTCCTCCAGCCCAACCATGAACCTCACCCTGACCGTTCCCAACTCCACCAGATCCCTCAGCGCTGGCTCAACCCGACTCTTCAACCCCTCCAGGGATGGGGACTCCCCCCCTGCCCTGGGCAGCCCATTCCAACGCCCAACAACCCCTTCTGCAAAGAAATCCTTCCTAAGAGCCAGTCTGACCCTGCCCTGGCGCAGCTTGAGGCCATTCCCTCTTGGCCTGGCGCTGGTTCCTTGGCTCAAGAGACTCCTCCCCCCTCTCTGCACCCTCTTTTCAGGGAGTTGCAGGGGGCCATGAGGTCTCCCCTCAGCCTCCTCTTCTCCAGACTCAACCCCCCCAGTTCCCTCAGCCGCTCCCCATCAGACCTGTGCTCCAGACCCTGCACCAGCTCCGTTGCCCTTCTCTGGCCACGCTTGAGTCATTCAATGGCCTTTTTGGAGTGAGGGGCCCAAAACTGAACCCACTCATCGAGGGGCGGCCTCACCAGTGCCGAGCCCAGGGGTGAGATCCCTTCCCTGTCCCTGCTGGCCACGCTAGTGCTGATACAAGCCAGGATGCCATTGGCCTTCTTGGCCACCTGGGCACACTGCTGGCTCCTGTTCAGCCGGCTGTCAGTCAACACCCCCAGGTCCCTCTCTGACTGGCAGCTCTCCAGCCACTCCTCCCCAAGCCTGTAGCGCTGCTGGGGGTTGTTGTGGCCCAAGGGCAGCACCCGGCATTTGGCCTTAGTGAAGCTCCTCCAGTTGGCCTCAGCCCATCGCTCCAGCCTGTCCAGGTCTCCCTGCAGAGCCTCCCTACCCTCGAGCAGATCAACACTCCCACCCAACTTGGTGTCATGATTCTGGTTTCATTCAGTCCACTGCTTTGAGGCTTCTCT
Source organism: Strix aluco (assembly GCF_031877795.1). Taxonomy (NCBI): domain Eukaryota; kingdom Metazoa; phylum Chordata; class Aves; order Strigiformes; family Strigidae; genus Strix; species Strix aluco. The sequence goes on along the minus strand of NC_133931.1, from coordinate 171,905,910 downwards.
AAGGAGTTTGTCAGTACAACTGCAAGGGAGCTGGAGGGTGCGTCCTTTGATGCACTCCTTCCTTAGACTAATTACAAAGGCCACAGCTGGTCCTTGATGAATGTTGAGGCGCTACTGACACCACCCCGTGACACAAGCAACCTTTGAGACAATCCATTGACATTTCAGTCTCTCACAGGGTGGTGAGGCCCTGGCACAGGTTGCCCGGAGAAGCTGTGGCTGCCCCCTCCCTGGAAGGGTTCAAGGCCAGGTTGGACGGGGCTTTGGGCAACCTGGGCTAGTGGAAGGTGTCCCTGCCCGGGGCAGGGGGGGGGTACTGGGTGATCTTTAAGGTCATTTCCAACCCAACCCATTCTATGACTATGATACTTGATGTTCTAGTCTGCGGAAAGATGTTCTGGAGAGTTACCTCAGACTTCGAGATGAACATTCGTTTCTCTGTACCACCGAAGCCACCTTGTGTCATCTGGGGCAATTCTCCGCTCTCGAGAACTCACAAGTGTGCTGTGAAGATGTGATTCCCTACTGAACTTGGCAGGACTTGGTGATTGGAGAAATGAGAGCTGTCTGAGGTTAGCTCATGACTTGTCAGAGGTCAACAGTAGTGACTCTGGGAATATAAGCTAAAAACATACAAAACACAGGCTGCCTCGCTGTGCCTTTGCTACTGGTTGTGATTTCAGATTTCCTGACTGCAGCAGTGCACTTCTCCTTTTATTTCCATTAAACTAGGGGGGGAAGGAAAGCCAAAAAAAGTTTTTTAATTTTATTTTTATTTATAAAAACAGCTATATGTACCAAAAAACATACTGATGGAGAAATCCAGATTTAGCAATGGATTTCCTATAGACAGGAAATACAGGAAATACAGACAGGAATGCAGGAAACTGCACAGATTCCACCATCATATTTCATTTCTATCGATAGCTTCGAACCAATGCCTTTCAGAGAAAGTTTGGCCAGAGAATATAGCAAAAAGGGACCTTTTCTGCTACGCACTGTTTCCTCCTTCCCAGAGGCAGGATCAGCTCTAGTTGTATAAATCACAGTAGTTCTTATCCAACCTATCTGTAAAAAATTGCCAGCGCTGAGATTCGGCAGTTGAAGTGCCAAAACCAAAATTGCCTGAATTATCCACTCTATCAAAAAATAAAATATATTTTCTGATGTCTAAACTAAAGCTCTTTTGCTGCCACTTAAGCCCATCACTACTTCTCACAGTTAGAGAGGAAGAGAATGACCTTCTTCCTTTTTCATTTCCTCCCGTTTAAGTAGAAGGAAAAAGGTCACCTTAGATATTTGTAAAAGGGTTGGGCTAGCTCTTGCCCAAATCTGATCTTCTCTGTACTAAATAACTCCAAGTCCTTTGTTGTTTGGGGGGTAGTTTTGGGTTTGGTTGGGGCTTTTTGTGGTTTGTTTTTTTTTTTTTTTTTTCAATTTCTTAGATCTGACTATCTCCTGGGCTCTGCCACCAGCCCATAACCTCCTGAAATGACCATACCCCAGCAGACAACATGCTCCAGCCGAGGCTTCACGGTGCCAGGCGGATCTACAGCATCGCTCCGTGTGTCCTGCAGGCAACGTATACACGTCCCTGCCCGTGGTTTGCTGGTTTTGCAGCAGCGTGAGGAGAGCTGCTCATGTCCAGGCAGGGATGCGCTGCCGCCTCTGCCTTCCCCTGCCACATCCCAGCTCACCCGCTTCCTGCCCATGCTGTGCGCTGCAGCTCAACTATTACACAAGCAGCAAGTTTTCCCTTTGTTTCTACTAAATTGCAGCTTTTTTTTTTTTTTTTTTTTTTTCCAGGCTATTTCTCTAATGCGTCAAGATTGTTTTGAAGTTCCAGCCCATCCTCCAAAGTACTTGAAGTCCCTCCCGGCTTGGTATCAGTTGCAGCTGTAAGAAGCAAATTTTCTATTCATGCAAGTAATTATTAAAAAAATATTTTGAGCAGTACCAGGGCTGGGACAGATCCCCAGGGACTCCTAGGCTGTGTATCTCTTTGGTTTCCCAGCAGATCGTAAATAACTCCTTCAAGCAATGTTCCCTCCTTCCAGCACTGCTTTCCTCCAGCTTTGTGTCATCTGTCTCTGCCATCTCTCCTCCAGCCACACCAGCGCAGCCGCGCTGGGGATGCAGGGATGTGAGCAGGGGCTGGCGTCTTAATTTAATTTGAACTTCAGCTTGTCTGACTTGAGCTTCTGGGTGTTGGGTCTTACAAAACCTTGGCTGAAGGTGCTGGTTGCTTGTTTTCTATAGTCGCCCTCAGAGACAGTGTTTCTAATTGCCCCTGTAGCTTTAGCTTTGAAGAACTGAGTGACGGTGCACAGTCTCTGACCTTTTCACCCTAAGACATCTTTTCCAGGCTTCCACTTCATCCCTGTGACCTTCTCTGCTTCGTGTCTTTCTGCATCCTCCTTGATTCGAGGATACCAGCACAGGTACCAGCATTTAATACTTTAGCACTACTATAAATCAGACCATTTCTATGTGATCTTCACCCTGGAAATTTTTTTGTTTGGGGGATTATTTTCCATGGCTTAGGCAGGGGAGGAAAATTCACTGTTTTTTCTGTATATGCTTATTTACTGAATAAGATGGTTTCTTGTCTTTCACGTTACCCATTTATACCCTTATCGTGATGGAAAAGGTTCCCCATGGATTCCAGGGACCTAAAAGCCAGAGGGGAGCAAAGGGTCTTTGAAATTATTGCAGTTCACACGTGTCTGCTTTGCAACTCCACCAACGACCAGCATTTCCCCAGCAGCCTTAAAAATCACTCCCTGCCAAAGATTACCTAAGGAAAAAAGTAAGAATCTGGTTTGTTCTAAGAAAATAGGTAAAAGGCAGGACCAATGCGGTGGGTCTGAAAGGTGGGATTTCATTTTGGTGTGCTGCATCCCTGAACAGAAACTCCTATTTGGGGTAAAGTTTCTGCTGCTTCCTGAAGACTCTCTTGAATATAAATGCATCTCCAGGTATTTCCTGTAATTCTTGATAATTATTTCAATCAAGATATCAATTTATAACTTCCTGACTAATGAAATGCTGTTTTTTTACTGCGTTATCCTTTGATATGTAAAGCCGCCTTTGAACTGCAAGCCCCGTGCTGGGAAGACCCATGCAGCTTTCACACCTGGCTCATCAACAAGCAAACCCATCGCCCTGCTGCAAACGTGACTTGGGGGTGACACCAAAGCATTTCTGAGCTGTCGCAGAAATTGGATCCTTATATTTGCATGAGACAATGCAGGAACCACTTAATGTATGTTTTAGCTATGGATTGGATAAGGACTGAAGCTTATGGCTGCTTTTTGATGAAGTCTAGAGGTGATAAGTAGTAATCCAAGTGCATCTCACTGGATTTGGGAGAGTCTGGTCCAGCAAACTGACCAATTTTTCTGCAAGTTTATCTCGCCTAATAGTCTTTTCTAGCAGCAACAGGAGATAATATTTCAGGAGAACATGCAAGGCAAAATATCTCCAGTTCATTCCCCTCTGCTCTCCCAGTACCAGCAATCACTGCACCATGGGCGTTGGCGGGTACTAGCCTGCCCATTCCCTCTGATATCTGTTGGCAGACCTATTGCCCGTGAATTTCTTCAGCCGTTCTTTGAATCCATTAATGTATTTGGCTCTTGTGGCAACCTGCTGACTGAAGGAGGACTTTGTTATTGGTTTTAAACTGATCTGCTCCTTTGAGTAATAGTTTGGTTTTGCTGCGCTGTGCTCCTAAGCTCCCAACAGCCTTCCCTTCTCCCGGTTGAAGGGTCCTGAGCTTGTCTCGCCTCGTAAAGCCGCAGCCCCATTCCACCAGTCATTTTAGTTGTTCTTTCTGCTTCTCCAACACCACCGTGCTCATCTTGGAGATCAGGACTACACACAGTAGTAGAAACATGGAGGCACCAGGGTTTCCTGCAGCAGCAAAGTGATGTCCTGAGCATTGGACATGCTCGGGGAAGGCAGAGAAATAACAATTTCCTGGGTTTTTTGGGCTGCCACCTTGAACACACCTTGGCTGCCTGTTGGGCCAGAGATTTCAGAGGGCTGCTGGTGGCAATCGAAGATCTCAGCTCTAACTGCTGGTTCCAACCTCAGCATCACGTAAGAGTGGTTTAGACCTTGTTCCTCCAGGCTTTATGTATTCCTATACCAAAGCTCATTTGAAACTTTCTTCTCTGCTTTTTCTTTTTTTTGAGAGCCTTTTGGAGTTTCTTGCCATCGGTGTGGCACTTGATGACTTTGGAAGAGTTCACCTGCAAACGCGAAGATGGGGGTCTGCCCTTACTCCTCCAGATTGCAGATGAGCATGTTGACAAACCCCGGACTTGGTCTCCGGTGAACCACACCACGGACTCTTTCCCATCCTGAAAAGTGACCATTAAAGTCCTACCTTTCGCTTCTTGTCTTTTCACCAGCTTTTGATCAATAAAAGGACCTTTTCTCCAGTCCTGTGGCAACTTAGTTTCTACAATGGTCTTTTAAAACAAAAAGTTTATAAAATCCTGTGGTTTTCCTACCTAGAGCATAGAATCCACATGCTTTTCAAGAAAAAGGTTAAACTTTATTGAATTTACTTTTGTCCAGTGCCCTGAACATAACAGGAGTTAAATTGTTCATGCAGCAAAGCAGTAGCCAATAATGGCTGGAGAAAGGCCTAGTGGGAGAATAAAAGTATTTATTTCCCCACAATGTTTAAAATGCCAAGTCAAGTTGTTAATAGAGATTGTTTCTCCAATGCAACAGCAGTGAGGACAACTTGGCTTGATGCATCCAGCGCACAGGCCTCGATCTTAAAATCTGCAGTTAAGTAAATAAGCCTTTTTTCCCCCAAAATGAAGATCGGGCAATGCTATGTTCCTCTGCTGTAACTTAACCCAGGGACAAGCAGGACCAGCTCAAAAAGCAGGGTAATGTCAGCTGCACCATGCTCTCCTTCCTTGTAACATGTTTAGGTGACCCACCTGAAAAATTACCCCACCAGTTCTGGTGCTGTGTTTTTGCAGCACTGGTTCTAACGAGTCCCACTGCTAATGAGTTGATGTCTGTCAATACCAACAACGCTCAAGGGATGCAAAAAAAGCCACTCTGAGCACGAAGAGACACATCACAGCCACACCTCGCTATAGGTTTTGGTACCCAGTAAGTATTTCTTGATGTTCAGCAGCAGAGCAGATGTTTGGGCTGGAATGGGTTAAGGTCCCTCTTTAGTCCACACACCCTTGGATTGAGCACTGAGAGAGCAGCGAGGAAATAAAAAGATGAGAAGCCCCCTGCTTCGAGCAAGACGTTGAACCACGTGAGCTCTGGAGACCCCTTCCAACATAAATCCACGATCCTACAGTTTGTTTTCTAGGGGTAAAATAAGCTAAATATTTTGCAAGGATTCTGGAAGTGTGTGGGGGGTGTCTCCACCTTCCTCCTCCAAGCAAGTTTTCTTTAATACTTGGATCTTCTTATCACTGCTATAATTCAAGGGTTGAAAGTAAACTTCCTAATATTGGCATTGCCACGTATAAAACTAAACCTGATTATTACAAAATTGGTAGAAAACAGGACCTTGAATCCAATATGAGCTCCTCTGAGAATTAAAACCTGTCTGCTGCTGGATCCAGCAGATACCTATGGGTGGGCAAATTACTAGGTGCATGATAAACTCAGAAAATACAAACTCAGGAGCTTCACGGCACTTTTTGATGGGTCAAGGTCTTATTTGCAACGTGGTTTCCCCTCCCTGCCTCCACCAACCAAAAAGAAAAAGCTATTCCCAGTGGAGTTGTGATCCCTTGAAATTCAAATACTGTCCGACTCGGGACAAGGTGTATTTTGCAGCTTTGGGAGGTGGTGGCTCCTTCTCGGGCAGCAAGGTGCCAGGTCTGCCCAGGCTGTGTGTGATCAGCAGCAGCGGATGGATGGTCTTGGCACGTGCCGTCATGTTTAAGAGTATTAAGAGTAATGACATCTTCCCCGACTTGGATCGCAGCCCTTCCACGGCGCAGGGGAGGATAAACACGGGCACGGCCGCTGCTCCCCCGCTGGCAGCTGCCCGCAGGAAGGGGACCATTCTCCACGAAAAGGTCTGCCTGCTGCGGGGGGAGCTTCACCCATGTCCTCAGAGGACCTTTTTGAACACGATCCCCACACTGGGATGTGAGGGTGTCACCTGAAACCAGCCAGCCCGGCCTGAATAATCGATTTTCTTCTTTTTAATTTATTATTTTTTTTTCCCAGTTTGGAGGCAGAAGTGAAAAATCAAAGAGGGGGAAAAAAAAAAAAGAGAATAATTGGGGTCAGCACAAAGCAGCAGTATTTCAGTCGTCCTTTGTGAGCTTGTCTGTACTCACACTGTGGGTGTTCTCGTTGCAAACACTAAGCGGGAGACGTTTTCCCTTAGTAGGGCAGGCTCCCGCTCCGCGGCCCTCCTTGCCTGGCCGTAAAAGGGCAGCGCTTTCTGCAGGGACCCCGGGGGCTCCAAAAGCTGACGGCTTTTTGGGAAGGGGCCTGCCCTGTTGCATCACGACGCTGCTTGCTTGGGAGCCTGCAACCTTTGTGTTAATGCTACTTTGGGTCATTCTTTTCTCGTGCCTTTTGTTTTGTCTCTCTCCTCCTCCTCCTTCTCCTCCTCTCAGGAGGTTGGAGGGAGAGAGGCCAGAGAGCCTCCAGGAATGTTCTTGCTTTCCCTTTTTTTTTTTTCTCCTTCTCTTTCTCTTGGCCTGATTTGATCCCTTCTTTTCCACGATCCACATGCCTGCTCAGAACACCAGCTGCTGAGTGGAAGCCAGCTGCCAAGCCCATGATGCATCCCCAAAGGGTTGACCCTGTCCCCAGCCTCAGTCCTACGTCCCATGGGTGAGGCCATGGCAATCTGGAGGGCTCTTCCACCTCCTGCTTTACCCAAGCACGTGCATGCCCTGACGTGCTGGGGGCTCAGCGCAGGTTCAGGAAGGGTGGACACCAAGGCAGTGCATCTCCTGGAGCATCTATCCATGCGACTTCCAGCCTACAGAAGATGCTCAGCAGAGCATGGTTGTTGCCCTTAGAGCAGTGAATCCAGCCCAGGCAGGCAGAGCTAGCGAGAGAACGTGGTACCACCTCGGAGATAACCTCCCGGGTCTACTTGGTTCTTTGCAGAATCATAGAATCGTTTAGGTTGGAAAAGATCCTTAAGATCACTATTAACCTAACACTGCAAAGTCCACCATTAAACCATGTCCCTAAGTGCCACGTCTACATGTCTTAAATACCTTCAGGCTCTTGTGCAGGTTCTCACAACTCAAAGCTGTCTGAGCTATTACAGGGTATCAGCTTTCTTCTTGTCCCTTGTCCTTGATGACACTTCTTTTGGAGAAGACCGAAGCTATGGAAATGCAAACTGAAACATCAGGGATCAGTTATACCAAGGAAATATGAACCTCTCCTGGTTTCCCTAAATGTTTTCCAGTCCCTGTATGGTTGTGGCTGGTACTTCATTTTAAGACCCCTTACGACTCTGTGGAGTCACTGTGTTGCTATCTCATGGCACAGTGAGAGAAAGGAAGAGGGAAAGCTACAGGAGATGTCTCTTTTGTTGGCACCACACTGCTGGGGAGAGGTGGGGAGGACACCTAGCACTTCTTCCGTGTCACCAAGGCCTCTCTCCATGTCCTGAGTTCCCCTCTTGCTGGAGAACCTGTTCCCTAACAATGACTGAACTCCGAACGCCAAGATCCCTCTATGGTGAGCTGGCCCCCCATCACCCCATTACTGGTCATTCTCCCCAGTGATGTGTCTATGTGAGATATGATGGAGCTGTCTCCCAGAAAGACTCCAGACCTTCCAGATCTTTACATGAAGGCACCGAGACCTTGGAGTCACCCCCCCTCAGAAATCCCAGCAGCTGAAGAAAATAAGCTCCCACAAGAGATCCATGTGCCTCGTTAATCTTAACCTATGTGGAAGCGTTTTATGTCTCACCCTGCTTGGCCTTTGCACAGTGGGATGAGGAGCAGAAGAAGAGGTGGCCTAAGTGGGCTAGGACAGCCCCTGTGCTGCATCAGTCACACACAACACCAACTTGCCTGTCCTACACAGCAAAGCCACCAAAACAGGTTGGGTAGTGTGCTGGGTTTGTGTGGTGGGGTTTTTGGTAGCAGGGGAGGGGGCTACAGCGGTGGAGAAGCTTCTCGAAGTTCCCCCCGCTCCAAGTCAGACCCACCTCTGGCCAAGGCCGGGCCAATTAGCGATGGTGCCCCTGTGCCACTGGGGGAGGAGGTAGAGATATGGGGAATAAAGCTGGGCCTGGGAAGAAGGGAGGGGTGGGGGGAGGTGTTTTAAGATACAGTAACGCTTCTCACTGTCCCATTCTGTCTGTTGGTTTTGTTAGTGCTTGAATTAAAGTGATGTTCTTTTCTTCCCCTAAGGAGCCTGCCTTTTTGCCTGTGACTGTTTAGTGGGTGAGAGACCCCTCTCTGTCCTTATCTTGATTCCTGAGCCTTTCGTTTCATTCCTTTTTCTTCCCAGCACTGGGGGGAAGGGGTGAGTGAATGGCTGCATGGTGCTCAGTTGCCCTCTGGGCCTAAACCATGACAGTAGGATCCCATCAAACTGGGTTGAGTGGGTTTCTCTGGGAGCTTTGGGAATTTGTTTTGGCAAATTCCATGTGAGCCTGTGGGTAGTTGTGGCCAGTGAAAACACGTGTGTTTCATCTCTGAGGAACATTGCTGTACTCACCCTCCTCAAATAAAGTGTTTCACCCAAATGCGTCATCAGTTGTGCCCCATCCAGGACATTCCCCCTTGCATTGGTGGCTTCTCCCACCTCAGGAATTAAAAACTATGGATGACAAAGGCCAGGTTTCCATGTGATGGGTGGGCTCAGCACCCCCCAAAAGGCAAGGACCTCATGGTGAGCCCACCAGAGTGGTGTCAGGGCTTTGCCCATCCCCAGCCCGCCTCTCCCTGCAGACCTGCAGGCTTCAGGGCTACGAGGACGCCAAGCTCTGGAGCTCCCTGGTCCCCTCTGCCATGTCCATGAAGGTGCTGCAGAGATTTGGGCTCCAGAACAGAGCTTAAATCCCCAGCTCCCACCTCCGGCCTCATCTCACCCTCACCCTGTGCTGGCTGCGTGTCAGCCGGGTGTTTTCCAGGAGCTTATGTAGCTTTTGGAAAAGTTTCCAGGGTAGAAGGCATGCTGGACGGGCCAAACACTCATCTCACAAAAAGCTTTCTGATAGGGGAGAAGTGCTGGTGCCATCAGCCAGGATTTTTTCCTACAGAGCGGAGCGGGGTTGAGATCAAGAAAGGGCATTAAAAAAAAAAATAAAGATATTAAATAAACCCGGCCCAAGCAGGACATGGCTACAGCCACATTATGCAAAGAGCTGTACGCATCTGGAAGAAGTTATGTGCACAGCAACCGAAGCAGAGTCTAAACAAGTGCAAGACGTTACCACATTTATGTCTGCAAAAGGGAGTGGTTAGGAAAAGGAAAAGAGCCGGGAAGGTGGAATGAAGATGTGAAGATGGAGCAGCCCAGGGGCTCCAGGGATGCCTGCGGCCTGCTGTCGCGCGGCCAATGCCCTTTGCTTTTAGGGTGGTAGAAGGGAATTCATTTGCCCTTGACATTTTGGATGGCGTCTGCATGAGCGGCGGCGGCAGAAGTGGGTCTCGGAGGTGGTCCCCATCCCAATGGGCCGAGGTTGGGCACCTCGTGGGTCTTCTGCCCTGGGGTCAGAGCCTGTCCTGGTGTCAGAGGAGTGGGAGCACTGTGGCACCCACACCGCATCCCCTGGGGCTGCTCCAGCTTTGCCCCCTCGGTCCCCAGCATGAGGGTTTTTGGGGGACCCGGCTCCCAGCTGAGGCTGGGGAGGCGTTGGGATGCTCAAACCCACCCCCGACTCGGCATCGGGGAGATCCAAGCAGTGCTGGGGGCAAAATAATGAAGCCCTGATTTATTTTTCAGGGGGTTGGGGGCTGCCTGTGCCCCACACATCACGTCGCAGGGCCTGAGGGGGTTTGGGGGAAGCTCATGGGCACCCATCAGACCCCCCTCCTAAAATGAAATGTGCCTTAACCCCGTCCCCCATCTGCCTCTGCCAGTGGGGAAAACTCATTTCCTCCCCACAGCAGGAGAACGCTCCAAAAATCCCCTTTTTTAATAAAACCGATATCACCCCACAACTCCCCAAATTGGGTTTTTCTGCCCCAAAAGTTCTTGCTGCTTTTTTTTTTTTTTTTGGGGGGGGGGGGGTGGTCCCTCCGTGTGCCTCAGTTTCCCCCCAGTGGGGTACAGCCGATGTCCCCGGGGGATGCGGTGGCTGTAGGCCGGGGGGGGGGGTGCGGGGGGAGTGTGGGGGTGTCCCCGTGGCGGGGGCCGGGGGGGGCGGTGCGGGGAGCCTGTCTCTTTAAAGGGGCAGCCGCGGCCCCATCTGATGCGGCGGCTCCAATCAGCGGCCCCGGGGCTCTTGGCAGCCGGAGCCGCCGCCGCTCCGCATTCCTCCGTCTTTCCAAAAGGGGCTAACATGGCGATGGGCAGGATGAGGTGAAGAAGAGAAGGAGGAGAGGAACAAAAAAAAAAAAAAAAAAAAAAAAAGCAAAAAGAACAAAAAAAAAAAAGAAAAAAGGGGGAGAGGAAAAAAAAAAGAAAAAAGGAAAAGAGGGACGGGGCATGCAAGCAGGGCTGGCAGCGGCGGCGCGGTAATATCCTCCCCCCCCTCCTCCAAAAGGCAGGAAAAAAAAAAAGCAGCGAAAAAGACAGCAAAAAAAAAAAAAAAAAGGAAAAAAAAAAAAAAAAAGCAACCAACCCAGCAAACCACCCAACCCAACATTTCTTTTTTTTTCATGGAGAGCAAAAATCCCAGGCAAGCGGAGGAGGACCGGGACTCCTTTGCGCGGAGACCTTTGCATCAAAATGGTAGAGCTTGCAACCTCCCCCTTTCCCTTTTCTCTTCTTCTTTTTTTTTTTTTTTTTTTTTTTATTTTCCCCTTTCTCTCCCTTCCCCCCTTCGCTTCTTCGCGCTCCCGGGGCTTTGCTGACTTTGCAAAGGCCTCCGAAACTTGCCCAAATCCTTGCAGGGGCCGGGGAGGGGGGTGTTGCATGGGCGAGCCGGCGGCATGCTGCGGGCTCGGCGGGGGGGGCCGGGGGTGCGCGGAGGGGCTGCTGGGGGGGCCGGGGGGGGCACAAACAGCGCGACCCGCCCGTGCGACGCGCCGGGTGCTGCGCTGCCAGCGGCTCGGGGGGGGCGGTCTGCGCGCCCCCCCCCCCCCCCCCTTGTTGTGCAGGGGTGGGAGGGTTTGGCATTTGGTCAAAATGGCATTAAAATTGTGTGTGTGTGTCCCCCCCCCTTCAGCGCACAGCCATGAACAGGCGCTTTTTGCAGGGGGTGAGGGGCTGCGCGGCGGGGCTGGGCTCGCCCCCCCCCCCCCCCCCGGGGGTGTCTCGGGGGGTGATGGGGTGCAGGGAGGGGGTGGGGGGGGGCGGTGCAACGAGGCCTGACCCCCCCCGAGTGGAGGAGGCCCTGCGGCTCAGCGCCCCCAAGGTTGTGGGGCCCAGCCCCCCCCCCCCGTCAGGGCTCCCGCTCGGGGGGTCACCGGGAAGATTTGGAGGGGCCGGGGGCGGGGGGAAACTTTTCGAGCCTCCAGGTCGCCCAGGCCGGCGGATTTGGTGGCGTTGCGGGAGCGCAGCAGCAGCCTGACGCTTCCTTGGCCCTTTTTGTTCCCCGGATGACTCCTTCATTTTGCTAATTCCTCGCCTCCATCCCCCCGCCCTGCTCCAGCCGTGCGCCCCCTTTTCCCAGGGGGACCAGGGGGATGCTGGGCTCACCCCGATACCGCGGAGGATCGAGCGTGGCACGGGGAGGGCGCAGCATCCCACCATCCTTCGGGTTTGCGAAGGGATTTTCTGTGCATGCACTTAAAAAATAATAATAATAACAGAGGGAGGTTGGTTACACCGGGAGCCTGGCGGCCGGGGCTCTCGCCTGCAGCACTGACCTATTTTAGCAGCTGGTGGACTTTTGGGGGGGTTAGTTTTGACTTGCAGGCCTGAGCCTGGTTAGTTTGACTTGTAGCCTTGACCAGGCCTGAGCCAGGAAGATGCAAGACGGGAAATCCCTGGCGATGTGCTGTGCCCAGGGACCACGTCCTGGTACCCTGGTGCTTCCCCCATCCCCGAAAGTGCGGGGCTGCGATTGCCCCAGCGATGGCTCCGTGCCCGTAAAAACACCCCGGGAGGCGTTTGAGTGGCCTTTCGGTAAGGGGAAGGAAGGGCAAGCTTGGAAAAATAAAAGAAACGACGCTGACCCGGCGCGTGAGTTGATGACTGGGATGCCGGGCTGGGGCTTGGCACTCCCCAGCTCCGATACTGGGGGTAACTGGAGTCGGGTTTGGGTTCGTGCTGCCCAGCTGCGCTTGGCCTGTGAAATTCCTGCTGGCACAAAATCGGCTGCTGAAGCCTCCCCTGCATCCCCTGCAGAGGGAGATGCTGGTGGAGACCTCTTGGAGTTGGACTAGGGGAGGCACCGGGTGGTTTTGGGGAGCGTTTTGTGCCCCGAGGTGGGGATGGAGATGTCCAGAGCCCACCCGAGCCGGCAGCGCTGCGAGGAAGAAGGGGAAAAGTTGGGAATTCAACCTCTCCTCCACACCCGGCCTCAGCAAGAACCAGAGGAAAATTTGCTTTACACAGCAAAAATCCTCCTTGGAAAGATATTAAGGGATTTTTTTTTTTTTTTTTTTTTTTCCTGGATCTGGGGTGAAACTGCTGGGTGCAACGTTCTGGCTCTGGCCGCAGAGTTTCCCTGAGGATGCCGGCTGGGCTAAGCATCGCTCCGGGGGCTTTGCCAGGGCGGCCGGAGGGTCCCCGTCGTTGCCTGACTTGGCTTCACAGCAGAGCTTTGTTCTCCCCACGAGGAATTAACGGCGCGTTAGGTTATTACCAGGCAAACGCCGGAGTCGGGCGAGATAAACAGCCTTGTATTTGTGTCTTGTGTCTGGAGGAGAGGCATGTCACCCCCGTCATAAAAATAACCCGCTGCTGCCTTTGGAGACACCCTCTTTGTAAAAGGGAGGTAGAAGCAGGAGGCTGCCTGCGAGTCGATTAAATATTGCTTATTTTTAAGATGCAGATTTTCGTGCTTAAGAAAAAAATGGGGAGAAACCTTTTGCGGATGAACTGAATGTGTCAAAACATCAGAGGGTCTGTGAAGGTTTTGGGGGAATCTCTGATTTCCCCATCCTCACTCCAGCTGGAGGAGAAAGCTCAGGGCTCTCCTGCGCTGCTGTGTTCAAGCCTTTTTAGATGGGGGTATGGCAATGGCTGTGACAAAGTGCTCTCTGGGAAGAGCAAGAGCTGAAGTTTTTATTTTGCTGACATGTTTGTGTGACCCCGAAAAAGGGGATTCCCAGGTCCCCCACGTGGTTTGCATCCTAAGTGTCCTCTGACTTCCCGTGGGATCAGTGGTCCCCAAAAGGCTGGAGGAGCAGATGCCGGTGGGGAGGATGAGCTCAGGGTCAGGCTCTGTGCCACCTGCCCCTAATTTTTCCTCTCATTTCTAAAGGAAATACATTATGTTGCATTGCTGGAGTGGTATTTGCAGGGCAGGGCTGGCCCTGTTGGGTTTCCTGTGTCTGGGGACTTGTCCCTGTGTCCTTCGGGGATGCTGTCCCCTCTTCAGCCAACCTTGGTGCTTTCGCTGCCTCTCCTGATGGTGAAACCTGGGAGGACTTCGGATATGGGGAAAGACTGGCTGTGGCGGTGCAGATATGATGCGTAGAGGACTTAATTACAATAAATTGTCTTTTTTTAATTATTATTTTTATGACTCTATCTTTTGCCTGGAGCCAGGGCTGCTAAAACCCTGCCTGAGTTAAAGCCCTGCTCCCCAGTCTGCTGAATTTGCTGGACAGCCGTGATAAAGATAAGACATTTTAATGCACGTTCATAAAAACGTTAAAGCGTTGGGGAGGGAGGATGGCTGGACTGGAGGAGAATGGCTGGTGCTTCCCAAAAATCCCCAGTCAGGGTTGAGTTTAGGATGGAGCTGGATGTGGGAACCATCCCTGGGGTCAGTGTCAGGGTTTAGTTCAGGGTGGAGCCAGGGTTTGGAGAGGATGCTCTGGGATGGAAAGCCCTGCCCAGGATGCTGGGAGACGTGCGACCTCTCTGGCAGTCTTGTGGTCTGGAGTTGGGTTAGAAAACACCATGGTTTTAGGGTCTGATGGGAGCCAGGTGTGGGGCAAACCTTGGAGGTGTCATATCCCATCTCGCTGTTGACCCACCTGGAAGGTCATGGTGGCTTCCCCAGGGATGGGCACCGTGGAGCCAGACAGGGGGATGCTGCCGTCTGGTGCCAGCCTCATTCAGCAGTGTGTGGAAGGGAGGCTTCGGTTATCCCTCCTCCTTGCTTTCTGGGGATCTCGGCCTCTTCTTGGCCGTTGCGTGGCCACGTGTGGGTGTGAGGCTGGCTCAGGGACACGCCGGCTTCACACAAGCGATGCGTGGTTGCCCCGTTTCACCCGTCCACGCTCCCTGCGGTGAATTGGGGGTTCCCGGGGATCCGATGAGCCACGGGGGGCTCAGCACACCATCTGCCCCGCTGTATCCATCGCCTCCCTTGGTGACACTGGGGACACCCGTAGGGTCCTGAGGGGATGATGCTCGCCTTCTCCCCGGCCTCGCGTGGCTCACGCTGGCCTGGGCAGCGCTCCGGAGCTGGCCCCTGGTGCAGCCACTTGGCCGACAGCCCGGCTGAAGAGGTCAGCGTTGGGTTTTGTCCTCGTTTCCTCCCTCGATCTTTCCTCCGCTTGTTTTTCTCGGGCAGGGGAGGGAGGAGGACAGTGGCTTTGCGTGTGTGTGATTGTCCCCCGGGCTCTTCCACCCCAGCAGTGACTCTGTGGGAGGTCCTGCATCCCCTGGACGGGAGGTCAGCATCCCATCCCGCTGGCTGCTCCTGTGCCAGGGCAGTGGCTCGGGGACATCTCCATCAGCCGGGTGTCACTAGCTGTGCCAGGCACTGGCGGGGACCCCATGGCTTGACTGCTCTGGCTGCGTTCGGTGTTTGCCAGGAGGATGCCGGCTTTGCTGAAATCCAGCAGCGTCCGTTCAGGGTTTAGTCCCAGACCTTGCTACGGGCTTAGCACAGACCTTGAGTTATCCGGACAGCTTTTGTACTACGTGTCGGGTCAGAACTGAGCTGCACCCAAAGAAACCTGTTTCGACTGTGACTTGAGGGGCTACGGACAGACGGATGGGTGCGTCCAGCCTGGCTTCGGTGCCTCTGCTTTCCCTCCAGAGCAAGAGGGATTGGGGCTTGTCCTGGTCTGAAAATAACATGGTGCCAGGCTGAAGCCTCAGTGTTTTTGCAGCAGGGAGGCTGTGTTTGCGCAGGGGACGGTGCTTGCCTTTGCGTGTGTTGGGACAGACACTGAGGTTACTGAGAAGATCTTGGGGCTTGGTGATGGCCTCTGCCATCACCCCTGGTGGAACGGAGGGATGGTGTCCCCGATGCCATCACGGTGGTGGTGGCATCCCCTGGGAGCAGCTTTGCAGTGTCACCTCCCTGGACCAGTTTGGGCATGGGGAGGGAGGGATGGCAGGGTTGACCTGTCCGTCCATCCTTGCAAAGCATCATTGTGGTTTTGCAGTTCTGTGCGTAAAAGAAAAGGAGAAAGATCCCAGAGTGGTTGGCAAAATTTTTTTTTTTTTTTTTTAAAAAAAGGAAGCAACCAGCCATTAACCCTCCATGGGCTGTGCTGCTGGGAAGCCAGCACCTGCTCCTGATGGGGTGAAGCCTTATGTTGCTCGTCCCACTTCATCACCCCGGTCTCCCCAAGCCACGGGTGGCTGGGGCGCTTACAAGAAAAGCCTGAATGAACCTTTTCCCCATTTGCAGAGGCGGCTCCGTGGCTGCCAGGGGACAGGAATGGGGGAAAGATTTGTTCCCGTTCTCTTGCTCTGAGGACGTTCCCACTGGGCCTGGTGCTGCTGCCGACTTCCCAGGCTGCTCCCTGGAAAAGCATCTTTGAGCTGAAGCCTCTAAATGCTGGATGCTATTAAAAAAACCAAAAAAACAACCAAAGGGAATTAAAAAAAAAAAAAGCCTGGGAAACATCTGACTGTCCCCCAGCCGGGCTAATGGTTTTTTTCACTTGCACAGATGCTGGGAGGTGGTTTTTGGGGTGCCCGACACCCTGGGTTGGGACAGGCTCTGGGAGCCAAGTCCCTGCCCCTCGCTTCCTCTCCCCGAAGCCTGCATATGGCTCTGTTTTGGGCAGCCTCAAGCCTTTTAGACAGCACATAGGGGAAAATCACCACTTGAGATGGTGTCACCACCATCCTAAAGGAGGTGGCCATCCCCGGCCTCCAGAGCTGGGGTGGGCTCATCCCCGGTGTGCGCCCGATCCAGCGCCGGCAGCGTCCCGGCGGGCAGGATGCGGGCGGTGGGCGCTTGGGGCCTTGTCGGCCGGCGCCTCGCCAGGCGGGGCTGCGGCCGAGCTATTGTTTTCCCTTCCTGCTTGTTTTTCCGGACAACCCTCTCCTAATTAAATAAAAATACCCATCGGAGAAGTGAACAAACGGCCCCCCCTCCCCGGCACGGTCCCGTGCCATGGGAGGGCAAAGCACCCATGGGAGAGTTCCCCAGAGAGGGAGACGACGGCAAGCGGAGCGGTGAGGATAGGCGCTAGGTGAGCGAAGGGTGCGTTGGGACGTGTTTTACCCCACTGCCAGGTTTCCATGCATGGCCATGGTCCAAAAATGGGTGGTTTTGGCAATGCGTGTACAGTCCAGGCAGTGCTGCTGCTTCGGGGGCAGCTTTATCCTGGTGCGTCCTGGTTTTGGGAGTCGTGGGAAGACACGAGCATCACATCGTCCTTAAAAAAACCCTGTATGGGCTCAAAACTACAGAGGAAGGGCTGAAGGTTTCATCCAAGGGTCCTGAAAGCAGAGGACAAATTGTAGGGGGCTGAGGATTAAAACTGAAAACACAAGACGTCTTTGGGATTTCTAACGATACACCTTTGTATCATTTGAAATAATCTGTAAAAAGAAGGTTTTTAATGTTGTTTCTTTCTTTAGCAAAAGTCAAGTTTTGGCATTAGATAGTTTCAGCCGAGCTCTTTCACCCGGTGTTCAAATTGAGAGTAGGACATGGGGGGTTTTCTGAGGAGCAAGTGCTAACATCAGATTCAGCTACTTATTAAAGCAGCTTTCCTTAATGCAATTTAGTACTGAAGGTCAAGGGTAAGTGGTGGTTGCAAATGATATGGAAAAGCAGATTGCTGTTTTTCATGGGAGTTTTGGGGGTGAAAAATCTTAAGGAAATCCCCAAATTTTGTGTTGAATGGAAACTCGTTCGCGGCTAGCTGGTCCAACCGCTCTGCCTGGTGTGAAGCAGGGGCTTGTGGCCACCTAAATGTGCTTTTTATTCCCCCAAAACCCCGTCCTTGTGCTAATACATGAGAGAGGTACTTGTGGTCCTTGGTGCTCCAGTGATGAGGGCAACAGACATGGCTATAAATAAGTAAATCGCGAGGATGGTGAATGTGGGAGATGGTCTTCTGGGGGGCTGCAGGTTGGAGTATTTAAATATATCCAGGGTGACCTGACCTACTGGTCCCTCAGGGGGTTTTAGTGCTGCAGGAGCATCTAGGGATCTGACTCTTAATACCTGCTAAGATTGTCCCCATCCCTGGAGGGGTTGAAGAGTCGGGTTGACCCAGCGCTGAGGGATCTGGTGGAGTTGGGAACGGTCAGGGTGAGGTTCATGGTTGGACTGGAGGAGCTTCAGGGGCTTTTCCAACCGAGATGGTTCTGTTGATTCTGTGATAAGTAGCATTTTATCTTAGCACAGTGTTTTAAATCCAGCAGCAGCCTCCTTTCAAGGGAGGTGATGGCGTGTTGGTGTGGCTGTTTAGGGAAACTGAGGCACACAGGGGGATGTGGGTGGAAAGGGAGTGGGGCTGTGCTCGGGCTCCATCTCCTACAGCAGGATTTTTGGTGGCTTTGCTGGAGAGAGACTGCCCCCATCCAGCGAGCATCACCATCTCCTTCAGCCACTGTTCCTATAGCACTCTTCTCTATTCCTCGCACCCCGAGCCATCGGGGCTCAGCCGACCCGCATCCCTTGGTCCCCCCGTCGCTCCGAGCATCCTCCCCGTCCTCCAGCCACCCTCGCGTCCTGCTGGCCCTTTTGGATGGGGCTTTGGCAGCGCCGCTTGAAAACACTCTTAAAATAGAGCCGGAGGGCAGCGTCAGGGCAGGGAGGGCTGTCTGGAGGCACCGCCGTCCCCTCGGGGTGGGGACTTCGCAGCCACGCTGCTTTCGAATAATTTTTACGTGGTTTTTTTTTTTTCCGTGCCGATGATGGCAGAGCCCTGCCCGGAGTTCAGCGGTGCATGGTGGGGGCTGGCGGTTTTAGGGTTCGCTTCGGTTTGATGCACCCTGCAAGCACCCCAAGTCCAGACTCGGGATGGAGATGGGATGGGTGACCTGCTCCTGCAGTGCCGGGTTGGGCTGCTGGTGGGGCTGAACTGACCCAGAGGGCCGAGGTGGAAAAGAGCAAAGCTG
Organism: Strix aluco; assembly: GCF_031877795.1. Taxonomy (NCBI): domain Eukaryota; kingdom Metazoa; phylum Chordata; class Aves; order Strigiformes; family Strigidae; genus Strix; species Strix aluco. The sequence goes on along the minus strand of NC_133931.1, from coordinate 171,887,370 downwards.
TGATTTTTATTTTTTAATTTTTTTAAATATTTAAAAAAATGTTTGGGCTTTTTTTTCCTATATATATATATATATATGTTTAAAATATTTGTGTTTTCCCAGTGGAACAGTAATGGATTTAACCCTCCTATTAATCCTGATTAATTGGGCTTCTCCACTCCGGTGGAGTTACAGGGACAGGAGCTGCCAGAGGGGTATTTCGGGGCCAAGTTGGGGTCTTTCTTGGGATCTCACCCTGGCAGGCACCTCTCGTCTTAGCTGGGGCTCCAGCTCTGGGCAAGCTCACAAAAAGCATCTGATAGCAATAAAGAGCAAAAACCTCCCGCTGACAAGCCCGGGCTGAAGTCACTGACGGGACGCGGCCAAGACACGCATTGTCCTCGCTGCTGCTGGGACTGATTAGAGGCGCCTGGCAAGCCTTGGTGCTGGGTGAGGGGTCAGCCCCTTTTGCCAAAAAACCTCGGTCCAGAGCAAAAAACACAGCTTTTGTTTTCCAGGCTGGGCTGTGCGTGGGCAGTGCTGCCTGGTGGACCCAATTCCCCCTGTTTTGCACCCATTTGTCCACGGTTGTGGCTCTGCTGAGCTTGGGGCATGCTATATTGGGAGCAAGGTGAGATGGATCCCAGGAGGAAAAACCTGAATTCAGTTTTTTCATAGCGAAAGCAAAGCAGGAGAGTCCCTGGCAAACAGCAAACTGCTCTGCTGAAAGCTTGCTGTCTCTTCAGCGTTCAATATTTATTATATCATGATTTGTTTTCTATGCGCCTGGGGGGGCCGAGCCATCCAAGTTCCTCTCATTGAAATGTCCTTGGGAGTCGCGAGGCTTAGGAAATTTGGGGGTGGATGGATGTTCCAGCTGGGATGCAGCATTTTATAGCAAATATATATATAAAGAGTGTTTATATATTTACGTATTTATGTATTAATATATAAAGAGTTTAAATATATATACATGAATATATCAAATAGAAGAAACATTTTTAAAATTATAAATATATATATATAAACCCTCCTCTTTTACTACCTCGTTGCCCTACTCCAGGCTGCCAAGAGCCAAGAGGTTGGAGAAGAGCTGGTTTTTCCTGGTTTTCCCTGGGTGCAAGTGTATGCTGGGGCTCTCCAGGGCCATTGGGACCATGCAAAGCTGACGACCCGGTTGGGTGGGTGGGTTGGTGGTGGAGCAGAAATTCAATGAAAATGAAAACTTTTGGCAGAAAGGGGGAAGGGCTTTTTTTGCTTGTTGAGAAAACAGAGAAGAAAACACCCTTTTTTATTATTCAAACATTTTTGTCTGTGTGTGCTTTTGCCTTTGGCTCACAAAAAGAAAAAAAGACAAACAAAACATGACTTGCTGGAATTCGTGGGTTGATCAAGAGCTGCCATTTGTCCCAGAAAAAATGGGAGCTGAGAAACTTTTTGGAGCAGGGGGTGTAGGATAAACCCAGCAGGTTAAACCCTCTATCTCCGCCACTGTTCCACACCCCGTCCTTGGTCACATCTCTCAATGGTGGGAAGAGAGGGTGTTAACGTAGCTGCATCGGTCTCCATCCATGAATTGGGTGTTCAGCATGGAAAGCCAAAGGGAAGCAGAGGGAAAGGGGATATCCCGCCTCCTTTTAATACAGGGTGTGGGATTTAGGGCGTGGGATATCCCTTGCATTTAGGATGTAGCTGGCAAACCCATCCTGGGGCTCGGGTGTCCCCAGGAGAGGTGATGAACGTCCAGGGGTGGTCTGCACCATGCAGAATACACGTGAGCTAAATTAAATATCCAGCAAACGCAGCCTGGGGAGTGTGGGCAGTCACAGCATTTCCCAGCCTGGGGATGCTGCTCCCCGATTTGAATTTTTCCAGGTAGTGCCTTTCCCCAGGCGATTTAAAATGGTCATTTAAAAAGCACATAAATCATCTCGGTGAATCCAGCTAGCGAGTTAGCTGCTAACGTGAGTTAGCTGCTAATGTGAGTCAGAGCACATGGTGTAATTCGGCAAGAGAATACTGTGTTTTATGTAATTATCTTGGAGAAGCAGGGAGGTTTACAATCCTAATTTCCTTCTATTTAGGGGGTTAAATCTCAACTGGTGCCTACAGTTGGCTTTCTGTGTGGGGCAAATGCCCCCTTGGGGTCTCCATCTGGTTCAGGAGATTGAGGCATCCCCTCTCCTGCACGGCATCTCCACGCGAGTGTGGACAGCTGAGCCAGGCTTTGGACCTCCTTGGTGGTGGGGTGGCCATGGTGCCTACCCAGGCTGAAAGGATGTCAGTGAGTGCCTTGGCCCATCCTTTCATTGGGCTTTCTCCTCCTTGGTTGAGTCTCCCAGACTCAAGTTGGTGGTGGAGCTTCTTGGTTGGCATCTCCAAGCTGGGGCTGACCATGGAGCTTCTCAGCTGGCATCTCTGACTTGGGATTCATGACCAGGGATGGGTGGCATGGCCAGGCGGGTGTTTTCCTGGGGAAAGAGCTCTTCTGAATGACTTTATTTCCTTCCTCCCCCCAGCTGATAGTCGAAAAAACGACTGACTACCCTTCAGCTGAGTACTCCCTGGTGGAGGATGTAGCCCTCCACTTCACGTGTTTGATGGACAGACTGAACGAGCAGCGCCTCTTTCAGCCGGACCTGTGCGACGTGGACATCGTGCTGGTGCAGCACAAGAGCATCTTCCCGGCGCACAAGGGGGTCCTGGCGGCCTACAGCCAGTTCTTCCACTCCCTCTTCACCCAAAACAAGCAGCTGCAGCGTGTGGAGCTCTCTCTGGAGGCCCTCACCTCGCAGGGCCTCCAGCAGATCCTCAACTTCATCTACACCTCCAAGCTCCTCGTCAACTCCTGCAATGTGCAGGACGTGCTGAACGCGGCTGCCGTGCTGCAGATGAACAATATTGCCTCCTCCTGCCAGGACCTCCTCGACACCCGCTCGCTCAGCCTGGCCGCTGACATGGCCCTGCCTGCTGAGAGCTGCGCCGGACCCCCACCCTACTACTGCGAGATCAAGCAGGAGGTGGATGCCCCCCATCCCAAGATCTACGCCCGGGAGGGCAACGACCCCTACTCGGTGCGGGTGGAGGACGGAGCAGGTGGTGGGACGCTCCCCCCGGGTCCAGCCAAGCAGTATTACAAGGAGGAGAAGGATGGTGGTCCAGGCGCTGTCTGTAAGATGGAGGGTGAGGAGTCTGAGGAGGACCTGGACAGCCAGGGCTCGTACAACCGGGAGCAGATCATCGTGGAGGTAAACCTCAACAACCAGACCCTCAATGTCTCCAAGGGCATGGAGGGGAAGGCAGCCGCCAGTGAGGCGGCCGTGATGGGGCGGCCTGACGGTGATGGGCGTGACACGGAGGAGGATGGGGAGGAGGAGAATGAGGAAGGAGAGGAGGAGGAGGAAGAGGAGGAGGATGCGGACGTGGGCGAGGAGGAAGAGGAGGAGCACAGCGAGGAGGAAGACCTGGAGGAGACAACGGAAGAAGAGGACGATGATGATGATGATGAAGATGTGTCAGAGGTGAAAAGGGAAAAGGGTGGACAGCCCCGCAGAGGCAGCCGGGCATCCAAAGCCACCAAACCTGCCATGGCAACCAGGTCCCAGGAGATGGCCAAGGTGGAAGAGGAGGAGGAGGAGGAAGAGGAAGGCCAGCGAGGGAGGAAGAGGAAAAAAGAACAGGATGGTTTGGGCCAGAAGGTGAAGCTGGAGGAGAAGCAGCACTACCCATGCAAGAAGTGCCCCCGGGTCTTCAACAACCGCTGGTACCTGGAGAAGCACATGAACGTCACACACAGCCGCATGCAGATCTGTGACAAGTGTGGCAAACGCTTCCTGCTCGAGAGCGAGCTGCTGCTGCACCACCAGACCGACTGCGAGAAGAACATCCAGGTGAGCCAGGCCCGGGGACATCCCACCGGTAGAGGGACATCCCACCAAGAGGTGGAGCATCCCACTGGGGATGGATGTCCCACCAAGGTGGGGACAACCATGATGGGACATCCCAATGGGGGAGGGACATCCCACCCTCCATGAAGGACATCCCACCCAGCTACACCATGGGATGGGCTCATGCTCAGATAATATTTTTGATGTTGTGGTTGGCGCATGGCAGACGGGAGGGAACCTTACTTCACCCGTGACTTGTATTCAGGCTCGGGAGGGTCCCACGGTGTCATAGGACCAGAGGATTTGTGCTGGGGGACTGTGACTTCCCCTTGGCTGTCTGGGTGGAAATACAGAGTAATTTTTGAGGAGTAATTTTTCTTTGAGTTAATATGGATAAAACATTGCAAGACCCTGATGGACACACACTCCAGCCGTTCCCACCCAGGCTGAAACCAATTTAGCTTAACTCAAAGATTTGCTGACATGAGTTAAAGTGGTTTTAATCTGCCTTTTGTGCTCTTTAGCTTGCATATTAGCAAGTTTCCAAATGCATTTGACATCCCTGCGTGGCTCAGGCTTGGTGTGTCCTTCGCCTAATGCTAATGAGCTCCTGCATTTGCAAATTGACTCCATTAAATCAGTGCAATTTTGGGGGGATAGGTAGGCATCCCATTAGAGCAGCAAACGTGTGTTCCTGCAGACCCCTCCAACCCATCTCCTAATCCCTGACGACCTGTTTTGCTGCTGATACTAATTAAAAAAATACCAACTTCTGGAGAGCTTTCCCCGTCATCCTTCCCACCAGTGACTGGATTTTAAATGATCTTGCCACTCTCCTAGAAGAAGGTAACGCAACCCAAGTGCTACTGGAGCCTTTTGCCAGTGGCACCCCACGTGAAATGGGGAGCGAAGCAGATTTCGGCGTTAGGGCGTGTGAGGAATACGGAGGCAGGAGTGGTCTCGTCTCGAGCAGGTGAAGGAGCTTTGGTTCATCTTCCTGAAAAATTCACAGCCCTGAGGTTGCTTTCTTTGGATGCTTTTTTCCAGAATGGGTGAGTGCGACTCCGATACCTGTGTGGTGGTGGCTGTTTTGGAACCTATCGTAAAGTCCGTGCAGTTAAAAGTGGTTTTTTCCAGAATGTTTCTTCAGCCTCATCTGCTTTTCTGATGGATAACATGGGGCTGTCACCTCACTGCTTTTTTTTTTTTTTTGCCCTTTTAATCCCTTTTCCAGGTCATTTCTGAATAGGATGAACCACAACTGCCCGTGTGGTGACTTTCCATAGAAAACATGGGTCACAGGATCACAGAGTTGTCTAGGTTGGAAAAGACCTTGAAGATCGTCCAGTCCAACCATTACCTCTCACTTAGTTGAGCGTTTTTAATTTTACAAATAGCCAAATTCACTCCATTTGCTCTGATAATATTGAATAACTCAATCAATATACCATGGAATTATAGCTGGATGGAAAAGTGATTTTTTTCTACTCTGTACCTATAATAGACAGTCTTTATTTCTTGGTTTTTTAACCAGATCTGTGGAGGGACCATCCCTCTTACCCAGTTTGGGTTTGCTGCTTTCTTTTCCTGTTTTGTCCCCAGATCTTACCAATAATGCTTCAGGTATTAGGCTTCATCTCACTCCCTGTGATCATTTCCCATCGCCATCTGCAGCCCCACAGACACCCTAACGGGCATCCTGCCTCTGCTGCCTGAAAAATGATTCGTCCTTTGCTTTATTGGGTTGTTTCTCAAACTCTTTCTTGGCCAGCTTCAGTATGGTTTTCCTCTTAGCCTGCGAGAATTTTTCTTCTCATTTTTTTCCCTCATTTGGATGTTACTTCCACAATTTAGAGTGATGCTTTTTTTGTGGTAACTGAGGACACAGAGCTCAGCCCTCCAGGATGCTTGGTCCCAGCCTGGGGGCTTTCCTGCATTTGCTGCTTTCCTTCTACCTTTAATTTTAAAATTCCCCTGCAGTCTTTTTAATTTCAAATGGAGAAAATGGATATTGATGTGTCTCTAATATTAGGTTCTGGTCCTGAATTTGTCCTGAAATGTCTCTTAAAGCAGAGATAAAACTGTTTTGATCCATGTAAATATATACTTAGGAACAGTAAAACTCAGAAGACTACTCATGTTGATATTCAAGCATGGCAAGAAAAAGAAGATGAGTAGGGGGAATACCTCTGCAACCCTAATTTTGCCTCTCAGGCACCTAAATATATATATATGGAGAGATACGGTGACTGCATGGCATAATGGTATATTTTCCATGGTGTCATTCGGTGCAAAATTTGACTGAAGCCCATCAATGAGCATCTGTTCCTCTGGGTAGGAGGAGAAACTGGAGGAATCCTTACTTGGGCTTACTGGTACTGCTCAGCCGTGCTGTTGTGAGATGCCTCCAAGGCATGAAGTATTTTCTTAACCCACCTGGAAGGAGAATGGATGGTTTTGTCTCTGTTGGCCAAGAGGAAGATGAGTCCAACCCTTGGCTCCTGGCAGGGTCCTTGGCCAGGTGCTTCCCACCATCTCTGTGCTCCAGCAGTGGTTTCCTGGGTGGACCTCGCCCTCCCGTGTTTCCCCAAGCACTGAACTGATCTCACAGGTTTCAAACAGATCTCACACCAAAGTTGGAGCTTCTCCTCTGAACTCTCAGAGAAACGTTGAACTTGGTGGAGCTGAAGCAAATCTCTACCATAACTTCTCAGGGGAGACTTTACACATCATGTTGTTCTGCTTGTGCTGATGGGCTGGTTTTTGGGTCCATTTTGGTCCATTTGGTCATTTAGTGGTAAAGCATCCATAATACCTGCTGAAGACTGAAGTTGTGCTGCCCTGGATTGGGCTTCTCCTTGTTCCTGTATTCTTTGCAGTCTTCTAATGCACAGAGGGTTTTTTTTTTTTATGTAATGGCTTCACTGTGTGCAAGAATAAAATCCCCAGTTGGGAATAGGGCCTTGGTGCGTGAGCTGCTGTTTATGCAAGTCCTAATACAGCTGTTGGTAGAGATGCCACGTCCTTCCCTGGGAAGCGGAACATCCCTTCCTCATCCGATGGATAGAAATTTTGAGTTTTGGAGGTTTTGAAGTGACAAGGTCTGTAGCAGACTTGCTGGTCATTATGATTTTTGATGTTTTAGCTGTAGGTTTCACAGTGATGTCCCCTTTCAATGGATGAAGCTGATAGCCTGGTAAAACAAAGATGCTAGTGGTCCTGGGCATGTTGCCCTGCTTCCCTACCCATCCCCTCTCTTCTTGCAGTGCGTGACGTGTGGGAAGGGGTTCAAGAAGCTCTGGTCCCTCCATGAGCACAACAAGATCGTCCATGGCTATGCTGAGAAGAAGTTCTCCTGTGAGATCTGTGAGAAGAAGTTCTACACCATGGCCCACGTGCGCAAACACATGGTTGGTGAGTGTGGGAGGCAGCGGTGCCAGGGGAAGATTTCATTAGGGGCGTTCATCCATCAGTTTGGCAATGAAGGGCGTTTTTTCTGTCGCTGTCATGTTGGTAGTTTAGGGCTGGGCTTTCTCCTGGGTGAGCTTTCTCACGTCAACGCAGGGGCATTGAAATTTGGCCTGGTATTTAATGATGAATGTATGCTCAGTGCTGGGTTTGGAGCAATCAGGCGTGGTGCTGGGGAATCTCATTTATTTTATTTAACCAGAAAAAAAGGCCTCAGAAGCGATCAAAGGAGGTCTGAAGTGTAACCATCCTTCCTGTGTAAAAGAGGACCAGACCACACCAGTGCCAGGCTTTGGAAAGCAAACTGCACATGGCATCAGCAGTTGAGTCCTTGGGGCTTGCAGGCACCGAAGAGATCAAAAAAAATGGGGAGTTTTGGCAGGCAATTAGGGGAGTACCTGAAATGTTGCTGCCATGCATCTTCCCGAGATGGCTTTGGGTTTGCTGGGCTTGGGTGTCCGCACTGGGAGCAGCAGCCGGGACTTGGGGAGATGGGTGCTGGAGGTGCGGGGAGGGCAGCTGACCCTGCTTCTCTCCGCTTCAGCCCACACCAAGGACATGCCGTTCACCTGCGAGACCTGCGGGAAGTCCTTCAAGCGCAGCATGTCCCTCAAGGTCCATTCACTCCAACACTCTGGGGAGAAGCCTTTTAAATGTGAGGTAAGGTCCTGTGTGTTGCCCCACCTTGCATCCTCTCAAACAAGGACAAAAACGCTGATTTGGGGAAAGGTCTCCCACTTCTTGGGGCTTCCCCCGTGCTTTGTGCCAGTGCCGCTGTAGGAATGCTCCCATGCTTTTCCAAACTTTGCATCCCTTCCTGGTTTGAGCGTTCCACCAACCTTATGATGACACTTGTCCAATGCTGGGATCTGTCCCTCCAGCGCCCGGACCTTGCATCCCATTCGACCTGCAAACCTGGCTGAGTTGTGCCAAAAAGCCATTTATTTGGGTTCTTTTCGGGGTGGGGGGGGGGGTGGGGGTGGTGGTGGTGTAGAAAAGTGATTTCTGCACTGCTCTGACATGCTGGTGATTTGGGGGGAATGTGAGGGGTGTTTTGGGTGCTCATCAACAGCTCATCCCCCCCTCTCACCCCTGCAGAACTGCAACGAGCGCTTCCAGTACAAGTACCAGCTGCGCTCCCACATGAGCATCCACATCGGCCACAAGCAGTTCATGTGCCAGTGGTGTGGCAAGGACTTCAACATGAAGCAGTACTTCGACGAGCACATGAAGACGCACACGGGTGAGAGCTCCCTGCCTTGCCCCCAGCCCCTGCGGGCAGGCGCCCCCGGGGAAGGAGCGGTGGGATGGGGATAGTATCTTTGGGTGGATGGCAGGGTGGGGTTTCTGGGGGGACTGTCCGGTCACCAGCTTCTCACCTGTCTTCCCCCATCCTTAGGTGAGAAGCCCTACATCTGCGAGATCTGCGGGAAGAGCTTCACCAGCCGCCCCAACATGAAGCGGCATCGCCGGACCCACACAGGCGAGAAGCCGTACCCCTGTGACGTCTGCGGCCAGCGCTTCCGCTTCTCCAACATGCTCAAAGCCCACAAGGAGAAATGTTTCCGTGTCAGCAACCCCTTGGCTTTGGACACAGCCGCCCCCCAACCCGCTGCCAGCCCAGCCCCGCTGCCCCCCGGCCCTGGTGTCTCCCCCTTGCCCTTGCCGCTGCTTCATCCCCTTCCACAGACCCTCCCTCCCCCTCCTCACCTACCACCACCCCCTCCCCTGTTTCCTGCAGGGAGGATAAATTTGAACAACAACTAGGTGCCCCCCACCCCGGCTCTGCGCCCGCACGGACTGCTCTGCCCTTCGGGAATGCCTCCCCCTGGGAAGACAAGGCTTCACTTGCTCTCTACCCCACTCCCTCCTCATTTTGGGGTTGTTTTGGTTTTTTTTTTTTCCTTTTTCTCACCTGTCATTCTCCATGGAGAGGGGGAGCAGGAGGAAGCCCCTCCCTGAGGAGCGTAGGTGTCGGAGGCGGGGGACCCACAGTCTGTCCGTAAGGGTGTAGGTAAAAGGCGTCGCCCTCCTTTTACCTTCTCATGCGTTGGCTTCATCTTCGTGCCGGGATGCTGGCAGGGCTCAGAGGAGCAGGATGCCATGCCGTCTGGGGTTGAGCTCACTGGCGTCACGTGCCCGCTTGCTAGCCGATTGAATGCCTGCTGGCGCTTCGATATTTATAATAAGCCGAAATCTAGCTAGTGGTGCTTGAATCCCTGTACTGTAAAGCTGGTCTTTCAATTCAGGCTCTTTTCCCAAGAGGTTGAGAGGTGGGCACCACAGAGGAGCCCCCACCGGCGCCGTCTGCTGGCCCCGGTGGCCTGCGGCAAGCGAACAGATGTCCCTGTTGGAAAGTCGTCAGCCTGCTCTTATTAGCAGCTCTCGCTGCGTCTTCCTTCCCCGTGACAGGTTTTTCTCCTCGATAGGTGAAAGCACAAACACCGGTGTTGCATCTTGGGGCATTGGCAGCTTGCTGCCCGTTCATTTTTGGGGTGCCCTAAGGGAGCTGGGCTATGGTGTGCCCTTTCTGCTAATTCCAGCAGGAGCTGGGCTCTTCGGGATGCTCTGGGGTTGGCGAGGTGTCCCTGGGAGAGCTCACATGGCCTCGGGACTGGCAGGAAGGTGGCCTGGGACAGAGGAGCAGGATTCCACTGTTTCTCAGCAGAATCAGCCCAGAATAGTGCCTTAACAATTTGAATAAACCCCTGACTGATGGGTGAGCTCCAGGTTGGGTCCCATTGCAAGGTTCAGAGCTAAAGCAAGACCTCATTCAGCCTGATGACGATATCCCATCCTCGAGCTTGTTGCCCACGTCGCTCTCCCAAACTTCGCCTCTCCCCGTGGGGTTGGCAGCAGTTGTCCTGCCCTGGCCTGCGGGGACCTGTGGTTGGTTTGGTGATGCCCAATAGCATTGGTTAGTGCTTCTCTGGCCACATTGTGTCTGTTGAAGTTGAGTTGGTCTTTGGTTTCACTTAATTCAGGCTGGCTTTGTGCTGGCGGGGGCGAAGAGGAAGGCTTTGCTGTTACCTTTTTGTGGGACGCTGGGCTCCAAGCTGGGTCTCTCGCTGTTGTGCTCTGCCCTGGGGTGTCGTGCCTCGCCGTGGCTATGTGGTCTCCCTGCATGGGAAAGTGTCCCCTTCAGGGCCGGGGAGAGCTGGGACCGCTGCAGGGGCTGCAGAGCATCCAGCACAGGCAGAGATGTGCCACCCAAGAGGTGGGGTGCGTTGCAGCTGATGCCTTGCTCCCAAGAGTGGCACTGTGGATGTGTGCGGATGTCGGTCAGGTCATGGAGGAGGTGGTGAGCAGGGCTGTTGGTAGGCAGGAAGGAAGAGAGGACACTGAGCAGGCTTCAGGAGCCCTTTCTCATTTGCACCTTGTTCTGGGTGATAGCAGCGTGCTGGGGACAGTGAGCTATATCTGGCTTTGCAAGAATTCTTGGTGCTTCATCTCCTGGACCAAATCAGCAAAGCACTTGGGCAGCTTTGAGGGTGTCCCTGCAGAGATGGGAGCATTCAGCAATGTGCTCAGGGGCTTTGCTGACCGGGGACATGCAAGAGCATTAGCGTGATAGGGACAGGACAGGGGAGCATCTGCTGTTCTCCTGAGTGCTCTTTGAGGTGATGGGTTAGGTGACTGGCGTCCCCTCCTGCTGAGTGTTGCCTCCTGTGCCTGTCACCTCTGGAAAGCTGGCTGCTCTTGTGGATGTGAGCGTGTTGGAGCAACAGATTGCTTTTATCCTCGTGTTGGCTGGGGTCCTGTGGACCCCCAGCACCGCAATCAGTACCGGCGAGTTCACCCTCATCTCCATCTGCCTTGAGCAAAAGGAGGATGCTATGGCAGAGCTGCCTTGCCATATTGACCGTCTCACATGGGTACCAAAGGCTTCTCTGCTCTCCTTCCTCCATGACCCTGGGGCTTATTTGGGATGGCACAAAGCCTTCTCAAACACACAACCATGAGGGATGTGGGCACTCAGCTCTTGGGGCCATTGGCTTTCTGAAGGGACCATGACCCAGACTGGAAGACGATTGCTTTAGAAAAGCACCTTGTAGGTGTTGGAGGGCCTCAGTAGAGTGGTCCATGCTGTCTCCTCCTCCGCTGCCTCCTAGATCCCATCCCCTCAGGCTCCCTTGTGCTTCTTTCCCCTCACACTTGGCTTTGAGACGAAATGGGAGCACTCTACCCCAAGGAGGCCTCACCTTGCCTGTATGGTCTTCTGTGATGGAGCCCATCAGCCTGTCTGGCTGGTGGACTTCTCCCCACAAGTAAACACCCACGCCAACGTGTGCTCCTTTGTACTGCTCACCTGGAGATGGCTTTCCCTGTCCCTGTCCCAGTTCATCTTATCCCAGTGAGGACCTGTCTCACTTGGACGTCACTGTGAGATGAGAGCACCTCGTTGAGGCTAGAAGCCCAGCGGAAAGCCCAGTGACTGATCCCAGCTGCATCCAATCCCCTTCGAGAGCCTGCTCGTAGAGCCACTTGGAGACGTTGAGATGTGACCATGCACACAGCACTTTGGAGAACCAGATCCCTGCTGCTCCCTCCCCTCTCTTGAGGCCTGGGCAGTTCCCAGGTGTCCTATACGGCCTCCAGCCCTTTTGTCTACACTCAGCCCCAAGTGTCTCTTCATGTCTGGTTTTCATTAATGTATTAGGAGTTCAAACGAGTTGCTCCCACAGTGTCTTGTCCTGCATCTATCCCAGTCGGCCCTGTTGGCACCCGTTGGGTTAGACGGGGCAGGAGGCGGGGGAGTTGGGTCCGTTGTTTTCAAGCTTTTTATGTTTTATTTTAATTTTTTTTTGTTTTTAACTCTTGCACCTTAATCTCTCGCATCCCTTCTTCAACAGACAGCGAGGGTGGAGAGGGGCTTGATTTCCATTACACAGTTTGTGAATATGCCGCAATGCCATGTTCGGCTGACAAGTCTGCCCATGCACCTAACCCCAGACCTGTCCGGGTTTGAATTTCTTTTTCCCCCATCATTTGAACTCTGGGGAGGGAGGGGGTCACGTGGGGAGGGTCATTTTTGGTTTATATATCCCAGGAGCCTGGTAGCACAGACCAGTTAGCCTCAGAATGCCCATGAGGCACTGCTGGCCCTTCGGACCACAGCCATAACCCCAGCGCGGTGGGAAGGTGATGATGGATGAACGGCCGGTGGATGGGAACGGCTGCGACAGTGCAATAGAGATGAGCATCCGCTGCTAGACAACTCCACTGATTAAACTCTTGGTTTGCCAGAAGTCGAGAGGGAAGGATGGACGGACAGACGCCCTTTGTTCACACGGACGGAGTGAGCTTCCCCACACGCAGTTCTGCCTAGTGACACGTGACCATGACAGGAGTTGGGTTGAACTTGCAAAGGAAGAAAATAATAATTATAAAAAAGGAAAAGAATAAGAGTAAGAACAACCTCAATAGCATGGAACTTGAAGGAAATTAATGAAACCCCGAACACTTGCCTCAAAACTAGGTCTGGTGTTTGGCTCTGTATTTTACGGCATTCAGTATCAGTTGCCCAATCATGCCAAGTTAAGAGTGTATCAGTGGCTCTACTAGTGTGAACAAACTAAATGAAGCACTTTATTCTGTATAGATAAGGGAAGGCGGGGAGGGGAGGGGAAGCTTGGATGCTTTTCAGAAGCATCTTAAGTAATGTTCTAGGAAATGTATTATTATTACTTTTTTTTTTTTATGACCATGTGTAATCAATATATGTTTATCTTTAACTCCAAGTACAGCAGTTACTCTCTTTGGGATGGTGTGATGAGGGGGAGGCTGAGATGGTTGGGTTAGTCCATCAGCGTGGGGCCAACTGGGGCAAGTCATTGCCTACCGCAGGAACGGGCAAGTCTTGCTTTGTTGACGGCCCCATTGGCCAACGTCCGGGTGGTCCCAAGAGGTGCATCAAAGCTGCCTTCCAGGGCACAGCTCACAGTCAGCCTTGACACCAAGGGCTCAACATGCATCCCCATCCCAAGCCATCTTCTGCCTGGGGGTGCTGGGGCTGCTTTCTGGGCCACCCACGAGCAAGACAAGTCATGGTAGGCTGGTTTGGGTTGTCCCTAGAAGCCAAGTCCTCGGCTATGCTTTGAAACCTGCTTTTGGCCTCTCACCAAGGCACGTCAGGGTCGCTGAGCTCTGAAAGTGGCGAGGGGTCAGAACTGGGCCTTTCCACTGCGTTCTCCCAGTCTGGAAGTGTTATGACTGTTACCAAAGAGGTTGCAAGTGGAAGGACTGAATCAATAAATGATTTGTCTTTTATAAAAGAAAACTTGAAGCTCTACCACTTTCTTTGTTACCTTAATTTTGCTTTTTATCTTTTTTTTTTCTTTAAAAGGCTCTTTTCAGGCAATTGTGTGAGGTGTCAGAGCCTGTCAGGATGGGTTTCCTGTGGCATGTTGACCGCTGCCATTGCTTCATATATATAGACCTTGCGTTGGGTTTGGTGGGAGCTGTGTGCATGTGTGATACAACTAGACTGTTGTGAGGCCAACAAAACCATAAATTTTCAGGGAAGGTTGGTAAGTGGAGAGAGGAGGGGGCTCAGTGCTTACAGCTCTGGGGGTTTTAGAGGGGGAGAGGGCTGAGCACCTGCGTCCTACTGTCTCCATGAAGTTTGTGTGAGCTATGAGCTGGGCTCCCTGAGCTGCTCTACAGGCAGTGGAGAAACTAAGGAGCCCATCCAAAAGCACCTGGTGCCTTTATTGATTTGAAATGGAGCCATGGGAACCTCGCCAGCTAACATCAGCACTGATGTTGGGAAACTAATGGAAGAAGAGGTTATTTCTCCTCACCCTTGGAATGTACCTACTCCTTTGCCACTGGCATTGCCTGGAGGATATACCTGTGCTGCTGGAGCTGTGTGCATCTGAGCTAGGGTAAATGCTGGACAGCAGCAAGGGGTGATGCTCCTCTGAGTATTCATGCTGGTATTTCTTACCTGTGATTGCCTTTGGACTGAAGCAGCCTCTTGGTGAGGTGGTGGTGAACATCTCTGGGCCAGACTCTCACTTGGCGATGTACAACTTTGCTGCCTTCCTTGGGCCAACTCTGGCTTGCAGACACTGAGATTTGGCCCTCGTTGTTCAAGCAATGGGATATTTCAAGCTTTTCTGAGTCCTTTTATACAACAGCTGTTTTTCCTTTTATGGTTTCTTGCCCTGTGCTAGCAGTGGCCTCTCCCACAGATGTGAACCACACGGGAGCACTAAGCTCCCATTAACTGTATTCCCGATGGACAGTTGTGAGGTGAGTGACCAAGGATGGGGACCAGTTTTAATCGCCACTTCTCAAGCTGTTTTCAAGCGACCACTCCATAACAACTCATCAAGGCTCAGCAACATTCCCCGTTGACTTCAGACGGCCCAGGAGAGCCAAGCAATGTGGCAGTGGGTGGATGGGGATTAACCCTCTCTTAGGACCAAGTATCAACAGCCTTCCATCTGTGTTGGACAAGAAGAGCTGAAGCAAAAGTGTTGGTGTCCAGTCCCAGGCAGGAGGTGGTATCCTGCCACCGCAATAAATGACTTTTAAAAAATTGTTACCCTATGCATGGATTATTTTTCTTCTTCATTTTTGTTTTCTGCCACAAGCTAGTCTATATTTGCTAGATTCATCTTCAGTTATCTTGGGACTCATCCAAAGGAATTTCTGCAGACCCTGGTAGAAGGTGATTTTTTTCTTTTGCGGTGCATTTTTCACACATTTGATTGTTTCAAAGGTTTTTGTTGCCTTTTTTTTTTTTTTTTTTTTTAAAAGCTGTCTTGTGACAGCCAGTCACCTTGGATTTATTTTTTTTTCGGTGAAAATATTTCATTACTGTTCTGGTGTGATTGTCCTCTAAGGAGATTATCCTGTAACTTTTTAAATCTTTAAAAATGAAACCAGGACAAGACTCTGGTTCCTTTATTCATGACAAATTGCCTTTCCTTCCAAACATGTTTTAGTTTCTCCGGGACTGCATTCTGAGTTAGACGAAGCAGCCAGATATGATTTTTGATACTATAATTTTCATGCCACTTTGAAGTTATTATTTTGCAAGGTTTGTATTTGTTCTTTTTTATTATTATCACCCCTTGCTCATGGTATGAGATCATGTAGGCATCCAGCCATTCTAGTCCTAGGTAAGCTTCTAGTCCTCATATCTATGGAGAATGGCTGTAAGGATATAAATGCTAATGTTTCAGCTCCCAAATGAGGGAAAATAAGGAGAATAAAAGGTGGGGCTCTGCTAGGGCTCTCCATGGGGCTGGTTTGCTCTGTGTGTTCATTACAAGTTTTGCTTGGTCCTTCTGTTTGATTGCTGCGGACATTCAGTTACAGCTCTATCAACACACAAACACAAGGGATTTCTTTTGAAATAGCCTAATTTATTTTTAAATAAACCACCAGTCAGATGGTGTGGTCATCAGGAGATTTTTGCTCTAGCAGATCTTTGTCCTGCTGCCAGTACAGTCATGTTTCTATCAAAATATCATTATGGATAACATTAAAAAAAAATGTGCATTTTTCCTCAGTAGGAAGCGCTCTTTGAGCCAGACACATCTGAGATCTCCATGTATTTAGCAAACTAGAATACTCTTTAAAAAAAAAAAAAAAGGTCAGAACATTAAAAATAAGAGAAACAGCATAAATATAAAACCTTTCCCTGAAAAACAGCACTTGTCCAACCAAAGGTGAGGACACTGTGATCTGTGATTGACAGGCCAGAGATGAGTGCACATGGCCTCCCCTGCCCATCTCTTGCACCTTTCCTATCCTATTACTTGCATGACTCTTCCCCTCCTGCAGACCTTAGCTCCTGGCCTCTCTTCAGTCCAAAGTCAAGGTGGAGGCAAAGAACTAAGACTATTTTCTTTTCATTGCAACTTCCAAAGCATTTCTGCTGACCATGCTCTTTTCTTTTAATTGTCTCAGCCCCACAACCCTCATCACTCAGGAACTCATCAGGGTCCCCCCAGGTCTCTCCTCTACCACTTGACTTTGACCCTTCCTTTTCCTCTCCAAGGTGGGCTCTAGCACCATGCTCACAGCTATCTTTCCTGGGGAATGTCAGCTTAGTCCCTTGGGATCCACTTGCTGCCTCCACTGTTGGCTAGAGAGATTCAACAGCAGTGGAGAAGATGGAAAAAAAACATGGAGGAAGAAGCGAAACAATTGTACGATCTTTTTGTCCCACCTACTGAGACTGGAACAACTCATTGCTCCATGCTTAGTCTACCCCAGCTCCTTGCAGGCTCCCAATCCATTCTCTTGTTATCTTGTAAGCATCTTCAAGTTCCCATAGGGCTTCAAGATAATTTTCCCCTCTCTCATTTGACGAAGTAGAAAGGTACCAATCACAGATGCAATGTCCTACACAGTATCGAGATGCCACATCTCTGCGCGTGGCATCACCTCTCCCCATCCCTCCTTGCCCCAGATCCCCATGGAAAGAAAATAAATCACACCCCACTACATCTTCGTTAGGCGCAAAACGTTGAGGCGCACGGGAAGGAAAGTGGCACCAGAGGCGTACTGGATCTCCCGGAGGACCCCTTCCCACTTCTTCTGCTCTTCATCATATCTGGGGAGAGACAGACAGTTACAGTGAGGAAGGCGACTCCTCTCCCTTCAGCTGCGCTCCATAGTGGTGGGAGCCCTTGACACATTGTGTGATGTCCCACAGACATTATTCGGCCACAAGATATCTGTGGAAGCTGCATGGGGACTTCCAGCTTTGATTTGCAGTGCCAGGCTAGGGCACATGGCTATCAGCATGTGGTCTCGCAGGGGAGGGTGTATTTTTCCATTGGGAAGCAGGCTGATGGCACCAAGACTGAACATCCATGATGAAGGCCAGCAGATGCCTGCTGAGGGTGCTCTAGAGCCGCAGACGTGAAGGACAGGAGCAGCTAACGTTATATTAGCAGCCCTCAGAAAGTGCTTTCTGCCCGATTCTCCGCTCACATGTGAGACTTAGCTGATTTCCAGCTCAAGCACTGGCTTTTCCCAGGGAGAGCATGCATTGCACAAATTCTGCTTCACGCCAAAGGGGAGGTCTGGAACCAGCTCCCGGCAAAACGTCAATGCAACAACAAAGCTAAAGGAGTAGATTTTTCCCTGGTACATTGCTATGTGAGGCTGGGAGAGGTCGCTGAATCACCCAATGTGCCCTCCAGCACAGCACAGGGCAAACTTCTCACCCAGAGACCCTGCAACGAGCCTGCAGCCTTGTGCTTGGGTAACAACATCCATCTCATACTGAAGGCATCAAGAAAGACAGAAACTATCTTTTCCCTCAGTGGCTCTCACTAACATTCTCTCATGCTCCCTTGGACAGCCCCGGGTAAGACCATCACCTCCAAACGTCGTTCAGCTCCGTTGGCACCAGCTCTCCTGACTCTGTCTCCACCGTGGCGAACCCTCCGAGCAGGTAGAGCACCCCGGCCAAGCTCACCAGGCTGACAGAGCTGCGCTCCTGCGGGAACTCAGTGAAGGTGTCCCACCTGCCGTGTCGAGAGAGGGGACATGTTAGGGCACTCTGCCTACCCCCATGCTGAGGCTGGCCTCGAGTCAGGAACCAACAACTGAATTAACTAGTGACAGTTTAACTTGTGTAGGACTACGTGGGATGGGATCATACACTGACTGTTGTTAGAAATATCTGTTTCCATCATCATAGTTCAACTTCATTTTTCATTGAGTAGATGAGCTATGAAGCACACCTGGCATAGACCAGCAGGTCCCAGTGGTTGGACTGCATCTTCAAAGGCCCACCCAAAGTCAAAGAGCCTTGGGTGAAGCTGCCAAGATGAAGCTACAGCCCTGCAGGGAACCCAAGGACTGCACCCATTGGTGAAACATCTTTGAAGGTGAGCCTGAGATGATCCACAGCCCAACTGCAGTGGCATTGGTGATGTCCAGCTGTCTGAGAAATACAGACTGGAAGGAACTGGTATCGGGATTTGCAAGCAAACTCCAGAATGGCTGGAAGTTGCTTAATGTACACCTGTAGCTGCTCCTTGTGTAACTACACCCCGAAGGTATGCTCAGGTACGTACTTGTTGGTGGCAATGTCATAGACTTCCACTGAGTTGGTCAAGCCGGAGTCGGTCACGCCAGCTGCCACGTAGATTTTGTCCTTGTGCACAGTGGCTCCAAACAAGGAGCGGGACGTTTTCATGGGAGCCAACTCCTTCCACTCAAACTTGGATGGGTCATAGATACACATCTTCTTCAGGCACTTCCTAGAGAAAGATGAGAGAGAAAAGGAGCCTTGATCACCTGCCAAGGGGCAGATTTGTGCTGCAGGAGTTCAGGGATGTCTGCTGGGAAGAACGTGGGGTCTCTAGAAAGGATTTTGCTCCTTTACATCAGCATGAGTGCCTTTGCTTGAGTGTGCATCCAAGGATGCCCATGCCTGGGTACATCATTTGTGTATATAACATATCCCCTCCTGCTGTGTCTGCTCCAGATAGGAGTCCTACAAGTTCGGCATTGTGCTCACACAGCTGGATGTGGGTCCACGTAGCAAACTGCCCCTCAGGACCTCACACACAGCCGTCAGACAGTGTTTCAGTGCTCCTGATCCAACTTGACACTGCAAAAATATCATCAGTAACGTCCTAAGATGTGTGAATGTATGCACGCTCACACTTTTCCGACCATAATCCTTTCAGAGCAGGACCTGTCTTTGCTGGATTATGGCATGTTTGCTCTGCAAACAGTCACACTTCTGCTTTGCAAAGCAATCGCTGCGATGCTCCCTGAGAGAGGCTTTTTCTTCTGAGCCCGTCTCCTGCAGGAGGGCAGGGTGGGGGTCAGGTTTGATGAGGTTTTTCACTCCTATTGCAAATACCCATCTGGATTTAACTACTAGGACCATGCTGGTCCACAAAAAGTCTAAGACAGGAGACACTGAATGTGAAGGGACTCCTTTCTCTTCAGTGCCTCTCCCAGTCTGTGCGACTTCTATTTATTGTGAGCAAAGGGGATGATATGTTCCCTCCCCTGAAATGACAGTGCCATCTCCCTGATGTTCCTGTAGGACTCCTAAGGGCTGGGGAAGGGCTGCAGTCACAGAGGCGAGCTGAGAGGGAAGGATCCACGTCTCACACCCCATTCAACCCTTCTTAACACATAGCATCCAGGTTGGGGAGGTATCAGCTCATGCTCTGCACTCCCACTAGTTTGGGGGATGACTTCCTGAATTTGTCTTTTTGACTTACTTGTCGCTTCCTTTGCCACCGATGACATAGATGAGATCCTTGTGCGATACCACTGCGTGGCCATAGACTGCATAGGGAAGGGAGTCGGCTTCACCCCACTTGAAGGACCTGGATCAGAGGAAAATGGGAAGCAAAATGATTTGTAGCTTGCTGGGTGAGGCCTAGAGTACATGACACATTACAGACCTAGAGGTGAGCACAAATCCTGACTCAGTCTCAAAAATACAAGGTTTTCAATGAGATGGGGCTCACCCAGTAAATTCTGTGATCCTAAATAAAAGGGGGAAATAAAATATGCAGAAAGTTTATGCTAATATTAATTATCTTCTGCAGCATCCCCTACTCTTGGGCTTTGTGGATACACATCCCCACTTCTCCCAGGACATCACCTCGTTTATAAGCATTACCAGCTGAACACAAATGAGACAGATTTTTTGCATAATGGAAAAAAATTGAAGCCAATGAGACTTACGGGTGCAAGATCCTGAGGACAAATTTATTTTTGGCCATTACTTTCCACTTTGAGGTGCTTTGGTTGGCCAGCACTCAGCAAGGACCCATGGGAGCGGGTGTGTCCACATTTTGCAGTGCAGGGCTGTGTTGATGCCTCTGAGCTAGCTCTGAGCAGAAGATGTAGCTATAAGGCTTTGGAAACCCAAAACTAGTACCCAGATAGGGCTGACCGGTTTCTCAGGAAGTGTCTGTTCATGTCCATGTAGCTTGGACTCATCCCCAGCTTTGATACATGTAGGATGTAGCCCCCAAGACATGCACTTTATTATACCTAAGAACTGAGTTGCTCTCTGATCTGATCCCATAGACCAGCAGTTTGCCCTCTCCAGGTTTATTACAGTTGAAATCTTGAGCTAAATGATGCTAGAAACATAAGTGGTGCTGATCACATCTCTACCAGCTTCAAATCGGTATTCAAATCACCCCCCGAGCACTTGGTGGGGGAGACACATCGTTTCCCAGAGTCTGCAGGGGCAGATAAATGCCCCATTCTGTCAGAATGTAACTGATTTCAAATCTCTGCCTATAAAACAGACTTTGAAGCACACACATCTAAATATAGAGCAAGCATAGGCTTGTTAACGCCTACCGCTCTGCCTCGTTGGGGAAGAGACCAGCAGTCTTTGGATGTTTCTGTCTCCTGTGAGCAGAACAGGATCGTGCCTTTTAATTAAGCTCATGGCCTAACATGGGTCAGAGCCCACTGTCCAAAAATAATCAAATATTAAGCCTGATATAAATCAGGATGGGCCATTCAGTGCCACATCTGAG
The DNA here is from genome assembly GCF_031877795.1 of Strix aluco. Taxonomy (NCBI): domain Eukaryota; kingdom Metazoa; phylum Chordata; class Aves; order Strigiformes; family Strigidae; genus Strix; species Strix aluco. The sequence goes on along the minus strand of NC_133931.1, from coordinate 171,866,534 downwards.
TATTTTCAAAACAAATTTTCCTGTTCAAAGCCACTCCTGGTGAGACCACGGTGAATGTCACTGAACCTCCAACCAATGGACAAGAGCAGAAGGAAAAACTCCTCTTGCTCCTCTGTACAGGTCTCACATGAGCATCTACTAAGATCAGTCCCCCATAACATAATATCCCCATTACATCTTCTATCTCCGGGAGGTTCAATTACAATAAACGAAGCAGCTGGAAAGAGACAGCTTAGAGCTCCAGGGTACAGCTTGAGACAGTCCCAGTGGTCCCAGCATCTAGATGCAGAGTTTAAGCTCTGTCTCCTTTTAGCCCCTGGAGAGCTGGAGTCGTTTTGCATGGCAGTTGCTTCACCTTCTCCTGTAAACCACCTCCCGTCCCGCACTCAGATGTGAACACTTACAGCCGGTCGTAGCACAGGACCGAATCCAAGGTCTTCTCTCCCTCTTTCAGTTCTTTCCCTCCGACCACAAAAATAGAGTTTTCTGCCTCTCCCAGGCCAAAGAGGCAGCGAGGGGAGGGCAGAGGGGGCATCCCCAGCCAGTCTGCATCCAGATGGTCATACTGAAAGGAAACACATGGACGTTAGTGTGTGCTCACCCAGTCCATTCGCCTAGCGAAAACCAGGGTCTAGAGGGTGAGGGCAAAGTCCATTCCCACGTGCAGCTTGGTCACCCCAGTAGGCACTTTCTGCGATGCTGGTTTCTGCCTGTGCCTCACCATCTGGTGCAGGATGGGAGATCTTAGTGCAAACCCAAGTCATCTGTCATATGACATATGTTTTATGACAAGGCATAAGAACAGAGATGCACCAGCGTGAACATGTTCTGCTCTATGCACCAAAACCTTGACTTGGAACAAGCTTGGTTGTCTTCGGATAAGAAAGTCCCATGTTGGACCTATAATGGATAGTTCCTGGGGCTGAAGGAGCTGAAGCACTTCAGTCTTGGAAATTTTGCCTAAACTTCTTCAGAAGTAGCACACACCACAGTATTTCGTCCTGGTATTTTCCATCTCTGCCAGGTAACAGCATGCCGTCGGCAATGCTGGCTACACAGCTCATTACCCTGAGCCCCTTCTTTCTCCACCAGTTCTTCTTCTTTCTGGCAAATGATCAGTTACCGTGTTCCTCCTCTGTTTCTCAAGATACTGATGTTGTCCTGTATCACCTCAGAGAGCTCATGAGATGAAACGTATGTGTGTCCATCTGCACAAAGGCTATTTATACAACATCTATCTACCCAATGCAGTACACAACCGAGACGGTACGGCAAAGACCAGAGCTCTTCTTGCTGACCAAAGTGTACCAGGCCCATCTGATAGCTGGGGAAACTGATCCATACAGCGCCACTAAATCACATGGCCAAATCCTTGCAGACCCTTGGATATCTGTAGATCAAGGCATTGCCTCATCTCCCACCAGAAAAAAAGATGTGAAATATTATGAGGCTGGGGGGGTGTCTCTGGGCACAACGGCTTGATGGAAACTGTAAACTGGGGCAAAAATTTTTAATGTAGTTTGGTAGCAGAGGAGGAAGTGACGTCTTGCAGCCAGTTTGGTGGGACTCTGCAAGACGAAGCTCTGATACAGCATTGCCTGAAGCACTGTGTGCTATGGGCTAGGGCCAAAAAGCTTCATCTTGCTGGGTTGCCTCCAAAGACTCGGCCCCAGATGGATGCCTGTGCTTATTGTCTCTTTGTAAGCTGTGGTCCACGTATGTGTTATTTATAGTGCAAACCCGAGCAGCTCAGTCACCAGGATAGTTCCTGATTCTTGATGGATTCAGCTTAGAAATGACAAGAAAAGGATACCCTTTTCCACCTGAAATATCAATGGAATCATTTTGTTCCTGACAAAATTTGCAAGGCCTCTAGGATTTGTCAGCATTTTTATATTTTGATGCCTGTCCTTAAGTCTAAACTACGTCTGACCTAACTCTCCCGGCTTCAGCAAAAGGAACTGGGGAGGCCAGAAATGGAGTCAGAGGTATAAGATGCTGCTGCACTGACATGGTGACTCAAGGGTCCATCTTACAGCTGCCTGTCTAAATCTGTGTGAAGTTTCAGATGAGAAAAGGCTCAAAAGACTCTTACTCATACAGAAACCATAAGCTATGTAATGACACTGATGACAATGAATTACACCTTTGAAAACTGATGGCGCCTTCCAGTCCTGGGCCTTGTCTGCACCTCCCATGCACAAGGGCTATAGTGAGCCGTGAAGGGACCACTGTCCCCTTCTTGTGGGGAAGAAGCTAAAAATGGCCACGGAATGCCCAAGGCATTTACTACTGAGTCAGTGGCAAATTGGGAGCTGAATATAGAAATCTTGCTGTTTGCAGCTTAAAATCACAGAATAATTAATGTTGAAGTGACCTCCAAGGGTCTTTCATCCAGCCCCCATGCTCAAGCAGGTGTAGCTTCAGAGTTAGAGCAGGTTGCCAGGGCTTTGTGCAGTCACATATTAAATGTCTCCAAGAATGGATGTTTTGTGACCTCTCTGGACCCCTGCTCCAGTACTCCACCACCTCTGTTGGGAAGGTTTTCCTCACAGCTAACTGAAATTTCCTTTACTGCAACTCCTGGCCATTGCTTCTTGTCCCAGCTTTGTGCAAATCCAAGAAGAGTCTGGATCCTTCTTCTGTGTCGCCTCCTATTAGGGAACTGCAGACACCAATGAGACCTTCCCTTCCCCTCCTCTAGGCTGATCAGACCCAGTTCAGTCTCTCCTTGTACCTCCCATTCTCCAGCTCTGATCATCTTGGTGGCCTCTGCTAGACTCCTCCCAGTACCTCAATGTCTCCCAGACTGGACACAGCATCCAGATGTAGTCTCACAAATGCACAATCACATGAGAAAAAAAAAAAATCTCTTCCCTGGAGCTGCCTGATGCAGTCATGCTGAAACAGCCCAGGGCAAGGTGGACCTTCAGTGCTGCTCAAGGAATTACCTGGCCTGACCAGCAGCCAGACTGGTGGAGCATTGACCTTTGGACACAGGTTTCAGCTAAATACCTAGCAGCCCATCCACCTGCTCTGCACAGGTAAATGATGGTGCTGGCCACATCTGATGTTGTCATCCATTGTCCAGTGCGAATGGCTATATCTCAAACAGCGCACTCCCACTGGCACTCCCACTGCTTTCCCCCTCCATCCTGCTTTCTAGAGCTGCGGTTTCTTCCTGCTGACTTCTCCTTTCATGGGCTTCGCGTGGGATTCACAGCCTCCAAAGCCCGACCCTTGTCCTTGTGAGGACAAGCATGGTCCCTGCACACATGATGCAGATGTACAGCCCTACCAGTTCAATGAGGCAAAGGAGGGATCAAGGCTTCATGTCTCAGCTTGGGAACTACCCTTACTTTATCCTTTCTGCCTGGGCACGTTACTGTTTCTTCCCAGAAGACATGTGAGCCATGGGGTAAGAATATAAGGATTTCTGGCTATGGGGGGAAGAACAGAGGATTTACCGGATTCCTGCAGGGTCATCAGGAAGGGTAGGTGCCTTGTGTTAGCTGTACACAGGGAAGGTGCTCTTGGGTTACAGCCCAGGCTGGGACACAGATTGCCTGCACACAGCTCAATCCGGTCACAGCTTTCATCACTGCTGAGTTAGAACAGCCACTTTTCTTGTGGAGTATCCCAAAGGATGTCACACTGTGGTTTCCCCCACACATGATGGAAATGGCCAGGGCAGAGACTCTGAGCCGGAACTAGCACACTTCCAGGGGCAACAACAGCACTAGAAATGGGGCACATCTTGGTAGGTAGGGATGTACCCTGTGTCCTTGGGGTGTTTGCTCTGGGGCTGTAGCTGCTGCTGTTCCTTTGTTGGCACCTGGCAGAGTCACCCTTGCGTTTTTCTGGGGGTTCATAACCAGGGAACATAAAGGATGTAAAGCAGAACCCAGACCTGATGTCACTAACCTTCCAGTTAGTGTGCCCTATGGCAGCCGGGGTGGACCAAATGCATTGCTCAAAGCGGTCCCCTCTTCAGGATTTGGATCAAGAAGGCTTATTCCTACTTCTTCAAGCCTCCTTCCTCAATTACCAGAACCGCCCCCCCTCAGTGGGATCTGCCTTAAAAATATAGGGAGAAGAATCTCTGGTAAAGCAACTCAGATGTTTCACCTTCATTTACAACTTTCATTTCAGCATCACATAACAATGAATATTACTGGCATCACATGGAAGCTAAAGTCTGGTGATGCTCCAAAGTGGTCACAGAAACAAAAGAAAGATAAATCTAGTACCTGTAAGAAGTAGGAACTCATGGGATCCTCTTTGATGTCCTCATTGTAGTATAGTCCTCCAACAATGAAGATCTGATTCTCTTTGGTCACCAGACTGATGTGGTTCTTCGGGATTTGAGTAGACAGGGAGGCACAATAGCACTCATTGGCAGTGGGATCATAGGCCACTGCTCCACTGTCACTCACCATGAAAATAAGGTCCTGGAGGAACATCCCAAAGCGCATTGTGTCATTTAAGATCCCTGGAAGAGCATTCTCCTCTGTGTCTTCCTCCTCATCTACTGCTCCATTGACAACATTGTCTTTCACTTGCTTTTCACTGCTTTTCTTCACTTTCTTCTTCTTCACCACAGTGAATTTACCATTTTGGGCATCCTTCACCATCTGCAGTTTCTTGAGCAGCTCTGGGCTGGACTTCACCATGGCGTGCTTCTCCACGTGGTCCTTGATGTAGTCGTTGGACATGAGGCGGAAGCGGATGCTTTCAAAGATGACAGGCAAGGCCTTCTGCCGGCTCTCATGGTCCTTGGTCCCCACCCACCTCATCACTACTTCGAAGACAGTCTCCTCTTTCTCGATATTGAGGGAGTCACTAGAGATGACCGCAATAAGCTCATCGGGGGAGAGCTGGTAGAACTCCTCATCCCGAGACACCAGTGCAAAGCGATCGCAAATGAAATCCCGCGCTGCCACAGCCAGCCGGGCACAATCCAGCATCAATCCCAGCCTGAAGATAGCCAAGCAGTTGCTGAGGCAGAGTCGCTTCTGCAAGAAGGACACGCAGACGGTGAAGATGGAGGGGATCTGGAACATGTTGGCCACAGAGAAGATGTCCTGCACATTCTGCTCTGTGATCTCCAGCTCAGAGGTGTAGATATAATGAAGGATCTTGCCCATGACATCCGGATCAACATCTTCCAAACTGACCTCCCTCTTCTTGCTCTCTTCCATGTCCGAGAGGAACATAGCTCGAAAATAGGGGCTGCAAGCTGCCAGCACCAGTCGATGGCAGGGAAACTCCTTCCCCTTGACTTTTAAGACACAGTCCAGAAACTTATTGTGGTCCAACATGTCTTTGAGTCCATCCTGGAGGAGAGTTTGCTGGTAGAGACGCAGTTCTTCCGCTTGATCAAAAGGCAAGCCCATGGTGAAGAGTAACTGCTTCTTTTTTTCCCAATCCTTCTTTTATATATATATATATTTACGAATATATCTATACCTGAGTCCCTGGTAAAGAGACTTACTCGAAGCAGGGTTTACAGATCTCCCTTGCTTCCAGACCGTCAGCACACTGGGAATGTGAAATGCTTGCTACTATTGCAGCTGTCTGTGTACTTCAGTTTCCAACGCAGAGCTTTATATATAGCCACAGCATTACAAAGCTTAAGGAATTTATACTGGAGCATGTGTAAGCCGATCACCCTTTAGTGTGACACATTGGACAAGGAGGAAGGCAGCGGGACGGGGGAACAGCTGTAATTCCAGCCTCGATGATTCAAGAAGGGTCTGTCAGTCCGTGAGTCACCGCGGGGGGAGCAGGAGCTTTTGCTGCCACCCATGATGGGAGACACATGCGACCCATCAGCTCAGTCACCCTGCTTGGGAAACAGCCTCCAGATGAATCAAACATCCCAATCTGCCTTCTGGGTCATGAATGGCAAGGCTGGAACCTTCTCCTGACACTGCTAAACAGACTGCTCCGAAACTGCTAAACTTTGTGCTGTGCTAAAAATATATCATGAAGTCAAAGCTGAAAAGATGCAATAAGGGAGTGTCTTATGTGGGCTTTGTGGCATCCCTGGCTCCAGTCAGCTTGCTCTCAGGGCTGTTTTTCTGCACAGATATGTCCTTTGTTCTCCCCTGGAGTCACTTTTCAGGGGTCTGGAAGGGGGTGGAAAATGAAGATAGAGCTATTTATTTATACCCCTGTATGGGATACGAGACCTATGCTGGAAGTTACTTTAAAAGTCTCACTAGAGGATGAGACTTGAGAAGTCTGGGACAGGGATGGCTTTGCTTTGCCTGAAATAAGTGCATGGGCCCAAATGGAACAGTCTCTGGACACCTCATCATTAATAAATCCATCTTTTCCACATTTTGGTGACAGAGAAAGGGTCTGAGGCAGAACAGAAGTAAAGAGAGGTCAATGGTGAGCTTCAACTCACAGATTAAGACATCTAAACACAGGTATCTTCTTGTAAGTTGAGGGTGACCTGCTAAGGTTTGCTGACATTCAACACAAGTCTAGAGCCACAGCAGGACAATCTGCCTGGCCTTGAGTTGGTACTCCAGAAAGGCTGAGGTCTCCAGCAGGTCTTGTGTCCTGTTTGCATACCCACGGATGTCTAGGAAGCCCCACGGGTGCTCAAATGGCTGGGCCAGGTCCAGCGTTTCCCATGGAGCTCATGAAGAAGCAAATCAGTTTTGACAGACATGTGTGAGCAGAGTAGTTACAATTATTTTTACCTATAGTAAAACTTATACATGAATCTGCTTTATCTCTGTTACCATGGACCCTCTGGGCTGGCTGACACTCAGAGATGGCACAGATTTAATTAATGATTTAATTAAGTCTATGGAAAGATATTAGCCACTCTTCCTGGTGTATTTAAAGCCACATAACCCCTTACCCTCGCATGGATGTATTTATAAAAGTGCTTTGTGCCACAATGGTTGTCTACATAAGTGGGAAGAGGGAGGGAGCTGTACTGATATGAAGCCCTTTTGTAGTGGTGAGGTTCCAGCAGCATCTTCGAGGTACCAATATAGCAGGAAAATAATCACAAGTTGTTTTCAGAGCTCACATCATAAGCTCTTCCGCTGTGCTGCTCATCTGTGATGGGATCAGACAACAAGCTCTGATCTTTGAACTGGGTCAATCTTCAGAAACGTTTCTCTGCTCCCAGACACCTGGGGTTGGACAACCCCATCATCCCCTCTCCCCTCCCTTTGCATTAGCTCTGCACTTTCTCAAGTTTAATCCTGTGTTGTTGTGCTACCAGCTGGGATTTTTCCCATTCTGCCTTTAATCTTCTTTGAGCCCTTCCTTGTTTTCCTTTTCGCTGTGCTGCTCGGCGTGTGCTGCCATCTGAGGTTTGCTTCCATATTCCTCGTGTCATGAGGTGCTGCTGCTAAATGCAACTACAGCCCACCCCTTCCCAGAGGAGTTCCCAACCAATCAGTGGGTCTGTGACTTCTCCCAGGTTTGTGGTCCACTCAGGGAAAGAGCACTGTGCTGGTCCCAAACCCGCTCTGGGGAAGCAGCCCTGGTTTTTCAAGAGCACTGTCTCCTTGGTGCACTGTGTCATTTAGGCTCCCTACAAGCATGGGGAGAGACAGACGTCTCTGGGAGCTGCTTCACTGCACCCAAGTTAGACACTTGCCTGAGATGAGAGGACTCTGGTGATGTCCACCTGTCCCCATTCATTCCACAGACAGTTTAAATCATGAATTCAGACTAGACATCCATAACTGGTCCCAGTGCCTCCTAATGCCAGCAGTGCTGGGATGCCGTCCTCATAATGACTTGTGGCAAGTCACACATGTCATCCCCTGCCTTACGTTTCCACCATTTTTTGCTGTCAGTTCAATACAGCAGCATCCATCCCAAGCCCTGTCATCAAAATGGGTGCAGATCGCATATATGGCCCAGGCTGGCCATGCAGGCTGGGCTCTGTGTGTTAACCTTGACCTCAAATGGTCTGTAAACCTCCCTGGCTCCTGAGCACAGCTGTATTCAGCTAGATAAGGGTGGTTCATCCAAGTTTCTACCAAGTTCATACAAGTTTCTACTGCAGCCTGGTGGGACAGAGGGTTGATCTGGTGGACCCAAGCCCTGTGAGCAGCTCTGCGCCATGGGGAGGCTCACACGGTGCTCACAGGAAGACCCAGGGGTGCTTTCAGAGCCACTGGGCACTTCTCCTGAACCCTCCTGGGGCTGCGCTTGAAAAGCCATCAGTGTTTTATGCAGCTTAGATACACAGACTTCAGATTCTCTCACCCACAAGTATCTGGTGTTCAGATTATTTTCTTACATTTTAGGTTACATGTTTCCCGTCTGGATCTCAAGCACAGTATTTCTTTTTCACTTGTGTGTTTACTTGTTCCTCATTTCTGGTTTTCATCTGTTCATACTGGTTGGTCGTTGCCATTTTATAATCTATACACAGGTAAATCAATAGGATTTTCTGGGGACTTGGTCTGAGCCTTGCCGCTCTGGAGAGCCAAGGGTACATCTGATGGGAGGCTTTTCTCTGATGATAACAGTGGAATTTGAGGCAACCATCAATTCTGAGCCTTCTGCAACCATTATCTCTTTTAAAGGCTTTGATCACAGTAGACTTGTCCCATTCGTCTTCCATTTGCTGGGCCCAACATGTCACTACTAAGGTAAGCTGGTCTCCAAGCAAGTACCAGCTAAGCCCAGAGGGATCTAAAAGCAGGTAAGATGGTACATGTGGATGCGATAAGGGTGAGCAGTGATCACAGTTACCATTTGGTTATCTCTATGCACACATGAATGGATGAATAGACTCTCCCCAGGGTACTCTCCCCGAGAGTTCTGACTGTTGTATAATAGACAACACAGCCCTGAATGGAGGTGGGCTGTTTTCAGATGGCCCTCAGCTCATGGGCCCCAGATCTAACAGGACTACAGCTAGTGATTTCCAGTGACCAATGGACTAAATCAGTTATTACATCTGCCTCTAAGTGGGAAATAGTCCCACCACGACATGGGAGTGGGTGAGGATACATGGGAAGCATCCTAAGGGGATGCAACGTAGCAGGATCACTCCCTCCCATAAAAATTTTAGAACAAGAAAGGTGAATGCAGGAATTATCACCATGTCAGGCTGAACAAGAATGTGTCCAGTGTAGGGCTATTGATTGGGATTTGTAGTTGCAATAAAGAATTGCTTTTCTTGGCTTCTTAGATGAATTTTGCTAACAGGCAGGTAATCGTCAGATGAGACAAGATATTCAGGATATTCTTCTCCAGGATAGAGATGATCCGTTGATAAATCCCATTCTACAGAGGCATATGCTGAGGCTGAGGGTCTCCTGCACAAGGCTGAGCTGGTTGAGGTAGCACCACTTGGGTGCTCCTGACCCACTAGACCTCCTGGGCCTGTAACAGCAGCAAGAGCTGAGGGGATAACTTCAGGCAAAGGCAGGGGAAAAGCCCAAGTTCTCCCATGAACTGTCGCTAACAAATCACTCACTCGGTGTCTAAGATTAGCTCCTTCTGGCAGCTCCATCAGATGCAGCTGCTGGATAAATTTAGATCGTTAGTGAAGGGGTTATTTTCTCTCCTGAAGTATCCAAGTCAGGAGGGCAGCTCAGAGTCACTGGGCTTTGCCATGTGAGTCACCACCCACTTTGACACTGGGAGGTGGGTGACTCTGTCTGTCCTCCTGGACAGCCAGGGACCTGAGCTGAGCCACCTGCAGACAGAGCCCTTGATCTCGGCAGCTCAGGGTGGCCTCAGCTGTGCGAGGACACCTGTATGGAGGAGAAGAGCTGAATTTTACTCTGGGAGGAAGCACATCATGTCATAGCTGTTTTGGTGGTAGAGAGCAAATCTGAAATAACAGAGATGCTAAGAAACATCTACCAAAGGTCCAGCAGCAGACCCGTGTTAAAAGGGGATGTGCCTGGCAGCCGAAGAGGTTTTGGGGATATGACTGGAGACGCCACCAAGGCACAGTACCTGCCCTTCCAACATTTTTGGTCAGGCTCCCAGAAATAAAACCAACGTGGCTTCTAACTCAAAAACTACATGGATGACAGTTTGATGGCAGTAGGCTCGTGATACTTCACCAGTACAAAGGTGGAGTCAAAATAAAGGTGAATGTGAATTGAGCTGCAGCCAAACCTCCAATCTGGTGAAGCCACTAAGGTGTGTTTCTGTTAAATTCAACAATGTCTTGTGTCACTATTAGGGGTGAGAAGTAAGGACTTGCAGACCGGTCCGTGTGTCTCTCAGCTCTGGTAGCAGGGCGTTGCTCAGCGTGTCCCCTGCATTACAGCAGCATAACAGTGATGAGCGACAGGCACCATAGATGTCCGACATTTATTTACTACATAAATGAATTACATTTATCAGGGACTTCACAAATTACTTTGTCAGAGCTGAAAGCTGGCTAGGAACCAATCCTGTTTCATCCACAGGGAAGCCAGAATACACCAGCACCAAGCGTCTCAACCCACATTGCAAAGTGGTCTGGATTCTGCCCACACCAAATATTGACATAACTCAGACATAAGGCCACTGAAAGTTACTCTAAAGTGCAAGAGAGCCAGAGTTATTTTTCAGTTATTAACCCGCCTTTTCCCCAAGGCACCATGTTTCACACAGGTACATTTATTCAATGCACTCCCTATGCAGTGTCCCAAAGTCTACTTCTCCAAGGAGGCTATCATGGGCTTTTCCTCCACCACCCACCCCCCAGTCACTGCCCTTCATTCAGGGTCTTTCTCCTTTGGTTGTACATGTGTGTGTGTGCTCATTCAGCCACGCAGTCATCGGCTTAGGCTGTGTGCACCAAAGTCAGCTGAATAAAGGGGTGGCTGGCTGGAGATGAGCAAGAGTTGGCTACAGCATCTTCTGTTCCTCAGCCATGGGCAGGAATGTGAGCTTTAAATCTTTGACCATGGTGTGCAAAAAACATGAGCGGGATTTGGTTTGAGTGCCAGGACACATATCACAACAGGGTGGTCAATGGTGGCCACACCGGTCTCAGACCCTTTGGGTCTGAGTTGGGGCCTGGGGACCAAGCAGTTGTGAGCCACGTGTTGTGTTTCTTCAGCACACCTGCTCTCCGGACCTGTACACAATGAGCAATGGCTGTGAAGCAAGTACAGCCTTCGCACTCTCATTAACTATGCCTGATGTTGGCACTAAATAATTTTTTTCAAGACATTTAGCACTGAAGGGACCTGTTTTGCAGAGAGTTTAATATCGTAACAGCTATCGCTCTGCACCACTGTCAGTGGGGAGATAATTACTCTTCAATGTGCCACCCCTGGTCCTCCTTCCCTTTGCTATAAAGACAGTCCTATTTATTTATTAGCCTCTTGGTATGTATAGACTGTGCTGGGTCACTTCACAGTCCTTACTGCACAACCATAGATGCCAAACACTTGAGCGTGGATGCTGACCATTTCTTGTAGTGAAAGAAACACGGGCTGGAAGTGACCTGGAGATGGTGTGCTCTGACCAGGCTCAGCACCAGCTAATCTCTTTCTCACAGCTGTGCCTCTGGCCCACCCTAAAACCTCCAGCCATGGGACTTGGAGAGTCTCCTCTGGGAGACATGGGCTACAGGTCCTGCAGGAGAGATGAGTGCTGGTGGACCAAGTGTTATGGGAAGCAGCGGGTAAAATCTCTAGGCCTGCACAATGTCAAATGGTCAGAAAAATTATGGGGATGGCTCTTTCTGGCACTAAAAAAATGTCCTTGGAGCCTACCTCAGCAGTCTGACATGCATGGGAAGCCCGCTGTGTCTTACAGAAAGATCTTTTCTGCAGCAAGGGTGACCTGCGCTTTCCAGGTGACTTCTACATGGGTGAGCTACACCAGTCCGATTTTCAGGAGTGCTTGGGTTGCCCTGGCCAGTGGCTGGCCTGGCAGCAGGGGCTGGAAGGGAAATGAGGCTTTGGGACAAGCCTGACGATGCCTCCATCTACTCCACCTTTGCTTTGTCACACTTCTCCTCCTCAATGGCCAGGATGCGCTCACGCTCTTTGATCAGCTGCACTCCACAGTATGTGATGAACCAGATGGAGAAGGTGCTGACAGGGAAACCTAGAAGATGGAGGGAGACGTGGTCATCTTGGAGTGGCTGCACTGCTGCCTCTCGGGTGGGTTTGGGAGATCCCACAAGTTCATGATAGCCAATGACATTTTCCATTGTGGATCCAGCCACAACACAGCTTCACTGAGAGAAGAGAGAAACCCCCAGGATCAGATTATAGATGGAGCTGTGCCTGAGCCCACCAAGGCATGATGGACTGCAGCTAGTGTGGGAACATGCTGCAGTGGCTTTGAGCACTCTTTTACCCCCAAAACTCCTTTTGCTCCCCAAGTTCAGACTTGATGGTTGACTTTCTGCCCATTCAACCTGCCCATATCCATCACTGTTCAGCACTGTGACCTTCTGGAAGCTTTGTGCCCTGCTGATGCTGGGGATCAACCCCAGCCTTGTCCCATACCTAGTGAGGACACAGTGTGCACCCAGAGAAACACATGTTTTTGTCACCTAGGTAAGTGACTGAGAGCTGGGAGCTCTCCTTTCACTTAGGAAGGGTCTGATGACATTTGTAATCATGAATCTGGTATCCACAGCAGAGGAGAGACACAGGCTTTGTACCTGCTAAAACAGGACCTCTAAAATGAGTAATGCAACCAGCAAAAGCCAGCTAGCTCAGCGGGCAGGCACTTCTGGCACACTGAGCCCAGAGTGTCACATTATCTGTTTCCTACGCCAGACCATCCCAGAGAGGACTGGATGACGCGGGCTCCTGGTGGCTATTTATACCCTGGGCTGCTCAGGACTTCAAAATAGTGCCACCATCCACTGATTAGAAATGTACAGATAAGACTAGCACAAGGATTTGGACCTGTCACCTTCAGGTTGATGCAGGAGTAACTGCTAAAGCAAAAGGAGATGAGGTAGGACAAGTAAATCCATTTCTCCATCAGGGGGACCTTTTCACAGCCAGGGACTCAGCCCATCTTGGTGGGGTGAATATGACCTTTTTTGTTGCTGTAACAAGTCTAAATCACAGCGTCAGGCTGTGCTAGGAGCTGTACAAGCACACCTGGGAGGCAGCTTGTGCCCCAGAGAGCTCACAGAAGAAGGGTGGGAGCCCAGAAACCACTGTCTGCACCTTTTGAACAAAAATTAAGCATGTTGGGAACAGGCACATAACAAGCCAATGGCCAGGCCACTTTGGACCCAAGAGGACTCAAAAGTCCCAGTCCTCCGTCCCCTTTCCACTGTTCCCCCAACAAGACAAGGATCCCTCGATGGGGAAAGGTGGTAGCATCTTACCCATCAGGAGGAGTCTCTTGGTCACCAGCAGTGCAAACTCCAGGCTGTTGAGGGCTAGGATGTTGTAGAGGACAATAGCCCAGAAATTCGCTGCCCCGAAAACTGCCCTAATCCGCCGAGACATGGCTGCTGACATTTTGGCCTGTGGAGGGAAAAGGAGCAGAGAGTGAGGAAAAATGGGGCTGTAAAGAAAGGGGATGCACTAGACCAACTCCAGCTGGGATCCCAGAGGGGTGGGCAAAAATTAGAGCAGCCTTTAGTGTCCTGGGTTGAAGAAATATAAGGACAAGGTAAAATGTCTGCTCTGATGCTGGACGTAGATGCATTTGAGACTCTGGACTGGTGTTTCAAGGTCCCATGGGTAGGGGCAAGATGTTATACAGGGTTTCATGCTTATTGTAATGGCTGAGTACTGCTTTCTTCATCTGTTGCCTTGGGTAAGCCATTCCTCAAGGCAGATGAACACTGCTGTATATCAGAATTAGTATTAGCCCTATGAGCAAATCACCCCCAGCTCCTGGTAGGAATTGTTTCTTAGGAATTAAAAAAAAAAAAAAAAGAGCTGAACACTGGTCACAGCAGCAGAGTGAAATTGTCACTGGCACATAATCCTCAGGAGCAGCTGCTGCAAGTGGAGCAGGGAAGTGGTTTATAGCAATCTTCAAAGAGCATGATGAATCCCCAGGCCACTTAGTGCCGAGAACTGTGGTGCTGCAGGGAAGGCAATTTCGCTGCCTGCGAGTGCTATAATCTGATTAGAAGTTCAACGAGGACAGCAAATGGGAGGATTGCTCTCCGAAGTTTTTATTCAAAAGGGGTCTTTAGTGAACCAGTTTAGGACCTCCAGACTTTACGTTGTGCAAAATAAATAAGCAACAGAATTGTTTCCAGGATGAGTTTCCAAAATTTTTCTTCCAACATGTCCCCGAGGCACCTTGGTCAGAAACAGAGACGGCACTAAGCTTTGGAGTGGTTGGAAAATAATTCATTCTAGTATCTAAGCATTTGCTTTTATCAGAAATCAGATCAAAAACACTCAAGAGTGACAAGATGTTTTGCAGAACAAGAAGAACAAATGATTTCCATATGGAAATGTATAAACATTTCCCCATGGACAGACCTCAGATTTTGTGTCCCGCTGTGGTACTTTGAAGTCTCACTGGGGCTGCATTCCTGGTTCTCTTGGACCTCTGTTTTTCCAGGAACCTAAATTTCCCATGAAGCATCATCGGGGCAGGTGGGAATTTGCTCTGGGTGGGTGACATAGCACATAAAATGAAAGGACACAGAGCACCAGGACTGTGCTGTCCTTGCACAGTTAACTAGCTGATCACAAGGATGCTAAAGCCCACAGGAGAGAGCTTCAGGAGGCCTGGACGTGGAGCTGCATGGCTTCATCAGGGATATTGCTTTTCAGTCTCAGCTGAAAACGGATTTGACTTGCATAAACAAGTTTGAGCTCCCTGCAGTCATGGATGTTTTCCAGCACCACAGTTTGGTCCCAGACCCAATGACTTTCCCCCATCCACTTGCAGCCCAGCTTCTCACCTCCAGTTTGGCAAAGGGCTCCTGCTGGAAGAACTTCTGCACCCAGAGCTCAAAGTTGAGGCCAAAGCAGTTGAAGACAGACCAGATGTAAACGATCTCACAGGGCCCCAGCCACAGTGTGGTGACAGCAAAGGTGGCGATGGTGGCCATGAGCTCCTTTGTGATGTTGTCATGGTTCTCTCCAATGTGATCATACACGTACCTAACAGCCAAGGAAAGTGGTCGGTGCTCCATGTAGTCAGGGACACCCCTCTGAAGTCCCTTATTCCACGCCCACCCACCACAAGCTCCTCACAGGCAGGTCAATCTAGAGCACCCCGCTGAGAAAGGAAGGATGTTGTGGATTACATGTTTAGCAATAAACTGATTTTTGCTGCAGTCCAGCTGCTCGTGGCTTGTGTTCTTCACAAACCCATAGCTCCTTAAGGACTAAATACCACCCTTTGCCCCCTCTTGAAGGTAAAGGGTTGATAAAATTTGGGGATCTGTAGAGCTGGAGGCTATCTCAGACTTGCTGGTGCACAGGATTTCACCACAGAGCAGCCTCCACCTTCAATACATGTTTGCTGGTGTGTACTCATGGCTCAGAGCTAAAGAGCTGAAGGAGATGTAGATGGAGCTCAGGCCACCCTTGCTACCCAGGATATGGGAGACCTGGGCTCAATTGCCCCTTCCTCCTGGTGTAATATGAACCTGACTCTTCTTCCCTCGAGAGAATGCTAAACCCACCAGACTTAAAGGGACTTCTGGGACAGGACTCTCTTTTTCCCAACTCTGGGGGAGGGGGCTGTTGCACTTTGTGGTGATTAATTCAGTGGTCTTAGGGATAAACTGACAAATATGACTTCATGCTGTAGTGGGATTCACCCAGAAGAGAGGACAGCTCAGCTTTGGGATAAACAGCATTTCCTGTTTCTTTATGTGATGAAAGAGAAGACCTGAACCAGACTAGAGATGGTTGATCAGACACTTACTTGCATAGCCAGTCATTAATCCCTCTGTCAAAATGCCTAAAATGGAGATGATAAAAAGCATGTTAAAACACTCAGCGTAATGACATCCTTCCACACAGCAGTCAGCCAGAGAAGGCACCAAGTCTCCCCTGGTGAGGTACATCTTGAACCTTGTTCTCAGCAGTTCTCCATGCTCCCTCCTTGAACAGGTCCCATTACCGATGTGGTTGTAACCTCTCTCCTTATGTATTGTTTCCTGCTCAAGAATATTTCCCTGGGCTACGGCCAGGTCTAGACTATAGGTTCAGTATAGATTGTTCAATGCAGGCAGTCTCCAACTCATAGGCCAGCTGCTCAGCAGCACAGCCCAGATGTCCTCCCCGCATGCATGTTTCATTCAGGCCTCTCTTCGTTGATGCATGTGGGGTACTCACGTTTCTGCAAAGACATAGAGCATTGTGATGCATTTTGGAGGCTGGGGTGGGTCCAAGTGGTCCAGTCTGGCGATGGTGTTGATGACCCCAAACATGACAGCAGCTTTCACCCAGTCGTACACCAAATTGGAGTAGGCCAGGCCAGCTAGAGCAAAAACAAGAGTCAAATGAGTGAAGAGGAACATGAAACGTATCGCCTTCAGGACTTCGGGGGACATCATGTCCCATGGGAGCATGTAGTCTATTGCAACAAACATAAAGAGGACAGTCTAATGCTGTCTTGGACCAGCAAAGCTTGTAAAACTAAGTAGCTTTCTATAGGAAGCTGGAACCAAAGGACAGTATCTTCTTGGGGTATTTGGGAGTAAACTCTTTATTGGTCTTGGTAGTCCAAGAAAGTCATACAGATCTCATTTCTTCCAGCGCAAGATCATTCCTTCCCTCTAAGACTTGTTAACCTATGATGAACTCATCACAGTTCTCAACTCTGACCTCTGAGGTTTTACTGACACCTCCATCAAAATACCCCCCACCTCAGCTCCTTGTGGCCATAGATGTAACATTGATGCTACAGCAGAGCCAGGGCCAGAAACTCTGTCTTGGAGAGGTGTCTGACACTGGAAGACAAACCCTGCAGGAACAAACACTAAAGATTTCAAATTCCTATGCAAGCAGAGGCTAAAATGCCCCCATCTGGGTGGGATTCAGCTCACAGATTAAGGGCCACCCAGTGCCTCAATGTGAGCCGTGCTTGAGCTCCCACTATGGACCAAGCAGATCTGGTCAACACAGTCAGCAGAGCCTGCAGAGGAGCTCAGCTCCCCCTGGAGTAACACACATGCTTGGTCAGTCCACCCAGGACACTCTAAAATCAATCCTAGTGCCATTCTGGCTGCATTAGGATTTTCTCCTGGCCTCCAGCTGCCACTCCAGAGAGACATGGGGGTCCTCCAGCCCCTGCGTATCTTCTGCCTGTGTGGATGTCAGATACTCTGTGGCATCTCAAATGCTGCCAACAGACATGTATTTGGCCAGCTGAAACCCTCTATCCAGCGGCCAGCTGAATGACAGTGGGAGTTTGACTTCTGGAGGTCCCTGGTCCAGCCCTTCTCAGCCAACTTCAAATGGAGATCATGTTGCTCCTGACCTTGACCATTTAAGCATTGAATATGTCTATTTTTGGAGAATCTATAACCTCTCTGTCCAATGCTTGACCACTCTATGAAAAAAGTTCCTTACATGCAATCAGACTTTGCCTTGCTGCACCTTGTTTGCTGTGTTCTGCTTCTTCCCTGCCAGCCTCTAAGAAGAGTTCACCTTCTCTACAACCCTCCATTAGGCAGTTGATGACAGCCACTACAACTGCCCTGAGGTCCCTCCTCTCTGTACAGCCTATGCCCTGGGGCCGTTTCAATGGCTCACAAACACTCATAATGAGTGGCCACCTGCAAAGGCATCTGAGATACCAGATGTGTCTCTTGCAACAGCATGTGGCTGATATTCTGGAGGTGCTGAGCTCCCTTCCAGTCCAGACAAAGGCAATGGGGATGGCTTGGTGCTCAACCGCTTAAACCCTGAGCTAAACAATTTACAGTGGGACCCTGTGAGAATGTCAGACCAACACCATCTGCTTTCCAGGGCTGCCTGACCCCAGCTCTTTGCATTATCAACGGGAAGAAGAGGGGCTTTACTCAAACCTGTCCAACATAGGCATTGCCAAAGTCTCTCAACGGGGATGGATGGAGATCTGAATCACTCGCCACTGTGTAGGTGTGAACGTGTCCAAGCACAGCCACTCACCCAACGACCAGTCCGAGAGGCGGCTGATGAACTTCAGGTCGGAAGGGAGGGTGAGGATGTAGAAGAAGTGGAAGAAGATGTCCACAGCAATGATGGCCCCGACATGGAGGAGAGCATGGACCCGAATGTTCCTCATCTCGTCATCTTTGCGTCTTAGCTCTCGGGTGCTTACCTGATGGGGTGGCAAACCAGGAAAGGGCTGAGCTGAGAGACGTGATGGGCAGCATGTTCCTCCATCCAGAGAAATGGACAAGGTTCAAATGGGGACTCAACGGTCTTCTTTATAAATCACACCGTGGACTACATGGCCCAAACCTCCATTGATTAAGGAAGACACAAGGGACTAGCTCAGGTGAACACATCCACAAGGAGCAGGACATCTCCCACTCACAGCATCCCTCCAACACCCCCCTCTCAGTGCTGAGCAGGGCAGCAATGTACCTCCTGGATCACCCTCCTGGCAAAGGCTGTTCTCATCACGGGGGTGTCCAGCAGAGCAGGCACATGGTGTGACACAGCAGTGATGGGCCTGGCTGTACCTGAGGGACCCTAGGTGGGATGAAATCCATACCAACCAGGGAGATGGGTTTGATGCTCTTTCTGCGGGGACATGTTCAGTTTTGGGCCCCTCACTACAAAAAGGCCATTGAATTACTCAAGTGTGTCCAGAGAAGGGCAATGAAGCTGGTGCAGGGTCTGGAGCACAGGTCTGATGGGGAGCGGCTGAGGGAACTGGGGGGGGTTTAGTGTGGAGAAGAGGAAGCTGAGGGGAGACCTCATGGCCCTCTACAACTCCCTGAAAGGAGGGTGCAGAGAGGGGGGATGAGCCTCTTTAACCAAGTAACAAGTGATGGGACAAGAGGGAATGGCCTCAAGCTGCGCCAGGGCAGGGTCAGACTGGCTCTTAGGAAGGATTTCTTTGCAGAAGGGGCTGTTGGGCGTTGGAATGGGCTGCCCAGGGCAGGGGGGGAGTCCCCATCCCTGGAGGGGTTGAAGAGTCGGGTTGACCCAGCGCTGAGGGATCTGGTGGAGTTGGGAACGGTCAGGGTGAGGTTCATGGTTGGACTGGAGGAGCTTCAAGGTCTTTTCCAACCCGGATGATTCTGTGATTCTGTGATTCAAATTTGCTTAAGGGTGGCCCCTTGCACAGGTCACCAAGCAGGAGCAAATGCCGTCACATCTACAGGATGCCACAGCCTGTAGGGAAGGACATCTGCATGCCCAGGAGAGGTTGGGAGCAGGGCTGGAATCCCACCTGACAGCTCTGCCAGGGCCAGATGCATATTTCTGGCCAGGGTAATTTGGGAAGAGGAGGAAGATGACTGGTGGTCTCTGGAGCTTCTGCTGCAGACACATTCTGTAAATGAGAGGGAGACCTGCTTGAGGGGCCATCCTGAACCGGTTGGGACCTGATCGATGAGGATTTTGTCTCTGCTGTGTCTTGTACAAATAGGGGCTGGGCTTTGCCTCTAGGAGCTGTCATGTCTCTGGCCATTGTAATATAAAAATAATCAGAGCAAGCTTTCAGGATTACACTGGGCAGACTGATGCTTCCCCACATCACTATAAAAATTGCTGCTGTATACAAAATCCTCTTATTTTTATTACTTTCCCTTTATTCCCTGCGAGAGGTGGGAGCTCTCCCAACGTAATCTGCAGGCTGCTGTAAAATCCAGCTGATTCCTGAGAATTAAAGCCTTTACCAGATTTTTTCATGTCTGTTATATGCCAAGTGCTTTAAGGATACAAAGAGACTACTGACCCTGAGCTGGAGGAGAAGGCGAGGGAGGAGAGGCTCTGGCATGGAGACGTGTGGGAGGACATGGAGCCCCCCCCCCCCCCTTTCATAGAATCACTGAGGTTGGAAAAGACCTTTAAGATCATTGAGTCCAACCATAAATCTAACACTGACGAGTCCACCACTAATCCACGTCCCAAAGCGCCACAGCTACATGTTGTTTTTAAATACCTCCAGAGATGGTGACTCAACCACTTCTCTGGTCTTCCTGTTCCAATGCTTGACAACCCTTTCGGTGAAGAAATTTTTCTTAATATCCAATCTAAACCTCCCCTGGTGCAACTTGAGGCCTTTTCCTCTCATCCTCTGTTTGTGGTGGCAGCACTCTGCCGCCATCCCCTTGGGTTCAGGGCTGTGTCCCCCCCACTTCCAGCCCTACAGAAGTGAATTTGTTCCCTTTGTCTTAGTGAGAAAGATGCTTTTCTGCTCAAATGGGGCTGGCCAAGCTCTGGTTCACATGAGTTCCCATCACACATGGGGGTGCAAGGGCTTCACCAGGATGTAACACCAGTAGGACCTAGAGAGATAGATCTGTTCCCTGAGCCATACACCCACCCTGGGGAAGGGAATCATTTGCCTGTCCCCATAACTGCTGTTGGGCAATTAGGAATTCACCACTCCAACTAACTGCAGCTCCAGCAGTGCAGGGGGGCATCTAGCCAGGAGATGGCAGTGGTGGCCAGGCCAAGACAGGACCCCTGGCTGGGGCATGGCAAAGGGGCAGGGGACTTACGCTTTGTGCTTTGGGGTGAGCATTTTAAGCAACAGAGGGGAGAACTGCTCATTAAGTGGCCCTGGACATTCTGGTTTGGGGCTGTGCAAAGGAACAGGAAATAAAACCCCATCCAGATCAGGCCCTGTAGTAGTGGTGGGAGTTCAGGTCTTGGAGACATGAGGAGTTTAATGCCCTGATTTACAGATACCTGGCTGCAGCATTAGGAGAAGCCAGGGCTGCACGTTTCATAGGACAGATTGATGGAAACTGGGGAAGGAAGAAGAATGTGGGGTGAGGAGGCCACCCCAGGGTACTGTACCACCTCTGGAGGGGCTTGGACAGTGGGGCTGCTGGAGCCAGGCTTGCCTGGACTTCAGCCCGACAGATAAGACACAACTGGAAAGATGAAGACTTAGGATGAAACATTTCTTCCAGCAGCCTGGGGGGAAGAGTCCACCAGCGGCCTGGCCATCCCTGGTGCTTATCTGCTGAGAATGGGCTGCGGGTAGACTCAGTGCACCACAAGCATCCCTTGTGGGGGACACCAGAGCTGACCTTATGGTCTTCAGGGTCAAATACTCTAAAAGTTCTTTTAAATAGATCCAGCAAGATCCAAGGGAACTTATTCCTTCCAACATGCAGCACAAGGTTGTTGACTACCCAGGTGAATGAACCAGTGAGGAGCAGGACTCGAATCAAGGCTAATCCTGCTCACTGGAGGAAAAAAGACCAGTGCAGACCCTTTCTTAGGCAACCAGTGCCAGCCCAATGTTGGAGAAAAGGTGCTGGGCTGCACAGGTCTTTGGTCTCCTCCTCACCAGGGAGGCTCTGGCTGCTCTCCCCTGCCCTGGGCTGTTTTTTCTTCTGAATTCACAAATGTTTTTTGCAAAATGCTGTTGCACCCAGACATCAGTTGGGGTCCAGAAATTCAATGTAGCTGTTCTTCAAAAGGAAACAGAGGAGTGGTGGCAATCCTTCCCAGCCCCATTGCTGACCAAGCAAGAGGTCCTTCCCTTAGCAAGCAGTTCCAGCTTGCTTTGATGACCAAGGTCGATCATTGGTGTAAAAGGAGGTTGAGATGGGAAGATTGAGGAGGGAGAGAGCACCTCTGTTTTGCTTGATCTCTGGCTGTGAAATAGTCAAGGAAGTTGAGGCTGGTCTCAGCCCAGGCTTCTGCTGATGTATTCCAGTGCTGTTTGGGTTCTGCTCTTCAGAAAACTCACAGAATCAGAATCACAGAATTGTTTAGGTTGGAAAAGACCTTGAAGCTCCTCCAGTCCAACCATGAGCCTCACCCTGACCGTTCCCAACTCCACCAGATCCCTCAGCGCTGGGTCAACCCGACTCTTCAACCCCTCCAGGGATGGGGACTCCCCCCCTGCCCTGGGCAGCCCATTCCAACGCCCAACAACCCCTTCTGCAAAGAAATCCTTCCTAAGAGCCAGTCTGACCCTGACCTGGCACAGCTTGAGGCCATTCCCTCTTGGCCTGTCCTTGGTTGTGTGTGATACAGGCAAAGACTGGGAGCACCAGGATATTTCATGGAGACCAGACGAAGCCCCTGGCTGCTGAAACACAGCCTTTCACCCAAACTTACTTATTTCTAGAGAAATAACTTAATCTTAAGACACACAGACCAGCCCCCAAAATTCATGCTCCTTAGGTGAGCTAGCTAGATGGAAATGTGAAACTTCCCTTGCTGTCACAGCCACCACAAATGGGCACCACATGTCTGGCTTGCACTGTGGCCTCCCGACGCCGCACAGTGGGGCAGCATGGAGCTGCTGGGGTGACAGCACATGGAAACTGAGGCACTGAGCAGCACAGGTGCCCAGTGAGCAAGGACATGAGCTGAATCCTCCCCGCTTCATCCCAACATGATGCTTTCACCACAGCAATGTCTTCCCTTCTGAACTGACCAGTTGAAATGGCCAAACGTGGGCAAAAGTGGGGTTTTGTAGGCGTTAAACCCAAACAAATAAATGCAGGGAGCGGTCCTCCTCCCACCCAGCCTCAGGAGCACTCACCTGGGCATGGAACTGGTCAAATGTCATGACAGGCCCAAAGAAGAAGAATGGAAGGTAGAAGTTGTACTTGAGGAGGTCGAAGATGGAGTAGATGCCCTCTTTCCTCTTGGAACTCTCAAGTGCAAAGCTCATGCAGCGCATGATGGTGAAGCCGCTTCCTCCACAGAAGAGGACATCTTGAAGATCAAAAGCTCCTGTTACAAACCCTCTCTGGATGAGAAACGAAGAGTTACCACCAGGAACGTGGCGTCGCTTCTATGCTCCCTCGCTTTGTGGAGGACATCACTCTGGGGACAGCTGGCAAAGCCTCTAAATATGCTCTGACACCAATTGTCCCTGGAGTTAATGAGCCTTGCTGTTGGAAAAAGAAAACTGGGGCTTGATTTCCCAGCTGGCTCCTGCATCTGGAGGAGCCAGGAAGGGATACATCCTCTTGGCCATGTCTTTACCAAGCAGCTGTGGGCCATGCAGGCTTTGGTCTGGGGTGGGAATGTCACCCTGTCACAGGGACATAACCCTCCCCAGGGAGTGAAGAAAAGCCAGCACAAGCCTGATAGAGATGGAGGGAACACATTTCAGGAGGTAAACGGCAGGCAGAGAGAGAGAGCACTGTCCTTCAGAGGGACGGAATAGCTTCATAAGGTTCTTCCTGGGCTTTTCTCTACCCACCAGTGATAGAAAGTCTTAACTGGTCAGAGACCTAAGAGAAAGGCATGGGCATCACAGAGCCCATGCCAGCACTGTGTTACAGATCGGGAAACTAAGGCACAGGGCAGGAACACATCTTGCCTGGCTGACAAGCTGTTGCCTGAGCAGCAAGGAGGACTCAGGTGTCCTGAGCTCTGGCCCAGCATGAAGCCACCAAAATACAACATAGCCCCCATGGGATTATTCCCAAACTGAGTGGCACAACAGTGGACTCCCTTTTAAACCCTGTGGGAGCTCTGACATAGCCAGAAGTGCCCAGGGTTTGGGGGTGCCTCAGGAGCCCTCCTTGGAGGGTAAACCCAAGGAGACAGATGCAAGTGAGCTGGAAATGAGGCAGACATGGCCCAAGACAGCACCTACTTGCCATGAGATGAATGGTTCCACCTTGAAGGAGGCGAGACAGCAGAGTCCGGCCATGTAGCAGAGCCACTTCTGCTTGGCCAGTGCAACGGAGTAGAGGACAAGGCAGTGGGAGAGAATGATCATCAGGTAGACGAGCCCCATGCTGCCCAGCACAGCCGAGATCCCGTACAGCATGTACACCACAGCCCGATGCTGCAAGAAGAGAGCAGCCCCGACTCGTGGTCAGCTTGGTAAAAGCCGCAACCTCCCTCTATCCTAGAACATCCCCCCCATCCTAGAACATCCCCCAAGCCCCCTCCACAAATCCCAGGTCACCCTGGTGCTTTCAAATCCGTCCCACCATGTCCCTGTCTCACCTGTGGCACCGTCATGGAGCAGATCTTGCCAAATATGACGTGTCCTGAGAGAGCGAAGATGATGACGTTCCTGAATGAGGTGAACCACATCACCCACTCGAAATCAGCTACGTCCTGTGGGAGCAGAACCAGGTGTCTTCCTGCCCCCAGCCCTTGCACCCCTGCCCCGACACCCATCTGGAGGGGAAACCTTTCAAAGCCTTTCAAACAACTTTCAAAGCCTTTTCTTCCCATTTTCCACCCAAGGGCTCCCAAGCACTTTAGCTTGGTCATAAAGCCCCAGCAAAGATGGGCCGTGATTGCTTGTCTCGGTGCACACAAAGCAGAGCATCCATGGTGCTGCAGGGCTGGTATTTTTCTGACTAGATCTTTAGGGAGAAAAATACGTGTCACGTGGACTTTGCAGAAGTGTGTCAGCAGCAGAAAGAACAGCTCTGCTTCTCCAGCGGTCAGCACCAGCCATGTCACAGTAGCTAGAAAAGATTGAGTCCTTCCTTCACTTACCATCTTCCTGCCAAAGTAGTGCCAGCCTGGCTTTATGCCATCCCGAAAGGCCTTTCTGTTCATGCTGTCTGCAAAAGAACCAGAGTTACAGGCAGAGAAACACCTCTGGGAAATGGGGCCCAGGTTCTGGCAAGGCAGGGAGCCTTCCTCACGATGGTGAGCCATCAGGGCTCAAACACCCCATCCCAAAAGTCCCTAATCCCCATGGTCAGCCATAGGAGTCAGGAAGCTCAACCGTTTCTGCAAGAATTTCCAGCAAAGCCTTTTTGCAGTGCACGTCTCAGGGACCCCCAGCTTATCCCACGAAATTTTCAGGTTTTCTGGGCTTCCAGACAAAAAATTTGAGACAGCGTAGGCAGGGTGGCTGCTTGTTGCAGGCACTGGCTGGAGAGCTGTGATGTGCCACAGCCTCTTGCTCTGAGCCATGGAAATGGGGTCAAGGGGACAAGCAGGCAAAAAGGCAAAAATCCTTTTTGAACCTTTGCAAAGGATTCCCAAGCTGTTCTCTGCAAAAAAAAAAATAAAGCCAGGGATCTGCTGCTGGTATCGACAGCTCTAAAAGCAGACACCTTACATCCATCCTCCCTCCCAGGGGCCCCTCCGGGGGGATGCGGTGGGGAGCGTTACCTCTAGACGCTTCAAAGATCCCGCTGCCACTGTACACCACAGCGCACGTCACGGCGAGAGCGTAAAATCCCAGTTCGTAGCTGGGGAGCATCGTTTTAACCCCCATGGCGGTAGGTTACCACCCCAGGCAGTGTGGGGAATCCAGACCTGGGAAAGGGAAGGAGGAGAGGGAAGAAAACCAGGGGGGAGAGCTCACCTTCCCTCGTACCCCTCAAACATGCTAAATTGCTGCTGGTGCTCAGCACCTC
Organism: Strix aluco; assembly: GCF_031877795.1. Lineage (NCBI taxonomy): Eukaryota > Metazoa > Chordata > Aves > Strigiformes > Strigidae > Strix > Strix aluco. The sequence continues at coordinate 171,841,147 of NC_133931.1, read as the reverse complement.
TGCTTTGAGGACTTCCTCGAAGGCTGGTAGAGCAAAGGAGGAGACGGTGACACCTGGGGCTGAACCCTGGGACACAACTCACGTGCGGAGAAAGAGGTTGCTGCTGAGCCTTGCTGCAAAATCCATCCAGGAGCCAGGATCTGGGAGCAGTTCAGCCGGGGGGGCCTGATAAAGGGCTCTTCGAGCAAGCGGTGTCCATCCCAATGTTCAGAGACGCTCTGGGATGCCAGCTGCCCAGGATGGGGTTCCTCCAGCGCGTTTCTGATGTTCCACCCCCCCTCCCCGCCCCGATTCCTAACTGGATCCTTGGAGGGAGTCCAGGATAGCGCACGAAGACGCCCGTGCCAGAGGGGATGTGATGGGATGCCCCTACTCCTCTGCCCCGCATCGCTGCTCACCTTCTGCCGGGGTTTTGCCCAACCTCGAGCTCTCGGGGGGGGGGGGGGGGGGGCTAAAGTCCCGTGGTCCCAAACTGCTCCCAACCACCAGCCTCGGGACCCCGCAGGCACGATTGAGCCCCCCGCCTGCCCTGCCCAGCGTCAGGGGATGCCGACGCCCAGCCCCGCCATTAACCCCTGAGCTAATTACTCCTGCTCTGGCTAATTAACCGCGGCGCGACGTGCCTTTCAGCCCGACCCCAGCGCTGCAGTCTCCCGGCTGCGTGTCCGGCAGCTGCTAAAAACGCGATTCAGGGCTGGAGCAGGCGGTGTGCGGGGCGGGGGGGGAGCGGGCACCCTCCTCCGGCACCGCCACCCCCTCGCGAACATCCCCCGCGGGTGGGGGGGACCCGAGCGGCGGGGCGCGACCCCTCCGACGGCGCGGGGCGCTTTGGGAGGGAATCAGGAGCGAAACTCTGGTTTTAGGCAGCAGTAAAAAGCGACCCGGTCACCCTCCGCTTTCGCATCTGCATCGCAAAGCTTTTGCCGCAGATGCTTATTGAAATTATTTTTTATTTTTAATTTTTTTTTTTTCTGAGTTTTTTAAGAGCTAGCGGGGGGAAGTGGTCGTTAGCAGCGATGAGGGGTGTCCCCATCTTTCCCAGCGCGGAGGAGAGGCTTTTCCCGGCGGGAACCGCCCGCTCCCGGGCCCCGGGGGGGGCCCCGGGGGGTGCGGGGGTCGCCCCACGACCGCTGCCCCGTGCGGGGCCGCTGCGGACGGGCGCGCTGCCACCGCCCTGCGGTCCCCCTGCGGCGGGAGGGCAGTCGCGGAGGGAGCTTTCGAGAGCTTTTTTTTTTTTGCTCCTTTCCACGTTTTTCAAGGCTTTTTTTTTTTTTGCGGGGGGCACCCCGCAAATGAGCCTGGGGGGCAGGCGGTTAACGGCCCCTGATTGCCGCTGGAGACCCCGCGGTGGGCGAGGGGTGCTGGCGGTGGAATTCCCTCGGACAGTTTTAACTCCTGATAGCTCCTGGGCTGCCGACTCAGGTGCGGGGGGGGTCACCCGCACAGCGCCCCCCCCCCCCCCCCCCTCCCCAGCTCCGATCCGCCGCGGGGCAGCAGCATCCTCATCCCCTCCGCAGCCCTCCGCCGCCCCGGACCCCCGGTCGGGGGGTGGGAGCAGGCAGAGGTGACAAAAAAGCCCAGGAGCTGCGGGAGCAGCGTGTCACCACCCCCGGCGTGGCTCCCCCCCAAGCCCCGCATCGCTCCCCACTACTGACCTTGAGCCCCGGCGCCGCGGGCGGAGGCGCCGAGGGTGCGAGGATCCGGCACCGCGACGGGGGGCGGCAGAGGGGGGAAAGGGGGAAAGGGAAGCAGTGGAGGATTGGGGGGCCGATGACTTGTCCTACAGCATCTCTCAGCCCGGCTTGGGGAGCGGGGGGGCCGGCCGAGTGTATTTTTGGGCTGCCGTCCCCCACCTTGCCCCTGGAGGAAGTTTTGGCCAGGAGTGGAGCGGAGCAGGCGGGAGGTATTTTTATTTTAGAGCAGCACTGCAGAGGGGGGCTGGTTCAGGAGCTGTCTGTCACGGCAGCTGCTGGAGAGGACCTGTGCTGGCTGCCAAAGCTCACCCTGGGCCAGGGAGCATGGCCCAGGGCTGGCCACGGGGCACAGCAGCCCCCACGCGGGGTCTGGCTCCCTCCCAGGGGGGGTTTGGTGTCCTGCTTGGAGCCCTGCAAGGGAGGGAGCAGCCCCCATCGCTTTGTGCGAGAGGGGAGGCAGCGATCATTGCGTGGGGATGGGGACACTGAGGCACAGAGCCAAAAGGTGCAATTCCCCCCCAGCTCAGGCAGTATTTGAATCCATGTGGGGCTTGGAGGTTGCAACACCTCTACAAACCTTCTTTGGGGTCTCCTTCTCAGCTTTTGGCATCTGCAGCCAAAACAGGGGCTAGGAAGGGGCTGGGTTGGGTTGTGATCTCTGTTATTATGGGGTGTGGGAATACAAGTCAGCCAAGAACAGGTCAACACAGTGCCAGGCCCATCTCTGTGTCCTGCACCAAGCTCTTTCTACCAAACCCCTGTGAGATCTGGGGAGAGCTCGTGCTGGGGCTGATGTCCCCCAGCATCTCCTGAGCTGCCTGTAGGGTCAGGGGAGAGAAACAATGCAGACAACCCACGTTTTATAAATCCCTCCGTGACTTGTCCGCTGTGGGGTGAGATGAGTCATGTTCTGGGCTTAGGAGGGAGGACCTCCAGGATGGAGACCCCTCAGGTCAGCCCAGCTTTGCTGTTGTGCTGACCATGAACAAAAAGGCATTTTTAACTTGCTGTGCACAGAGAGAGGTTCTCCACACAGAGCCTTGGTGATGGCTGCATGGCCAACGTTTTCAGCACCTAATGAGTCGCTTCAATTTGCAACAGCTGGGGCAGAATTCATCTGCCTGCCCCTCGGAGGCCCCTGAGCCCCAGCCTTTGTCCTGTTACTACCCCTGCCCAGGGACTCAACTCTTCAGTCCTTGTCGTAACTGACTGGGTGCTTAGAGGCAACGTAATTAAGAGATCGGCGCAGATAAGCGCAGCGACACAATTTGTCATGCTCCGTGCGCCTGTGGAGGGCAGGGGTTTATGACCAGTCGTGGCCACACGGCAAGGAGTCTCAGCAGGAGGGAAAATCCCGTCTGTCCCCACTGCCAGAGGGTGCAGACGGACACGGGTTGGCTGCGGTGGCAGGGCGGTGTAGGAAGGCGACGAGCAAAGGGACACGGGGGGACTGACAGGTCCCCATCACCCTCCCTGGCTCCCAAACCCAGTCACCCCCCGCCCTGCTCCATGCAGAAACCACAACCAGCCCCCAAACCCTTCGCTCTGCTCGTTCAGTGTTAGAGGCACAATGGGCCCTGTTGTGTGGCCGTGGGGCTGGAGGCGCTGGGGATCTTGCTTTTGGGGACGGGAGGGATGCCGGGGGTCTCCAGGGAGCGGGTCCCGGAGGGCAGGAGGGTCATGGCACCATCACACCACTCACCCTGGGCATTGGCCTCCAGAGAGTTTCAGGCTGATGATAGATTTTTTATTTTTTTAAATCCTGAGTAATTTGTGATCTTGCTGGATTGAAGGTGCAATATAGGTGGAGGGCTGGGCAGTGGTTTTGCATGAGGCTCTGGGAACTGCGGTGATAAAAATCATTTAGCTTTAATTTATCGATATTATAAAAAATTAGAAAGAAACCCCTGCTGCTCTTGCTTTCTAATATAATAAGATTTACTTTTAATGTGACCAGCATGCCTTCCTCAGCACAGGGGATGCCTCTGTGTTTTATTGCCCCAGTGCTGCTGCTTTATGAAGAAGGGCTGTTTATGGCTTCGAGCTGATTTTAATGATAGTTTTTTCTAACATTTGGCAGGTTGCTGGAAGTTGTGGCACATGAGTTAACACCAGGCCCCTCTTTAGTGTCCAACAAAGTGAGTGGGAAGGTGGTGGGGTTCAACAAAAGGTGCTCAGCTCTGTCCCAGCGGGGCACAGCATGAACTGGGGATGTTTGATGGGAACGTCAAAGGAGCCTCCTCCTGCTTGCTCCTGCCTTATGCTGCTGTCTCCCTGCTGCTGGAGCAGCTCTTCATAGAATCAGAGAATCATTTAGGTTGGAAAAGATCTTTAAGATCATTGAGTTCAACCATTAACCCAACACTGCCAAGTCCACCACTAAACCATGTCCCTGAGCACCACATCTACACATCTTTTAAATACCTCCAGGGATGGTGACTCAACCACTTCCCTGGGCAGCCTGTTCCAGTTCTGGACAACCCTTTTGGTGAAGAATTTTTTCCTAATATCCAGTCTAAACCTTCCCCAGTGCAACTTGAGGCCTTTTCCTCTTCTCCTATCACTTGTTACATGGGAGAACTGATCAACACCTCCTCTCAGGGAGTTGTAGAGGGCCATGAGGTCTCCCCTCAGCCTCCTCTTCTCCAGACTAAGCCCCTCCAGTTCCCTCAGCCGCTCCTCACAGGACTTGTGTTCTAAACCCCTCGCCAGCTTTGTTGATCTTCTTTGGACACACTCCAGCACCTCACTGTCTTTCCTGTAGTGAGGGGCCCAAAACTGAACCCACTCATCGAGGTGCAGCCTCACCCGTGCTGAGTACAGGGGTAAGATCCCTTCCCTGTCCCTGCTGGCCACGCTAGTGCTGATACAAGCCAGGATGCCATTGGCCTTCTTGGCCACCTGGGCACACTGCTGGCTCATGTTCGTCCGGCGGTTGACCAACACCCCTAGGTCCTTTTCTGCTGGGCAGCCTTCCATCCACTCTTCCCCAAGCCTGTAGCATTACATGGGGTTGTTGTGATCCAAGTGCAGGACCGGGCACTCAGCCTTGTTGAACCCCCTCCAGTTGGCCTCAGCCCATCGCTCCAGCCTGGCCAGGTCTCTCTGCAGAGCCTCCCTACCCTCGAGCAGATCAACACTCCCACCCAACTGGGTGTCGTCTGCAAACTTACTGAGGGTGCACTCGATCCCCTCCTCCAGATCGTTGATAAAGATATTAAACAAAACTGGCCCCAGTACTGAGCCCTGGGGGACATCACTTGTGACTGGCCACCAACTGGATTTAACTCCATTCACCACCACTCTTGGGGCCTGGCCATCCAGCCAGTTTTTTACCCAGCAAACAGTACACATATCCAAGCCATGAGCAGCCAGTTTTTCCAGGAGAATGCTGTGGGAAATGGTGTCAAAGGCCTTACTAAAGTCAAGGTAGACAACATCCACAGCCTTTCCCTCATCCAATAAGCAGGTCACCTTGTTACAGAAGGAGATCAGGTTTGTCAAGCAGGACCTGCCTTTCATAAACCCATGCTGACTGGGCCTGATCATCTGGTTGTCCTGTACGTGCCGTGTGATGGCACTCAGGATGAGCTGCTCCATCTGGCACTGAGGTTAGACTGACAGGCTTGTAGTTCCCTGCATCCTCATTCTGGCCCTTCTTGTAGATGGGTGTCACATTTGCTAACCTCCAGTCAACTGGGACCTCCCTGGTTAGCCAGGACTGCTGTTAAATCCCATCTTTATGGGATGAACTGGAAGGATAGAGGGTTATAATAAACTCCATGGGTTGTTTTATACTTCCTGAGGTTGCCCCATTGGGTTCCCCATGCAAACGTGTCACTGGGAACATGCCAATCCCATCAGGACCTCAGCAGACACCCTGCTAGCTGGACGCCTCCACTGATCCATCCAAGGTCACCCCCAGGACCTCTCTCAACACCCCCAGAACAGCTCTGCCTGTCACCCATGGGACACAAACCCCATCGAAGGTCCCAGGACCTCCTGCTGCCCTGGGGAAGGACTCTGAGGAAGACTCCCACCACCTGGCAGGGACAACCTGGCGTCAGGTCAAAGCCCACTGCCTTCAGCTCCTCTCCTCACAGTTCTGTTCCTGAAAAAATGCTCCAGTTAGGTCAACACCACTGTGGAATGACTCCCCCTCCTCTTGCTGCCACGCTTCACCCTGCAGATGACCATTCTGGCTGACAAACAAGCTGCTCTAAAGCCCAGGACTTCACCCCCTGCCTGCAGATGGGTTTCGGAGCTGTAAGCGGAGATGCGTGGGGATTGAGGTGGCATTTGTTGAGCGAGGCTGCCCTGTCCCGCGGGAGCTGCCAGCTCGCAAGCTGGGCTTGGAGGGGAGAGGATGAGGGTAGAAACCCAATACCCCTCTTGGCTTAGTCGTAGCTTAATTTAGAGCACGGGGACTCTGCTATTTTTCCATTTAAAGCCGAACCTCATTCCCTTTGTCATGCATGGGGTGAGGGCCCTGCAGCTTGCAGGGCAGCAGCAGCTGCTGGCTGCTGCTGCCGAAGGGGTTGACAAAGCAATTTCCTACTTAGTTCCCTTTTCCCACCATCTTCCTCCCCATTCCACCTCCATGAAGTACTGAAATCTGTCTCCTCCTTGCACTTCTGTCCTGCTTTGGAGTCTCGGGGAGGGCACGAGTCACCCACAGCCCCAGTCTATAGCTCTAAATCGGAGCCGTTACAGTGGGATCGGCTTTGACCTGCTGGCTGATCCTCTGCCACTTGGCCAAGCAGAGTCCAGGGCTGGGAGAGCTTGCCTGCGTCGATACTGTCTATATTTAACCACACTAATGCAACTTAATTCACATTACAGCCAGTGTGGAAAGCTGCACTCTTGCGATGCCTGCTCTTTGCAGGTAGATGCCTCGCAACAGGCTGAAAGGAAAACAATGACAATTCATCAAAGGTCATTTATTCCCAGCGGCTCAGTTGTACTTTTAAAAATTGGATGCATCCGTCAGGCGCTTTCTGGCTGCTTCGTGGAAATGCTCTGCCCTGCTCCAGGGTTGGAGACCACCTCTGGCTCAGTCCAAGTGTTTGGAGGACTCATATTCTCAGCATACATTAGCTAAAAGCTGGCCAAACCCTAACAAGGAGTGTCCATAGCCTCATATACTCGCAGCAAAATTAACCTTACACTGTCCTTCACAGCTTAACCATATCCCCCAGCCTGTGCCGGTGGTGCTGAGTGTTGTCACCGCTAGCATCACCATTAGCTACAATGAGAGACTGAAAAATCTCAGAGTTTATAAAAAAGCAGCCTGTGACATGACTTTGCGCTGGATGAAGGCTGTCCCAGTGAGAAAATGCTGGGTACTCACACCACTTTTATCTAGTGAAGAAAGGCGTAACAATGACTGGCTGCAAACTGAAGCCAGAGAAGTTCAAATGAGAATCAAAACACGGGATTTTAACAGGCTGGTACTTATCCACGAGGACAAACATCCAAGGAAAGCAGGGGGATGTGGAGGTTTCAGACCAAGACCAGCTACATCCCTAAAATAAATGTTGTAGCTCAAACAGCACAACAAGTGTGCTGGAGAGATTCTGTGGCTGAGGATCAGTGGTAGGGGTTTTTGAAGGCAGTGAGAAAAATATTTCCAGTTTTTATTCTCTGAGCGATGTGTTGGGGGACATGGGGCTGCTGCAGCCAGCTGAACCAGGGCTGCTGCTTCCAAGATCTGTCCGGGTTTCTTACATCCAGCAACAAAACAACATGCACTGCAAGAAAATTGGTCTCAGAGCTTGAAAACTGGGAAGCAGTTGCTGCAAAAGCACAGAGAGAATTCAAAGCTAGGTCACTCTGTGGAAGCACAGAGGGAATTTATTTCCAAAGTAAGGTGAAAACGGGGAAGACCTGGACAATTTGGCTTGTGTTCAGACCCCCCTGCTACTCTGTGATGGGAGACAGGTTCCACATTTCCATGAGAAACAGTGACTTACAGGTACGGTCTCTCTAAATAAACTATTTTATTGTGTCTTAGTTCCTTCTTTGCCAAGGCATCCGATGCTGCTCTGTACATGTTTGTGCAGGAAAAAAGCAGCTTCAGTGCAACCCCAAACAAGCATATGTTTAAAGAAATGAGTGTTGCTGCAGTTGAGAAGTTTGCACCATGTGCTACTGAGCCATGTGTGTTCTGTAACATACATCACTCCCAGTTTCTTATCTGTGTTTCATGGGTTGAGTCGTAGCCATTTTGCTGCAGAGTGGTACAATCTTCACTGCTTTGTTACGGCACAGGGGGAAACGCTGACTGTGTATTAGAAAGGACAGCAGACTGCCTCTCCGGTACCTACATGAAAATATTATTGATTCACACTTCTGTGTAAGCAAAATCAGAACCTCCAGCTGCAAGCTACCAGCCTGAATTTAGCAGCCACCACACAGCAAAATCTCCACATTTCTTGTCACAGCTCAGGCAGTTTCCCAGTGATCCCCTCACTACTTCAGGTCCTTAAAATATATGTTGGAGGTGGGCTGGTTTCTTCTCTTTGGTCAGCTCACTCTACCCCATGCTACATAGTCATCAGGATGTAGTTGAACAAAAACAAACTGCAACTCATTTGAATGAGAATGTGTCTGTCTCTTGATCCAGGATTTGTGATTCCTCGAGTTGTCGGGAGGATTGGGGGTTGCAAGATGCCTTTTCCTCTGATGCTACCGGCAGGGTGAGCAGGAGCAATGTGGCAATGAACTGTTTTGGTCCTGCTCTTTGCGAGAGACACCTGACAGTTTTGCTGAGCTATAGGCCAGTGCTGGGGAAGCAGAGCAGGGCTCGTAAGCACAGGGAGGGTTAACTCGCAGGCACTGAGCTGCTTCTCAGCTAGTGGCCTCCTCCATCAGGGACCCCATGAACTGTTTGAAGAGAGACACCTCTGAACCTAAGCAGGAAAAGACAGGGACGACACCACCCTCACCGCATCCAGAGTAACCCCTGCTCTGCTCTCTGTTCCCCTCACCACATCCAGAGTAACCCCTGCTCTGCGCTCTCGTCCCCTCACCACATCCAGAGTAACCCCTGCTCTGCTCTCTGTTCCCCTCACCGCATCCAGAGTAACCCCTGCTCTGCTCTCTCTTCCCCTCACCGCATCCAGAGTAACCCCTGCTCTGCTCTCTGTTCCCCTCACCACATCCAGAGTAACCCCTCTGCCTCTTCCCCTCTGCCTTATCGCAGCAGGAGTGGAGGCAGGATGCAGTCCCTGTTCTGGGGAAGGGAGCGTGCCTCACCTGTCCACAAACCCACGTTGTGCTGATGGTGGCTGAGGTTAAAGTCTGACAAACTTCACACTCACAAAGAGAGGCTGACAAAGCAAAGCAGAAAAAGAAGAGCTTTTAAGACTTTCAATAGAGAAACAAAGCAGCACTATACAAAAATAACTAGCTCTCCATTTGCTTGTAATCCCCAAGGCTAGCTCACTGCTGGCAAGCTGCATCTTAATGCCTTATTAGCTTGCACTTGGTGTTCTCACCCTGCTGCAAGAGAAAAGGACAAGGATGCGAGGGTTTTCAGCATCACCAAAAGTCCCTCCACTGCTGCAGCGAGGACCTGCCTGCGTTTTGTTAGCATTTCTTCCTAGCGAGAACACGACCTGCCTGATGGATGAATGCAGAGATCCAGAAATAGGGAATTCATAACCTGGGTGGCAAGTTTCATATGGAATGAGCTGAATTTAAGGTAGGTCTGACTGATCGCAGAGTTAATCTGCACAGTCTACCTTCAGTGGAAACTCTTCCACTCCCTCAGCACTTGAGTACTACAGTAAAGCCTGAGAGAGACAGGTATCAGTGTGCTGATAAAAACAGAGCTCAGTTTGTTCCTGGCACGACTTTGGAAGGGAGCTGGCATAACTTTTGTATAGCAAAAATCAGCAAATGCTGCTGATAAAGGCAGCAGCATATTGAATATCGAGCCCTCTTGAGGAAAATTCTGCTGAAACTAGGGAGGTTTTGCCCAAAATCACACTGCAGAATTGTGGCTTCTTAAACTGCACCAACTTATGGATACAGACTGAATTTGCTGACATGCAAAACCATCACTCTTTTTGTATTTCATCTCCATTTTTCATCCTCTTCTGAAAATGCTAAAGAAATGATATGATCTGAGGCTGCAAAACTACACTGCCACTGCATTTCAATTCATGGGCACGATGCCTGGGCTCTCTCCCTGCTTTGCAGTCCAAAGAACTATGAATATCTTGCTTAACTCTTCTCTTCTTTCTGCTGCTGAATGGCCTGTAGAAAGATATCCTTCACTTGGTCCACTGTGTCTTGATACAGTTTAAAGTCTTCCTCTTTCTTTCTCACAGTAGTCTGCAAAGCGGCCTTCAGAGCTTCATTCTCATCCAGCTGGGTCACAAGCCTATGAGGAAACAAAAGGAAAACTTTCATGAGACCTGTGGAGCTTCAAAGCACATTAGAACAGTGCTTCAGCTCTGGGGAAGAAAACACTGAAACACGTGCTCTCTGGTAATTTTATGACAGGCATGAGAAAGAGCAGACTTAACACTTGTTCCTCCTCTCTTTGAGATAGAAATGACCAAGATACTTTTCAGATCTATTTTGTAAAAGATTACAATTTTATTTTCACTAATAAGCTTGCAATCTACGTATAAGGAAAGAAAAAGAAAAAAAAGTGTCTTCCTTGCATGTCTTCTGTGTTGCTTAACATTTGCATTAGCTTATCATTTCTGGGTATCTGTATAATTATTAGGAAATTTGTGTAAGAGTGACATAGACGAGCTCAAACCAGAGGATCTGTGATTTTTACACAGTTTGCTAGGTTTTATCTTCTGAGGAGCGGGTGCAGGGGACAGCAATGAGTTTTAGCTATTGTGAGTAACACAGCACGGAGGAAGGGAAACCATACCTTGCGCTCAGCTCCTCTATCTGTGATTCTAGAGGCAACTCGGAGAGCTGGGCTGCAGAGAGCTCCTTCCTGTCACTCCAGTTCAAGGTGAGTTTTGAGTGACTCGCAGACTGGTCTGTAGATTTAATCACAAAATTGAGTTTTAGTAAAACAAGAAACCATTTTCACTTGGTAGCCCACTAGGTATATCTCAGGAAATAGTGAATAAATACTAAGGAATCTGGTCAGTTCTACATATATACATGAAGATACTGTAATTATATAGGACAGGCTTCTATTTTAATCTCCTTTAAGCAAAATTAAAACATGATGAGTTCACATTTCTGGGCTAAATGCAGTAATATGCATGCCTACCTATTTAGAGAAGAAAAAAAATAATCCAAAATATTTAAGTGGCTAAAACAATAGGTGATAGAAACAGTTGAAAAGGATTATTTTGATATTTATCTTGTTACTGTTTTTCACAATTTTAAGATTATAGCAACCGTTGCTTCCTGAATGCCTGTGATAACGTTTGTGTGTGGCACACATCGAAACTGCTTTTGTTAAAGCACTTTGATCCTCAGCATAAACACAACACGGGTCAAACGCAAGAAAACACTTAAACATGTACTTCAAACTAGGGTTCTAAATCAGGAATGCTTTCCTAAATAAAGACCTACCCAAAACATGCAGCATTGCTCCTGTGATTACAAGGGGACACAAAAACTTTTTTCAGGATTATAGAGAAAATGTAATTTAAATTTACTGCTGGGATTGGAAAACCAAAAAACCGTGACTGACCGGTGAATCCCTACAATGGAAGAAGGCTCAGAGAAGACAGGCAAGGGTGATGTGCTCAAGAAGCTCAGAAAAGAATGTAGGAAGTGACCGCAGCTGTTGCAGAGGATGCTGAACTTACCACCAAGGGGACTGGAGGGTGGTCTTTGCTGTAGATAAACAGCTGAATCAGCTGAGTAAATGTAAATGGCCTCTTCTAAAACAGTCAACAGAAAGTACTGCCTACCAGGCAGAGCAACATGAGGGAAGCGTGTATGTGGTTCAGCCCAACACAGAGTACAAAAATTAAAAAAACAGCAAAATGAACTTTGCAGAAAACAATGGGCTTGAGCTGCCTTCAACCCACGTATTCCTTCCCAGCGGCGGGGGACACGCAGCGTCATGACGGTGAGCACCTAGGCCAGTCATGAGAATCACATCTGTATTGTGATTCAACTGCACGTTGCAATCGCTGTTGTGCAGTCTCGCTTTTCCAAATTAAAATCCCACATGATGTCAAATATCTTCAAGTAAATCTGGTATTCAAACACTAAATCCCCCTTGTGTGGAATATCTGAAAGAACCTGGCCAGAGAGTATTGGACTATGACACAAACATATGAGAAGAAAAGGCTATGTTGTATAACCAAGAAATGCTTTTGAGCTTGAGGCTGTGTTTCACAGGGCTGAGGAAAACCTGTTGTTACTTACCTATTCTCCTCTGTAATTATTTTTGCTAATTTGAGATTTGAATAAGACAGAAAAAACCTTGAAAAACGAAAAGCATGAATAATTTAAAAACACAACTGGGTTGTTTCTAGCTACTCAGCATCATTATCTACTTCCCTTGAATTGAAGAAACTAGAAACATTAGATTAGCAATTAGATCAGCTCTCTTCAATTTTGCACTTTCAGAAAGAAAAGAAAATATTATGTTAATTAGTGGGTTCTCTAGTCTCTATTTTACATTCAAGCTTTTCATTCCTTCTTATTTCCTCAACTATCTGGCATGAAAGCATTTAGATAACCTATGTGCTCTACTGAAGAGGTATATTACAGACTTGTAGACTTGATTCTTGTACAAACTCCAGAGAGTTTTGGCACATCACAAGGGGCTGATCTCTCTTCAGAGAAAGATGGTGAAACAAATTTTACCTACTCATCTTACGGACTTAGAGGATTCCTTCTTATTAGTCTTACTGCCAATCCTTTTCTACATTTGCTTTCAGTCCTTAAGCAGACAGGACTAATGAACTAAGTATTTAGTAAGAAGGAACCTGTCACACTGCTAACAACAGCCTGCTTCCCCAGCTATGGAATGCCCATCTCCCAGAGGTGAGTTACCAAACCGTTACTACAGCCCGACAACTTCAGCAAAATGTCTCCGGACCTGGAGAGTTTATCACTGTGCCTCTTTGAGGTGGCAAGGGAAATCTAAGTGGAGCACATGTATGATAACAGAACAACACATCAACACTTCACACTGCCAGGCTGTATAAACGTCTGAGCACTCAAAAATTCAGTTAAATTATCCTCTAGAAGACAGCACCAAAATGCTTCCATGCTATTTAAGGCAAGGATTCAGTAAAAAGTGCACCACTGAGAGCTGTATTCCCACAACTCTCACCTGGCTATTATCTGTCCCTACACACACCCTGATTTCTTCTTCTGGGCATCTGCGGAACCATATGAGGGCTCCAAACCCTCCTGGGAATCACAAAGGGCATCCCATGATACCACCTCTGTGAGGCCCAGAACTGCTCTCTTATCAAGATGAATGTCCTATAGCCTAAAGGCCAAAGGCTGCAGCATTTTGTTTAGGTTTCTATTAGGATCTCAGTTTTCCTGCACTATTTTTTCTGCTGCCAGGGTCTCAGTCAACACAGGTAAGACAGCTCTAAAAATCAGTGCTCACAGAAAAACACATGAGAATGACTCAGTGCTGGCTGGAGCCCTTTCTAAGGACAGAATAGTTCTGCTCTAAGGGATGGATCTGTATTTCAGAGAAGAGAAGGTCTGAATGCAGTCCCTATTCAGGATAAAGGCTCCTCTGAATCCTGTTCTCGTACACCTAATTCCCTCTGTAGGCTGGATGGGAGAATGGCAGTGCTTCCCCTGAGGTGCTGAGTACTCTGTAGATGTTACACTGGAGACCCTACTCTCCTGTATGAATCGAGATCACAGTGAGCAACAACATGTGATTCCTTGCATCACGGTCCTGCTCCAGAGAGAACTTACTGTCAAACATGCATATGACCAAGAGCACCACAATGGGAGATGCAAAAAAATACAATGCAGTTACAGTAGTGTTTCTTACCTCAGTCTGACCCCTGCCTAAGGAGGAACAAGACACTAGCACAGGTGGAAGAGGAGGTGACTGCTTGTACAGGTCACAGTGCTGAGTGCAGGTAGGCTCTAAGGTGATGAGGTTGCATTGGCATGCACCGTAGTGCTGGATGGAGTCACGATGGAAAGCCACACACCTTGTATCTGCTGAGCTGCAGGGCAGTCCCCCTCCGGCCCCAGATCATGCGTTTCGGCGTGGGACAGGTCAAGAGCTTGTACAAGGTCTCTGATGAGGCTTGTGACCTCTCTAATCACCCTAACTCAGCCTGACGGCATCCTAGTATTTGCCACGTTGAAATTCCTATACCTACTGTTCCTATCCTGGCATTTAAAGTCATTTTACTTTATGAAAATACACATAAAAAGGGAAACCACTGGAAAAGTTTCCTTAAGAATATGTGCCATTTTATCAGTTTAGACACTTTACAGGATCAGAGTCCTTTGGCAATAAAAGGATCTGATCAGGGAAATAAAAATTTAACATCCACCATGAATTCTTCTCCTTTAACTATGCTAGTGAGGCTTTCATATTTATAGCAGGAGATTATCACGTTCATAGGATAATAAATTACATCAGATCTAATTACTTCATCACCAGTAATAGTTTTTCATAGACACTGACAGGCCTTAAATTGGGATGCATCCTTTAATTCTGTTCTTAACCTTCAGCAAGAAGTGCAAAGGGAACACAGCAGTGGGCATGGTGGCAACACAGAGCAGTGCCAATTTTTTTCTGTAGACTGTCATCCCATGAAAACATCACATTGCAAAAGTCCTGGTCCCACTTAAATCTGTGGCAAAATCCTTTTGTATTAAGTAAGGCCAGGATTTCACCTTCTGTATTGGTCCACTGGTCTGAGTAGGTCCAAATGGTTGTGTGTAAGGTCAAGCACTTGTGTAGGTTTGATAAGAGTCCAAATGTTGTTGCTGTCTATTAACCACAGAGGTGGGAAGAGGGACACAGTTGTAAGTGCGTGCTCCACCTCACCTGTTTTGCTCCTCAGGGGAGGTTTCTGTGCACTTGTGTTCCTACCTGGATCCATTTGCAGTTTTTCAAGCTGCTGTTCCAAAACAACACATCGCTGCTGCTCTTCCTGAAGCCTCTTCTCAGCTTTCCAGACTTTTTCGCTACCTTCCTCCACCCTGATAGGCAAGAAAACATAGTTCAGCTTATTTATGTCATGACTGTAATGGATCAGGTGGTCTTGATACTGAATCCTGCTTTATGCTGCATAGCTTCCAGCAGAGGGAAAAGGAGAATTTTCCATGCATTCAAAGGCAGAAATTCCAGTGCAATTGTTCCAGATGATATCCTCCAGATTTGCAAAACAGAATTAACTACCGAGTACAGTTGGAAGTAATGGGTTCATTAATGGAAGTTGCCTAGATCCCTTAACACTGGCTACTTATGTGAATTTACCACTCAGACGGGCAGGCAAGCTGCAGATTGCTGAGGAGAGATCTTTCATTACAAGAATAATAAAATGCATTTTTTTAAACACACTGGGAAAATTTGGAAGGAAAATAGTTTATAAAAACACTGTCTAGCATTTAGCTGTTTTGCGTCAGTTATCTGCAAGTAAGAAAAGAAACTCGATGTTGCTTTTAATAAACTTGGCCATTAGACAGCGAGTCAAAAAGAAAGGATGGTTCACTCTGCAGTACAGAACGGAACAGCAAAGTGCCTCTCTATTCACTCCACACAACATCTTAGAAAATTAACTACAAAAATTTGATGTGCACCCACAGATGCAGTTGGTGGTGCATCTCAAGTGGGGCAGCGCCGGGTACCAAATGACTTAAAGGAGTTCAAAGCTAGAGAGGAACCTGAATACTCACTGCATAAAAGGATTTCCTTCTTGACCCCATGGGTGATAACTGATTACACCCTGAATCAAGAGACTTGATTAGTCTTATTTCCCTCCTAGCTGGCATAACTAAAAAAATATTACAACTATAATAAAATTATGTGACTGTATTAAAAATCTAGCTACAGGCAAGAATCTGACCTCCTGTGAGAGTGAATTACCAGGCTGGTGACATGCTATGAAAAATTATATTTCTTCTCAGTGGTTCTGAATTCACTAATCCTTCATTTGACCAGGTGTTCCCCTAGCATCCATGTTAAAGAAACAGCAGAGGAAAAATGAGTAGTTGGTTTTTATTAAATCTTCTTCCAATATGAATAACTTACTTAAACTAAAATGTTCCTCTAGCTCTTCCCCTTCCGTCAGCAGGGCCTAGTCCTACAAAGTGTTTACAACAGAGTATCTTCCGACAGTATATTCTGCTCCGCAGTAAGTGATTGTGAAACACAGTCCTAAATTCAGGCAGCTGCTGTGGAAAAATCCCACTCACGTAACCATTCCCAGTGCTTTTCTCTTGACTTAAGCATTATGTGTGTTACTTGAGCTTTGCTGACCCACTATCCAACAGGGGAAGGCAAGAGGAGGAATGCCTGATTTTATTACATATATTTATGTTGAAATATGACTGCGTGCTATATTATCCTGAGGTCTTGCAAGAGTTATTGCACACAATCCCACAAAATTTACTTTACTTGCAGGAGCTCTTGATATATGTGTGATAACTGTGGAACTGCTGAATCATCAGTCTATGGTACATTTTACAAGCAACTGTGCATTTCATTGACTCCGTGTTCTTCATTATCCCATACTCGTGATGGCCCCATTTCAGCTATCACTCACACCTCCATCCTTTTCTAATTGCATAGCTCTATTAAAGTCACAGGACTTACAAACATGAGTAAAATTACCCCAGTGTGCATTTGCAGGATTTAGTCTTGAGGACTTTACCACAGTTACAAAAAAAATGTGGTTTTATGACTGCAATTAATTGTATAGGACAGAAGTTAGACAAGTGAGAAATGATAACTAGTGTAAAATAAAACAAGCAAGAAAATAGTGCCTATTGTATTCAAAAGCACACAGACAAAAGCATATCTTCCTGCAATCTGGAATAAAGATTTGGGAATCAAATCATCATAGAATCACAGGATGGTTCCGGTTGGAAGGGACCTTAAAGCTCATCCAGTTCCAATCCCCCTGCCCCAGGCAGGGACACCTTCCACTAGCCCAGGTTGCCCAAAGCCCCGTCCAACCTGGCCTTGAACCCTTCCAGGGAGGGGGCAGCCACAGCTGCTCTGGGCAACCTGTGCCAGGGCCTCACCACCCTCACAGGGAAGAATTTCTTCCTTACATCTAGTCTAAATCTCCCCTCTTTCGGTTTAAAATTGTTATCCCTTGTCCTATCCCTACACCCCCTGATCAAGAGTCCCTCCCCCCTTTCCTGTAGCCCCTTTCAGTCCTGGGAGGCCGCTCTAAGGTCTCCCCGGAGCCTTCTCTTCTCCAGCTGAACACCCCCAACTCTCTCAGCCTCTCTTCGTAGGGGTGGTGCTCCATATACATTCTCTAACTGGGAAAAAAAAAGCAGTAGCTAAAAGGTATCTAAAGAGAAAAGACTTTTCATCCCCTGCCCTAAAACATAGCTGGCTTTTAACATCTTAAATTGAACTGAATAATAGAAAAAAAAAAAAAAATCACCACCATGCTTCAGGTAAGCCAGAAGAAATTAGTTTAAAAGAGGATACAGTGAAACTTAAAAGAATGTGAAAAGCTTTCGGAACAGAAGTCAGATTATAGCTATAATAACAGTATTTACTACTGATTAATAATATTGCTGCCTAAATAACACCACACATATAAATACATGAATTATAGTTTTATGTAGGTGCAGCAAGCTTGAAGATGACTCCATTTTTTCTGTCCTTTGTTCTAAAAGAATAATAAAAAAAATGAATCATCAACTAGGGAGGGAAATTGAGCAGAAAAAATTCAAAAGCCCCTATTTAAGGAAAGGCTCACACTGGCAGTGTGTGGTGTACTACACTGCATGTTACAGACTCTCACACATCTCAAGCGCTCCTTAATCGCAGCATCCCACAAAGGATACTGGCAGAATCACCCGCTACCTTTTCTGCAGCACAGTGACCAGTTCCAGGAGCCTGTCTCTTTCCACTTCAGCAGCCTGGCAGAGAGCCTTGTGCTCTGTGATCTGTGTCTGCAGCACTTTCAAATCCGGGCTGCCAGTGCCAGCAAGCCTAAAAGCAACAGAAGTGTAGAGAGTCTGTTTCTCATTTTTACAAATGAAAGAAGTGAAACAAAGACAGGATTTGAAAAACATATCAAAATACACTTGTCTGAACGCTAAGCCAGAATGCAGAGCCAGGCTCACTACCTCCCCCCAGCAGCAATCTCTATACTGCAATAAATGGAACAGAAATATTTAGAAATAAAGTGTGAGTTTCATTAGAAAGGTGTTTTCCTTCACAAGTGTGCTTTCTCTTCCTGTCACCCCTGAAAACAAACTTCTACCTCTGACAATTCACTATCACTGACTCTCTTCTCATTGCTGCTGCCAAAGTAAAAAAAAATGTATTTGTGGATTCCCCAAAGTGCTATGCTAAGCTATTAAAGGGAATGCTATTGATTTTCTCCCACTGAAAGGCTTCAGGCAGCATTAGTACAACGGCCTTTCTTGTGCTTAATACGTGATGAAAGGAAGGGGCAGTTTTCCCATGTATCCCATTATTACGTACTTCATTACTTCCCCGACCTCTCCACAGAGGAGTATTCAGGAATATCTTCTTTAGAGCAAAATGCAGAAAAAATCTTGGTGGTTGGGGGTGAAAAGGGAAAAATGGGATTTATAGGGCGTAAAACTAGCAATCAATTAAAAAATTAACATAGCATGAAGACGCTAGAGCCTGTGTCAGAGCTCTGTGGCAGGTAGGAAGGATGGTGAAAGCAGCTCTTTGTTACAGAAACAAGGCAGACAAGGATAAGGCTTGCCAGCAGCTTGCGGAGCATGGCAGGAAACGTCCCTTGTTTATGAAGTTTATATACATTCCTTCCAGGTGTGGTGTCATTACTGAGAAAGGAAGGCTCAGTAGCTGCTGACTCTACAAGGGTATGACCCATCTCAGACACTGTGCTGAGAGGAAGAAAGCTTTGTAAAGCGCTGAGCAGAGGGCAGTCCTCCAAGAATTCCAGTCATCTTCCAATGGCTGTGGTTACTGCTGCCTCGTAGGGAAAAGACTCCCAGAGCCTCCTAAAGGGTATCACACAGGCTCTGCATAGCTCAGCTTGCTCCCTGACTCCAAAACATGCTGCAAAAACACCTTGTGTCTCCAGTGTACAAACAACCATAGGTCAGCGTTTGATCTCTGTGCTTCTGGGGATATTTTGCTGGCACTCCAGACCAGCACTGTGGAGCTCCACGTCACAAGAGTAGCCACCCAGAAACTCCAGAGCAGGAATAGCTCTTGACCCTGCTTGGCTCAAGATGAGTGTGCAGCCACACAAGCAGCCACTGCTGCTCTGTTTCCTCGCAGGCACTGCCCTAAGCACTCTCATCTTACACCTTCACCCACTCGGGTGAGAGACAAGCACAGGTTACTGTGATTGTTTGATGGTGTTTGCATGTTGCATGCTTCCATAGCCAACAGAACCCCTGTTTGCCAACAAGGTGCACAACTTCTATTTCCAAATGCCCTTTAAAAATATACTTCATAAAGTTTTCTGAATCATTCTACTCTGTGGAGACCCTCAGGAATATCTGTCAGGCTTGTAAGAGGAGGAGTCACTGAAAACACTAGAGTATCACTTCTAGTCTGGATGAGTTTTATGCATAATTATATGTGTGCTTGGGACATAAAATTCTAGTGTGTTTGTTTTCCAAATTTGAGCTCAGCTGCCTAAAGACAAGTCCCTGTAGACTTAGCCCATGCTTCCTTGTCTTCAGGCTGAAGCTAACAGATGATAAAGCCTTAATATTGTGGAACAGGCAGAGCTGCCTTCTAGGCTAGGAGTGCTTAATCCTAAAATCAAGTTAAGGTTGATAATGACAGAAGTTAGCCCAGTCCAACAATGTGGATTTTTACTTCAACATCTCCAAGGGGCTTTAGTTCCTATTTATAGCATTTTTCATTTCATCTTTCCTGATAGGAAAAGATGATTCACTGAAGTAAAATGGAATAGAGAGTTCATCAGCATATTAAAGTTAATGGAATGAGTGAGCCCTGCTGACCAAGTTATTAACAGCTCTTGCAGTTTTCAGACTCATTCACTGCCCACCTGACATGTCAGCTATTTTCATGACAGAGCTATGGTAGCCACGCACACAAGCAATAATTTACACATTGCACTTAGTGGCTTCTACAAAGCCATTACCCAGCCTCATTTTCCTGCTTGCCTTCCTGCTTACCATCAGCAGACATATGAAGCAAAAAAGTGGATAAAATATAGATTTGCTCCATGACAGCACAACTTCTGCAGTTAGAAGTACGAGAACAGTCAGTCACAAGGGTATAGCAACTTTCAAATTAAGGATGTTTTAACTCTAACTCAGAAACATTGAGAAGAACTTTTCTTAAATTTTGTAGATTTTTTAGATGTAGTCTAAGAAAATACTTAGACTCAGGGATATATCTGACAATTTAAAAGCCAAATTTAATGTCTAAAGTAGTGTAGTAGGTGAGTTAAAACTACATAGAAGAAATCAGTTGCAACTTTAACTTGATGAAAAATTTCCTCCTTCCTCAGAAGACCAGTCTCAACTCCTTATTGTCAATTAGACCACGAACTCTTTAGCAACAAAACCAGCTTTTAACAGGAAAGGATATAACTTGCTCTGGTATTATGGTGCCTTTACACAGCCAGAGTGACCCAGAGTTACATCAGTGTAAACAAGAATCAGATTTACTGCTGTATTAAGATCAGTATAATTTACATGGTCCTCAGTGAGGCTTTAAAAAGGGTGTTTGTTAAGAACAAATGATGTGGTCTGTTTCCAACATTTCTGCAAGGAAATCCTACTCAAAGCATATTTATTGATTTAAATAATGCACCGGTGAATCAGTGCTTGCCTGAAATGGCATTTTGTATTAATTTGCCACCCTGCTCTCAGAAGTCTGCTCATTAGAAGCCTTGCTTCTTATAAGAGAGAAGAATTACAGGCACTTAAGCTAACCACATAAACATTATCTGAGCTGGAGAAAGAGAATTAGCTGCACTATCATTGTGCCAAATGTAGCAATGTCTGCAAGTCTGCATATCTTTCTCTGCTTCAGGACAAAAGCCCAAGAGATAATGTGATTAGAGATTCCCATATACTGTAAACAGGCTTCCACAGCTTGGCACAAAGCACTTGTGGTTTGATACAATTGTCTGGGAAAACCACGCTTCTGAATAACTCACAAGAATTTTAAGCATTGATGTTAGTGTCGTCTTACCGAGCAGATCCAATCTTTCCAACCTGATTGCTGCCTGATGATAGAGGCTTAAACAGAGTGAAACCTGGATCTTCCAAGTGCTGAGAAGGTGGTGTATCAGCAGCTCCTGAGCTGTCCCCTTGATGGGCAGATTTGTCCTGTTAATGTTGGAGCAGGTTATAAAACCATTCAAAGGAAAATAGCTGCATCAAAGCCTAATCAGCAGCTTATCATTAATGCCACAAGCATGCCACAACTTTCAATTTACCAGACCTTCTCGGAAACTTTTCTTAAGTTTCTATCCATTGCAGGGTGGAAACAAAGGAAATGTCAGTAAAAAGTGCAGTTTCATATGAAATAATAGGGTGCACACAGTGTCGCTAGAGAATCCATAGCACAGCACTACCACTACCAGTATCAGCAAGGTTGGTCTGCGTCCCTAAGCCAAGTTTTATCTTGGGATCAGTGCTCTAGCCCCCATTACTGATTCACAATCTCACCATAACGCTATGAGGGTTTTATATCAAAGGGAACTGGATGTCTAAATACTCTAACAAAGCCTGACTGTAAGACACCAGACCACAGGAGAAGCCTTTGGCAGGTTAGTGGACTGCCTCAACTCCTACACCTGTGCTCTGGCCATAGTAACACCTTGCCTCAGTCAGTTTGCAGCACTAGACCATAGAAGTTGAAAATATTTTTAACATATTAGTCCATAAGGGGCCAACCTTCCCAGTTCTTTCATCTGTACAACGAAATTTCTATATGCCTGGGTGCCATCAGACTCCTATCAATAGCTTGGAGATCTGAGGGAGAGGAAGTAGTTTACAGGGAGAGATGAGAATAACTTACTGGGGTCCCATCACTCCATGAGGGGATGTAGCTGGGTATCATGGCAGCCTACTGATGTTGGCCTCATTTATGTTGGCTTGCTTGCCTCCTTCAGCAGCCAAGGATACTGAATACTGAGAAGTCCCTTTTGCAGCCCAACCCTTGCTATCGGCCATATGGCACAGTCTTGGCACGAAGCCACATGTGGATGTGATTGGTATTTCTATGGGTTTTGTTGCTTAAACAGCTTGAAGAGAAGTTACATACAAACAGGAAAGAAATTTAAGAGTTACAAGACAGAATTCTTGCTTTATCATTCTATCAGGAGAGACTGTCATTCGGGCAGGTACTGGAGTCTCAAGCTAGCAATCATCTCAAACAGCAAGAGAGAAGAAAGTGGAAGAGCAGATCTAAAATGATTACAAAGGGTGCTCCTCTAGCTAATTTCTTCTGGCTGTCTACCTGAAGTGTGAGTTGCTCAATCTCCTCTTCCAGCTCTTTAACCTTTGCTTCTCGTTCAACCACCATCTGTCTGAGCTGCTCTATAAGGCAGTTTTTCTTCGGAATCTCACTGTTCAAGTGCTGCCCTAACATCTCCTGGGACTCCTTGTTCTTCTCATCCTTCTGGCTCAGGTGCTTTAAAATCTCCTGCATTTGCTTCTGTTGGATCTGATAAAATAGAAACAATGAGTGAGATCTTCATGTTTGTACACAATGATTATTAAGTCTCCCTGGGGGTTTTATCCCTCCTAGACAAACACCCATTTAGGTATGCTAGGGCAAGCCACTGTCCTGCCAAACCCATTCCTTGATGTAAGCCCACAGATATCACTAGTGCTACTCCAAGAATTTGATCCGTTATGTTTTAAGTACGAGATCACCTTGTCTTGTTCTCAGCACATTGAAAGGACTGCACAGCACATGTACTTGCAATGCAGCTGAGTAAGGACAGTCTGTCCCCAGTGGCCCCTGTGCATCATATCAAGAATATAGTGACTGGATAGGGCAAGTAGAAAAGACCTGAGCAACCGAAAGATTCAGTTTGCCAGCAGCTTTGCTCCTGAGTGTAGCAGAAAAGAGAGCAAAAAAGGCTGGCCTTTGACAAAGAAGGCAACTTCCATAAACTGGATAAAAGTAAAGATTTCAATTTGCTTTTGTGTGAAATTGGAACACAATCAGATTATGCAATACTGACATTAAAAGATGAGGGTTGTATGAGACAACAGCTATGAGGCTAGGCTGTTTTACCAGTGGGCTTTGGAGTTTTCCTCACACTGACAAATTAATATTTGTCGGACAGTTCGTTCTATCAATCCAACAAACTGCAAGTAAGGTGCTTCTTTGATGTAAGGGATAAAACAAGTTAACCATTCCTTCCCAAGTAAACTCGCACCTTTCTGTAATAATTTTAGTGAGAATGCTCAGACTTAGCAAAAGTGACAACTGTTATTTGGCTCCTCTGCAATCTGCTTAATCCGCTGGTCAGCACCCATATTCCCCATGCTGCCTGGCATGCAGAAAGGTGAACGCCAGCGTAGTCATAAGCATGTCTTAGCTAAAACCTACACACAGAAGCAAGGAAATGCAAGTGATTTGAAACTTGTGAGGAGCTGGATTAGGAAACACAGAACTAACCCTCCTAAAAAGTGGCATATTTTCTAATAATTTTTTTTTACTATTGCAATTGGGGAAGACTAGAACCATGACAGGAGAAAAGGATCCTGCAAGGCCACGACAGCAGCCATTTATTTTAGCATAACTGCATCTTGAGTCTCTGCTAATACTCTTGGTTTTGAAGGGGCCAAACCCTCTCAGCTCCTGCTATTTCAGGTGAACATGCACGTGGTTTAAGTACTCATGGTTCAGCTGGTGTGTTGAGCGCTGTGTAACACAGCAAGTGAAAGTGTAAGATTGCAGGCATTCTAAGGAAAAAAAACCTACCAATGGAGCTGAAAGCAGAACACACTCCAGCTTCATGGGTCAGCAATGAAACCCTTCCTCTACCTACTAGACAATCCTATTTCAACTCTTCTGCAAAATGTTTCTTCCGATACTTGCAGCTTAGAGCCACTTGACTGCAACTGTGTCATGGGTGGTGCTGTCTTGCAGTCTTTACATGACCTGACCCAAAATGATGGGCTTTAGCTGACTAGGAAACTTCTGGCTGTCACAGCTTGATTCATCAGGCCCCTGTATACCCTAAAGTTGTCTGTGGCATTGTGTAATTAAATGACATCATGTTTCATCACTTATTGAGAGGACTGATCTGCAGGGGCTGGGACCAACAGTAATAGTGAGACTGTACCAGCAAGGCATCTATGAGCTCATCGTCGTGTTTTCCTTTCTCCAGCAAGGTTATGATCTGTTCCTTCAGAATTTTCACTTCGTTACACAATATTTTGTTCCTGGCTTTTGATGCATCAAGTTTTTTTTTCACTTCCTCGTGACTTTTTTGGAGAGCATCATATTGCCCAGTGAGTTTCTGCAGTGATGCAAACACATCATAGGAAATTACTGTTACAGCCTATCACCAAGCCCCAGGTGCTTTGGTGAGCTAAAGGAATCACACATTGCCTGGTAGAATCTAAAAAAATGGAACTGGCATACTGTATCATCCCCAAGTAAGTAGAAATTATAAATGCTACTACTCACTGCCTACTTGCCAGCATCAGAAAAAAGTCTGTCTGCTCAGGAGTACAAGTGGACCAGGCTGATCCAGCATGTGCCAGGAAGCAAATGATAATTTTGTGTTAAAACCTAATTCTCTATGCTCCTGCTTTTTTATTTGCCTCATCATTCTCCACGGAGGAACTCTTCCTTCCAGATACAGGGTGGTGATGCCACACTATCTGTTAGAAGCTGTCCTTGGCATATGCTGCCCCCTGAGCCATGCCTTCACCTAGGTGAAACTGGTCACAGAGCATGCTAGCTGTTAAGTAGTAATGGACAAGTTACTGTGAAGTTACTGTGAATGGAGCCTGAAACACAAGGCAGAAGTGGATTACAGTTACTGAGGAAAGCCTGCCCTGTGCTGTGTGCCTGCAGCTATAAATCTTCTCTTTCATTCTCACAGCCAAGAGTGAAAGATGTGTATCACCCCATTGCTCATTCTGTTGCACAGTTAAATTGTGGTGGGAAAAGCAGCAGCTCTGGGGTCATGCCAGGTGGCCTCTACAGAAGCAAATACAGGGAAGGAGCACAGGGAGATGTGCTTTGCTAACCTGAATATGTGTAGCTGACTCCAGCTACCCATGTTTCTTGTGGACACAGGCCTACGTATCCTTTCCACCTCAGGGTTTACTACATTTGCCACTAGCTATAGCCTCCCTCAACCCCTAAACACTGGATGCAAGTTTATTTTTGTAACAACTACATGCGATATACAGATGGAGGGTAAGACCCATTTTCAGACTGCCTCTTAGAGGGTGTCTGGTGTTATTCTCAACTTTATCCTGTTCAAGTGTAGAAGCCCACAGCCATACAGATATATAAGGTGCAAGGGGGATGCTTATACTGCATGAAGAATGCACATCTGGCCGCAGGGTAAGGGGGATGCTACAGAGCTTGGATGTAGCTGTAGCAGGGCTTCTTTCTGCATGTGCCTTCAGTATAAAGCCAGTACCAGCTGCATTGCAACCCAGGGCCTCTCTCCCTCTTTCCAACAACACCTATCAGGCACAGATGTCAGGTAGACACATTTCAGGCCAACTGGATGCACCTGACACAGGAATCACGCAGCAGAGAAGACCAAGTCTTCTATTGCAGAAGTATGTCTGGCCACGTAACAGTGCAATACAGACAACAAGCATGGAAGCCTTTTGCTCAGTTTGTGAAGTGTGGCAGAACTTCCTCCAGCAGATCAGGTGGTTTCTGAAACGGTCCCTGGGTAGGGTGTAACATACACCCAGAAGGTAAGGCAAGTTATTACACACTATATGACCAAACAGAACTCTCTCAGCTCACAGGTTTTTACCTCCAAGGTTTCTTTCTTTTCTTTTTCCAAGCTGCGAATCTTCAACAAGTTCTTCTCTTGGGCTGACAACTTCCTTGTATCAGTAAGTGCCAGCAATTCCTCATCAGCCTCACTCAGTGATGTTCTGGTCTTGTTTTGACACAACTGATTCTCCAGCTCTCGAACCTAGGGGACAATAATGACAACTTATCCAGAGTCTTTACCAGGAATACAGTGGTCCAGCATCAAAGAGGACCAAAGTGTCCAGCATCAAAGAGGAGCTCAGAGTGTAGCATCATACTACTTCTTGACATCGTTGTGGTTAACTAATACAGAGCAGTGTGCTTTCAAATTTAAATTTGTTAGCTGCTCACAAACATGTAGATATCTAGGGCATCTGTGCAGGGAGGAAATATGACACCAGACCTACAGGAGACTCAGGACACATGGGAGATGTGTACCTTATTGGAGCCACATGTGGAGGCCAGGCAGACACTCCAAAGCATCTTGAATGCCTCTAAACACACATGTGGACAACAGAACAGTACCTTAGGTCTCCTCTGGAAGGGCAGACACCCACTCACCCATACACATTTTAGCATCTCGGTCTTTAGCAGAATCACCACCCAGGATGTACACAATCAAAGGCACAGCTCACTAGCCTGAACACAGGTAGCCAGCGCTGATTTAGATGCCCTGGGATACTGGAGACACGTATGATGCAGGATCTACAAGACATCCATACTCCTCTGGAAAGATGACCAGAGGTCAGAGGGACACCCTACCGCATCTCGGCTGGCATTAGACACCCATGTGTAGTCAAGTGAACTCAGCCCCTGCATCTCAGCTATTCACTACAGACTTCTTTTATAGTAACTAGAAGAAAATAGGCACTGCTACAGCACAGTTCCTCTGCCCTGTTCTGGAGGTGTCTTCTAAGATGCACCTACCTCACTTTTGATCCAGTGACTGCATTTACAAGGTCCCCACTGACTACAGAAGGGGCCTAAGGAGACTGGTTCAGGAAGAAATTTCTACATTACAGTAGAGTACAGTACATACAGTCTTCAGATGAATGCCAGCCAGGGGGTCTAAGGGAAGGAAAATGTAATTTGCTCAAGGGAAAGTAGAGGTTAACAATTTCAGTCAGAGTGCAAAAAATCAGTTTGTTGGCATATAAATAAACAGCAGAAAAATAGGAAAAATATGTATCAAATTGCCTGAGAGAAGTTTTATTTAAGAAGCAGATAAAACTGCCTCCCTGTCTCAAGCTGACATTTCAGCTAGACTGTGCCCTTCAGAAGATTCAAGAGTTAAAAGATTCTACTGAAGTTCCTGGGGGAACAACTTGAAAATCTTATCTGGCCTCAATTCTTCCCATCTGACTTTAGGCACTGAACAAAGGTGTCTAAGTCAGAGCACAGACACTGACAGGGCTCCTTCTGTACTCAGTGGAGACAGGCACCTTCAAACATCCTGGGATTTTAATTAGGCTGCCAGAGCTCTCCAAGGTCACTGAACTCTCTCCTTTGACACAGATGCAAAAGATTCCCAGCTTAAATACTGAAGTCTGCATGTTTGTAATAGATTAATCAATATAGTTTGCAAGAACTCTGAAAGACCCTGCACACATCAACACATATTTAAAATTTAACACCACACACACAAACATACCAAAAAACTATTACAAAAGTTACCATAAAGTGTTTTATTCTAACAGTTGCTTTCTTCAACAGAGAAAAGACTGGCCATGTATTTGCAGTAAACACTGTTTCTACTGGGACATGCCTTATAAGAAGGTATAGATGTTAAGAATTACTTAATGAAGAACTAACAGTATCTTTAACACAAACTGACATAACACCTCTACGTAGAAAGGGCGTCCCAGAACCCAGCTTATATGGCACCATGCAGGGTCTTAACTCACCTTGCTTTGGAGAACAAGAATTTGCTGGGCTCGTCCACGCCAGCTGCCAGAATTCGTCATGAGACTTTGAATATTCACATCTTCACCCACTTCATTTGCTAAAAGCTATGAAAAAGGGATTAACATCAACAGTAAGGCTAGGCTTAAATACATGGATTGGGAAGAGGGGAGAAAAAGCTGCTCTCTCTAGCAGGAAACACAAAACACTGGATAGTATAGATGTATACTGTATTAAGTATCCCATTTGATGTAAGCTCTTTCAGATCATTATTACAATACAGGTTGTTGGTGGGTAGAGGAAGTTTGGCTAACATGAATGATTTTACTTGTTGAGGTGGGTAATACAGTATTTTCATACGTTTGAGCATTATTCTTTGTTTTTTAAAAAATGCGAATCTGTGTTTTGCTGCCTGTCTATGGAGAGTGTCAAATTGTACTATCTAACTGTATAGCTGGGTGTCAAACTGTGCTACTTTTGTAAAAGGATTTCAAATTCATCACCAAGCATTACTAATGGTTTTCAATATACACAACTATTTTTGATATAATGAATACTTAACCAGAACTAAACAGGAACAGAGTATTGTCTTAATATACACCCTTGCAATCAGGAATTGAGCCAATCTCTCTTGCATAATTCCAAGACAGCCACATTAATGAGGGCTAAAGTTAGTATGAAAAGCATTTAAATTATTTATAAAAAGGTCAGCAGAGTTCTATTTTTAGGACTATATTCTCTACTCTGATCTGCATTGCAGGTCTCTTACACAAAGTAATGAAACCAAAGGAAACAGAGCACATAGTAACGCATTAAAATCCATCATGAATCAAAGAGGAAAAGGTTACTCTGGATGTCACTCCAACAAATTGTTTAAATATGTGCTTTAGTTCAAGTGTGGTCTTTCATCTCATTGACTTCCATGGGACTGAAGCCTAAATTAAAAGTAAATACATAATTAAATGTTTTGGAAAGGAGGAATGGGCCTGAATGTATGCTTCAAATCAATCATAAACCTACTTTGCTGAACTGGGCCTTTCAAACCTTGAAGAATCTGTACCCATCGTAGTAATAGAAATAGTGGATACAGTCATCCAGCTGTGGTGGCAAAGCTGTGCGTCGGTGTGCGTATCTTTCCAAAGCAACCACCACACCCGTGTTTTTTCCTACCTCCTTACAGTTCACTGGAAAACTTCATGGAGGCTAATCAAAGCTCAAAAGAAAAGCAGCCTGGTGATTTCACCAGAATATACCTCTTGCACAGGATCCCAGCCACAGACTGCATCCTGCAACAGTACCTTTTGGGTCATCTTCAGTTCCTGTTTTGCAGATTGGAGTTGGTTACGATACTCCACCACTTTAAAGTTGGCTGTGGTTAATTTTTCTTGCAATGCTTTCACCTTTGGACTTTCAGCCTTTGAAGAGAAGAATATACTTGGTAAAAACAGAATTGTCAGGGAAAAACTAAAGTGATTAACATCCACAGATCCATCAGAATCACTGAATCTTTTTTCCCAGACCCATGCAAATGCCATCCCTAATTTTGGGGGTCATAGAGAAGGTACAAACAGAGTAATTTGGTTACAAAACTAGTGACAGGGATACATTCTTGTCATAAAAAA
This sequence comes from Strix aluco, assembly GCF_031877795.1. Taxonomy (NCBI): domain Eukaryota; kingdom Metazoa; phylum Chordata; class Aves; order Strigiformes; family Strigidae; genus Strix; species Strix aluco. The sequence continues at coordinate 171,811,832 of NC_133931.1, read as the reverse complement.
AACCCCAACACTGCACAATAGGAGAGACCTAAGTATCAGTTTCTGATTTCCCATTTTCAATTATGATTCGTACCAAGTTTCCTTCTACCATCTTCAGAGTTGATTTCTTGATTCCTGCACCACCGCCATCAAGAGAATGTATTTTTTCTACAGCTATCTGTAGCTGGAAAAAAATGCATCGTTATTATAGAATGAATACAGTGAAGAGCATACCTCCATGAATTATTAATTAGCAAAAAGCTACAACAGTAGTTTTGATGATCTTGGATGTTTATTTACTCTAGAAAAAAAATTTACTTCATGTTCCTTTGTTTTTTAAACACAATCAGTAGGAAAGCATACAATTTTTTCCTGAAATTCCCAAAGAAGCATGTGTTATTCTACTGTGGAATAACTTCAGTGAAAACTGAACTTGCTGAGATGGGATCAGTTATCAAGTATGGAGACTTCTGGGGGATTTTATCACCATAGGTTCATAAAATAAGTGTTTGTATACATAAATGCAAACCCAGTTCAGTACAGATCAGGATGTTGTCTCTAGATTCTGGATGCCACTTTTCAAGAAAATCATAGGATATTTCATAAAAAGCACATAGTTCTACTCACCAGAGGAATTTAAAAGGAGAAATTACTACTTAATAACTGATAGTGGAGATTTAGTAAGGCTTTTTCTTTAGCTGGTAGCTCTAAGGTAGCATTTCTCAACCCATGAAGAATGTCTCCACAGCCACAGCAAAGGAAGGCAGACATACAGCCCCTCCTGCTCTGAATCATGTCCTGTGTTGACATTGCAAAGACTTCTTACTGGATGGGAGTGCAATGGATTTGGAGCTGGTAAGGCCAGAAAGTGTTGCTTTAAAGGGCTGAGACTTCATTCTTTGAGGTGGGTGGAAGATCTTGATTATTTGCCTGAATAAAAGAAGGCTCTAAGGAATAGCTTCTTTATTAAAGTGGTATCTGGGGAAACAGAGTGCAACTCAGAGCCAGCTTTAATGTTACCCCTTCTCTGCAAATAAACCAATGGTTAGGTCACACCTATCCAGTTCATAAACTCTTTTAGTCAATGGACTGAGAATGAGAAATTTCAGCTGGTGTTGGCAGCTGATAGATCAAATCCTAAGGGAATTTTCTGCAAACTTTCATTTGCAGTCTTTGTTTATATGTGATTTTTGCTAAGTGACTGCTCAATTGCGCAGTGGTTGTCCCTTCCATTTTCTTTGTGGGAACACAGTCACGTTAAAACACTTACGATTTACATATTTTTCAGTTTTCATACAAGCAAAGAGCTAACAATTCTGTAAAATAAGTGTTTTCCACTGGTGAAAGTACATATTGTGATGCATTCGTAAGGCACCATCACCACAATTCATTCTGCAGAGTTTAAGGCATCTAAAAGTAGGCATACAGGGCGAGACTCAACTCACAAAGTCACACGTTCCTTGTTTTCAGTGTGGGTGCCTCTGTAAAGAATGGTGTCTAGTCAATACAGTCAGGGACGTGTAGTCTTTGACTCACCCTACAGTAGACACCTACATTACATCAGGTGGATGGACATTACACCTCTGCAGTAGGGGATTACAAGCAAGTTGACTTTTCCTGAAATTATTCACAGCTTGGTCCCTTACTTGTGTGATTTTGTAGGTCCCTAGCTACACCTGATATTTCTTAGCCAGCCTGCCAACTGTTTGACAAGACCCCTCTGACCAGAACGCTCTGGATTTATGCAGGACTTCTCAAAAATTTAATGTTCCATTTCTTGATCTTTCAGGTAACTAGAGTATAATTCAGATAGATGCATGATTCATGATAATAAGTGATTGTAAAAGATAGAGTCAAAATGCATTTGTCAGCATGATAAACATTACTGAACCATTTAAATGATGTCTTCTAAGGAAACAAAGTGCAGACAAAAGCATTAAAAATTATCCAAAATTTTACCAGTGTTGTGTAAGGAAGAGCACTAGTAGCCAGTGAACAAAGTAAACATTGACATCAGGGCATCTAATTTTCATTTCAGTAGTCACCCGAGTAAAATTATTCCTGTGAAAGGTTAGCACGTATAAAAAAATCATACTAAACCAGAAAAATTAATTCACCTGAGTGAATATTTGCTATCTTATGTGATATAGTTTATTACTGTCTCAGTTCTGGAAGTACTTATGCCAGAAAACAGCTTTCATTACGTGGATGAATAAAGCTTAGAAGAATAGAGGAACAGAGTTCATGACTGGTATTAATGAGGTGGGAATGTAAGACATAATGGTATGAAATTTGCTCCTCCTTGCAAAAAAAAAAAAAAAACCCAACCAGAAAAATATCATTGCCATACTGCTAGAAAAACCTCTGTGCTTCAGATATAACTGAACACTGCTAATTGGCATTTCATAAATCTTTGCCTCACTATAACTTACGGATATCCTTCCCTAGCTCCTCCTTTCTGCAAAGGTGAAAACAGCTGAGGGCATCATCCCTCTCTCCTGTCATGGACAGAAATTACAAGAACTCAAAGCATGGATGTAAGAGCAAATTCAAAATGGGAACATGAATCAAACCCAGTTTCTACAGCTCCTCTATCCCAATGGCTGGATTTCTATCTTTAGCATGCAAAAAGAGAACAAGAAAAATGCCTCACTTCTCTCTCCAGCTCTTTGACTTTGTTATTCAGTTGCTTCACTTTGGTTTTTTCACTCTCAGTCTCGGCAGTTATCTCACGATTCTTTTTGGCCAATTCAACTATTTTCATAGCTGCAACATCTCCAGCTAAACCAGACGTCCCTGAAAAGCATACATAAAATCAAAGGGCATATCTTACAGGCAAGATTCAGAATAGATGATGCTTTTGTTCTCTGTTCAATGCACAATGTACTTTTATTGTCTAATCCATTTCTCTCAGAGCTGTTCCAGGCACTTAAATGAACGAATGAGGGAAAAGAGGCGTTAGTGATTCCAGCTGGATTGCTTGGCCCTTTGTGTCAGCATCACATTGTGGCTAGCAAAGACACATTTCACACTTTAGCAACAGCCACAGGTCAGAAGGCCACAACAGTGGTCATAGCAACAGCTCTACCCTTTCTATGTAGTAATGTTTTCTGCTCACTGCTGTGAAGGGCAGTTATGAACACATTTTTGTGGCATGTTACAGAAAAAGACAACACTATTTTGTGCTGGTTGTTTGCTACTGGAGGAGTTGCTGAAACAGAGGTGTGAACTTTTCTAGACATCTGTCCTCAAAGGTCAGGCACACTATTACAGTTGGGTCCTGGATAATGTCCAGGAAATATCATTGTACCTATTTATATGTCCCTTGAGATTATACATGGAGCCTTACCGCATTATTCTTTTAATTGCTCTTTTAAACAGATACTTCATTCACCTCATCGGAGAGGGTTTGATTAGTGTCATGAATGAAGTAATCCCCAGGACTGGCTTGTGTGTCACTTGGCTTTTGTTAACACCACACAGGTGAAGAAAAGTTCTTGCACCAAGTGCAAAATCAATATGATTGCATACAACATCCATGGAAACTTCTAGCTCAGCAATGAATACAAGCCTGCAATAAGAAATCCTTGGTGGGATATATGAAAATTGAACTCGGGTGTTGTCATTCTTAACTCTTTCATCCTCCTGCAGTGCTCTGAAGTAATGACTTTTCTACCAACATCCATGAAGATTATATTCAAGAACCGGGGTGAGATGCAAGGACGACAGATCACTCTTAAGTGAATTCTGAGTCCCATAAAATCCCTAGGGACATTAAAGGGGCTATGTAGAATATAGCTGAGAACAGAATATGACCCTATATCACTATTTAAAAACCTTGTAGAGGACATAAATTTATTATTTTAAAAAGCATTTACACTGTTCTTACTCTTTTATCTGATTTGTGTTTCCCCTCACATCTAGAAGCTACTTATTCCTTAGTTTTCATGATAAATAATGGCTGCTAAAGATCACAGTCAGTACTAAACTAACCAAAAGCCAGGCTGATACTGGTCTTCAAACGCACTGCATGCATTTAATCAAAGCTTTCAATTCCCATGCAATGGGAAGGTCTCTCGCCACAATGGAGATAGGGAAGACAGAGGCACGGGGCAAACTGCTGCAAGCTAGCATATGAGTCAGCCAGAGAAGCTGCAAGAGCACGTCTGGCTCCTGGTCCTGACCCAGTAATAGCTTATCATCCCTCCTACATACAAGCTACAGAATTAAGGTGTAATTTAAGTGTTATTTAGTTCTGCTTATCGCTGTTCTCTACTAGCCTGGTCATCGCTGCTGTCCTGAACAACAGTGGCACCCAGTGGAGGAGGTGCAGCCTGCACAGCTCAGTTTTCAAAGGACACCCAAGGCACTTCAGAAGCTGGACTTCACTTTCAGCCAGCATCCTGCATGTGCCCTATTCAGGTGAACAAAAGGAGCCTGAATAAGGAATTTAACACTATAGAGCAGAGAAAGCTGCAACACTGCTCTTTGACATTAACAGGAAGTTTTCCAAAATATGATTTCTACGAATCATAATTTTTTTATGCCAACAATAGCTAGTTTGCAGAAAAGCTGTGAGGAACAGAGATCACCGTGTGCCCCAAAAGAGCACTGTACTTCTTTTAAGGGACATATAATTATCAGTAACAATATTTTGCACCTTAGGGCTGACCTGCCTGACTACCAGAAGTCATTTGGTCCTTCCAATAGCTCACTAAGATGGGCAGTAGTAGTATTCATATTTTGCAGCTCAGAAAACTGAAGGAGAGAGTAAGACACAGATCTTTAAGCACATACGCCATTTCATTTCATATATGCTATCATGTCAAACCACTGCGAGGAACTTCCCTCTGCAAATAAAGCCACAAAACTCCTTACACGGGAGAGACTTCGATGTTTAGTAAACCCTGCAAATACAAAGCAGTGTCAACTTAGATCCTTGCAAGTTTAGGTAGCAACTCTAAGTGTGGACTAAACCTATACCCAGGTGTCTAAGTATTTTCAAAGGTCAGAGCTAAGTGGTTTCAGTGCAAATTACTGCAAGCTCAACAGAGAGCAAGTCTCTCTCAGTTGAGAGCTGAATTTTGATTCTTCCTAGCAGAAGCTTATTACAGGAGTGGAAACAGAGGCAACCACAATATCACCGAAATACTCCTTTTTAGCATAAAGCAGGTAAAGAGATGTCACGATACTATTTCACTGCCAGGAGCTCACACCAGCATCAAGCAAACACTAGAACTAACACAGTGAGAATACAAAGTTAATGTGTTTACCCGACAAAGCCAATCTGTCCTCCTGTATCTTTTTCTGAAGTTGCTTTATTTCAAAATCTTTCTCTGTCACCAGTTTGTATAGTCTGCAGTTCTCATCTCGGACCTCTCGAAGCTGATCCTCAAGCACCCTGGGAAAAAATAAGCCATAATGGCAAATGTCACTGTAATGTGCTTCGAATAGATGCTCCCAGAAATAAAACGATGAAATGACTGTATGCTACATGAGCTGAGCTTACCAGGACTGAGTTTACTGAATTAAGTAGAATATCCTAAACCTCAGATCAGAACACAAGCTGATGATCTGATCTATTCAGTTAACTTCTTTCTTCTTGAAAAATTCTGCACTTCCTTGTGTTGTCTGGGGCAAAACATCACATAAAGGTATCTTTCCAGTGCTCTTATCTCACTCAGTCTTACTTATCTGGTTCTCCAGAGGAAACCGGGCAGGCCCACCATTCAGCATCCATGACTTTCAGGCTTTACTTTCTATACTTACTGAAGCTAACAGAAGCCAACAGCTACAAAAGCTGCTACTGAGGCTCTTTCTTTAAAAGTGAATGCTTCATAGCAATTCACAAAAGACCAATTTCCTGTGTCCTCATCTGATTTTCTTGGAACCCCACCAGGATAGACTGGCTTCAGTTTGTATTGTTAATGTTGCTTTTTGGAATTCATTTAGAAACAAAGAATATAAAAAAGCCCTCTGAACAGGAGGAAATAGCCTTGCTTCTCCTATTCTGCAGTACATTTAGTAACATTTATGGGTTTCATCTCTCTAAGACATTCAGATAATTAATAACTTTAATCTCTTTACTGTCCTTACGCAGTGGTTCCTCCAAATGTGAAAACTAGAAGCTAAGGCCTCAGGGGCTCAATTCAATTGTGGGCACTCAGGCATCTATTTGAGATGCCCCAGGATTATCTGAGCTCCCTATGTGAGGCCAGCAGCCACGATGTAGGGATTTTGGAAAAACTTATGTGCCCCAGTCAGAGAATCAAGAGCATCTCAGAGAGCACTTGTCACACATGTGTGGACATATGAGCCAACCCTCAGAATTACTAACATCCTCCAACTTTAGGCATACCTTTTAGCCAGATTCCTCCAGACAGCAGCATTTCAGAATAGCAATGAACCTGTCTCCATTCCCCAGAGGGGAAACTAAATGTGCTAAGAGAAGCTGTACTGACACTGCCTTCGGGAAGTATGTTTGGGGTAGAGACTCTGCTGGCTCAAGTCTGCAGTTCCCATTCCACCTGCCTCTGAGCTTCCTCATCTCTCCCCATCTGAGTTTCAGGGTGGGGTCCCACTCCATACCAAGAACGAGGTGTCTCTCTGTGCCAAAACGCACGCAAAAGTCAAAGGAGGTCTGGTCAATACAACCCGCGCTGCCTTACAGACTAGCTGCCACTGTAGGGCGATGCAAATCACTCCCTAATTTCCACTGAGTGCACTGATGAGGGGACTCAATTTAGTTCCTCACACACAGGTGCCATTTGGGCTGCCCACTTGTCCCCCAGCTGCTGCTGCTGAAGGGTGCAGGTCTCCTGTGTGTCCTACCATTCCCACGTGGAAGTTCCTGATACCCTAAGGCATCTCAGCTATCATTAGACACCTAAGCCAGCCAGATCAATCGATCCCTAGATTGTTACTATCTACAGAGTGATCCTGAATGTCTACATTGTGGTGACTTAATCTGTGTCCCACCCCTTTGGCCTATAGAGTGATTGCTCCAGACTACAACAGAAGTAGGTAGCTTGGATGATCACAGAGATTTGGATAAAGCCCAGTTGTTACAGTATATACCTGTGGCTACAGACGTGTCCACAGCCAGACAAGTCAGCCATCACAATAGTCACCTAAATCTTTTCTATTCAAATGTTTTAGCAAGCTTTTTGCTTCAACTGGACTTTGGAGCTTTTAAATGACCGCTCCATATGTACATGTTAGAACACTGCCATAAGCAACAGTCGATTTATGACACGATTCACAATCCATAATTAAGAAATGCACTTCTGTTTCAAAGCTGCAAATCAAAGGAAGATCAAAGGCAGCTGTTTACAAAGGAGAAGAAAGCAAGCAGCAATCTGAGCAGAGAAAAGGCAAAACTAAGTTATTCCCACACGTACCACTCATAGAAGTGAGCAACAAGACTGTGCAGATCTAATTAGAGACACGTGAACAAAAAGATTTTTAACAGTTAGGGAATTAACATGAAAAAAGGGTTCTAAGCTCTTAACACACCTGAGCCAGCAATGTCTTCCTCAGAGCTGGTTTCCAAGTCTTGACAAAAAGCATTTACAGTAGGACAGACAGAAAGCCCAACTGCACAGAACTGGAGTCTCCCCTGAGAAACTTCTCCATCCCATCCCAGAGTGACTCTACACATTACAAAGGAGGTAGCAGGTTCCACCCAAGTGGCTCAGCTATGGAAAGTCAGCCAAAAGAAACAGGCTGCAGAAAGGTAACCCTTTTCACTCTAGTTCAAGAAAACAGAGCCAGGTGAAGCTTATGAGCAGGGCCTATGACTAAAATTCAGGCAAGTGTCTTTCCTCACTCTGTTACAGATCCTCTGTGTGATGGGGAGAATCACTTAATCTTAAATCCACCAAACAGAGCAGGGAGGATAAAGTTACAGAAAGAACAAACCAAAAAGACAGAAATGTCAGCTAAACAGTCACCTAAACAAAACTTGGGGGTAGAATGGGAGGAAGGAAAAAAGAACTCCCAAGGCTCAGAGGGAGATATCTGAGAGGAGAATGTCTTCCAAGCACTGCTATAAACAACACTGCTGTGCTGAAGTCACTGCCACTGCAGACCATATGGAGTCCTGTTATTCTGGAAGAAGTTTCTCATATGGTGTCATGGGAATACTGCAAAGTGCATCCTGGTGAATGCCTTCCCGAAGCAAATCCTGCCTGGATTTGATACACTCACAACCACTCTTTTGCTGCATAAGCAAAGGACAATCCAGATAAGTCTGCTACACCTGCCATGTCAAATGGGGACCTTTCAGTCAGCGCCACTAAAAATGCAGGTAACTAATAGCTCTTGAATTACTCAGACCTAAACTACTGAACTGTAAACAGCAGAAAACCACTGGGACTCTCCTGTGCTCTGCACCTCAGAGTATGCACACCACACCAGGATGTGCTATGGGAGCACCCAAGCCCCTCTCCTCCACCAGACAAACCCACATCTGAACTATGGGAATCAGTCTCCCTCTCCATTAAAAAAAAAAAAAAAAAAAAAAAAAAATCAGATCTCCATAGTGATCTTCTATATAATATCAGAACAAAGTGTTGAAGGGAAGAGGACAGCTGGTAGAGGTCAGATCAGAAGCATAACTTGGCAAATCAGACAGCCACGGTGAGGGATCTGTGTGTGAAGATGACAATGTATGATGCAACGGTGAGAGCATTAGTTTCTAGAAGGTCAGCTCCCAGTTTCCACCCAGACTTCCTTTGCAGCATGAACACCACATTCCCAGAAGCACCTGAAAGTTTCAGTGGTTCACTCCTGGGTTCCCTGCATCTTCACAGAAGCTCTGCTGCAGCTTATGCACTTGGGTGTTTAAGGAAGCAATCTTCAGGAACGAGCTGAGCAGGGAGTTGCCCAGAGTAACACAGAAGGAAGATCGGCATTTACAGCCTAATAAACCCTGGTTAGTGGCTTGATAAACTTTGGTAGAGGTGCCCTTCCCCACTACGGACTCTGAGAGATGAAACTGTCTCAAAGGTATATACCTAACTGTGGTTTTCCACCCGTGATCTGCTGAGTTTGGCAGAGCTGCCAGCTACTCCTTCCTGTCCCGGTATCACAGTACATCACCCCGTCATGGTGCCAATAAAACAGTCTGTGGGGCTAAAGCTGTAAAATGGATCACTGAAATGACTTGAGATAAAAGTACCCTTGCCCCAGAAAGTGAATCCAGTTTCCAGCAAACGGCTGTATCAGCACAATTGTAAGTGGGGAGCAGAAGCAGCAATTTCTTCAGCTGGCCCCACCGCTAACACAGAGCAAATCCCTGAATAGCCAACACTGTAGTAGGGTGTGTCCAACTTCAGACCTGTTCTAGTCTGTAAAAAAAAAATAACTGGGTCAGAAAGAGAGACTGACTCTATCCTCAGAGGAAGATGGAATGATCTGAGCTGGGGTTTCAAATCTCTGCTCCAGTAAATTGAATTATGCACTCAGCTCCAAAAACAAGATCAAGGGAGCTCCACCCCAGAACGTCCAGTGTCCTGGTAATCCAGACACTACCCAAAGGGCGAGGTAAGACCCAAACCCCTGTCCCCAGTAAGATTGAAAACCCAAGCTTGTATAACCCTGTCAAGTATCTTAACCAGGGAGCACCTCTGACTATGAGACCCTCCTATATAGTTGGCTGTCCTTTGAGCTACTAAATCAGGTTACATTGCAAAGATAGCCAGGGGAACACTTTTCTGCATCTCAGGACTTTGGCTTGCACCCATTAGTTGCTTTGCCCTCATCTGTCTTTGGAAATTATTCACGTAGGGAACCTGTTTGTTTACAAGGCTCAAAGGATGTTAGTGATCCCGAATGACTGAATTTCATCAGATAGTATCTAGCTGCCCCTAGCATGTCACCCTTAACCCCTCTGTTCTTCTGCTCTTCATTTGTGAAACACTGATGATAAAGATCACATCCCAATGCTCTGAGGATCACAGAATCATCTCGGTTGGAAAGGACCTTGAAGATCATCTAGTCCAACCATTAACCTAGCACTGACAGTTCCCAACTACGCCATATCCCTAAGTGTTATGTCAGCCTGCCTCTTGAACACCTCCAGGGATGGGGACTCCACCACCTCCCTGGGTCAAACATGTTAGGGACAGTGAGACTCTTCTCAGGATAATGAAAGCCCAGTAGGTGAAGACAGAAAGCGTTCTGTCAACTTAATATGAGTTTCATAAGATCACATGCAAAATATACTTCTGTGACTTCCTGAAGGAACGGTGCTGCTACACCTTTACCTTTTGCTGTCATCTTCGTTTACAGGTTGTCCTGTTTCAAACAGGTTTAGATCATTTGGGATTCTGAAAGTCTCCTTTGCGTTGCCATTATCACCCTTCTGACTGTTCTGCTTTTCCTTCTTCCTCTCCATTAGGTTTTGCAACCGCCTTTGCTGCTGTTCTTGATAAGCCTTAAACTGGCTTTTAAAATGTTCATTCACTTTTATGTCCGACTCCATAGTTTACTAAAAGAATAACAAGAAGAAAATAAAAAGCAACAGAGAGCAGAGATCACCAGTGCTTTGAAAAACATCCTCTTCTAGCAGCTGCTTTGAAGTTTTTCCTCACTGACCTCTGAGCAGTCTCCCTGCCACCTCCTCCTCTCAGCCACTGTGCTCTTCAGCCCCACTGACTTGCTTCAAGTGCCTTTTTCCATAAGCGGCTTTCAGCCTTCAGAAAAGTTTTCGGGTCCTTTTAACTCTAGCATTCAAAAAGCAATGTTTTAAAATGTTTTTAAACAGATCTGTTTAAATAAACATTTTTACAGAAGAGTGACTTGGGTCAAACCCAAGCGAATGTGGCAACCATGTTACACTGACTAAAGGGAACAGACTGTTTGCAAGCCTTCCCACGATTCAAAGGTGTAGATCCCCCCATTTTTGGGTTAATGTGGGACTGACAGAGGAAGAAAGGTCTCTTGTTTATCTCAATCCTCCCTTTAGACACTGGACATCAAGAGTGCAGCTTACAACTTTCCCCCAAATTTCTAAGCATTGTGGTAACATTAAAGTGATAATATTGCTACCCATTTAAATGTCTAGAGCTTTACTTAACATGACTAAAGACAATCAGTTTTCTGATGTAGAACCATAGAATGGTTTGGGTTGGAAAAGACCTTAAAGATCATCCAGTTCCAACCCCCTGCCCCGGGCAGGGCCACCTTCCACTAGCCCAGGTTGCCCACAGCCCCATCCAACCTGGCCTTGAACCCTTCCAGGGAGGGGGCAGCCACAGCTGCTCTGGGCAACCTGTGCCAGGGCCTCACCACCCTCACAGGGAAGAATTTCTTCCTTACATCTAATCTAAATCTCCCCTCTTTCAGCTTAAAACTGTTACCCCTCGTCCTATCCCTACACCCCCTGATCAAGAGTCGCTCCCCACCTTTCCTGTACCCCCTTTAAGTACTGGGAGGCTGCTAGAATGTTTCCTTGGAGCCTTCTCTTCTCCAGCTGAACCCCCCCAACTCTCTCAGCCTGTCCTCACAGGGGAGGTGCTCCAGCCCCCCCCGAGCATCTTTGTGGCCTCCTCTGGCCCCGCTCGAGCAGGTCCGTGTCCTTCTGATGTTGGTGCCCCCAGAGCTGGACCCAGCACTGCAGGGGGGGGGTCTCATGAAAGCAGAGATTCCAGCCCTCTCTCCTTCTGTTTGACATTTACTGTCAGCAAAAAATCTAGTGCACCTTTGGTCTAGAAAAAATAATCACTAAAAACTTTCAAAGGCACACCCTCTACTGAGTAATTATGGCAGGCCCTTTCCCGCACTAAGGCAGCAATCATCTGGACAAAGTGCCAAAATGCAGACTGTGTGCCTGTACATACCGCGGGCAGAGGCGCGCAGGCAGCAGCCTCACCTCCACGCCTGTTTGCAGACACCACGGGTGTGGACAAGACGCGTTAAGGACTGACAAGTGCCAACAGTGGAGTCCCGTGTCTCTGCACAGCCCCCAGGCCTCGCGGGTATGAGGGATGGCCTGAGGGCACCTCCGGCCCTCCTGAGTGCAGCCTCCAACCCCGCGCAGCGGGACCTGCCCAGACCGGCTGTGTGGGGAGAGGCGGTTCGCTCTTTTTCCCGCACAACGCCCGCCTGGTCCCGCAGCCTGACAGAACCTGACACGGCCGCACTGCCTCCCCCGCCCCCCGGCCTACCGAAACCGCCTTCCCCGGCCCCGAGGGCAGCGACAGGGTCCTCCCGGCCGCCCGCCCCGGCAGGGCCGGGCCCGGCTGCTCCCGCTCCGGCTGTCGGCGCGGCCGCAGCCCCACACGTTTCCCATAGCAACGGCGGCGCGGCGCGGCGCCAAGGGCAGGGGAAGGGCAGGGCCGCGCATGCGCCCAGCGCGGGACGTCGGCGCCCGAGGGCGGGGCTCGCGCCCTTCCCCTCAGCGCGGCCGCCATGACGGGTCCCCACAGCCGCCCCTCCCCGGCAGAGCCGCCCGGCCGCAGGGCTGCCTGCTCCCGCGGAGAGCCCAGCCCCTCGGGGCCTCGGGAACCGAGCTGCGCCCCCCACGGCCCCGTGCTGGGGCGGCGGAGGAGGGCGGCTGCAGGAAAAGGCCTCTGCGCAATGGCGGGGCGGCTGCGTACGCCCTGCCCAGCTCCACCCCGCGAGGGAGACCTGAGAGAGCAGTCAAGGGCAGCAGGGTTGCGGCGGCTGGGAACACCCTTTCCAGGAGCGCTGCGCCCTCACAGGTGATTTTTATTCACCCATATAAGCTCACCCCATCCCTGCGCAGGAGGCTGCATGCACAAGGGGAGCCCCCCCGCAACAAATCCATACCCAAACGCTTATCTCCAGTGCTCATGTTTATTCGTATTTCATAGCCAAACACTTGTTATCTGCAGTGCTCGCATGTTTATTCCTGTTTCATCTCCCGCTGCTTCGTACACTATGTCACAGAGGTGCAGTATGTACCTTGCAGCACTTGTCACAAAGAGACATCATACTGTCACCATGGAATGTAAGCTAATAGGAGAAAATGAGGTTTTTACAAATTGGCTTTATCAACACATTTATTTTTGTGACCAGCTTTTGGAGATACAAGGAGTGTAAAATAACAGTGGCAATTTAGAGAAGGGTTTTAACACCTCATCAAGGACGATGGGGGCTTCTCAGATTCAGGAATCAGAGCTAGATCATATCCTTTTAACTTTAAAAGCATTAGAACACCAAATCAAGATTTAATTTTCACAATATGTATTTTAAGTGTTACATTTAAATGTTATTCAGAAGAACACTGTAAGTAAAGTTACAAAATGTAGTAATCCAAGAGTCTGAAAATCTATAGTAAAAATAGGGAGCCTGTGTCTTCATTAACAATGAATAAATATAACATTTAAATAGCTGCAACATACCAAATACTTATCTCATGCCTTAAATAAAAAAAAAATAGATGTTTATATCTCAATATTTTAGAAGCTTCTAAATTACAAAGTTGGAGGCTGACAAATATACAGGATAGAAAATGACAGCAGAGCATTCACAACGCTATCTTACAGACGTGGCCTCTACGTTCTGCCTCAGGCCTAACAGAAGCTAGTTCCGACTTTGTGGTTTTTGGGCAATGGCAGCAAAAAGGAGTCACCAATTTTAGGGCTGAGTTGACAGTCAAGGGGAAGATAAAGGGATTGTACTCTACTATATCCCCTAAGAACTGGGATACGGTAGTGTCAATCAGAAAGAACCAGACCCTGATACCCACACTCCCAGTGCACAATCATTTAGGCTGCCAACTTAAAGACAGTGTACCATACACAAAATAGATATAGGGCATTTCTCTAATATCGTGTTGGGTTTTTTTTCCCCTCAAGAACCCCTCGATCAGAGGTTTGTGGCTGCAGTACACAGGCCACCACCAGGACAGAGATTTCAGTCAGCTTCCCGTTACTCCTTGGGCTTCAGCACGTACTCCCGAAACATGGAATACATCACACCTACAAGAGAAATACAAGCACAATTAGAAAGCTGGGTTAAAGAGGAAATAACGGGGTTCAAAATCTGAGTGATATTGTGAGCAACAGAAATAACATTTCCCTTCCTCTTCTGCTGTCTGTATTTATTTTTTTAATAGCGGTGATAAACACTACAAAATTCTTCAATACAGAGAAACTGGGTATGAAAGTATACTGTATATGAAAATGCAGATCCCAAGCCAATTCTAGTTTGCTTTGCAGCCAAAGTCAAGCTTTTCTGTTGTGCCTTCTGGGAATACGGTACAGACAAACAGTGTTTCGTGGGATACACGTTCACAGCTGCAATACGTAGATGAGACCTGGGATGTGTAAGTCACTGTACTGACATTCAGGGACACAATTCCAGTCCTGAAAATAATACCATAGGCTGATTTTCCAATGCATTAAATTCAGAAACAGCAACTTATTTACAAGGGAAAATATTATCATCGGATAGCCTTGTCTTTTCTTTGCCTCTAATTTCAACACCTGCAGAACCTCACATACTTCCCCCATCTAAAAGCAGTCCAAACTTCTACTCTGGAAGTGCAGTTTCATACTGAATATGCGTACTTAAACATCACATTACTCTAGAAAGAGTGAGAAAACACCAATTAACGACCATAAACACCCTGAAATATAATGGCCTGGACACTTCCACCCCGAGGGTATTTCACACACGCTGTTATTATCCACTAGGAGAAGAGATGCGAGAGGTTCTCCGCGGTTTGCGGTAGCCAAGGACAGCCTCCCGTGCGGTACCTACCACACGTTATCGCTCCCACGACGAACCCCTGGGCTGCCACACGCATGTGAATCAGGTGAAGTGACATTTTCATGTTGCCCCTGTGCTTCAGTCTGTACAGCCCATAGCCAACCACCATGACGAAGCCAGCCATCCCTACAAGGCATGCAAGCATCCTAGTGAGTCCAGATCCGAGTCACGGAGGTGTGTGAAGTGACCCACCTAAACAAGATATCCTAGCAATAATCACATTTTTATCTAACCGCTCTGGTTTTGTGTAGATGGCAAGTCCTGGCCTGTCTACTGTTTTCACTCAAGTGCCATCTCATTTAATGCACAAGTCAGTGCAGGGACAAGCCAGAGACTTCCACTGCTGTTACAACGCCATAGCAGTAGCTCGAGGTGTCAAAAGTTTCGTGGGTATTTTTCAGAAAGAACAAGTGCTGCTTGCACCCTCTTTCCTGCAAGGAAGCTCACACCCAAGAACACTGCTTGGCTGTAGCCTGAACCCTTAGCGGGTGGATGCTTCCTGACACACCCACCGGCCTGCTGAGGTGCTGGTTTGGGTGTTGTCACGTTTGGCTGGATTTCACCGGGACAGGACAAGCCCCATGTTACTTGCCCTGTGCTGTGGGGAGAGGGGTTCAGCAAGGTCTCATTCACAGGGATACAGTTCACTTTTACTCCTCCAACAGACCAGAGTTGGCTGTGCCAACTCCAACCTGTGTACTGATGCTCTCACAGAATACGTGGCAGCAACGCACAAAATTTCCCACTTCCATCCACTTCATTCCATATTTAGGATGATTATTTACATAGTTCAAAGGAGGATGCCAGGCTTTAAGTGTTGTTTATTTTTACTGACCCAGAAAAGAGCCCCAGACAGCTTGTCTCTCTGAGCAGTATTACCAGCTCCACTCGTGAAGCTGTGAACCCTTACTTCACTGGTGCATAATCCATAGGGTAGCTTCATTAAATACCAACTAAGAGTTTTAGGGCCTTCAAACTAGCTCTGACACAGGCTGAAGGTAAGTTCTGCCAATCTGCTTGGGAAAACCTGAACTCGGCAGAGTTCGTAGCATGCCCTAACAAGCTGGAGAGCAAAGTCCTGTGACCACAGGAACCAGTGACGGGTATCTTGGAACAGTTCACCTCAAGTGACCCAAGTGCTCTCCATTTAAGGTGGGTGGAAATCAAAACGTGTCTTGTGTCAGAGGCCATTCCTGACCGGAGGAAAGTTCTCAGAACGAACAAGACTGATCCTCTCCCTCTCCTCAGAGGCTTTTTCAGGGTCTCAGCAGAGAGGCTGAGAACTTTAACAACCTCCTCAAGCTGTTGTATCATAAAACCTACTAAGAAAATGCATTTTTTGGCAGGCAGGCTGTATTTTAGATACTTCTGTTTTCTATTTTGTTAGCTTTAGTGACTCCGTAGTGATCACATGGTTCTCATTAACCGTACTGCAGAACAGCTGCAAAACATACTCCTTACCACCTAACAGAATCACCTGAACATGTTTTTTACACTCACGTAAACAGTCTTTCAAGGTTTGTTGGTTTTGGATTTTTTTTGGTAATTGTAGGTTCTGAGTTTTCTATTTGAGATAACAGGCCTCACTAATTTCCCTGTTTCTTGCAGAACTACTACCATTCTAGGCAGCAGCAGTACTGCTGTCACCACACAGAAAGCCTACGTGAGGAAGTAATTTCAAAGTAATTTCCTGTTCACAGGAAAAAAGTGAGCAGTGATGGTGTTTACCATATTGATTGCCCATGAAGAGAAAGAACTATGTAACCACATTTCTTCATCTTCAAACTTACCAATGGGTACAAATGGCGTCTCTTTAAATTTTCTTAACAGCTTCGATGTCTGGCTGGTGTCAGTCTCATACTCGGAGAAAACGGATTCCTGACCGGATGACATGGTGGCTGTGAAGACAAAGAGCCTCTCTTCATGTTTGGAAACACCAAGTTAAGAGAACTTTTAGAAAAAGAAAATCCCTTGCATATTCCACCAGTCATGAATGTCCACATAGTGAGATACAAGCACAGGAGCTAGACTCCAGCTGATGAACTACACACAGATTATTTAATTCAAGTGAAGTCTTGGGAAGCAAGGTCTTTGTGTACTAGAACATGTAAGGACAGGGAAAGAAAAAAAAAAAGTGAAGCAACAAATTTCTGCCTTCCTTTTTCACACTGTCAGAGATCCCAGTCGTCCCCCCCTCACTCACAGGCAGCGAGAAGCCACTGAAAGCTTTGGTCACTGCCTGCGTTTCCTTTAGGACTTCCAGCCTCCACCACACTGCTTCGCTTTCACAGGCTAGTCCTTCAAAGCAGCTCTGACCTCAGCAAAGTTCATTCCTTCTCTTTCACTCCCTGCCAAGAACAACGACCAACGCACTCGGGGTATATAAAACGTGAGCATCTGCGGAAGGTCAGCCTTAGCCGGCAGCGCGTCGGTCACTACCATGGCCTATCCCACCTCATTCACTCCTTCAGCGTAGTTTCAGATTGCTGCTGGACAACACAGAGTGTAAAATGGCAGCTGCTGAGGAGTGGGAATGAGTCCTGAAGCCTTTGATAGGCACAGACTCATGTGCGGATGCACTGGGAAGAAGAGGAGAGTTTCCACTGCAGCACAGGTGATTTCTCACCTGCCCCCAAAGAAAAAAAAGAAGAAAAAAGCAGCAACATCCATAAGAAGGGCTCTGATCACTGATCTGTCATCACCAAACCAGTGAGACCGTCTGCCAAAATTTGCCAGCTTGTTGTTCTGTCCCCGTCACAGATTACATCAAGATCTGTTCCTCCTTCAGTGCCCGGCATAAGGATCATTCTTCACTTACTGCCTATTTCTGCTGGCACAATTAGCTCAGCAACGTCACAAAGGCCTCTGCTAGAAAAATCTCTACCGGGATTGTTCCAGTTTTGCCATCAACATGCTCAGCAGCAAAATACAGCTTGGCCTCACATGGAAGTACTCCAAGCTCGTGAAATAAGCTGACAGAAATTTAATTTAAGCACAGGCTAGTAAACACATGCAAAAGATACATTCCAAACGTGGCTGTATTCCTTGGTACACAGCATTTTAGGCACATCCATTTCAGCAGACTGCTTTTTAAACTAAACGTGCAAACCCATTTCCTCTGCAACTCAAAGGACTTGGTCTCTCTGCCCCTGCTACAACCACCCTGATTTGCTAAATATGTTATTTTAGCGTGACTCATTCAGAGAAGGAAACACGAGAGCACGCTGTCACTCGGGAGAGGTGGAGGCAGCCAGAGGTGAGATTTACATAAGAATATCGAGAAGTGAATCAATTTGTCCGCTCTAAGAGGCTTCTGAGACCTTCAGCTCACGCAGAGGCCGGGCCGGGCGCGGGGCGGAGGAAGCCGGGCGAACCGCACATCCCGGCTGCCCCGGCCTTGCCCACACTCGCAGCAGGCCGGCGCGGGGCCCGTGTGCGGACACCCACGGGGGGCAGCTCTGACACACGGGTGGGAAAGTGACAGGTCCCAGCGCCCCTCCTGGCAAGGGGGCAGCCCTGGGCACCGCCAGGCTGCCTTCCCCCTGCCCAGACCCGCACCGGGCCGCTGCCCTACTCCAGCCCCAGGTCCACAAACCCCGCTCGAGGCCTCTCTGCCCTACTCCAGGCCCAGGCGCCTTCACCCCCCTCCAGGCCTCTGCCCCTACATCTGCCCCACGTGCCTCCTCCTTCTCTTCCCCCGGGGTCTCTCCCCGTCCCAGCTCACATCCCGGATCCCCCGATCCCCCCTCCCCGGCAGCCTCCTCCCGCCACGCGTCCCCGGCCCTCACCACACCGCTGCCGCTGCCGCCTCTCACTAACCCCGACACCGGCCGGCGCCCGCCGCCCCTGGCGCTCGCCCCGCCCCCGCCTCCTATTGGCCGCCTATCACCCCGCCCCGCCGAGCGCCCCAGCTCCCAGCGCGCCCCGCGGCAGCCCGCCACCAGCCAATCCAGAGCGCGGGCGCTGACGCCACGTCCTTATACAGGCGGGGAGGCGGGGCCGAGTGTGACGTCACTGCGGGGGCTCTGCATTGCGGTGGGCGCGGGGCCGCGGCCGTGGGAGCGAAGGGACGGGGCTGGCGCAGCCCTGGCGCCACCCCAGCGGCCGCGTCTGCCGGACGTGGCGGGACGCGGGTGGCTCGGGAGTGCACAGCGTAGAGACTTTGGGTTAAATGTGTCGATTTTTCCCACCCCAGAAAGTGGAATTCTGGGCCGTCATTTGCACGTTGGAAAAGCAGCCTGAAGTTCACAGAACCATCCGGGTTGGAAAAGCCCCTGAAGCTCCTCCCGTCCAACCATTACCTCACGCTGGCCGTTCCCAACTCCACCAGATCCCTCAGGGTCAACCCGACTCTTCAACCCCTCCAGGGATGGGGACTCCCCCCCTGCCCTGGGCAGCCCATTCCAACGCCCAACAACCCCTTCTGCAAAGAAATCCTTCCTAAGAGCCAGTCTGACCCTGCCCTGGCGCAGCTTGAGGCCATTCCCTCTTGTCCTGGCGCTGGTTCCTTGGCTCAAGAGACTCCTCCCCCCTCTCTGCACCCTCCTTTCAGGGAGTTGCAGGGGGCCATGAGGTCTCCCCTCAGCCTCCTCTTCTCCAGACTCAACCCCCCCAGTTCCCTCAGCCGCTCCCCATCAGACCTGTGCTCCAGACCCTGCACCAGCTTTGTTTTTTCTGCAACTTAGCAGCTTTTCGCTTCAAAACATTTTCATGTCGGTATAAACCCACACTTGGACATCAGGTGGAAGCTTTCCCTGAATCTTTTTCCTGCCAGTGAATTGTCTCATTGACTATTTTTTCCACAATTTCAGCTTTTAAGCAGAGCTTGCTTTGCCCCCACTGTCCGCCAGGCAGCGGATTTTGAAGCCCCGAGTGAGACAACCTGGAAATTGCTCCTGAGTTTAAGTGAACTGCGCTCTGGAGCAGGAAGAAAAATCCCCTGGCATCCTGAAGATGCTTAAAACCCTCCCCTATACCTGGGGGCAGCTCGTTAGAGCAAAGCAGCAAAGAAAAGTCCTTTTCTCCAAAAACGCTGCCCAGCTTTGCAGTGCTCTGGTGCAGTGTTCCTGACTCCCCATCTCCGAACACGGCGGGAAGCAGAGCTGCTGCTCCTGCAGGGCCGCTCTGCCGCTGCCACATGGCGTTTTGGGCAGCATAAAAGAAAGTGGTTCAGATAACCATTTGTTAGTACACCTGTATCTCTCTAAATGTGCTTCCCATTACCGGTAATCTGGTTACTTTAATTGCCAAAGCCATTAGGGCTCTGCAGAGTCTGAAAGGAAAAAAAAAATCTATGCAATTACGAGCTCCCGAATTGAGTTAAAATCTTGTAATAAATTACAGTAAAGGCTACTTTCTCCACTGAGTCTCAGAGGCACATTTAATTCCCTGCAGCTCTGTGCAATATGTGCTTCAGGGAAGAAACTCAATTAAAAACAAAAACTTATTTCATTTTAATTGCTGGTCTAATGAAACCGCTGTCACCTGTAGCATCCCTGCGTGCGTCTGTGGCGCCTTGACTTTGCAAGTGGCTTCTTGCCCTCTGCTGATCTTTATGTTGCCCATATATATTTATTATAGGATATCTTTTAAGTGCTGGCACACATGTACATCAGCTGACGATGGCAAACATGGAAAGGGGTAAAATAACATATTTTTCTGTGCAAATCTACCTTCCATGGGGCAGGTTGGATATGAAGCTGTGGCCATCGCTGCTGCTCTGTTCTCCCATTTTTACCAGGGCGGTTTGGGGTTTGTAAGGAGCACTGGTGTTGGTACGGGGGATGGCCTTGGCATGCTCAGTGTGTTCCCCGTGGCCCCGTTTGGTGGTGAGACAAGGGAATGAGCTGGAGGGTGATCACTCACCAACAATGATGCTCTAAAACCTCTCCAATAAACCACTTTATCAAAGACACTTTTGGCAGCTGAGTGAAGGATTGTGCCATGAAACTGTCCCCAAAACATGCCTGTGGCAGTGCCAGGAGCCTAGCACATCTCTGCTGTGGTTGATCTCTGTTTGCATGTTCAACCATGGTCATAAGATCCTTATTCTGGTACCACTTGTAAGGCTTCGCTGCTGCCTGCAAAGATGTGATTGTCTCCACAGAGCTGCCAGCGCCTGCTGGCCCCAGCCGTGTCCCCCCTGGTAGCTGTTTCTGCTCCTGCAGGGGATGAGGATCATGCAGCATCCACATAGCACGTGGCTCATTCAGATTTCCTGGAAAAAATGCAGATTTCTACACCAGGGTCTCAGCCCTGGGAGCTTCTCCGTGCAGAGACCAAGCAGGTCCAATCCTGCCTGGGGGAGCTGGGGGTGGGCAGAGTGAACATATGTTCAGCTCTGTGTCCAGCTCTGTGTCCTCCGACATCAGAAGGACACAGACCTGTTTGAGCGGGTCCAGAGGAGGCCACAAAGATGATCGAAGTGGCTGGAGGACCTCCCCTGTGAGGACAGGCTGAGAGAGTTGGGGGGGTTCAGCTGGAGAAGAGAAGGCTCCGGGGAGACCTTAGAGCGGCCTCCCAGTACTTAAAGGGGGTACAGGAAAGGTGGGAAGGGACTCTTGATCAGGGGGTGTAGGGATAGGATGAGGGGTAATGGTTTTAAACTGAAAGAGGGGAGATTTAGATTAGAAATTAGGAAGAAATTCTTCCCTGTGAGGGTGGTGAGGCCCTGGCACAGGTTGCCCAGAGCAGCTGTGGCTGCCCCCTCCCTGGAAGGGTTCAAGGCCAGGTTGGACGGGGCTTTGGGCAACCTGGGCTAGTGGAAGGTGGCCCTGCCCATGGCAGGGGGGTGGGACTGGATGATCTTTAAGGTCCCTTCCAACCCAAACCATTCTAGGACTGTATGATTCTATGACATCATCTTAATGTCCACCTGCCAGGCAATGGCAGATGTTTCCACTAACTAAAGCTTTTAGAAAACAAAATGAAAGGGAGCTTGTGGCCACATCTGGGGCTGGGATACAGCAAACCCAGAATCAACAGGAAAAAAGAAATTAGGGACAGATTGCTTGTTTGGGAGGAGACGGGGTGAAGAAAGGGGAAGGGTCAAGGTGGATGTCGGAAAAGCGTGCATGGAAAAATGGAGAGAAGGGCAAAAGGAACTGGTTATCTTTAAGCAAGTGGCTGGTCTATGTGCTTGTCTGGGTGATACTTGTCTGGCACTTCCCAGAAAAACCTACTTCAGACTATTTTGTGGGTGGTCTCACCCCCCAGCCTGTGCATGCTGGGGTGCACGGGATCCACCAGCAATCTTCATGTTGTGCTGATGTGGGTCCTTGGTCCCAGAGGTGCTGGCTGTCCCTGGCATGGTGCAAGAATTGAGCTCTACAGGAGCAGGTTTTGTTTCTGAAGGAGGGGCACTGGGTCCCTGGTGCACCCGTGGCAGAAGGCACTGCAGTCCTGATGGGTATCTCAAGTGGCAAAGCCCGACTCTGGGTGCAGGTGCTAGTTGTAGATGATGTAGAGGGAGATGTGCTCGGACATGGCACAGAGATGATGATTCCTCCAGTGCTGTCAACCACTTATCAAAACCAGGAAAGGCAAAACAAAACCAGGGAGGTCACACTGAGCTCACATTTCCTGCTCTTACACAAATAAAAGAGGTTCCTAAAAGCCTAGCTCAAGCCTCTGGCAGGATAGGAACAGAAGAAGCTCCTGTAAGTGCATTTTCTGCTTCTTGCTTATAGACAAAGCTGCATAAGAAACCTGGAGAGGGTCTTTTTTCTTCTTGAAAGTTAGCCAGCTTGTAAACGCTGGTGCTTGGGCAGGCTTGGGATTCATTTGTGAGCTCAGTCTACATTGCATTTGTCAGTTCTCTACTATGAGCTACCGGATGGGAATGTGTATGTCAGTGCCAATGTGATACAGAGCGGGGAAGACACGGCAGAGGGAGAAAAGGCATCTTGGTGGGCTGGAAGAGACTCAGAAGTGGAAAATTTGGAGATGGCTTGTCCTGATGTTGGTGCAGAGGGTGTGTAGGGGGGGAAGGTGTTTAGGAGTCTCGTTGGGTGTTGCTGTGGTCAGAAGGGTGGGCAGCTTTGGTTTCCTCTTGAAGGCATACAGTCAGAACTGTATATGGCTAAGGATGAATTTTCTCCAAAATACGAAACAGAAAAAAAAAAAAAAGGCAGCTCATTCCCAGAAAATTCTTTTTCTGGCACTCTCCTGTGACAGATCTCTGCTCTCTATGGCTGCTCTGTCTGACATGCCCTGTGACACTCACCAAAGAACTACGAGACAGCAAGAAAACATTTCAATCCAGCCCAAACAAAATTTTCTTTTCTTTTCTTTTCAGCTGCCTGGACTTGCCTGGAATGGGTATTTATTTAAGCAGTTTTAGTCATGGAGCCACAACAGGTATGTCCACAGTTTCACCCCTTATGGCTGCACACCCACAAGCATCCTCAGTGCCCCAGTCCAAGCCTTGGGTGCTTTGCTTAACCCAGGGGTGGAGGGGCTCCCCTTTCCTGGGGTGTTTGTGGGGAGGGAGCCATCCCTAGAAGTTGCGGAGTCACCGTGGGGTATGTCCTCCTTGGGATGCATAACACAAGCAGGGATGAACAGCTTCATTTTCTCATTACTTGGTGGCTGTAGGTCTCTTGGGCAATGGGAGAAATAGGTCCTTGAGGAGAGCAAAGCAGCTTTGGCCATGGCTGGAAAAGTGTGTGTTAGGGGTGGAGGGGAATTTGCACTATTTTTTCTCTGTGACAGCCATGGTTTGCTGTCAGAGCCTGGACATTAGTCTTGATTTTTAAAAGCCACATTAAACTTTATAGCACCGACAGGAGGTGGCTCAGGCAGATCCTGATCCCACAGTGGGAGATGGGCTCTTCAGCGACAGCCGTTACAGTTTGGGTGGCTTTTGGAGGATGAAACCCATGTAGTGTTCTTGTGTGGGTTTTTTTTTCTGAAAAGAAGACTCCAAAAGTAGGAAGCTGTCCACATCACTCATCATTTCCTGAAATCTGGGCTGCAGCTGTCTAAACACTGACTCCAGCCTGCAGTCCTGGAGAGCAGCCGACTGCACGGCCCTTGCCCTCCCCTATCAGCAGGGTTTCAACCCACACCTCATCTCATGCAGGGTCGGCTCCAGCAGCATCCTTCCAGCTAAATCTCTACCTCTACTTCTAACCTTCACTCGGGAGTTGATTCTGGTGTCTACATGTCCTTACCTTGGACGGGGCTTTGAGCAACCTTGTCTAGTGGAAGGTGTCCCTGCCCATGGCAGGGGAGTTGGAACTGGATGGTCTTTAAGGTCCCTTCCAACACAAACCATCCTGTGATTCTCTGAGTCTATGATTCTATGTGTCGTGGTTTAAGCCCAGAGGGCAACTGAGCACCATGCAGCTGCTTTCTCAGTCCTTCCCCCTCGGGGCTGGGGAGGAGAAAATAAAACAAAAGGCTCGGGGATTGAGACAAGGACAGGGAGGCATGACTGACCAATTATGGTCATGGACAAAAGGCAAACTTGACTGGGGAAGAAAAAGAACATCAATTTAATTTAAACACCACCACCACCACCATTAATTTACCAATCAAACAGAGTAGGACAGTGAGAAATACAACTACATCTTAAAAACACCTTCCCCCCACCCCTCCTTTCTTCCCAGGCTTAGCTTTGCTCCTGATTTCTCTGCCTCCTCCCACCACAGTGGCGAAGGGGATGGGGGCTGTGGTCAGTTCATCATCCTTTGTTTCTGCTGCTCCTTCCTCGTCAGGGGGAGGAGGACTTGCACTCTTACCCTGCTGCAGTGTCAGGTCCTTCCCACAGGAGACAGTCCTCCATGAACTTCTCTGACATGGGTCCTTCCCATGGGCTGCAGCTCTTCATGAGCGGCTCCAGCGTGGGTCCCTGCCATGAGGTGCAGCCCTCCCAGCAACAGACTGCTCCAGTGTGGGCTTCCCTCAGAGTCCCGGCCTTCTCCGGGCGCAGCCACCTGCTCCAGCGTGGGGTCCTCCGCAGGCTGCAGGTGGGCATCTGCTCCACCACTGTCTGGCATGGGCTGCAGGGCACAGCCTGCCCTCTCCCCACGGGCTGAGGGGGGTCTCTGCTCTGGCACACCTCCCCCCCTCCTCCTCCTTTCTTCCACTGACCTTGGTGTTTACAGAGGTATCTCCCTCACAACTCCCCCTCCTCTCAGGTTCCACTTCTTAAATATGTTATCACAGAGGCACAACCACAACTAACTGGCTCGGCCTTGGCCAGAGGTGGGTCCAACTTGGAGCCAGGGGAGCTTCAAGAAGCATCTCACAGGTGGCCACCGCTGTAGCCCCCTGCCCCACTACCAAAACGCCGCTACACGCAAACCCAGCACAGTATGATTCTATGATTCTATATTTTCCACTTACCTTTTACAAGAATCTATGGCTTAGTGTCCTAGAGCCAGCATGGAGAAGGGTCAGTGTCCTACAGGAACAGTGATATGTTCAGTGTTTCACCTCTGAGAGCAGCCCCACCAACATAAAGGTGCTGGTGGCACGTTCTGCTTCACCAAGAATTAAGATGCCACTTTTTCAGTAGCAACCCGGATGAATCTAACGCTCCTCATAGTGAAGTGTGGTGGTGGATTTGTCATAATTTAGAGCAGAAACTTCCTCAATATCTTGCAGTGGTGGCAGGAGGAAGTGGTGAGTTATGCCAGAGGAGACCATTCTCATTTACTTCCAAGTTTTAATGTGTCGGAGTAAGTAACCATAATTATTTTTTTTACATATATGTGTATACAGCTGTCCCCATGCTGTAGGCAAAGGCCAAGGAGTGCAGGATATAAAATACTTACCAGAAGGTGGCAGAAATTTAAACCTATGGACTAGAGGAGAACCCTCCATGATGTGATGTTTGCCTTTGCTGTGTGGATTGGAACAACAATTTGATTCCCCATGTCTTTTGCTCCTAGGCAGCCACCTGTCAAACACAACTTCAAAGCTGGTAACAACAACTGCCTCCACCTTGCTGGATGCTGCCAATTCGAGCGACTACCTGTATGAGTACTTGGATGAGGAGGATTACACACAGTATGGCCTCTGCACAAAAGAAGAGGTACTCTCCTTTAGCAGAGTATTCTTGCCATCTTTTTACACTGTGGTCTTCCTTGTCGGGTTGGCCGGGAATGTCCTGCTGTTTATTGTCCTCACTATGTACATCAGGAAGAAAAAGAAGATGACTGAGGTGTATCTGCTGAACCTGGTGGTTTCAGACTTCTTCTTGCTACTAACCCTTCCTTTTTGGGCCCTGTACGTTTCTCAGTGGGTGACCTGGGACATACTGTGCCCCGTCTTAAGTGCCATGTACACTGTGAATTTCTACAGTGGTATTTTTTTTGTGAGCTGCATGAGTCTGGACATGTATCTGCAGATAGTTCATGCTTGCTCTCCTCGCAGCTCCATGACACGGAGGAAGTCTGTCCTTGTCTTGGTGGTGGTATGGGTCCTTTCCATACTTCTCTCCATTCCTGATGGCCTCTTCAGCAGCACAAGGCAAATCCACAACAAAACCATCACATGTGCCCATGATTATGGCCAGAAACACTTATTTTGGAAAGTTGTCTTTCGGGTTATTCAAAACATCCTGGGTTTCCTTTTTCCCTTCCTCTTCATGATCTTCTGTTATTCCCGCATAGCGTGTGTCCTCACCATGTCTCATATGCCTGGCTCAAGGAGAGCACTCTGCTTAGTCTTTACTCTGGTGGGTGTATTCTTTGTCCTGTGGTCCCCTTACAACATTGTCCTCATCCTTCACTCCCTGCAAGATGTTGGTGTGATCAGGAGCTGTGAAAGCAGTAGGCAATTGGACTATGCCATGCAGATCACGGAGAGTTTGTCCTTTGTCCACTGCTGTCTCAATCCCTTGCTCTATGCTTTTGTGAAAAAACGATTCAGGTTATTTTTATGGAAGATCCCTCGGGCCATTTTCAGGAGAAGCACTTTCTTTGACATCCAGCCCTCAGAGACAAGCCAGTCTTGCAGCAGATATGCAGCTGAGATAGAAATGTTGAGTATCACAAATGCATGATAAATATTTACATTTACATTACACGTATGCCCTCTGTGCTGTGTTTTACTGGTCCTGGCCATGCGATGGAGTTGGTGTGATCCCGCAGCACTGTGTAACTAGATATTTCATCCTAACACCAGCACTGAGATGAGGATTTTCCATGTTGACATTAGAAAAGTATGTGTGGGATTTGTTTCTGTTGTAATTGGCATTATTATAAAAGGATTGCCCTAGGTTTATGCTCATGGAAGAAGCCCAGGTCCTGTCTGGAGTATGTGAGGCATTAGTGGATGAAGCAGCAGCTTATCTAGATGTTGTGCTTTAAAAATGCAAACTGAAACTTGTGCAGAACTTCTGCCCCATAGATCCCAAAGGGTCTGATGGAGGAGAGCTATCCCATTATCCCTCCAGCTCATCATGTGGGCTGGGCAATGGATTTGCCATGTTCATCCATCAGGCCTGACACAGGTGGCCAGAAGCCCAGCCTTGGGAGTGGCTTTGCTTCTCCCGGCTTTTGCCATCTGCCAGGTAGATGTGTTCAACTGGGCTCATCCCTTTGTCTACCAGAAGAGACAATGGGAGGAATTAGGCACCTTTAAACTGGGTTGTCTGACCAATGATGGGTTTTTCCATTATGATGAGCTGTGCCACACTCAGGTCTGCTGAGCAGGAAACTGTGTCTTCCAAGGGACAGATCCTTGGTTAGAGATCAGTTCAATTATCAACTGATTTGAGATCAGTTCAGTCAGCAACAAAGTTCAAACCACTAACAACCAGCGAGAAAGAGAAAAAAAAAAAAAAGAGCTCAGCAGAACAGTAATGGAGGTATTTGCCTTCCTCAAGGTATATTTTAACAAGATAAAAAAGATCCATGGATACTGTCTTTACATAAATGCTGGCTTTGCAACACCACGGAGTGAGAGCATGGCCTTGAACAGAACATAGCTGTTAGCCAATCCTTATCCAGTGTATCTTTAAAGTTCAACATTATTTGTTTGCTGACCTTTATTTAAGGGTACTATTCACCTCAAATACTCTTGAACCTTAAATGGGCCCTTTCCAGCCTGGAAACCTATTGAGCATGGGAGTTGACTAGAATTGTACAAATTGAAATTAATAATAAAAGAGAAAACACTCATCCCCTTAGTTTTATTGCTAGCCAAGGTTACTGGACTGAGAAGGGCTTTGAGTTGATCTAGAATGGTGAATTTGTTTTCATTGCTTTTATATTTCTTGCCAACATTGCTACAGCGTGTTTCCAAAATTGTAAGGCTGGGAGCTTTCCTTTAAAAAAAAAAAAGCAGAATAAATATTATGATACTATGATGTGGCCTTCACTTCACGGGTCAGGTCATTGTGAAGGAATGTGGAAGGGGAGAGCAACAGGGAAGCAAAAAATTAAGATGAAGATTGTGATCCCATACAGAGGAGGTCTTGTGGGACTGTGCAAAACTTATGATGGGATGCTCGGGGGAAAGACAAAGGTGGGGGAAATGGGGGGAGTATAAAAGGGGCTGGTTGTGCATAAGCAGCGTGTCCTGCACCTGCTCACAGCAGTCTGTCCTGTCCCCTTATTAAATACTTTTTCTTAATTCTCTTCCCATGTGTTGTCACTCTCTGTTCTCCATGAGGGTGCTGTGAGGTCCATGTGCCAGCGGCTGGGGCAGAGGCTACGGTGACTGGCTGCACAGATCAGGGTGGCAGCACCCAGAGGCATAGTGCCGGATGGGGCACAGGGTCCCTGGCGTCGTCCCTGAACCCCCTCTGGAGAGTGGGGAGCAGGAGGGATCAAGAAGCAGAAGGGAAGTTGGGTAAAACTGCCAGGTACAGGGGTGAGAGCAGGAGGGCAGAGAGCTGGGGGTGCTCCACTGGCTGGAGGGGTCACAACTGATTTGTATCTGCCGAGCATCGGGTGTATGTACATCGGGACAGAAGAAAGTGCTGTCGTTCATCTGGGTGCTGCTGCTCTCCAGCCAGGAGGTGGGCTTGGCTGTTTGCAGACTCCAGACACATCTGGTGCAAAGCAAATGCAACTGATTCAAGCCCTCATCACTCACAGGGGAAGCAGACCTGCTTTGTTTAACCCTTGTATGAGTTAGCAGTGTTCATTGGCAAAGCACTTATGGGGTACTCTGTGCTGGAGAACATTAAAATGTTAGAGACCTTTCTTTCTCTTGGCTTTTGAGACCAAACTAGCTCAGCTGTAACCCCCTTCCCTCGGTCCTGAGCTCATTTCCAGTAGCATTTCCAACATCCACTGTTCCTGCAGTGTGTGTCCATCGCCTGGTCTTAAAGGCAGAAATCTCTGAGTGAAATTCTCTGAACCCTCTTTTTCAAAAACTGAGCTCCATGCAGCCTAGAAAAGGGAATTTGCTTAAGCTGCCGCAGAGTATGTGCCAACACCCATCTACCTTACATAGCAGCCCAGTAACTCCAACTTGATTACAATGTACCTTCCACCTTAAAAATCTCTGTTCATCAAGGGAGAAGTACACACTGGAGAGCTCCACAGGGAAAGGCAAATACTTGCTGCCAATGGGGACAGGGGTTGTCAGCTGTGCGTCTGTGTCAGCTGCTGGATGGGAATAAAAAGCATGTTCCTGCCCCAGCCTAGCTCTAGCCTAAGCTCCCGGATGGGTGCAGAGCTTTCATGGCGCTCTGGGTGATCCTCCTCTGTACCTTGATAGCATCACTGCTTGGTGGGCTCTACCTCCTGGGTGTGTTTCGGAGACGGAGACCTGATGAGCCACCTCTGGACAAAGGTACCATTCCCTGGCTGGGTTATGTGCTAGATTTCAGAAAGGATAGTCTAGAGTTTCTAAAAAGGATGCAGAGAAAGCACGGGGATATTTTCACAGTACTGATCGGAGGCTATTACTTCACCTTTGTGATGGACCCCTTCTGCTTTGGAGCCATCATGAAGGAATCACGATCTAAACTGGACTTTAGGACTTTTGCATCTAAACTGGTCTGGCAGGTTTTTGGCTACAAGCCCATTGAAGCCAACCATAGCATAATTCGTTTATCCAGCATGAAGCATCTGATGGGAGATGGACTCACTGCCATAACACAATCCACACTGGAGAACTTTCAGAAGCTGATGTTTTTCAGTCTGAGCTCAGGAGAGGAGAAGCAAGTGTGGCAAGAGGATAACCTCTTCCACTACTGCTACAACATCGTCTTCAGAGCCGGGTACCTGTCTCTGTATGGCACTGAGCCACACCAAGGGGCAGATGACATGGAGAAAGCTAATGAGCAAGACCGCATCCACTCCAACCAGCTGTTCCACGAGTTTCGGAAGTACGACCGCCTCTTCCCTCGCCTGGCCTATTCTGTGTTGCCTCCCAAGGACAAAATGGAAGCTGAACGGCTGAAGAGGTTTTTCTGGAGCATGCTGTCCGTGAAGAAGGACAATATCAGTGGGTGGATAAGTGATCAAGACCAGCTTCTGGCAGAAAACGGTGTTCCCAAGTACATGCGGGATCGTTTCATGTTTATGCTCCTCTGGGCATCCCAAGGCAATACAGGTCCAACTGCCTTCTGGCTACTCTTGTATCTAATGAAACATCCAGAAGCTATGAAGGCTGTGAAGGATGAAGTAGCTAAAGTCTTGAGGGAGAATGGCCAGGAAGTGAAGCCAGGGAGCCCACCAGTTAACATCACTAGGGAGATGTTAAACCAGACTCCTCTTTTGGACAGTGCTCTGGAGGAGACCCTGAGGCTGGTTGCAGCCCCAATACTGGTCAGAGCTGTCCTCCAGGACACCAGACTTAAGACAAGCAGCGGAACAGAGTACACTCTCCGCAAAGGAGACAGGGTGGCTCTGTTCCCACACATCTCTGTGCAGATGAACCCAGAAATTCACCCCAAGCCTTATGAATTTAAGTATGACCGCTTCATAAACCCAGATGGCACCAAGAAAGATTTCTATAAAAATGGGAAGAGGCTGAAATACTTCAACATGCCTTGGG
This sequence comes from Strix aluco, assembly GCF_031877795.1. Classification (NCBI taxonomy): domain Eukaryota; kingdom Metazoa; phylum Chordata; class Aves; order Strigiformes; family Strigidae; genus Strix; species Strix aluco. The sequence continues at coordinate 171,781,145 of NC_133931.1, read as the reverse complement.
GGACAGGAGTATCCATCTGCCCTGGGCGGTTCTTCGCTGTCGCTGAAATTAAACTGTTTGTGTTCTTGATGCTGAGTCACTATGACCTGGAACTGGTCGACAGAGAGGAGGAGATCCCAGTGATAGACATCAGCCGCTGGGGATTCGGGACGATGCAGCCTGTTCGCGATGTTTGCTTCAGATACCGGCCATGCTTTTAATTTGGGATGTCCTTGTTGCATTGTTTTTTCTGGTGTTATCTGTGAAATAAATTGTGTGATCCCATGGTTATCAGATTGGTGTGGCACCAACACTAATGATCTTGTTTGCTTAATGGTTATCATGGCTTTTCTCTTTACCTCCTTCACATGTATCACTGCTCTGCGTCTCCAGTTATTGTGGTGTTGGGTTATGTGGTAAAAACTCAACTGCACACCCATAAAGGAGCACAGAGAAACAAATAGTACCCTGCCAGGCTACTCCCAGCCTCATCATGGGGGTCATCAGCCCATCAAAAACCCATCTGCACTAGCCCAGAGGAGCACAGGGGCATACTGGCAGGTGGGAACCCAAATTAAGGACTTCCAAGGAATGAGCATTTTGTCCAGGTCCCTCCCAGGACTGTCCCAGTGGAGCCATCAGACCCACAATCCCGGTGTGAGACCCATTGAGATGTGTCACTGGGAGCAGCTCTCTGGGAGCAGCTCTCTGGACTAAGGGGGACTGCTGTCAGGGGAGGGGGCACATCTTATGGTGTGCAGGGGAAGAGCATTTTGGGATTGCACAGATCTTATGATAGAATGTTTAAGGGAAGAACCAAAGGTGGGAAAAAGGAGGGATTTAGGTGATTTGGGGAGAAAAATAGAGGGGTAAGGGGATAAAAATGGCTGGTTGTGATTAAATAGGTGGCTGGTCCATACACTTGTCTGGTCACACCCTGCACCTGATCAGCACAGTCTGTCCTGGTGTCTTATTAAGTTCCTTTCCTTAAATTCCAGGCCATGAGTTGGAGGTCCGGTGTGTCTGTGGTGTCAGCAGATGGGGGTGGGTGTCTGGGGTGCAGTGCCTGAGCCTTGATGGGGGGGTGAGCTCCTAGCGTCTTGATGGTCCTCTACCCTCTCCTTGAGCCCCATGGGCTGATGGTATTCCCAGGAGATGCCTACTGGAAAGTGCCAGCTCCCCTCCAAATTTAGACCCCATACTCTGCAAAGGCCCAAAGTGGCTATAAGGAATGGGATAGGGTGATGAGAAGGGGCTAGAAAACCAATGTGGGGCATGAAAAAACAACCTCAATCCCTTACAGGCTACAGCCACTGTAACCTTACGAGCCCCCAAACATCTCTGTTTTATCTGCTGAATCCAGTGCAGGATAAATCTTTGCTCTAAGCTTTGCTTTGCTTTTTTTTTCTTTCAATAATTAGGCTCTGACATCAATCCTTACAGAAGATAAATCTCAGCATTTTAACATTGACACTAACCTTGGACTTTGGAGATTATGTATGACCGAGGAATGAAACTCAAACATTTTCGCATGTGTCCAAGCATCAAAGCCAGATGCTGCTTTGTTCTGCAAAGGACAGGGTTGTGTTGTAACTGCATGTTGAGGGCAAACTATTGCGTATTGCCAGGCTGGTCATTAGCCAGTGGTGGAAATTTAGACAGAAACTATCAAGCAGCTGTGGCAGAGCCAAGGTAAACCAAAAACTACCTGTAACTGCACAAGGCCTGACTGTTACAGTTAATATTCACATTAACAATTCCAGCACCTTTTCACAATTTCCATGTTCCCTCTACAGTTCTCACCTCTTTTTAATTACCCGTGTGTTCATTTCTTTGCTCTGCTACCAAGAATTAAGCTGGAGCTCTTCCTATGTTCTGGCCGATGGGTGATCTTTGCCAGCTCCAAACCATGCCCAGGAATGCCTTGGGATAGCTGGGCAGGTCAGAGCTGTAGTGATACCCTGGCCAAGTGATGTCCCCACTCCAAGGCTCTAGCAAGAGTATTTTTTGTGTGGATGGTTTGCATGAAGGTTGTTCGCTGCTAACGCACAGTGTATGTTTGTGGTTATCACTTGTAGGGACGCCAGATCAGAGTTGAGGGCTGAGGGATGGGTGTTGCACAAACATGGACTAGGCTTGGGAGTGGGATATAAAAATAAGGACAATGACAATGATTCAGCAGAAAAATCTGGCTTTACTTCCTTGTCAGAACGGTTTATTTAACCAAACAGTATTGAGTCTATAAAAGACCTCAGACATGCTCAAATGCATGCGGTTATGAGAAGCAACAACAACAAAAAATTCCTTCATTTGACTCATACACGGAAGAGTGTGAAAGCTCCAAATGAGTTAATCTGCAATTAAGTTTTATGCTTAGATGGGTTGTCCCCTGGCACTGAGCTTTCGATCCCAAAGTGTACCAGCAAGAGCAAAGAACTAGCCTGTGCCAACAGAAACCTTGTTGTGTTTGTAAAAGAAGTTAAATTGGAAGGAATCCAGGGTCTTGAAAAGTTTATTGGGGGGCAGACCTCATGGCAGTGTCTGTCTCGTGTAACTCCTCTATCCCCCAGGAGAACTGAGCACAGAGTCTGGCCCTAAAGCCTTGGTTTTCTTTTCTGTAGTGGATAGTGAAGACAATATTACTTCGACATTCAAAGTTTTACGATCTGTTGAGTCAGTGCCTGCTCTCAGTTACAGTTCCTGCTCCGCACGCTGTGCAAGGGAAAGAGTCATGATGCTGCACACTTCAGGTTTGGAACAATATGAGTTAAACGTGCTGGAAAAGACAATCCCTGGTTAAACAGCATCACTTCTAGTATTAAGCTGTAATGCATTAGGAACTGTTTTCCCGTTCTCGTTCCTCTAAACACAGCCAGATACTCCGAGAAAGCCTCCGCTTACTGCTGCTTGTAAGGAAAACTGAAGAAACTCAGATGCACCAGTAGATACATCATTAACTTCAGAGAAACTCAAAGGTTGTAAGTACAAAACGATGACACAGCTAACACCATCCATTGCAAAGGAAAGAAGATTTTGAAGGAGAAAGAGGAACATGAAAGTTCAGGATTTTTTTAAAGAATTAAAACACACAGCATTTGCCCGCGCCACTGCTGCCCCATCTCCTGGCAGATGTGCCTGTGCACTCCCCAGAGAAGAGCAGCCAGGCTTCAAAGTGGCAAAGTCTCTTAGTGGTACAACATCTGCATGTAACTAGGTCATGGTCACCATTGCATTTGCTGCCTTTACTGTCTGGTGGCCAAGTTATTCCCATGAGTCTCAGCATATGCAGAAATACCCTGTGGCAGGCAGGACGCACTGATACAAACGCAGTCAAGCCAGGCAGAATGGGAGAGCATTTTTGATGGGAAGCAAAGCGAGGCTGCAATGAACCACTCACACCACCACCTGACACTTGGGTGGGCTCAGGAAAGGCTTTCTGCACAAGCCTGTTTTAGCCCTGCTTGTGGGGAAAGCCATACAGCTAAATGCTTCACGTGCTAACAATAAGGAACATCTTTCCCAGAGGTGCCCATAGATCACGTCACAGCTTGGTTTCTTCAAGAGTTGTTTCTGTGTGTTTGTTCTTTAACATGTTTTTAAGATAATTGATGCAGATACAATCAGACAGGTGAGGGGTTGCTGTAAGATCCTCTGTGACATCTAGGTCTAATGGGAGACTTCAAATACATGCCCCCAAAACCAAGTTTTGTGGTGTTTTCAAACTTTGAAACCTTTGAGGAGCTGGGTCAACTCTGCAGACATGACAGTGCAGGTGCCCATGGAGAACTGGTGACCCTCCATGGAGCCACACAGCTCACTGAGCAGTGGTTGAGGCTCTAAGAGAGCGGGAGCTGGGCTGCCCAAGTGGAGAGGCATACGGAGAGTCAACTTGGGCCCCAGGGAGAACAGTAACTTTTCTCAAAGCTAAGCAAGCTATGGCCTCTTTCAGGAGTAGGATGTGCAATTTATCAGTTACTGGAAAACCCCATTGCTATTACCCTCCTCATACACACCTTGTGCTACAAAGTCAAGCTACGAGGCTGCTTTCACAGAGACTGTCTCTGCTTGCTTCTTGCAGCTCGGGCAGGAGTGAGTTTCCTTGCAGATTATGAAAAGCCCTGTTTAAAATCTCTTCTGTGGTACCACTGTCACACACATAACACACACCTCCTTCCTTTGCAGCCTCTTGCTGCTCCACAGGTAGAATAGCCCTCTAGACCTGTGGTTAATCTAGAGTCGGGCCCATGGGGATGGTGGAGAACTTGGCCAGGTAAGCGACGTGCTGAGCCTGGCCACTGATGGACGCTAGCAGAGTCTCACTACTCCAGCCTGTGTCTGGCACTTGGCAAAGACATAGGATCACCAGACAGGTTGGGAGGGAGCTCAGGAAGTCTCTGGACCAACCTTCTGCTCGAAGCAAGGTCAGCTATCAGCTCAGACCAGGTTGCTCAGAGCTTTAACTAGTTGCACCTCTACATCCAAAGCCTGAAGATATATTGCTGTCTAATACTAGCCCCCAAAATAGCTTCACTTTTTCCTATTTTCCCTTCATAACTGGTCATTGAATTCTTTTAGATTGGAGGCAGGTGAGAAACCCACCGCTCACTCAGACCTTGCTGAGGTGGTCACTGTGGGATGAGCAGTGCAGTAACGTCTGAAAGCGTGTCTGGTGATCACGTCCTGGGGCCAGGGGCAGAAGTCAGTGCCCAGCATTTGCACGCATAGAGTCTCGCTGACCTCAGGGAAGGATTTGCAGAGCTGCTTGGGGTTGGTAGCTAGTCCCATTCACAAATCTTTCCCGGTCATTCCAGGGAGCATACAGCCAAGTGACACACGTGCTGTCAAGTTACCGTTGGTCAGCTGAGCCGTATTAACAGTCTGTATTTCTGTTCTTACCTTGTGGCAATACACATATATAGATGAATTTGCTCAGTTGTGCTAAATTGCATTCACAGGGAGCAGTTACCCCAGCTCAGCTGATGCACAGCAACTTGGCAGGACTATTTGGTACCAAACACTAAGTGCAGAAGGGGAGAGGGAGACAATTCACATCTGTCACCGCATCCACGTCACTGTGCAATCATGAGGCCATACTTTGAGCACAGCAGATCCCTTTTCTTTTCACGATCGGTGAGGAAATTCCTCAGTTTGGTGGTGGGGAAGGTAACCAGTGCTTGCTGCCTGTTGTCCAAACCTGTCTCCTGAAGCCACGGGCTCTGAAGGCACTCCGAGGCTGATGGCCTTCCCCTAGAGCAGACAAAGGTGAGAAGGTGAGTCGGGGATCTGTACTGGGTGAGGAGGCTCCTTGCAAATGTAGAGAAAGAAGGGGCGGTAGCCAGGATCTGCACCAACTCTGCTGTTGGGAGAGCAGAGACCATCTTACCAGGGGTTTGCACACAGTGTGCTCTGGAGAAAGGACACTGCTCCCCCGGAGAGACCCGCGTAGCATCGCGTGAGCTTCACTTTACCCTTCCTGGTTGTTCTCAGAAACTCACAGGCTGCATCGGAGCTGACAGGGTAGTTGGCACTCAACCTGCCCCAAAAGAAGAGAACTGGTCAGCATGAAGGGCATCGCTTAAGATGCTCCTTCTCCCAGGAATTCTCACCCAGCTGTGAGAGGAGGGGCATGGTGATGCACAGAGATATCATATGGGAAAAACCTCAGAGGCCACTGTTCTTCAGCAGGTTTCATGAGTTTGGCTGCTTTCCCTCTTGGTGTAATTTGAATTTTCTTAGTGAAGTTGGGGCCTTTCAGATGGGTCTGAATGAGAAACACGAGCAGCTGCTGTGTTATAAAACAACCTCCTTACTCTACTCAGAGACATCGCTGGGACTGGGCGTCCTTGCATGGTGCAGCCAGCTCCACACCCTCCATCACACAGCCTTCTGTGCATTACCAAGGAGAGAGGGCACAACTGAGGTCAACTCTCTGAGTCAATGCATCTCCCCCGGTTCATGACTCTGAAATTGCACTTTTAAAGCTGCTCATAGGGCAGGGAATGACAGACTGACTTACATGATGAAGGCTGTGATTCCAATGGACCAGATGTCAGTCTGTGGGAGGGCTCCTTGCTCTGTCAGCAGTTCTGGAGCTAGAAAAGCAAACCGGTGTGAGCCAAGCTCCCCTCCAACTCACTGAGGGCAGCACAAAAGCAGTGGGTACTTTTATGCTTTGCTGCCTTCCCAAGAGTGAAGAAGAAAAAGCTCTAGTAAGTACAGGAAGCTGGTTGAGTAAGACACCCTTGTGGGTGATGGCTGCAATGAAACCTTGAGAACACCAGGTCCCTGAGCTCTGGAGACGTGCATGTCAACCAGAGCGGTGCTGGCCGTGACCTCTGTCTTTGTCCTCTGTGGTCTGCAAGTGGGATGGCTGTCACCACCTGCTGTTCCCACAAACTCACACTGTTACTGGAGGGCAGCACCTGGGAGGCTTTGTTTGCTGGGGCCAACTGCTGCCTTGACCAATGGACTGTCTTTCTGTTTACCACAGATTGCATACAAGGGCAGGGTTGCTGTTACTGAACTCTGTACTCACCCATGGTTTCAACATAGTCCGTGCACTTGTCCATAGTGATGACTTTGTCTTGCGTATAGAACTGTGCATTGCCAAAATCCAGGAGTTTCAGCAGGCTGGGCTCGGTGATAATCATGTTTTCAGATCTGAGATCCAAGTGCAGGATGCTGTGTGCGTGGAGGTACTCAGTGGCACTGAGGATCTGCCACAGGTAATCTCGGACCTCCACTTCTGAGTAGGATGTCCTGGTAGAAGAAAGGGGATAGAAACCACAGGTGTCCTATCTGCATGCCCAAGGGCACAATTCTACATCCACTATCATCCTCCCCTGGATGTCTAATCCCATGAGGCCTTTGAGAGTCAAGAAGAAACAACTCTATTCATTTACCAAATCTATTGTACATGGAGAGGCTGGTGGGTACTGTGTGACAGGTTTACAGATGCAAGAAGTTCAGGAGCATGTAGAGCTGCATGTCAGAGAAAGCAGTGGCTGTGCAGACATCAAAATGCAGATTTGATGCCCACCATTCCCCCCACCCCTTAATCAGAGGATTTCAGCAGATCCATTTTCTGCTGTTGTGAAAAACAATGTGGAGAAGTGAGGCTTCTTGAGCCACAGTAATCTCCCTGAATTGTCCCCTACCCCAACCTTGCAAGGAACTTAAGTAATTTTTTTATGTCACAGGAAGTTGCAGAACAAAGGCATCACAAATCCCATGTGCAATGACAGCACACTGGAACAGAGGGAGAGAGATGATCCAGTTTGTCAGCGGAAAGAAATAAGTGTTTTGCTCCCTACACCAGCCCTGACTGGAAAACCCTTCTCTCCACTCGTTATTACCTTAATGCCAAAGAATGGAGTAGCTCTGGTCCCATGCACATCTCCTGGATCAACACTAAGTGCCGTGGGCTGACGTAGGCTCCCTTCAGCTGAGCTATGTTTGTGTGATGAAGCTTCCTCAGGACTTGGTACTCCAGGAGCACGGTCTGCTTGTCCTCTTGCCAGTAAGGGATAATTTTAGCAGCTAAAGTCTTGCCACTTACTTTTTCCCTGCACTGTCGGACGATGCTGAAGCGCCCTCTGGTACAAAGGAACACAAAGCCAAGTTAAGCCTCTCTGCTACTCCTGGAAGAGCCAGGAGCTTCTGTTCTTTAAAACCACCAGGATCCCATGCTGTGTTCTTCATCCATGCCCAGTGTGGAGTTATTGCATCTATTGTCACAGTTTGCACACCCTCCTGTGTCTTTAAGTTGTAGTCACTTTAAATTGCAGGAGCGAGGGCTTAACTCCCCCTGTCGGCAACAAAAGTTGGTGCCTATCTTCTAGGCAGAGAAAGTTGAATCCCAACCCCGTGTCTGAAACTGATAGCTCCAAAGGTTGATGCAGCAAGGAGAGGAGCCTTTGTTAGCCCTGGGCTCACTTCACAATGCACTAAGGGGCTGTCCTGGTGCCCAGCACAGACCCTTTTGCTCTTCCAGAAAATCCACTCCTGAATCCTACCAAACCAAATGAAGATCTCAGGTTTACGTGTATTGCTGTGGAGGTGTTTTCGACAAAAGCCTGTGACATTAGGTGAGCAGTGCATTTATAAAAGTGACTATTCTAAACTCCGGCCACATGCGGAATTTCCCTCTGGCTGGTTAAGTGCTCAGTTGGATTCATTACCTTTTGATCTCTGTTTGGAAGGCGTAGGTTTGGTAGGTTGGGAAAGGCTCGGATGGTGCGATTATTTCGCTCTCTTCTTCGGTAGCAGCTGGTGGGAAGTTCTGCACTGCAGCACGAAGTTCTGCAGAGAAAAAGTGACGGGTTACATGGAAAAACACCTCTGTCTGGAAACTGAGCCTCTCTGAGCCACCCTCCACTATCTCTATGAACAACAAAGGCGACAGCAGAACTTCCTCCAGACAAGTCTGCAGGTTGTCTCCCAGCTGTGGCACACAATGCTATTTGAATACAACAGATTCTGGACTGCCTACCCAGCAATTCCCTCATGTGACCGCTCCAGACTATGAGGTGGATTGTACATTGTGTGCTGGGATATCAAACATCTCAGCCACTGGTTCTCATCTTCTCACATAACAAGTCATCAGGGCATGGTAAGACACTGACAAAGAATTAGAAACTTCCTTTAGTTGGGTATTTCAGGGCAGCAGCTGAAACTTGTTGCTCAGTTTCTGGCACATGGTTGTGTCCGAGTGCTTCCTGAAATATTAAAAGATCCCTTGACATATTAAAGCATCTGCTTGTAAAAGCTGGGCACATAGAGATATGTTAAAAAATCCTGGGCCAAGGGAAAGCAGAGGATCTAGGGTGAGTTAAAAATATCTCTGTGAACTGATTTTTACAGATTAATCCTCTCCACTGGGAGGAAATTCCAGTTAGACCATCCTTTCACTTTTTGGCAGAAAGGATACTTCCTTTGCTACAAGGATGTATTTGCTTTGGGGTTATGTATTTCTTAATTTCAAAAACATGTGAATAGTAGAAAGTATTCACACGGGTGAAAAAATAGTAAATCGATCTTTCTTTACTTCAGAGGCAAAATACAGCTGAAAAATGCACCACAGTAGGGTGATAATTCCCAGTAGCAAAAACCAGAACACATAAACAAACTGAACTTAAGACTGAGTCTATAACAAAGAGCAGGTCCAGGGCTTTCACCAGTGGCAGATCTATACCAATAGATCAATGCCTCCAGTAGCACATTCATTGGCCCAGACCTGTTTCCTCATGATCTCACATCAAAAACTGAGTGTGTCTTCCGTGGGTAAGCTACAGTTTCCAGATTTTTGTTTTATTATTATATTCATATATATATATGTATTATTTATATTTACATAGTGTTATTATTTTATTTGTTATATATTTACACATATTCCCCTAATTGTGTCCAGAATTAGAAAATAATTTACTTTTAAATAAGAAAGCCAAGGAGAAGGAAGCCCTAAACCACTGTGAGCCAAGTGGAATTGGCCTTGATTCACTTGCTCTTGACTTCTGGACCCGCATCCAAAAGGGTGCAATTGTTTTGAGGCAGGAAACCCACATTGCTTTCTTGTCATTTGATCTTACCCATTTGATCTTTCCCAGTGATTTTCACTTTGGCAGATGGGTTGCTGTAGGGGCCCCTCCCTGCTTTACTGGTGCAGGCTATCCTGAAGCAGTAGATAAACCCCTTGGAGAGATTTTTGGCATAGTAGCAGCAGTCAGCGATGTCAGAAGCAAGAGTTGTCCACTCCCCATCTTAACCAAGGAAAGACAGACGAGAGATTAAAACTCATTTAAGATGGTCACACTGGGGTTTTTTTTCAGTTTTGGGGTTTTGTTGGGGTTTTATTTCGCCAGCTTTACTTATATGCTGGGAATATGGAGAAACAGTGGAATCTCGTAGAGTGAAGGGAAAACTGGCTTTCTATGGCCAACGTCTGTGTATGGTGCCACTCGCTGTACATGCGCCAAACTGATCTTTTCTGAAATCAGCTGGTTTATATCTAATTAGTCCAAGGTATGACAATATGGTTTCAGAGGAACGGTGGAACTTTTCTGTATAGTTTCTGTTTATCTAATTCATGCCACCTATCTCTAATGCAAATATACATCAAGAACTCCAAACAAAAGCCTAGCAAAATCACCATTTTTTTTCCATTTGGCCCTGTCTTGAATCCTACTGAAACCATGAGGTGCAGGGGATTTCAGGACACAACTATCCACTAACACCGTAGTAGCAAACCCAGTGTTTGAGACTTGGGTAGGTTTACTCAGCTTTTATGAAACTTAGATGATTTCTCAGGGAACTGAAATTGTAAGTATGTTCTGGGCTCATTATTCATGGGACTGAGCTGTGAAATATAAAATCACCAGCAAACTTTTAATGATCATTCATTTCACATGATGCTGTATCCCGTACTTTGCCATTGCTGCTGTGTGCTCAAGGCTGAACTCAGCTCCCTGAGACTGCCTGAGGTTAAACCCATCCTTTCATTCAAATAAACTCTGGTAGAGAGCCTCAAACCATAGGACAAGCAATACTTTGCCACTCAAAACAAAGGTATCAGTGACTTTGCAGGGTACTGGTTGAATTAGGGTGTGTGTATGTGTAAGAATGTGCAGATACAGCTTAGAAACAGAGAAGAGTGTCTGCAGAAGCAGTGTGCAAAAGCCTACTGTCAAATAACGGATAAAACAAGGAATTATTTTTTCTGATTATCTTAATTCTCCTGTGTTCAGGAAAGCAGCACTTTGCATGTTCCTGCCAAATACACAGAATGCAATGGAAGATTATAGATGTTGTTTCCTGTTTTTCTTCCTAATTGGAACAACTTGCATTTGTATCCTCCCCAAAGTCTCGCCTACAGTTGTGTCAAAAGGAATAACAACAAGGAAAGCTGTGTTGGAGAAAAAGTGGCTGACACCAGCTACAGAGTGAAAAGGCAGAAAGCTGCTGCCCGTGCTCCTGCCAATCCGGAAAGGAGTGCATATATGTTTGGAGAATTAAAAGAAGAAACATGGAGCAGTTGAATCCAAAAGGCTGTGTATGTGTGACTGCAGTAGAAATTACTATCAGAAGTAGCATTCATAATAATAACAGCAAACACAGTCCCAAGAGAGATGGAACAGGCTTGGGGATTTGATTCAAAGTTCTTGGAATTAAACAAGAGAACACCCACTGACTTCATTGGGCTCTGGACCAAAAGTTGGAAGAGAACATCAAAGGGTTGATTCAGTTTTGCCAAACTTTTGTCATCTTGTCCTGGCTGTTTGCCCTAAGCTTCCTGCATAATCAATGGAAAAACAAAGCATGGCTGTTTAGCATAGGATGAATTGCCTTTTTGATAGACCATCTGTCTCCACAGACTGTACAGAAAGCCTGGGTATAGGATGATATTGTCTGCTGGTCGTTATTGCTGGGCGATATTAGTGTATAATGTCAGAACTGTAATTTGAGAGGATTGCTCAGGACTGTGTAGCTGGCACCAGCCATGCATATTCTTCTGTAGCTGCTCACTTTTTGGTCACAGCTTCCATGTGACCTAGTTTGATTCACACTTTAGCAAAGCCTTGGTATGAGTATGCATATTCCAGGCTGATTTAGCCAGTACAACATTAACTTTTAGATGGCTAAATGATGGCTCTGTGAATTTCATTCCGAACTCTAAACTAGGGAGCTAAAATCAGGCTGTTTCTGAATAAAAATAAAATATCCGGCTGGTGAAGAGATCATACAAATCGAGATGTTCCCCACAAGGCATAAGGGCAGGACAGTACTCCACTTTACCTTCACTCTTGCACTGCACAGTGTAATGGACGGGGGTGTTGGTTTCCACAGGTTTCCAGACCACCTGCACTCCATCCTCATAGACCTCCACGATGTCAGGGGGTGGAGGGCTGGGAGGAACCTCTGTCGAGAGGAGGCACAAAACCCAGTGACTGTTAGCAATAGTACTGCTGTGATACATACCTCTACACCCAGCATTTCTCAGTTACAGGTATTATTTTTATATGTATAAATATATATGTTTTCTATATGTGTGTATATATGCACACACAGCTAGTGGAACAGCAGTTTAACCATGCCTAATTTAAACTCAGAATTAAGATTTTGAAGTCTGGTTCTAGAACCACATGGTTACTGGAGTGGCTCTGGATCCAGCAGAGAAACTAAAGAGTGAAGAAGAGGGAATGAACGCTGCAAAATGTGCCATGCTACCAGACAGCAAGGGCTGTGTCTGTGGGCTAGAGCAGGCAAGGGAGGGATTGTCCTCTGAACCTATCTGCAGAAATCTCACAGGTATTTATAGGTCACATTTTGGGGCAGAAATACTTGTAACACCTACTTCTGTGGCTACTTCTTCTCCTACCTGCTTTTCTTAGGATGCAAGAGGTGGATGCTGAGCCCAGGGAGTTTGTGGCCACACAGGTGTAAATTCCAAAATCATCAGCACTAACAGAGAGAATAGTTAACAGCTGGAAGTTTTTGAGCGTGGCTGAGATGAGGATCTGGCTGCTTTTGTGGACAGGTATCCCATCTGAAAAGCAGAAGACAGGAGAGATAAGTACCCTGCACATTTATACCAAAACCCTCCCTAGAGGGATGCCAGTGTCACCTCTGAACCAGTCAATGTGCAGGGAGGAGTGAGCCGCCGTCCGGCACGACAGCGTCACACACTGTCCGATGGCAGAAGCCTGATCGATGAGCTCCTCAACAAACGAAGGTGCTGCAAAGAAGAGGAAAAGCAGTGATTCAGAGTAGCCAAGAGGACTATGTGGAAAATAAGCGCACACATGACATCAGAAAACATTTTTAATTGGTTCAAGAACATTTCGGGGCCATGCTCTGGCACTCCTTTGACCACTGTTGGAGAATCCCCTGAGCATTGGGCACGGGTGCAGGAGCCCTGTTCAGCCCCGTGGATGTAGTGTCACTGGTCATAAATGATAATCCAGATGGACCTTGGAAGGTACGCAGGGAACATCTGCATTGCCCAGCCCTGCTGGTACAGCTAAGGCAGCAGAACAGCTCAGAGGAGAGAGTGAGCATGTCACAGCAAGAGTTTTCTTCTGACCTACCTTAAATGTGGGGACAAAACTAAATGATGGTATTTCAAGGACGAGGATATCAGATCTAGACAACACAAGGAGGTAAAAGATGGAAGGAGAAAAAAACCCATAGAGCATCAAATCTGCTTTTGTCTCCATGAGAAAGGGGGAGAACAGGTTTTCTGTGCTCTCCTGGGTTTTTGCTCCGCAGTGCCCAGGAGCTGCCAGCCTCACACACCTGCCTTTCCCAGTGCTTGGCTGGGCTCTGCTGAATGCTGGGGCGTTAACCTGAGCTCAGAAAATGCTCCTGCTGGAGCCAAGGGGAAACTTGCCCGGGCAAAAGGAAGTTTGGCTTTGCTGACACGCCATTTGAGGCTGCTGCACCATTTTTCATTTCATAGATCTATAGCAGTGTGTCAGGCCCTTACACATGCATGCAGGACTAGAGCATAGGAATTCAGAATTCCCTGCCTCTGCTATCCCACCCTTGGATAGTCTGGCACGACAGCGTCACACACTGTCCGATGGCAGAAGCCTGATCTGAAGTGAGCCAGTAACAGAGAGCTAGTGGTGGGGATGAAGACTGCTAATTTCATAACCTGACACTCCAGTTTTGCAATGACTGTCTAACCACAGCCTTAGGCATCCTGGGGAAAAAGGAAAAGGCAGATTTAGCAGAGCCCAGTTACAGCAGCAGATCTATGAAGACACAGAGTAAAATAATTATTCTCTTTCTAGCTTACACATAGATTTTATTCCTTTGCAGTGGCTTCCTAGAACGGCTCCAGTTTACAAGCAATGCCAAAGACAAGACAGTTTCAGTAAGGACATAGTTATGATGTAAACAGGGGAGACTGGCTCCTATTGCATGAGTGGTCCAGGTCGTCTTAAGACAATCATTGAAGATCCGTCCTTAGAAATGGGCCTCACATAGCACTGTCGTATTCATTCGTGGTACTTCATGAACTGATGACTTATGCAATAGCAATACCTTTCTCCTTAGGCATGAGGCTTGATAACTTGAATGAAGAGAGTGCTGATTTCCTCTTCAGAGATCCTTCAGCCCCTCTTAACAGCTCTTTTTCTACTGCCTCGCTTCCCAGCTCACCAAACTCTGTTTCGAAGAAAGGATGAGAAGTCATTCAAGACCATCCTTCTCCCTGTGGCATCCATTTACAGCAGACAGTTCTGCCATTTGCACATAAATTGCTCAGCAGCCACAGGTTTCCTTGTTAAGGAGCCTTTAGTCAACAGGGAAGGCTGTGGCGGCTATTACAAACAGAATGGTGTCCCGGAAGAGCAGGGCATATCTAGGGATGGCAGAGAAGAAAGGACAGATTCTGTTGTTCAGGGTCATCAACTTAGGTAGCCAGGGTGACTTCACCAACTTGTCCCAGTCACTTTAGCTTTAAAGATTTACCATGGTCAGATGATAACTGCAGAAGAAACTGCAGCAAGGAAAGCATCATCCAGCTCTGATCTGCTTTTGTGCAAACTCAGACAGGGGAATTTAAGCCACTTCCATCAGCAGATTAACCCAGATGGCTCTGCACTGAAGTGAGCCAGTAACAGAGAGCTAGCGGTGGGGATGAAGACTGCTAATTTCATAACCTGACACTCCAGTTTTGCAATGACTGTCTAACCACAGCTTCAGACATGCTGGGGAAAAAGGAAAAGGCAGATTTAGCAGAGCCCAGTTATAGCAGCAGATCTATGAAGACACAGGGTAAAATAATTACCTTCCTCTGCCTCTGGCTCAGGAGATGTCTTTCCTTTTAGGATTCTTGAAATATGGGCAACAGAAGCTTTTACTTTCTTCTTCAGAGTCTGTTCCACTGACTGCTCCACTGAATGAGACCTTGCATATGGCTTAAAGAGTCCTGGCTTGTTGTAGAAGGAGCTTTTCTGCTTACCGCTTGAGTCCTTTTGAAGACCATACATTTCTTTATGACTCTCTGACCCTTTCCCCATGGCTAGGTTGTTAGTTACCTTTGAATCCTCAGATATTTCCAGATGGTTCTTTCTATTCTTATTCTCTGCCTCTTCTCTGATGCACAGTCTTTTATCCTTATGCAAATGTCCTGCAGGAGGTGACCTTGCCCTTTCACCAAAAGGTATAAACCGTCTACCAGTTGGTTTGGGTGGAGGCTTTCTATAGTTCATAAATTCAAATGGAAAATAGACAATGTCGTACAAGTCAGAGAAATTCAAATAGGCAGGCTCTACCTCTGATATGTCAAGTTTTGGAGTTCCACTGCCAAGACTGGGTGTTTCGTCCGACAGGTCTTTGATTTTCACTAAAGAGACTTCTAGGTGTTTACCAGTGTCCTTGCTCACTGACACTTGACTGGGTCTTTTTCCAGTGTCCAAGTCATCTGTTGAGGAAACACTCACTTGGCTAGAAGTGGGGCTTTCAAACGCTAAGTCCTCCAGATGCTCACATTCATGAGGAACTGTCTGTACTCCCTGCCCTTCCAGTACCACTGACTCACTCACAAGACAGGATTCTGCCAGGTCATCTATCTCAGAGACTTCTCCTCTTTTACACCCTTGTACAGAAGGGAAGGAGGTGTCCGTGGGTGCTTGGCCACCTGGGCCTTTGAAGAACATCTCTGTGGGAGAAGAGATTTGCTTTCCGCATTCCTCCTCACCAGAAACTGAATCTGCCCAAACATTCATCTCTTCAGAGAGGGAAACCATCTCATCCACTAAGCCCTCCAGCACAGCAGACTCCTCATCACTGTAAAAAGAAGACCTGTGATATGAGAGCCCCTGATTTTGATCCCTGCGGAGCGACGGTGGGACAGTTTTTCCATCATCACATCTTGCACTTTCTAAGGCAATGGCTCTACCTTCACCATAAACCTTTGGATGTTCCTCGTATTCTAGCTCATAGACTGAAGTTGGAGCAACTTCTGGTTGTGAATCGGTTAAGACACCTGGAGGCTCACCCTCCAGATCAGCAGAAACTCTGTCACTGGGGTAGGCAGCCCTGTGCTGCTCAAACACCTGATGTCCATCCCTGGGGAAAGGAGCAGGCATAGTCTGTCCAGCTGCTTGGCTTCCACTTGCTGTCACAACAGAACTGCAAAGTGATACCTTTGGATGTTCTTGCTTTTCTCTCTCACAGACTGAAGGGAGGCCAGTATTTTGGGAGGACACAGTTCTAGCTGGGTGTCTGCTCTCCAGAACAGCAGGCACCGTGCCACTGCCTTCAGAAACCTTCTGGGGTTCAGCTCCCTCGATTTCAGCCTCATGTGCCAAACTAGGAACAATCTCTGTGACAGCTGAGCTTTCACTCCTCAGAGCAGCAGGCCTCTCCTTGCTATGAGCTGGCTGTTCCCTTTCAGCCTCCTGTGCTCCGTCAGAGACTGAAGTCAGCATTGATTTTGGTGGTGGGACTTTTGGAAGCAGATGCTCTCCCTTCAGGATGGCTGATGATGTGTCTGTGTGAACAGGAGCCCTCTTGTGTGTTTGGCTTCCACCATCATGGGCTGATGGTGGAGTGATTCCTGTAATACCCGCTCCTTCATCCTCCAGGACAGTAGATCTCACCTCTTTGTAGGTCTTCATCTTCTCATTAGCACCTTCATTAGCTGTGTGCAGAGCAGTTAGGGTACCTGGCCATTTGCCCACCAAGGCAGTAGTTGCTGGGACACTTTGACCAGGAATTTCCTGACTTTTGTCTTTACATCCTGGAAGCGAACTGGTTTCTGTTTGTGGGCTTGTTAAAACAGTAGAGCTTTCATGCTCCATGAGATCAGATTTGTCAACTCTATGAGCAGAAATCTTCTCGTGTGAATGTTTCTGCCTTTTGTCTTGCCAAGATGGAACTGGGGCTGTCCCTTTGATAAGCAAGCTTTCACCTTTCAGATCTGGAGGGATGTCAGTACTGTGAGCAGACTCCTGGGGCAGATAGACACCTCCCTTACTTGTAGGGGCTGACTTGGAGATGGTCTCTGACCCTGTGAGAGTTGAAATGGACTGTTTGCCCTCCTGAAAAGCAGTGTTACAGGCACTGCCAGGGGAAGATTTACCCTCCATGCTTTCATGTTTTTGAGCTGATGATGCAGTTACATCTGAGCACTGGGCAGTTAGAATGGGGCTTTTGCCTTCCAAATCTTCAACTTTCTCCTCAATGTAAGTAGCTTTTGACTTCTTCAGTAAATGTTTCCTATTCTCGCTCCTATGAGGTGAAACTGGAAGTCTCTCTAGCTGTTGCACAAAAACAGCCGGGCACCCATTGCCCTCACATTGTGTGGAAGGAGGGGGCTGCCCGTCTGAGCAATCCTTGCTGGCTCTCCTAAAGACCTCTTGCTTTGAAGTGTCTGCAGAACTTCCCTTCCCAGGCCCTGCAGAAATGTCACAGTGATCACTGCCTTCAGGGCAACTTTCCTGTGACAATATATCATAGTCTTCTTCCAAAATATCTTGTTCCCTCACTGATCTTGAGGCTCTCAGCCTGTAGTCATCTAGGGAACGGCTTCGGCTAGCACCAGCAATGGCAGGATGCGGTGGTTTCCTTGCAGTGTCAAATGAAGCTGATTTGGTCAAGGAACCAAGTAGACTTTCCCTGTGATCATCTCCATCGTCAGTCTTTCCTTCTTCTTCTTCCAGTTCGAACTGCTCTAGAAGGGGTTCACGGAGACCACTGAGGGGCACCTTCGAATATCCAGCCTTCCGGAAGGTCCTTCTGGCTCTGTCCATGTGCCTTCTGAACTCCCTGCCTGGTGAGGAAGGCCCCCTTGCAGGTAGCTCAGCTGCTTGGCTGTAGAAAGTGCTTTTAATGACACTCTGTCTAGGCACACAGACAGGTGGCTTTTCTGTCCCATCCCCAGCCTTTTCAATTCTGTCCTTATCAGATAAAAATATGTCTGTTTTTTCTTCCTGACATAAGTGTGATGTGCTTTCTGTGGAAGTGCTCGCCGATGAAGGCTCAGCAGCACCGCTTCTTTGGGACTGCTCTGCTCTTTCGTCTTGAAGTCTGGAATGGAGCCCTTCCTCTTTCTCCTTTAAGATACTTGCCATGAGCTCTTCACTTTCTGTAGGTGATTTGTCCCCCACCTCAGCTTTCATTGAAGCATACTTCCTCCTCATGGGTTTTACAGGAGGGACTGAGATTTTGGAGTACTTCTCTTCACTTGCATGTTTTGGAGGCTTCTGATGGCTTGGTGCATCAAATATGGACAAGTGCAGTTCGGGTGTAGAACCAAAGTGCCTCTTCTTGGGGAAATGTGAGTTCTCATTGTCTGAGGAGGAGCCACTGGTACTGGATGAAGTGCTTTCTTCAATAAGATGTCGGGAGATGGCCAGGGAGGTGTTGTCATGAGTCCTTTCTAGGATTTCTGGGATAGACCGCATTACCAGTATGGATTTATAGCACATCAGAGACCGCTGAAAAGCAAAAAAAAAAATACAGCACAATCAGATGGAAACATGGTGGGAGTGTGGTAAAGCAAGCACACCAAAATGAACTTCTGCACTCTTAAATACCACACATACTGGTTTAATAACACAGTGCCACCCTTTTGTAGATAACATCAATCCAAGCCTCTTTTGCTTTCCAAGTCTTCCTCTTTCACAGAGTGAAACTGTATTGACTTCAAGGGACATACCTGCTGTAGTGAACAGGGAAGCAGGACTCTGCTTGAGATTTTCGAAGACAATCTGGCCATTTAAAGCAGATGGAAAAGGAGTTTTTAACTTCAGATGAGAGCCTAGCTGGAGTAAATGGCCTTAAATCCATTGCCTGCAGTACAACCTACAGTGACTTAGGCTAACAGAAGACCTGCCATGCTGTAGGAGGTAGGATTCATCTGCTCTAACTTCTGCCATGTGAGACATCTCAGCTGAAGTTGAGCAGCTGGCCTCTTCGTAGAGCCAACAGAGAGGAACAGGCATCTTCAGAAAGCAATCGATCTGATTATTTTGCAGGACTTCAGGAAAAGAGGCTTCTTCTTGGGACCTGTCTATAATTCAATACCAATTGCAAAGGCATCTGAGGGTACCTAACTTAGACACAGCCATGCGTCTTACAGGCACCTGCATTAGACCACATGATTTCCAGGAAGTAAAAGCCTAGATAATTTATTTCTGCCACATCCATCAACCATTCTCTCCTGGGCTTATTCCCCATTCACAGCCAAGCTGAGATCTCTGCTGTGCTCACTGTCCTAGCCTGATAGACTTTAAAAGATGTAAATATAATTAAAAATATATATAACTAATAAGAACCAACATAGATTAAGGCCAACTCACCTGCCACTTGCTCCGAGCCACAATGAATTTGAGCTGTTTGGTGTTAATGAAATGAGCTGCTTCGAGGGGGAGATTATGCTGCCAGGTGGAATGAGAGGAAAATCATTGGTTAAAAAATCCTGACTTCATTTCCTGAGAAGGTTTTTTTAGGATTCCCTCCTTCCAGAATTGTTTAATTTAGGAAAGTTACAGTAGACAAAATGCTACAATCCCCTCATGGCTAAATTGTAGACAATCTCAGCTTTTCAATGATAAAAGCAAGCCCTGTTCAATGCATTAAATTACATTCCTGGGGTTTTGGGTAATTTTTAGCTCTTCTCTTTAGCAATTAAGGCATTGGAATATAAACCATAACTTTGCTCTGCAAAACCACAGTTTCCTTTCTATACAGACATATCTGCTCATGTCAGTAGTAATCTTTAACTTTTGTAAGGAAAGATTTCTTGGCATGTAGGCACCAATGTGTCTCCTCTTTCTGGAGAGCCATGCCTGAACTTCTCTGTAGGACAGAAAGTAGGAGACCAAGAGAAAAAATAAACCAGCAAATAATATCAAGCAGCTTTAAGAGCTGCCCCTCTAAAGGTCTCTTCCAACCTTGATAGTTTTAATGACTCTAATAAAGAACCAGGCCAAACTTACCATGAACCACTTGTGCGAAAGACAGTCCAAAGCAGTAGGCCTGGCTCTGATAAGAGAAAAGATCACCATTTTAGTAGCAAGTCACTTCCAACAGCAACCACAAGATCTTCCTGAAGGTGCCTGCTTCACGTGGACACATGCAGACACTTTTGTGTATGTCCTTAGGCTGCTGTTTTAGAGCTGAGAAGCCAAACAGATCGACAGAGGCCTTCAACCCAAGGTTTCCTTCCGTGAAATGATCCTCCATTTTCAGCCTGAGACTTCCTGCAGATCCTCAGGAAGACCCCATGGCACACTGCAGGGAGCCTGCCCAAGGGCACCGAGAGCAGCCCTACGAGTGACTTCTTAGGTGGCCAGAGCACAAATAGTTTTGGCAGCAGACAGAAAGAATAGAAATGAAATTAAAAAGCAAGCACCTGCAAAAACGCCTTCAAGCTGCCTTTTGTACTTGAAATTGCTTAATGAATGTGGGTAATGTTATTTAATTCTCGCATAACTCCCTCTATGTCAGTCCTTGCTCTTCCCTGTTCTCTGTGTCATTTCAGAAACTTATCTGCCTGGAGGAGTTAGGGAGTAAGGACACCACCACACCAGAAACAGGCCTATTTGTCAAATTGCAAAATTGTGGTTTGAGTAATGGGGAATAATAAAGAAGAATTAGAGCATAACGCACCACACCTCACTCAGCTTTCTACCTTTCAAAACAACCGCAGCTCTGATGAGCTGAGATCTGCCTGCTGAGACACCAAGGTCTTTGCACACTGGCTGTAGGAAGCACAAAAGTGCACTCACTTGGGTTGCTGCTGTAGGATCCCTTTCATAAAGTCCTTTGCATCTTCACTCAAGTGAACAAAATCAGGAATGGTCCATGAAATTTCCCCATTCTTGATATTTAGAAGGGTTCCTCTGTCGTTCTCCCCAGCAAATGGAGACTTGCATGTCAGGCTTATTTATTGAACACCGTAAAATGAAAGGAGACAGACTTTAGACTTTTAATTACTGTTCAAATGACAGAAGCACAAATGCTTACATGGGGCTTTAAAATGCTTGAGGGACTCCATGTGTGGGACTTGCAATGCCTGTGAGCAGTGCATCCACTAATGGAGCGTATTTCACCCCAGCATTACATGGTACTTAATTATTTATCCCTGTTTCACAGATAAGGAATTAAGGGTTTGATTTTGCGCAGCTACAGTAGGGAGTTGGCTAAAACAGTCAAGGGAAGACTGAACCTTATCCACTGCTCTCATTGCTAACTGCAAGGAGAGCAGCTGTCGTGTCGTCAAGCAGGGACAATGACCAAAGCCCTGGGCAACCACGAAAGAGTGAATAAAGAAGAAAACCACAAAAGAAATTGCCCTCATTTTAGGAGATTTCAATGCTTCACTGAAATCCCTCACCTGAAGGTGGTGGAGGGCTCTGACTGACAAAGGGATGTTGAATGAGTCTTTTCAAGAAGATATATTTACCTTAAATATGTGATGACTCCAACAGCCCTGAGGAGAGAGGGAACACAAATGTCAGGTGTTTGTCACTATTTCTCCATCCTTGTCGAGCACACAGCCCCTCTTCCTGCCACTAGACACCCTGGCACAGTAAGATCACCTTCTTCTTCTCACCTTCCCAAGGAAAATAAATCCCAAAAGCTATTTTTTTCACCCTTCTTTTTTTTTTTTTTTTTTTTCTGCTTTAACATTTTTCAAAATTGTTCTCATTTTAAAGCACAGATAGAGGAGAAGACTCAAAATACTTTCTTGGAGTTTGCCTTTTCTAGAAAGACCTTTAGGATCGTCCTCCCTAGTTGCTGCCTCTAATAAAGATCATCTTCTCTAAGATGTTCCTTTGCGTTAATTAGCTGTCAGAATTCAATTATGGTCGAAAAAAATAGACAGAAGGAGCTTTAAAGAGTCCTGATGGGTTTTGGATTCTCAGTGTTCACTTTCAGTTTCCTGTGTTATCACTACTCCATTTACTTATTAACAATAAATGGAAATTCAGGCCGTCTAGGGCAAAAGCTTTTTAGAAAGATGACAGGTTACCAGATATCGGTTGCTTTTGACACTGGTGACTGAGAAACAATTTCTGGGGCAACAAACTCTGGAGACCCATATTTGCTGAACTGGGGCTCAAAGGGCGTGATCTTCTGAGCAAATCCGAAGTCACAGAGCTTAAGGTCTTCCCTTTCAGGATAAACCATGAGGATATTCAGCGGCTAGTAAATGAAATAAAATAAAAGGGAGAAACTTTTCTTGAAAA
Source organism: Strix aluco (assembly GCF_031877795.1). NCBI lineage: Eukaryota > Metazoa > Chordata > Aves > Strigiformes > Strigidae > Strix > Strix aluco. The sequence goes on along the minus strand of NC_133931.1, from coordinate 171,758,961 downwards.
CAGGCAATACTTTCAGTTGTAAGTAAGAATAATTCAGAGTATGCCCCTTCCCTGACCAACAAAAAGCTATGATAAGCTAGACCTGCCATTGTACGTTACCTTTATGTCCAAATGAAGGATGTTGTTGTCATGAAGATATTTGATTCCTTCCAAAATTTGTTTGATATACAATTTGACCTAAAAATTAAATCAATTATTAAACAATTATTAAACATTAATAGTAAATAAGAGGGTCCCTGGTTCCACCAACATTTTTAATACATGAGAGAGGGAGAGATCGCACTAGAAATACTTTTAAAACTAGAACGAGCTTCTTATATTAGTCTTGCAGTTGAATTAAGATGTGAACCAAACGTTATGGTGTGGAATTAAGCTGTGCCTCGTGTGTGACCACACTGCCCTGCTGGAGCCTTCTATATGTGAAAAAGCCCTTACTCTGAAAAACCCAACCCTACAAACATGCAAAAAAGAGATACAGAAGTCATCAAGTCTGATGAACCTTGTCGACTCACTTATCTAACACAAACTTGGCTCTGGCTTGGTGTAAATCAGGCAAATACATTTAAAACACAAATACATTTCAAAACTGTGTTGTAAACCTATTTTCTTGACCATTTGTAGATCCAGTCTGACTATGACTGAACAAGGAGTGAATTAAAGCTGACTAGCTTCAGCTTTGGAAGTCCTCTACCTTTGACATTTTATACTCTTAGCTGACATTTGATATTTAAAGATTCCTTCCAACCCAAACCATTCTAGGATTCCATGATGTTTCCCTCTGAGTATTTCTAAAAAAAAAGTCAATTTGACCAATAAAATAATAGCATCCTAGAGTGGTTTGGGTTGGAAGGGACCTTAAAGATCATCTCGTCCCACCCCCCCCTGCCCCAGGCAGGGACACCTTCCACTAGCCCAGGTTGCCCAAAGCCCCGTCCAACCTGGCCTTGAACCCTTCCAGGGAGGGGGCAGCCACAGCTGCTCTGGGCAGCCTGTGCCAGGGCCTCACCACCCTCACAGGGAAGAATTTCTTCCTAATTTCTAATCTAAATCTGCCCTCTTTCAGTTTAAAACCATTAGCTCTTTTCCAATCCCTACACCCCCTGATAAAGAGTCCCTCCCCATCTTTCCTGTAGGACCCCTTTAAGTGCTGGAAGGTATGCAATGCCTGGCTACTAGATGGGAGATGGGAAACATTTTGAACTTTGAGCACCAAGGATCTCAAAAAAATTCCTTTGAAACCATAATTTCAGCCCTTGGTTTGGACACTGAAAGGGAGTGGATAGCAAGTGAACACATAGGCTCTCCAGGTGACAGATAGCAAAGAAATGAAGATAACAGAGCAAATCTCATCTGTACCAGGCTGAGTGCAATGCTGGTGGTCAAAACCACTGACTCTTTCTAGTTATTCCCTGAAGAAACTCAATTTAGTAATGAAAGCTGGTGGGAACACATTTTAAAGGCTGATTCTGTTTTGACAGATTATCACTGGTTCAGAGACATCCCTCATATTCAAAAAGGAAAATGCAGCTGGAAGGTACTCTGGTGGTACCCACCCACTCTGGATTTTCAAATGAGAAACAAAGATTACCTCTGCTTCAGTGACGACACTCTTCTTGAATAAACGGTCAAGGAGCTCTTCACTGGAGCATCTGATAACAACATTAAGGGAAAACACAACTACAGTTGAATGCATGTTTTTATGTTGTAACCACCTCTATCCAGCTACCATGAGGTGATTGCAGGCAACGTGATGTGCATGTAATTCATTAAAGTCTCTAGTGCAGCAGTGTCCTTCTTGCAGAATTGGGCTGCTCTAAACCTCTGCTCCCTACAAGCAGGCGCATGGTATCTCTTGTGCTAAAATCTACCAGTTGCTCATGGACTTTTCTGCTTTGTGCTGCATTTCCTTGGTGCTTACCCAGACTGGATGTCATGGAAACAGAGTCCTTCACTTCCAGACATTTCAGAAAAGAGTTTTGGTGCTTAACAACTCATTCACACTCGTATATACAAGTATCATGATTTCTTCTGAAACAGCAGAAACATAGTACTTCAGCGATCATCTCTCAGAGCTGTGCTATCCTGCAGTGCTGAGAAATATTTTGTGTGTCCTTTTATCTCAGGTAAAACCTAGAAGTAGTTAATTGCTTAGTTATTTAATAAATGAGCTCTACCTAGTACTTCCTAGCCTCCTCAGACAAGCAGCACAGAAAAGGATACAACTCCAGAATCAAAATCAGTGTTTTCCGTGTTTCAAAGTGATCCAGGAGCCTGGTAATTCTGTCGTGGGACAGAGAGGCAAGAATATCCCTCTCCTGGTGCGCTCGAGCCTTTGTTTTGCTTCGTAGAGGTATGAATTTGGCAGCACAAGACACCCTGTTCCCTTTGTGTACAACTCGTTTCACAAAGCTGAAGCAGCCTCTGTGTAAAAATCAAAGGACAAGCCCTCCTTAGACTTGATTCAAAGCCCTCTGCACAGCAGGTGTAGACTTTTCCACATCCCAGACTTCGACAGCTCCCTACTGCTCAGGGCATAAATTCTCCAATATGAAAAACTCGTTTTCCTGTATGTGAAGTGCTGTTGCCCTCTCCTGGCTATCTCCAAAACTAAGCAACGAGTTCACATCAAGGGGAAAGATGTTTCAGGTGATAGAGCCTTGTGCTGAGAAACGCTGATGCTCTTGGACCCCACGGACGGACACAGTGCTTGTGCACATGTCTCTACGGGCTTGTGATGCTAACGTTGCCAAGAAGCCATACCTGAGCACCTATCCTGCCGGACTCTGGTGTTTTTTCTGGTTGGAGCTACCTGGACCTGTGGGCTGTATGGACTCTCCCATCCTCTGTCAGAAACATCAGGAAAGTGTTTCCAACACACCTTCAGTGGGGTGACCTCCCACTTCTGCCAGTACTTTCACCTTTTCAGACTTTCCCACAGCTAGGCCCACCTCTGCGTCTGGTTACACGTGCTCAACAGTTCGGATGGGCAATTAGATATTCTCCGGCAGTGATGCTATAAAGTTGGAAAATTCATTTACCTTCCAATCTCCTGCTTAACTTCATAAAGGGAATGGAGCTTTCTCCTGGTGGCCACTTTCTTTGCTGCTTGGTCTTTCTTAGCTTTGGGAATGAAGGAGAATGAAGGAAAAAGTGTTAATATTCAGATAACAATGTCTTGCTAATAGCGTGCAAAGTTATTACAGGACAATTTAAGGCAGGAAAAATTACAGGAGTCCTCTAAACTTCTGCACAGAATTAAGTGGAGCTGTTTGATAACAGAACCTGTCAGTATGAACTTTGCCCAACTTAAATGCCTCTATACAAACACATGTAGCATGGGGAATAATCAAAAGGAGTTAGAGACATGTGCACGCCTGCAGGGCTACATGGCAACACGGAGACGTGGTGGGATGGCTTCTATGATGGGAGCATTGGGATGGAAGGATACAGGCTCTTCAGGAAGGACAGGGAGGGGAGATGAGGAGGGGGGGTTGTCACCCTCTGTCAGTGACGAGCAGGAGTGCCTGGAGCTCTTCCTGGGGATGGATGAGAAGCCAACCCAGAGCTTATGGGTCTGGATTAAAGGGAGGGCAGGGACAGGTGATGTTATAGTGGGGGTCTGCTACAGGCCACCTGACCAGGAAGAACGATCAGATGAGGCCCTCTATAGAGAAATAGGAGCAGCCTCATGTTCACAAGCCCTGGTCCTCATGGGGGACTTCAACCACCCCAATATCTGTTGGAGGGACAACGCTGCAGGGCAAAAGCAATCCAGGAGGTTCTTGGAATGCACTGATAAGTTCCATCGCCCAAGTGATAGAGGAGCCAACAAGGAGAGGTGCTATGCTGGACCTTGTTCTCACTAACAAGGAGGGGCTGGTGGGGAGTGTGAAGCTCAAGGGCAGCCTTGGCTGCCGTGACCATGAAATGGTGGAGTTCAAGATCCTTAGGGCAGTGAGGAGGGAGCACAGCAAGCTTGCTGTCCTGGACTGCAGGAGAGCAGACTTTGGCCTCTTCAGGGATCTGCCTGGCAGAGTAGCACGGGACAAAGCCCTGGAGGGAAGAGGGGCCCAAGAAAGCTCATTAATATTTGAGGATCACCTCCTCCAAGCTCAGGAGAGATGCATCCCAACAAAGAGGAAGTTGGGCAAAAATGCCAGGAGGCCTGCATGGATGAACAAGGAGCTCCTGGACAAGCTCAAACACAAAAGGAAGCCTGCAGAGGGTGGAAGCAAAGACAGGTAGCCTGGGAGGAATACAGAGAAACTGTCTGAGCAGCCATGGATCAGGTTAGGAAAGCTAAAGCCCTGATAGAATTAAATCTGGCCAGGGACATCAAGGGCAACAAAAAAATCTTGTACGGGTACGTCGGTGATAAAAGTAAGATTAGAGAAAATATGGGAAGGAAACAGGAGACCTGGTTACCCAGGACATGGAAAAGGCTGAAGTACTCGATGACTTTTTTTGCCTCAGTCTTCACCGGCAAGTGCTCCAGCCACACTGCTCAAGATGAAGAGGGCAAAGGCAGGGACTGAGAGAATGAAGAACTGCCACTGTAGGAGAAGATCAGGTTTGAGACCATTTAAGGAACCTGAAGGTGCACAAGTCCATGGGACCTGATGAGATGCATTCGCGGGTCCTGAGGGAACTGGCAGATGAAATTGCTAAGCCGCTATCCATCATGCTTAAGAAGTTGTGGCAGTCCAGTGAAGTTCCCACTGACTGAAAAAGGGGAAAAATAACCCTCATTTTTAAAAAAGGAAAGAAGGAAGCCCCAGGGAACTATAGGCCACTCAGTCTCACCTCTGTGCCCAGCAAGATCGTGGAGCAAATCCTCCTGGAAACTCTGCTGGGGCACATGGAAAATAAGGAGGTGATTGGTGACAGCCAACATGGCTTCACTAAGGGCAAATTGTGCCTGACAAATTTGGTGATCTACGATGGAGTTACAGCACTGGTGGAGAAGGGAAGAGCAACTGACATCATCTACCTGGACTTGTGCAAAGCCTTTGACACTGTGACACATGACATCCTTGTCTCTAAATTGGAGAGACATAGCTTTGATGGATGGACCACTTGGTGGATAAGGAATTGGCTGGATGGTCGAGCTCAAAGTGTTGCAGTCAATGCTCAGTGTCCAAGTGGAGAGCAGTGACAAGTGCTGTTCCTCAGGGGTCAGTGTTGGGACTGGTGCTGTTTAACATCTTTGTTGGTGACATGGACAGTGGGATTGAGACACCCTCAGCAGTTTGCCGATGACACCAAGCTGTGTGGTGCGGTTGACACGCTGGAGGGAAGGGATGTGCCGTCCAGAGGGACCTGGACAGGCTGGAGAGGTGGGTCTGTGCAATCCTACTGGAGTTCAACAAGGCCAAGTGCAAGGTCCTGCCCATGGGTCGGGGAAATCCCAACCACAAATACAGGCTGGCTGATGAGTGGATGGAGAGCAGCCCTGCAGAGAAGGACTTGGGGGGTATCAGTGGATGGAAAACTGACTGTGAGCAGCAATGTACGCTTGCAGCCCAGAAAGCCAACCGTGTGCTGGGCTGCATCCAGAGCAGTGTGGCCAGCAGGGAGAGGGAGGGGATTCTCCCCCTCTGCTCCGCTCTCATGAGATCCCCCTGCAGTGCTGGGTCCAGCTCTGGGGGCACCAACATCAGAAGGGCATGAACCTGCTCAAACAGGTCCAGAGGAGGCCATGAAGATGATCAGGGGGCTGGAGCACCCCCCTGTGAGGACAGGCTGAGAGAGTTGGGGTTCTTCAACCTGGAGGAGAGAAGGCCCCAGGGAGACCTTCTAGCAGCCTTCCAGTACTTAAAGGGGGCTACAGGAAAGATGGGGAGGGAGTCCTCCTCAGGGAGTGTAGGGATAGGATGAAGGGTAATGGTTTTAAACTGAAAGAGGGCAGATTTGGATTAGATACAAGGAAGAAATTATTTAACATGAGGGAGGTGAAACACTGGCACAGGTTGCCCAGAGCAGCTGTGGCTGCCCCCTCCCTGGAAGGGTTCAAGGCCAGGTTGGACGGGGCTTTGGGCAACCTTCGCTAGTGGAAGGTGTCCCTGCCCGGGGCAGGGGGGATGGAACTGGATGATCTTTAAGGTCCCTTCCAACTCAAACCATTCTAGGATGCTATGATCTTCACCTGAAGAGCCAGGCTAAAGAGCAGAACACCACCAGGGAAATGTCCTCACTTATTTCTGTGGCCCATTGTTTATCATGTAGTCTGAAGCAGAGAAAAAAACATATTTGTATATATATGTAGGTCATTAGATCATTTGCTTTTATACTGGATCATGCTATACTGGTAATATACAAATGCTATGCAGGAATACAGAGTAGATACCATATGGGTACCAGAAGATGACTGCAACAGAATACATATTGCTGTGGCTATGGAAGCCACTCCTGCAGCTGAAAGAATGACATTACCTTCATGTATGATGAGCTCTGCTTTGCACAGCACCTCTCCTCCTGCATTTTTGGCAACACAGGTATAAACACCACCATCTTCCGAGACAGCATTGTCCACAGCTAAAAAATATGTTGTTCCTTCCTTCCCTTGATGGACCCTGTTGCTCTCTGTCAGCAATGAAGTGCCCTGAAAAATGAAATGACATTTTGGCACTGGAAAAGATAAGATGGAAACAGATGTTTCTTCCCTTCAAGAAATGAGATACAGGAGCAGAGCTACAACACAAACCATTCAGGCTAGCAAATCTCACTAACAGAATGCTGGCTGAAGAAGTCCCCCATGTCTAACTGTTTCCCTGATTCCACATTACCCAGTAACATTTTTGTTTCATAACCCATTCATAGGAATACAGGCTTCAGAGGGATCCCCAGGGCTATGTGGTTTACTCCTCAGCTCTCCCAGCACACCACGCCTGAGCAGTCAGCCCGGGGAGCAGGAGGATCAGCTACTTTGGTCCTGCCTAGTATCCAGCTTGTGCTGGCACTTGTGCTGCTTAATTTATTCATAAATGCTATCAAAAAAGGAACAGGAGGGAGTGTGTGTGACAGAGAGCAGATTATGAAGATTTGCAAAAGGACCTTTTGAGACCTCCTGTCTGGGCAGTAAAATGCCAGAAAAATGTATATTAATACAATAAATGCAAAGTGATGCAACCATATTCCCCCACATGAAATGTCTCTGAACTGTTCCTTATTACACGGGAGGAAAACTTCGAGTTACAGTAAATCATTCCATGGCAGCACCAGCTCAGAGCTTGGCGGCAGTCAGAGTACGAGATGTTAGAAATTATTAGGGAAGAAATGAAGAATAAGACAGAAAGCACCATCTTATAAATCCTCGGTTTGCCCAGGGTGTTGTACCGTTGCAGCAATGTTCTTTCTGTAACAGCTTCCAGATGAGGATTGACACAACAAATCGGGGCTCTTCGGCCTGGAAGGGAAGCTCTAGCAATACGACACAATAGATCTGTACAGAATTATGAATCACCTAGTGAGTGGGCAGAGATTAACTTTTCCTGATAAAAGATGTAAGTGCCAACACATGAAGCTTGTGATAAATAAGCACAGAACAGCCAAAAAGAGGTGGCACTTGAGGCAGTGTACTGTCGTTGGGTTGAACCCCTTGACAAAGGACACAGTACGTGCAAGATGTTGTGTGGGTGCAAGAGACCAGATAAGCATGTGGAGAGCTTTACTGTGGGTTAGTAAATAGATAAAAACTCAGCTAGCTTGTGATAACTCTGAGCTGAAAGTGTCGGAGTTTGCAAGAATATTAACAGGGTGTATCGTATATTCTTGCCTTGTTCTTATTCTTTTCAGCGTGTTCAGATGTGTTCATGTGCGCACGTGTGTGTGTGCATGGGAGGGAGTTCTTTGCATTTTGCTTATTTTTTAAGGTTATTTTATTTGTCTGAGTAGCTCGTCCTTGCACTTCCCACACAGAAGAAAATGGAATAAAACTTGTGTGTACAAACCACTTAGCTGGACAGAAGAGTTACAGATAACCAGTATAGAACAACACTGGCTTATTTCAGGAACACAACAGTGTTCTGAGGAATAATGAATTATTTCTCTTTCCTTTCTATGGGGTATTCATTGTCCTCAGTCACACTCATTTTATCAATTAGCTGCAGAAAAGATACAGAGTCTGAAAGTCACATTGACAATTGGAATAAACCACTCTTAATCCCATCCCTGACCCCAAAACTACAGCACACATCTTTGTAGCTCTCAGGCAGGAACCAGTCTCCCTTCCTGCCCATCTTGGTCCCCAAACCATCCTGGTTCCCCTCTCTGCAAAAGGAGCCACAGTGACATTGGAGACAACACAGGGTGAGATGCATCATGGATGGTTCCAGCGAGAACCGCAGCTGGTTCAACAAAGTCTACAGATATGACCCAGAATTGGTGTAAGAGGTGTGGGATGAAAGAGCAAAAGAAACTCCCCACAGAAGTACTGCACTAAAGTCCTTTCTGTGGGTCCTTACTCTCAGCCGGAGAAAAGTCTGCACTTACCTTAAACCACAAAACGGTAGGCTGAGGGGTTCCTTCAATGACTGCCTGAAATTTGGCACGCTCCCCAGAATTCACCTGCACGTCCTCTATTGTCACTTGCATATAGGGAGGACCTGGTGAGACACAGGGGTTTACTGCGTGCACAATACCATCATTTTATTCATAGTGTGCTGGTGTAGGTTGAGTTACTGAAATGGATTTTATAGGACTGGTCATTTAGGATGTAACTTTAGCTTAATATCAAATCAAGAGATATCACAGCAATATATTTGGGCTTCTTTATACAGGCATTCCTTTTGGGCTTCTCATCTTCATGCTTATATTTTACTTTTTGTTTAATAAACAGTTACTGCTCAAGAAATCGAAGTATTTTAAAAAAGTCATCAGGAGTTATTACCAAAAGAGAAGTCAGTGACAATCATGGGATCTGGGAAAGGGAAACAAGGTTTTTACTTACTTGTTGGGATCTTCTCCTCAGTCTTATACACACAGGTTCTTTCCGTGGTCTCAATATAAACTTCACTGTGTACATCCCAGGCCACATCTTCTTTTCTATACCAGTCTCCTGCGCCTGCAGCTGGTGATGTTCTTTGATGAAACCCAAGAGAAAAGATCATTAATAGTCACATAAAGCTACACCCTGACATTGACCAGACAAATAATTATTTACTTAAAATTAATACAAGAATTTTGTTTTGGAGGAATGACTTTCTCTCCAGCGTTTTCTGTCCTTCTTGCACAATGCACGTGTGAACAGGATTCTAAAGAATATCAACAAACCTACAAGAATCAGTTCAAGTCACCACCGGCTTCCTCCACCACAGAGGACTTGCTTTTCTTGCCACAGTCTGGCACATTTGAAAATCTGTGTATTGAGATGATATTTACCCGGTAATAGGAACACTGCGCTCCTGAGTGCTTTCATCTCCAGCAGCTGTTTCTTCACAAGAAGGACCAGGGCTGGGCTTTGGCACACTTGGTTCTTCAGCTGGAATCTGCCTTTGTGCTTTGCCTGGCAGCAGAAATAGGTCAAGTTAGACACATCACCTATGACAGCAACCTGAAACCCAGAGCAAACCTTTGGAGCCATCTCTAGTCTGCCTTGTGTCAGAACTGAGTCTGCTTGACCTTAGCTGAGTGCAATCACTGAAGCTGAGAGGAATTTGTCCCTTCTGAGAAGGCCACATGAAGCAAAGGACTTGAATAACATCAGAGAGACTGAGTGGTGGCACATTGCTGACTGGGCAAAACTAACTTTTCTGTAAGGAAACACACACAGACAAAAATAGGACAGGCAGTCAGTAGGGACAAGAAGAAATAGGATTACCGGAAGAATAATGAGTTCAACACATCCTTTATGGGAGATACTTTAACTGTGTTTGAGTTCCAGCTCATGGCTATGATGAAATCATAGAATCATTTAGGTTGGAAAAGACTCTCAAGATCATTGAGTCCAACCATTAACCTAACACTACAAAGTCTACCACTGAACCATGTTCCTAAGCGCCATGTCTACATGTCTTTAAATACCTCCAGGGATGCCCCATGTTAGCTTCTTACACACGAATGCTTCAATTAAACTTTTCATTATAAGAACAGTTCTTGACTCACTGGTGCAATCATGGACAGCATCAGTGAAATGAGTAAGTTTACATCAATATAAAACTGGTGGTCAAGGCAGGCCCTGCTTGGGGGTACAACTAATATGGAGATAATATGGAGATAAGCTAGTATGGAAGGCCTGGTGATGTTATAGCATCAGCATCAGTGCACCTCCACTGGGTTCTTTGAAAATGTCCTCATAGTTACACCAGAACAAGGTTTGGCATCTGGGGCTTATAGGAACAAGGAAACAAAAAGATGGTGTAGCTTGATGGCAGTTCAGGTATGGTTCTTCTTTTAATTATTTTTTTTCAGATATATCTTCAAAAACTGGTTTGATCTCCCATTCCAAAAGTACCTGATTGTCTTTTGATATTGACTATTGGAGTTACTCCATAGGATAAAGTGCATCATCTCCTGTTTCATCTGAGGAGAAAAGGTGAAATCAAGAGGGGTCTTCTCCCCAGCAGGAAGGGCTTTTGGGGGAGCACTCTAGGGATGTTTGGTGCTGGCTGGTTTTGATAAAAAGCAGCAGTTTCTAGAAATCACATAAAACAGCTCTATTGGGATGGAAAACAAAGTTAGTCAAGGCATCACTGGCAGGGTCAGAGATCCCAGGTTGGTGGGATTGTGCCTTCCTATTGCCAGCACTATTGCAATATTTGCCTTCTTTTTATTCAAAGCATGTCATCATAGGGACAGTTGTCAAGTCTCCATCTTATTAAAAAAATTTCCTATATTAATAACACATCTAATTTTCTCAGATGAAAGGACTGCAAAACCATCTCATTCACTATTCTATTATCTCTGTAGTTATGACTAAGGAAATAATCTGCTAGTTGACATTTTACTTATGATTTTTGAGTTATCCTGCTTCAACCAGAGGATTATTTTCACAGATGATTTCCTACTAGAAAGGCAAAAAGGCTTTAAAACCCTGTCATTTTTTAATGCAGTTATTTTGGGTTCGATTCCATGAAATGCTTCTATCCTCATAAAATTTTAGACAAGACTATCTTTTTTTAAAACAGCATCTGGAGTTTGAGGGCTGAAGACTACTTGATATTGTCCTTTTAAGTTGACACTGCTGGAGGACAGTTACTCTGATCTGACACAGAGACAGCTTAGACAAGGTGCTATGGCAGAGCAGAAGAACGAGTGGAAGGGTTGCTGCTTATTCATGTTTTTTAAAAAAAAAACAACGCAGAGACGAAAGAGTTGTTCTCCTGGCAAGACACAGTCACACATATCATTGGTTTTAATCACATGGAAACTACTAAGGAGTCTATCAAGGCTTCAGGGCCAGTGAAATGCTGGTTAGCCTGATGCACTCAACATCCTAGAAAGTCTCTGACAGTTGATACAGGGGTGTTAAACATATTTCCAGCTTTTTGTGGCAAACAATAAAAGAAAAGCAACCTCCCTTACCCACCCCATCAAATCAGAAACCAAATTACTTCTGTAAATGTAAAGGAGGGATCCCACTCCCTCTTTTCCCCCGAAAAATTAGAAGCAAGTCCAGGGTCAAAAGCCCAAAGGTGGAAAAAAATCCCCTATCCCTCTGTTTTGGGCAAGTGATGAGCCAAACTCTGCTTCAGACACAGTTTTCAAACATCTGTTTCCAGAAAGATCTGCCTCAAACTTGTGTCCACCCTAACCCCAACCCACAGCCCCATGTTTCTTTGAGTCTGGCTGTCCTCTCTTAATCTTCAGCTGCTCAAAACACAATGAAACAGAAAAATGAGGGAAAAAATAGCATTGTTGGCACATTCAATATTTTTTGTCTCTTTTGACGCCTGTGGGACATTATCTAGATTCATGCCAAACCTACCATGCCCTCCAGCAGCCTGGGTTTGGGTACTGGCTTCATGAACTAACACAGAGGGCCCAGCTGCTGTTTCTGAGTGGTCTGAAGGAACAGACCCAGGAAGGCCAAGGCCACCGGCTCCTTCTTGCACGCCTGGGGGAAGAGTCACCAGCAGTGACGCTGAGTCCATGAGTTTCTTTAGAGCTGTCTTGATCTCCTTATCTGCACGCTGGAGCGAGGCCTGTACAGAAGTCTCCATCTCTGACTGGGGAGAAGTCACTCCTACAGACAAGAAGAACAGCTTTTCTCTCTTCAGGGTAAAAAAAAAAATAGCAGCATCATCCAACCCATGGAAATATTTGCAATCCTATCATTTTCCCCTCCTAGAGAGAGCAGAGAGCTGATGCACAAATGCTTATTCCAGCAAGAAGGAAAGTAGCTAAGACTTAGAATAAGAAGGTTAACTAGCATGCTTCGGAAAGATGTATCTCACCGAGTTGAGGACACTGTGCTACACTACACACACCCCCAGCCTCTCCCCAGACAGCGGAACAAAGGATCCATCTCCCAACTCAACCCTACATTGGCTGCTCTGTCAAAAATACCTTTATTAAGATCAGTGAAACGAACCCAGCAGTGACACATTGCACTGATACAGACCCTACGTGCAAGGAGGATGTTATTCTCACAGGGAAGGAGGAGGAGTGAGCAGGTACCAGCCTCATTAGAGAAGGGCAGGGGAAAGAAGGGAGGGCTGTTCTGCTTCATGAACTTGTAAGTCTGAGAGGATGGCAGAAAAGCTACTCTTTGCTCTAGGGTAATGTATTTGTCTTACTTTACAATATCTGAATATTTTTACTGTGTTTTGCACTACAAGGTAGCTGAGATTTTAAAATTTGTACTGGACTATGCCTTTGCAAGATACTCTAGAAGCAAAGTCACCTGGTCCGTACAGTAATGCACAGCAGTTGTGTATAGGGAAGCGTTATACAGAGGAAGATAAAACTCCTGCCTCAAGAGACTCATGGCCTTGAAGGCAGAGAGAAGACAAAAGTTTTCCACGCAGCAAAATGGCTTTTCAAGCATACGTCTTTGCAGAATGGCCACTCAGGGGACAACTACTATGGTTTCATCCTCAGTCAGCGCTGGTAGAAGAAGCTAGGCTAGGATGGCATCATGGGACCTCGGGAGCTCATCTCATCCAATCTCCTGCCCAATATCTCTTTCACAGATCTTGAAGAGGCACAACAAAGGGACAGATGATATCTAGGGAAACCCTCAATTAACCATATGACAGACAAAATGCATTTCAGATTAAGAAAATTCATCATGTTCATGATGTGGTTGCTTGCCAAGCAAGAGTGCAAACTCAAACCAACATGTGGTTCAAGAAACAATAAGAGCGCTTACGCACAAACAGCCCTGACTGGTTTAATGTCATTGACACAGAAGCATGTCCTGTAGCTGTTTTGATCCTTCTCCTTTCCCATCCTTAAGAAAGTAAATTCCCATGACAGACCTTAGCAGGTGAAGTTGAAGGCTACATTTGGATCAGACCCCTTTGAAGACATCTCACTTGATTTTTATTTTCAATGTCCTCCCCATGAGCGTAGTGCTTATGAAATACTTCAGTTCTGGGTTTGTTGGTGGAAAAAGCAAGTTTTGCTCACACAGTGTCCCATACTGCCCATCAGTGTTCATCAGCACTGGGCTGGGTGGGAGTTCTTTAAATATTTTCCTAGATAAATATTTTGATTCTCTGGTGTTCCTGTTGTGATTGCTGCCAACTGGTGCTGTCCTACATGCTGGGCAGCTCCCAACAAGTGAACTGTTTGGAAAGGCATGAAACACTCTTAGTATGTCTCAATGAGAAAATACATTCATAGGTATATGTATACAGGTTATATATAATCACAGGTCTCCTCCGTGCTGCTAATACCACCACTTTCCTCCCTGTTTAGGGATGTTACACACTATGATTCAAGCTGCTGACTTGAGGAACTTTAACATTAACTGAGTTTCGTCTACCTAACACTGCAGTGATGACACACCTATGATGGACAGCCTGTTCCCCAGTGCTAAAATCTCAACCATGAACCTTTCCGCCCCACATCTCCTTCAGCTCATAACCAGCAATGCAGGACTGACACGTATTTTGAAGTTCCAATTCAGCCTCAAAGAAAGACCCAAGAGGACGAGCATAGCTCAAAATCATTGACTCATAGATGTGAGTCCTCCCTAAAAACAAGTTCTTTCACTTCAACACTTGCAAAACTGTCCATAAAAAAAAGGACCCAGAGCCCAACTGCATTAATGTTGTTGGGCTGCAACCCAGATCCTGCTGAAGTCAATCGAAGTGGATGAGCTGATGCACCGTCAAGTGCCGTGGAACAGAGAAGAACACAGAAGACCAGCAAGTTCAGTGACAGCTGATGCAAGACATTTATTGATATAAACTCAGCATCTAACAGCATATCTTGTATTTGATGTTTTTGGTGTGTTTTTTTCTTTTTGTACCTCAAGCAAACTGAAGTTTCCACTTTATTAATACCCATTTACCTGCAGGAATTTTAGTAAAACATTCTTTGTATTCAAATTTTTAATACAGCTGCATGTTTTCATCTACAAGAAATAAACCCCCACACGTCTCATTAGTTATCTACATAGTTTAATCACTTACAAGCATAATTTTTAACCTCTAGGAAAATATTTTGAAAGTATATGTAATGAACTTCTTATAAATCTTTCACTTTTCGAACAGAGTCCTGCATAGGATTTTTAAAAATAATTTCAATTAATTCTTTTTTGCTTAAATTTCAAAAGAAAATGTAAACAGATGTTAATTGCTTTGAGCTAATGAATCAAAGTATAGTTATTTCTTCTACGACCATCTGAACTGCAACCTTTTAGTTTCTTTAGAAAAACCTGAGCGTCAACCAGAACAGGAGGAAAACTGCACCTGCCTTTACACATCTTTATTATCTTTTGGATAAATAGTGTATTTTTGAAGAATATCATAGGGCAAATTCTTTTCTCAGCAGTATCTTTGTAAATCTGAATCGAATCCACTTCCTTCTGTGGAATTATTCTAGACTGATACTGGAATAACTGAGATCAGAATCGGGCCCAATATAAAAGAAATATTTTTAGTTTAGAAAGTATTTCCCTGTTGTATGTCTGTTACTTTCCAATGCACAGTGCAATATATGAAAAAAGCACTAATATATAGCCATCGTATTGCTTAATTATAAAACAAACAGTATAAACCAAGGAGATGTAATAAAAAATGGGAGAGTAACATACAAGAGGTTTGATTTCTTTCACCACATGTAATCACTGGAAAAACATCCTATATCATGAGGGTAGTGCACATGATATTACACATAAAATCCTGTTTGAATAATGAAAGTAAAAGGCTTTGAAATCAGTATGTTCATTTTAGTCAGCAGATGATCAAGGTGCAGCCACAGAAGGAAAAAAATAATGTATTCTTTTCTACAAGCACCTTTTGTGAATTCAGTCCCTGTTAGCAGGAATATTGCCCGGAGGACTCCAGAACAAGCTTTACAATATTACCCAGCTGGGAAACACTGAGACAACATCACACATACATTTCCAAGGCAGAAACTCACGCAATCCTCTCTCTTCATGCTAGTTAGAAATTCAGCTGTGTCTGAGCATTTCTGGTTTCCCTACACCATCTAAATGAAAACATTTTCTATTGCAACAGCTCTACACAACTCAGCTGGGACAAGGTGTTGGGACTTTTCACCCCACATCTCTGTCAGATAGAGAGGGCCAGTGCTTGGTCCTACTGAGATCAGTGACAAACTCCAGCTGACTTCGACTGGGACCAGTATTTAGGCCTATGAGCTCATTTCTTTCCAGGACTGAGCAACTTGTTGAAGGTTTGTGCAACAGCCATTTTCGGTGAAGCCAAAAGGAACGGGCCATGCTCAGTGCATCTTAGCCTTCCCCTCAGTCAGCACTCCTGAGAAACTCAGCAGAAGGCATTACCTCCACGAGACAGCCCAACATGTATGGTTACAGTAATATGATGCAATTGCAACTGGCAGTGCTTCCAAGCAGCCCAATGCATTTTGAACAGTTGTATTTTTTTCATCCAGGCATTTACAGTGAAGATCTCTTTTCTTTCTTTCTTTGTTATTTTTTAAACTGTCTTTGTGTTCCTGCTACCATGCTGTAGCTCAGTGGTGAGTTGCCCTTAGCACATATAGGAGACATCGTCCACCAATCTGTTAACAGTAATTTTTCACCACTGGCACGTACAGGAGATCAAATATTCTTCCAGCAATATTTTTTGATAAAGACCACATTTGTGGTTCTTTGTATGTGTTAGCATTTGATTATATATGCAGAAGTAATGTTGTGCAGCACTTCACTCATGCTGCACAATCGTGCACATTAAATAAATCTATATTTTAAAAGATACGGTTTATAAATCCGCTACACTAGAATGCAGAATAACGAAGCCTACGTCTTTAGACAACTAGGAAGTGAACTTGAAAATAGAGGTCATTTTAAAAAGATGGTCTTATTTACTTAAAGCAGAAGAGAACAATGAGATCCTCGCTTCCTCAAGTCAGTGGGACTTTCACCACTGACTTTAGATAAATTAGTATTTCAACCAAAAGGTCTGAGCGGCCCTTTGCATCCCGAGTAAATGCAATATTTTCTGTATGTTTCATTCCATGGCAGAAGTTTAAAATAATGTAACAAGACTATGTATGTTGAAAGGTTTATGAAAAAATTTTGACAGAGCTAACTGGTGTTAAAAGTGTACAACAAGGTCAAAGCAGTGTGAAGCTTTATGACCTTCAGGCATACGCAGTGACAGGAGATCGCTTTAGTTGGAAACAGTCCTCCTATCCTGGACTGCTGAAGGATGCTGAAAAGCTTAGACGCTTTCACCTTCTTGCCACACCACAATGCACAAATTGGCACTTGAAATAATTTTTAAGTTCATGGATAAAAATGCACTTATTCATTTATATTTCTGTCATAGGCAGGAGAATCAGGCTTTTCCTAAACCTACCATCACTGCTTCGCTATGGAATGATATATGCTTACCTCGATCAAAGCTTTTAAAATTACAAACTGTTCTGACAGACGTGTTCCCTTTAAGACTGGAAAAGCTCTACATATTGTATTTAAATATATTTTCCTCAAAGTTATTCCCTTGTACATGTTACCTTGTAATCTTTGCCACCAGTTCCCCTCACCTACAACAATTCTGATTAGTTTTTTCTAAAACACTGTTTTCTTTTACGTTGAGAATTATGCTTGCATCTGCTCAGCTTTGGGAGAGGTCTTCTGTGCTGATGTGCAAGGTGACAGGCTCGCCAACAGTCCCATAGCTGAGGGTTCTTGTGGAAACTTCAGTTTTAAAGCTTGACTGTCCGTTATCTGCTGAGAGCTGGACTTCAGTGCAGAAAGATGGTTTCACTGTGAAGGAGGGAAGAGGAGAAGCTGCTGCTGTTGCTGCATGCACTCCAGGTGTCATTGCCATGCAGGTATCACTCACATGGAAAGAGATGTTTGAAGGGCCTACAGACTGCACACCGGTTACTCTGGATGCTGACATGAACATGCCCCCAGGAACGTGCTCCTCAAACTGACTGAAAAGTCTTTGCCTGGGGTTGGACACCACAGGCCTCACGAGATTCAGCAGCACTGGCTTCCCAATAGTTGGCTCATTAATCTCTGTCTGGAGCACGGAGATCTCGCAGGGTTTCTCTGCCGTATGGTTCTGATCATCACACCCATAGGTCTCACCTTCTTCAGGAACATAATCTTCAAGATCCTCCAAAGTTAATACTTTGCCATTGTGGGTTAAGATTTTGCGGTCCCGGGTGCTAATGTCATCCGTCTGTAGTTCCTCTGGTTCATCAACTATAATGACATTATCCTCTTCTGGAAGAACATCTTGCATTACTTCAGGTACTCCCTCTTCAACAGGCCAAGATACATCTAATTCATCTGCCTCTTCCTTAACCTCTGGACTCGCTACTGAGAACAGAAGTTCATGCTGGTCTGCAGCAGCTGTCTCAAAGCTGAAGATCAAAGGCTCACTCCCACAGGCAAGCAGCGGGGAAGCGCTGTCTGACCTGTAGTGAGCACTTGTTTCCTGTGGGAAGATCTTCCCTTCGGTTCCATAATCCATAAATAAATTATTTTCTAGTTGTTTGGACCCACACGGGGAGCTTCTGTCTTCGTTGCTGACTTGAGGTTCTTCCTGCTCGGTTGCATACACCACGGGCTGGATATCGGCTTCAGAGAGACTGTCATTAGGCAAAGATTTTGACTGTTCCACCAATTTATTGTTGGAGTTGTTTGTGTTTGGATCATCTTCTGGGGACCGTCTAGGCCTTGAGCTGGGAAAAGTGAATGTCAACACCCCTGA
The DNA here is from genome assembly GCF_031877795.1 of Strix aluco. Classification (NCBI taxonomy): domain Eukaryota; kingdom Metazoa; phylum Chordata; class Aves; order Strigiformes; family Strigidae; genus Strix; species Strix aluco. Next base: position 171,740,638 of record NC_133931.1, on the reverse strand, counting down.
GTCATCTTTTTCTTGTTTTGCTGGGGAAGAGCCTCTTTTCCTTGCAGGTTTTGGTGATTTTTTCACCTTGAATTCAATTATTTCTTCCACTTCAACCCATTTGGGCTTTTTCTCTTCCACCTTGGTCTCTATGATGACATCTCTAGCTGCTGCTCCTTGCCTGTCCTCTGGTTCTGTGACAAAAAGCATGGGAACAGCAGACTTCGGAGTCGCCTCCTGCTCATGTCTGTGGACAGGCTGCCTGATCTTTGAAACATAAACAGGCTCTGGAGTTGGCTCCGCTCTTGGGGAGCGGGAAGGAGAATGACCTGAAGAAGAACGTGCAGGAGAGACCCTTCCCCTTTGTCTTGGGCTCTTCACCACAGTGGTTATCGTTTCCTCTCTGATGACAGAAAGGGTTGGAATGGAGTTGGCAGGAAGACGAGACTTTTTGGGGAGCCACACTCCATCAGCACATGCCATTGTTGGTCAAGGTGCTACAGTGGGGTTAGTTGTGTGAGCACTCCAGCTTTTGGTGAAGCGTGTCATTTTGAAAAGGATACACAAGCAATGCACACACCCACATGCCCATCTCCACTTACTTTCTGTGCCAGGGAAAACCTCAGTGCCCTTTCCCACAGGTAGACCCTAGCTCTGTTAACCTCCTTGAGTGCATGAACACACAAGTATGTCCAGCTGAGAAATGTTCTTCTGGATGCTGCTTGTTTCATGTGCTTGTGTTCACCACCTACTCTGCTACTTTGGACCCATACAGCAGTTTCACCCAAAGATTTTAAACACTCAGGGAGATTAACCTTTTCCTGAGTGTCTTTGGCTCAAGTTCTGGCTTCATCAAACTCAATGGCAAAATGCCCTTTGTTACAGTAGGGTCAGCAGTTTCTTCTGTTTTAATAAACATATCTCTATTTTTTTATTAAAGACTTTGGAGACCAGAGATCTGCATTTTCACATGCAGAGCAGTTATATTAAAAGGGCATTAGGCATTTGGAGACCAGGAAAGGAAAGTTAGAACATTGCCTGCTGAAGTCATCTCTACCAAAATGTATTTATTTTTACTCTTCGTAATACTGTTATTGCAGACACAGCCTAGAACCATCAATTGACATAGGCATACCAAATTGATCTGGGATGCATGATTGTTATTTCTCAGCATATTTCTGCTGGCCTTACTTTAGATTTTTTGACATATCCAAAGCAGTTGGGACTTCTCAGCATCCCTGTATAAATACACAGCTTGTGTCAAAACAATCTTCTGTTCCCATGCCAGGCCAAATTTCGACTTTAGATGAGCTACAGATGAAATTGGATCAAATAGCTTTAAAATCTGGGGACAGGAACACCTAAACCCAGGTTTCAGTGCTCTTAGTGTATATATTTAACGTGCAGTTTTTCCTGCAGATTTTTCAGTGACATTTCTTTCATGGAAAAACTTGAAGGTGAAGACAGTGTTCACTTTGCAAGCACAAGGAAGCTGATGCTCCACAGGGGAGGTCTCTGGTTCAGTGGAGCTAACAGGCAAGGCTGATTTTGTTTCTGTGTTGAGATTCTGTCCCTCCTCCAAGCAATGGGATAAAAAAAGAACTAACTGAAGGGCAAAGACAATGGCAGGAAGTGAGGAGGAATGATTATGAATCAAGACAATAGCCTTTTAATTTCTCTCTTTCTCCTCACCAGCCTCTAGTCACAGCCACATTGGCTAAAAGTCACCAGCTCTGAATTCCAGCTGTCTCTGCTCTGGCTCTTGGACTGAGATATGGAGACCCTGTGAAAGGAGAGCCTGTTTCTCCTGTTGCATTTGTCTAACCATCATGGAAGACTAATCCTCTTAGATATCTCGTAGCCTTTCTCATCTAATGGTCTCAGTTTTGGAGACTTGGTATTGCCTTCTATGGAGATCAGATTTCTTTCCACTATCAATCTCTCCCTTTCAGGATGTGGTGAAGTCCAGGACTGGATCAGCTACAGTGTGATTTCTTTTCTTCTGGAGCACCCTCTCTTCTGCTCATTTCTACCGCTTTACTCTTTCCCCCAGGTTTATCAGCTTTTTCCTGATCCTTCATCCCATGTTGGGCTTGTCTGCCCTCTGACACTACTCTAGAGCTTCAAGGTCTATGCAGAACCTTCATAATGGCCATGGTGCCTTTGTGAATTATACAAAACTAAATCATTTAGAGATAAAAGATGAGAATCAATCCATGTGTGTTTGCACTAGACTTTGCTCTATGTTGCAAGTTAAAATGCTTATATAGGCATTGTCCAATCCTGTCTAAATTGTCTGTTATGTTCTGCTAGTAGTTTCAAATCTGCTTCTGCTCCTCATCTCACTACACATTAAGGAGAGCTGGAATGTGCCCTTGGAGAGCTGTTCCCAAATTTTATTCCATTACTACCCCACTTCCAGCTGAGGTCCACTCTAATGAGTTTATGACCCCATCTACTGGCAAAAGGAAGGGAATTTCTGTTGTTCTAAGATAAATGTACCAACCTCCTTCGGGGCTGCAGTGCTTAATTTCGGAATCACTTCTTGAGCTGTCCAAAGCAATAGTCTATGAAATTTACATGTCAGAAGTTTAGAAATCAGATTAACTGATGATATTTTATATTAGTTTCATATTATATAATCAACCACTATTAATGCTGCTGCTTGTGATCTGAAATCATGAAGGGAAAGGGAGGACTATTAGCTGACTGAGGAGAGATGTAAAATAAAAACATGTATCCAGGTGATTTACAAGCACAGAGATGTAGATAGATGAGATGTACTAAGCTTTAGATATGGTCTGGCTCTGAGTGATTCCTTCCTGCTCATCCTTTCTCGGGATGTTTCTGAACATTATATTAAAAAAAAAAAAAAAATCTGTTTAGCTACTCCACTGATATCTGAACCCTGGTCTTTGAGATGGTACAGGGAGAAGTATCTTTGTTTTCTGGTCTTTGCAGGGTAAAAATGTCTAATGACTGGAGATGTTAACTGAACTGATGTGCAAAAGAGAGGGTCAAAGGCAGAACCCCTTCCTGCCTCTCCTGTCTGCTCTTTGCCTATTCAAGGTGGAAGCTGCTAGGAGGGGGGACATGTCTTATAAGCCACTGGCTCCAAATGGGCTAAGTGCATGGATCATAAGAAATAGTCATCATAGAAAATAATAAAAGAGAGAAAATGTAAGCAACTCTTAACCATACTTTAGTCATCATTTCACACATTCTACTCACCATCTAACAAAAGTAAAAGACGTCAACTTTAGCATCATGTCCAAGTCGAGGACCGATTTTAGCAATAGTACAGCTCTTGAGGGAATGCATTGACCCAAAATATCCATTGTATAGTCACCTGCTGCCATTAGGACATGATTAGAACAGCTTGGAGGGGCTCTGAAAGCCTAGCCCAGGACAATGTCCCCCTTTCGGCACATGAAACAATTTTATTATGGTTTTGTTTTTTTTTTTTGTGATACTTAAAAACAAGAAGATACATCAAGATTTTAATGGCTGATGAGCTTCTGGTCTACATATAACTGAGAAAGTACTGCTTTTTGCTGCAATTATTCTTTATATGTTATAGGCACCCAACATAAACTAGGCTCAAAGTATCCAAAAAGACCAAGTCATTATCAGGAGAAAAATTCATATTAGAAATATAGAGACAGAAGAAGATTAAAAAGTGCATCTTCCTTCTGCTTCATCATAAAAGGCTTTCCTGGAGAATTTAAACTAGAAAGCCAGAAGAAATCACTGTAAGCTATGAGACATTTGTTAAATTTGTACATATTTTCAGGTAGCCAGTTCTCAAAGCTGATTTCATTTCAATACTGAGAGTCAGGCTCTACCTTCTTGAACTCTTCTGCAACTCCAGCAGTGTTCAGTGGAATATTTTCACATGTAATATCATAAAAAAACTGACCCAGGCTGTGTCTAACACTAGTGCTGCTGTTTTTTGAAAGGGATGGTACCATTTTTGTCAGGTGGTCACTTTGCATAGCACAGAATACCATGAGATCTGCTGGGATGGGAATGAACACACTTGCATGGCCAATAAATACAAGCTTGTTATTGGATCATGCAGAGGCAGCAATGCAAAACACAAATGTTACCAAAAAAAATATCAGCACTTACATGATGATGGTTTTCTTGGGCACTTTAGTCTCTTGTTCAGTGACTACAAAGAAAACAGTATGAACAGCATGGGGTTAAAGAAAGGCAAAAGCTGAAATGATTAAATTAACTTTGCTCAGTTAATCAAAATAAACTGGAGTGAAAAAAAAACCCAACTGTACCATCCCATCCATGCTTTCTGTGGTTATTTCCAGCATCATCTTTAGTGTTTCTGACTAAGAATGAGAATTCAGAGTGCTCTCTGAACAGTGATTTAGCTTTGAAATTAAATATTTTGCAGAGAACAATATTGCAAAATCTGTTTATTTTACCATGAGATTCTGACATTTTTGTTTGTCAGGTCAAAGCTAGAAAACAAGGTCCTTTTTTAATTTTTTTTTTTCCTCTAATAAGGTAGTGATGGTGTAGGAAACTTGAAAATGCCTTGATCTGGAAAATCCTGGAGAGCTGATATTCTTTAAACTGTGATTTCATTTACTAGAAAAAGTGTTTCCCTAAACACTGAACAGTTTCCAAGCTTTTGTGGACTAGATGCAAAATCCAAGCTGGTAACAATGAAAACTAAAGTCATTATCATCAGTATAGAAAATCAGCATCAAAAAACCCCCTAGGAAACCCAGGAGAGCCCTGTAATACAGCTGTCTACTCCAGCTCTTATTTGCTATAATTTGCAATTTTTCCTGACCCTTGTCCCAAAACAAACTAGAAGCTGTTGATGCATATTAAGATCAAAAGAAAAGTAATGATGTAGTGATTTTGCAAGTATTTCGTAAAATTGACATTTTTAAAAATAAGAAAGATACCATTTGAATAGCTAATAGAGATTTTTTGGCAGGTTCACATCCTATCTGCTGGAATAAAATTAAGACGCTGAACCAGACTGTTTTGAACACACTTTGAACTGAAAAACCTATTTGAGATGTAGAAAAAACAACAGCAAGCCCCACTTTTTATTTAATAAACTAGTAAAGTTTCTAAAAAGCCTCTTAATTTAATCTCAAAGTTATTTTTCCAGCAATTGGTTTGCAATTTTCCAGCCAGCCTATAATAAATAAGCTCTGGTAATTTTCAGTTGGTGCAATTGAAAATGAACTGCAACTTAAAAATATGTCGATAAACTCACAAACAGTTCTTGCCCAGGGAACTTGTAGTGTCTGTGTTATTTAATAACTTGTGATTAGTGCTGATATTTTCAATAGTGTCCCAAAACTGCACTGACTGAAAATTAAAAATATGTTTACAATATTAGATGGACTAGTTTAACCTGATTTTCCTTCAACTTAACTTCCAAGGGCTCTTGTAAAACAACAAATCCCACCATAATAAAAAAGAATTTTGTGCAAATGTTGATGTTAATATGTGACCTAGAGCTCTGTGTTTTCTTTGCAGAGCCTTATCTCATTTATGCATGTAAAAATCTGGAATAATTTCCAGTAGAGTCAAAGGGGTTACTGCAGAATTAGGTGGGTTTAAACAAAATCTGTTTGGAAATTAGCTTATAGCTTACTGGGTAAGTAAAGGGCAAAATTCTTTTCAAATGTTGATCTCTGAACACATTACAATATATTTACCTATCCTTAGTTAATATTTTCTTTAAATAATTCGAAACCCTTTTAAAATGGCAGAATGATAATTATACAATGATAGAAGATAAATTGAGCGCTCGAACAATTTATTGAACTGAGGTTAGAAATTTTCACTGAATTTTTAAACCCTTAAATCAATGGTGTGCAATTTTTACATAACTTTTAGAAAATCTTATCAAATAATACCATGAGATTAATCCATAAGCAGCAAGTTTTGATGTAAATAGGAATTAATTAATTTGATTCTACACCTAAGCATTGGTGTTTTATACAATTATTTTAACAACATCTGTATTTAGATGATAATTAAATATGTATTTAATAAAATCTCCCAATGTCTGTAAGAGGAAGTCTCTTATAATGTTTACTCTATTAATGTCTGTTCTTGCAGTCCTCCCAAATGACATCAGCTGCAGTATTTCTATATGTGGCAGATGTCAAAAGGATTCAGTACTCAAAAGTTCAGCAGGCCTGGGATGAGAAAGCTGTAAATGGCAAATAGTACATAGGTCCTGATGACTTGCAAATTAGTGCATGACAGATCAATTTTATATGTGCTGTCCAGGGTGTGAGGGAGGATTTAAGCAATCCTATGTGAAATATAGAACCACATGAAAGTAGGATGAGAAAATTTGGATTTCTTTTTGTTTGTTTGTTTGTTGTTTTTTTTTCCCCCAGAGGAAAATATTCTGCATCCATTTTAGCACCAGATTTATCATTTCAACCTGTTCAATAACATTTTAGGAAAACAGCTTTGCAAAGCAGGAGCCCCTGATAAGCAGGTTAAAAGCTGTAAGCATTAGGATCAGCCAGTGCTTCTGTAGGACTAGACTTCTCTTTGGTTAATACGTTAAGTCATTGACTTACAAACGATGCAACATTTAGGATAAGTCAGTTTTTGTTGCTCTGAATGGATGAAAGGTGGTTTATGCCCTTTATTATTATTATTATTTTGTCTGCTTTCTCCGCTCACAGAAGCATAACCCTATTTTTCTATTTTTCCTGCACAGTACATGCTGCTGGCATAAACCACAGGAGCTCTGCTCTGCTTTCACCCCTCTTCTGCCACGCTTTGGAGATTAATCTGCAACGGGAGATGTGCAAATCTGGCATGAACTGCTAAAGCTAATCTTAAAATGAGCAATTCATGGGCAGAACAGTTTCCTAAGTTGTGTGAATGAAATGCAAGTGTTTTGCACTCTCTCTAAAAGAAAGGTTCCACTCCTGCAGTGACTGAGATGGCTGTAAAGGCAGATTGTGCTCTCTTGAATTTGCACTGAAAACCACATGGCCAGCCCAAAAATGACACTAACCGATGATAACAACAGAATAACAATAACAGGATAAATATCCTAAGCATCACCCCAACGAGGGCACTTTATAAAGGTCAGGGGGACAAACTCCTATGCCCTATTTCTTCAGTAAAAGCGTAGCACTAGTGCTTCTCTGTTTTAAAGCAATCTTTGATCTGAGAGCCTCAATTTTTAACTTTTCCCTGCAAGGTGGTTATTACCAAACAAGGCAACCAAATAACCTCCCAAAAGCTTTGCATGAGATCTAAGGCAAGACTGTGAAGAGATTCCTGTTGCCTGGCCATAACTGCACTGGGTGTTTTTCTATATGGTTTTGCTTATCTCCACTTGTGTAGCCAATTTCTTCACCTACAACCAATTATCTCATTATATGTCCTGGACCTGTCTGCCCAGGTGAGAATGCAACGCCTTTCAAGAACACTAGGTTTTCTTTTTCTTGAAAAATGAACAAGTTAGTGAGCCTAGGGTGAATGAATTGCGATAGTAACATGTTAAAAAGGGATGCCAGAGCACATCAGCCCAGATCTGCCATGTGTAGGTTAAGCAGCAAGGTGCAAAGCAAACAGTCAACTTGAAGTCAAAGAGAAGGATCTTCTTTCGGTTACACTTTTTTTTTAAAGTGTCTAAAATTCTTCCAATATCCACAGAAAAAGGATTTTTAAAGCGACTCTCCATTGACTTCAGTGCAGTGACCAGGTGCAGCTGAAGGCAGATCTCAGTGTTTCAGGCTTCAGCCCAAGCTGTGGGTGCTCGCAAGTGGACCCCTTAGTCCAGTGGTTTCCATCCTTTTTTAGATTTGGTCCTTCCACTGAATCAGCAAATTCCCATAGTGTGAATTTAAACCTAATGACAAGAAGTTTTGTTTTGAGACCCATGGTGTTGGACCGTGGACCATCACTGACTGCAGATCAGAGCTCGTAAACCACTGTACTAATGGTATCCCAAATTGTGTATCGGTTTGGTTCAGTATAACAAACAGTATAGATAGACAGGAGGATAAAAACTAAAATAGTTGCAACTAAAGCCCCTTGGGCACCTCAGGAGACTCTGACAATAGTCATTTCACAGAACCAACGATAAATCAGGTAAAACTTAGACCCACCATGCAGGTGAGCTAGGAAACAGACACAGTATCTATTTTCTGTTGTAATAGTACCACACAGCAGTAATGTTGTCCTCTTGGTGAAGTTACAAATAATCCCATTTTTACAAATGAAAAGGATTGTAAGGATGGAAAGAGAAAGCCTTCATGAGATCCATCCGTCCTCCAGTTCTTTGCCAGATGAACCTGATTTTTCCATAGGTAGATCAAGGCTGGTTGTTGATTCTCAAGAAAGCAACAAATTCCCTCCTCGTTCAAGTACATTATGCCAAATGCATCCCTGATGCAATTCTGCTGAGAACAATCCTCTTGCTCCACGGATGAGCCTGCTCTTTGCTCCATTGGCCTGAAGCAGCTCTCCCTCTGTTTCTCCCTGGAGGTGACTCAGGGATCTATTTCCTTCCCTATTTCCAAGTTCAAGCAATTGCACATCATGGGTCAAAAACTATTTCAAAATATTTCTGAAGCTTCCAGGCAAACTCCAATTATATTTCTTCAACCAAGCTCATGAAATTTTTTATTTAGCACTGCGGGAATAACAGCACATGAGTAATTCAGGGCTGCACATACATATTTGCAACCCCAAGAGCTGAACATTACTCTTACCACTGTTTTACAGCCTTTGTTTGCTTTTATGTCTTCTGCCTTGGTACAAGGGAACTTCATGAAGATATCCCACCCTAACAGTGATTTGTTTGTGTTCCTCTACATCCTGTATACAACTTTTTTTTCTCTCTTTAGGGCATAGCAAGGACAAAGCATTCAAATACTCCAAGGTTTATCCTGCTGAAACAAATATAGTGTTGTTATACTAACACCGTTCTCCCTGTAATGATTTTGAATGATTTGATGATACTCTGGGAAAGGACTACAAGGAAAGCAAGCATAAAAACAAGACAAGCAAGTACATAGATCAGGATACAAATCTGAATAGCCTGTTGTGTCTGAATACTCTTAATGTAGTAAGAGGACATCAGTGTCTACAGAGCACTGGCCCAAAGGTCCCTCCAGACCAGGATCCTGTCTCAGACAGGCCCAACAGAAAATGATGAAAAAAATACCGGTGAAGTACCATTTTCCCTGAATATCTCTCTAGACTCCAGTCATTTGCTGCTCATCAGCTTCCTGAGTCAGAATGCCTTTGTATTTGATGGCTCTTAGTGAATGCTGATAATAACAATTATCCCCTCTCAAAAGCACGCTCGAACCCCTGTTATTATCACAAGACAATGTGGAAACACTGAAGATGAGGAAAGAAGGTTCTACAGGTGTTGGCAAACCTCTGGCATTTGTTGACCATGTTTCCACCAACCACATCTGGGACAGCTCTCTCACACCAAGGTTTGCTGGCATGGAGTGGCCTGAGCCCATCCTAGTCCTCTCTCTTACCCTCCAAAACAATAAACTATCTATTATCTGTTATAGATGGTCCCTTGGCTGTATTATCTCCTGAACCATTGCTGGGAACTGTTTGAGAGAGGCAGTGCTGGCTGGCCCATACTCAGCCAGCCAAGAACACTTCTAAGATGTATGAAGAACCAATTTCCTATGCCAGGAAATGTTCCTTACGCAGATGTAGCCACTGATTTAAACTCAGTTGGGATGGGTTTATAGCAAGCATGTCTAACACAACTGCTTGTGGAAATCCCTTGGGTAAGAAGGTAACTTCAGGCAGTCACATCAAAAAGGTGTTAAGAAAGAGATGTGTTGTTGGATGGGTGTAAAATCAGCTCCTATCACCCTACCGATTCAGGTGAAACACGCAGAAAAAACCTGAATAGACTCTATGACTATGTGGTATGCAATACCTGAACAGTCCTAGATAATGGATGAACTAATATTGCTCAGGATATACTGCTGTCAGTTCTGCTTTCTCAGTCATTCCAGATGGTCTTCAGTGGTATTTCAGAAACGATCACAATATGCCTGCAGCTTTACTTACTGACCCCTGTTTTCGCTCAGCAGTACATATGTTCTGCCATGCTGACACACATTTTCAAGTATTCGAACAGGAATAGAAACATTTTTCTTGCACTAGTGGTGGTGAAACATACCCTTCATTTGCTCCTCCTTTTTCATATAATGCACTTATGAGCATTATATGATGAAGTTGATTTGCCAGGTTTGGAAATCAACAGATGGTGATGGGTATAGAGCTGAGCTGCAGTATACCCATGCACATCTTGGTAGACATACAGATACGTGTACACCAAAAATCAACATGGATAAGATGGCAAATATATTTGATCCCCAATGATGTGGTTTTAGAGTAACGCACTGACATACTTACAGGGCTAGTCAAGGATCATACCTTCAATGGTAATGGCTTGGTCGCCTCTCCTCTGCTGGGTCAGGGCTGCAGCACTGTGATGGTAAAGTTCTGCTCCACTTTTTGCAGACCCTAATCTGTTCATCAGCTAAAGAGAATCATGCAGTACCGAATGAAACATGGGATGTCTTTTTATAATAAAACCTGCCTATACTACATTTACAAATTCATTGCAATTACATGACAACGGCAATGGATGAAGGTGTGACCCCAAACCAAAGCTAGAGTTTGAACAAACACATTGCTGCTTGGTGGAGTTAATGATAACGCTTTACCACAAATGACTTGCACAAACAAGTTACAGCGCAACAGCTAATTTAGAGTTATTTGCAGTTTGCTCTGCAGCCTGTGACTTGGTCCTGAGGTAGCTTCGTCTACCAACAGGCACAGATTCCTGCTCTATGCCATGTAGGTGGTAATTGAAGAGGGTTTTTTTGTTTATCATCCATTAATCTACTGAGTCTTACTCAGCCAAAGGAATACTGGACCTTGGGATCTTAGCTAATGGCAAATGCAAGGCAATATGATTTTGCTAAAATTCTAGTAGAAATCTTTAAATTATATCAAACTTCCTAAACATTTCTGTGGGATAATGGTGAAGTTGCTGTGGGCTGAGCCGTTTAACGTGGGTCAGCTGGCCCATGCTAATTTCCTAAACCAAGGTCAACTACTTTTATTGCCAAGCCCTGAGAGCTTATTGCCATTTTATCACAATGAATGTATAGACTATGACTAATTTTTAGAAAATATTTTACAGTACATCTATTTTAATTTATTAGATACTTCCATGTATGCTTGCTAAATAAACAGGGGTTTCAATGGTTCATACTTCTATTTAGACTTAGTTTCTTTCTTTTGGCTTTGGATGCTTTCTTTGTAGCGGTATGAATCTGTCCTAATTTAAAGACAGTCCAGAAACAAAACATGATGTCAGAATGGTCCTAAACTTTTTAAGAGGTACCTCTAGAGATTTGGATCTGAGTTTAAGCTACAGAACAAGCTCACTCAGTTATTATTTGAACCACCAAATGCTCAGATCAGAATATTCTGAAGCTTTTGGATGTTCACAATCCAGATCTAGTTCAGGAGAACTTCACTTTGTATAAACTTTTTTTATATGACAGGAGAAGCAATTATTCAGCCACTAACTTCATGCAATGGATCTCTCCCAGTAAAATGAATTCTCCTACCTATGTCACATCAAATGTCAGATCTTTAACTATCTCTGAACTTACCTCACATTCATAGTGTCCCATATCTTCATTGGAAGGGTTCTTGACCACCAGGACTATTATGCCACTCCGTGGTTCACTGAAAGTCTGGTATTTACTCGTGTCCTTCAACAATACACCATCCTTGTACCATCTGCGTGTGGAAAACATTGAGTATAAGCCAGGAAAAAAATATGCAGTGTCAAGAAGTTCCCAGCTCACTGATCCATCTATCAGACCAGCGGACAAACGACTCGGGAGTTAATCATTAGACAAACATTTGGATCCTGGAAGACAGGTCTACAGGTGGGTAGATCACACATGGATATTAAACTGCACAGGTTTATGAGATTATTATTGAGAAATCTCATCAGTCAATGCAGGGAAAAGGGCTTCAAATCATGAGAAGATATGGTGAGGTTTTTGTCTGAATACCCCAGACTGGTTGCTGATAAAGTCAGCATGTGTAAAGCAGGGAGGAAAAAGAAATGATAAAATGTTGTCAGGGAACTAGATCCGATACATCCTGTGTCAGGGTTTATCTGTAGGTATTTTTTTTTTTCACATGCTAGCTAGAAAAATTGATGAGAATCTCAGAAATGTTGGGATTGGGATGAGCCAGCATTGCGACGGGGTTAAGGTGAAGACACAGAGAAGAAAGGTTCATAACCTTGAAAGAAAGGGCAGGAGACTCTTCTGCCCATGAAAACTGGGAAAACAGGATTTGTTCCAGTGTGACTTGAAGAACTGACCTGATTTGAGGCCTAGGTGCTCCTTCGATAGTGCAGGTAAACTGAGCATCTTCACCCTCAACAAAATAAGCATTTCTAACCTTGTTCACAAACCGTGGTGGCACTGCAAAGCAAAGATAAAAGTTGCTAGTACCTGCAAATATGACCAGATACGAAGGATGTGTCCCTGACCAGATCATTCTCATGATGTCTACACACAACACTAAAGACAAAGTTTTTTGACCTAAGAACAATTGACTGTACCTGTACATCAAAGAATTTTTTTAAAGTATTATCCAGTAGATGTTATACAGAACTTCTGGAATGTCTTAATATCCATGTTTAAAGTATTACATAGCAGACCCCTTTAAAACAATGCATCTGTGCAGAACTTTACCTTGAACAAGGATCTTTCCTAAGGTACTGGCATTTCCAGCAGGACTGGAAGCAAAGCACATGTACTGTCCTGAGTCAACACCTGTTAGGTTGTCCAAGATCAGTGTGCAGGAACCATCAGGATCTTCTATTATAATATGATGGGGATCCACCTCCACAGGCTTTCCATCTTAAAGACAAAGGGAAAAAAAAAATAGCGTAGTATCAATTATGTTTTCTCCTTGGGAACTTCATCCAGCTTTTCAGCTTGAGAGGACTGAGCAGTATTTGCTTTATTGCAGTTGTTGGTATTTGAGGAATGAGCTCTTCATCTTCGTCCAGGTCTCTACAAAACATCTTCTGGGCAAATCACTGTTGAGGGACCGCACACATCATCAATCCTCATTTAAAAGTGAAATTCTCCCAAAGTATGTGCTGTGCTCTGATTTGCTAGCCAAAGGAACACCTCCAAAGTGACTGTAAACATGCATTGAAGGTACAGCAAAGCTGTTTCCTCTGCAATACAGTAATGCTGGGGAAAAGAGTATGTGTGCACAGCTGCCTGTGCTATGACATGGAAACATCTGGGCTAGTTCAAACAAATCGTTCATTGACTAGAAGTTGTCTAACTGCCACAAGATGTGGCTTCATACGGGCAAACCTAAAAAAGAAGGGTATATTAGATCATAGGAAGATCTACATTACTTGAGTTGCTCAGTAATTAACTTTAAGACTAGGCTTGGGTATCTCCTCTAGGTGGTCAGCTTTTAGATGAGCCACTAATCAATTAGTACAAAGCAATATAGACAGAGAACAAATTTGGAGGATGCATTTCATGACTTGCTGCTCATACCTTTGTACCAGCTGACAGATGGCTTGGGAGTTCCCGTAACTTTGCAAGCCAGCTTGACTGTCTCTCCCAGCTCAGCCGTACAGTCCGCCAGTTCTTCCTCAAAGTCTGGAGGGACTGAAACATCAAAATAAGCATGTTATTCTGGAGGATGGGGGCTCTGTCCATAGGATGGCTGCTGCAAAGTAAGATAAGAATAGGTACAGTTTTTGCAAATCTGTGAGGTTCAGAATGGAAAGTTGAGCAGGAAATTTTAGCAGCTAATGACTTTCCAGGTGATATGCTGTCCTTGCTTATCTGAGACTAAATTCAGTCTGTCAAATGTCTGTTGTTGGCTATAAAGATGAGGCATAAAAAAATGGGATTTGTTGCTGATCTGGAAGTATTTTAGGCCATGATTTTAATAAGCACATCCATTATTCAGACACCACACAGCTGTCACAGTTAAGATAATTCCCCAATTAAAATCCACCCTTGATACCCAAACTAGTATTCTGTTGGTCTCATACAATAAAATCTATGCTTTGCTAAGGGACTTTTATTTTAACTTATTACTACCATATGAAACTGTGCAAAATTATTCTGATAGTCTTCCTCATTAGAACACCTCACTAAAAGCACAAAAATAAAATGCTCAGACTTGTTTTCAGTGTGCTCCGAACGCAGTTCTGTTCTGGAATTTTAAGATGCCAACTTTCCTTACGCTGTAAAGGACACCATTTGTAGCTTATACCTGGTCAATAAAGATCTAATATCCCTGCTGATAAATTTTTTGGATAGAAAATTGGTGGAATCTCAAATGGTAGGAAGGACGAAGCAGTCTGAATGACAAGGTAAAAATCCAACGCAAACCCCTAAGCCCAGATACAACAATGCGAGCCAGAAGCCTGGAGTGGAGGATTCAGTACCCAACAAAGTCACAGGGGGCTTTATACTGGTATCAGTGGGACTCCGGGTCATGTCCTGAGACTACTTTTCCCAATGGAGTCTAATGCTCTTCATGCAGTGGGCCAGGACCTTTGTCATCAAATTCTGTGGTCATCTACCCTTCTGCAATCCCTGCCAGATCAAATGCATCTCTAGTGCCAACTCTGCAATTTGTGTTTTAGAAGTTTCAATATCGTGTTCCTCCTCTCCAGTGATGCACATTTTCTGGGCTATTTGGCTGGAAAACAGCATCCTCTGCTTATTGACAAAAAAGTATGAATGTGAAGACAGGGAACTGAGCAACCATTTCAGTCTCTGATTCTGATCCTCCACCAAAGACAGCCCACATCAGTTGAAAGGACCAGGGATAGCCAGGTCTTTTCAGCTCATCAGCCTGTGTTTTCCACACTTGGGTTACAGACATTGAAGAGTAGTTAGAAAGTTACTCATCTGCTCTGCTATTGCCTAAAAACCTCTACAGGTCCTGTAGGACCTCTGTCATGTAAATTTAATTACTTCAGTGATATACAGTTTGGCTCCCCTGATGGTAAAGTCAAACACCATTGTCCCATCCTGACAAAGGTGCCTTCCCCAGGTCAGGTGGAGGACCTACCTCTGTTATAATCATTCCAGTTAAAGCTTACTGTGTGCTGTCAAGTCACATGAGTTGTTATTTGCAACAGTCTGTGATGTGATTAAAGGAAAACCTCTAAAGCTAGTTCAGTTTAAGAGGTGGCAAATGACCCTAGACAGTTTCTCTCCCTCTTTTGTTAATCTCTTTCCTGAATCAGGGAGACCACCCAAGAGAAAACAAGGAGGTTTGGGCTATCTCAGGCCATACTCACTCCAGATAGGCTCGCTGATCCGCTGCTGTATGCCACAGATCTCCTTCACCCAGGAGTTCTTGATAATCACTGTCCGTGCCTGAAGGAGGTACTTGCGGACCAAGTCTTCCCGTTCATGCCAGATCTCAAATGCCCGGTCATCTCCTTCCACAAGGTCATTCACATCTATGTTGTTCAGCTGTGTGACAGAAGGAGGACAACAAAGTCAACACACATCCTGTGTTCTTAGGACTGAATTTCAGCCAGAACCTTTCCCGCAACTGAAATCCAAGTGTTTAGGACAGTTCAGATCCAGACCTAGGCTTTGTGAACCAGAACCATCTTCAATCCAGGTTTGAAATGGAAAAAACTATTAAACATCAGCAAGTCTCCGGCTACTACTGTGTACACTCCTCAGTGGTCATGAGCTGTGCCATTCCCATTAAAGCTATATTAGATGCAAAAGGGATAATTTAAACCACTTGCAAAGATTTTTCATGAGAAATGCAACGTGGTTTGGGCTGAACAGCAGTAAGGGTCACTTTGCAATCCATTCCCTGGTATACCTGACTTTCTGATTACCAAACAGACTTATCACATTTCAGGAGAATAACATCCAGCATTAAAGGGTATCACAGGATGGGACACACCAACCCTACAGTGCAGCACTGTTGGGCCCAGGAACAGCACAATTAGGGACTATTTGAAAAGAAATTACAGAGCAGGCACTCTCCAGACAAAGCATCCTTTTTGTTTTGTTTTGTTTTGGTTTTTTTCTTGGAAGGTAAAATCTGTGTGTCAATGCCAATGAGGACAGAAATAAAGACTTTCAGAAGGGCCTGACTGGGCTTGGTCAAGAACTGCATGGGGTTTTGGTTTGTTTTTTTACTAGAGTTGAACATCTACTGCCTAGGGAAAACTCTTTCTGCCTTTTTTTGCAGTTTTAACCTGAGCCCTGAATGTCTGAAGATGAGCTGGTCAAAGCCTCCCAATTTTTCATTTCTAAACAGGAATTGGTGTCAGGAAAGGACATAACTAGCAGAGAGAACCACAGGGAACGTAACATATGTCTAAACCAGCATTTGCTCCAATTTAATACCAACTCTACAGACTGCCAAACCCAAGGATCTACAAATGCTTGCAAATACTATAGGCAGCAAAATATCATTTACTTATGCAGTTAACTCGGTGAGCTAACAGAGATGAATGAACTTGTACATGTAATCGCATTGCTGCACTGTAAAAATCCACCCACACTTCTAATGGTTTCTGACAGGTTTAACAGAGGGATTTTGGGATAGACGTAGATTCTACTTGTGCCTCAAAGACTTTCAGAAACAAAGGAATAGCTCAAAAGGATTAGTGAAATGTCCCATTTAGATAACCAGAAGCTGGATATAAACATGAAGTTCTCAATGACAGCGAAATGCTCGAGGTGAGAAGATAACGATCAGACCTTCATGATGTTCTTGAAGATGTAACTATAGGTGTCTGTCTTTGTGTCTCGCTTTGGTTTGCAGATCACAATATAATTTTTGAAGAGGAAGACATGTCTTTTGTGTCCTTTCCATGCCATTCTAGCTCCTGGAGCTCCTTCCCACACAATGAAGTGGCCCTGATAAGAGAAAGAAGGAAGAGCACATAGTGATAACTCTGCAATAATTACCATGATGATGTCTCACCATCATTTTTCAGCAAACAGATAAATGTTTACTGTTACATGGTCATTTTGTGTGTGTCTCTGGTTTATTACAGCACAACAGATTGTTTCCAATGCTAAAGGCAATGCATCAGACTGACAGCACTAACAGGGTGCACCCAGTGGTTGTCATTCCTTTGACCTTTAAATGGTATTCTTTGTTGCCAAAAAACCACAGAGCCATGGTAAGTCTACAAAGAAACAGGAATTTGAGTAAGGGTGTTGAAAGTCCTGGACTACTGTCCAAATAGCTGGGTCACCTTTCCTCTGTGCTCCTAAAACACACATCTGTTTCATGAAAGAGACCTGGAGAAGCACACAGGTCTTTTGAGGACCTCTGTCTTCACAGCTGTGGGAGAACATCCATAAAGTGATCTAATGTTTTCACATGGAGCATATGCAATGAATACTATGCTACCTTGTACTGGCATCCTAACAAACTAGGCTCTTCAAAAGAACTGTGTCAAATGAAAACATGTAGATTGAAAAGGCCCAGTAAGCTTCTAACCCTAGAGGAATCAACAGGAAAACCCGCCAATGTCAGTAATTTCAGGAGCTGGCCCACGTAGCTTGCCAATAATAAGAGAGGAGGAGGCAAAAATAAAAAGCTTTAAAATCAGGTGGGAGCCCAGATCAAATCTGTTCTTGTTTGATGAGCGGGTTGGAAAGGCAAATAACTACATTATGTGTGAATTGCTCCATAAGTGTCTATGCTCTGGTGCTTCAAACTTAATCAAGCCAGGAGACCCATCTCTCTGAACAGTAAGAAAGGCAATAAGCAAATACTCACTTTCAGGTTTGATTTCTAAAAGAGCTTCTTGTAGGACCTAAGGCAACTTAGAAACTGGTGAAGGCATGCATAGCACTAACACTGACTGAGAAACTGCAGTTACCTGTCGGATGGGTTCACCAAGGCTTTCCAAGGTCCCCGGATAATTCTCAATGAGTGAGACATGGAGGTTGTTTTCTGCTCTCTGGGTGAGTGCAGACACAATGGCATAAGCCTGCTCCAGCAAAGTGCAGTTTTGGCTATTTCTTGCTTTGTTTCGGATTAATTCCTGTAGATGAATGAAGAAAACATTACTGGACAGTCAGATTAAAAAATACATTTCCTTGATAGCCAAAGAGTTTCTCAATATGTGTTCCAGCTCTTTCCTCAGAGCAAATTTTATCCCATTCTTTTACCATGTGCTGCTTAGCTACTAAAGTGTCCTCTCTCCTACCCATTCTGCAGCTTCATTGACTAGCCAGCCTGGTTTTTCCTTACAGCAATTGATATTAAGCAAAGAAAAAGTTGAAGCAAATACCAGATATGCTTCAGTGATTGAAAAACAAAAAACCCCAAAGCAATCCTAAATGTATCCATTGCATTTCTCTTGTGCTTACCCTGATGATACCATGAGGCAAGCAATTCATGTGGCAGTGCTAAACTAAGAGTTACTATTAGATTAAAAACAGAAGAGGATGGAAAAAAATGTGAAATGGCCGTTATCCTTTTCTTCAACGTTTGTTCCCGTTCCTCTCTTTTAGTGGTGAAGGCATGCTCACTCTCTCTTCCAAGAGACCCTTTAAAATGTTGATGTTTGTGTGCAGGCAGATGTTCAAAATTAGAAACTTAATTTGAACCTTCTTCAAACTATTCAAACTGCTAATTCTGTAATGCAGAAATATTTTGGGACTCTTCTTTCTGACTATCCTAGTGTTATTTCCCATGAAAAATACCATTAAAAAAATGCTACTTTGAAACTTTCATTTGTGGTCTGGGCTAGAACCTGAGATAGTAGGACAGATGAAAGCTTGAAATGTGAAAAATTTCAGGATGGTAGAATGGGGAAAAGCTTTTAAGAAAACAAAAATTTAATGTTATTATAATGTCAGTATAAAACACAATGAGAGAAACTGGTAAGTTAATACACATTGGAAATTGCTTATTTTTATAACATGCCTGTTGCTGAGTATGAAGCAAATTCATACTTCTCTTGGATATACACATACATGCATTCATATATATATGTATACAACCATATATTTTTTAATATGTGTATGCATATATTTAAAGATCATTCAGCTGAAGCTTGCTGAACTTTATGGGGTTGGACACTATGAACCTCTACTTGGATTTATATTTACAAAACTATTTGGAGAGCACCACCACTAGTGATGATTACTGTCTTCCTTACTCAAGCAGCTTTCAATCGTAGTTGCATCAGAAGAAAACCAAGAAATACAAAATTAAAATAAAGTCTGCACAAAGCAGAACATAAACCTATCAGATATAAGTGTATGACAAAAGCTCTTCACCTTGATTATAGTCTGATACTGCTGGATCCTGGTTATGGGTTTTTCCAGGTAGTGCTGCAGTGGTGGGATAAGTGGCTGTGAAGGATCTTCATTAGTTAAAATTTCATCTGTGTATCTCTGAAAAAATACATAGAAGAATGACGAAAGGTTGTTATAAACAACGATAGACAAGATCACTCCCCGGAAAATGCTCATATGATGCTGGTTCATAGACCTACCTCAGCCAAAATTGGTCTACCAGACCTTACTACCCCATATTTTGGACTTCTGTAACCCTCACCCATTCTTTACCAGCTAGCTTTTATTTTAGACTGCAAGGTGTCTGAAATGCTGAATTTGTCTGCTTTTCCAGTGCAGGACCAATGCTGGGGAAATGTGATCCAAATCTTGCAGAACCAGATGGTGTGAAAGGAAAGATCAGCACTTTTGGGAGGTGGGAGGACAGGAGTAAGTAAACCCACTGCCAGCAACTGGTGCCAGACCTTGGTCAAGAGTGGTCACAGTGTTTGCAGTGCCAGTGACTGGAGTAAGTGAGGGTCTCAGCACCAGCACCTGGGGCGGGAAGCCATGGGTCATGGGGTCCATGTGCTAGGACATCAGCCACTGAGCTGGATGTTTATTCTTCCCACTGACCTGGTGCACATGGGTGCAACTCTGTGCAATTCACCAGCAAATTTCCAGCTGGACTAACTGCAAGTAGGAGACCCAAGACCCAGTCATAGACATTAGGGAGGCTGAGAGCTTGTGCTCATAATTTGAGGGATCTGTGAATGTGGGGTGAGAGTGAACACGTGCATTTGTTTTCCAGTGAGCATCAGGCTGGACTAGCTGGTGAGTAGGTTCATGGAGAGGGTGAAAGTACTCAGGATATGGGCATGGATATCGAATGGACAGATGGGCCATGCTGCTACTCAAGGGATCCACGAACATGCATGTGCTCATGGATCTGGAGTGTTGTGTGTGTGTTTGCACTAGTGAACTTCAATCCTGAGCAGCTGGAGAGGAGAAACAGGATTTCCCTACCTGTACTACTATTTTGTATGAGTTCACTTGGTCTTAAAATGTGGTGGCCCTTAAAACATCCCTTAATTACAATTACATAATGACAGCCACATTCACAACTGTATAATCTTTATCATATTCATATATGCATAAGCATATCTAAATATGTTCCCATATTGATTGTACCAACCAGGAAGAGCTAGACAGTGAATACAAAATTATTATATTTAGCAGTGATTTCCCACAAAAATATTTAATAATCCTTTTCAGGATCACATCTTTGATTAATAACTACATTTCTTGATGAGTTATAGGATGCATGTTCAGCAGGTACTTTGGCTACTGGTTTACCTTGTAGAAATCCTGGACAGCTTTGCTAACAACAATTGACTCGGCCTGTACCCTCCCCACGAGGTACTGGATGTACTTATTAAACTCTGCCTCGTGCTTGATAAAGCACATAGCCACATCATCGTCAGTGTCACATTTCTGCACGCCTCTGAGGAAGACGCTGTGGAGACAAAGAAAAAAGGACATCTGAGGAGAAGGTGATGGAACAAGGCTAGAACAGAGTCCCAGCATGCAGACCTTTAAATCAGATGATTTCTGGTTAATGCACATTAAAGGAAATGACTGGAGGAAATTAGGGATGTTGCCATGTTAGCATTAAACTTCTCAATGCCTCTTCATCCAGCTTTATGCTGGCCCTCTTAGCTTGAATGTATGAAATGCCCTGCAAGGAAAGTAGGGATTATTTTTAAGGGTTTAGCTCAAGTCGGGAAGTTAACTCCTCTCCAGATCTTTACGCCTCAGTTTAAGGATCAATGAGCCATCCACATGGGTGAAGATAGAGATCCTCACTCTGTTTCACAACGGATGTTGAGCCAGGTTCACGTGCACAAAGATTTTTAGCAGTGTCGGTAGCTGATGACATACCTCAGCTCTAGCAGTTGAAGCTACTTTTGGGCAAAAACAAAAGGAGGGGGAGAAGAGAGAGAGGGAGGAAAGAGAAGGGAAATCTATTCTCGTGGCCCAGCCAGGAAAAGTGCCAGATGTCCCACATAAGCATCCTCCCCACTGCAGAGGTGGTGCTCCCCATAATGATTTCCCCAGAGTAACTATATATTTTTCACTGTAACCTGCTCAAACTCCTTATTGGTTGCTCCTGCTTACAATGCTGCTAGCACTGATCGGAGCACGTGTTGACCAGGGAAGATGCTGCATGCTCACTGGTTGTTGAACTTTGGGCGTGCATATTATTGATGACCCCCCTAAAGTAAACCAAAAGTTAGGACCACGGGGTAGGAAAACAGGGAGGAAAGGGTGATTCTCATGCTGTTGGCAGGGACTTCCCTTGGGAACAATCACTTGCCATGCCAGCAAGGGTATCAAGGTGCAAAAGGAGGCCCCTTAGCAATGGGAAGCCTAAGGCACGTAAGACATTGTACAACATCTCCTCTCCCTGGCAAGTAAAAGTATTTCAACCTGGACCTTGGGAATTCACTTTGTGAACAGCCGATCTGCAGGAAATCCTTTCTTGGAGTAGGCAGAGGCATTGTGCCACGGTATTGTACCCAAGCAGCCTGCTACAGCTGGATGTGTTTTGAATGCATGGACGCTGGCATCAGTTTTAGGTGAAGACACCACTGAAGCATCTGTAAGACCATGCTGCCTTTTTACAATAATTCACTGCTTCTTAGTTAAATTTGCTTAAAAGGATAAGAAATAAGCTGGATGTATGAAGCCTTGAAGCTCTGAAGGGTATTACGGGAGTCCCAACCCTGTGCTCTGACTTCAGCTATGCCACCATCACCCAAAAAGGACCATCAATTCCCTTGCACCTCAGCACTGCCAGTGCTCCGCATCCTTCACAGTAACGACAGTTACTGTGGCTCTGACACCAGGTAGGAGCCACTGTTTGGTCTCAAATGAAGGCGCATGGGAATGCCCACCTGGAATGGAAGCGAGCAATGTCATCAATATTTCTAAAGATGGTGGATTTCTGACTGGCAACAGCTCCAGGGACACTGGGACAGGTCTCAGTGTACTTAAGATGATGAGTCTGGAGGAACTGTAGATCTTGAATGTAATCCTCTTCTGAGATCAACAGTTCTTGAATAAGAACGCTGAAAGGAAAACAAATGAGCAAAAACAAAGCACAGAAAAATCATCATAATTATCCTTGACATGCTGAGAGACTTTTACCCCTAAAATAGAGATACTTGATCAGAGAAACAGACTCCCTGCAGTGTGTTGACTAGACCCCATCTGACCATAAGAGGAACTTAGGTCAGGAAGTGACACTTACAGACATCTGCTGTTAGGGCAGACAAAACAAAAGTATGTAAAGTAGACAGTAGCAACTTCAATGACACTTTATGCAATCCAGAAAGCAAATATCTCTGTGACAGCACGCTCAGTAGTGTGCTACACTACAAGGGAGTAACACGAGGTTGTAGCTGTTTTTCTGAGAGCGCTTTCCCTCCCTCTTTAGACATCATCCTCAGATACAGAGCACCCCAAAGTACAGAAGTACTGAAGTTTAGGAGTTTTGTGATATCAGAGATCTTCCAGAATTACATCACGTAAACCTCTCTTTTCAAGTCACCCAATACGATTTAGGTTGCCTGGAATTTTCCTAGGCTGAAATCCTAGGCTAAAAAAATACAAGTCTGAGAGAATCTACACTTTCCTTGGTTTTGGGAAAGAGGAGGTGGCAGGACTCAGAAGAATAAAAACAGTGACTCTTACAAGAGGGACCTAGATGCCAACATTCATGTTAATTCACAAGGCAGGAAAACTCAAAGGTGTAAATACCAAATGACACAAGCTCACCTTAGCTTCCTTTTATATTCGTCTTCAGAAACAAACTCTCCAGGGAACTCGGGAGCTTCTGTTGTTCCCCACTCTGGTGACAACTAAAATACAAAAAACCCACCATTGTTCTTTTAAGTTAACAGTGCTTTTACCAGTGCACACTGAGGAATATCCCTGATGTGTTTCATCAGTTCCTAAACTAGTGTGAAATTTCTTTTTTTGCTGGAGGATGATTAGGTCTTTCAAACCCAGGCACACCCGCACACCTACAAAAATGTTGTCTTATCAGAACATGAAAAGGCCCAGTGATGTTACAGAACCCTTCAACAGTCTCCTCATCCATCACTCTTTGCAAAAGGGATGGCTCTAAACTGCAACAGGGGCAGGAAATTTTACACAAAAAATAAACACAGCATGATCACTCACCTTTAGTTTCTTGTCCAGATAAGCTGGAGATACCCAACCTTGTCGAGAGGGGCTAGACTTTGTGGGTTTGGTCCTGACCAGCCACTTCAGAGGATGAGCTGAGTCAAGGACTTCCACATATTGACCTTCTTTCAAAGTGATGGTCTCCCTGTCAGGAGCAGCAGGCACGTAGTCAGCTGTGACCATGTAGACGTCAAAGATCTGCAGGCATGAAATGACATTTATTTTGTGCTCTGAAAATAAAATATAATAACACCAGCAGAACATAAGTGCTTGTCTGTGTTTAATGTTTTATTCTCCAGCCCTTGTAAGGGAAAGAGAATCACTCTTTGCTTTTTGCAAGTAGAAGACCAAGTCTCCAGGAGGGTCAGGCCATATTTTCAAAACTATCTGAGGTGTTTTGGATTTACACCATGAAACAGTGGATTTTTCTCCCAAGGCAAAACAAACAGTGGTCCTGAAAATGTCAAAATAGGTTAACATTTCCAAAGTTTTAATTTTACCTTTTTTTTTTTTTAGGAAGTGTTTGAAATGAACACCTAAAAAATTTCTAATTTTCACAAAATTATCATTTTTCTCATGAAGAACTTAACAAAATTCTTCTGACCAACTCTATCTAAGGCCACAGAAAATCAAGCGCTGGCTTTCTGAAGCTCAGACATGAAAGAAAAAGGTGCCAAATAATGGGTATGTTTTGACCGTGTTGACTTGAGCAACTTGTTCAAGATCACACAGTGAGCATCAGAATTTGAGTCTCTGTGCTCTGTATCACAGACACAATATTGAAATACTACATAGACTTACCAAAGTAAAGTATATCCCTAAAGGGAATGGAGATCCTTAAAGCATATGAGACTGGTCATTCTAAATAAAGTTTTCTCCTTGTCCCAAACTTGTCCATAAAGATATCATACCTCTCCTCTGGAATCCCCATCTTCAGATTCAGAGGAGGACTCCTGAGCAATGGATGAAGGTCTGGATCGTCCATGGCGAGGGGATGCAGAGGGAGTTTTTGATTCATCATCACTTTCTGCACCTGGCACTCGAAGTGTAGCTAAAAAGCAGAGCAACAGCAAAGCGTGAATTAAAGATCTCCAATTTGGATGTGGACCAAATATATAACAATTTTCAATTTCATAAAAACAAATATTCCCTAGGAAGAGCATTTGTAGTATTTAGTGTGATCTTCTATTGATATTTAGGATTAAATATATAATCAGGACATTTTAATGCATGAGGTTGCAGACCTATTGCACATATTGCCACTGCACTGCAAGAATATTTGTAGAAGAGCTAACGCCTCTATTTTTGCTTCAAGATAAAATTTTGCTACAAGATAATTGGTATATGATACCCAAACCAGGATTTTTCATTTAATTCAACAAATCATTCGGTTACTGTACAGCTGTGCACACAGTTTTCAGCCTCAACTTGATTTTAAAATCCCATCGTAAGATAAAGCTTGAAGATGTGGGAAGTCTTCAAAACACAATTGCTTTCAGACTCAGGAGTTAGGAATATCTGAGGAACATGAAATCCCTAAGATGTTCAAAATACACTTCAATTTTTACTACTTGCCCTCCTCTCTAAAGCTTACAGTTACTCCTACTTATTTAAAAAAACACTATATGCATTAAATGGACACTAGCTATCTCAAAACTGCAGACTGTAGTTCAAAACTGTACACTAAGTCATTCAAAACTGTAGACTAAGACATGCAGTTTGGATGGACTCCTACTAAAAATTCTTAGTCCGAAGCATTTACAAATGTTCATATGCTTATGTAGGATGACTGTCTCAAAACCTGCTTCATATTTAAAGTTCAAATGACACCTAAAAAAAGATTGCATATTTTTCTACACTAATTAAATTGTGTTTGCCAGGTTCCTTACCCTGACTTATTTTGGCAGATACCATTTCTGAGATATGGGATGTGAGTTTCTGCAAGAACTCTTCTGAGCCGACATCAGCTAATGAAATAGGGCTTTTGGGTACACCTTCTCTACCAGCTTCAAGGTCTCCTGGAAAAAACAGAATTCTCCATTAAGCAGGAAATGGCATTGGAAAGTCATCTTTTTTGAGAAACAAAAGCTTCTGTGGAAGGAAGGTCTAATTTTCTTCACTTCCTGTGTTTTAAAAACTGTGCTTGCCCATATTTAATCCAAATAATTCACCCTTGAACTGAGACCAGTCCTGAAAAGTTCCAACGTTTCAGACTGTTTCAAGGAAACAGGACAAAAGTAGGTGGTAATCACGAAATACATAGACAATCCCAGCTGTAGATGTGAAGGGCAGGAATAGGAGAGAGAAATAGCTTCTCTTACCTTCTCTTGTTTCGGAGGGATGAATAGCTCTGAAAAAGAAAGAGTAAAGCAGAGTTAAAAGTTAAAATAAAATGTGCAAATGAGAAACACCCCCTCCTTCTCACACCTTGCATGTGAAGCCTGGGAATATCTAGAGTAGGAGTCTGTTTTGGACTACAGCTGTTGGTAGCCAATACTCACCAGGGCCAATGTGAGAAATGAGAATTGGGGCATCTGGCTCATATGGGCACAGAAGAACTTGGGTGTCTTAGTTTTTAAGTCAAATCCCATCTGAGAATTCTCCTTATTCCTGACTTTTATTTCAAATTGTTGCTTAAGAAGACCTGGCTGCTCAGGAAGTGGGTTGCAGAACAGAGTAGCCTCCATCTCTCTGGTGCTACTGGGACTTTATTCCTACTGACCCTGAAATAAAACTATTGGAGTTGGAGACATTATGTCAAGTGAGATCTGTAGCCTCAGTCAGTTCTCAGTGAAATATTGCTTAACAATTTCCAGTGGTTTCATCACGAGACCAAGGACTGGAGAGTATGCAGATGCCTGTGGTCCTGCCAAGAGATCTCCCATCACATCAGGATGTTCGTGTGTTGGGGAAGCAAGCTGACTACTGGTTTTGCAGTGGTTTTGAGGTCCAAAGATACCCTTGTTACACCATCAGCTTTTACCAGCACCAAATTCATTCATGCCAGCAGGAAAGAGGCAGGAGACTCTATTGTCAATACTGAGTGAAAATGGCTTCACAGATGTGAAGAACTACCAGCATTTGCTTGTCATCTGATGAGGAGTGTTTGTGCTGCTCCCCAAGACTACAGTTCTGACAAGACACTAATATCCTGAAGTCAACATATCTGCCATTCCTGTGTTTTTTGGAGGCAGGATATAAATTTTCATTGCATAAGCTGATCTGCCCTAATTCTCCGTTAGTACATAAGAAGCAGGAGGAAGCTCACTACACTTGATATATGATAAAACATACATCACTATGTATGCCTAAAAGAGCACATCCTTGGGAGACGTTGCAGTGGAACAGTTGAATTCACACTGCAGCTTTCTTCACACTTCAGAGGTAGACTGGTCAAGCCTTTTAGGCTGGACATATTCTAGAAGCTAATGCGTGTTCAGTGGATACCACTTTTTAGACTGTATCTGCCTAGTATCCAAGCCCAGAAAGGTGAGTTGAGGAGGTTATTCTTCAGGTACATTTGTAAACAAGAAGTTTGTGAGTGGACCCTTTTCATCTACTTCTTTTTCTGTGAAGCATCAGTGTATTTCAGTGTTGGTCAGACCTTGACCCTGTGATTTCTTTTGGCATTCTGCTTAGAAGATGAACAAGTAGCAAGAGTTTTGTATGACCTACTCATATTATTTTTTTGGCCCTTGTTCCTATCCTTGTTCCTGATAGTCAAGGGCATCTCTAGTACTCTCCATCCTAGGACTTCAAATTATTTTAACTTTGGTGCTGAGATGTGAATATAAGATGTCCAAAGTGGACACTGCCTAAAAGTGACTCATGGGAACTTCTGCAGGGTGGTACCTGCATTGCTCCACCTCATCATGCATGGCCAACCACTTACCCCAGTGTGGTCATGATGGCCTCTGATACCATCACACGCTCCTGGGTCAGAACTTCAGCCTCCTTCACTGCAGGATTAGGGTTTATCATTAGAAGACAGATGACAAAGAATGTTCTTTTTACGTATTTAATGTAGGTACATTTTCTAGACATGGATTACTGGGAATACTGGAATACTGAATCTGCCCTGTTAGCAGCTCCTGACCTGGGATACATACTCCCATTCATATGATGCAAGCAATTTGCTCCTCTCCCTGCTCATGTAGATGTATGATTGCCCAATTTCTCTTACTGCTCAAGCTATTCTTCTGTAGCTCTTGGTACAGTAAAAATATGGGATGCAATAAAGGATAACAGAAAAATTGAGTCCTTCACAGTGCTGCCCCTACTCCTAGCCTATATTTGCTTGTCCCCCATCTTACTGAAAGAACTGTGCCAGGAGAGGCCCTGGAAAGTTCAGCAAAATGGGAAGAAAATAACTCTAGCTGCCTCAAGACAATTCTACAATGCAAAACATCTTAACAGAGTGAAACAGTCAAAATAATTTTTCAAATAATGACTTTTTCTAGGTACTTTACACAGCCTTTCTTTCTTCCTTTTTCCTTTGTACTGAATTTGGTTGTTTCTTAGACAACCTGCTGTTAATACAAGATAGGGTCAGAAATATAAAACATTATAGAAGTAAAGAATGTAATCATTTGTAAGGCAATAAAAGTCATGGCTAATCTTGGGAAAATGCATTTTTTTCAGTTGTGATTTGATTAATTTTCCTTATCAGTCATGCTTGTTTTTTCTCTTAGGCACTGTATAAAAGGTAACGTAGAGAATGTTTGCAGTGTAACAAAGATTTACCATCTGCAACTTCCAGGGTGGCGGTGCAGATGGACTGGCCAGCCTTGTTGGTAGCAATGCATGTATAAGCTCCACTGTACTTCTTTTTAACATCCAGCAGGATTAGACTGTGATGCATATTTGAACTGGCAAGTTTATACCCAGGAGTGTCTGGTTTGATCCAGATGATATCTTCCTGAGACTCTTCTTTCAGCCAAGTAATAGTTGGTGGCGGATGTCCTAAAGGAAAACCAATTCAATGAGCTTTAATTTTCCTAATGGTGTTCCTTCCTTACAATTATAAACTCTGCTGTTAATAAATGCCATTTTGATCTGTTTCCCGATACTTCTCCAACAATAACAGGAATAATATATAATAAAAGAACGTAAAACTTTCTACAGCACACTTATAAGGACATTAAACCTTTTTGTAAAACCAAATCTGTTAATCAACACATCTTCATAAGACCAATAAGTGTTATTATCATTAAGTCTCTTACAAAGTTGGGAGTAGAGTCCCAGACTTCAGATACAGGAGATGAGGTTACAATGACTCTAGAGAGAGTCTAGAATGTGTCATGAAGTTATGCAATTTGTTATGCAGAGAGACAAGGTATCTATCCACTTACCTTCAACTTTTACAGATAATGTGATGCTTGCACCTTTTTTCACCTTTTTATTAGTAAATCTTTCTAGGAACCTTGGTGGTATCAGCTGCTCATGGGAATCTGAAAATGACATTGATGAAACATGGTGACACCTTCTGTGTGAGTTTAGACTACTGAAAAACTCCTAGAGGTTCTGTTATCACCTGCTGTGACTTCTCTCACCTGTTTCTGATGGCTCTTCTTTCTCATCAGGATCTGTAACACAAGGAGAACAAAATGACAACTACAAATACCTTTCTGTCCATAAGCTGAAGAAAAAAAAAGTGACTCCAGAGGATTACTTCATGCAGGAGATATTACACAGAAATGTTAGTATAATTTATAAGAGATCCTCAGTTTTAATAAAATGAATCATTAAAATTAATGAGGCTGGGCAGAAATAAAATGTATGTTTATGAGACAACAGTCAGACACTAGAGAAGTGACATGTCTCATCTTTACACACAGTAAATTTATAGGTGAACCAAGTTTAAAGCATGTCGTCTTTTATCTACAGACTTTCCCACCTCACTTTGCTTACCATGGTAGGCTTTCTCAAGAAAAATAACTATATAAAATGGAAAAAGCCACTGGAATAGAGAAAAGCAGGTGCCAAAAATAGTCCAATACCTACCTTTGACTACCAGCCTGGCCGATGAATATGCAGAACCAGCAGAGTTGATGACAAATACTGAGTACTGGCCAGCATCTGCCTTAGTGACGTTGCGAATTTCCAGTGAGTGGAATTCCTGTTTATCAGTCTTCAGGATGCGATCCAAGGCCTTTAACGGCTGCCCATTTTTGAACCAATAGAGACGAGGCTGCGGGTACCCTGCGAGAAGCAGTTACAGACACAGAGAACAGAATGCGTTGACAACATCGATTTGGGAGCATCTCCAAACAGGCAGACCCTTCTGAGCAGGAGCCAAGGAATCCTTAGCTCTGCCCCGGGATGCTGTTTCAAAGATTTACCCCATTAGGAATGCCTGTAAATTCGTGAAATTCTAATTATCTGTTAAAGTTCCTTCCTGTCTCTTCAGTTTCTTGCACTGCCCATATTGGCTGCATGTGCAAATGCCTTCCAGGTTGGAAAGGTAAGATCTGATTTGCAATGTACACAAAGAGAAAAGTTGAAGCCAAAACAGTTCTCATCATTTTTATACGCGGATAAAACAGGAGAATCCCTACCTCTCCCTACCAGAGAGAGTCAACATCAGGAGGATGTTTTTGCAGGTTTTAGATCATAGCAGCATCCCCCTCATAGAGCAAGACAAGTCCAGGACTGTTTAATTTATTAAAGAGAATAAAGGACACCCTCACTATCTTTTTTTTATTCCTTATTGGTCCTCCGTAACTTATGTACTCAGAGAATTACAGGACTCAGTTTTCAGAAGCGTATGCCTGTAATTATGCCTGGAGACATGGACACAGGATGAGACACTTAATCTGCCTGAGTCTGTTGCAGTCAACGTTCATCAGTCAGAACACATTGTTCTAGCTGGTTTGTGAAAACGTGGTGCAAGATACACAGACTGGGGTCACAGCTGCGGAAGAGCACATCAGAAAACCTTGTCCAGCACTTCAACCTGACAGCAAACCTGGAACAACTGACAGTGCTGTGGGCTACCCTCACCTTTCACCTTCAGGTGAAATTTAGCCAATGATGCTCCAGGTGTCACATGAATGTCATGAAGCTCATCGAAGATCTGGGGCAATTGTTCCTCCTCAGTGGTAGATTCCTCCTGTTCTCGGCTAAGAAGCAAATAGAATTAGAAAGAAGAAAGTCACCAAACCAGAAAAGAGTTAGGCATCAGAATTACCTATTTTAGGTTAATTCAGTCTGTGGGTTGTGTCATCATGACAACAGATTTAGCACCAGATGACATTAAAAGTAATGGACTGATACCGTGAAGACATATCCAGGCTAGCCTGAAAGCAGCCAGAGCCAGCTTGTGCATGATAAATGTCCAGCTGTTGCAGTTACTGCATCTCAGCTGGTCTGGCTGTTCCTTTATGACATTAAACTGGCTCTGCTAGATACAGCAAAAACAAGCTTGACATAAACATACATATTGACCTTACCAAGTCAGAAGTTAGAAAGAGGTAGAGTTTGATATTTTACCTTGAAATATATTCTTTGGCACTGTAGTAAGAAGATGTCTCTGTTGCATCTGCTGCTGTCTCATAGTCAGTGCTGGTCACTGTTAAATGGAAAAGGAAGTGTTTTCTATAACCTGAGCTTTGAAACTATTTTTCTTACTATAATTATAGTTTCCCTACTAATTTGAGTGACTGGCAGGTCAATTCCACATTGCTGCTACAGCAGGATCCCACATGTCCCTGGATTATGGAAAACACCTCTGTTTATCTGAAAAACTTTGCTCTGAGCCTTGCTTTGGAGTTGGCAAAACCCAGCTGAACCCAAGAAGTTTGCAAGTGAAACATTTTGTGGCCAATGCATACAGGTTTTTTAATACAAAAGGTGTTTTTCTTGAAAAAAAATTTATCAACCTCTCAGCAGGATTCCTTCCCTTGTTTTTTCTACAGTGATTTTGAGACTTACAGTCTACTCGAAGCTCAGCCTTGGTTGAAGCAACGCCCATGTTGTTTTCAGCAAGGCAACGGTAAACACCCATGTCAGTGGGGACGACAGCTGTGATGATCAGCTGATGGCATCCTTCCTGGTCCTCATTGATCATGTAATGGTCATTTTCTTCAATAGCTTTCCCATCCTTGAACCAGCGAACTGTGGGGAGTGGTTTGCCAACGACAATGCAGTCAAAGCTGACTGGATATCCATCTTGTACCTCTTGGTTTTGGAGCTCAGTCATAAACATGGGAGCTAAAGTTAGGAGAGAAGAAAGGAAAAACTTGGTTGTGTTAAAAGATGTATTTTAAGAGCTTTGCTGCCCAGTGCCTGAAGGCTTCTGGTTTCTAGGTTTTTTAATTGCGGAGTGATATCTTTTCTCTATGACAACAGTGAAGAAGAAACTCCCTGACAAACACTATGAAGATATTCCATAACACCATAAACATTGCAATACCACAGCTGCAAACTACACCTTGCCTCTGTTCCTCTCCTTGCCTTGTCTTTTCTCCATCAGGACTGCTCTGAAAACGGTTTCATTTATTTAAGCATAATAATCATAGTATTTATGGCCGTATTATTGTAGTAGGGGACATTTCTATTGTGAAAAGGAGTTTTGTAGATAAGTCAATACTTTGCAACTCCCTCCTTCATCACTAACGTCCCTCATCTCCCTTAAAATGAAAAATAATAAAAAATCAATCAATTTTTCCAAAAGTGCAACGTTTCCAGAAAAATATCTACACTGAATGAAAAACAAAGGCTTTCTGGAAGTTATTAGTGAGTGAAAAGATAACATTCTGACCTGCTGCAGCTGTCTTTTCCAAAGAATAAACAGGTTTGCTTCACCTACCTGTGTCAGAAGTCAGCAAAGGTGGTGGAGGTCTCACTACTGGTGGTGCAAACTTCCCATGGGTGGGTGGTGTTGCTTTCCCAATACGCAATTCAATTTTTTTAGGGCCTTGTTCCAAAATGTCAATCTCCACGGGAATTCCCAGAGCACCAAACATCTCTCTGAATCGAGTGGCGGCAGTTTTTGCCTCAGACAAGATTTCAAACTTGATGTAGATGTACTGATCATCCTCACGATATGTCTGATGGTCAACCACCTCTATGTCCCCTTCATCTGCACTGACGAAGAGTTCTTCCTCCACATCAGATATCTCTGTTGAGATCTTGGCCTTGAAGAGTCTGTGAAGTCTCCTTCCTGCTTTACGGAAAGCATCATCCAGATCACTGCCAGACGAGCTCTCTGTCTCACTGTCAGTGCTTTGTTTAACTTGCTTCTCCTTACGAAGAACTTGAGGTTCCTGAGTGCCAACAACCACCTCAGCACTGTGTGAAACCTTGCCAAATTTATTGGATGCCTCACAGGTGTATTTACCTGCATCTTTGCTGTCCAGACCAGTGATAATCAAAGAGCAGGTCCCATCACTGTAATTGTCTATGTGATAGTAGCGACCATCTGAAAGCTCTTCCCCATCCTTCAGCCAACGGACTTTCATGTCAGTTTTGCTGTGGGCCACACACTCGAGGTGGAGAGTGCTTCCAGGCTCACCAGAGAAATCTTTGAAGGTCTCAGTAAACACTGGGCATTCTTGTTGCTTTATCTCTTTCCTGACTTTGTAGCCTTTGAAAGCAGCCTGGATCTTCACAGCGGCCTTGTTCATGGAAGGGTCATCTAAATCTGTTATTTCTGGTTCAGCTGGTTTAGCAGCTGGGGCAGCCACAACAGTCTCCACACTGGATTTCTCCCACTGTTTCCATAATTTGCCTGTGGAGGTGGACTGAGCCTTGCTAGTAACACTGACACTTGTCTTCCCAGCTTTCTTGAGGTAGTTCACCAGTGAAGGAGTCCCAGCTCTAGACTCATCATCTGAGCTTGTGAAAGAGAAATCTGCTTCTCCTGTTCTAGCCAGCTCATCGCATGTGGAGTACTCCTCTGAGTAATAGTGAGACATCTCCGCTTCCTCCTTCCTCAACTTCTGAAGCTTCTCATCCTCTTCAGGCACCTCACTGATGGAATCCAAGGTGGGCTCCCGGCTCATCCGGCGTTTCTTGGCCAGGGCTTCCCACAGGAGGTGAAGGTCTCCCTCCTGAGCAGCCTCAGGGGGCAAGCTGGGCTGGACATGGCCATCCACCAGCTCTTCTGGTTGGCTTGCAGGGGCTTCTTCCCTGGACATCTCTTTCAGCATTGTCACTGTGGGAACTGAGGAGAATTAAATTGATAAGCTGTTAAAAGTCTGTGAGTAAGCTCTGAGAAAGCACAGGGAAACGTTATTCTAAAGCCTGGGCAGAAAAGTACCACTAAGCATTCTGTTGAGAACAAAATGTGAAATTAATATAAGTGGACACGGTCCTGGGCAACTTGTTCTAGGTGACCCTGCTTTGAGCACAGGGGTAGACTGTGCTGTCTCCAGAAGTACTTTCCAACCTCAACTATGCTAAGATTCTATGCATGCACATAAAACACGGCCAAACAACTTTTTCTTTTTTTCTTCCTCGTACGTTTGTACCCAGTAAATAAATTTCTGCCCTTTTTGAATGTTGCAGTCAATGAATATCTCATTAAGACTGTCAGCGGAGCCTGGAAAGCTATTCCAGACTCATCCTATTTTACAGCTAGACAGGGCTTCACTGACTGGCTTGAATAGATCTCCACTGGTTGTAACAGGAGCTGAGTGTCCCACCTCATATGGAGCTATCTGCCTGTGGATACTTTGGTTTAGATGTGTCTAAATCTGAATGTTGTGACTCACCCTCTGGGACACACTGACTTGCCTCTGCATAGTGCCCAGTGTCATTTGAGATGCTCCAGGCTGTCTGGGACATCCACATGTGGCTCTCAGATACAACACAGGACCTGTGAGTGCTCTGTGTTCCTCTGGAGAAGGAGATGGAGGCCAGGGGTGATATCCAGAAGTGCCTCAATGGCACTAGATGCCTGTGTGTGGGCCACCAAATCCCACCGTAGGGGCACAATTCAGCTTCCTAAGCACTATGACCCAAAGCCATTTGGGATATCTAGGACAGGGTTCTGGTGGATACCATGTAGAACATACAAAGGAGCCCTCACTTTCTGAAGTGGCACCTGAAAGCTGGGCAGGATACCCTAAAGCATCTCAAAAGGCACCAGAAATCCATGTAGAGACAACTGTATCACACCTTAAATATCTGACTCAGGAAAATCTTATCTGAGCAGCTCAAAGCTCTTAGGTACGCAGAAACACACTGGGCAACACCAAACAGGAAAATAACAATTTGTGGGTTGTTATCACAGCTTGTAAAGGAAAATTAATTCCAGTCCAAGCTGTGGAGATACCCACGGGAATGCACTGTCTGTACCTTCAAGATGCAAGCTGGCAACAGATTTGACTTCTGGAGAAACCATGCAGGTATACGTGTCCTGATCTTCAGGTTTAAATGCATGAATAATGAGTATCTGCTTTTTTCCATCAGAGAGGATCTTGTATCTCCCTCCAGCTTGTATTTGTTCTTTTCCTTTGAACCATGTCACTCTTTCTTCAGTTTCACTCGATAATTTGCACTCCAAGCGAGCCACCTCCCCTTCCGAGACTGATCCTCCCACCAGAGGATGGGTGATTGTAACTGGAGACTCTGTAATTACAAAAAAGTGAATTAACACAAAGAACATACCATAATCTGGCTTTAAGGCACTGAAATCACTCTATAAAATATCGAAGCATTCCATCCTTCATTTATAGATTCTTTAGCTGTTGTAGACAATCAAAGGAAAAAAAAAAAAAAAAAAGACTTGGCAGCATCCAAAGTTTGCATTTCCAGAGATAATAACAAAATAACTTTACAAGCTCTCCCCGCAGTTAAACCAGCTCCATTTAAATATATACATGCAAAAGTGGTTGCATTTTTCACATTCCTGTGTTTATTTACCCATCACCGGTATTCAAGCAATCCTACAGATTCTAGATCTTAACGTTTAGAAGCAAAGCAGTTCTGAAGTGAGACAAGAAACAATAAAAACAATTTAAAAGAAAAGAGATTATTAAAAGTGGCATCATTCATCCCAGTCTTTAAAGTAAAAAAAAAAAAAAATTATGCTTAGGAAGAGTAAAAATTCTCAAAAAGCATAAAGAACTTAAAAATACAAATTCTTTGTGTCTTCTTTACTTTGGAAGGAGGGCTGCCAGTGGCATCCTGTTTGTACGACAGCGACACTCGAAGTCAAGACAAATGCATTAAACGTGGAGATGTTGACGGGGATGGAAAGCACGCAGCTGCGTTCCCCAAAGCAGCACACTCCTGAGCGTGATCTGCTCCTCTGCAGATTTCACTGGGGTGAGGGGACCACTGCCCAAAATACCTTGGGGTTATTGTAGCCAAAGTCAGCATATGCAGAGTTATCAGGGTCCAGCACTGACAGTTGTTATGTTGCAAAAACACCATTGTGTGTCTGAGCCTTAAGCAAAAGAGGATTTTTAATTATTATTCTCACTTTGAGGAATTTGTTGGGCACTTGGTTATCACAGAAAGAGTTACAAGAAAAAAAAGATTGAGGGAGTGGCTCTCTATCCCTCTGTAGCTTCCAAAGTTTCACCAACAGACAGCAAAGGAACTGTGTCCTCCAGCATTTCTTTGTGGGGGCTATTGAAAAAGATACACAAATAATATAATAAAAAAGGAAGATGGGTGAAGAAGACAACATTGCCCACCCACTGCATTGGTACCAGAGTCTTGGTTACCCCAAATGCATTCCAACATGCCCATTTTGACTCATTCCATCTTCACTCCACCAGAAAAGAAACTCATGGTGACCAGACAACACACGGATGCAGTGCAGGCCACTAGACAGCTTGATGCATTTTGTAGAAAACGAGTGTTGAGTACTAACAACGCGTCAGGTTTTGTTCTTGGCAGCCCAGAACAATTTTTCCAAGCTCTTTCTCCTGTATTGTGTTGGCAGCAAAGCACTGGAAGACATTGCAGAGTGAACTCTTCCAGGAGATGCCTGGGACAGGTGAAGCAGGCATGCCATGCGAAACACAAGGTCTACAGCAGCTCACAGTCCTCCGTGGGGGCATCTCTCTGTTCTCACCTAGCTGCACCATCTGAGGGAAGTGCACTGGCTCGCTGGCCCCAACTTTGTTTACAGCTGAGACGCGGAATCTGTAGAGTTCACCCGGGGTGAGATCATCCACCATAAACTCCGTGTTTTGAATAATGCCCTTGCTGCATGACTGCCAGCCAATACCTGGGATTTTCCTCTCCACATTGTAGCCTAGGATGTCACAACCGCCGTCACTCAACGGCTTGTACCAAGACAGAATTACAGAGTGGCTGTTCTTACTTAAAACTTCTGGTTCTTCAGGTGGATCAGGGTGGGCTGAAGGCACAACAGAGGTCCCGTGATGTATGGCATGAGGAATAACGTTTTATACTAAAACAACCAAGAGCCTTCTACAAGCAATGAGAAGGAAGCACAACAGATTCAGTATTTGTCTTGTAAAGCTGAGCAGGTAAATGCCCATGACTGTGAGACATACCTGTGCACCATGGAGCTCTCCTTTGTCTGCCCTGATCTACACTGCTAATGACAAATACTCATTTTCCAACTGTCATCTCACATACTTAATATCACATATCACTGTGCATTTTTCCTGCTGCTTTGTCCCACCCAGCTCAAAATAAAGATGACCCTACACTGTCAGTATTATCAAGGAACTTAGCTGAAAAGTTCAAGTACATTTGTCTTTGATCAGATTTATTTCAGGTCTGGCCTTAATGGAAATCGAGTTATCATTGGACTACAGAGTAACTCTAGCAGTTTAATAGCAAGTCACTCACTTTCTGTGTAATTATTATATATGTCACAGCATCAGGCAATAACAAATAAATACATAACGGCATGGTGTCCTACCACACTGGCTACTGACGGTCATATTTGGTACATTGGAAAATATTCCTCACTTAATTTACACTTTGGCTTAGAAGACAAAAATAATTCTTTTAGCCTTCAGGTTCAAGGCATTTACCAAGAAAATTACCCACCACAATGTACCAATCCAACAAACTAAAGGCAAATACGGTCAACAGCCAGTTCTTTAATTCTGGGCACCACAAACATTTCTTTCCACATAGCATAAAAGCTTATTTTCTCTATTTTTAGCCAAATTTCATGCAGGGAACCTGTCAACAGGAGGAGTTCATGAGGGTAGTATTTTGCAGTTCCTAAAATGCAGGTGCCCAAAATCAGATAACGCTGTTTTAAATCCATCAACGACTTTTTTTTTTTTTTTTGTGGAAATTACTAGAATATATCAGAGATCTCTCAATTCTCAGAAATCATTAGACAGACAGATTACCTGTAATAATTTAAAGAATGGATAGTCAGTCAGTGGCTCTTGAACATCTCAACTACAGTCTACAGGTAAACCACCTTGCAGTTATCTCATAACCATCACTGGCGTTACACTGGCATGACCATTGCTGGGTGAACCACCTATGCCACTGTGGGAAGGAGCCAGACCTTGAGTGCTGGGAGTCATTGGCCTAACCTGCCCCACAAGGGAATTGGGCAGCTACCATCTTCTCTACTTGCAAATTACTCCAAGAGCTATTAACTCTTGTATCTCTGAAGGACACAGTGTGTGTTTCATGGATCTCACCCACATGAATATTTTAATATGCAAGTCATTAATCTGGAATACTGGTTGCCCTCCATTTGAGTAGATTAGCAGATTTCAAAGGGTTCTCTGCTGCCCTGGTTAATTTTTCCACGTGCACTCTAGTTCAGCTCTCTCCTGTGTCCCCAATGTTTGCTGAGGGTGATGTTGAATTCTGAGTAAATTGATTTCCATTGATTTCCATGTTATATTTTACACAAGACTCCAGCTAAAGAAAGCTAGCGAATATCTCTACCATCTGTATCCTGATATAATTTTCTTCAGGTGAGCTGAACTCTTTCTGGTCAAAGAACAAGTTGCCCAGCAGCACCTTCTCAGACTAAGAACACTAGCTTGGGACATGCAAGGCAGAGAGAAAAGAATCGTCACAAAGATTAGAAAATTAAAAGTTGTAGCTCAATACCAAAGTCTGAGATTTCAAGTGCCACTGGGCTAGAACAACAGACACTTACCTATCACAGATAACTTGGCTGATGCAATTGCTTCCCTGGAAGCAAAGGTCACCTCTCCAGAGTGATGCAGTTGGGCTTTTTTCAGAATAAGTTTGTATTTGCTTCCATCTGCCTGTATCTCCCAGTCCTCATCCGATTGGATTTCCATGTCATTGCTATACCAGGCAACTTCATTAATTGGCACAGCTTCACTTAGAACACAGCTGAATGTAGCTTTCTCTCCCAGAGACACTTCCACATCTGTGAGAGGCTGCAAGATCTGTAGGCGCCATCCTATAGATGAAAATAGGTAATCAACCCCCTAGGTTACAGAAACAAATACAGGCAAGAGATTTTGTCAACATTTATGTTGAAGCTCTGGACAGACAGGCCTCGGAGACCAAGGAGATCACTAAGAGGGAGGTTATGTATATCACTAGAACAGAAGGTGTCATTGGGGACTGAAACTTTCTAAAACTTTCAGGAGCAAAAACCAAGCCAGCAATGTCTTTCTTTCCCAAGTAGCAGAAAACTGCAATGAAGATACCATGCAATGACTGAGGATGGTTGGTCTTGTACTCTGTAAGGGGTTCTGATCCAGTAATAGCATAAAATACAAGGATACAGAGATAATATCGTTGCTGATATAACTTTCATCTCTAGAGCCTTGAAGTACCTATAAGCAGAACCCAACTCATCAGAATAATGACAACTGTAAGACAGTCATTTGCTGCTAACTCATTGCCAGCTGATGCTGCTTATATCCATGTCATGGCCTACAGAACTAGAAAAAAAGGAAATTGTAAAACATCATCCATTTATTGTGTGGGAAGAACATTTAGGTAAGAAGTAAGCAACAAATGCACTTTTTCCTCTCTGCTACTCATCATATTTTCCTGCTTCATTTGCCCTTTCCAATCAGAAATTTAAGACTCCCTATGCACAACTGCTTCGGTTACCTTTCACCGTCAGGAAGGCTGAGGTCACCGCATCGCTGCACGTAAAAGTCACCCTGCAGCTGTCCTGGGGAGTTAGGTTCTTCAGCAGCAGAAGATGCCTGCGCCCATTTTCAAAGTAAACCATCTCAGTGTTTTCTGTAGTTTTGGCAGGTTCATCGTCAATCAGCCAGTTGTAGTTGTAGCACTCAGGCTTGGAAAGGTAGCATTCAAAGAGGGCTTCCCCTCCTTCCACAGCTTCCACATTCTCCAAGCCCTGGACAATGCTGTTCTTGGCTAGCAAAGAAGGACAATGAACAGTATTAATTGTTTGGCCTTGCATATTTGAATATTACAAGTCTCGGAGCACTGGATGATTCCCACTGCTGGAAAGCTGATGGAAAGGTTGTGTATGTGATATACTGTGCTTGTAGGTTTAGTTATTCATTTCAACTATGCTCTAACACAATACTATATGTAAAAATGCTTTTAGTAGTGACATAGTTGAAAAATAATGATAAACCTCTAGGACCTTTAGCATTTCATCTAAACTTCCTCCAGAAACCTAACTGCTGTTTTGACAAATAAAGAAAAAAATGTTGGTGTTTATATGAATCAAGCCAATTTTCGATAGGAAAGCATAGCTCAGGAAGATGAAGTATAATCAGATTCCTTCTGTCCCACAGCAGGAAGGATTTCCCACAGATCTCCCAGGCAGCACAGTTATCAACAGAACTGGGGAGATGTGAATCCACTGATGGCTCATTATAAAATTGTACTGCCTTTCATGCAAAGCAAGTAGGAGAGAATATTATAGCTGGCAAAGCTGTAGTGACTGTCATCGATGTTAACAAGTCTGTCTCTAGGAAACACGAAGTTAAAATCTGTATTAACGGTATTTTGAATAGTAAATTTCTGAATTATTACAAAGCCTCTGTGATAATGCATTAGGTTTATTTTCTCACGTGTGCGTGCTGAATTGTGTGGTCAGAAACATGCACATATCTACACGCTCCATTTGACTGCAGAGTCATGCATCAGTTGTCATTTCTACATAAGCAATCAGCCCAATGCAGAATTAAATGTGGGCTGGTGCACGTGAATATTATTTCTGCTAGACCAGTTACATGGACAAATTACATTCACAACAGTGGGAACACACGGTTGAGTAAATACGATTTACACAAATACCATACAATGGTCAGCATGATCTATAATATAAACCAACATCCTGAAACACTCCTCTTTAAATCTCTATAACGATTATCTGGAACTGTTCTAAGCAAAAAAAAAAAAAAAAGAAAAGCAGCTGAACAATTTATTCAACAGCAAAAAAAAAAGAGCATGAGTTACTAAAAAGTTTCTGTAATTTATAATATTCATACTTATGGAGAACAATGAGGGGTTTGTAAATCCTTGGAGAATGTGTAATTTTGTTAGAATGAATCCAAGCTGTTTATTTGTGCACATTTGGAGTGCTGGTTTCCCTAACTACGAAAAGCAGACAATTGCCAATCCTACCTCCTCTGGGATGCTTTTAGATTATGTTTATTAACATCTTTTTAAATCCCTAAAATTGGAAAGCGCTTTTCAATGTAGAAAATATTATAATAAATAACACCCTGTTCTTCTGTACTCAGCTCTGGTTAGGCAAGTAGGTACAGTTGCCTAACAACACACGAAAATTCAGAAATCAAATCAGAACTATTGCTCTTGCTGATCACACTAATTCACATGGTGACCAAAACCAAGAATTCCATACACAGCAGAAAAAAATAAGAAACATCAATATAAACCCCTAAACCTATTGTTAATTTCTTTACTTGCTGTTTCTCAGGGCCCTTGCAAATGCTGATGACAAATGAGAAGGTAATTCCTGAGTGATCAGTATTAGAAATAAGTAAAATACCAAGCAATCTTAGTTTAGCTGAAAATAAAATGAAATTTCACGCTATCCATTAACTACTGTTTGTAAGGCACACTGTGTGCAAAAAGCACTCTGTAACAGCAAAAAGTTCTCATTATTCCTTTGGACCAACATTACACCTGTGATTTTATAGTAGTTCAGCAGGACACATCCCATTGCATTGATGTTGCAGTTCATTGTAGAAGAAGTATGATATGTAAGAGGTGTAATAAGTGAGTGTTAATTAGAACTAAGCTCCAGTGAAATGCTGCAGCTTCATATTCAATTCCCATTAATTCCCAACTACTTTATCATCGTTAGCAGTACCAAATGGTACCACTGTCAAACCAACAGTAGCTCACTGCTATCAGTACCAAAGTGCGGGTATCTGATGTGTCACTTATTGTGAGGTGCTGCCATGATTTTTCCACCTCTTTTATTTGGAACCCATGATAGTCTTCCTCTTTGGCTGGAAGACCTCACCTTGAACATCAAGTGCAGCCATCACTTTAGTGCCTTCAGCTTCACAAGAATAGATGCCAGTGTCTTCTGGTACCGTAGGTTTAATTTTTAGCATGCTTACATTCCAGTCCTGATCGATAATCACTCGCTGCCCATCTGCATGTATTTCCTGATCATTTTTCTTCCATATGGCGTGTACTGGCCTAGAATATTGGCATATGAACTCTGCTGTGCCATCTTCATCAACAGTTATATCCTGCATGGGACTGACCACTTCAATGG
Organism: Strix aluco; assembly: GCF_031877795.1. NCBI lineage: Eukaryota > Metazoa > Chordata > Aves > Strigiformes > Strigidae > Strix > Strix aluco. The sequence continues at coordinate 171,698,398 of NC_133931.1, read as the reverse complement.
TTGGATCTGTTAACCAACACGTCAGGAAGGACATGCATTAGTGGATCCTCATGAAAATTGCAACTTAGAGATTTTTGACAAGCAGAAAGCCTGTGGGGAACAAGCAGAGTGACAGTGCAAGCAGGGAGCTGACTGGGCACGCCAGGGATTAGCAGTTTAGTCTGTGCTTGTGTCAGCATCACGCAGGATTGAAGCAAAACTGGTACATTAGAATATAACTATCACACTGGAAAATGGGCCACCAGCAATTAAGGATTGTGCTTTAACAGTCCTGGATATGAACTTCTGTGCAGAACATCTGCTGGGATTCCCTCCAGGCTTAGTTTTCCTCCCAGCATGGCTGAGACCATCTAGACTAGGAAGCACTGGATGTGAAACACTTCTGCTTCCAGAACGTGGCAGGAGCGCAGGTCTGGGATGGAGGAGCGCAATGGATGGACTGCCGTGAGTGGTTCCCTGTAACACTCAACATCACATAGCAGTACGAAAACGCCACAAACTCTACTGGAAGCTCCTTCTATGAACAAACTGAGACCATTCATTGGAAAGAAATGCAATACTCAAATGCAAATATTCATTCCTGCTCCATCACTGGCAGTGTTCAAGGCCAGGCTGGATGGGGCTTTGAGCAACCTGGTCTAGTGGAAGGTGTCGGGGGGATGGAACTGGATGATCTTTAAAATTCCTTCCAATCCAATCCATCCTGTGATTCTGATGGCTATATGTCAGGAGTCATTGGCAGCACAAGGAGCAAAGCTCCAGGACAACTGTAGCAAAAAAGGGCACTTCACCAGACACAAGTACTTGTTTTGATTAACCATGTGTTCCTCTGCAGCAGAGACATAGTTGGGGGGAAAATTATATGGTTTTCTTTACAGTAGCTGATCTATAGATGCAGCATGAACCACTTCAATTTCAGATTGAGAGCCCATAAGATGCTGGGAGCAGCTGGATACACAGCTCCTCTGAAGAAGGCGAGATCCATGAAACTGCTTCTAAGCATCCAGTCTTTTTTTTTTTAAATACTAGTCTTGTTTCTCAGGAGGCAGCTGCAGAGCACAGTAGATATATCTAACCTCAGAATATGGTGAGCTTCCAAAGCAGCCAAGGAATCCCTCCTGGGACAACTTCATACAACTGCAATATATATGCTGAAAAGAAAAATCTCTATGAAGTCTGAAAATGGAAGTCTCTCTACAACATGGCTACAATAGGACATAAAAAGATGACAGTCAGTGAAAGATGATATAGCTCCGTATCTTTCAAACAGTTGTTCTGAACACAAGTCAGCCAAAATAAACTACACTGGACCTTTGTCTGGAATGCTCCTCTTGAAACTGGTGCATCAGGTTGAGGATTTGGGATGCTAGTGGCAGACCTTGGGAAGCAAAGATAGTTTTGCAAATGTTTTTGGGAAAGTTGGTGCAAGGCTTGATCCTGGTCCCTTCGGCTCCCTCTACCACTCCGTGTGTCTGCATGTGTGTTTATGGAGAGGAGGTATCAATGGCAGATCATGGAGATGTTTTGGTTACACCAGGACTGAAGAAGCAAGAAGGTATCTTTGCAGACGGGGAGTACACTGCTGTCCCCCTCTATAAGATGCAGACATGTGCTCTTCACAGCAAATGTCACCTGTGGTCTTGGAGAAGGAAGGTGTCCTGGTTCCACTGGCCCATTGCTCTTTGCCACTGCTAGCCAAAGACCTTGGTGACCCTATTCACACCATGCAGAATGGCAGAAAGCTCCTTGAGATTTAGGAGCCAACATGTACCCTGGGGCCTGTAATTCTCACCCTGCCCAAGGAGGTCAGAAGAAGGCGGCAGCTCCTTCAACCTTTTCTGATTCCCCCCTGACCATATGTGAAGATATCGTCATGCTGGGCCACTGAAGGAATGTAGTTCTTGGGAAATGATATTGTGAAGGCCCAACAAGAAAAGCTTTCATGAGATCTCACTTATTGTATATACCCAGTTACAAGCATGCCTTACACCAGGAGAATGGGGCACGTGGAACAGAGAGAAAGACAACTTGTTCCTTGATGAAGAACAAGCCATGGATAGCTAGATAGACTGAAATACACCTAGTTTGAAGACAGGTCTATTTTTAAATTTCTGTACAAAATAGAGTGTACAAAATTGGCTGTTAATACAAGTACAGTTAGAATTTTACTAGTGTTTTACTTTCCTATTCAATTGAGTGTTATTGAGTACGGTGTAACTGGGGTGGGGTTTAAATACTTTTCTCATCCTAATCCAATTATACTACTGTGATTCAGGTTCACATTAAAGAAATCTTGTCTTAATGGAAGCACAAAATATCCATATACGTATGTGATCTCCAGCGGTCCCTTCCAACATGAACAATGCTGTGATTCTGTGAAATCAAAACTTCTCAGGAGCTCTTTATTTGAGTGAGTGGAATACCTAATGATGCATTTATTTTAACTTTATGTTTTAGGCCTTAGAGAGCTCAAAACCAGGTTCTGTCTCTGAAAATATGAAACTCAAAACTGATACAAATGGACATGGGATTTGTGGGGTTTGCACACGAAGTTGTTGCTGCATCATTCTGATATTAGGAAGAAGTGATTTGGCGTTTTATCTTTGCAGGGAGTTAAATTTTCTGAATGTACAAGGGACACATTATCAGAGAAAGAGACATCAACCACTGACTACCATTCCATTTTGTGGATCATTCCTGTTATGGTAGACAGCTATATCATGGGGGTAGATTTTCATACAGAACTCTTAACCCTTTATTTCTCCTTATATACAAATACCTTTTCCCAGCAAGGAATAAGTTACTTTTGTCTGAAAAACAACAACTTTTCCCAATGGCTATAAAAGGACTGGATGTGAAGGAACTTGCTTTGTCAAGTCTGGAGCTCAGTGTTATTTGCAGCTTCTGGCTACCCTTACCAAATGAGAAAAATATTTATTCAACAGACCAGAAAGCTTTGCTTGTGCAGTGATGGCCATTGCTATTCTGGCAGTCAACAAACGACACTCCATTTTGTCACTGTGTTACTGCAATGTCATATACCCTTTGGTTTCCAGGAAGAGCTCTGGAGCCATCAATATAACAGCCCAAAGTCTTGGGAACATACTGAGCTCAGTCAGCGCCAGTAGCCTAGCTATGAAGCAGCACAGTGGTAATTCCGTGAATTTCCAGCTACATTATATTTTGTGACGCTACAAAAACACTTGAAGGAGGGATAAAAAAACCCAGATGCTACCACAGTGGTTTATGTTCAACTCTACTTAAACGTCAGGTGAAAGCAGCAGCCCTGACCCTGCAACCCTTTCTCACCTGAGCCACTGGAAAAATCGATGTGGTTGTACCTATAAGACTTCTGGCGTGAGTATGGGTGACTTGCAGAAGTGGAGGGTTGCAGAACACAGAATTGTGAGGGATTTAGTAAGGGTAGCCTGGAAGGCAGAAGCACTAGTGCACTGCGCAAGTCCAGAGGTGGCTATATGTTTCTTTCTAGCAATGAAATACCTTTGACTAATAATTTAGCTGAAGATATAAGGGACCCAGCTCTGAAGGTGACAGTGCCTGAGTCATGGCATGCCACATCATTTAGGGTTAAAGTGTGGACCATCCCGTCCTGCTCAGAGATTTCAGTCACAAAGTTGTTGTGAAGGGGAGATCCATCGAGCCACCACTGCACATTCTTCACGCCCGGGTGCGAGAGCTTGCAGGTGAACGTGGCTGACTCACCCACAAAGACGTCTGTGTTCTTTAAACCAGAAACTATGACTGCTGCTTCTTCTGTATAACAGAGCAAGAGAAGGTACCAAAGGAAAACAAAAGCATAAACATGTACATGTTGCTCCCTGCAGAACGAGCCCAAGCAACAGCGTAAGTTTTCCAGGAGAGCTAAACTTGTAATGCCAAGGGAAACTTGTAATTCCAGGGGAAAACAGGACCTAAAATTTTCATTAAGGATTTAGAAACCACCTTCCATCCTTCAGCCGCTTGCAAGTGCGGTGTGCGTATGTCTGCAAACACTGTTTCATTGGGAGGAAACTCTACTCCATGACCAAGTCATGACTGGCTCTTCTGTGTGTTGCAACCATCTGCACTGACATTGTATGAGGTGGGAGGCAGGGAGCTAGCTTAAGTTTTAAATGGTTACTTACAGTGCTTTAAAAGAGTAATAACAGTATCAACAATGATAGAAGCTGTAATCAGTAATAACAAGAATTTCAGTATTTTTTACGACCGCTGCTCCCAGCAAATAGTTTTTCATCAGTACCATCATCTGCTATGGTGCACAGTATGGTCAGTACTTTGAACTACTTTAACTTATAAACATTGGTCCAACCTCAGCCCGGATGTGCTTATACCTCCACTGAAATCAGGAAATAAATGAATGGACTTCCACCTGTTTGCATCTGAGACAAGTTTGACCAGTTACTGTCAAAGATTTTGAAATAAGAAACCCAGGCCGCAAAATCAGAGCACTTCCACCACATTTCACCTCACCTTGCACATATACAGAACCTGTGGTGATCTCGTATCCAGTGCTACAGGTATAATCCCCACAGTCATCAGGCTCTACACCATGGATGATCAGCTCAGCAATGTTGCCTTTCAGCTTCATCTCATACTTGTCACTGGGCTGAATGACCACCCCTCCTTTTCTCCACTCAACAGGGGCGTTCGGCTTGGAGATCTCACAGTGCAAGACAGCTGTTCCCCCTTCTTCAGACTCTACATTTTTCAGCTCTTCATTAAACAGCACGGGTAGCACTGCAGTGGAGAAGCAACTGCATCAATGACAGTGCTCAGAGGTGAGAAACTTGCTTGCAACCTCTCCAGCTTGGTAGTCCCCCTCTTTCAGAACCACAACTTGCCTGCTGGCAACGCCAAGCCCAGAGCAGGACTTTGAGTTGTGCCATAGCCAAACACTCATGGGGATCAGGTGCTGATACAGTGCTGTAGAGTGCTATAGAGCTGTCCACTGCTGCTCTATAAAGGGTCACAGGACCCTCAGGGGGCTTCGTGTGGACATACACACAATTTTCAATCTAAGCAATAGAGGCACAACAGTACCAATCACAGCATTTGGACATTTAATCACTGAAACCACACACTGAGCAGGAGCTGGTTATGGGGGCTAAACTCAGGATCTAAAAGCATGATCTTGTTGCTTTAATATTAATAAAACTATAAAATCAGTATAAAATTAATAAAACTATAAAATCCAAATATGTAGCCACTAAAAAAGAGCCACAAATCTTGGGGTGCTCAGGCTCCATTTAAAATGGGCCTGTTCTAGGTATGGTGAAATACTCCAGTCTCTTATTTTCAGGTAGCAGGCAAGTTCTCTAACTGCTCTTGTACATACCCTCCATTAACAGCAGCTGCAGTTTTGCTCCCAGCTCTCAACAGTGAGATCAAAATCGCAACTGCAGAAATAGAGTTGGGTTTAAAAGGCACTAAATTCTTCTTTGAAGAACCAGTTGTGGATCAAACCCTTTCCCGCAGTTGTAATTCACAGGTACAGCATTGATGATTGAAAATTGAGTGGTAAAACTTCCTTATCACCCCTACAGAGAACAGCCACAACCATAACTTCTCTGCCTTCAAGCAAGGCTTCTCCTACCTTTGACTTGCAGTGAAGCAGTGGTCTGCTGATCCCCTAAGTCACACGTATAATCACCAGCATCCTGAGCCTCAGCATCATAGATGAAGAGCTCAACATGTGTCCCCTCCTGCCGGATCTCATACTTGTCACTTGGCTGCAGCACCATATCTCCCTTCCTCCACTCCACATGTGCATTGGGTTTTGTCAGCTCGCAGTGCAGCATAGCTGTGCACCCTTCCTCCACCTCCTCATTTTTCAGGCAGTGTTTGAAAAGCACAGGCAGGGCTTGAAAGGGGGGGAATGGTGCAAAGAGAAAAAACAGGCAAAGCAAAAATAGAAAATGGAGGAATGTTTTAATGTACTGATAATGCCATCCATGAAGTTCATGCACAGTTCTGGCTGCATTTACCTAAGGAGACCTGCCAGGGGTGGGGACGTCTAGGTCTAAGCCAGACAGAGGAGTTAACCAGCAGGAAAAATTTCAGTTCTACGGGAGCTGCATTTCTCTCCCCATATCCTAGACTTATTTTCACAAAGAATTCCCAACTAACTTAAATAATTTTCTGAAGCTCGGAGGGCTTTTCATCCTCAAAATAAAACCACGAAACAGGATAAAAGTACTCAAAGATACACACCTGCAGACCTGAGGCTGCACCGTTTGAAGAACAACTTGAGATCATGCAGCCAGGGATCAATTACAAAATAATTAAGGCTGAAGGGACCTTTTGGAGGTCTTCCATGGATGGAGATTCATCTGCTACTCTGGGTCCCAATTCCAGTGTCTGACCACCCCTCATTGTGAAAGGCTGGGTTTTTTCCTACTATGAATTTCTCTTGCTGCAGCTTGCAACTGTTGTCTCTCATCTGTTTACTGATCACCCCAAGGAAAGTCTGTCTGTCTCTCCTCTGTAGACCCCATTAGGAAGCTGCAGACAGCAATGAGGTCTCCCTTCAACCTTCTGAACAAATCTGAACAAACCCAGCTGCCCCTTTCTCTCCTTGTGCTTCATGTGCTTCAGCCCCCTGACAAACTTGGTGGCCTCTGCTGCCCTTGCTCCAGTACCTCAGTGTCTGTTTTGCACTAGAGCGCTCCAAAAATGGACATGCACACCCCTCTCCACTGCTGAGCAAAGAGGAAATCATACCTTTAACCTCTAGCTTAGCAGTGGTCTTCCCATCAGCTGTGTGGCAGCTATACTCCCCTGAATCCTCACGGTTCAAATCGTGTATGACCAGCGCGTGCACATTCCCCTCCTGCTTGATGCTGCACTTCTGGCTGGAGCGGATCACGGATGTGCCTTTCTTCCACTCCACCGGGACATCAGACCTGGACACCTCACAGGACAAGTGAGCTGTGCCACCCTCCTGTAGCTCCAAGCTGCGGAGCGCCTTTACAAATGTGACTGGAGCAGCTGTGGGGAAGAGAGTACCAACACTGCCGCAACCACCTAACGCAGATTGGAACTGGGTGCTGACATTGCGCACCAGATCAAAGAGGAGCAAACAAGATAAGGTATTGACATGGCCCATCTCTCAAAATCATTCTATATAACGTAATGGAAAGGTTTTTCAGAGTTTTCAGACTTTTTTGGAGTAAATATTATCTAAAAATTTCATAAGTAGGAGACTGAGAGCATATTCTTGACATTTTTCAGTATTGATTCTGACATATCTTAGCTGCTTGCTTCAGGATAAGTTGGATGGTCTTCAGAGGATGTTTGCTTCACTACATGGACTATAAAAAAGAGTGAAATGACTAGCTGAGAAGTACGTGTGTAACTCTTAAATGCCTAAATTACTTTAGCAGAATCTCCCAACAATTCCAAGGACCCCTCCTCCCAAATCCACCTCTCCAGAAGCTAAAGCAATGTTGACAGTGCTTACCAGTACCTCGTCAATCCCTCTTCCTAGGAGGTTGCTCACCTTGGACCACTAGCTGCGCTGCTGAGGAATGCTGCCCGACTTTGAAACTGATTGGCCCACAGTCTTCCAGTGTCACCTTCCTCAGGATCAAAGTGTGACGTGTCCCTTGGACTCTGATCTCATTCATTTCATTGGATTGCAGAGGAACATCCCCCAGGAACCACTGGGCATCCTGAGTTGTTTCCCGGGACAGCCTGCATTCAAACACTGCATCTTCTCCTTCATACGAAGTGACGTCCTTCAGCGTCTCCACTATGGTTGCTGCTGGTTCTTTATGGAAAGGTCAACAGGGTTTGATATCTACTTTCAAGTGATGCTTCCTGGGTTAAACATTTTGTTATGCTCTTTCTTTATTTACAGTACTATATTATTTGAAAGAACCACCACAAAGCACTAAGCACTAAACACATGGAAATGTAGTTACACAGGCATGTAGTAACATGTTACATTCTTACAGATGCATGATGCATGTATGTGTGCATATTTATTATGCACATATGTATGATAGTCTATGAAGTATGCATGTTATACTGTATTGTGTGTATGATAAATATATAATCTATATTTATACTGAAATGTGTATTGTGAAAACATTGTCGCATTTTAGTGGGTGACATTAATATTAAACCACAGAACCACTGACTAAAGATGCGTTTCTGAATCCCTAGAGATAACTGACCCAATTCTTATCCCTCTGAAATCACTCTTGTCTCTGAGATCCCCATGATTCAGTCTGGGCACAGGACAATGTCTGTCAAATTACTTAATCATGTGCCCCTACCACGATACCAAGCTCTCTTCAACTCTTCCCCACACAAAGCCCCACCTTTCACAAGCACAGCTGCAGTTGTTTGCTGGTCCCCTGTGTCACACATGTATTCCCCAGCATCCACTTCACTCAGGTTGTGAATTGTCAGCTCAGCCACGGATTCAGCCTGATGCATCTCGTATTTGTCACTTGGTCGCAGCACTGTCCCGGCCTTCTTCCACTGCACAGTGGCATTTGATTTTGAGATTTCACAGCTCAAAGTGATGGTGCCGCCTTCTTCAGCTTGCTGGTTCTGGAGTGGTTTTGTGAAGATTACTGGCAAAGCTAAACCAAGATAAATCAGAGGAAAAAAAGTATGTTTCATTGCTGACTGCAACACTAAGTCTTGTGTTTATTGAAACTGTGGTGCCATTCCAGATTTGGTTCAAACTCAATTCCAAAGTTACTTTAAAACCCAAACAAGGAATGACAGAAAGTGCTGGATTTCCAGGAGTACTAAGCATTCTGCACTCCCCAAGAGTCACTGGGCACTGTACACACTGAGCACCTCTGGGAATGTGTTCTTTCTTACACAGGAGAAGTCATGGATATAGACTCTTGAGCATCTAAGTGTATGTATCTCCAAATGGGTACCAAAGCCACAAGTCACAAGCCTATGCCTGATATCTGAGTTCTTGAGCATTTGTGAGGGTACATGGAGAAATAATGCCCCTCGTTTGAAAACTGGACCCAGAAGAGAGATGAACTCTGGAAGTCTCTGCACTGATATGTATCACTGATGGGTCAAGATGGAGTTTCAATGGGTTGATTTACATGTAGAAGTTTAGTTCTTCAAGTCCAGTTCCCTAGAAGAACCTTGGTGGCTCTACAGTTACAGCTGAATTGGTATTTGCAAGGGAAGGAGATGGGGTTCCAGAAATCAGACTGAATTCACAGGAACCTGGTGACAGATGTGTGTAAGAGGAGGCAGATCTGAAAGTTCTTGTGGGTGATGTAGGAATGGATGGTTTATTTGGACAGTGGGGACTGACTGTGGTCAAGGCTTTTGTACAGTTGCATTTGCGGTGAAGGCATTCCATTATGTAGCTAAGTCCTCTAGCCCTAGGGCACTTAGGAGCCAGCAAAGGAATATGGAGGAGAGAGAAATAAAGTCTTTGTGAAGACCTACTCTGTCAGACTGCGTCACTGTTGATTCAGAAATCCTTATCACAAAAAAGTACCAGACTCTGTCACAGTGTCCCTGAATTTTACATATGGAACATATAAAACTAACCTAGAGCTCCCTAAAAGGTGAAGTGAAAGCTTTTTGTCACCTTTCACTACCAAGGATGCTATAGTTTGCTCATCACCAGAATCACAGATGTAGTCTCCAGCATCTTTCAGCTGTAGATTGTGGATGAGTAGCTCCACAGCAGAGCCTGTCTGCTTCATCTCATACTTGTTGCTGGCTTGGAGCAAGACTGACCCTTTTTTCCACTTCATTGGTGTATCACGTTTGGAGAGCTCAGCATGAAGGGTGACCATAGAGCCTTCCTTGGCCTCCTGGTTTCGGAGCTTTTTTAAAAAGAGTGCTGGCATGGCTGGGACCACACACAGAGACACAAACGGACAGCCATCATCAGAGGATCTGCTTACAATACAAATATTCTGGTATCACTGAATCCTGGAGTTAGTGTGATAGCAGGTAGGTGCTTGCCTTTCATGGGAGAACCCTCAAGGGGTATTTCAAAAGATGGCATTTCACAACAACATCCTGGCTCCTCTTTATTTTTGTTGATCTTGTATCTCAGAAAAAGTCACCTTAATATAGTACTTGTACCAGAGTAGATTTTAAAAAATTGATATATTGGCACATTACACCTATTTTTAAGGCACTAGGAGTATTTAGGAGCCTTGCTTGTCATCTGGAGTTGAGTTCCCAAGTCAGTTTCAGCATTTAGACTCTTGAGCACCATTTTCCCAGGTGGAACTACAGCTCAAAGGATGGTTAGTTTCAGCCTTGGCTTTCTGAGTGACCAGGAAGAGGCCCTTGGCTCTAGGACTGTGGAAGCAGTTACTGCACTTGGGTCCCTCTGTGTTCATTGCTCAGGACACCACAGGACCTAACTTCTGAAAGCCAAAGGACTCGGCTTCTTTATGCCAGAAAAGCACATCTGAAGTGAAGGACAGTAAATAGCACCCTCTTGCTCGTACTAAGCTAAGGAAATGGAACACATTTCCCATCTGAAAAAGAAAACAAAACAACCTACCTTTAACAGTTAAAGTGGCTGTCGTTTGTTCATTTCCATTATCACAAGTGTATTTGCCAGAGTCTTCTGGTTTTAAGTGATAAATCTTTAAAGTATGGATTGTTCCTTCCTGCCTGATTTCATACTTGGAGCTTGGGGAAATTACGTGAGCACCCTTCTTCCACTTCACCGCAGCATTAGGCTGGGACACCTCGCAGTGGAGGATGGCTGTTTCTTCTTCCTGCAGCTCTGTGCTCTGTAATTTCTCCTTAAAGACTGGAGGTGGCACTGAAAATACAAACACAGCAAAGACATTTACAGTCACCTTTATCTTGTTTGCCCACAGTGTTAAAGTTGCTACTGAACAGTTAAGTACTTAAAAAATACTTTAACTTCATGATATATATAGGAAGGTTAAAAGGTGAATGGATTTTGAATGAAACGCACTCGCAAGTATTTGTTGAAGTTACTGAAGTACTAATCAAAAACTTTACAGATGTTTTAACAGGTTCAGATGGGATGGGGACTCTGACCAGACCAACAGCTTCAAATAGGGAAGGAGAAGGATGTTTGACTGAGAATGTCTTCAAAACAGTGTTTAGAGAAAGAAAAACTCCAAAGAAGAAAAAGAAAATAAGAAAAGGGAAAGTGGAAGCAATGAAAATTACAGATCTATCAATCCATCTACTGGAGCTACCCCAGTAATTTCTCTAGAACCCAGTTAGCTTGAGGACCCTGGTTTACTGGGTAAAAAACTGTCTGGATGGCCGGGCCCAAAGAGTTGTGGTGAATGGAGTTAAATCCAGTTGGCGGCCGGACACAAGTGGTGTCCCCCAGGGCTCAGTACTGGGGCCACTCCTGTTTAACATCTTTATTGATGATCTAGACGAGGGGATCGAGTGCACCCTCAGTCAGTTTGCAGATGACACCAAGTTGGGTGGGAGTGTTGATCTGCTCGAGGGTAGGGAGGCTCAGCAGAGAGAGCTGGACAGGCTGGAGCGATGGGCTAAGGCCAACTGTATGAGCTTCAATAAGGCCAAATGCCGGGTGCTGCATTTGGGCTACAACCACCCCAAGCAGCGCTACAGGCTTGGGGAGGAGTGGCTGGAGAGCTGCCAGTCAGACCTGGGGGTGTTGATTGACAGCCGGCTGAACAGGAGCCAGCAGTGTGCCCAGGTGGCCAAGAAGGCCAATGGCGTCCTGGCTTGTATCAGAAATAGCGTGGCCAGCAGGGACAGGGAAGGGATCTTACCCCTGTGCTCAGCACTGGTGAGGGTGCACCTCGATGAGTGGGTTCAGTTTTGGGCCCCTCACTCCAAAAAGGCCATTGAATGACTCGAGCGTGTCCAGAGAAGGGCAACGGAGCTGGTGCAGGGTCTGGAGCACAGGTCTGATGGGGAGCGGCTGAGGGAACTGGGGGGGTTTAGTCTGGAGAAGAGGAGGCTGAGGGGAGACCTCATGGCCCTCTGCAACTCCCTGAAAGGAGGGTGCAGAGAGGGGGGATGAGTCTCTTGAGCCAAGGAACCAGCGCCAGGCCAAGAGGGAATGGCCTCAAGCTGCGCCAGGGCAGGGTCAGACTGGCTCTTAGGAAGGATTTCTTTGCAGAAGGGGTTGTTGGGCGTTGGAATGGGCTGCCCAGGGCAGGGGGGGAGTCCCCATCCCTGGAGGGGTTGAAGAGTCGGGTCGACACAGCGCTGAGGGATCTGGTGTAGTTGGGATCTGTCAGTGCTAGGTTCATGGTTGGACTAGATGATCTTCAAGGTCCTTTCCAACCTAGATGATTCTGTGATTCTGTGACATATCCACTGTCTATCCATAGGGAAGACAGTATATGGGACCACATTCACAGAATCACATTAGTACATCATGTATGCTTTGAAGCACAAACACCCTATTAACACGATCCAAACAAGGGGTGAATGATGGCCTTGAACTTACTATCAGCATAAGCAAAATGTCACCTCACCAATCCTGCTCCTTTCCCACATCAGAGAGCCCTTACCTTTCACTGTGAGCTCTGCTGTCGATGTGTGGGGTCCCACACGGAAAGTGATAGTGCCAATGTCCTGCTCTGTCACCTTTCTTAATGTCAGGGTGTGAATCTTTCCTTTTTCCACTGAGATTTCATTCATTTCATTATTTTGCAGAGCAATATCCTGTAGCTTCCATTCAACATCTCTTGCGTTTTCATGAGAGACTTGGCACTGAAACGTGACATCATCCCCTTCAAACACCACCATGTCCTTTAGACCACTCACGATGGTCACGTCAGGCTCTGCAAACAGTCCATCAGTAGTCAAGCCATGAAAGAGAAAACATGGATGAAATCATAGAATCATCGAATAATATAGGTTGCAGGGGACTTTTGGAGGTCATTTGGTCCTGCTTTGAGAAGAACCTACAGAAGGTTGCTCAACACCTTGTCCAGCTGAGCTTTAAGTACCTCCAAGGCTGGAGATATCACACCTTCTCAAATCACGTTTCAAACACTGCTGGTTCACTGCTATCAGTGTACTTGGTAACATGGCCAATATCTTTCAGTTAGTGGTTTTATTCCTTGTTCTTTCTCAGAGATACAGAGCATTGATTTTTTGAATTACATGCTTGATACTGTAATTGGGTGAATAAGGTGTGAATGCTAGATGCCAAATTCATGATTTTGAAACTTATTTGCACCTAGATATCTTCAGAGAATAATATTAAAACCTGCTTTTTGCAAACTGAATTGCGTGTCCTCTGCTGGTGCTCCAAACTGTCTGGGGATCTGGTTGGCTCTGTGCACTCAGCGGGACTTGCTGGATTCGTGTTAGCACAGGGCATTTGTGATTCAGTTTGCTTCAGTCCTGCTTCTAGGACAGCTGGACACCTGCAGGTCTGTGCAAAGATCATACAGACAGCCTGCAACAGGCGAAAGCTGTATGTACCCCGAGTCTGCTGGGGAATACCAAAGGAGAAGCAGTGCGACCTTCGTCTGAGCAAACACAGTACACATTCATACAACTTAGGGCACCATCTGCATGAAAAATGATGCAGCTGGGCATAATGTACAGATCATCTATAATACTGAGTAGCCTGTAGAGATGCTAGTGGTGATTGTTCCACGCTAGTGGTCCAACCTGAGACCAAGCTCTGTCTGTAATGACGTTAAGGTCAGATGCAGCTGCCACGTGACTGGAAGCTGGGGATGGACCATCTGTTCACTCACAATGCATATGATGTCAAGCAAATATTTCAAGCCATGAGTCAAAAATTACAGCTGCCTTATCCTTTCCTCACCACCAAGTGAATCTTTGCCTCGGTGCATTCATTGATGATAAGACTTTTCTGTGATACGCTTCCCAGGCTCTACGTTTATCACAATAGTTTAATCACAATAGTAACAATTGTGTTGCAAAATCTTAGCTTCCTAAAGTGAAAATCCCCTTGCCCCAGTAAACAGGTCTTGCCTTTCACGGTCAGTTTTGCAGAGCTTGTCTCATCTCCAGCCTTGCAGGAATACTCTCCAGCATCGCTGGGCTCCAGGCGGTGAACACGCAGCTCGCGGAGAGTGCCGTCCTGCCACATTTCGTACTTGGAGCTTGAGTGAAGGACAACTCCATCTTTCCTCCACTCCACTTCTGCTTTGCTGATGGAAATCTCACAGCGCAGCCTGGCTGTTCCTCCCACTTCCACTTCTTCATTCTTCAGTTGCTGCTTCAGCTGAGGTTTGATGGCTGCAACGTGAAAAACAATACATGATCCATTAGCTTGAATGCCAGGTCTGCACAACTCAGCACAAGGCATCTGGGGTCTGATGCTGCAGAACAAATTTGCTTGAAGTGGTTATAGGATAATAACAACCTGTTTTTCTCTACAGACAGACCTATACTCTGTATATCCAGACAAGGAGAGGATCAGAAAGTTCCCCAAATATGTTTGTTTTCCATAAAGTCAAGGACATCCACATTACACCTACTATCTGCTCTGGGTATTGGAAACTCCCACACTCATAAAGATTTTGGCTAGGCCAAACCTGGTACTTCCTGATTAAAAATAGTGTAAGTCTGTTTGTTTTTATAGAAATACCCATGACTTCCAACACCATAAACGATGTAAAGCTTTAAACACTTTTCCAATTTCTTTAATATCTTTTCAAGACCCTGGATCAACAACAGTGAGTCCTGCCAGATGATGCACAAACAAATGGACTACATATATTCAAGTGGGGCATGGAACAGCTCAGACAACAGCTTGTCACTGATGAAAGCAAGAAGGGAATAGCCATCATGTGTGTGTGCGTGAGCAGTTGTGGAAACAGGAATCTCAGTGCTTGTGGTTCCTCTGTCTAAACCCTGATGTGACACATGTAAAGCAAGCACAGGGCTCTTTCAATTGTGGTTGACCCAGTGGCTGCTTCATGGGTTGGGTTCAGCCAAGAGTTTGTAGTTTGAAAGGTTGTGGCTTAGATCAAAGACACAAATTCCACCCAACAGTTTGAGATGACGACAGACATTTCACAGATAGTGATTAATCACAGACATTATACCTGGTTTGTTTAAATACAGCGTTCACGGGATCTTCATGGGAGGGCATTACAAAAATTGAAAATAGTAAATTTTTAAAATACTTTTGTTAATGACTTATGATTAGTTATTGATACAACTGAGCCAGCAATGAATGCAAAGCACCAAAACCAGTGATCTATTAGAATTTCAGAATCCCCATGATGCAGAGTTTCTTGCTTTTATCATATCAGAGGAAGGGATTAATACACTGTACACTGTGCTTTACAGGCTTAAATAGCCATGCTACAAATCCTCTCACAAGATCTACTTTTCTGTATTCTGGTTTATGACTGGGCACCTGCTTTCCTCGTTATCTTAACTTTTGGAGGGGTTTATTCACCAATAAATAGAAGAATATCATTCACACAATTTCACAAATCCCTTAATTTTGATGCAGAGCTAACCATTCACTCTGAGGACTGCGGTGCTCTGCTGGTCTCCTGTATCACACGTGTAATCAGAGGCATCTTCCGGTTCCACATTATGAATCACAAGTTCAGCTGTGCGACCACTTAATTTAATTTCATATTTGGCGCATGGGAAGAGCTCCATGGTGCCCTTCCTCCACTCCACTGTTGCATTATCCTTTGTCAGCTCACACTGGAATTTCACTGCAGCTCCTTCTTCTGCCTCCTTGTCCTTGAGCTCCTTTTTGAAAAGAACTGGCACAGCTAAAGGGGAAAAAACAGGAGCTTTTATTGAACACTGAGTCAAGTCCTGGTTAACACAGTTAGACTGACACTTCGGAGAACAAGATACTGTGCTTTGCAAGTGCTATATTCCTAGGCAGGATCCATTTCTTCTGGTTTGCCTGGAGCTACGAGGAGATCTTGCTGCGTCAGAAGCAGCCATCTGCACTCATAACATTTATTTCTTTGTTCTTTGACTCAAATCCTTCCTAGGGCTGAATTCTTTGAATGAATTTATCCTTCAGTTGATCTAGCAAAGATCTCAAGAGTAAAGAAGTCCAAAACTCCACGGACAGCCTTGACAGATCAGGAAGGTCGTTGTCAGTCTTCTTCCAGGATATGGAAGAAAATCTTTTTTTAAATACTTAAACCACATATCATGTGAAATGTCCAGATGTTATGCTAAAGCATTGCTCTTTCTTTAATTTCTCCTCAACCATAAAGCTAGAAAGTGTTTCTTAGAACCCAAAACTCAAATGCAGCATTGGAAGAGCAAAGTATCATCCTCTCCCATTCTCATTTAAAAAAAAGAAATCCTAGTCTATTGCATGAAAAGGAAAATATTTTTAGGAAAAAAAAAAGTCATGTACTTAAAAACATTTATACTTTTAACTGTTGGTTTGCATGTTGGATGGATTCTATTTCTTTAGGAGTCAGCTCACACCACGTACCTTTCACATTTAAAGATGCCTTTTCTTCCTGATCCCCAGTATCACAGCTGTATTCTCCTGTATCTTCTAATTTGAGATTATGTATTAAGAGCTCTACCAGGCATTCTCTCTGCCTCATTTCATATTTCTGGCCGGGCTGCAGCACCACTCCTCCTTTCCTCCACTCCACTGCAGCATTGGGTTTTGACAGCTCACAACAGAGTGTAGCTGTACTTCCTTCCTCTGCTTCCTTATTTTGTAGGGGTTGCTTAAATGTAACGGGCAGTGCTGCAAAATTTGAGAGGGAAATTTTTTAAGAATGTATAGTCCAAAAAGGACCCAATCCTACCATCACTTTTCAGAAATGGCCTGTTCTAATGATTTCATAATGCTTGGACTGCAACTCTCTGTCTTGGTAGCATCTTTCTTGAATCATTATGTGAACCGAGAGCTGAGGACAGACGGTGAAGTTAGGAAAATCTGGCCTTAGAGAGTGGTCCATTGAATGGCCTGGCTTGGGATCTGAAGGAGTCAGACTTTTCTGCCAACTACGGATGCTTTAGTCAAAGATCACTGGGACATACTCTCTCTTACATGTACCCTTGTTCCTTAATACGGGTCTGTGAGTTGGCAGTATTAAGCAAAGAGTATTCCCCCCCCCCCCCCCCCCGCCCCCTGCCAAAGCTTCTATCAACATATAAAAGGTCAAGTTAACATTAAAAACACAAAAAGAGGCAGCACAGTGAAAGATGACAATAAAGTGATAAATGGAAGAGGAAATTCAGATTTCAGACAAGGTCTTGCTCTGGATGGTTAGAAGAGGTGGAGGAAAACAGATGTGGATGCAGTTGTCTGAAGTCAAAGTTTACACTTGAGGCTCAAAGCCTCAAGTAATAATACAGCGTATTTATTCACATGTTATAGATATCCTTTATGCCCCAACTGTTGCATCTCCTCTTAGCATCCCAATCAGGCATTATGCCCAATTAGGCATTCCTTCTGCCTACTGAAGCAATCAACAACCCAAAATAACCATCAGCCTGCCTGGCTTGTTTTCCGTTATCCATTCCCATATGCAGCCACACTCCCTGCACTCTGAGGGCAGGACATTTTGACATCATGACAACATTTAATTGCTTTGATGCTGTTTAATCACTCCAGATACAGCAAGAAGAACATTTCTAAGTTGTACTTGCTCAAGTAGAATATGTATGCTGGGATGGACCAGCGACAAAACAAATAAAGGGCTGTAGAGAACACTGCAAGGCACTCCTTTCACTTCATCTCTGCACTCCTTTCACTTCATCTCTATTGAGACAAGGGTCAATACTCTGCCTACCATGTACGGTTACCACAGCCGTTGTCTGCTGATGTCCAGAGTCGCAGGTATACCTTCCTGAATCGTCCAGTTCTAAGTCATAAATGACCAATTCAGATGTGGAGCCCTGCTGCTTCATCTCATATTTCAAACCAGGGTAGAGAGTAATATCTCCTTTCCTCCACTCTACTGGAGCCTTGGGTTTGGTAAGCTCACACCTCAGTGTTGCTGTACCACCTTCTTCTGCTTCAGTATTCTGAAGCTCTTGTTTAAAAAGTGCTGGTAGGGCTATAAAACAGAAACATGACTTGCAACAACTGCAACTGGGGTTTGGGAAAGAGAAAGTAGAAAGAAAATGAAAGCACCAGAAGAGCTTTTTTGCAGATGTCTCTAAACCTCATTGCTCTAGATTCAAAGTACAAGGCTATTTCCCCAGAGAAGTAATTGAAATATCTGCAGAACAAGAGAAAATCGATTTCAAGCAATTACATTTGCCATGAAGTATGTAGAAACTTAATCTAATCTATGATCTAAAAATTACAGAATATTTTTCCTACTGTGAAAGTAGCCAACATGTTGCCCTGATCACTGAAGAGGTATTCTGAAGATCAGCAGGGAGTTGTAAGAGTTCAGATTCCCTCTTAAGGCAGGACACTTGCAGGAGAGATTGCAATTATCCTGTCAGTAACATACTGTCAAAATGCATTTAGCTCTGCATTGCAATTCCTATTTTCTATCTGGTCACTCTATTAGGCTGTATAGACCATGCTACTCTCCACACCTTATGAACTGTAGTCAGCCGTTCTCCATAAGTAACACTAAACCATGGGTTTTATTTTCAGAAAATATTATAACTTTTTCTTTTTTTTTTTTACCATTAACTGTCAAAGTGGCAGTTGTCTGCTGATCTCCACACACACAGGTGTAATCTCCAGTGTCCTCCACATCCAGCTCATGGATAATCAGCTTTGCAACAGCACCATCTTGACTCATTTTATACTTGCTGCTTGCTTTGAGCACCTCTTGCCCTTTCTTCCACTCCACCACAGCAGGTTTAGTCAGCTCGCAGTGCAGAGCAGCTGTCCCACTTTCTACAGCTTCTAGATCCTTCAGGTCTTTTTTGAATTCTGGAGGCAGTGCTGAAGAGTAAAAGAGTTACCATAGAGAGTGAATATTCCTTAAAAAGCAGCTAGATGAGGCCCTTGGGGAGATGATGCTACCGAGCCCTGATCCAGGTCAGTGGAACACAATGGAAAAATCTCCCCTGGCTTCCCTGGACGCTGCATCAGGGCAAGGAATGTGAGAAGAACCAGCATAGCTGAGGAGGACAAACACCAACAGGCAACTCTTCTCCCAATTCTAACACAAGGAGGAAGCACATAAGCAAAGTCCAAAGGAACACAAAAGCCCAAGCAAACAGAAAGGGAATGAAAACAGACCATAGCAATAGAGACTTGGACAGGTCTAAGGTTTGGAGGACCTTAGTCCAAAGGATTACTTTACCATGCACTGTTAAGGCAGCTGTGGTGGTCTTGTCTCCACACACACAGGTATAATCTCCAGCATCATTCAAGTCTAAATCGTGAACTACCAACTCCACAATACAGCCTTCCTGTCTCCTGCTGTACTTCTTGTCCGAGGTGAGGACACGATGGCCCTTCTTCCACTGAACATGGGCAGATGCCTTGCTGAGCTCACAGTGCAAAGTGGCCATTCCACCTTCTACTGCTTCCTTGCTGGTCATTTCTTCTTGGAAAAATGGAGGCACAGCTGAAGAATGCAGGTAAAAACTATTACAAACTGAGGATATCTCCAGGGATGAGTGAGAGTAGGAAGTGACAGGGGAAAGATGTAAAGGTTATGGAAGGGTGAGCATCAACAACAGAGAGAGAAAAGAGAAATAAAAACAACCTAGTGGGAACATATACCCTAATCCTTTTGGTTTTATGCTGGCTTCCTACTAGCAAAATTGCACTGTCCTCAGGAGACTTACACCTGCTTTCTACCAGTTTCTACGTAAGAAAAACTAAGAATATAATCTCTGAGCTCCTTAGTTTACACGTGTGTTGGTGTCTTCCACAGAACTTATGCCTTTGTACTCCCTTTTCTACTTACAGAACAGCCCTACTGAGCTGAGTGTTGGCACAGCTCCTTACTCATCATCGTTCTTTCTTCCTTGAGATACCCTTGAAAAGATGCAGCCAGGGCTCACAGATTTTTCTTGACTCCAAAGAAAATCTCCCAATGCTGAATCCCAGTCTGTCTTCTTGTCTCAGAACGTATTTTCCCCACTTAAGATAATTCTAGTACCCATTGCAAGTTGTGTCCTTGAAATAAGTTTGGTGACCTTCACCTATGTCCCTCTATCAACTAGGTGGGATAATGGGATATTCCACCTGTTTGACAAGGTTGGATATCTCAGATCTCAAACTTAGTGTCTCACTCCATACTAATGTAGCTAAGTTAAAATATCCAGTCCAGAAACCAGGTTTAGCCTCCTTGATTTGGCACATTTCCCATCTCCAGCAGTGTTAAGCTGGAACACCAGTTTTGTTTGCACAGCAACTGGTTCTTACAACAAAATAAGATCAGAAGGAGGTCACATAAAAAATTTATTCTTTCCTGCTTAGAAAAATCAGTCTCCCAATGCAAATCTGTCTTTGTACATTAGGACAGAGGTTGTGGGCACAAAACCCAATATAAACATAACTCCGTACAGAAGAAATTATAACTAACACATCTTCATTCTGGATGCTGCTTTTTATACCCCATACTACATCAAAATCGTGGGTATTGAGAATGCCAGAAAGAAACGGCAAAGAATAAGAAGATTTGTGTTTTAGAGAATAAATGCAGGAAAGGAAAGACAAAAGAATAGTGGGTTTATATGCTAGGAAAGGAATGCCAGAAGGAAAAGATGAAAGGATAGCAGGTTGGTGTTTAAGGGAAGGAAAAGACAAAAGGATGGCACAGAAAAATGTAGGCTGGTATTTTCCAATATACACAGCTTGCAAGTCATCAAGCAGGGCACACTTTCAAATGAATGGAACTTCAGTCAATAAGGTTGAACAGACATGGAAAATTGAACACCTGATAGTAGAGGACAGAGGTCTGCAGTTAGGAAATAGAAGGTCAAGATAGATTTTACCCTGTACTGTTAAGACAGCTGTAGTCTGCTGTTCTCCACACACACAAGTGTAGTCTCCTGCATCCTCCTCAGCTATTTCATGAATCACCAGCTCTGCCTTGGTCCCTTCCTGCCTCATTTTGTATTTGTCACTCTCTTTGAGAATCCTGTGGTCCTTCTGCCATTCCACCTGAGCAGCCTTGGTGAGCTCACAGTGCAGTACCACCTCTCCACCTTCTTCTGCTTCCTTGTTCTTTAGCTCTTCTGTAAAGAGTGGCGGCAAAGCTGAAGGATGCAACATGGACAAATGGTCATCAGAAAACCAGAATTAAAATCCTAATTTTTTTTTTTTTTTCATGCTTGGATTATTTCCCCTCATGCCTTCTTTTTTCAGCCTATTATATACATGCCTAGCTATACCCAAGTTCAAAAACTCTGTTGTTTTTCATGGTGAAAGAACAATACAGAAGGATCTTGAGTCAACAGCACTCACAAATAACACTGCTGGACACAGTATTATTTTACCTACACAGGTATGATTTGTTGGAGGCTGGTATTCTTATTTTCTGTTTTGTTTTTACTAAAAACTTATAGCCCCATCTACATGAAAGCAGCCATATTTCAAAATAAAACTACTTCTAGTATTAAATTGAAGTTTGAAGGGCCATTATATGCAATAAGAATTTTAGATTCTTACTATTGCCCATTTTGGAAATCATAACCAAAAGACAGAATAACCTACAGGAAAACTAATTATTAATATTTAACCACAAACGTGCCTTGTGCACAACTACTGTAAGCAGGTACGGAATACAAACAGTACTCCTCAAATGTCTCAGAAAAAGTCCATGTCTCAGCAAAGCCTGAGGAGAGTCAGAAGTTCTTGGGAAAAAGCTGGAAGGGACATAACTGGGTCTCTTTGACCAGTTAAGTTCCTCAGAGACAAGGGCTGAAATGCCATTAAAATGGATACTCATTAGTGAGAGGAGAGCAAAACATAAGGTAATGAGATTATTAATGTAACACAAGGGTTTATTTCTGGATTGGTTTATTGGGAGCTAGTAGGATAAAGAAGAGTATAAAC
Organism: Strix aluco; assembly: GCF_031877795.1. Lineage (NCBI taxonomy): Eukaryota > Metazoa > Chordata > Aves > Strigiformes > Strigidae > Strix > Strix aluco. The sequence goes on along the minus strand of NC_133931.1, from coordinate 171,676,470 downwards.
TCTGTTGTTGGGGTTTTTTTAATACCTAATTGTCAAGGTAGTCTTGATCCCCACACACAGAGGTATAGATCCCTGCATCCTTTAAACCTAGGTTAAGGGTAACAAGTTCTGAAATGCTATCGTATCTCATTCTGCATGTCTGACTTGCTTGAAGAATCTGGTACCCCAGGAGTAGCCATGGCCAGGTCACCCAGCAGACGGCATCTCCTCCTCCTTCTGCTGCCCCAACCCTCACTTCTCCTTTGAACAGTGCTTGGAGAGCAAAGGGCCTGACAGACCATACATGTGTGTTTTGGAGAAAACTGTGGTTGGCTGAAGTGAACCATGGGGATGAGGAGAGGAAAAGAGCTGGAAAATGTCTATGTCCAAGAAGAAGAGACTTGGACAGAAATAAACATCTAATTTTCTCCCTTTAAAGGGGGGCAGATTAATAATGACCCAAAAATTTGCCCTGAGCTATTCTTTCTCAGTAAAAAATGAGTTATACATAGAATGAAGGAAGAGAAAGGGATGAAAACAAACACAAGTTACTGACCCATGGCAGAAACAGTTGAATTTCAGACTGATGTCTATCTATAGAGCTATTTATCAATTTTATTAAGGTCTTTTTACCATGAACTGTTAAGGTTGCTGTTGTCTTCTGGTCACCACACACACAGGTGTAATCTCCAGCATCTTTTATGTCTAGGTCATGAATGACCAGCTCTGCAGTGGTGCCATGCTGTCTCATTTGATATTTGTCACTTGCTTTGAGCAGTTTGGACCCTATTTCCCACTGAACTGGAGCTGCTTTGGTTAATTCACAATACAGAGAGACTGATGCTCCTTCTTGGACTTCTTCATTCTTCAGTTCTTTCTTGAAAAGCACCGGCAGGGCTGGGAATGGAAAGTCAATAGATAGCATATTTAAACTAAGACCTCCGCATTTGTGATCAGCATCATGAACTCTCAACAGAAGTTCAAATCTGACCAAGTCAGGGTCTTTGGCCATTGAGGTTATCACTGTGATGATCTGGAAAACTAAATCCAGCAGTGACAGTAAGAGAAGAAGTGCTGAGCTGACAGGTTGAAGTACAACAGGATGGATGGATTTAAGAGGCAATCTAAAGAATTTATTGCAAGTCCACCCTCCATGGGGGCAGGACATCTCAGCTGGTCTAACAGGAGCATTTCCTAGGCACTGTTTCCTTAAATTTACAACATAGCAGTTTGACTGCATGGAGAAATACTCATCCCATCTCCGTTTTCAGGAATATCAGAGCAAAATTAAATGTCAGAACAAGAAGTTCTCCTTTCCTGAACTCAAACTAGTTCCTAGGAAAAAGATGCTTGTGAACACTTCGTACAGCAGCAGGATGTTTCAGAGAAACAAAAAATGAACAGTCATCTGCAAGATGAATTTACCATTCACTGTCAGAGAAGCCATGGTGTGTTGGTCTCCACACACACAGGTGTAATCTCCTGCATCCTGCAGCTCTAGATCACAAATTTCCAGCTCAACAAGGGCATTATCCTGCCGCATGATGTATTTTTCATTTGCCCTGAGTATTTTGTTTCCTTTCTTCCATGACACAGCTGCAGCCTTGGTCAGTTCACAGTACAGAGTGGCTGTTTGGCTTTCCATGGCTTGAAGATCCTTCAGTTCTTCTTTGAAAAGTGCAGGCAGAGCTGAAGGTCACAAAACAGACAGAGGACATTAAAAATGACACATGACACACAGGTGATGGGAAGGATGGGGTGGTACAGAAGCAGAGAACATATTAAAGTGGAAAGAGTTTTCTTTCCTCATAATTCTGGAACAATGGACAAACCAATAGACAGAAACAAAAAAGCAGCCTGGATGCAACCAGGTCTTAGAGACATCTTACAAATTTAGAGATACAAATTCAGCCACAGGTGAACACACAATCAATAGCTGGTAGAGAAAAACACAATAATACAGATATATGCATGTTTTTTACCATGCACTATCAAGGCAGCTGTTGTCTCCTGTTCTCCACACACACAAGTGTATTCTCCAGCATCTTTCAATTCTACGTCACGGATAAGCAGCTTCATAATTGTGCCTTCCTGTCTCATTTTGTATTTGTCGCTGATTTTGAGCAAACTGCTTCCCTTTTTCCACTCTACTTGAGCAACTTTGGTCAGCTCACAGCACAGAGTGGCTGCTTGACCTTCTGTGACCTCCTCATCCTTCAGGCTCTCCTTGATGCGTGCAGGCAGTGCTGAGGATGCAATGGACAGAGGGTTAAAATGGAGCAGCAAACAGCCTCCTGGTGAATGCCAGGGGTGGGGGAAGGAAAGGCGAGGTCACCAGTGCGGAGTTGTCTTCGGGCCTGATTTCATGTCTATTTTAGGGATCAGGTCCTAAAACCACTTTGTGTTAGGAAATGAGATGAAGGTTTTCCCTTAAATCACAAAATACAAATTAATTCTCATGACTATGACATGCAAAGCCAGACTCAGAGGAACTATGCAGAGATAACAACAAACATGAAGGAAAAATTAATTCAAACCATAAGCTCGATAATAAGGACATCTAGATAAAATTGGTTATTACCATGTACTGCTAAGGAAGCTGTGGACTGCTCATCCCCACACACACAGGTATAATCACCAGCATCATTCTCATTTAGATTATGGATCACCAGTTCTGCAGTGACATCCTTCTGTCTCATCTTGTATTTCTCGCTAGGTTTGAGTACTGTGTGTCCCTTTTTCCACTCCACTGAAGCGGCCTTGGTCAGCTCACAGCGCAGAGTCACTACTTCACCCTCTGTGGCTTTCTCATTTCTTAACTCTTCCTTGAAGAGAGCAGGAAGGGCTGAGAAACAAAGGAGCAAACATTTTCATGATATGCAGTTCTTGGCCACTGTCCTGGTTTCAGCTGGGATAGAGTTAATTTTCTTCCTAGTAGCTGGTATAGTGGTGTGTTTTAGATTTAGTATGAGAATAATGTTGATAACACACTGATGTTTTAAACACTACTTAAGGACTTTTCAGCTTCTCACACCCTGCCAATGAGAAGGCTGGAGTGGCACAAGAAGTTGGGAGGGGACACAGCTGGAACAGCTGACCCAAAATGGCTAAAGGGATATTCCATACCATATGACATCATGCCCAATACATAAAATGGAGGGAAAGCTGGCCAGGGACCACTGCTCAGGAACTGACTGGGCATCGGTCAGTGAGCTGTGAGCAATTGCGTTGTGCATCACTTACTTTGTATATTCTAAATTATTATTTTATTATTATTATTATTATTATTATTTTCTTCCTTTTCTGTCCTATTAAACTGTTTTTATCTCAAACCACGAGTTTTACTTTTTTTTCAAATTCTCTCCCCCATGCCACTGGGTGGGGAGAGTGAGAAAGCGACTGTGTGGTGCTTAGTTGATGACTGGGATTAAACTAAGACAGTCACCAAAAAACTAAAACTTGATATTTACCAGTATCTATCCATGCCTACTTATTGACATGAGGATCATCTCACAGAAGGAAGATATTAATTTGTATCATAACCACAAAAGGGTCTCAAACAATGGGTAAATTTGCTGGTTGGTTTAGAGATATATAGAGAATAAACAGCAGGAATGGGAAAACTTCATGTATGGTCAAAATTGTAATTTTCTCAGTGTAATTCAGCCCAGGAAAAGTAATAAAGCAGGTTACACAACGATCAGGGAAAAAAGCTAAAGAAAAAAAAAGGCTTTACCTTACATGTTAAGGATGCCTACAGACCTAGACTGAGAGCTAGAGTGAGGCTGAAGAGCAGAATCAGAGAGACCTCTTGAAAGCACTTGGGTAACAATAAAATGGAAAAAGAAAGATGATGTCTCCCTTGAGGAAATCTGCTATAAGACCCTCACATGAAGTTCAGGTGCATCCTAACACCCTGTCCCTTTTGGAACAACCAACAGAATCATTGAGACTGGATGGTAACATGGTAATATACACTGTGGGAGCAGTAGGATGGGACAACGTCTGCTAAGTCTTTGGAATGGGGTGAAGATCACTTTTGGATATAGAATATATACAAAAGAACAGAAGAAGACAAGTCCTGAATCTAACCAACAAGAAATAAATATTTGAGAATACAGATGTGGAGGATAATTGAGCAGATACCAGTTATGAATCAGAAGCTCATGGATTTTAGGACCAGTAATGATGGAGAAGAGCAAAAGGAAATTCTGTGGGCAACAAGAAAGCAAGCTTCAATAATTCAAGAATTGGTACTTGTGATCAAACAGGAGCAAACTTAATGAATGAGGTAGTTTAAGAGAGTGGAAAACTCCTCAAAGATACAATATTAAGGGCATAATTACACAGACTACCTCACTCCAAGGATCGTCAAGAAGAGTCAGACTATATCACAAATTCTTCAATGTCCTGAAACTCAAGAGACCTGTAAAATGGTGGATGCAAACGAAATACTACAGAATGCAGAGGCAAAACCAGAAAAGCCAGGTTCCCTGCATGTATCAAGAAGGCAGTTCCCCATTCCTGGACTCCGTCACCTCATTGACAAAGAGACCAACATGAAAGAGGAGCTGAAAGGTAATCTGCAAAATGATGCTGATATCAAACGTCTCCAGACACAGCTGAATTCTGTAGGTAGTTTTATGCAGCAACTGGGCGGCAAGATCACTACTGCAGGAGCTTTCCATGTCCTCTGCTCACAGTTCAACTTGTGGCTCTTTGCTGTATCAGAATTTTAGCATGCAAATCCCAAGAAATCTGGCCAGCCTGAACTAGAAAGAAACAGAAATAATAAAATTACATTCTGTAAGTAGTTTAGAAGGAAGAAAAACAACAAGGGAGAGGTTGGTCTACCTCTCTTTCAGGAATGTAAGTTGATGGTGAGTGACATGGGGAAAGCTGAAGTGTTTAATTCCTTTTTCTTCTTTAATATTAAAGGTTAATAATAGCTAAGAAAGTAATAAGAATTCTGGCTAGAATAAGGAAAAAAAGGATTAGAGAATATTTGAATAAACCAAATATTCTCAAAGCACCTTGGTGTCATTAAATAATTTGTCCTGGAATGCTTAAGGTATAGGCTCAACCAGTATCAGACATTAACAGTTACACTGGAGAAATCAGAGAATGGGTGGTGTTCCACAAATATAAAAGGAATGGAAACTCAGAGGTGGAAAAGTTCTCACAGGCTGAAATACACACGTTTAGTTCTTACCACGTAAACCAAGAGTCTAAGCTCCCAGGACAGTCAAGAAAGCCAATGCCAATGGAGCTACCTTCTGACCAAACGTAAATGTCCACTATAGAGGTGAATTGGATGTCTCCATTGACTGTGTTGACTAGAGCTCCACTGACAGCATGCGGAATTTAGGAACACTCACCAGTCTTGATCTACAAGCTGAATCCTGTTCACAGTGCTTGTCTTGGAAAAACAGGAAGAGGTGGGAGACAGAGACATGATTCAAGGTATTGTGGCCATTTCAGCCTAACTTTAATTCTCTGAAAAATATTGTAGCGATACACTTGGACTTGCCAAGAGCTTTTCTCTTCATGAATCAGTGGCCCAGTGTAATTTTTCTTGACATAGGTTAATAAGCTTCACTGATAAGGAGACACTGTATGTTCTGTATACTTTGATTTTAGTAAAGCTCTTTAATTTTGGTTTAGGTGGAACTACAGTAGGAAGCACTACTAATTTGAAAACCACGGTCAAAAGATAATTCAACTGTGATTTACACTCACAATGAGACAATGAGTTGAGCAGAGTTCCTCAGTACTCCGCAGTCCAGTATTATTCAGCATTTTCTTGAGTGACTTGAACAATGAAATGCAGAGTTCTCATTAACTTTGCAGATGATCTCAAGATGGAAAGGGAGGGAAGCCAAAAGCACTTTGTTAAACAGGATTAGGATACAGAAGATCTTGATGAAGCAGTGGTGAAAAAAATAGGCTACAGTTCATCAAAAGCAGATGCAAAATACTATATTTAGGAACAATCAACAACATAAATATAAGATTGGGAATAACAGGCAGCAGATCTGCAGAGAGAGATTTGGGGTTACAGGAGATTATGGAGCAAATGCAAGTCAAAAAATGCAATTCTGATGTGAATAAAGCAAACATCATAATAGGGATATATAAAATTAAGTGTCATATGCAAGAAACACGAAGTCCTTCCATCCTACTCCCGTCTGGCAAAGGCTCAGATGGCGCACTGTAGTCTGCTTTTGGCCACCACACTTCTAGAAAGATGTGGATTAACAGAAGATGGTCCAGAAAGCAACAAAGATGAGCTGAAGTCTAGAAAACATGACCTATGAAGAAAGAGTGAAAGGATTGAAGGTGCTTAGTCCAGAAGAGAAGACAAAAAGGAGACATGATACAAGTTTTCAAATCTTTCACAGAAAGGAAAATAGCAAATATTTCTCCATCTCTACAGGATATAGGATGAGAAGTAATGACTAAGCCAGCTTGAGAGACTTTCGTTGAAATTAGGAAGAACTTTCTGGCAGTATTGATGGCTAAGCAGAGGAATGAATGTCCAGGGGAACTGCAAATTCTTCCTCACTAGAGTGAGGCTAGGTAGGGGTGTGGGTGAATTGGGGCTCAAGGATGGACTAGGTGACCTGTCAAGGTCCTTTCCAATTCTTTTTTCCATGGTTAAATTGGAAGTTCAAGACTGAAGCCATACTTGGTGTATTAGTTGTAAAGTAAAGAAATGGACTCATTGACCTACTGACATTTCAGGTGAGAAAGACGGCTGAAACAACTTCCTACTGTCCTATGTTAATAGTGGAAATAAAGTTTCCCTCTCTTCCAAGGAAAGTTTGCAGATGAATTTGACTGAGGACTGTGAAGTACTCTCACACTATAGTGCTGAGTATTCTACAATACCAGAACATAAATCTACATGACCCTTGAGTCAGAATTATATAGAAAAGTTGAACTGAATCACGTTTTGTTTGCATTATCTAATGTTATCTGTCAAATCCTAATGTAACTTGAAATCTAAGATCTCTCTTAGGATGAATGTTCCTGCTACCCATCTCTCTATGCTCAAGTCCAAAGTAAGTAAAACAGAACAAAAAATGTAAACGTGTGTCATGCTTCAGCCTTCAGTGTGGTGCAAAGCAGTATAGCTGTGCACCACAAGAGCAAGGAGAAGAAAAGAGGGAAACCGTTAGTGTAATCAACGGAACTACAATTCTAGTTGGAATTAGATAAAAAATCACTATAAAAAAGGGAAAATCCATTACTGACAGAATTAACGATGGCAAGATTAGAGAAAGAACTCATTGTGTGTCAGTACTGAGGCTTCCAGAGGAGACAGGAGACACATCACACAAAAAATTATTTCTGTTTTCTTACCACGCACTGTCAGTGCTGCCGTAGTCTTCTCACCTCCACACACACAGGTATACTCCCCAGCATCCTTGACTTCTAAAGCATGGATCAGCAGTTGTGCAGTAGTACCTTCCTGTCTCATAGTATATTTTTCACTTGATCTGAGCACTTTGTGTTTCTTTTTCCACTCCACAGAGGCAGACCTAGATAGCTCACATTGCAGCATGACTGTTCCACCTTCTGTGGCTTCTTCATTCTTCATCTCTTTCTTGAAGTGTGCCGGCAAGGCTGAGGAGTTCAAAATGAGCAGAATGTATGACCGTGACAGCTATCCAAGTAACTATTTATCTGTGGTCTGTCAACCACCTGCAGCAAGCAAAGCCTTCCCTAATCAAATAGGATTGATAACCACTCTGGGGAATGTATGACGGTGATTTGGAAAGTTGGAGAACACATTGTTCATAAGTCAGAGCTTTTTTTACAGTATGGTCCATGGCATGAAATGGAGAACCACACCAGTCTCAACTTCAGACTCTGCCAGACTGAGCCCTACCTTACTTTGGGTATTGCCTGGCAAAAGGGAAAATAAAGCCCAGCTTGAGTGTATAAGTTCTATCACAATGCAAATTATTACTGAAAAAGTTGATAAATGAAACTATATCTGAGTCATCAATCTCACTTTCCTGTGAGATCTCTTCTCAGATAATGGTCTAGCAGAACTTGACTGTCAAATTATTCTGACACACTAAGACTATATCAAAAATAGCTCATAATCAAATTGTAATATTCTTAACTTTAGGATTGAAATGTCTTTCCAACTAACATTACAATAATGATTTTCCTTTTTTAGCAACTTGTACTGAACATGAGCATCAAAGTAGTAAGTTGGAACCAAGATGAATATCTGAAATATTTGCAACGAACACCTGATGACTGCCTGATACTGACCAGTGTATTCAAATATTTATGCCCATGCCAACCACATATTGCTAAAATTATCAGAAACGGGGCTGCAATTTCAAAGCTGATACTATCATATTCTTAAACAACAACTGCTTGAAAATAATCCCCTTAATTTGAATTTTTTTTTTTTTTTTTACCATTCACTTTTAGTGCAGCAGTAGTTTTCTGATCTCCATAACAACATGTGTAATCTCCAGCATCTGCCAGATCTAAATCACGGATCACCAGCTCAGCAGTTGTGCCCTCGCATCTCATAGCGAACTTTTCATTTGTCTCCAGGGCTCTGTCTCCTTTTCTCCATTCCACGGCAGCTGCAGGCTTGTTCAGTTCACAGCAGAAAGTGGCTGTGCCATTTTCTGTGGCTTCCACATTCTTCAACTCTTTTTTAAAATGCGGAGGAAGGGCTGAAGACCACAGATGAAAAGAGACCACTTTAAAATGGAAGAAATACTGAATCTTGACTGCTCCACTGGATTAAAACCCTTTAATCTCCAAAAGTTCTAGAATATACAGTACCTGAGAGGCAAAAGAAGATTACGGGGGCATCTCTGCTTTGTGCTTTGCAACACACCACATCCAGCATGTCACAACTGATTTGGAAATCAGTGTTGTAAAACTATAATTTCAGTGCTGGAAGGTATGATTTAAAGGCATTTTAAGACATAACAAGAGAAAGCTGATCCCAAGATTTCAAGGAACTATGCACAGCTCTATCTTAAGATCAGATGAACAATTTAGATGAACACTATGTTATTTAAAATTCCAGGCTGCAGTGTATCATTGTCACCTGCCTTTCCTAGTTGTTATCATAACACAGCACGTTTCAATTCCATTCAAGAAAACAAGTAAAACAAGTGAAATCTCAGTGATATGCCCAGAGAAATTAATTAATGGAAATACTGAAAATGCTATTTATGACTTCACTGAGGTCTTCATTATCTGCTTCCAGACTCCATTAACATGAAAGAACAGGGCAAAAAAGACTGTATGGTACTATTTCTCAGTCTTAAGAGAAGGACTTTCAGTAAAAAATATTCCCAGTGGTTGATACAGCTGTCATACCAATTTAAAATAATAGATGGGATCAAGACAAGTTTGTGATCCTACATGAGATCACAGATGACAAAGGAGAAAATCCCTATTAAACTTATGTATTTTACCATGCACTGTCAGGGATGCAGTAGTCATCTTGTCTCCGCACACGCATGTGTAAACGCCTGCATCTTGTTCCTCCAGGCTATGGACTGTCAGCTCAGCGATGGTATCCTTCAGTCTCATTTTGTACTTGTCACTAGGATTGAGCACTTTTTGCCCTTTCCTCCACTCCACCGGGGTGGGTTTAGTTAGCTCACACTGCAGAACAGCCGTCCCGTTTTCTGTGGCTTCCATATTGACAAGTTCTTTTTTGAACAGTGCAGGCAAAGCTATGGGATGTAATATAAACAGAGAGGACATCAAAACCATTAACCAGACCTTGAGGAACTTAGGACTAGGTCCTGAGGCTAGTCGTTCCCTATTAGAGGAAAACAAATTATATAGTCTTGAAAACTGGATCTGTTAGAAAACTACTGAAGGATCTCGCAGGGATAATTGCCACCATGACCTGCTTCTAACACTGACTTATGCAGCATGCTCACCACTTCCCAGCTGACTCCAGTAGTCCTCTCTACCTCTTTCAGTCTGAAATCATCTACCTTGAACACTGATGACCTGAATTTTGATTGAAAGTCATCTCTCCAGGTGACATCACTGCTAGCTGGAGACCTCTGCCTTTCCTGACACCATAATTTTTCTGGTTCAGAAAAAAAATCAGTAATATAACTTCAGGTGCACCTTTAAACCACAATTGCCAAGGTCATAATGGCTCTAATATCAAGAATACAGGGCTTTTTTAGCAGCATTCAACAAGTTGCCTTGTGGTGTGCCACTATAGTAAAAAGGAAGTGACTTGCACAGGGAAGAAAGTGCCAGCTCAGAGGAGGGGAGGAACAGAGGTACTTCCAGCTGGGAGAAAGAAGAGGGAGTAAAAGCATGCAGAAAATCTGAGAGAAAAGAGTTTTGCCTCCGTTGTTTTGTCCGTGTCCTTAGAAGCATCTTATCCTTAAGATATATCTCAAATAAAAACTATTCTTTAATCTATTGGAACTGTATGTGAACTGCTGCTTCTGGAGGGGCAACCAAAACTCGTCGCTATTCACCGTGGCAGAGACAGGAACAAAATCTGTCTCACTACTCCCTAAATTAGGGCCTGTGGAATAATGGTTTGGAGATATTTTTTTGGAAATTACCATTTCCTCAGCAGAATATATCACAAAAGAGGAGGACAGTCATTTATTCCTGAATGGAAAAACCTCTCACTGAGTTCAGCATTTTTAAACAACTATCCTTCAAGTTAAGGACCGAAATCCACTGACGTCATAGAGACACAAGGACAAACCATCTGAGAATAACCTTGCTGCTAGAGGTCTGCTCACTCTTGACCTTACATACAGGTACCTTTTTCACTTTTTAAAGTGAAGACTAAGAAGAGAAATTCTCACAGCTCTACTTTGCTATAAAGCCATCAGTTTCAAACTAACAGACAGTGGGAGATGGGATGAAACTCAGCCAGACAACCAAGAAAATTCTGCAGAATCAAAACATCAAAGCAAGTAGGAAAGGAACCTCTCAGAGAAAAGGGATCTTCTTGAGGTACCGCTATGATAGCAGAGAATGGCTTTTTACCATGGACTGTCAAGACAGCCGAGGTCTTCTGGTCTCCACACACACAGGTATACTCTCCTGTATCTTCCACCTCCAGATCTCGGATCAACAGCTCTGCAGCAGTATCTTCTTGTCTCATCCTATACTTATCACTCGGTTTGAGTGTCTTGTCCCCTTTTTTCCACTCCACCAGGACACCGACCTTGCTCAGCTCGCAGTGCAGAGTGGCTGTTGCACCATCTGTGGCTTCTCTGTTCTTCAATCCTTCTTTGAAAAATGCAGGTAAAGCTGAAGGATAGCAATACGAGCAGTGAGATGTAATGCTCCAAAGAGTTAAAATTAAACAGTGTTGTGTAATTTTCCATTTCCCTTTTATCTGGAATTGATTTATCAATACAAAAACATAGATTCTGAGCAGTATCCATGAATCAGTATGAGGAAAGAAATGTCATCACCAGGAAAGGATTCAATGCTTGCAGTGATCCATAGAGGTATTTTACATGTACTCAGAGTCACAAATAGATACAAATAGAAGTAGAAAACCCGATTTTTTCCTGTGAAATTTCAAGCAAAAAGAATAGATACTAATTTGAAATTTCTGAAAAAAAAAAATTGGTTTTCTTATGTGACTTTTTAAACTATAATGGGAAGATGTTTGCTATGTTTTCACATACTTAAGAGAACAAAAAGACATTGTACATTAAAAAAATGAAACACTGGAGTTTCATTCTAGATGTCAGTTTGAAATGAATAATTTCATTTCCATACATGGTGGGAAAACAAGCATTTTCACCTGAACTGACATATCCTTTCAAACATGTCAGTTGCAGTAAAAATCAAAGTTCTCCCTGAGAATGGTTTTATCCCTTAGAAGGTTTGGGCTTGCTTTAGACAGGACAGTAACTCAACGCAATGACAACTGGCCTGTATGTATGAAAGCACCTTGTTGTCCCAGGAATGGAGTATGGGAATAAGATTCCAGGGAATAACCTAACCTTTAGGAATTTTACGAAACCTTAAAATCCCTAAGTCATAATCCCTTTGAGGCAACATATTTTAATGGGCTTGAGCATAATGGGGAGACCAATAAAGGAACTTTCAAGGGAAAAACAAAATGATGGACCCTAATTAAAACAGTAGCAGCAACCCTGGTCGCCTACACTCTGAGCTTGTACACTGACACCTGCCTTGTGCCACGGACCCCGGCTGCACTGACATCAGTGGGAACACTTCACTAGCATCAGTGAGCTGTGAATAAGGGTCTGGCAGAAGGAAGGAGATGGTAGGGTAACCAGGTACCTCTCCAAATGAACAGTGAAAACAGGATAGTTACTTTTAGTACATGTCTCGTTTTGTTTGTTTTACCATGTACTGTTAAAACTGCCATAGTCTGCTGGTCTCCGCACACACAGGAATAAGTTCCAGCATCCGTCGTGTCTAGATTTTGGATTATAAGCTCAGCAACAACACCTTCGCGTTTCATTTTGTATTTGTCGCTTGATTTGAGGGTCTTGAATCCCTTCTTCCACTCCACGTTAGCAGCAGCCTTATTCAGCTCACAGTGCAGAGAGGCACTTTTACCTTCTGTGGCTTCTTCATCTGTCAGTTCTTTGGTGAAAAGAGCGGGCAGGACTGCAGAGTAAATGCGATAGGACACAGCATCAAAGCTGAGAAAGCCTGACCCATCATCTACTTGCTCTCTTCTCTTATCTCCCTGAACCTGCATGACACTGAAGCCACAAGACCTTCTTCACACTCCAGGATTTTGTTCCAATCTCTAACATTTCAAAAGAGATTTCAGTCTAATCTTCAATTTTTTGTCCTCACACTTTAAAACTTGCTTTAGAAGCAAGTCTGTCTATTTGCAAACTTAGTTGACAAGCCATCTACCCTTTACTTTATACACCATAAATTTAAAGGGGGAAAATTGGAGGCCATATTTTAATATGAGACCCAGAGCATTTTGTTTCCCTTGAGAAAAACAGAAGTTGTTCAGCAGTGCATGATTCATGGCACTACCTGCATTTTTGTAGAGTTCCTTAAAACAGAGCCGTTACAAACATGCTGTCAGCTTTCTGCGGAGAGAAAGTATATGCCTTGAAAGAGTTAAGCCAAAATTGCTGAAAAAGGGCAGGAGCATGAAAAAGCTACTTTTCATTAAGGTAGTCCTTGGCAAAAACTTGTTCCTCTTAGGAGCAACAAGTGTAACAGTCTAGGTTACAAAAAGAAAATATTATTCCCACTTTTAGATCAGTCCCTGTGTGAAAACTTTTAAACAAGCAGCTATGCTGGACTAGGGAGATTGTGTTGAGTTGGAGACTTGTACTCCACTTGTCATTCAAACATAGCACCTAGGAAGACAAACAGCACATGAAGAGGGCATCAGGTGAAAGAAGAGAGAGAGAAGGAAAGCAGGATAGAAAAATAAATCAGAAGGGGGGAGGATAGAAAGTATACAGAGACCAGGTGAAAAAGGAGAAAAAGAGGAAGAGATCTTGGAATTATAGAAGTTTACTTGGGACACATGCTGAGAATTTCTTTTTACCATTTACTGTCAAAGCAGCTGTAGTCTGTTGATCTCCGCACACACAGCTGTAATCGCCAGCATCCGCCAAATCCAAATCCCGGATCATCAGCTCTGCAAAGGGACCTTCCTGCTCTATTTTGTATTTTTCACTTGGCTTGAGGACCTTATTCCCCTTTCTCCACTCGACTGGGGCCGATTTGCTCAGTTTACAATGCAAAGTGACTGCCTCCCCCTCTGTAGCTTCCTTGTTCAACACTTCTTCTTGGAAGAGGATAGGCAAGGCTGAAGGATGCAATACCAACAGAGAAGGGATCAGCACTAGATCAAAATGAACTGGACTCTGCTGTGAGTTACTGGGCCAGTGTATACATTTAACCAGAAATGCACTACTGCTAGGTGGATACAGTTGAAAGGGGGGGGTAAAACCTCCTACAGTAGAGAGAAACAAATTAGATAAAACAATATACAACATAGCTGTGCCATCCCAAAGCAAAAAAGCATGAGGGAATATTCTCTAATAGGGTGACTCTTTGGTACCACAGAGCTGAGAGCATGAAACCTCTAAGAAATCACACTGACCAAGCTTCAAATGAGCAGCAAATGCTGCTAAACATATTAAGTCTAGGGCTTAATGGGAAACACGAGTAGAACGGTTACCATTCACTCTCAAAGCAGCTGTTGTCTTCTGGTCTCCACACACGCAGGTATAGCTCCCAGCATCAGTCAAGTCTAGGTCTTGGATAACCAGCTCAACAAAACGCCCTTCCCGTCTCATTTTGTATTTGCCATTTGGCATCAGCACCTTCCCATCCTTCCTCCACTCGACTGAGTCCACAGCCTGGCTCAGCTCGCACTGCAGCGTGGCCGTCCCGCTCTCGGTGGCTTCCTCGTTCTTCAACTCTTTTTTGAAACGGATTGGCAGGGCTGAGAGATGCAGAATGAAAAGGGATTGCAACCCAAGGCCCTGCCCAGATCTCTGGTCAGAGGCTGAATTATGTTTGATCGTATGACTACCTAAGCCTTATTCCAACACCCTTATCCTTAAACACATCCTGCTTTTATTTTTGTGGCTGGTAAAAAAAAATCTCTAGTAAATTGTTCTGTGGGAATCAAAGTGTGCTTGATCATTATTGGGGTCATGCATATAGACGACAAACTCATCCTCATCATTAAAGGTGATGAACTTTCCTTAACAGAAAATCCCAAGGAATCTTACGTTTCCATACTAATTCAGGAAAACACACATATATGTCAGCACCCTTCACCTGAGGAAAGGTGAGAAGACAACACAACACACACACACAACATTGGGCATAATGAACGCTGATTGTGGATGGAGGAAAGAAGTGACATGGCAACATGGAAAAGTGGAAGGATGAAAAAAGTAGAAGCAGGACATAAAGGTAGGTGTTGCAAGGGAATATTGGAGCAGGGAACAGATGGACATAAAGGAGGAGGGAACAGATGGACAAAAATGTTCCAGAGTTTCAAGGGTTATTTCTGACTTTTTACCATTCACTGATAAGGCTGCTGTGGTTTTTTGATTCCCCACTACACATGTGTAGTCTCCAGCGTCCTTTGGGTCCAGGTCATGGATCAGCAGCTCAGCCACTGTGCCCTCCTGCCTCATCCTGTACTTGTTACTCGGCCGGAGAAGAGTGTGTCCCTTCCTCCACTCCACAGGGGCCTCTCTGCTCAGCTGGCATCGCAGGGTGGCTGTCCCGCCTTCCACAGCTTCCACGTTCTTCAGCTCTTCTCTGATGAGCACAGAGACAGCTGAGGAATGAAGCATTCTCATTTTAATTTAGGAGCATCATTACCAACTGGAGACCTTATATGGGACTTAAAACCAAAATAAATTCTCTTGGCACAGCTAATAAGCTCTGGCCTACCTGCACTTTCAGGACTCTATTCATATTTACAACAGCACACCATGAGTTTGGGAGGAAATAAAAACAAAACAATTATTTCTCAAGAATTAGAATATCAAGGTAATTACCCTTCTGCTGCTCAAATGCTGATGGTCACAGACACATGAAAAACTTGCTGAGAAAGTGCAGAAGAGAACTGCATATTCTTTAACAAAATGTGTAACTGAGGCCCTTCTTACCTTACAGTTTAGAGCTCAGACAAGCGCCTCTGTCCAGAGCAGAAAGCAGAACAGTTATTTCAGAGGCAAGGAAAGATATCATGTTATTAGGTATATTTGATTGCTACGTTTTAGCATGGAGTTATTGTCCTAGAAAACAGAGAACATAATGGACCCAGCCAGAGCTGCCTTTTGTTTGTACTGATCCCTTTTTTTTCTGAATGTTCACTATAAATGTGCAGGAGCTAGCAGGACCACGTCAAGAACAACAAATCGTCACAACCAAGTGTCTTATTCCTACCATGGATTTTGACGTGGGCTGTGGTCTGCTGGTCTCCAGTGTCACAGGTGTATCTTCCTGCATCTCCTGGCTCTGCATTATGAATCACCAGCTCTGCCACTGTCCCCTTCTGCTTCATTTCATATTTGTCACTTGCCCGGAGTGTGGCCTCTCCCTTCTTCCACACCACAGTGGCATCAGCTTTTGTGAGTTCGCAGCGCATGGAGACAGATTTCCCCTCTTCTATTTCCATATTCTCCAGGGTTTGTTTAAAAAGGACAGGCACAGCTAGAACACAGAACCAGGGACTAGGACATGCTCTCTTGACCTGCTGTACAACAAGTGCCCCATGATAGGTGTCACCTCTTAAAACCAGTCCTTTTCCAAATGAGCAGAACATCCTAGACCCTCCCTTGGCTCTGTGGCATCCAAGTGATTCTGCTTGGGAGCAGGAGGAAATCTCTCCCCCAGGTGTTATCATCTCTCTGTGGCTTCCTAGGAGTATGGGGGAAGTTTCTCTAATAAGGACCCCTTCAGAGTCCTCTGGGCATCCTCCCCTAACAAATTCCCTGCTGCTGCAGGGCTGAAGCAGTATTCATGCCCTGTATCTCTCACGATTTCTGCTCCAGCACATACTACTTTTGTTATACTGCTGAAGGTACTGTATTTGTTTAAGGGCATTTGGGGAGTGCATACGGCATCTGAGAGCCTTTAAAAAGGATGTTTTGGGGAGTTTGGGGGTCTAAACATTAATCATGTGGTCACCTGCAATTTGCTAGGGACTGGACTTATGTTTTTATGTTCTTGTGCTCCAACACTCCTGGTCTCCATCTCTAAATCCAGTCTTAATCACAGCCATGTCACCTAGGGTGTAGAAAATGAACCCTCTGCACTTATTTATTTTCTGCTCAGTGGGAAGTTAAAGATTTAAAGTCCCAGACATATAATGTGAGATTACAGGAATGAAATGTATACAGGTGCTTACAACTATGCAATTTTACCATTAGATTTTATGTATGAATTTGTAGATGGCACTGCCACAAAGTGCTGTGTGGTTTTTTTAATAGAAACTCTATTAAAGCAATGCATTAAGAAAGCGTGGCAACATATCTAACTCTGCCTACCATTTATTTTCACCCGAGCAGTGGTTTTCAGTTCCCCGGTGCTGCAGGTATAGTCCCCGGAGTCCACCGATTTGACATCTTGAATAATGAGCTCTGCCACAGTACCATGCTGCTTAAATTCATACTTCTCGCTGGCGTAGAGAACGGTGTCTCCTTTCATCCATTTCACTGGGATATCAGGTTTGCTGAGCTCACAGGTCAGCTTGACTTGTTTTCCTTCTTTAGCTTCTTCATTTTGGAGCTTTTGCTTGAAAAGAACTGGTATTTCTGCAGAAAAAGAATATTGCAAGTGTTTAAGGAAACACACAAGATTGGAAAACACTTTTTGTTTTTTTTTTTTTTTTTGTTTCAGACTTCGTTATTGAGATAGAAAACCACAGGAATGGAAAAGCACTAGCAAGCAGTAGACAGATTCTGACAACTCACATCTGGCTGCCAGCACTCTACAACAGCAAAAAAAGGTTTTGAG
Source organism: Strix aluco (assembly GCF_031877795.1). NCBI lineage: Eukaryota > Metazoa > Chordata > Aves > Strigiformes > Strigidae > Strix > Strix aluco. The sequence continues at coordinate 171,658,995 of NC_133931.1, read as the reverse complement.
ACCATATGCTTATTTTCGTTTTAATCACTATCTGTACTACTGAAGACATTGCTGCTATGACTGTTGTCATTATTAACATCAGTGGCAGATGCTGCACTATTAATGACACAAACAATGTGTTGCAGTGTTGCAGATGGGTGGTCAGAGCTGGACCACTGGCACAAAAACCGTAAAACTTTACTGAGGTCAACTCGGACATAACACAGAGGACACAGAGAAATGGCAAAGCACTTTCTGTTATGACCGGCAGTATTGATTCCTCATTATAAAAAACCCCACAACATATTTTTGTCCAACATGAATACAGACTTAAAAACAGCACAGAGCAAACACAGAGAGGAAAGCACAGCTGTACGTGAAAGGATCCCTGTGGACATTCCTATGCAGGCTCTGTTTCTGCCTGGGATTCAAGGCTTTAAGGTGAGCTAGTGTAGGGAAGGCACTTACTGGGAAAAAAAAACCCTCAGCTGAAGTGTTTTCCCCTCAGATCATGAAAAAACCCCAATTTCTTCCTGACTTCCGCTGTCTTATGAATATGCAAGTCAGCTACAGATTTGTGATGCAGTTGTCCTGTGGCTATTGAAAAACTACAGCCTATTCTTCTGTCCCACTTTTACCTCTACTTTGGGACACTAAACACTTTTTATAGCATGGGTAGTAGATGAGCCCGATTCTGACACGGCTCAGACCCAACACGTACTTAACATACTTGGTGCTTACCCAACACGTTCAGGGAAGTACACTAAAGTCTGGTGTGTCTAAGAAGGGAACTTTTGCTTCAGCTCAGACAGCAACCCTTTAGATAGCACCTCCTGCATTATCACACTCTTTGGGCGCATTATTCTCAATGAATTTGGCTGCCTAAAGCAATTACCCAGACAAATGTGGGAGTGTGAGCTCCATCCTTGGAGAGGGCCATCAGTGGAGACAGCTTCAGAAGGTCTCCTACAGAGATACCCACTGTCCTCTAGTGACCCATTGCTTTCTTCTCGAGAGCTTAGGCACTTAACTTTCACAAAGCTAAAACCAGGTAAGATAAAGGATTTTCCTATTTCCCATTTGTCACCTCTCTGGGTGCTGTTCTGGATGATTTGATGAGAACCTCTCCTGCACTGTGGTGCAAAGACATGAGGTTCCTTTCCAGTATATTTTCATATTTTTATTATTTCAATTTATGACTCTGACCTCGGTGTTAGATGACAAGTTAGGACCCAAACCATCACTCCAAATGTTCTTACCCTTGACAGTAATAACCGCACTACTTTTAGCTGCTCCAGCCTCACACTCATATCTGCCACTGTCTCTTTCTTCTGCCCTGTGAATGACAAGCTTGGCCTCAAATCCCGACCGGCTGATGTTATGCTTGGAAGAATTCCTAAGGCTCTTCCCATCTTTGCACCACTTTACAGGGCTGTCTGATTTGGAGGTTTCACAGTGAAGGATCACATCCTCTCCCTCAGTGACTTCAGTATCAACCAGCTCCTTTGTGAAGATGCAGGGCTTCTCTAGAATCACATAAAAACCATCTGAGATGTTTCAGAAGAATTGTGGATTTTCAGATCACAAGTAATCTGTGAGATTTACATCCAAGATTACTTGTATCAAAACTACAGGTCAAGGTTAGTAACAAAGAATTCGGTGTCCATGACTATAAAGACCTCCGGAAGGCACCTGTCGTGCCATAAAGTGTTGTTTGGTAAATACCTAATGTCATCTGGGAGAAGCTGAGAAGCAGTATCCTTGTTGAAGAACGTAAATAAGATCTCTCTCACATCTTGCTAAATAGAAACAAGATGGAGACGTGATTCTTCTAAGCCCTTTTACCTGTGAGCTGATTAGTTTAAACCTTCTAACGGAACGTGGAAAAGTTAATTCTGCATGAAGTGAGGTGCAATACAGGTTTCTCAAAGCCAGTCATCCAGAGCAGATATTATCTCATCAGTATGAATCCTCTAACTACCATGCAGATAGCTCAGACTGGTCATGTAAGGTGTCTCTACAACCACTGGAAGGTGACAGACACCTCCAGAGACCAGATATTCACTTCCAAAATAGGCTATTAGGACAGAAAAGATGAACTGCTCTCTGGAAGTGCTTGTCTTTCTACACAGTTTATAGAAGTAGCCTAAGCTAGATACCAATAGCTAATCTGGCCAAGGTAGATCTTATGCCCCCTAGCTTAATGCTTTTTAATTCATAAAAACCCAATCAATCAGGAGACCAAAACTCATTTTTGGTACTATAGCAACACATATTAGCATTACCAAAAGAAGTCAGCCTTTTGCAAATACGATCTTTCATTTGCCTTCAGAAAAAATCCTTTTATATTTCTGTAGCATTGGCAAAATTTCAGCAAATTTTAAAATTTTGAAAAGAAAGTTCTTTGCAAGAAACATGGTGATTCTGGAAAGAATGAGAATATGAGCTGACACAGTAGAGACTCTGTGTCTTACATCTCTGGGTAATGAGAAATATTTATGTTTCCAGTAAGAAACACCTCTCTAACGCTGCACTCTTGAGCTGTCTGGCATTCATTTTACTCCCTCACTATAGGAGTAGACTAACACTGCAGTTTTAACTCAGTTTAACTTTTCCAGAGAAAACAATTCTTTGTCAACAATGAATGGCAGAGAATACACGTAATGTTGCTTTTCAAACAATGAAAACTAAATTAAAAACTTATTGGTTGTACTTGTTTTTTCCCCCTTGAACTTAGTGATTTCTCCTCATTTTCCATCACCCTATCAGCTTGGCTCAAGGAAATCTGGACAAGGCATCCAAGGCACCATCACTACAATATAACATTCCCATCTAAGGTCCAGTAAACACACTGAGAATTGTCCAGGATTACAAAGTGTTCATTCCTCAGCCGTAGTTTAATTATATAAGTAATGCTATTTTCTTGAACATATACAAATATACATATGACAGGGCCAAATTTGTAGCATTTTTGTTCTTTTCTCCTACCCACATTAACCCATGCTTATTTCTACGCATTCTTTCCTCTCCTGCAGTTTTTATGATTGAATTACCTTTAACAACCAAACTGGCAGATGTTTTCTTATCACCAGCTTCAAATGTAATGACCCCCGCGTCCTTCAGTGAGAGTTTTTTCAATGTTAACAAGTGATATCCACCAGGCTGAGACTGGATCTCATTAAGCTCATTGGTGTGGAGTGGGGTTTTATCCAAAAACCACTGCACTTTGCTATAGTCTACAGGAGAGATTCTGCATTTGAACATGGCAGATTCTCCTTCTAACACAGTGACATCTTCCAGGTCTTCTGTTATTAGCACTTTCTGGCCTGAAAGGAACATAGATACATCAATTACTGAAATCTTCAGTTTCTAAGCATGAAAATCGATATGGAAAACTCCAAGATTTCCCATGTGAATATTTCAAGAAAGAAAAATGTTCATGATACAGAAGACTTAAACACAATTCCCCTGTTATTGAACACAAAAACCATTCACAGGAAGATAATATATACAGGACACACACCAAAATAGGATTAAGACAACTTCAAGACACCAGAACGCATATAGCAGAACAGGTAGCCAGTACAATGCAAATCCAGCATTATAAAGTGTCTCCTAATGAAACTACCTGAAAAGGCTAAAAGGATGCGTCTCTGACAGCATCACTGGGCTCTAGACATCAATAAGCAGATGACCCCTCCCATGACAACCCCTCCATTTTTCTAGGGCAAATATAACTTGCTTTCTATGGGAGAGGATCACCCAGCCCCTACCCTCTTTGAGCTTAGTCCAACCATAAAGCACAGTGGGAAATGGAGTCAATGTCTGACTGCAGCTTTAGTGAAAAAGAACCAAAACAAGAGCCCTGAAAACCTGCCTGTATAGGTACAGATAGATATGCACATAACTACAAATAAATAAATAAAATAAGGTTATCACCGTATACAAAAATGTACCTGATGTTCATCCTACTTACAAAACCAGTACAGGGAATTTTTGCTTTTATTTTGAGCTTTGTGACAGAGAAGTGTTTTTCCACTCAGAAAAGTTGGTGTTAGAAACCTCACAGCGAATTCAGGTAGCTCAGATCCTGAGGCCATGGGGGGGGTTAAGCGCATTTCCTTGCTTCTCAAGGCTGCTCTGGCAGATGATCCGAGGTGGAGCAGTCTTTACCCTTTACCCCCCTAGTCTTTAAAACTAACTATAATAATTAATAAGTGGACACTGCCACTGCATCTGCATGTGACTATTCTTGAATTGCTCCTCTCAGTTTCAGCTCAAGGGTTTCTCCCAGTCGGGGCTCTGATGAGGGAACTGTGAGGAACAACCAGATCTCACTCCTTCCCCTTAAACATTGCCCTGCTCTTAGCATTGGCCATCACAGCTCATTTACTGCCTGTAGCATCAAATAAAAGCTGCTGGGTTATACTCTTCAGCTAGAGATTGGGTTGTACCCTTCATCTCTAAGGTGCAGAGGGACATTAAGCACTTAGATATCCCTGGAGTACTCATTCACCCATTCCCTCTTAGAAACCACTACTGGAAAGAGGCAACAAGGGACATGGAGAAAAGCCTGGAAGCAGAATAATTTTTCCCTTGTCTAATAGCAGGCACTCTGAATCATATCCATATGTTCACACAGGAACACCAGCCTCTCCTCACATCAGCATCTGGGGTTTTAAATCATACCCAAAGTACTCCAGGTGTAATTGCTTCAAACTGACAGGTCGCTCTGCGTGCCCAGCTCCATGTTGCTGTATTTTTGTCTACACATCCTGTGCAGTGTATCTACGTCGTGAGTAAGACAGAAATCAGTGGATCTGTTACCCGTATGCTGAAAAATAGATCTGCCTATGCATATAATGTGTCCTGTTAGAGAAACAGGATGTACAATCGTATTCCTCTCATGCATACCTTGGACGACTAGCTTGGCTCTGGACTGGGCATCACCAATGTCACAGGTGTAAGTGTCACTGTCACTTTTCTCCAAGTTATTTATGGTCAGCTGGAGGACTTGTCCTTTCTGTGTGATCTCATATTTCTTGCTAGCCCTGAGTTCAGCTATGCCTTTCCTCCAGACCACAGAGGATGCAGATTTCTCACTCTGGCACATAAAAACTGCAGTTTCAGTTTCATTGGCTTTCAGATCTGACAGTTCCTTGACAAAATAATTAGGTTTTTCTGGAAGGGAAAAAAAAAAAAAAAAAAAAGAGAGCGAGACAGAGACAGATTTGTTACCCAAACAAGTCCTGAATGGTCTTGAATTCCCTCTGCCCCCACATGTAGAAACACAGAATATAAAATCACAAAATCATTCAGGTTTAAAAAGACCCTTAAGATCATCAGGTCCAATCGTTAACCTAACCCTACCAAGTCCATCACTAAACCACGTCCCTGAGTGCCACATCTACACATTTTTTAAAAACCTCCAGTCATGGTGACTCAACATCTTACTTCCCTGGGCAGCCTGTTCCAATGCTTGACAACCCTTTCAGTGGAGAAGTTTTTCCTAATATCCAATCTAAACCTCCCCTGGCACAACTTGAGGCCATTTTTTCTCATCCTATCAGATGGAATGGATCTGAGAAAATCACCAGGTCTGCCTACAGTCACTGGACATATCAAGTACAATATTTCCAGGAAAGTTTAATGGCATTGTGCAGGTACTGGTGAGGTCTCATCTTGCAGACTGCGTACAGTTTTGATCACCCATATTCAAGAAAGACTAATTCAAATTGAAAATTTTGATTGGTTCATTATGTAGCACATAAGATTCTTCAGTACCTACAAGGTGTTTTTTCAAAGGTTTTTTTTAAAGCTTTTAATCCATGACATTTTTTGAAAACTAAAAATCGATCCTGTTTAGGGAGACAGAAGAGAAGAACATGTCCCACGGGTTGTAGATATTTACCCCAACTTCTGTACACACCAGCCCCTATACATGCTTCAACTGACCTTGCACTGTGATCCTGGCTTTAGTTTTAGAGACCTCTGTCTCACAGGTGTACTCCCCACTGTCCTTGACCGTGGAGTCATGGATGATCAGAATGGCCCGTGTTCCCTCTTGGTGCAAGTCATACTTCTGGCTTTTTCGGATTGCTTTGCCATCCTTATACCACCTGATGCTCACATCAGGTTTTGACAATTCACAGCTCAGGCTGATGTCCTGCCCCACTGCTGATGTTTTATCCTCCAGCTGTTTTGTAACCTCAGTAGGTCTTTCTGATGAGGGGAAAAAAAAAAAAAAAGGGAACCTTGAATAAAAATAATGATCACTATATGGTTGGGGTTCTTGCAATTCAAATATCCAGCAAGTTTTCACATTCCCCAATGAATGATTCATATTATGTTAGGGAAGGAGGGGAAAAGCAGTCTTGCCCTTTAGTACATATTAATTACAGTTATGGGCTCTCAGTGAATATTAATGATTGTTTACAGGAACTGAGTATTTGTTCTGATGGCATCCATTTCAGGGGATGTTATTTTGTCATCACTGAAGTTACCGTAGGCATGCAGTTAGGGTGGGATCTATCTCACTGAATACAGACATCTACACCACAGAGATCTGTAGCAGAGGCACTGACTCCAGGGCTGCTCTACAGCCAGCACTTATCTGCTAAGTACAGGTAATAGACTTCAAGGAACAACTCATTTTGTCCTATATAGGTCAAACTGTGGATGATGGGCTATGTCTGAAAACTATCTGTTTCTCCTCTCCACTGACTACCCAGGGAGCCTTGGGTGATTATCTCTGATGCACACAGGCTGGGTATTAATTGTCTGTACAATTACACTACCCAGTGTATTCGGCAGTTCTCAAATATCTATAAAAAGTTTCAGCCTTACATGTGTTTTTAAGGAAAAATCTCAGTGTTTCAAGGCTCACAGAGAAGGCTGCCATTCACTTTGATCATAACGAGTTCGCCTTCATGGTTTACTGACATACCTTATGAAAACACCCAAGAAATCAAACCCCAGAACCCTTCTGATCTCATTACCTTTCACAACCAGAGAAGCCTTGGAGGTTAAACCACGAGCAGTGAAAATTACTTCCCCAGAATCATCAGGAATCACACTTCTGATATTGAGTGTATATTTCCGACCCATATTAGAGGCTTTAAATCGGCCACCACTTTCCACTTTGCTCCCATTCAGTGTCCAGTTGAAGTCGTCAATGCTTTCATGGGACAAAATACACTCAAAAGTGCAATCTTCTCCTTCCTGGATTTCAGTGTTCTTCAGCCGTTTGGTGATGCCAATGTTCAGTTCTGGAAGATAAAAAGTAGGTTAATACAAGGAGAAAAGGCTTTTGTGATTGTCATGAGTAGTAGTATTGACATTTTTAGCTCATCAGACTGGCAGGACAGCACTGCATGCCTTACGGATGTATTTGAAATGGGAAGGATTTCTCAGACATTATCCACTCAGAATCGCCACAAACCTATAGAAAAAGGGACATGTGAATCTCCTGGAAGGACTGTATGAAGAACAGCTCACTCAGTGGAGAAGAGTAAAGATTCAATGAGCTAGAGGGGGGAAAAGCTGTCAGACAGGAAGCCTCTGGGATGTTGTGTGAGGTTTTTCTCCACACTGATACGAGAAATGGGATGTTTGTATTTGTTAACTTGTTATCATCCTATCCCTCCTGGGTTCAAATCAGACATATTCAAAATTTGTCTTATTATCAATATGTTTGAAAGCCATGAACACTCCTTTCTCCTTCAAGCAGCCACAAAGATGAGAGGACAGGCTGAACTGCTGGGTTCTTCAATACTCAATGTTGTTCTACTTTTGTGTTCCCATAAGACTCTGAATTAATAACTGAAAAATATGAAACACAAGCTGCTTGAGTTTTTTTTGGTTTGGGTTGGTTTTTTTTTTTGAGAAATTATTTGCTCTTCTGGGAGGATTTCTGCACCTAAGGGATGTTCAGGAAGAAAATGTTGCCACTACATTCTTGATATCTGATTTTCACTGAAACACCAGCTATACTTCAAAGAGTAACAGGGATTTTTCAGACATCATCGTGTTATGTAAGGCTTATGGAGGAATAGTTGTCAGACAAAGTGACCAAGCCCACCTATATTTGCAGTACCCCTTGACTGGCCATCACCTACAACACTTACCCTGAACGCTGACCTTTGACTTGGCAACATCAGTGCCAATATCACAAGTGTATAAACCTGCATCTGTCTTTTCGAGGTCACGGATAAGGAGGCACAGGGTCTTTCCAGACTGTATCTGTTCATACTTGTTACCAGAAGTGAGCTTCACGCCATCCTTTTTCCAAACAGGTTTGACCTTCTCTTTGGAGACTTCACATTCCAGTTTAATCACACCTCGCTCCTCACCAAAAACATCATCCAAGGACTTCATGAAGACAGCAGGCTTCTCTGAAGGTTAATGGGCAAAACAGAGAACAACCAGGATATTTAAGCCAAGACATTTTCAGTTGCTACCAAATATTTAAAGAGTGCTTAAGTAAATCCTTGGCAATGCTGATGATACCAGTTCAGAACCAAAAGCAGTCTCACGCCTCATGATTGGGATGAGTTTTAGGCAAATCAGAATTTATTAATGGGAGGATGCAGGGAAGGAGAGAGGCGAGCTGCATTGCCATGGATGGGGAGTGATAGCGCATTAATTGTGGTCTTTCTTATGACTGCGCACCTATGAGATTGCACAGGACTAATTTTTCTCTGTGTTGGGGCATCTGTCAGGCACAGGAGATCCCATCACAGGGAATGGGGCTGGGAGCAGGCATGTAGGGCCCTAGTGAAGGCCATAGGGACAACTTCACACTTCCATGGAATAGCTGCTCAACAAGATAGACTAGATTTAAGGAAGTCCTTGTCTGCATCATGGAGGAGCAGAAAATGTTCTTTGGGAACGTCCTTTCTCATTGCAGCAGTCTAAAGGTGGAAAGGGGTCAGGTGATTAGAAGAAAAATGTGTGAAGAGAAGTAATGGGGATGTAGGTCTTCTAAAGCCAGAGAGCTGGCCCTGCCTTTTCACGAAGCAGGATTCATGCAGTAGGAGCAGCAATACAAGGATATGCTGCACACTCTCCTCACTCTCCTGAACATTTTTGCTCTTGCCTCTTTGTTTTATTGATTCCCTTTATCTAATTTAAAATATATTTGACACTGAAGATATTTATACAGGGGAAAATTTTGACCAGCTATAAAAGAAAGAAGGAAAAGAAAATCCTTCAGATTCTCTGAGTGAATAGAGTAAAAGAGTCAAATTATTCAGATATGCTGGGAAGAAAAAATTAGTTATGATCAGGAGGCAAAATGCAAAGGAAATCAGAGACGATTCTCTAAGAGAATATGGAAGATGTCAGACTCTGATTTACAGAGAGCATGGCTCAGAACATTTCCCACTCATGTTTCCAGATACATAAAGGAGTTAATTTAGGATAACAAATCACTGTGATTTACCTGAGCATACATGTATGGGTGTGTTGCTAAAGAAAATGTGATTTTGAAATTTTGGTGAGAGTTTTACCTCATGTTTCGAACATACTTAAAATATTTCATGCAACTTACTGTGGCTTAGCTGATGCACAAGAACATGTCAAACCACAGCAACTCAGATGTGTGACCATTCTTTAAGGCATATTAGGCACAGCAGCAAACCACCTTCTGTTTGATGAATCAGTCCAACTCCAGAACTGATGTACTCAGAGGTGTGCCCTACCCTTGGAGGTACACTGAAGCTCAGTTTCTTGTAGACAAAAATCTTTATAAAGAGCAGTTTATAGACTATATGCTGTTGAAGAGACATACAAGTAAAGGAAATTGCTCTTGAGACTATCCTGATGAGAACTAAAAGGATGTTAAATAGCTATGGAAAGTCTTCCTTAGAAAAACAGTAGAAACTTCCACTGGAAGAAAGCCCTTGCACACTTATTACTCGGCCCCAGAGAGGTGAAGCTCACGAGCAGGATTGCTGTATGGGCATGGTAAATAAGAGCTCCTTTCCAACTCTTATTTATTATAATCAGGAGGTGTGTGATCACAACCCACCTATCACCTTCAGACGCACGCTCTCTGACACCTTGTCTGACTTCATTGTCACTGTGCCAGCATCCTCAGGCTTCACCTGCTTCATCGTCAGCGTGTAACAATTGTGGACATTCCTGATGTCATTGAAGTTGTTGGTGTAAAGGAGGGTGCCATTGAGGAACCATTCCACATCCTCATCATCATGAGACAGCTCACAGGAGAAGACAGCAGAACTCTCTTCCTCAATTTCCACATCTTGCAGGTGTTTGAGTACTTCTACATTGCGAGCTGTAGGAAAGCAAGGTGCACCATCACCAGTTATCATAAATCAATATTGTTACCACAAATAGATTTCATAGTGTTTAGAGTTTATGAGACGGCTTATTCTGGTTTCCTGTACATTACATTTCATTTACTTGGTTCTGCATTTAGTCCAACAAAAAAACCCCACCCATTAAAAAGACTACATTGTCTGGAGCCTTCAATTCTCTCTTTACACATAAAACTGTTTTTAAATTAAAAAGAAGTAATTCTTTCTAAAATGATAATGACATTACAGTGATGCCTAAGTATTCCACAGAGCTCCGATCCCTGTGTGCTTGTCACTGCACACACACATACAGTTTATAACTAAATTGTCTCTGACTCACTGCCAGGGAAACACAGAGCATGAGGTGAAGATGATGGGTTTGGCCACAAACAGCAGGTACAAAGAGAATAAGCAACTTGCTCGGGTTTAGGAAGCAACAGGAATTGAACTATTTTCTTTCCCAGTCCTTGGCCAGAGGTTTCACTTTGCAGCTTGTCCACTCATGAAACGTGGTTTCTCAAGGACTGCTAACTCAGAGGAGGGTTTGGGAATATTAAATCATGCTGTTATTTGACACAGCGCTGAGGGATATGGTGTAGTTGGGAACTGTCTATGTTAGGTTAATGGTTGGATTGGATGATCTTCAAGGTCTTTTCCAACCTAGATGATTCTGTGATTCTGTGATTTGGATGAACCTCTGCAAGGCCAAAATGTTACCAAGAGAGATTCCCTGGACTTCTGGAAATGGTTCAGTGGATCACCTCCAAGTCTTGCTGAAAGTTTCACAGCAATCATTTCTTACAGTTTCACCAGCAGTGAAATAAATAGTGCCATACCAGGATGAGGTAGAATATCACGAATAACAAATGTATAGCAGATATAGAAGCTGACACAGAGGTCAGGAAAGGAAGACCACAATGAAGATCATCAGAGGCCTGTAGCGGTTTAACATAAAGGACATTTTTAGCAAGAAGTACCAAAGTTCTAGTTCCTTGGATGAAATAGAAAATAATGTGCCTCGAGAAATATGTATGAATTTCTGCCTTACTCAGATGGTGCCCTTCTCATGCGCTACCTGGTTCATGGTAAGTGCTGGGTTTCAGTATCATGGAATATCAGCACAGTGCATAATACAGTAAGTTCACTTACAATATTGCATTTATATAAAAGTAGCAGAAGAGAACTGTGGGAATCTACCTCTCTTCAAGAAAAGAAACCCAGAGTGCAACACTGAACCATAAGGATATCAGAGAATCACAGAATGGTTTGGGTTGGAAGGGACCTTTAAAGGCCATCTAGTCCCACCCCCCTGCAATAAGCAGGGATATCTTCCACTAGATCAGGTTGCTCAGAGCCCCATGCAGCCTGACCTTGAATGTTTCCAGGGATGTGGCATCTACCACCTCTCTGGGCAACCTGTTCCAGTGTTTCACCACCCTCATTGTAAAATATTCAAGAGGCAAGCCTCCCTGCTGCAAACTGTTTGTACCTTCCACGGTCAGCGTGGCTTCGGTCTCTGCATTTCCAGCCCTGCACTTGTACACACCAGCATCTTCGGGCTTCACCTTCAAAATTTTGAGCTCTGCTGAATGCTGCTCCCGCTTGATTTTGTACTTCTCGGAGGGCTCAATGAGTGTGTGGCCCTTGAACCACTTCACAACCTTCGGAGAAGGCCTGAAGTCGCAGGACAGGATGACTGAATGGCGCTCCAGAGCTGTCTTGTCCTCCATCTTCCTGGTGATCTGTATGTGGTAATCTGCAAAGCAGGGTTGAGAAAGAAGAAAAGATCAGTCTGAAGAAGAAGAAAGTTTCCAATATGTATTTCATGCCAGTTAATTCCACATATGTCGTTCACAACTGTTTTGTGAATTGCTCAGATGTTACAGGTTTCTGTTACAGAGCTGATTTGCTTTAAAGCTAAAACAACAGGATGATCTATAGGGAATGGTGGTTTCTATAAGAAAATAAGTATATTAACTACCAAATGCATGGTTCAGTTCTGGTTCAGTGCTTACTGAATTGCTCTCTAGTTGAAGTTTTAATTCAAGTATGAGCAAATTAAAGACAAAACAAGGACTTCAGGATGTGATTGGCAATATTTACTGTGGTGACAGTGGAAGATAAAAAGCCTTGAAGCTTTGTCCCTGATCAAGTCAATGACAAAGTGGATTAAGTAAATGAGCTATCAAACTTGTCTAGTTCAAAAATGGGACAAAATAAACTCTTCTGGCAAATTTCATCTGTTCTGTCCTCTTGGTAAAGTCAAGAAGACAAAAGATATACTAAAAACCAGTCTTAGCTCAATAGATTTAAATACCAAGTTTGAATAACAAGTACACCAAAGTCATTTAACCAGATCCCTTCCTAAGCCACTGGTGTCTTATTTAGTGCGTCCAATATTGCACACAACAACTTGTAATTGGAAACTAAGCAGATCTTCCAAGCACACATACATTTCCAAGAACCCAGCCACGGAGCCTGCACATTAGACAGTATGTATGAAAAATTACTTTCCAGAGACTGTGAGAAGATCTCTTGTCACTTAATTCAAGGCAGGACTTATCACATTACCTCTGACAAGCAGGTTGGCTGTGGATTTTGATTTGCCAATGGAGAACTGAATGGTGCCTGTCATATCAGCAGTCGTTTTGAGTATTTTCAGCCTGTGGATAGTGCCTTCTTGATGCATGATAATGTTTCTGCCAGCCTGTAGGACTTCTCCGCGTAGAGACCATTTGGGGGGTTTCACAGATGGAATGGATATCTCACACTCAAACTTGGCTTCTTCAGGCTCAGTCACATCCTCATCACACAACTCCTTTACAATATTAATGGATTGCTCTGGATGGAAGAAGCAAGCAGGGATTTAGGAGTCATGAAAGAACTATTCCATTATCAGCTTGCACACTCATGCTATCACTTCTGCAATTAAATACTGCAGTTATTAGCTAAAAAGGCCTTAAATCATCCTTTTCTATATAAAAACAAACATATTTCTGGTCACAGGTCAGACAGTGAGACTGTGACACTGCCTCAAGAGAATCCAGATCATCTGATTCCCAGTTCTATTTCTAAAGCCACCTTCCTATCCTGATATGAAACACTTGGCACTATAAAATGGAAAAGTAGATTCACTGAAATGCAGAGGCTGATAATGGGAAAGACTTTGACTAGTTACTGCAACTTTTCTCTGAACAACAAATGTTCTCTAACACATCTGATGATAAACTCTGGAACAGGAATTTCATCACTTTTCATAGTAGAATATACCGTATATTCATTTTCCAGGATGTTCCTGCCCTTATAATGCTAAAAAGATTCATTATCAATGAACTTCAGAATAAATCAACATTGAATTAAAATATTTTTTAAGTGGTACTCTGTTTTCACAGTAAATGACAAGGGATTTTTGAATCAGCCAATCCTTCTAGTGAATCCTAGAGGGGAAAAAATGATTTATTACCTTCAACAAAGAAATTAGCAGTGCTTTTGTCATCAAAGGCGTCACAAGTGTATGTGTCCTCATCTTCATAATCTGCATCGTTGATGATGAGTTTCCGATAGACACCATCGCTCACAATTTCGTATTTGTCACTAGGGTGAATTTCAACGTCCTTTTTATACCATCTAACTTCGGCATTGGCACGAGACACCTGGCACTCCAGGAATCCCCGATGTTTTTCAAGAGCAATCTTATCTCGCAAAGGCTTCACAATTTTCACAGGCAGCTCTAAAAGGAGTAAAAAAGATTGAATAATGAGTACAGTCGCCATGAAAGGTGCAAACTAAAAACTCTTAAGCAATATTTCTTTTACGTTCAGTTATTTGAATGATGACAGGAATCCCCACTATCTTAAGCACTCAACTAACACACAGCAGGGGAAGAGCTAATCAAAGGAAAACTTTTTATCCATATTTTACCACTTGAGTGGCTGAACTGTAGAGATAATAGATAATTTACTCAACACTACACAGCAGTGCTATGGCAAAGCCAGGGACTGATCTCAAATATCCTGAGCTCCTCATCAGTGTGTTAATTCAAATGTCTTCCTTCTCTCTGTCTCTATCACACTGCTTAAGTTAAACACACACACAAAAAGTGCTGTATTCTTTTTAAACTTACACCAGAAAGAGAAAATTAAGGAAAAAGTCAAGCTACGGTTTTTTGTCCTTCAAAGTTCAAACATGACTTTTAATGTCTTAGGGTACAAAATCAACCTCCTGAGAAAAGAAACTGTATTATTTAACAAAAGTAAATTCCCAGTGAGGCTGATATTTCACATGCAGTAAGGAAGGCAGGAGCTTTTCTTTTTCCTGAAAGCTCTAGGAGTTGTTTAACATTCTTCACGTTAAAAGTGAGGGACGTTGGTTGGTTTGTAACATGAGCATGTAACATTAAGCAGTATTGGCATGGAAAGCATAATTACCTTTTACAGTAAGGTGGGCGTGAGATTCTGCCTTTTCTGCAACAAATTTGATCTCTGCTGCATCTTCAACTTGGACGCGTGTGTAAGTCAGTGAATAGGTCTTTCCTGAGAACAGACACACAGCCAGACATAGCTTCCCCTGAAAATATAGCTTCACTCTCCAAGGCACACTGCCAGGTCAAGCATCACTCATCTGGTTTCAGTGCATCACCACCTGCTCTCGTGGCAGCAAGGCTGACCATTCCCTTATGTCTATGTCTCTGTATCAAAGGATAACCTAACCTCAGCTCCTCCAAGGACTGAGTGAATGTGGTCCCCACCATCTGGAACATATGCCAACAGAAGGATCCCACCCACTGTCAGGTGATATAAACTCCTACCCACTGCTGCCATGGGATGGTAGAATGACACCAAGTTTGCCTTATTAAAGTTCTCACCATGCCACTGTTAAAGCCTAGCTGCAACCCCAAAACAAATGGGGTACTCCCTGCTGAACCTTCTTAACTTGAGTTTGGAGGTCAGTCTAGTCTACAGCCTACTCTCCCATACCAGCACCTACTTCAAGCCACCCCCATTCAAGAATGAAATCCCCCTTTTACATCCTACCATCTCGACGCATTCGAATATTGTCGGTAGCCTTCAGTTTGTTGTCATTTTTGTACCACTGGGTTTGGACCTCATCATGTGAAATCTCACAGACGAAAGAGGCACTCTCATATTCATTCACTTCCACATCTTCTAGTGGTTTAATAATCTTGATATCTCGGGCTGTGAAATCAGAGAGACAAATATTTATTTGGGGTTTCTCCATAGCCAAGTGTGGTGTGTTTATCTTCTGCATACTTGTATAGAACAAAATAGGATTGTGTTTTAGTCTAGACCAGCTGCCCTTCCTGGGTAGTTTTTCTCTTCACCACAGTAAGTGCGTTCTATATTTGAACCTACAGATAGACTTACTGTCTACAGTGGAGATCACTGCAAGAGGATTTTATGGGTGCTGGAACTTTATACAGTTTTTGAAACAAATTAAACTTGTTCATGAAAAAAATCTGTCAAGGAAAACTAAACATCAGCCTACAATCTCTTGTGTCATTATAATCCTGTCTCATTCACATGCTTCTCTGCATACTCTCCTCTTACTCCCCTTCTTGTGTGTCTGGACTGTATCAGCCACAGGGACCTCAGCCATATGTTTTATCTAGGAGATACCTTTGCTTCAGAATCCCCTGAACTCAACATAATCCTGCCAGAGGTATTCCATATTCCTGTGCTACTGCAACCCTTTCCTTTTGAAAGGAAATCCACCTTGGATCAGCCTCAGGACCAGGGCTCAGATGCAAACCAGCCAGCATTCAAACAGCAACCCATCCCAATCACAAAGTCAGGGAGAAAAGGGGAGTTCAACAGAGCAACAGAACAGGACAGATGTTCATGAAAATATTGCTGAACCCTTGTGACCACACGAGGACAGCATCTAGTAAGAAATAAGAAAGAACAGATATGTCTTTTCAGATGCCCCTCTGGAAAATGACATCTGCCAGGGCACAGCAGACTTGTCTGTTCAGTAACTGGCCTTCAGCACTAGCTTATCTCTGGGGCTTCAGAGCCTGGTGAAAAAACACATCTGGCATTTGACTGGTTGCACAGTGCAGCAAACGGAGGGAAAAACTGTCTTGAGCATAAAGGAGAGGTGCAGTCAGAAATCATGACCCTTTCCTTAGCATTTACAACTTAAAAAGTAGAGCACTTCTTGAGATCATGCTCAAAGCTTGTCCAGTCCCTATTCAGGCAAAGTCCCCCTGTGACAATGGCAGAAACTAAACCAAACTATGTCAGAACCAGGCATTGAATCCCTGCTTTGTGCCAGGCTGTATGGTGTTTGCTAACTTGAGAATCTAGAAACGTCATTTAAATTCCAGAGACCAGAAATCACTTATGATAAATGGAAAACTAAGTTAGGACCTCTTCAAAAAATACTCCTTTAAGGATAGAGGACAGCTCTGCCAGCACCTTCTCACTAGGAAGAGAAAGTTATCCAAAATGAGTAATTACAAAATACACAAACTGTCCACAAAGCATTTCTTGCTGTGTAATCAAAAATAACTGCAGTAGATGTACTTTCCTGCTCCAGTCAAACATACCATGAACCTTTAGGGTAGCTGATGTCTTGTCTTCAGCTGCTTCACACGTATAAGTTCCCTCATCTTCATATTCACACTTGTGAATAATGAGGCTTCTCTTATTTCCCTGGGAAATAATCCCCACTTTTTTACTTTGCCGGAGCTCCTTCCCATCCTAGAAGAGAAAAGGCCAAACTAGGTCACCATCAACTCTTCTATGTCTGCAGTGAGCAAAACAAACATTCAGATCTGTGCTTAATTCACCTGTCTCATTGGACTTGATGGAACGGTGCTTACTGGGACATGTGCTGAAATTTAAGCTCAGTGCAAAGTTTTCAAGAAGTAGGAATAGCTGAAGAACGTACATAACTTTTGGTTGACCTTAGCTATTTGAAGGCTTAAGGCACTGTACAGACTTGGCAATAAGCACTGAAGAAATGCTGTTATTTCCATTTAAGGGGAGTATCAGCTGAGCCCCAAGGAAGGTACATGAAATGCCTGAGCTGGTCCCCAGAATGACTGTCAGGTGCAAAGGGAATTGAGGCTTCACCTTAAATCACAGTTCCCAGTGAGGCTATAGATCCTGGGTGAGAACTGCGAGGTGTGAAGTAAAGCACAAGACCGCATTGCTATCAACAGCAGTACTCACATTCTGTGCAAGAATAGAAAAACTTAACTTTCAACCCAATAAACACACCCAGTAAACAAATAAAAGAGAGTGATGAACTGGGCAAGTAAATGAACATAAGGACAGGAGAGCAATGCTAAGAGCTGTGTAGCAAAGGCTCAGATTCACATCACCTCAAGTGAAATTAAAGGCTCTAGTTCCCTTCCAGAGAAGTCAGAAACTGAAATACCACTGTCCATTAAGTGCTGTACCTTGAACCACTTAACATCTACGTTGGGCCTGGATAGCTCACACTCGAATGTGACCTTGTCCTTCTGAGTTACACCAATGTCTACCAAAGGTTTGCTGATTCTCACGGGCAATTCTGAAAAAAAGAAAAAAAAAAAGAGAGAAAGTCTACTTAGTGGGGAATTAGGTGTCCAGGATCATCTGGAACAAGTAATAATGAATAGACAAAGCCTAGCTTCCGTGCTTAATAAAACTTGTGACGACAAAATCGTATTGTTTTGAGCAGATTATCATGAGTGGTTCTGTGGAGAATGATGTTACAATAATCCTGTTGGCATTAGAAGGATACGTTACTGATGATGGTCTAGGGCTTAACATCCTTTGCAGTTACAAGGAAAGTTTGTTCCTCTCGCAAAAGCTTGTTCTCTAGTCAGGAGAAGAAAACCATGTCCCACGCCTGAGGCTTCCGGGTCCGTGTACCTGTCACAGTCAGCCTCCCTGATGAATGAATGCCATCTGCTTTGAAGGAGATGAGTCCTGTATCTTCAAGAGTCACCGAAGAAAGAGTCAGTGAATGTTTCTTCCCCAGGACACCAATACTGATGTTTGGTGAAGGTTTCAGCCGAACGCCATCCTTCTGCCAGATCCCTTCCACGTCCTCATGCGACACCTCCACCTCAAAGGTGACGGTCCCTTTCTCAGAGACTTGGAGAGACTGAAGACCTTTCACCAGCTTGATCTGCCTCACTGGAAAAACAAGGACAAGTTGGAGGTCTCACACTGACAGCTGTGAAACAGCCTGAGGACTTCCAAAATAGATTATTTCCCGATTCCTCATGCAGGTACCTGTCAATTAATTGGTATCTGCCAATTAAACAACCACTTTTGCAGGAAATAAAACCTGTTCATGACCATACTGCTAGCATGACTGCTACTCTTAAAATGGATGCTTTTAGCTGAGGAAAACAAATCAGCCAAACATTGCAGAAAAAGGGCAAACTGGCCCTTTTTCTAGCAAGATCCACCACACTCACTGTCTATGCCAGAAACAAGCTTTGAAGTTACACACACACACACACACACACGCAGAGTAGAGGCGTTCCTGTACTGGGTGAGGTGGTCACCAATAACCATCAAGAAGAAGATAACACTGTTGTTATTTACACTGGGACCAGGCTCCCTGTGCTGTACAGCAAGAGATGTTGCTGAAAATATTTATTCTTCAGGCATGATTCAAAAGAAGATGATCAATAGAGATTAACAGAGAATAAAGGAATAAACAATATTGTTCAGCTTTTCAACCAGGATAAAACAAGGGAGGGAGGGAAGTAGCAGGGAGAGGAGAAAGCTTTTAGTAAAAAGTGCTGACACCTTACAGCTTGGGGGACAAAGCATCCGTGTTGTGAGTGGATATTACCTATTCCCACTACAAAACATCAGCCAGTAAAATGGATTTAGTGTTTAAACGTGTGTCACCTTTAGGAGAAATTAAGTTGCCAATTAAAAAACTACAACAACAAAATCTCTACAGAGCCATGAATTACGTACAAAAACCTTCAATACCCTATGTGTCCCCTGGGAATATTTCAACCTCCCTAGTGCATGTTTAGCCGAGATAATCCACATTCAGACAGGATCCGAGCGCAAACCTGACCAGGAGTGGTGTCAGGGCTCTGTTCGGTGGTCATGGTCTGGACCCAGCTCCTGGGCTGAGGACACCATGGCCTCTCTGAAGTTCAAACATCTCCTGATGGCATCTGCCCCTATGTCACATGGGGGACAACAGGGAACAAACTATTTCTCCAGAGATCCCACAGAGGTGATATAAGTAGACTATGACTTTATTAAGCAACTGTGTAGAAGCACATACTGCTCTCCCCAGGACTCCAGATAATGCCAGCTCCTTACGCCTCTCCTGTCCCCTCTGTTGCTCTTACACCTCACAGAAGGTTTACAGAGGAACAGACACATCCTTTGCAGGATCCTGTCTAATTCTTCTCTCAAGAAAACCACACTGATTCCTCTCTCATGATCTTCTCCAAGGTCACAACCACCTAAACACAAATTTGCCCCAAGGACATGTCTTGAACCAGACAAGTAAGGGAAGTACAGACACTTTCAGGAGCTCGTTCTTTGCTTCACAAACTAAGACACCAGCTCTCCTGGCTTTGCTCACTAGAAGTTGCACCATTCCCTTCTTTCTGAACTGATTTTGCAGCTGATCCCTATCCCCCCAGGGTACCTTTCTCTAAATTGAACACAGTGTACCTGCTACTGTCTGACCTTTTCCCTAAATTAATAGATACTCCAGCCCCTCAAACAGTGAATGGACTGAGGATCAAACTGAAATTATGCTGGGGAGATAGTGAAAGGGATTTGCAAAAAAATTAACTAAATAGCATAGCCTTTTCTAACTCAATAAGTGGCCTCCTGGATATATCTTCACCCGGTGTTGTACATAGGACTGAAAAAAAAGATCACTTCTTCAAAAGTCTTGTCATAAAACAGCAACAGTTTGGGAATGGTAGAACTTTTACAGGATTTATTTTAATAGATGATATTTTGTGTCCAGAGATGTAAAATTTCATTACTCATGTTTCCAGTATAATTTCTGCTATAATTAATGGACCTAATTATGCTTTTCCCTGCTAAAACCTTTGAGGTGTATCAGAGGAAGAACACCTTTACCCATGACTTGCTTATTTAAGTCTTCCACAAACATCTCTTCCTGGTCACAGCTGAAAATAAATATTCAGCCAGATATGTTATTAGCTTCAGCAGTTCAGTTATTTTGAGGATGTAATGACATCTTAAGATCAGAACAGATGCTTAACTTCTCACAAAGCAGCTTTTATACTGGAGTAAATCAACAGATTTTTCCCATAACTGTTCCTTATTTACCTTGCTCTGCAAGCAATCTCAAACCAAACAGTATCAGCGCAGATTCATGTTTTTTTAAGAAAGGTCCTCTAAAATCAGGCTTCTTAACCTAAATCTGAGCACCAGTAGGAGTAGCTTAATTCACCAGACTGTGAGCATTTAAAGAACTCCTGCTGACCTCACCGTACGCACTAATATATTCTACTGAGAAGAGGCCATTTGCTTAAATGACAAAAAATGGAGCATAATTTTAGACTTCCACTTTTAGAGTCTTGCTTTTGCTGTAAAGCAGTGTGAGAATTCAGTGGTGTCTCAGCTGGAGGACTGGAATGAAAAATACATATAGTCTAGAGAGATGCTTGTCCATGGTGCCTTTCCTACTGCATCTCATAACTAAGGCTTGGATCATCACAGGCGAAAAGAATTCCCTGCTACAGTGAGCCGATTCCCCTTTTTGATCATGGTCCCTCTCAGATAGATCGCCTTGAGTTTCCATCACTGCATGAAACAATCTCAGTTAATCAACAGAGGAGCTACTTTTTACAGTGACACTAAGTGATGAGAATGCAACTGGGTGCCTGGGAAGCACAAAGCAAAATCCTCTCTCTCCATCAGAATAGGAAGTTTATAAACCAGAGACAGATACACATTTATGCTTTCATGACCCACCTTGGACAAAACACTGTTGACAGCTATCAGGGCTACCCAGTTACTTCCTATGTAAACACTCTTCCATCATTTCTGTTTTTACCACTCGGCTATAGCAACAGTCGGTGCCTAAAAACAGGTGTAACTGAATCTACAACCAACTGCTGAAACACCTCGTTGGGTCAAAAGTGAGTATCACCCAGAGTCTGAAAAAAATCCCTTGGGGTGCAATGTGTGAAAGAGGGTGGAGCAGCAAACTGCCCCGTACTGCACTGCATCCTCCCAGCACATTGTGACTGTGGAAATGCTAGATTTCTTTATCTTCTGTGGACCCAGTTCATGTGGTTTAAATGAGATAGCAAACCTGAATCTAGCTCTAAATCAGCATCATAGTCACCCACGGTTCCTTGAATACTCAGACACTCCAGAAGGTAATTCAGTGCTTCTAAGACTAAACACTCTCTGGAGTAATTTTCTTCTCTCTGTTAGCTATAGAAGGAGCTGAAAGTAATGTGCTAGATTGAGGCTTCATGAATCTACCAGCTACTAGTCACTGCTAATGTCTGTTTTTTTCTAGAGCTATTTTGTTTGAAAAAAAAGATGAGCAACCACCAATAGAAGCGATAACTGCCCCATATTGGGATGATAAAGTGGGGGATTTTTGACAGCTGTCACTCAGGAAGATTTTGAAGATGAAGCTATCTTAGCAGTGCATGGAAGTGATTTGACAAACCCTGCTCTGTATGAGGCAGTCCATCATCGATTTTTGATATCTTAATTCCATCAGAAGACCACAAGATTATAAGGCTGGAAAGACCTAGAAAAATCATCTAGCTATTCTCTCCTGCTCTAGGACACGCTCAGCTCTTTACGTCATCCCAGACAGATATTTCACTAACCTTTTCTTAAATCCATGATGGAGGCTCCAAGACCTCTCCAGACAACTTATTCAGTCATCCAACCATTAAAAAGCTTTTCTATTGTATAAACTGGATCTTTCTCGTTGCGACTGAAGTCCATTATTTCCTGTCATTATTGCCACATGGAGAACAGATCGTTCCCTTCCACTTTATAACAGCCTTTTATGTACTTGAAGTCTGTTACCATGTTTTTTCCTTACCTATTTTTTATGACCTACACAGCACTAATTGGTGTCAGGGGCTTTACAGACCAAATTAGGTAGTCCTTAAGTGCTTAAATCCTGTCTTCATCTATCCTGTAAAAATCATGACAAAAGGATGTAGGAAAAAAGGACAGAAGTAGAGGGCTACAGCTGAGACACCATTAGCTTACCTGAAATGGAAGCACCATAGATAGAAGATTTTTCCTTGTAGTTTTTAAGCAAAAATATAAATATAAAGAGACATTCTGAAAAAGGTGGTTTGCAGAGAAGAATTAGGACAATAGATAGCTGAAGAGGGAATGGTTTGCTAAAGGCCAAACAAAGGAAAAAACAGAGCGTACCACAGAGTAAGAAATTTCAGAGGGAAAAGAAGAATAAGCTAAGAAGATTAATGGTTAATAGTATGACTGAAGGCTGGTGGGATGAGATAGAGGCAACAGGAACTAGCCAGCCATTCTCTGTTTATTGCCCTTGCTTTCATTTGACTGGTGGCTAGGTCCATGGTTGTGTCCCCGTGTCCCCATGGCAGGTGGGGAAGGGCAGTGGCCGTTATGATAATGGAAGAGACCAGAATCCACCTCCAAACCCTGTCCAGGGTATTTATAGAACTGGAGATCATTCAACTTACTTTCCACATTGATCTTGGCTTGGGTCTTGTCATCAGGACTCTCACAGCAGTAGAAGCCCCTGTCTGCAAAGGAGATGTCCTTAACCACCAAGGTGTGCTTTGTTCCCTCAGCTTTGATCTCTATTTTTTCACTGGGCTTCAATATGATGCTGTTCCTCATCCACTTAACCTCTGCAGGCTTGGTCAGCTCTACCTCCAAGGTCACCGTGTCCCTCTCTTCAACTGTTCTGGGCTCCAATTTCTTCCTGAATGAGATTGGGGCCTCTGCCAAAGGAGAAGAAATATTAGTAAGAATGTAGAGGATCCAGAAAACAGGCTTTCAGAGAAAATTAAAATGGTGGCTCATGTATCTCCAGTCCCACTGCATTCTGGACACCTCTATTTAATGATGTGAAAGAAGAATTTCCCTACTGTTAACATAATCAGTCAGCGGGAAAGCCACATAAAACAACATAGGCCATAGCATCAGTGACAGCCTGTCAAAGGGGCATTATTGCCTCTTACCTCGGACTCTGAGACTGGCCGTGCTTTCCACATTCTCAGCATTGGCAGAGATTTCAGCTGCATCTTCCAGTGTCAGATCAGTGATGGTGAGGCTGTGGTTGGTGTCCTTCTGTGAGATCACATACTTCTTGCTGCCTTCAATCTTGACGCCATTCCTGAGCCAAGTGACCACAGCATCACTGGGAGAGACGGTGCACTTGAACACAGCCTCTTTTCCCTCCTCAGAGACCACGCTGTTGAGACTTGTAATGAATTTCACTACTCTGGGAGCTGATGGATAGGAATAAAACATTTAGGAGTGTGTCTTTGAGACATGGCATAAACACCTTCAAAGAGCCAAAAGCTTTGATGATTTTATCAAAGCATAAATTTCTGTTTCTTACAGTAAGTGATCACAACAATGGGTCATCACATTTTCCATGTCTGAGTAAGTTTTGTGTATGAAGATGCCAGAAGAGAGAAGTAAACAAAGAGGGCAGAAAAACCCCATCTTAGATTTGGGATGCTTAATTCCAGCCTCAAATGCAATATGAAGGTCAATTTGCCTACGTATTAAGAGAACCGAGCTCAACAGGTCTCAAAATCATTATTCTTTTCACAAACAGAGGTTCCACTGACACTGAGAGAGGAACTGGAATTTTGTATTTTGCTGTCAACACAGGAGACAGCACAAACACATGAACAAACTCAGATTTGCAGAGTTGTAATGGCTGAGGACAAAACCCAAGGACCCTCTGCACTGTCAGCATTAGAGACATACCTTTGGGAGTGATGGTAATGCTGCTCTTGTCATCTCTAGACTCGCAGGAGTACTCTCCTTCATCCTCTGCCCGGATCCCCGTTATTGTCAGGGTTCGTTTGACCCCCTCCTCATGAATCTGGAAATGCTTGCCAGGCTTGATGTCAACTCCATTCCTGCGCCACACCACCTTCCCTTTGGCGTGGCTCACATCACAGGTCAAAGAGACACTGCCTCCAATCTCCGCATTAACAGGTTCAAGTTTTTTGGCAAACTTCACTGGGATTTCTGAGAAAATGATGAGAAAGGGAAAGATAAGAATCCTGTTCTAAAAAACTGTTTCTGGAGAATTTAAAATAAATAAAGAAAAAGAAAAAAACAACCCCAGAACATATTTGGGGATCAGGGTAGACAGAAACAAACCAGAAAGGTGGAACTTTAGGGAGATTCCTTTGACAAGGTATTTTAATATCACTATCATTCTGTAAAGCAAGAACAGTGTCTTAAAACGTGATTGGGTATGG
Source organism: Strix aluco (assembly GCF_031877795.1). Lineage (NCBI taxonomy): Eukaryota > Metazoa > Chordata > Aves > Strigiformes > Strigidae > Strix > Strix aluco. The sequence goes on along the minus strand of NC_133931.1, from coordinate 171,634,248 downwards.
CCTTCCTGTCTTTCTAATCTTTTACCTGATGAGACCATGTGGTGTTTTTACATCAGAGCCTGATTTGCCTAAGTGTAAAAATTTGTACGGATGCTAAGCCCCAGCCACCTTTGTCTCTTCTGTCACTGGAGACACAGCCAATGGAGTCAGAGAAATCCAGGGTGTGATTTCTCTCATCCTGAAGGAGACATTTCAAGACATCAGATGTTTCATGAGCTATCAGCAACCACTCCTATGCAATGACTCCAAGGGGAGCTGAGGGAGTGCATCTCAGCTGTGGACATCTCCAGGGTGTCTGAAGAGAAAGAAGCAGGCCTTTGCTCTGGAACATCACCCCTCTCATCTCCATCTGTGGACCAGCTGTACTTCATCCTTCTTGTCAATCTATAGCCTTAGCCTTGACTAGGGAGCAGCATCCCAGGTTCACCATCCCACGAGCAGAGGAGGATACAATTCAGGTCCCATTTCCCCGTGTTACTAACTCACAAATCTTCTCACATACTATCCCTCTACATCCTCATCAGCTTTCTCATGCTGGTGAGCAGAGTGGGGAAGAGCTAAGGCTCTGCCATGTCCCAGCTACAAGGGTTAGGAGGACATAGAAACAGTGTGATGAGCATGGGGAGCACACACCAGGAGAAGCACCCATTGTGGGCTTCCTTGTTCCCCTGAGTGGCCAGCAAAGGACAAAAACTGGGTATTTGGAAAGAGGAGAACTTTACTGGCCCATGGTGGGGCAGCTACAGCAGCTACAACAGCAATTCAAGCCTTGAGGTTGGAACAGTTTTAGAGAGAGTTTGGACTTCACCTCCATCCTACCATGAGAGAAGTATAGCTGTTGGGTTGGGACATGACCTGTGCACTGCTCTCTGCTCACCTTTCACCTGTACTTTGAATTCCTGCTTGTCACTCTTTGTCTGGCAAGAGTACACAGCAGTGTCTGTGCTCTCAGCGAGGTTCACTGTCAGGGTCCTGGATGCCCCTTCACTCTTGATCTCGTATTTCTTGCTCGCCTTGATTTCTGTTCCATCCTTGAACCACTTTACTGCAGCAGTTTCAGGCGTTACTGAAGTAGTCAGTGTGATGCTTTCATGTTCTTGGACAATAAGAGGCTCTTTCTGGACAACTTTCTTTTCAAATTTAGCCTCTGGTTCTAGGAAAGACATTAAAATAGGAAAACTAATGACTTAACGCTCAAATTCTTACCACAGCAATTTTCTATTACTCTTCTACATGACTCACAACACCAACTCATCCATAATCTGTAATAACCCAGGGAATATGGCTGAATATTTGTGGCTGGTATACTCTTTTGCTGAGTGGGAAAAAAGAAAATGATCTCCCAGGTAACCCAGAGCTTTTGCTTAGAAGAGAAGCAAAGGAAAGGAAATGCTAACATAGATTTTATGTACCACCCACAAAGAGCTGGTTTCTTAGAAGTAAAATGACCTGTATAATTATTTCCTCTTGCATTGATAGGATTTTAGATCTAATTATGAAGAAATATTAATATGCTAAACCTGGATTTATGGCCTATATTCTTTTCTGCTTGCTCTATTCCCTTTCTCTTAGCTTCTTCTCTATCCTGTACAATGCTTTGCGACTAAACTGGGCAGTTTTGGGGCACGCACAGAAGCAGACCAGCTTTTCTTAGTCACCTTTCTCCATAGCTATATTTCTGCTTCCAGCTTCCCACCATTTAAAAAAGTTGGGTGACGGGGTGTGCAAAGGAGACACTAAGCAAAAAATTATGCAGCATTTCCATAGCCAAAAAAAAGTCTTCAGCCAGATTTCCCATCTCTACACTGTTAGATTAAAAAGGCCAGATTAATGTGTGATGTGGTTCACTGATGTTGCTCCAAGGGAAATGATGCTGCACTGTGGCCACTGAGTGGGCAATACCCAGTTTTCCTCTAAGCCACACAGAGAGCTGCTTAGGTGAGTCCTCACCAGTTGGTTTCAACTTGAAGGTCAGCCTCTGGCCTGCGGTCTCACAGATGTATTCTCCAGCATCTCTCTTCTCCAGCTGCTCTATAACCAGGCGCCGGGTTTTACTCACAGTTTCTATTTTGAATTTTCTAGAGGAAATTAGCAGTTTTCCATCCTTGAACCATTTTACTTCGGTTGCATCCTGTGCTACCTCACAGCTGAGGGTGGCACTTTCTGTCAGGACAGCATTCACCTCTTTCTGGACGTTTTCCAGGTTTATAAATGCAGGTTTTGCCTCTGAGTGCAGAAAAGGAAGAAAATATTGATTGAGGGATTAAAATGAGGTCAGTCTTACAGATTTCAGTGCAGATGTTTGGAAAATATTTAGGTTGCCACTTGCCAAAACCAACTGTCTTCACCAAGAAGTATCTACCATTCTGTGTGACTGAATCGCAATGTGGAAACTAGGGAAGCAAGAGTCTAGGAATGAAAAGGATAAAGAGGGTCCTGGACATCAATCTTATGGTTGCAAGCCACCACACAAAGAACATTTAACTCAAATGTTCCCAAAGAACAGCTGCCCTGCACATCATCAAAAGATTTCAAGTTCCTTTTACTTAAGACCTACAGTGAAATGTCAAGGACACAAATATAGCAGTATGAGCTTCTGGAACAGACTCTTCATGGTATCTTCCACTGTCACAAACGTGACTGTCAAAGGGACAAAGGAAATATGATCTCAGGTAGCTCAGGATAATGTCTGGCAAGGTAGCCAAGATTGTTTGCAATGTCAACATTCCCTTTAGTATCACATACTTAAAGCAGTTTGAGCACCTTATGAATCCTGTTCCAAAAGACCAATTGCTGAGAATCTTTCATGACAAACAGACATTCAGCAGCTGGCAGAGGTAGTAATGCATCTCAGAAGGCCAAGATCTCAAACAAACAACATCATAAGTTCAGAAGAAGTGCTGAGTTTTCAACCCATCTTGATGAGTGCCGCTGCTGAAATTGCAAATGACAAAGCATATTCCAGCCTCTCAGTTTTCAGAAATGGGATTGGAAGTCTAACAAGAAATGGATTTCCGAATGGTTCTTTCCTTTCAAGAGGTTCAGCACATCAATCTTTGGGATCCCAGAAATAGGAAAGATCTGAACAATATGTTGATTAATATTTCTATTATATCTGCAATTATTATATAGATAGACTAAGAATGAGATAGGCCTTTGTGATGTGCTAGAGCCAAATATTCCCAATTCTACAAGTCCAGGTAATCAGGTACAGAAAATCAGGTGAACCCTACAGGGGGCAACAAAACCCATACTGTTGCAACTGAGTTATTGTGTAATAGTTATTACGGGTATTACTTTATTCATGGAATCATAGAATGATTTGGGTTGGAAGGGACCTTAAAGATCATCCAGTTCCAATCTCCTGCCATGGGCAGGGACACCTTCCACTAGTCCAGGTTGCCCAAAGCCCTGTCCAACCTGGCCTTGAACCCTTCCAGGGAGGGGGCAGCCACAGCTGCTCTGGGCAACCTGTGCCAGGGCATCAGCACCCTCACAGGGAAGAATTTCTGCCTTAGATCTAATCTAAATCTCTGCTCTTTCAGTTTAAAACCATCATCCCTCATCCTATCCCTACACTCCCTGACAGAGTCCCTCCCCACCTTTCCTGTAGCCCCGTTAAGTACTGGAAGGCCACTAGAAGGTCTCCCCGGCGCCTTCTCTTCTCCAGGCTGAACAACCCCAACTCTCTCAGCTTCCCTCATAGGGGAGGTGCTCCAGTCCCCCAGTCATCTTCATGGCCTCCTCTGGACCCCGCTTCACTGTAATTATAACAAGGTAAGTCTCACCTGTGACGACAAGTTTGAAGGTCAGTTTCTGGCCAGCAGCCTCGCAGGTGTACTCCCCAGCATCTTTCTTCTCCACCTGACCCACCACCAGACGACGCGATTTGCCCTGAGACTCCACCTTGAACTTCTTGCTCGAGGTGATCAGTTTCCCCTCCTTGTACCATTTCACGTCGGTCTTCTCCTGGGCCACCTCACAGCTCAGCGAGGCATTTTCTGATAGTGCAGCTTTTACCTCCTTCTGGACCTTGTCCTTGTTTGTAAACACAACTTCTGGCTCTGAAGAGAGAGAGAATTTCAGACTGTCCATGAGATATGGTGTTGTGTGATCCTCTTATCACAGCTTACATTGGAAACATCAAGCTTCTGATGTGACAATACACATTTAAAGTTATTAGAAGAACATGCAAACTGTTTTGTGGTGAGGTTTTTTGTGCTTTGTTTTGTTTTGGTTTTTTTAAGAACTTTTTCATTTGTTATTTTTTCATTATTGACAGTAAGATTAATATATTTCTGGAAGTGAGCTAGGAGATCATCTGGATCATTTATTTGTAAGAGCATTGTATGGCAGGCCCCAGTTAAGGCAAGATACATTTTCGTTGATGTTGAGTGCAAACTAATGAATTCTTACTAGGAGGAACTGTCCCTTCCTATGTCAGAGCCCCATATCATTGATTCCTTTTGTTCCCAATAGTTGCATCTGCTGCCGTTACTGTCCTATTGGCACAAGGTAACTTTCTTCAGTGCAAAGGGTGCTAGGACCAGGACTTACATGTTCAGGACTGTGTTATTACTTCCCATGCAACCTTCAGAAAAGCCCAGCCCATCTCACTTTCCTACAACCAAATGGTGAAACCCCCTTGTTCTCCAGTGGACACATTAGTCAGCCAACTTGCCAGAGCATCAGGAGGCAGGGAGTGAGTTGGAAAGCTGAATCTCTTCTACCACTCTACAGCCGCAGTAGGGTGATGCATCTAGAATGAGTCTCCATGGAACATTCTTTCCATAGCTGCGATTTACCTGATGCCTTAGAGATCTTAACATATATCAAGCCTTACTGTTATATTCAACCCCCAGGCTGAAACGAGCCCTTCCAAGAGGATCAGAGTGCAGACATCAAGCAGACACACAGCTGCTCTCTATCATGACCCTGATCAGACATGCACTGAGAATTAGCTGTATTAGAGAGTTGTTCTTGTATCAGCGTGTGGGTATGGAGAGGTACAGCCAGTATTTTCTTTTTTGGGCCCCTGTTCCTACAAGCACTGGGTAGCTCCCAAAGTTTTTCAAGCACAGACCACCCTGCTTTAAGGATTTTATAAAGTTTAACATAGAAGATATACAGAGAACTGTATTTGTAACTTATTTTCCCATTTTCCTATCACATCCAGGCCATCCCAATGAGGGTCTCCAAAAATTTGAAACATAATAGGAAAAACCCTCATGAATTAATATTCATTTTTCTAAATATTCTAGAAGTAGAAAGGCTGGGCCAAAGAAGGTTTTCTCACCTGTGATGTCAAGCTTGAAGGTCAGTTTCTGGCCAGCAGCCTCGCAGGTGTACTCCCCAGCATCTTTCTTCTCCACCTGACCCACCACCAGACGACGCGATTTGCCCTGAGACTCCACCTTGAACTTCTTGCTCGAGGTGATCAGTTTCCCCTCCTTGTACCATTTCACGTCAGTCTTCTCCTGAGCCACCTCACAGCTCAGCGAGGCGTTTTCTGATAGTGCAGCTTTCACCTCTTTCTTCACCTTGTCCTTGTTGATAAATGCATCCTCTGCTTCTGTGGGGTGGGAGAGGAAATTTAAGAGTCACACGCGTGTTCACGCTGCCCAAAATGTTCACAACCAAAGGCAAAATTCTGCTTACAAGAACTTCCCACAGCCCTGTCATTTTGGAATGGTCCCACCCACAGCTAAGATACACTCAGACAGGACATGGCCCTCCGTACAGCCTGAGGACAACACATCAGATATTTCTGTGCAAAATGAACCAATGCCTCAGGAGTTCAGGTTCTTCCCATCCCCATGGATCCACAAGAAATCTGACTTCTTGTTCCTTAATGCAATGAACATCTAAGAACCCAAACCTATCCACCACTGGGACTCCAGTGTAAGCCTTGCCCACTCTGGGTACTTCTGGAGCACGATTCCAGACCTGTTTTCCTACACACCTGGGAGCTGACCCCACCTTTAGACCTATAAATCACAACAGCATGTGCAAGCCTTAGTTCTTCTTGACTGGGAAACCAGAAAACCACACGGACTGCTGAGTGGGATTCATCTCACAGATCACAACAACTAGCTATAGGCATCTGTGTGACAGTGGGTGCACGCAAGCTGGTTGTCTGATCTCCCTCACTACTCAGGGAAGATCTAGGCTGCACAGATCCTGGAGCCTAGAGAGTGATTCATTTTGCTCTGTAGTAAAGGGAATTCATGGACCTTTCTGCAACGAGAACAAACATGTCTCCCACCTGTGATGTCAAGCTTGAAGGTCAGTTTCTGGCCAGCAGCCTCGCAGGTGTACTCCCCAGCATCTTTCTTCTCCACCTGACCCACCACCAGACGACGCGATTTGCCCTGAGACTCCACCTTGAACTTCTTGCTCGAGGTGATCAGTTTCCCCTCCTTGTACCATTTCACGTCGGTCTTCTCCTGAGCCACCTCACAGCTCAGCGAGGCATTTTCTGATAGTGCAGCTTTCACCTCCTTCTGGACCTTGTCCTTGTTTGTAAACACAACTTCTGGCTCTGAAGAGAGAGAGATACTCTCATCAGCCCACTTGCAAAAGGATCAGGAGGCAGCGAGTGAGTTGGAAAGCTGAATCCACTCTACAGCCCCAGTAGGGCGATGCATCTGGAATGAGCCCCCATGACACCTTCTTTCCCCAGTTGCCATTTATCTGACACTTTAGAGACCTTAACATATATCAAGCCTTACTGCCATATTCTCCCCCCACGCTGAAACGAGCCCTTCCAAGAGAAAGAAAAAGAGTGCAGGCATCGGGCTGACACCCAACTGCTCTCCACCAGGACCCTGTCCTGAAATGCGCTGAGAATCAGCTGCATTGGAGAGTTGTTCTGGTTGTACCAACATGTGCGGATGGAGATGTGCAATCAGTACATTCCTTTTCACAGCACTGTTCCTACAGCGTTGGGTAGCTCCCAAAGTTTTTCAAGGACGGAGCTCCCTGTCTTAAAAGTTTTATACTGTTTTACATAGAAGATCTATAATAATGGTAGAATTCTTTTTTCTAAATATTTAAGAAGTAGAAAGGCTGGGCCAAAGAAGGTTTTCTCACCTGTGATGTCAAGCTTGAAGGTCAGTTTCTGGCCAGCAGCCTCGCAGGTGTACTCCCCAGCATCTTTCTTCTCCACCTGACCCACCACCAGACGACGCGATTTGCCCTGAGACTCCACCTTGAACTTCTTGCTCGAGGTGATCAGTTTCCCCTCCTTGTACCATTTCACGTCGGTCTTCTCCTGGGCCACCTCACAGCTCAGCGAGGCGTTTTCTGATAGTGCAGCTTTCACCTCTTTCTGCACTTTCTCTTTGTTGACAAAGGCATCCTCTGCATCTGAAACAGGGAAACATTAGGGAAGATATATGTAAGATATAAATACCCTGCAACTAGAAGAGATTACATACATTTTGTGTAGGTGTTCTACATCATCATTTCTTTAAGTAACACTTCTTTGCAGTTCTTTTTATCACATAGAACAATGCACCCTCAAAACATAATCTGACCTCTCTGTCTAGCCTTCATGAACAGCTCGACCGCCTCATTTTCAAATTTCTTATAATAAAGACAACGATAAATTTCCCCCTTTGTCTCTTTATGATATTTCTACACACCATGTTCAGAACTAGCAAAATATAGCACAATTATTCGATGACACCTTCACTATCACATTATTTTCAGGAAGTTACGAACATCTCAGTAATTTAGATTAAGACTGGGTTTTGTTCAGAAAATATCTTGTAACTCCATCCCAAATAAATGACAAAGATACAGTCTTATAAAAGCAAAGATACTGGCTTATAAAATTTGAAGTATACTTTCATCAGAAATCTCTAATCTTTTAGAAAACTGGCCATAGGGAATCTTCACTTAAAACAGGCAACAAGAATGAAGTGTTTAAAGTCACTTTCTTCCACAGTACCACTTAGAACTTCCATCTCAACCAGTGGAGTTGGCATCAAAAGGATATCTTGTGTAATTAGTAGTTAGTTAGGTGTATGCATTGAAAGGATTCAATTGTCAAGTTGCTAAGTATGACTGACGGATAAGTTGTTTCTTTAATGACTGCTTTACCTGGACTTCCTTTTGCCATTAATTGGTGTGGTCTCTGTTAGCTTTTATATTAGTGTACATTTGAGATGTGGGAGGACAAATAGACCCTAAATAAATGGACTTCCACTTTCATTCCACTGATTTATCTTAAGAAATAACTCCACAAGAAATGTAAAATATTTCTGGTATGCCTAAATGATGCACATCACACAGCAACAGTATTTAGCATAGGCTGCCTTTGCCTATTTGGGTCCCGGGTATGTACTTGAGCGTTGAAGTCCATGATTTCATTGGAACAGAAGCACAGGCTCCAAAGATAAACGCTGGACTAGCAAGCGTATGGGGGTGCCATTGCCCTTCAGTTGCAGTGCAAGCGTGGAAGATAATTTATCCAGCCAGCTTCAGGCATTCAGGTTACCTGGCTAGGGTGACCTAGGAGGCTCCTGGCTCTCCCTGGCAGTCATGATGAACCCCTGCCATGACCTATGCTACTGCCTTCCTCCCCCCAGTCACTCTATGCAGCCTCCTATGTCCATCTTTTCTCCTCCTTGATGACTTTCTCCTCTGCATACTGCCTCTGTCATGTCTGTACTCTGAGTGGCAGCAGCTGCCTGAGAGGGTAAGGAGTAAGAGTAAGTTCAGGTCAAGTTCCTACATTGCTGACCACAGCACTCCTTGTAATCCTGGGAGCCACATCATAGGCCTGCCATCAGTATTGCACAATCCATGGAAAGAGAAGGGTCCTGCGGGGAGCAAGCCGAAGCAAGAACCCAGCTTAGAGACTCTAAATTTGAGCTCCTCTGTTTGTACTGGCTGTAGAGGGGTGTAAGGAGGTGTCATTGTCATTAATGTGTCACTAACAAGGCAGCATACATGGCCTATGCTGGGTGATGCAAAGCTCCTCAAAGGCAGGTGTCAGCCCACTGCAGATTGAGCAGCATTTTGGTATCTAAAAGAGCTCAAGCACACACCATGGTTTGCATTCAAAATAGGTTGTGGAAATATAAACATTTCAGCTTCCATCTACAACTTGGACTGTGAATATGCAGGGTGCACTAAACCAATGAGTTACAAACCAGACTGTGTAAATAGGTGCCGTATTTAAAGTGACAGGTTATCAGAGCAGGAATATTCCAGGTGGGTTACTCACTTGTCCTCTGCGTTCTTGCCCTTTAGTGTAAAACATTTTTATAGTGATAGGAAATGTGACCAAATCTTCCAATCAGCTTACAAAGTGATTTACACTAGCCTGTAATTTACCTCAGAAACATATTTTAAAGTTAAACAAGTATTCAGATGATCTTTCCAACCTCAGCTGCAGTTGGTTAGTGAAGTTCCACTGAAACTGCAGAAAACCATTTTCAAGACACAGAGCTTTGACCCATTTCAAATAAGGATTTCACTGCATACCATGATTCTTGAAATAATGAGATGGCAGAATCAGCTCTTTTGCCTACTCATCAGTCCCAAGGTGTGCAGCACCTGCTTCTGTTAACATTAAGCCAAAAAACCATCCCAATACTCAACACTAAGCGTCTAACCTTCAAGCTGTCCTTAAGTAGGGGAGGTTTTGTGCTACCAGTGGAGCCCCAGAGTACAGGAACCCTGAAAAGCTTTCTGAGTGCAAAGGTAACAGGATAAATTAAGAACCAGAAAGCCACTGCACTTTGAGATAATCTAGTAAGATGAGGATTTCTGCAGCAAAAGAGCCAACCACTCAGAGTACTCATAATCCCTCCTGACTTTCACACTAGATCATTTTCCAGCGAGTGCTGGATTTGCATGTCATGTTACAGTTGTCCACATGAGAAATACAGCAACAGTAGCTAGGCAAGCACTCTCCACTTACGACAAAGGGAGAAAGGTGTTACATTACCCTGCGCAGCCATGAAGTCATCTGGTTTGAAAGAGAACTGAAAACCTTTGGTTTCTGAGGCTGACAGCTAAGAATAGCCCTCAGCTAGAGAAATTCAAGTGTAAAAGCACTAAATTTCTGTGTTTTCTGACTACACCTCTGCACTAATGTAGGAACTTATTTCAGCAGCTGAGCATGAACTTGGTTTATACCAAGGGTCTTTCTATCAATGCTGTATTGGGTCTGGCTGAGCCAGAATTGGTTTTCCCCTGTAGCAGCCCTCATGGTGCTGTGTTTTATGCTGGGAGCTGGCAGGGTGTTGATAGCACACTGGTGGTGTGGCTACTGCTGAGTAGTGCTTACACAGCACCAAGGCTCTTTCTGACATTTCCCCCCCAGTGGGATGGGGTGGGCAAGATCTTGGGAGGGGACACAACCAGGACAGCTGACCCCAACTGACCAAAGGGATATTCCAGACCATATGACGTCTGCTCGGTATAAAGCTGGGAGAAAGGAGGAAGGGGGTGGGGTCACCCTTGGTCCTCCGAGGCAACCACTACACGTATGGGAGCCCTGCTTCCTGAGAAGGCCCGACATCGCCTGTTCATGGGAAGTAGAGAATAAATCTGTTTTCTTTTTTTTGCTTCCGCGCGCGGACCTTTGCTTCACTTTGCTTATATTAAAACTGCTGTTGTTTTACCCACAAGGGTTGTTTTGTTTTCCTATCTTATTTTCTTTCCCTTCTTTGCCCTATTGAGAAAAAAAGGGGAAAGGGGGGGAAGTGATAGAGCGACTTGGTGGGTACCTGGCATTTAGCCAAGGTCAAACCACCACAAATGCACAGGTTGCATTTCCTCTGAAAGACGCCTCTCAAATCTAGCCTTACTGTAATCTATCCTTCACTGAAACTGGCAGTTCCCTGAGCTAAAAGCAGGAGCTACACAACTCATGAACAGCAGCCAAAGTGCCTCAACTCACACCCTGTGTACCCCACGCAGAGTGGGGAGACACAACAGCTGATGGCTTACGATATATGCTACGGGGAGCAGCAAGGCTTTATGCTATAGCAGTAGTTGCACATTGCACACAGAAGATGGAGGGAGCGGGATGCCCCAAGACAGCGGGAGAGCCGTAAAGACTGCAACCGTGACAAGGGAACAGCACTTGAGCGATGCCCTGCAAGGACTTCAGGTCTCCAGCATGGCTGCAAACAGGAAAGTCAATACACTCCCTACGCAGTTGCTTTTCTACAAAGCTGATAAAATGCAAGAGCTCTGCCAGCATTATGGTCCCAGTGTGTTTGATGCTGTAAGAAAGCAGAGGAGAAAATAGATTCCCTGTTCTGATCAGCTCAGAACATGAGACCAGAACTGTAACATTAACAGAGAGGCTGCAAAGACAGCAGAGTGTTATGAATATGAACAAAACAATACGAAACCATTTCTTATCATCCAATTCAGACATGATCACTCAGAATGTAGCTGACATGTCCGTGGCTGCCTGGAGCCTGAGATAAAATTTACTGGACCTCTTGAAAAATATATTGAGACCAAAGAAATCTCTAGTGCAGTCAGAGTGAAAGAACAGCCTCAGTATTAAATCCTCAGACTCCAAATCATGTTGTGAAGAAGAAAAATGCAAATACAAATAAACATTCCTGGACTCGTGACTGGTCATTACACATGTAGAAATCACAATGAACAGTCATCACCTTTGGATTCAGCAGATCGCAGATATGTGAAGTGCAGCTGATACAAAATATTTAGGACAATACAGTACCATCAACTCCCAAACATTCTCAATGCAGTCACAATAAAGTAGGGATCTTGTAAACGCTACTGTTTAAATATTGCTTGGCAGACAAGCATTTGCATCAGTTCTCATTGTCACAACTGGGTATCCAACGACAGATGAAGGAAGTGGTAAAGGAAAAGCTGGATGAAAGGTTGTAAATACAAACCATAATTCAAGTTGAACATATCTGTAACCACTTCTGTTCATCAGCCACAAAAGTTTCACGGTGCACGGAGTTATGAGGCTGTGCCTACAGATGTGTTCGCACAGCCAGACTGTGGAATAATTGAAGGAATTCTCGTTTTGGGAGGGAGGACATTATGTAGAGAAAAGATGCAAGAAAAAGGGAAGAAAAAAGTGACATTCATGGAAGAATAGCAATAACAAGAGGAGGAATACCAATACTGATGAACAAATTGGAAGAGGTCCTTTAACACAGTGCCTGCTAACAAAACCTCTCAATTCACTATCTGAGCCTAAGGAGACGTACAGGGGGCTGAGGAGCTGATATCAGGATACCTACAGGAAATGTCTGTATCTGGCCAGTCCTACACTACCTCGCTGAAATGATAGCTTAGACCAACATCAGAAAGTACTTAACAGCATTTCTAATATTTTGACAAAGAAAACCGCAGAAACCAGCCAGACACAAAGAAAAGACAATGAAATATCAACCAAAATAAGTCTCCCACCTGTGACGACAAGTTTGAAGGTCAGTTTCTGGCCAGCAGCCTCGCAGGTGTACTCCCCAGCATCTTTCTTCTCCACCTGACCCACCACCAGACGACGCGATTTGCCCTGAGACTCCACCTTGAACTTCTTGCTCGAGGTGATCAGTTTCCCCTCCTTGTACCATTTCACGTCGGTCTTCTCCTGGGCCACCTCACAGCTCAGCGTGGCATCCTCTGTCAGTGCAGCTTTCACCTCTTTCTTCACCTTGTCCTTGTTGATAAATGCATCCTCTGCTTCTGTGGGGTGGGAGAGGAAATTTAAGAGTCACACGCGTGTTCACGCTGCCCAAAATGTTCACAACCAAAGGCAAAATTCTGCTTACAAGAACTTCCCACAGCCCTGTCATTTTGGAATGGTCCCACCCACAGCTAAGATACAATCAGACAGGACATGGCCCTCCGTACAGCCTGAGGACAACACATCAGATATTTCTGTGCAAAATGAACCAATGCCCCAGGAGTTCAGGTTCTTCCCATCCCCATGGATCCACAAGAAATCTGACTTCTTGTTCCTTAATGCAATGAACATCTAAGAACCCAAACCTATCCACCACTGGGACTCCAGTGTAAGCCTTGCCCACTCTGGGTACTTCTGGAGCACAATTCCAGACCTGTTTTCCTACACACCTGGGAGCTGACCCCACCTTTAGACCTATAAATCACAACAGCATGTGCAAGCCTTAGTTCTTCTTGACTGGGAAACCAGAAAACCACACGGACTGCTGAGTGGGATTCATCTCACAGATCACAACAACTAGCTATAGGCATCTGTGTGACAGTGGGTGCATGCAAGCTGGTTGTCTGATCTCCCTCACTACTCAGGGAAGATCTAGGCTGCACAGATCCTGGAGCCTAGAGAGTGATTCATTTTGCTCTGTAGTAAAGGGAATTCATGGACCTTTCTGCAACGAGAACAAACATGTCTCCCACCTCTGACAACAAGCTTGAAGGTCAGTTTCTGGCCAGCAGCCTCGCAGGTGTACTCCCCAGCATCTTTCTTCTCCACCTGACCCACCACCAGACGACGCGATTTGCCCTGAGACTCCACCTTGAACTTCTTGCTCGAGGTGATCAGTTTCCCCTCCTTGTACCATTTCACGTCGGTCTTCTCCTGGGCCACCTCACAGCTCAGCGAGGCGTTTTCTGATAGTGCAGCTTTCACCTCCTTCTGGACCTTGTCCTTGTTTGTAAACACATCTTCTGTCTCTGTAAGAAAGACACAATAGTCACACATAGATTTTTGCTGTTATCTGCTCCAGTGCTTCACAAAGTTTTCCCTATTTCAGTATACTTGCCCCTGACAGGTAGTATCATGATGGCACATTAAGGCAATAAAGCACCTTCATCTCTCTTTTGCTGATAAGAGGTGAATAGGTGTATGGAAACTCCAGCATAATGTTAAAAATCTCACAAACTGAGCACAGATTTGAACCTGTGATTTAGAGCGCCAACATGCACTGACTGACATCTCCTCTCTGTTCTCTCTCTTTCTCTGCCTATTTCTCTTCAAGCTTCAGTGAATCAGAAAGGAACAGCCCTCATCTCCTCATACTCAGGAACCATTCCTCTTTTTCTGCCTATTTGGGTCACTCAAATTCAGTCTTTCTCCATCTAATCAGAGCTCTTCAAACACCTCTCCTTTCCCTTTTATCTATCCCTGCAAGTCTGCTATGGCCTCACACTATGACTCTGCAGGAGTTCTTCTGCAGACACATCAGCTAATTGTGATAGGTGCAGAAGTTATCATCTTTGTCCATCATTTTTTGTCGTTACAACTAATCATGGATGCAAAAGTGTGTGTATAAAATGTTGATTTGACAGTTGGCCAAAAATCAAGCCTTACAGCTGAAATATTTCACCTCAGGGAGATTGTGAGTTGATCCTCTGAATGTAAGATACCACCCAGAATGGAATATGCCTTTATCTTTGGCATTTCTAGCTTTTTCTCACCTCTGACTTTGACTTGGAATGTTGTTCTGTCATCCTTCATCTCACAGGTATATTTCCCTTGGTCTTGCTGTGTCACCTTCTTGATGATGAGCTTGCGGTGTGTCCCCTGGGAGATGACTGTTGTCCTCTGGTCCTGTTTCACCTCAATTTCATTCTTCTTCCATACCACAGCTCCACTTGCAGCTGACACCTCACACGCCAGCTCAAGGTTTTCAGAAGGGCTGACTGATATTTCTGGAGTTGTTTTGGGCTTGTTGACAAAAATAACAGCTTCATCTGGAAAGAAAAAGAGAAAGCAGTTTATGCCTTGATTCAGGCTTATCAGCACAAAGTTGAGATACAGTTATTACCGATCATTCTTTCATTGCTAGTCACACTTGGGTGATCAAGTTTCACCTCTGGAGGTGCAGTTGTACGTATGTGTGCATGGTACTATTGCAATGTAGCTATGACAGAGTCTTAAGTTACAGCGATAAACCATGGTTATGAGTTGGAAAAGTCCCTTCTGAGCTACAGCAGCATTATCTCTACTGAGGAACTCATTATTCAAGTTTTAAATCATCCACAGAGTTAGTACATAATGGTCTTCAGTTTGGGAGCTGGGTATTGATGAATTCTTTATACCATATCAGCCTATTAGGTCTATATTGTGGCATTAACACCAGCCTTATTAAGTTCTACATAGATGTGGATCTATGCCTACCTGTATTCATAACCAAAACCCACCTAACTGATGTGCATCCATATTCTGCATCCTTTTCAGAAGTCAGGCATGAAAGCTCTTACAGAGCGCAGACGCGGTGGTTTCTTTTACCAGAGTTGTATGTGCACAGAGCCTTGAGCAGAACCTGGCCCAGCATCATGAGACCATAAAAGCCTGACGTGTGCTTTAATTCCCAGCTCCTGTCTCATCACACACAATAAAGTCGATGCCTCACTTTCTGACAGATGGTGCAAACTCCTTCTCTGATCTTCAGATGATTGCTTTCAGTTACAGTGCAATCACATTTGTCTCTCCTGCATCCTTCTGGATCTTTTAAATCAAGTTGAGATGCCCTCAAGTTGTTGTCACTTTAATCACCACTCCTTGTTTCTTATTTCAAGCAAGCTCTAGGGAATATGTATTGATGCCTGAGTAAGCAAACAGCTTTGAAATGATCTAAGTCTCAGAAAATCTTGTTAGAAGTGCTGAGGAGCCTTTAAGTATTTCTGAGCCCATTCCTGCAGCCCCATGTTCACAATATCAGTCCCACTGGACTAATTCTTCCCCAGACCAGATCAGGGTACATATGGGATAAGCTCGTTGATAAGATATCCTCCAACTTCAAGAGGACTAAGTTAATATATGAGCCAACAGCGTCACGTCTTTCTGCTGAAAATGATCTTCACAGTAGAGTACTCACAATTCATAAAGCTCAAGCTGTAGAGGTTCCTGCTCTAGAGAAGGGCAACAAAGCTGGTGCAGGGTCTGGAGCACAGGTCTGATGGGGAGCGGCTGAGGGAACTGGGGGGGTTTAGTCTGGAGAAGAGGAGGCTGAGGGGAGACCTCATGGCCCTCTCCAACTCCCTGAAAGGAGGGTGCAGAGAGGGGGGATGAGTCTCTTGAGCCAAGTAATAAGTGATAGGACAAGAGGGAATGGCCTCAAGTTGTGCCAGGGAAGGTTTAGACTGGATATTAGGAAGCATTTCTTTACAGAATGGGTTGTTAGACGTTGGAATGGGCTGCCCAGGGAGGTGGTGGAGTCCCCATCCCTGGAGGGGTTGAAGAGGCAGGCTGACATAGCACTTAGGGATATGGTGTAGTTGGGAACTGTCAGTGCTAGGTTAACGGTTGGACTAGATGATCTTCAAGGTCCTTTCCAACCAAGATGATTCTGTGATTCTGTGCTTCGATACCTCAGCTCAGAATGGTGGCCACACGTATGAGCTGTGCATGCACACATGCACACACACTGCCTGTGTCATGTATCCAGAAACAGTACAGCATTTTCATCAACTTGGGTTTTTTGCAAGTGTATTTGTAAGAGTGAAGGCAACTCGGTGGAGACAGGCACCTTGTGTGTAACATGTGAGAAAAGCTGTTCAACACACCCTGTCCCTAAGCTAACGAGCAATATTTGATGAGCATGTTAGGTATTTCATATCCTTCATTCCATCAAGGCAGCCCTTGCCTGAAGAACAAGATGATGGCTGTCAGTTATAACCAACCTTAGCTTGGTATTGCATTTCTTCGAGCAGCAACTGTTGCTTTTAGTCACTGAGTACCACAAGGACAATTGCTATGCTACAACCATGCCAGGCACATCTGTGACATCAGAGAACAGATATTTCATTAAAAATTGTAATCATTAGGACTGATCTATTCTTAAAAAATTAGATAATCCCTCCAGAATCCTGCTGTTCAAGATTATTGGGGTAACTCATTACCATAAAGACAGATTACTTCCCTGCCCTAAGACCATGCCCTGGCTGTACAATGCTGCTTCTTAGCACTCTGGAAAATTTTTATGGTGACATGTGAAACAAGGTGGAAAGGGCCCTATCTAAGGTTTTGTTAACAGGTTGTAACTCAGTCCTTGTTCATCGAAACGTTCGTGGGGATACACAGTTGTTTAGCAGATGTCAGTTTGCTTTGCCCGAGCCATGGGGTGTTTTGTCGTAGGTGTTTACAGGTGAGTTTCACCTAACCTGCACATGGTCATCAAAAAGTTAGGATCCAGTCTCAGGTAATCATAGAGGCTTCCTCTGTACTTGATGTTCAGACAAAGGCAGCTCCAGAATACTTTTTAAATCCATCTTAGATAGCTCTTATCAGACAGTATAAATCAAATTATATAAATTGTCCTTTGGGGGTCAGTTCAGACAGAGCCTGGTTGGCTCTTTTAGACCAATTTTTCAATGGGTAAAGTCAGGGGCTCTGAATTACACTCAAAGTGAAATTGCATAATGTTGGATTCTCAACCAAAGAGAACTGGAGGCGAGATGCAGAGTGAATACCTGAGCAAACACCAGCTGTAAACTGGAAGCAATCCCTCTAGCTCAGCAAAACCTGTGGCAACCCCTTAAGAACAGTACTGTGATAGATTAATCAGCTTTGCTGAGTTTTTAGTTAGCTGATGGACAGCATCATAGTAACATGGCGCTTAGGGATAGCAATTTGACACAGCGCTTGGGGATATGGTGTAGTTGGGATCTGTCAGTGCTGGGTTAACGGTTGGACTAGATGATCTTCAAGGTCCCTTCTAACCGAGATGATTCTGTGATTCTGTGATATGGATGTACTGTTACAGGTCACAAGCATTTGGTTGTTACTTCTCTTGAATTGCATTGTACTGCGGTACGTAATCACGCCATGAGAAGGTTTCAGTAGAGTTTCAAATTATAATTTAGAAGCAGATTAAAAATTAGGCTCTAGACATAAGCCAGAAAACCACTTTTAGAAGAAAGGTACCCACCCGGCTATGCAAATTGAATCAGCTGAATTTCACAGATATTGAATTTCACAGATAAATTCTTGTGTCATTTTACACTCTGGCTCCATCCTGGACTGGAACGCATCAATGACAAGCATTTTCTTCTGAGCTTGACCTGACAGCCACGTGCTTTAGCATGTGCTTTATGCTGATGGGCATGTGCCATGGACTGATAGCTTCACTTACAGTACTGCAGAGAGATGTCTCAGAGATCACAGTGGCCTTGGGAACAGCAGGAGATGCTTAACTCTCAAAATCAGGAGTTTAACTTGTCAAAGAAGGACACAGGAATTTCATAGTAAGAATTTAGGACCTCGGTCAGGAGGTTCAAAGACAATGTAAATGCTGAGCTAGAAGAATAAAAGCCAGATGTGGTGCTCAGCCTATTCAACCAGCATGGTGTTTGAGTCATGACTCCAACCCTAGTAAAAGCTTGTGTTGACTTGAATATATAACAACATCGTTATATTATTCTCCCATATTGTGGATTTGCATAAGGACCACAGTAAGGGTCAGAGTCTCTGAAATAGCGCTGTGCAATCTTGGCCCAAAAATCTGGGAATTTACAAAGCAAGACAAGTATAATGAACAAAGTCCTGAGTTTCTAAGACAGACTCTGACCCCATACTTGCATCATGAACGTACCTGAGACTTTTAAATCAAAAATAAGAGTGTCATCTCCAATTTTGCATGTGTATGTTCCTTCATCTTCTTTCATCACAGCTGAGGCCACAAGCTTATGCAGTTTTCCTTTATCTTCCATGGTGAATTTCTTGCTGGCTGTGATTTCTTTGCCATCTTTGTACCACTTAACCATGACGTTGGCCTCAGAGGTCTCAGAAACAAATTCAGCCCGTTTTCCAGCAATGGCCCTGATAACTCCTCCACTTTTCTCTTTGTTTATGAAGTTTGCAAGTGCTGAAACAAAATACAGACACACAACGCTAGTAAAGAATTGTGTGGACATCAGTAAATATGTATGCTTACATCTACATTAGGTATTCATTCATTATAAGACCAAAAATGTACGTTTAATTATGGATCATTAGATTCTAATGCAGAAGAAGCCAAATTTCCAGCCTTCATAAACCATATACCTGATTATCACATGTCTAAAAACCAGAGCATATATACAGCACAGGAGGCTGAGTCAAGGGGAGAGGAAGCCCCAGGCAAAATATCTGAGAGAGGTGAGAAGAGAAATGAAATAAGCAAACTAGAGGGAAAGCAATGAGGGTTATTCAATCATTGTATTGTAACCACTTGGCAAATAAACCGACTCCAAAAGAGGTTAAAATGTAATCTACAGAAATCAAATTATATTATATTAAAAATCTATACAGATATCATATAGGACTGAAATGAAAAGAAATTTCTTCCTGGAAATTAACTGGGGCATAAAAGATAAACAATAAATCTGGCACCATATTAACATGCAGTGAAATAATTGAGTCACCAATTGCCTCAAAGCAAAGATTCAAAAACCTACCAATATCCTAGCTAAAAATGAGAGCCTAAAACCACACCCTCATCTTTAGATAATGGAATTAATTTTCAAACATCTTCTTAACGTATTATTTTAAAACGACACCCACAATCAAGTCACTTTGTTGGGACTGTGCAGTCAAAGTTACTAAAATCAAAGACTTGATTATACATGTGTTTTCCTTAATTTCAAGAAAATGTTTGCACAATACAAATTAATAACTCTGCAGAAAGTCTGGCAAAAACAGTTATTAGCTTTCATTGCTGATACTGTAACAAGCAGTTACAGTCCATGGTCTAGACCTAAGTGTGATTCTCTCAGACTTTTGCTCCCAAGGTGTTATTATCAGGGCTACAACCTGGTGCAACACATGGGGGTTCTCCTTTAGCTCAGAGGCCCTACCCACAAGGATGGGTTTGGCATTTAGTTTCCTTGCTTTTAAGCACATTCGATTTCTCCAAGCCTGTGGTAGTGCTTTTAATTACAGACAAATATTTGGTAGGGAACCAACATTCACCGACTTGTACAGCAGCGGAGTCTGGAGACCTAAAAATGAAGAGTGAATTGACTGGCCAAGCAGTACACAGGTAAGAAAGGGAAAAAAAAAAAAAAACAAACAGTCCCAAATCTCCCGCAATCTAAGACTAAGAAAGACCTAATGAGAAAATAAGCAGTGAAAGGAAAGGGAAGGACGTGACAGTGCAGTCAAGGACCTCTCTAGCTATGGTCCTCAAGGGACTCTATTCAATCACCAGCTTCTGGAAGGGACAGGAGTTTGCATTTGACCTCTCCAGGTCCCTATCAGTCCTGTTTTCTAGGGTTTACTAAGTCTGATTATTAGAAGCAATACCTACGGGTAAAGAAGTCATACCAGAAGCATTTAAACCAGGGAAAACCTTTTTTTACTGTTTTTTCTTGGAAGCTCTCTTTCCGCTTGTTTCTCTAATGACTCATAACTGTGGAGCTTTCCTTTCAGTAGGACAACACTACAGTCATAGAATCTCAGAATCACAGAATGGTTTGGGTTGGAAGGGACCTTAAAGCTCATCCAGTTTCAACCCCCTGCCATGGGCAGGGACACCTTCCACTAGCCCAGGTTGCCCAAAGCCCCGTCCAACCTGGCCTTGAACCCTTCCAGGGAGGGGGCAGCCACAGCTGCTCTGGGCAACCTGTGCCAGGGCATCAGCACCCTCACAGGGAAGAATTTCTTCCTTACATCTAATCTAAATCTCCCCTCTTCCAGCTTAAAACTGTTATACCTCGTCCTATCTCTACACCCCCTGATCAAGAGTCCCTCCCCACCTTTCCTGTAGCCCCTTTCAGTCCTGGGAGGCCGCTCTAAGGTCTCCCCAGAGCCTTCTCTTCTCCAGCTGAACACCCCCAACTCTCTCAGCCTGTCCTCACAGGGGGGTGCTCCAGCCCCCCGAGCATCTTCATGGCCTCCTCTGGACCCGCTTGAGCAGGTCCGTGTCTTTTCACTCTACCCAACCACCTACTCCCATGAAGTCTGCAGGGGCCAAACACTGCTGAGACCTCTACTTCTCCACCAGCATTACTGGAATTCAGGCCACAGGTTAAAAGTTTTGGGAGGAAGAAGAGGGAGATGGGTTCATTCATGCACCTTTTACTTCCTCAGAAAACTAGAGTGAAAAATACAACCACAGTAGTCTGAGGGAGACTTCTCAGATGACCAATTTCAATGCTGGAGGTCATGTGTCAGATGATGCCTGGCACATGAAGTCTCATGGCATTGGAGAGACTGCAGTGATAAATGGCAAAGTGCATTTTCTAGTGGGGTTCTTTTGGGCAGGAGGCCCAGTGAGTGACACACCTCTGGCTGCAGCTCGGCACAGTGGCCTCTCGGCAACCATGTGATGCCCACGTGCCAGACACAGCTGACCTGCTCATCAAATGATTCACCAGCTAGCTGTGTCTGATTTACAGGAGGAACAGATAAAAGGTGGTGATGCTAAAAGGTAAAATACTGGGACAGCATTTGTGGCCCTCATCCTACAAGGATGAGATGTATCCAAGCTGGTTCTCTGAATCAAGCTACAAACAGCAGATGTTTAAGTTACAGCTTGTCAACACAGATTTTAAAATAATAGCATTGATTACTCCTTTGATAGTCACATTACAGTGAAAAGCATATGGAAACGTCCATCAGCTAATTCAATTAAATCTGTGGGTAGACCTGCCAGCTTGGAAAATGACATTAAAGAAACAGAAAGAGAGAAAAAAAAACAAAATTAAGAGCAGCTGCCAAATATAGACAGCAGTTCCTCCATAAATTTAGTCACATTTTTGAATATTTTTTTCAGCTCTGAGTTTGCTCTTTAAGAACAACCAAGCAAGTATGTTGTCAAATGCAAAACACACACATTGCTCTGGGGCTTTGCCTTTTCTACAGAGACCAAGAAGGACAAGAAGCCAGCAGAACATGATGATGAAGCACCTCATACTCAGTGTAGAAGCAGTGTGATCATTGCTGGAAAGAAGGTGAGGAGTGAGTTATGGGACAGAACATGGAAATCAAATGGCTTTACAAAGTGAACTTGACAGTTCAAAGCAAAACAGCTACTGAACTCACCCAGATGATATCTAACAACAGGCTACACTGTCCTGGAGTCAGGTTGTATACTCTGAACCTCAGCAGACATCTAGATGATACCCATGAGGACCGGTCTAGGGATGCATTGGGGCTTTTCAGCCAAAACCTGATCCCATTCAAGGCCGAGGAAACTCTCCTATGATCGAGTTCATAAAAGCTTTCACAGATGGGAAGGTCTGCAAGAGGGAGGCTTAATGCTCTTGGTTTCAGGGTAAAGGTTCAAGACTCCATGTCTTGCTCTGGAAGTGGATGCGCCCACCAGCTAGGTAATAGGCAATCAGGGAGGAAGGGGCTGCCATGAAAGCAAGAACAGCCAATCAACAGGGCAGCTGTTAAACAGGACTGGTTCAAATCTAACAAGCAGGAAACCTTAAAAGAAATTATATTTTGCTGTTTGTTCTATACAGCCTTCTATCTGAATACTTGCAAATAGCAGTAAATCCAGCCATCCAATGTGCCCTGGAAAGGTCTGTTCTTATTCAGCAGGGTATTGACAGAAGAAAAAAAAAAAAAAACAAAACAACACAACAAATAAATGATGAAAAAATCCCACAATGCCAAGATCTTGGGCCATCAGAACTTTAATCAGAGCTGAAGTAGCTCTTCAGTGACTTGTCTGATATCACATAGCAAGTATAGGGCAGACATGGGATGATGTGCATTATATCCTGCCCCTGTGGCTGAATTTCTTCATCACAAGAGCACCTTTTCACTACCCATTATTCAATCTCATGAAATAACACCAAGTTCCCGTGGAATACCAAGACATCAATTTGAGTGAAAGCACAGCTCTTACCACTGAGACAGTGTTAAATCTTTTATTCACTCTCAAATTCTCCTACTACAGACCCTGCCAAGGCTAGATGTTGATGGAGAGTTACCACAGCTCCCTGCACTGCCTCTGGAGCACTTCCTTTCTGTCCCTTGATGACTCTATTGGCTTAGGGCAGGAACAGGCCATTAATGCAAAGCAGCCAAGACAATCACGTACCTTTCACTGAAAGCTGAAAGAACATTTTATCCCCATCACAGACACACTCATAAACTCCAGCATCCTCTGCTGCAGTGTTGTGAATTTTCAGGATGTGCCTCTTCCCCGCAGTTTGAAGTTCATATTTTTCACTGGCCTTGAGCTCTTTCCCATCCTTCATCCACTTCACAGTAGCTTCTGTGTCTGAAAGCTCAGCCTGAAGCTTGGTTTCTTCCCGCACCCAAGCAGAGACTTTTTCTATTTCTCTGCTCTTGTTGGTAAATATCACTGCAGCACCTGCCAGAAAAAAAGGCTTTGTTATTTCAACTTACATGGAAATAACATGTCCCTGATTCGAGTCTGCTGTAGACTGTAAGATCTCTGAAAAAATATTAGGTCTTGTTCCTGCCCTCACACTCATGTCAATACTGAGCATTTTTTTCCAGTTCAGGAGACATGATCTGTTTTTACTGTCAGAATCACTAAGAAAAAAAAAAAAAAAAAAAAAAAAAAAAAAGCACATCTTTCTACTGATTAATAATACTTTAAACATGCTTCTGCAGAGGTTTTCACCCAAAGTCAAACACATCCTTCCAGAATGAATGTCTATTTATTACCTTTTGCCATGCAACATGGGTAGATACAGATGTTATCAACATTTCATAGAGGAAAGCTGGAGCACCCAACTCTCAATGCTAAATCGAGTTACATGATACTAACTTGTACATCATACACATCTGTGGTAGATTAAAAAATCTCCAAGAAGAAACCTTTGTTAGTAATAAATGCTCCTTTACTTTTGAAAGACTCTACTATAGTTAGAAAACCTAGCCAAAGCTGGAGCTGAAATTACTGGCTTAAGGTGACTCAATGGTAGATGTGGTGACAGAATCCACTGACCAATGGTTGTGAACTACAGGAATTTACTAGCTGATGTTAAGCAGTCTAGTTCAGAGACCAACCAGCTGGCTAGATTGACTCACTCTGAACTTCGTGCTATCATGGTGAGGTCATTACCAGGACCCACGTTAGTTCATATGATGCATTTTCAGGTACTTCCTACAGACCAGGCATCAGTGAAAGCCTCTGGCCCCAGTTCTAATGGTCAGGTCAGAGCAACTGCCTCTTGACTGGAAGAAGAAAGGACAGTGATGAAAAAAAAATACCTTTCACTCTCATCTTGGTGCTGGTGTCAACATTTTTGGCAACAAATTTTACTTCTGCTCCATTGTCGTTCTTAGTGACATTCTTTATGATTAGGGTATGAGTAGTTTGGGTTCTCTTAATGATGTAGGTCTCACTTTCCTGTAAGACTTTACCATTAAGGTACCAAGTGCCGGGACATGTTGTCGTAAGGTCAAGAGTAAACAGGGCATCCCCTCCAGGTACAGCTTCAACAGTTGTTAGGGGGGTTTTCACAGCCAGGACCGGTCCTAGGGAAGAAGAACGTCACGTATCTCTGAGACCAAAGGACACAAGACCACTACACTGGAGAACAGTTCTTCCCAAGAACAAAGTTCTCGGGGTAAACAAGACATGAGAATAAAACCTTGCAGCCTTATACAATTTGCATGCACTGAAGGCAATGCACGGTTGGTCAACAGGAATTGATTTCTACAGCTGCAGGTAACTGACCTCTGGCATTAGGGTAAGTGCTGTTTCACAAGGAAAGAACAGCAAGCATATTTTACTGGGTTTTTTTCCCCTAAGAAGATTAAAGGCATAACAAGCCTGAAACACCTAGGTTCCCCAACAAGGGTGCTTTTTATTTAATCACCAGCATTATTCTTAGATTTCAGAAGGATCCTAAGGAGGCCACCCAGCCTTCTAGTCACTTCTAGATATTCTAGGAAAACACGGGCATGTTCAGACAGCTAGGGAAAAGGATGACACAATAACAAAACACAGATTGATCAAAGTCTGTGCAGATATTTTCCAGTGCAGTGAATCAAAGGAAGAAGCAATCCTGTTGCACACAATAATTCTATGGGCACACTGTCACCCTAGAAATAAAGTCAAAACCCCATATTTCTCCTAGTAACTCTAAGATTAAAGAGAGACTGACTGGCACTTGGCTTTCATGACTGTGACCCATAAATATTCTCTAAGTGTAAATTTGATATCTTATTTATATATTGAAAATTATAAGTCAACTCAATTTTTCCTTTCATATCAGGTCTAGAATAAGCACTTACAGGCTTAAGGTCCATTGTAGAGAGCTCTGCCTCTCACACAACCTGATGTGAAATACTGGAATATAAGCATACTCACAGCTCTATCACAGAAACCCAACCACCATCGCTTTGGTGATGGCAGTGGTTGAAATGAGATAGGAGAACTATCAGTGAAGGGAAAAAAAGTTTTGCTGTGCAAATGCTCTATCCTCCTCAAAGCCATGGGAAACATCTTTAGAGCACCCACGTGGCAGATCTGCACAGACTGACCTATTTTAGGATGGTTTTGTGCTCACCAAGGTGCATGCTTCCTGGGAACTCCAGGTAGGGGCTCTGTCCATAGGCGTTGACTGCGGACACTCTGAACTGATAGTCAGCCTCTTCCAACAGGTTGCTCACCGTGACCTCTGGGACAGGGACATGAGACTCATGGCACCTCACCCAGGTAAAGCCAGTTAGTTTCTTGCGTTCCACGATGTAGCCATCGATTGGAATGGGGCGGTCCATCTTCGGAGGGGACCATGATAACGTCACTGAGGTTTCTGTTTTATTTTTCACCACAGGGTCAGCTGGGGGTTGGGTGGGAGGTTTCTTGGGAGCTTCACAAGGGGAAAAAAAAAAAACAAAAAAAAAACAGAGCAAGAAGTTTATGTCAGAGTGGAAAAGCCACTGTGTCTCACCGAAAAAGATTACGCTGGACTAAAAGCCACTCTTACTTAATAAACCTCCATAAAACATTGATGTGAGATGGAAAAGCAAGAGAATGGATAGGAGATGCTTTTGGGCTGCATTACACAAAGATGTATAATACTCCTACCTCCACAGCTAAACATATGTGATTTCTACACAATATTACAATTATCTGCACAGATAAAGAGCCTGCAATGAACAATTCATAGGCTCAAATTTTCAGTACTACGTACAGACCCACACTACTTCCCAGACAGCTCCTGGGCAAAGCAGACTAACACTCAGCTTGTAATTTTCACTCAGAAGATGGGTAAAACCACCATCAAAGGTTGTTCAATATTCTGTGCACTAAATTCCTGGTCCACTTCCCTGGTGTGAATCCAGGCTAAATAAAAATAAAAATTAAAAAAATAATAAAAAATAAAAATAAAAAATAAATACCTCAGTGGGATTACTCTGTCAAGATGGCACAATTTTGCCCTGCTTACTAAACGTCACGGCACAGAGATAGTTGAACTAGTATTGTAAGTCTGCTGGTATTTACATTTTTTTGGGAATTTCAACCATACACGTCCCCGCAGTCAGGAATATAGACGTGCCTGTGAGAACCAATGCGTGGCAAGACAGCATTGCATCAAGGAGGAGCGTGCCAATATTTTGCAATATTTTGCACACAGGTCTGGCATCCTGTGCAGCAATGTAAATCCACTCCATAAAAATCATCCTGTGCCAGGAGTCCACATCCTCCCTTTCTTCTTGAGAACCTGTTCCAACCGTACACTAAGACATTTCAGCGCAGATCCTCAACAGCTTTCAACACAGAGTAGCTAAACATTGTACAACTGGGACATTTCAGAGATAAAAGACACGAATAAACAGCGCGTGGGTTTTAGAGTTACGGAGATCTCAGTTGCTTGCGACGCAGGCTTGGCTGTTCTCTGCAGCCACTTTCATCTGGGTATATGTCCTCTGTCCTGCTTCTGAATTTTAGTTATCCCCACTCAGAGGCATGTTGTGACTTTGTCTCCCAAGAATGATAGCTATCACTGGGGACCTCTGTTTTAGTAATTTATGCAGAGCCAGCTTTTGGGGTTGGGGAATTAACTTCAAAAGGAACTGACATAAAGACATGTCCCCACCATGAGACCCTACATTTGAGGAGGTGTGGCTACTTTACAGTACCTGAGGTCACAAATATATCCCTGCAGATATTTGCATAATGAAGATTTACATTCACCCTCTCATTCCTCTTGAACCCTTCAGAGAAGCCCCAAGTCCCATCTGGGTTATTCACTATGTGCTGCCACTGGTACGGTCAAGAGGCTAGGAATTATCTGATATGCTCTAGTTACACATCTACTGACGTGGTAAAGGATTCATTTCATTTAATTTTGGCTATCTGAAAGGTGTCTGTTTTAAATCAGTCAACCAGACTCCAACTGTAATCCCATGGAGAACAGCACACTCAGGAGCAATTCGTCCCAGCTTGAAGAAGGTGTGTGAGATGAGTGAAACAACTTGCACATTGCATTGTGGATACTCAAGCATTCGTGACCATAGAGGGAGTCTGTATGAGGAGCTAGGCTAAAATCCAAACTCTGGGACAGCTGATCTTCTCTCTGCCTCAGTTTACCCACCTGTAAAACAGGCATAGTAACTGTAGGAGTCTGGGCCGCGCTGGGAGAAAGTTAGTGCAGACAGAAGAATGCAAGGACGAAGACAAGGCCAGCAAAATAAGGCTGGCAAAAACACACAAGATAGCAGATAAGTGAGAAACACCTGTGGTCAGCAAAAGCACACAAGTCTGAGCAAAACAGGGTATGAGATAAGGGAGTTTTGGCAAGTTTTGGGCTTTACGTGATAATTGCAATTAACCAATGCAAATGCTTGTAGAGGCGCGTGAACAGCGCGTGTAGATGACCTGTAGCCTATTAGAAGATAGATGAGTGCGTGTACGGAACTTAGTAGAGTATAAATGTAACCAGAAAAGGAATAGAAGATATAATAAAAAAAGATGGACGACCTGATCATCACATTGGTGTTGCGTCGTTTCTGTTCCCGCATGGAGAAATAAGGACCCCAGCTAATGGTGACCCCGACAAGTAACAATGCAAGATACTGAGCACATAATGTATAAACATTGCTTGCCTGACAAATGCTATTAGAACAGCCAACAGCAATTTCAACCAGCTAATTGAAAAAGACGTGAACATAGTTCACAGGATTCTTCAAGTGGCTAATCACATACGCACAAAGTGTAAAAACAGGAAATCTCAATGCGATACACTTTTCCTTCATTGCATAGATAGACACACAAGTGTTTTGGGGTGCACAGTCACCAGCCTGTCAGTTACTGCTGGTCAGAACTAGATGCCAAAGGTGCCATTAGTGTAGCATTAAGCTGAATACTAGATCCTGGAATCAGATCTCTTGACCTTACCATCAGAAACGGTAATGTAATGCTTTCTTCAGAGATACCTGTTTGTGGGGGAAGGCAGCTTCTTACCTTTTTCTGTTCCATGAATCAACACTTTCTTCGTAACTTAAACAGCAGAGTCTGAAATCAAACTGAACTTTGTTGTTCCCATTGAATAGGTGCTTGGTTGGATGTTACAGTTTTCCAAATACCTTAGAAACCATCACAATGCTAAATGCGACATTCACCTCATTTTATCTCAAGAGCACCAGAATGCCACAACCAAGTTTAGATAACACAGTAGTTATAAACCCTTATTTAAAGATTTCTTTTTATCGTTGACTAATTGCAGTTCAGAAGTGGTGGTGAGAGAAAAGAAGTATTATTCTTCCCAAATAGTGACTAGAGTGGATGATTTGTCCACGTGTGAACTGGAACTGCAGCAGACCCCCACATGCAGTTCTCTGTCTTAAATGAATCAATTTTTGCCTGGGAAATGCAGCACCATCAAAATAAAGCTAAATAACATTAGACATCTTCACCAAAATTTCATTTCAGGTCCAATCTCAACTACCTTGCACCTGTTGCTACTGGTCTGTCAACTAAAACCCTTGCTCAGATCAGATGTGTGAGCTGAAGAAATTCTCCAGCCTGCATATTATGTCAGTCTCCGCAAGTAAAGCTGAAACAGAACAGAGATCCCTTCTTTCATCAGAGCTACCATCAATTCACAGGGTCCTCCCAGCTTTGTCATATCAAAGAGAAGGTGACAGACGACATGGCTTTGCCAGTCTCCACAAAAGGAAGGAAAGTATATTTTCAGGAGGAAGCATTTTTCCCTTTTTCTTGCAGGTTTGTTGTTGGTTTTTTTGTTTTGGTTTTTTTTTATACATATATTCTACTTTAATGTAAACAGCTTAAGAAGGTAAAATGAAAGTAAGATGTTTCAAGTTTGGTGAATATTTGACTGCCCCTGAAATGCTTCATGTGCATGCATATAGACATTTTTTTCTTGCTAGAATGTAAATAAACTTCATGCTCTGCCAAAAATGTCCAGGGCACCTATTTACTTCACTGTAAAAGCCAGCATACCCACAAGCTACCCTCATGTCTCCATAGACTCAAGACCTAGCGAAGGAATTCAATGCTGGCTGACCCTCCCCTCCAAATCCTCAGTGAAGTGAGAGAAGGAGAGATGAGTGGTCCTTATTTGCTAGAAGAAGTTTAATCCCCAGAGCAAGAATTGATAAATGCCCCTCAAAGAAACTAATGATTTCGGAGAATGGAGGTCAGCATATAGATGGAACACCCGTGGCACTCTCTGTAGTATGTGACTTATACAATGTTTTCTAAGCACCTCCTGATGAGGAGAACATGCATGTCCCTAACCCCATGTTTTACTCAGTTCACATTCACTCCAGCACGAAATGAGAATGGTATGGAGAAGACACACATTTGTGCCATGCTCTTTCCTCAGGACCCCTCTTCTCTCTCTGTTTTGATCTCTCATAACATTTCACACCACCAGTGTTCAGGCTGTCGGCCTTTTGTGGCAGACATTGAACCTTCTGCTGTCTTTGGACCACAAACTTACCGCAGCAGTACCTAAAATAACAATGCTAACATGGGAATACCAGCTTGCTGGGGAAGACCCAACACCAATGATGAATAAAAGTGAAGCTTACTGGTCACAGTGAACTGGGTAGAAGTCCTGCTTTCATCAGCCAGGAAAGCAATCTCACCAGCATCTTCCATCTTACACTCTCGGATGATCATGGTGTGTTGCTTGCCGGAGCATGTGATGGAGATTCGATCACTGGGTTTCACTTCTTCTTTATTTTTCAGCCATTGGATATTCTGGCATTCATTGTCTAGCTCCACACAGAAGATGGCTGTATCATTTATGAAGACTGCAGTCTTTCGTGGAAGTTTTTTAATTATGTTCCCTTTAAATAAGAAATTAATTATGATCAGGAAACAGCAGATATTAAAATCTCTGGCAACACTGGACCATCCAGACTACAACAGGACTAGCCAACGGCCCTCACCTAATCAAAACATTGTAGACACGATGCAGACATCCCTAAATGAATTCCTAAGCTCCGAGTTATACGGAACAGATAAGCACAAGGACTCATTTTGGCCTTCAAAGAGAGAAAAGTAATCTTGTTTGACTACAGTCACTCATGTTTCTGGCCTACCATGCAGAGTCTGCTGTTGGGTAAACACAAGGTATACGGCCTTGCCCAGAACAGATTTGACAGTGATACGGCTTTCACTGCCCGCATATGCTGGGAATTCAAATTAAAACTTTGCTAAAGTAGGTCAGTCTTAAATCAGACAGGTCTCTTGTCTGTCTTTGGGATTTTGTCTCCATCAAAATTAACAGTTACGTAGCCAAAATGGAAAATACAGGAGTCACCTGAATTAATAGAAAATACACTGAAACCCTCAGACTTCTACTTGGTGTCAACCCAGAAATTCACATGGAATGAACTTCACTTATTTGTGTCTTTTTCAAGTGACTGTGATGATCATCACGTATTAGAATAACCTCAAAGTTACAAGATGTGACTATTCACAGGAAAGCTTGGACAAAGCATCAGGAGACCACCCCTGCTGACAGATGGTGACTGGCTCCCAGTCTGGAACAGTCCCTGTAAGGCAAAAGAGCCTTTCCCCAGGCAAAGCACCTAGAACTATTTAATGAGAAGCAATGCTGAACTCCTTCACGAAGCAACAGATCAGGCACACATTTCATCAGTAGGATTCAAGGCCCTGATTCTCTGCTCATCGTCTCCAAAGCTTGGCCACACGTCTGCTCCTTGCTGCCCTCAGCAGTGTCCCCATCCCTGCAGCCCTTTGTGTTCTGCCAAGCTCTCACAGCCTCCCAACCCCACCCTGCTCTCTCAAAACTTCTCCCCCCAGGGCAGGCACAGGGCTCCCCAAGAAAGGCTCTGCCTCCTTTCCCTCCTGAGAGCTCCACCTGGCTCAGTCACTCTCTTTTTAACGGAACGGGCCATAGCACCATAACACAAACAAGTAAAACAAATACCAGCTGTCCTACCGCGGCCAAACACAGTCTTTGGCTGGTCTAGACCTAACAGAAGGTGCAACAAAAAGATGTCTATCTGAACTCTCCTGTGTCTCTGGACTAAATTTTCCCTTCTGCCTCCACCCATGTGCACTCTCAATTCTTTGCTAATGATACAAAAAGGAATTTGCACAAGGATGTATGTCTTGCACCAATTTATGTAGCTAAGAACTTACGGTTTCACTGGGAGTACAGTCAGGCTTCAAATGAGTCAGGACAAGTGCCATCCTGTAGCTATGACAGGTCTCCAATTCATGCAACAGGAGCCATGTCAATGATACCAGTGTAAGCATCATCAAAATCAAAACTGCTGGACCTGCAGTCGCATGGGCAAGTTCTCGCTCACACAGCGTCAGCGAGTTGAAAAATGATGGCCCCTTCTGCAGACATGCCTGCCTCTCTGATGAGTGTGTCTACCCACTGCGAGACACCTACACTATACCAGGCTCTACACCTACTTGCACTTCAGTCCTAAACCGCCAGACTCGGAAGACTTGGACATGGATCAATATCCCCATTTTGCCCTTTTCTCGTCAGCTTTGCAAACTCCTGAGAATACCTCCAGATGTCAGGGATCTGGAGCACGGATCTGGTTTCCAGTCTGAAACCATACTGGTGCTGACCGCACTGCACATCGGACTATAAACCACAGCTGCTAAGCCAGCTTCCCAGTGTGGTCAGCAACACTTGGACAAGATTCACTGTTGTGTTCGCCAGACAAGATGTGTGTGAGACAGTGCCAGGGGACACATCCAGGGCTTGAGATCACGTTAAGGGAAGTCTACAGTGCTAGGCTACAGCTCAAGGACTTTGCCTTCTAGGAAGCCCCTTTAAGAATAGGTCCCCACCAGGTGACATAGCTTGTGCAGCAACACAATCTGTCCCCGCTCTCTGACCCCGTGTCCCAGATACACCCTGGCAGGAGACCCAGGGACCCACTGACCAACCACACATGGCTCGTCTCTCACACGCTAAGGGAGTCTGCTGTTCTTCACTGCACACAAGCAGGGGGTAAATGCCATTCGCAAGGTCGAGTCTGGAGTCGCATGCGTGAATCTCACATTTGGTAGGTGAGACTTGGCCTCTCTGAAATAGTAAGAGCCTTTTTTACCTTGGACAGACAACTCTGCGATGGTCCTGCTTCCTTCTTTCATCTCACAGATATAGACAGCATCATCATCTGTGGTGACATTCTGGACAGTGAGCCGGCGATAAGTGCCCTCTTCCTCGATGTTGTATTTCTTGCTCTGACGGAGTTTGGTTTCTTCCTTGAACCAAGCTGTCTCTGTACTAGGAACAGGCACTTCACATTGGAAGGTGGCAGATTCCTTCTCCCTCACTTCAAGATCCTTCAGTTTCTCCTTGAAGGGTATTGAGGGTTCTTAAGAGGATAAAAACAGAAGAGAAGCAAGAGTTTATGATGGTGATTGGTAAGAGGTGTGCAAATAAATAAGTCAACAAAAAAAACATACAATAACACTCCTTATTAATGATATTGATTTTTCCTGAACTGCTATCCAAACCCATAATCAAGCCCTACTACAGTAGGTGTTCTTCTCTCACGTAAAAAAAAAAAAAAAATAAATCTTAGATCTCAGCAGAAGAACTTTAAAGACTTATCTAAAAATGAAGCAGTATCAGTCTCAACTGCAGTACCTGCCCCACAACACCACAGAGGAATTGGCACTAATCCAAAGCAACGGGAACAAGCTGGTGAAGCATCAGGTTAAATTCTGCTCTCGTGGCCTGCTTGTTCTCTAGCATTGCACTTTGTCATTTAGTGATGCCAAGAGCATGAAGGACAGGGCCCACCCAGCCTGACTCTATACATAGCAACAGCCACGTCATGTCAGAGTGAAAGCCCTTAAAAGTAAAGATGCTACAGGTTGGTAAATAGCAAACAAGCTGGTCATAGGGAGAGGGCACAGGGCAGCAATTCTAGGTGAGTGTGAGCAGCTGAGCTGGTCAGCTGGTGCAAGAACCGATGTTTTAGGGGTTTTGCAGCTGAAGTGAGCTCAGCGGAGCAATCTGAAAGGGCACAGAAAAATGGGAGGTGGGGGAAAGCACAGAACTAACTGATGGAGGAGTTTTCTGTTCTCCCCACCAGCGCCAAAGGCTCTGGTCAGCTTTTGTCAATGACAATAAAATAACTAGAGAAAGAGCCCAGGTCTCCCAGCTGCCTCTGCTTTCCTCCAGCAGCGGGGTTGCAGTGCTCTGTCTTAGGGAGAAACCGGTGTGTAAGTCAAACGTGGAAAACAGCTGCATGGCAGTGAGGGAAGACATTTTACAAACAACGCAATGTTTAATTCCAGTGACAGCTGCACTGTGAAATCATCCTGATACCCCAACACTAAACTGGAGAAAGGGGAGTTGGACTGAAGAGGACAGCCGGTGGTCACAGTCACGGGACTGGTGCCACAGTCATGTCACAGATTTGGATTAGCCAGTACAAATGCATCACACTCATGCTTTGTGAGAGATCATGTCTTGGCACATACCTTCATCTTTTCATAACCACTGCACCATCTCCCAGCCTTTTTTTGTGACTCCTTTCTCCCTCTCCCTGAACACACACACACACACACACACACACACTCCCTCCCTCCCTCCCTCCCTCCCAGGATGGTAATTTCATGTGGTCACTAGCAGTCAATAATGCCATTAGTCAAACAGTAGACTTGTCTTAGATTTATAAGCCCATGGCCACGGTGGCACATCCCACTTAGAGTCGCAGTGCTCTAGAGGCTGGAGAAACACAAATCAAGGCCCTCAAACATCCCAGACAGCAGCTTTGTAAAATTCAGATCTGGTTGCTCAGCATCTGAGTCCATTACCTACCCCCTCCTGCCCCGCCATTTGGACAGGAGCTGCTATGGGAGCAGTGCTGTCTTTGATCTGGTTTGCTCTTTTCTGAACTCAAGCCCTAGAAACTCATGTGTTCAGTTTTGCAAGTCTTTCATTCCACCCCTGGCACAGCCACTATTGCAGCTGTCACATAAACACCTCCAACCATTTCTAGCGGAGCACAGCCTGGATGGAGATACCAGACCCTCAAAACATGACTGAGAGCTCATACATTACCTTTAGGAACAGGAAGGTGACTCTAGCTCACCATGTCAACCTGTTTATTTTCTTAAAAAATGTTTTGCCTGAATACACCCTAATTCAAGGCAAGTCAAAGTCTCGCTTTGAGAACCCTTCAGCTACTGTTACACGGACCTGCTGTGCCCGCACCACACATGTTAATTATCCTTTTTTCTTTAACCAACAGTCAACTCAGACTCCTGCCCTGCAATCCTATATATCACCTCTGGAAGCACCCCGTGTTGCCAGGGAGAATGAAGCAGTTCCAATTCTCATGCCATGGGAATAAGCGAGAGGATGAGATCAAGAAAGCATTAATCAGAAGGACGCCAGCCTCCGGGACCTGGATGCAGGGGTGCTTGTGAGATAGGAAGGAGTCTGGATCTGACTCTGAGAACACACGGACATGCCCAAGGGCCAGAAGGAAATATGAGACGCACCTGAGAAGCACACAAGTGTATTCCCATACTTGGAGCAGCTGGCCATATCATTAACTGCTCTCCCTTTACAGTCACTAAGCATTATCTAAGGCAAAAATAAAAAACAAAACTGCTCTAGGAAAAAGCTCTTAAACGTAGAAATAGTTGAGTCTTTTGTATGTGTTGCAGTAACAGCACTGCTTTTTCAGCCAGGGAAAGTAAGCGCAAGGCCATCTTTGACAGCTTGGGGTCACAGATATCCTCTGAAAACAACTTTGCTTTCATCCTACTGACATGTGCACACCCGTCTTAGCTCACTCTGGACGAGGCTTCAGAGAAACAGCAGCTGACAAACTGAATTCTGGGATTCGCCCAGACCACTGCCTTTTTTGCTTTGGAGACATGAGAGATGCTCCAAACCCCGCCAGTCTCCTCATCCTGATTATATCTTCATGCTCTTTACATCATCTAGCAGGTATCTGGTCAGACAGAAAGGGTTAATTTTGGTCAGGGGACCACAGAAGAACCACAGGTCTCTTTAGAGTAGGCATCCCAAACAATTCATCTGGCCCATAACCAGTCCCCTGCCCAGGTCAGAGAGATGGTCAGAGAGACGGCCAGGAGGGAACAGTGTCTCCAGCTCATCAACAAGCAACCCAGATCTCAAGGAAAGATCTGTGGAAAGCAGGTGACTCATCTTCCTTATTAATAGACTAATCAACACAGTCTGAGTATATGACCATATATTTACATGAAGAAGACTCATTCTGAGGAAGGAAGCACTAAACTTTACACCAGCCTTTCAGTCTACTTTCCACTTACTAGTTAAATGTGAAAAATTCTCCCACTGGCCAGCATGGTGAGTTGAGCAGAGACCTCTTACTTTCACCCCATGTTGGCCTGCAGTCTGTCAGATTTTGACATTTACATTGCAAATTCTCTAACGTAGGCATCCTCACTTACTTATTTGTACAGCATCCAGTACAATTCAGAAAGATTCTCTGTTGTAACTACTATAGGCACACTGGGAAGAGCTGCTGCACATAACTATGTTATATTTGATCTGACAGACTCCTTAAATATTGATTCCTCATTTCTAAATGCCTGTTTGTCATGTATTACTCTTTCACAAGGCAATTCTCAATGTAAGCTCGTGTTAAGTATGAGTAATATGGAAGATAAAGCCATTTAGCTATCAACCATTACTTATTATCCAAAACGTTCATAACATCTGAAAAAGTTCTTGTAAGATAAGCAGAAAACGTGTTCGGCTAAGGTTACATGTGACATAATTCTCCCAGACACCCTCTGTTTCAGATAAGAAGTGCCACCAATTCCCATCTCTAGTTCCTATTAATATCAGGGATGGTTAGAAATTATTTCATATTAGGCAAGAAAGGTGATTTTTGATCCCTTTCTCAGCTGCACAGCAGTATGCTGATTTTGCTCAAAACAATTATAGAAATCTTATTTCTTTGAGAAAATCTCGGTGGTTTGTTTCAGAATGACTGGAGTGGAAACATTCAGGAGTGTTGAAGAAAACAAAATCTTTCTTTCACTTCAGTTTGGCATTCACCGGTGAGCAGATGATCTGTCACCGTGCTTTTGGAAGCCATGGTTTGATGGTTTCCTGACCACATCCTTTCCTAAGGACGCTCACCCAGCTGGACTGTGCCTCCCACAATACAAAACACTTTCATCTTTGCACAGGTCTCCAGAGGTCCATGTACATGTGAGTCCCAGGCAGCAGGGAAGTGATAATTTAGACACAGGCTGCAGTTGGGGAGCAGAAGCAAGAGGCACCTGAACTGTACATCTTGCAAGCTGGAAGAGCAGTTGAAGTGGATGCCATTTCATACAGAACCCAACCAAAAAGTACGAAACTGATCACTCCAAATCAACCATTATCTAGAAACATTTACTTCCATGAGTGCTCAGTGGTGTGAATACGAATAACGAGTCTGCTTTGTCCTTGTAACATCTGGACTCCCAGGTCATGGGTCATTTTCAGTGCCCTGAGAGGTTATTTAAATGCATCTCTAGTATCAGTATGATTTTTAATTAAAAAAAAAAAAAAATTTACTGTACAGTTTTTTCTATTCATCTGTTTTTAGCCAAAGCAGAAATAATCATTAAGACATATAATGAAGGCAGTAACATTTTTAAAGAAAGATAAATAAGAGATAAGAGACCTACAAAAGCCTCCCCACTGGGAAATATGTGAGATAGAAACAGCAAAGCAAAACCATGAGGGTGTGTGGAGCAAGAGAAGCTCATGGAGTTAGCAGGAAAACTGCAAGAGCTTAGACCAGCTACGAGTTTGGAGCTTGTCTTCAGAACATATTTCTCCAGTGTCATAGGGGGTTTTTGTTAGGTCCATACCAAGCAAACTAGCAATGAGATGAGGTTATTTTTTTAAGAGTGGGTCCCGCTAACACATGTGTTGCTAAGAATAGGTGCAGCCTGCAAAGAAGCCAATGTTTCCTTAACCTTCTCAAGGCATATCTGTCTGCCTGACCTGGTCTTCTCACTTCCCTACATTTCCTCTTGCTTTTTCCCGGCCTTCTCACAGGCTCTCCATTTATTATTCCAGAGACAAGATTTCCCTCTGCTTAATAAAAATGATCCAGTGAGAGTAAGAATATGGAAAATCCTTCCAACAGGAGATTCCACCATCTCATGCCTTTGGTCTTCTTCCTAGTTACTGCGCTTTCCGAGTTTCCTTTCTACCTCCACATTTCTGAAGTTCTCTTTCAGATCTCAAATGTGACTACTATGACAGCGATCATTCAAAATCACTTCAAGTCAGAGAGGAGTAAAGCGGCCTCAGCACGAGTCTGGTTTTCCAGCCTCTATCCTATTTGGATACCTATTTGCAACCTTTAACCTTTTCCTACAGTGTCTGATTACTGTATTCAGGGACTCAGATGAACATGGCTTGGCCCAGGTCCAAGCATGGAGACCTGTATGATGTTCTCACTAACTTTACACATGGCCTTGGGACATCTCCAAAGCCTTCAGGAAATTTAAGTCAGTGATTAGTGTCCCTCCCATCCTCCCTGCTCTTTGGTTTGGCAAAAATCATAGACTCATAGAATTGGTTGGGTTGGAAAAGACCCTTAAGATCATCGAGTCCACCACTAAACCATGTCCCTGAGCACCACATCTACACGTCTTTTAAATACCTCCAGGGATGGTGACTCAACCCCTTCCCTGGGCAGCCTGTTCCAGTTCTGGACAACCTTTCGGTGAAGAAGTTTTTCCTAAAATCCAATCTAAACCTCCCCTAGCATAAACGTTTACTCTTAGGCTTCTTTTACATCTCATGTTTCATCGTATGGTTTGTGATTTTATCCCTGCTCTAGACACTAGAATCCAGCACATTTCCAAATTGGAGTAATCAGCTCTTGGTTTTCCTTAATTGTGAGAGTGGCACTCCGCCCTGTAGCCTCTCCTTTGAGATTTACGTCTGATTCACTAAATCTCATCTACGAACAGCTCAAAAATCTTTTTTTCAGCTCAGGGATCTTTGAGGCATGGGTTCAGCAAATGCTTACAAATGTGTTGAGTCTCTAGGCTTAGGATCTAGACTGACGGAATATAGGTGGCAAGCTAGGGGAGAGGTTTGACCTGTGCCCAGTCCTATGCTTCAAGAGCCTGCTAAAGAGCCACATTACAGACAGGATGCTGGGCTAGGTCATCTTTTTTTACAAGACTCATAAATATTCTTACTGTGTTGAAATTCTGTGAATCAAAATGCCAGAGCATACTTAAACCCATGAAGCTTGTCATTCCTGGTGCCTGTGTCTATAGACACGCATTGTGGATGCAGCATCACAGATTTATAAATATGCTGTTACCTGCAGAAAGACAAATGCAGCAGCTCGGTGCTTACCCAGGGTGGCTGTTTGGAGAATTTAACCTCTTCTGCACAACTGAGCAAAGAGAAGGTTGTGTGGCAAGAAGATCTACCCCTCTAAACATGATGGCAAATGAGCTAATGGCATCACCAATGGCACAAACAACAGAATTAAAAGCTCCCTTCATTGCTACATCATTCTGAGCTATCTTTGGAGGGCTGAGAAGGACCGCTGGTGACACAAAGGAGAGTCATTATTCAGGGCCTAATTATATCTAAGGCATGTAGATTTTCCATGGCAGCCTTGGCCTCGTCAGAAAACTCAACATGGTATAGTATAACAAAGAAACAGGCCATAAACAATTCCACTTAAGCACCTGACTCACAGACATCTCTTGACAGTGGACATTGATCAATAACGTTTTCCCACAGTGCTTGCTCCCAGACCTGCTTCTTTGCATGCTTTCCCCATCTCCTTTGGAACAGGTTGCACCCATTGAGAATAATCAAATGAGCATGGGCAGAGGGGAGGGTGTTTTTCTCTGCAAGACAGTGTTGGGCAAGTAACAGAGCTTGAGCCATCCTCAAAGTGGACACCCACCCAAGGGCCAGGCCTGGTCTTCAGCTCTGAGTCCTGACTCATGAGGTAATCACAGCTTTATGAAAGAGGACAAATGTCCTTCCCAACACCACTCAGCACCTCCAAGGGATAGCAATGAGTGGGACAAGTGCCAGCGAGTTCCACGGATCACATGTCACTGATGGGAACACGGTGAGTGTGAAAGGGAAACCAGAAAACCAAATAAAAGCTGAGAGTCTTAAAGACAGGTATGAAACACAGACCATTCCTACTCATTTAGATTTCTAATTTACTTTGCTGCAGGTCAGAAACCATCTATTTTGCCACTCAAGTGGCAAAACCTTGTACATCTGAGAGTTAATTTACAGGTCCTGCCTGGCTTGCAAACTGCCTGCTGTAACCTTGCCAAATGGGAGAGCAGCTTGAAAATGTAGAGCTTCGTTTGTGAAAACATGTGTGTTGTGTTTTTGTCACCATTCTGAAGAACTTGGTCTGACCTCCACCAGTGTTGAGGGACCTTCTGAAGGGAAGTTTTTCACCACTGACCACAGCAAACAGGTGCACCCTTGGACCTGGTAGAGTTCTGGGGGCATACAAGGCTATCTAGCAACACAAGCTGGGAAAAGGCTGAAGAGTCCAGCAAGAACAAGGCTGCTGGTGGGTCACTCTGTACAGGAAAACTGAGATGGACTGTAATTAGAGTTGGAGTAGGTCCTCCAAGGGAGCCAAGGCAGCCCGACACACTCAGTTTGCAGGGAGGAGTTTCTTCTACTACTGCTTAAATTGCACGTGTGTGCCAGTTTGACTAAACCCTGTGGTGAATGTAAACCCAGATGTGATTTAGTTGAGAACTGTCAGTGTTACGTTAATGGTTGGACTAGGTGATCTTCAAGGTCTTTTCCAACTTAGATGATTCTGTAAAGTCTGGAGGGTAAGATGGGGTTTAGCAGTCACTGATCAGAGGATGGTCACAGATCTCTTAGATTACTGTAAAACCAGGACAAATGGAAGATTTAGAGATCTGGTTCATCCCAGATGCCCCACAACCAGCCAGTTCTACATTATCCATCCCTGACTAGTGCCCATTTACTGCCCTTCCTAAAACCCCCCCAGTGATGAGACTCTCTCCCCAGGTCATCTGTTCCAGTGCTTAACCCCCTTTACATCTGGAGGGTTTTATTCATGTGCAATCCACACTCCCTTGCAGCAGTTTGGTGGCAGAAGTTTTTTCATGCTCCCACCCCAATTCAGAAGTGCATTGTGTTTCCTTGTAGGCATGTCCACCCTGGTGAGAAACATCAGCACCCACCTTTGACGGTGACGAGCACGGAGCTGTACGTCTGGCCTGCCAGATTGGAGGCTGTGCAGGTGTACAGCCCGTTGTCTATCTGCTTGCAGAAGAGGATCTTCAGAACAAAGTTCTCCTGATCATCCTCATAGATGACATGTCGCCGCCCTTCCACAATGACCTCGTTGTCCTTCTTCCACACAATCTCTGGCTTGGGCTCGCCTGTCACGTAGCAGCTCAGCTTGGCGTGCTTCCCCTCCGTCACACTGCACGTGCGTGTCAATGCCCCAAAAGTCACATTGCGGGCCCCTTTGGTGGTAAGTCCAGCTGCCCTCTCATAATCCCGGGAGAGGCTGTAGCCAATGCCAGACAACCCTTCAGCCGTGGGGTAAGAGTGGGCAGATGTTGAATCAAGAGCCCCATGGGAGACGTCCATCTTCCTGATCTCCTCCCGCCTCTTTTGCAAGTGAGACAACAAGGATGCCGTCTTGCCGCAGCTGGTATCGAAGTGGCTGCTGCTGCCCGGATTGGAAGAGCCCTGTGTTTCCACCACCAGCGCAGCTGAAGCACTGGCAGAGCCAATGGGATTCTCTGCCCGGCAGGTATAGGTGCCGCTGTCCCCGAGCCGGGCACACTGTATGGTGAGAGCATTTGACTCCCCGGCAGACTCAATCTGGAAGCGGCCAGCATCAGCCCGGTTCCGCAGGTGTCTCCCATCCTTCTCCCAGTTCACTGAGAGGGGAGGGCTGCCCTGAACTTTGCATTTGAACATGGCATCTTCTCCCAGCGTTACTTTGATGGAGGAGGGTTTCTGGATGAAGTACGGGGCCGACTCCGTTACTGTGGTCTCCTCTCCAACTTTGATGCTGACAGCTGCAAAAGCTTCCCCAATGGTGTTCTTGGCCCGGCAGATGTATTGGCCACTGTCCTCCAGGCTCAGATCGTAGATTGTTAATCTATAGAGATCCCCATCTTCTGTGGTTTTAAACCTTCCTCCAGACTGGACTGGAAGTTTATCCTTTTCCCAGCTCACAACTGGGATGGGGTTTCCAATGATCTGACAGCTCAAGGTGGCATCCTTCCCCACAGACACCATAAACGCCTTAGGCCGGGTCAAGAACCGGGGGACTCCACTGAAGGAGCTGTAATCCA
Organism: Strix aluco; assembly: GCF_031877795.1. Lineage (NCBI taxonomy): Eukaryota > Metazoa > Chordata > Aves > Strigiformes > Strigidae > Strix > Strix aluco. The sequence goes on along the minus strand of NC_133931.1, from coordinate 171,592,537 downwards.
TCTTGGTTTCCTGAAAGGTGAGAAAAAAAAAAAATGTCAAGAGAGAGCAGATTAGATGGTGCAGGCAAAGAATTGCTGCACTTCCATGTTATCAGGACATTTGTTATCTAGAACAGTCTAGCTGAAGCACGTTTTCACTGTCCTTCTCATTATGGGTGAGAAGGTCTTGGAATAATTTAGGTCTTGAAGATTTCTTAGATTTGAGCTCAATAAACTGCTGATGAAGGTAGCTCATTTCCCCACAGGAGTCACTGGGTAAAACACAAGTCTTCAGACAGTTCATACAAAAAGGACACGAGGGTCCTTTTCTGCTTTGAGACTGGGCAAGCAACCTGCACTAATGCTATGTAACATACGGGCTGGTTCTGTAGCCATAGAGAAACAAAGGAACATTAAATTCCGAGAGATGTGCCTACCCATCAAGATACCTCCTCCATCATGCTCATCTCCATTTCCATGTTTCTTTTTCTATCTCTGCCCTTGCTCTTTTCAATTCTTCTCCTTCTCCTTTTTGTTTTCCCTTTTTCTGTTAAATTCTGCTTCTACAACACGCTCCATCTCTCCTCTTGTTCTCTCTGGTCATTACCCATTCCTACATCTTGTTCTCTGAATCACATTCACACAGACCTTATGGCAAACCCTTGTCCTATAGGTGCCAGCCTTTAGGAGGACACACAGATATGCCTGTCAAATTGCTGATGATATTTCTCTTTATTCACAGCTTCTATTCAACACAACCGCTGAGATACAGCTACTTTGATGGCCATGGTAGACAATGAGTATCTATGGCTTACACAGAGCCTCATCCAGATGGTGTAGGGCCAGGCATAGCTGCAGTAGGGATGGGTGTTTGTGCACGAGTATGACTTGGGGCACATGCATCACGTTCGTGGGAGCGCAAAGCTACGTGAAAGAACCGCCATGGGGAATGCACGCAGAAATCCAGACAGTGCCAGCCTTCTCCAAAAAAGCTCCACGTGGCTTAGGGCTTACAGAAAAGGTGTCTCATTGCCTTCTTACTCCCAGCTGCTCTCAGAGGGTGCTGTGCACCAACATGCAGAGTGTTTGATGATACAGACCAGCCAAGGGGACGAGGCTAGAGCAGTGTTCAAAACTAAAGCTCATGGCAATTCTGGTGCAATTTTGACCTGACAAAGTCAAAAGCAATCACAGGCACTAATCTTTACAGCCATGTTCACTCACACACACAGAGTCTGCCCATCCCTGTGCAGCTGGAGAGCAAAACAACAGAGATCTCAGCCTTCAGGGTCCCCCTAAAGTCCACATAGCCCACAAACGTATTTTGCTTCTTCACTGCTCCTTACATGGACTCCTGGATGTCCTTTCCCTTTTGCTAGAGTGAGTCTACTTCTAATCCGCCAAGAAACCCTTTTCCGTACATTGGCTAGGACTTACTTTTAAAAGTATAGAACGGCTAAAAGCCTGGTCTTGACCTCATTAGCACGAGTAACCATGCACCAGCTGACTCTCCCTGGGAGCAGGATTAGACCTGACGATAGTGCTCTGTAAGGAGAGCAAGCATCCCAGCTCCAAGCTTCTCTGCAAGTCTACTCAGAAGACCCAAATGCACCATATCTGGCCTCATGATGCCAAACACTCCTGTCTTAGCAAGCCCACGCAGCTCCTGTCTGAGCTATATGAATGGTCTCTACTCAGGGGTGATTGCGGTGCTGCTCTGACATCTGTGCTTTTTCACCTTCAAAGTGCCACACAAAGCAAAATGACCTGGACACTGTGTGTTGTAACTCAGAAAGGAAATAATAACCAGTCACCACGACAGAAATATCCTTCTTAATCCTACAGCAGTTCAGCTTCCCTGCTGGCCGCAAATCCACCCACTCTCTCACCCAATGGCTGACGCTCTCACAATCTCCCCCCCTACCTCCAGCAGAAATCAGTAGGACCAGGCCTAAAACCTGCTCTCATTTCTTGAGTCATCATTTGAGCAGAGGTTTCATTATTTTTTCCATCCTCCTCCAGCTCCTGTTGTGGTGCATTAATGTTAACACGCAAATCACTGATGCACCAGGGAGTAGGGGCTGGATAGACTTGCTGCATGACCTCAGGGAAATTGCTTATTTTCCCTGTGTCTTGGCTCCCCTCCCATTTCATCTTCATGTCAGGACAGGGATGGACTCACAAATAATGATGTGCACAGGAGTATACAACAAATCATGCAGTAACAAATTAAAATTTTTCATTTCATTTACGCTGCTGGGGATTGAAAGACATCATTTGCCATCAAAACTAAATATTGCTAAATACAAAAATACAAAATGGTCTTCATTATAATAATTATTACCATTGAAAATGGCATAGCTGTGTTAACCTTCAAACTTTATTTGGATCGCAGATCTAAGGCAGAAAGAAACATAGTCTTCTTTCTATATTTAACAGGAAAAATATACTATTTCTATCCTATCATGTCTCTTCCCCTCTAAAGAACATATGAAATTCTTAAGAAGCAGTCAAGGACTTTTCCCCTTAGAGGAAATTGATCCTTTCAAAACTCATTCAATTTTGGTTGCTTTTGTTTCCTGGTATAAAGCAAAATTCAATATTCCACCAAAAAGCTTGAAAAATTAAAGAAAATGTTTTCAAAGTTTAAGCCTGAAAAAAATGATAATGGGGAGAAATTCATTGTTAGTAAACACTAAGAATGCAAAGAAGGATTGACCTGCAGTCAGTAGTGCTAAGACTGACTGACTTCCCATAGAGTGGTCACCTTCAATATTAGTTGCAATGAATATACAGAATTATTTTTCTCTTGGTCTCTAATTGGTCTAGAAAACTGTGAAGTAGTTTACACTTCTTTAGTCCCTCTTATTACCTTCAACCTCTGTTCTCACTTGAGCTTTAAAATTTATTTTCCATAAGCACTTGCAAGCAGAGATGCTGCATGAGTGGTTAGAAGACGCAGATACAAGCCTTAGGCTTGAGCCAAAGTACACTGAAGTCAGTGGAAATTTCCACTGAAGTCAAGTGATTGACAGTCAGAGCCTTCTGCTAATTTGGGGAGGGACCATTTCAGTGGTTGGCAGGGGGGGGGGATGCTGGGATTCAAGTTCACCTCTGGAGAACCCAGCAGTAGCCTTCACTACATCAACCAAGAATTAACAATCAAAACACAAGCTCGGAGTTCATGTCCTAATCTTTTCCAGCCACTAGCTTAAATTTCAGGCTGCACCGTGTTATCAAAGTGCTTGGATCCATCTTCGGAAGACATTGCTGTATCTCGTCCTTCCTAGATCCCTAGTTGTTTCTGACAGTTGTTTCTGACTCATTTCCAGCTTCAAACCCATAGCATCAAAAAGAGCAAAACGCAAAGTTGCTTCACCTCTTCAAAGTGAGCTCTGTATAAAATGGAGAAGTGCCCGGAGCACAGAGATGGCTACTGACACAGGAGGTGCCTGCTTGGGAGCCAGACAGTGACCTCTCAGCAAACAGTGCTTTCCTTCAAACCACCTGCATGCTGTATTCCTCGCCTGCCCCCCAGGAGACATATCCACGCCTGGAGAAGAGCTCTTCTCTGCGGGAGCACGGTGGGTGCTCTCCAAGTCTGGCTCTCACACAGGTGAGAGCAGGAATGCTGCCCATTTCCTAAAGCTCTTGGGCATCCTCCTCCCCTGCCCTCCTGTGCTAAACAGTGCTCAGACAAGCTCCAGCTGCTCGCTGGTGTCTCTGATAGTCAAAAACATTTAGAACACAGGGAAGCTGCTGTATCAGGTGCCTGTTGCTCTCGCTCCTGAACCAGACTGGTGTAGCAAATCCATCAAGATGCTTCTTTCCAGTGGCTATAGCCTCAAGGTCCAGCCTCCCTCTCCCATTGCTCCCAAACGCTCACCCAGTGTTTGCAACTCACTTCTCTCCAACAGGTACAAGCCACTGTGTCCACAGATCTCCTAGTGCAAGGTGAATACCCCACGTCCCGTGCTGTAATCTACACCGCACCCTGCTCTCCATCAGCCTTCGTCACATGACCTCACACTCAACTGGTCTTGTGCCGTTATGAATGGCAGGGATACCAGAAGAAAATCCAGGGATGAGTGAAAACAGTGTGTGCTCATCAGTACTATTTTAGAATAATTTCTAACATGGCAGGAAAGCAAAACAGGGTTTATTCCTTGCTCTGCCACTGACTTACTGTTATAATCATGAGAAACTCACCCAAACTCTTGTATCTTCATCCCAGTCTGAAAAAGGGGGTAAAAATCTTGCCTTACGGGTGTTGAGAGCATGAAATCCAGTAACAGGCATGAAATCTTAACCTGCAGCAAGGATGAAGCTGCTCTAAGTATCTAACATTCAGACAGATCAAACAGTTTAGACAGGCTGCACTAGCCAACCTACATTTTGTAAATTTAAATGGGATAAAATGCATCACGTTAGATTAGGCTGATAAATAGATTTAGGAGTAAGAGGGTGAGGATAGCCTTGTGAACACACTGAAAGGACAGATTTAGTATTTCTGCTGTGTAACATGTTCATCAATTTAGTAAGCAGTTACACTAATTCAGATTCTTCATATGCACATTCAAACTTCTTAAAAAATAATAACTCTGCAAGTGCCAGGACACCTCCTTTGGAAGTGATCGGACTGACAACAAAGCATGAATATGTCAATGCAGATGCCCTTTCCAATTAATCTCAGACATCTACCAGTATCATATTTCTCTTTCTAATCCCTCTGTGATTATCATTTGCAGCAGAGATCACATTCCCATCTGGGTATTTCTGAGCACACCAAAGGCAAAGTAGCAGCTCTTGTAATTTTATTTATGTCTTTATTCATTCAATTTTTCGCTGTTTTATGTTTGGGGGAAAGAGGCACAAGTGCACAGACCTGCCAGATAATGCAAATAAATCAAACCACTACCCAGGAACCAACAAATGGCCATGCAGCCAGTCAAGGCCTCCTGCCCACTCCTGTCCCCTCTGCTTTCAGACTCTGCGGCTTCCCCACAGACAAGCAAGCAAGTGCCCTGCAGTGGGAACAATCTGAGGTGGTGTTCATCAGGAGAGTTATGGGGAGATGGAGAGTCCTGATGGAGGTGCCATCACTCTCTTGACCTCCTGTGATTCACTGTGCCATGCTGATAGGTTGGTTTCATGTTGCTTTATCAATGCTGAGCTGCATCTGGAAAGCCTTCAACAATCTCATATTGTCCCCCAAGAAGTCAGCGGCCTGTGATGATGCTTTTTGGTGTGAGAGAGGACAGGGGTGGCAGGTTATTCTCTGTCCAAGCCTTTCAATTCAGGGGTTAGAAAGGGAATCCTGTCCACCATGACCCTGGGCAAAGAGCAAAAAGCACTCTGCAATCCACCTACCCCTCTACTTCGCTCTTGTGAGACCCCCCTGCAGTGCTGGGTCCAGCTCTGGGGGCACCAACATCAGAAGGACACGGACCTGCTCAAGCGGGGCCAGAGGAGGCCACGAAGATGCTCGGGGGGCTGGAGCACCTCCCCTGTGAGGACAGGCTGAGAGAGTTGGGGGTGTTCAGCTGGAGAAGAGAAGGCTCCGGGGAGACCTTATAGCAGCCTTCAGGAACTTAGAGGGGCTACAGGAAAGGTGGGGAGGGACTCTTGATCAGGGGTGTAGGGATGGGATGAGGGGTAACGGTTTTAGACTGAAAGAGGGGAGATTTAGATTAGATATGAGGAAGAAATTCTTCCCTGTGAGGGTGGTGAGGCCCTGGCACAGGTTGCCCAGAGCAGCTGTGGCTGCCCCCTCCCTGGAAGGGTTCAAGGCCAGGTTGGACAGGGCTTTGGGCAACCTGGGCTAGTGGAAGGTGTCCCTGCCCGTGGCAGGGGGGTGGGACTGGATGATCTTTAAGGTCCCTCCCAACTCAAACCATTCTAGGATTCTATGTTAACCAGAGACTTTGAGGATGTAAAGCCCAGGTGAGGACACACCTAAACCTAGGAGACCCCTGAAGTCTTAATACACATCAGGAGCACGGAGGTTCCCTCCGACACTACATTAAGACTCCAACCCAAGCCTGCTTGATCATTTTCTCAATCCTCTTTTATCCTTTCCTCACCAAAGCAGCAAACTGTTGATCTGGAGTCTTCTTCTTGCTGTTAGAGATCATATTTCCAGGATTTTCTTCACAATGCCAACTACTAAACCTTGCACTCCTTCCTCTCCTGATGGGAAAGGTAAGACTCACAGGAAACCTCCCATCTCTGGATCCTCAGCTTTCAAAAAATACCAATAAAACAGAAGCTCTAGATAAAAATCAAGGCAGCACTAGTATTACTGTAGTTTACATGACATATCTGCGTGTGTGTTCCACCTAAAAACATCAAGAAATGTCATCTGTGGGTGGGAAGGGAAGTTGATCGGTCATAAAATGGGAAGTGTGGATTTCCTTTGATGTTAAACTTCTGCTGAGGGAAAACAGCAGTAACGCAGCTGCCCTATTACTTGTAACAACCTCCCAGGGAACGGACAACTTTGAAATAGCACAAGTATTCAGTGTCAGCTGCAAGCTTAGTGTCATCAGATGGGCATGGATGGACTCCTACAAGCCATTACAGCAGACAGGGTGCTTTAGGGGTGAAATGCACACCAGCACACCCACTGCTACATACCCATTACGCCTCTAAATCAGGCGTAAGTAGAGATTTGCACCAATGCACTAGTCCGAGATGGCAGAATTTATCCGGTGCCCGTTTCATCAGAGCAGGAATGGTACCTGTCACTGAGGAGCTGGACTCAGAGCTTAGCTCGAGCTATTCTGAATTCCACGCCAGTGAGGGACAACAGAGTTTGACATGTTCAAAGGCCATTTGATGAGCAGATGGAAGAGCTTTCGTGGTGGTTTGGAGGATCAGTCTCCATGTGCTGTAGGAGATGTCGGACACAGAGTATCTGCAATAAACTAAGCCTATTGCAATAAGCTTCTAACTCAATGCAGAGTACGGCTCATTTGCATTCCCTGTCATCTATCACCTCCACAGTAAACCAAAATCCACAGATGTGAAGGGAGATTTCAGAGCAGGTCAGTGGCTAACATGGTGTCAAACTTGGTGAGCAGCCCTCAGCAAAAAGAAGGCTAAGCTCAAGGCAAGACAATCTTACATTTCTGACCTTCAGGGTTACACTAAATATGCACCAACTGTCTAGTTAGGGACCTGCATCACCTCATGTTCCCAGTATTAATCCTTTATCAACAGCCTGAATATTTCCAATGACTGGTAGCAAACAAAAGAGTCAAACAAACCATTAGAAAATTCCAACAAGAAACAAGAACAAATCACATGGTTTGTGCACGTTACTGGGCAAGGCAATCAGATCACCTTCCAGTCCTGTAAGTAAGCATACACTTAATGTGAAACATGGGAGATTGAAGCCACTTAGATGATTTATATGGTTAAAGCACGTATTATCTTTCCTCTTTGATATAGAGACAGACCTATTGCTTACAAAGCTCATCCCTCATTTAACCCTATGGCCAGAGATCGCGTTCCATCAACACATCAATAGCTTCAAGAAGCTCCATGCAAGGGACTTCATCCTACTTGGTCTTTGATGCAGCACAGGGGCTTCACTTCAGATTCCCCTCTCGATGGAGCTACAAAACAATCTGAGAAACTTCCAGAGGACTAAAACCGCTCAGATCAGCCTCTCAAGACTCCATAGCAGCATCTTTTCCTTTTATTTTTCTGAGCCTAAAGGCACCGAGGCTGCTCTGACAATGTGCTAGAAAAGGCTACAGCGCAAGGGAGGTCTCATGCATACAGCAATGCACATTCCTGCTTCATGGGGGTGAGAGGAAGGCAGGAGACAAATGGAGGGAAAAGACAAAAATTCTGGGTTTGCCACCCTGGGAAGAGAAACGGAGCAAAGTAAATTCTTGTAATTTCATCACAGATTTCACCCAACTGCATTCTGCTTTACACACAGCCCCTGGGGAGAAGCAGCTATGGCAGAATCCCAGCTGTAGGGACACCCCCGTGTCTGCTCAGATGACAAAGACAGTTTGAGCCAAGTGAGCTCTAAACGGTCAGAGAAACAGTGGTTTATTTTACTTTATTGATCTCATGGTTTAGAGGACTAAACTTTTACATGTCTGAAGTTGGCAGCGCTACGTTACAGCTGCACTAAGGCATGTTTCCTCTCCGCATGCACACATGCATAAGTTCATGTACCTTTCTCTCCCTTGCACGAATAAAACCAGCACTAAACCAAATAATCCCAACCCTTAAATCCTTTGCATTAACAGAAAAATAAACTTGCTTATATTAAGCTAGAACCACTGCCTCCAGTTTTAGCACATGTGATTTCCTACGCGAGGGTGTTGCAGGATCACAACTCCCATAGGGACAAAGAATCCCCTTGGTGACAATTAGCAGCGAGGCTCCAACCTAAGCCCTTGTATTTTAACAAGTGGACGTCATTGTCATTACAGACACTCCACCCCATTGAGCTGTAAGGCCGAAAATAGCCTCAGCTGTCGAGCTCCATCTCTCTCCATCTCTCATCAGAGCCATTTGTAGAAATGCGAGTAGGGTGGGGGGTTGCAGTGCGAATCGGTATTGATGCTGGAGAGAAGCTCAGAGGAAAAAAAGTCCTTGCTGAAGAGAAAAGCAGCATTGAGATTATGCCCTGGAAATAAAACTTTTTAAAACACTCCTTGCTGCTGCCTCTCCACAGGAACCATATTTTTTTCCAGGCTCTCCATGCACACTGCTATCTCCAATCTGGGGACAAAATGTGTTAAGCAGAATCAACAGCTTTAAACCCGATTTTCCCCTCTTTTCTGCTCTCCTTTGGAGGTTGATCTTTGCTCTTCTGATAACGTGCCAGAAGTAATTAAGCAAAGCAATCCACATTCAGTTCAGACCAGAAGAAGGATGGATTTACTAGATGCACCTTCATCTTCAAATACGTTTCATAAAGCAAGACATACTCCAGCATAGCAACACTGACATAGAAATAACCTCATCCCTCCCTCAGCTACAAACGTTCTTCACTTCCCGCTGTAAACCAGTGTCCCCAAGTCCAGTTCTGTTTAGATGAAGGTTTAGGTCTTACCTGGAGTCTTGTCAGAGTTTCAGGAGAAAAAAGGCTCTGGGCAGGGTGAGAAAAATGCGGTTCCTACTGAGATGACAGAAAGGGGAAGGGGGGAAAGAGGAACAGAGGACATGGGGAGACCATGTTGGTTTTGGTTCCCCCCTCCTTTCCCCTCCAGGAAAATAAAACAGAAACCCCAGCGAGGTCAGGGACGTGCAGCAGAAGGTCCCCCCAAGTCCCCCGGCAGTGGCTTAGCTGCTCGGGGTTAGGCTGTGCCACCCCCCCTCCCCACCCCTCCTCTGGGTTGTCCTCTTCCAGTCAAATTACTGACGTGCTTTGCTTTCCCTCTGCAGCCCAGCTCCAAAATAGCTCTGGGTGTCATTTACCAGGGAGATTAAGTTTCCTGCAGGAGAGAAGCGAAAGGGCATCGTTTTAGGGACTTGCTGGGAGGGTCCAGCAACAAGGGAAGAAACAAAAAACCACCAGAGGTGTGTTTGGTGTGGGGGACAGGCTGCGGCAACAGGGTGGGTCAAAAGTGCTCCTCAAGAGTCCATCCCAAAGCCAAGCGACAAATGTGACCGCAGGGACTCGGGAACAGGCAACTGCCAACTTATCAGCGTTGCACACTAGACAGGAATTCTTTTCCAAAGGCATCAGATCAATAGTAGGTTTATTTATAACCTCCCAGACAAGAGTTGATACAATGGCAAATAAATGGCAAGTTAATAAACCTAAGTGTATTTCTCCCTATCGTAACCTAAGCATATCTCTCCCTTTTTGCAACATGAATCTGAAGTGTCTGCAAAAACGATGAGTTGCACATACATCACATCTCAGAGGCTTAAGATCGTATTTTCTATATTTACCAGTAAATTTGCTATTTTTTTAACAATTTCCTGAACAGAGAGTTCACACTAACTCTTATTAGCAATCACAGGATTTTGAATTTAAAAGTCATTTCTGCTAACGACAGAGGAGCTAGAACAGAGTCCAGCGGGCTCTCCCACAACCACTTTACCCCCGAGTGGCTAACAGGAGTGAATTAGGAGATATGCTTATTTTTGGCAGTAAACAAAGCAGATAACATGCTGCAGAGTCTGAGGGCATTGATCAGCTGAAGTATGCTGTGTTTACTCACTTCTCAGGGCACAAAAACACCAGCAAGGGAGCAAAAGGGACTTTTAGTTGGGATTTTGAAAGCAGGGGTTGAAAAAAAGTCAGAGGGACCAAGGCTAGGGAACCGCAGTAGCTTCAGTGTCCTGTTACCAAGGTGGAGGAATGGCTGTTTCTGCCTTGCACACGGTAGGAATCTCAACTCTTGAAGCCTCTAAGTCTTGCATTGGGTTCACAGGGCGTTTGGCTCCTGAAAAATAAAATGTGGAAGAGATACACCGTGACCTGAGTGCTAGCAGGATCTCCTTGAATCAGCTCAAGGAAAAGGTGGCCAGGATGAAAAGCAGTAGGACCAGGAGGACACCATTATCTTTATGTGATGGGATGATCAAGGACAAGGATCAAGAGAAAAAAGGTACCCAGATGTCAGGTGACATCTGAACTCCCCGTGCGTTGGCTAAGTAACTGATGTTTAGGAACAGCTTTGTGAAACTCATCTCCCCTTTTAAAGCTACTGGCCCTTCTGCTTGGTTCCTCCCTCTGTTTTGAAGATGGTTTAAAGTTTTAGCTGCAGGTGCAGCAGCAGATACCTACAAACAAACTTACAAAGTCTTCGCAAAAACACAGAAAGGCTGCCCAAGTTTTGTTAGTAACAAAACTCAGTGCATCTTTGAACCAATGTGATTTCATTTCTGAACAGGGTAATTAGTATTATTGCACAAGCTGTACATAAGAAGAAATTATTTCCTATCAAGTCCTGCTTTGCACTTTAAGGCCTATCCCCAACCTGAAACCTAGAATACATCATTGTCCCATCTGGAGCAAAGCAAAGCAAATTAAACGTTCCCCAGCCCCCCATGAAGCAGCCTTGCTTACACTTCCCTGCACGATGAGATCCTGCAAACTGGGGAGCACAGCAGCTGCCAGAGGCACGAGGCGGATTCTTACAGGATTAAATGAGCAAACAGTGTCTCCTTCAACACATTGCTGTCCTCAAGGAACAGCTCAGAAACAACACTTTACGCACTCCACTTTTTTTTTGTAATGTATGTAAGGGGCCAGCTGTATGTACTAGAATTACAAAGACATGACAGGTTCATTTTTACCGCTGTCATGATTAGCAGCTCCATGACTATTGGTAACTGATTGCTGGAGCCATATGGCTGATGCTTCTCTGAAAAACAGAACAAATACCAGTACCTTATAGCGGCCTTCCCGGACTTAAAGGGGCTACAGGAAAGGTGGGGGGGGACTCTTGATCAGGGGGTGTAGGGATAGGACGAGGGGTAACAGTTTTAAGCTGAAAGAGGGGAGATTTAGATTAGATGTAAGGAAGAAATTCTTCCCTGTGAGGGTGGTGAGGCCCTGGCACAGGTTGCCCAGAGCAGCTGTGGCTGCCCCCTCCCTGGAAGGGTTCAAGGCCAGGTTGGACGGGGCTTTGGGCAACCTGGGCTAGTGGAAGGTGTCCCTGCCTGGGGCAGGGGGGTGGGACTGGATGATGTTTGAAGTCCCTTCCAACCCAAACCATTCTGTGATTCTATGAACGTTCTCTACCGTATGCCGATAATGAACTCCATGCAGGCTCCACTGCCAGACCTTAAAGAAGGATTAAGTAATTAATATGCAGTAATCACTATTTGGAGATGATAATTATAAGAGAAATACAACTGCATCAGCTCCACTTGGCAGCCCTGTGACAATGATACAAAAGCTTCCGCCTGGCTTCCAAACCACCGTCTCTGCTCCTGTTCATTTCTGAAACGAAGGCACATTTTTTGGAAGGACTTTCAGGCGTGCAGCTTGTTTCCGTGGTTCATCTTGTACTTTTCAAAGAGACAGACAATAAATGTCTTTTTATTTTGTCTTTAGCCAGCGAGACATGTGGAAGGTGGTGTTTATTTTAAGAAAGGCTTTTAGATGTATTTTGGTCAGCAAATCTGTGCAATCCTTTTACACTAGGAGGACAATCCTTCTACAGTCCGAGGAGAAAGTGCCCAAACTGGGTTTAATGTCCCAGCATATTGTCACCTGTTTACCTAATGGGAAAGAGGACCCTTGCCCAGATTGCCCCCCACCTTGGCATACTGTCATGGAGTATTTATCTCATCACTTAACTGCAAGTTCCTAGGAGCTCATCTTAATGGTGTCTGCCAATACTCAGGACCAGCATCTCCTCGGCACCACACAGACAAGCAATAATTGATCTCTGTCCTCACACTAGCGACCCCTTTTTTGGATGCTGTGACTTGCCCTAATTATCTTGACATGAGTGGATTGCCCGAGATACTCTGAAAGGTCACTAAAAATTAGATGAACTGAAACATCTACAGTACCAATGAGTTATTTATCTACTCAGGAACCACAACATATCACAGGCTTAAAATAAAGGGAAATCTATATATGATGAGATAATAAAGCTTTGAATTTATAGAGAGAATGATGAAAGTATTGAAGGAACCTGCATTTGAATGAAAACTAATAAAGCGTCACCAGGCATGATACTAGTCTCCTCTTCAAAAAGCCAACAGACAGCTTTTCCGTAAGTATGTTTTCTTCACACTCCAAACATCAGGGAAATGTGTTTAAAATAACAATTCATACCCATGCGGTTTTAAAATACAGAAAAATCTTTCCTGGCACTTGAAAACTATATCTTTGAGCTCCAAAATTGCTCATCTAAACTCTTAAGTTGAAAGTAAAAGGATGCCGAATGGATTTAACCATCGTTTACAGACACTGAAACAAACGGTGCTTGGTTTTCCTCCAAGAAATCAGTTAAATTCTTCGAATTGCTATAACTAGCAAGGCCTGAGGCATTAAAAGGAATATTGAAATAAGACTTAAGTACTAGATTTTTTTTTGCATAAAAGGCAGGTTTTGTCAAGAAAAAGATTTCTGCATCTCCCTACAGAATTTATTTTTTCCCACGTGACACTGCACAAAAGTTTAAAAGCTGACACCATTTTTTTTTCTTAGTATATTTAGTTTTTGCAGAAAACTAAAAAAAAGTCCCGAGTTTTTTTTCCTCCCCATCTAACGTTGATTCATAGGAAAAAAAAAAAAAAAATCAATGTTAAAATTTCACACACAAATAACTCTGACAACAAGGTCTTTTTCCTACCACATCTAAATGTGATAGGTAAGACCACCTGATTCCGTGCTAAGCATCACCAGATCACTAGCTCCCAAAAGCACTCCTACTGTAAAGGAGCATTGTTCCCACAAAAACAGTTACATATGCCTGGCAATGTTAATTGATAGAGTCATGGAGGACACAGCAAATTACTAGATTACAAAGGCAAATCGAAGTATTACGCTGAGTTAAGAAGAGAACAGAGGTGCTGGATTAGTTTTTTTTTTAAAAAGTAGCTTTTCAGAATTTTAGGAAAAACTTATTTGTGAACAGACAATAACAAAAAGGCAAAAGCGCTTGCCTGGCTTGGTATTAAAGGCTTCCAGAAAAGCTTATAAAGGTTCCTACACATTTTTCAGTGCTTCCCTGCTCTTAACATTAAACCTTCTCCTACGCAGCTGATCTAAACCAAATTCCTAAATTCTAGAATTCCTTCCGTAACTTAACCCTATGTACCCCGTAGAGGAAAGACACGTGGAGCCCTTCCATTTTGGCAGGATGCCTGGAGAGGTTTGAAGACCACTGTCTCCGCTCATCTCCTCTTCTCTGGCCCGACCACCCCTAACTCAGTTCTGACCCGCTGATCATTCCCACCGCTCTCAGCCGGACCCGCTCCAGCTGTCTGCAGAAATGTGAAGAGCAAGGACCAAACCCAGGCACAGCCCTGCGGCTGCTGCCTTATCAGGGCAGATGACAAGGATTACTTGGGACACGCTGCTGCCTAGCACTGCCTTTGTACATCCCGTTATGGATTTTGGTTTAGTTCAAAACAGCCGGGCATTGTGGATCCCAGATCCACTTGTGCTTACCAGTAATCCCAAAATCCTTCACAGAACTGCACCTGAGCAGCATTTTCCTATGCTGTCACTGAGCACGGGATTGTTTTTTAACCCCTTAAGAGTATTCATTATTTTTTTCATTCACAAAGTCATGATCGTGAAACTCTAAGCCTGATTTACCAAAGCCTCAAGAGACGCTGCCAAAAACCAGATTTTCAGTAAAAATATCATCAGTACACTGACAACACAGACTGCTTGGTTCTGCTTGACAAATCCTTCCATTTTGACATTAAATCTTCAATAACAACACACTGAATAAAGCTCTGCACCCGTTCTACAGGATTTGTTCTAGATGACATTCCAAAACTGTTTACAAGGCTGTCATAGAGAAGAGTGCCCAGTTTATTTCTTTTTTTAACTCAATTTACATGACTTTGATTCCTTTCTATCTATAACACCATCATACAGGGGAATTAAATTGGACTGACAAAGCTTCACACAGGTTAACTGTAACTCTCCTCTTTAGCATCTTTTCAGTGCTTACAAGATCGGTTTTTACTTTTTGTTCCAATATCGTTCTGGGACTTGAAGCCCAAATACCCGGCCTGTATTTTTTTTTTTTTTTTTTTCTTCCATTTTAAAGACAGAAGTACACTTACCTTTCACTGGTTTTCTGGCAAGCTGGCCACCATCAGGGGTTTCGTTATTTATGTTACATCAGACCTCCTCACCATCTGGAATGTTGTAAGTACTCTACAAAAAAGTCCATGAGGTCCAGCCCATTTTAAAACATTTTTCATTTTTATGCACTTTCTAACCAACTTCTTCGCTGTTAGAGACAGAGGTATCTACCCCTTTGTTAGAGGAATTAACTATGATACTCAACTGGTTGCAGTCTGCTTTATGTTATGTGAAAATAAAAATACATTTTCTTAACAGCTCTCCTGCTTTACTGAATATTCAACCAATCGTTACTCAATCTTTTCTTATCCCTTATATAACTGTAAAATTATTTTTGTATTTCTTCATTCACTTGCTATTTGCATTTTATTTCATGCCTTAGCTTTTCTTGAGTACCTGTCCGTGCTCAGTTCTGTTCAGGAACACACCAGAGTCCTTACACCCACAGCTAGAACACCACCACAGTCACACTTACATTTTCTGAACAGTCCACAAATCTTCCTTGATTACCATAGCTCTGCTCTGAACAATGGCATCACCATTTCTCTAAGTGCAACTCAAATCCACCTGCATCTGAACTGTGTATAAGGGGGGGACAAAGTTCCTTATGAGGGTGGTGCAGCACTGGAACACGTACCCAGAGCGCGGGATCTCCACCTGTGGAGATATGCAGACTTTGAGTGGACAAGGCTCCAAGCTGAGAAACCAGCCCTGCTTTGAGCAGGAGACACTTCAAAGCCTCCTACAATCTTAGTTATTTTATGTTATGATCCTATGAGCTCATCAGTTATCATAGAATGGTTTGGGTTGGAAGGGACCTTAAAGCCCATCCAGTCCCACCCTCCTGCCCCGGGCAGGGACACCTTCCACTAGCCCAGGTTGCCCAAAGCCCCGTCCAACCTGGCCTTGAACCCTTCCAGGGAGGGGGCAGCCACAGCTGCTCTGGGCAACCTGTGCCAGGGCCTCACCACCCTCACAGGGAAGAATTTCTTCCTGAATTGACCCCCCTTTAGTTTAAAACCATTCTTAGAATATGTTTCTTAGAGTACATTTCTTGGAGATTTCCCCTTTAAATCTGTCCATGAAAGCTGTCTAATATTTCTTGACTACTATGTGGGTCATCTTTGATGTAAAGGGAATAACCACCCTGCTCCGAGAGTTAGGCTTCTCTAGTTTGTCCAGCATGAAGGAAAATAGCATGCAGACACTGGGTTTACTACTTTTTTTCCACGGAGGGCAGTGCAATTGCCATAGCCAAATAACACATCTATCATAAATAACCATTTTTTTGAGTAGAATTATTTCTCAAGTCTCTTCCATTGCTTTTAAACTCTCACCATGCATCCCAGGTGCATTTTTCTTTGCATTTCTTCTTTTCAATCACTTCCTCTGTCACAACTTTGTATCTTCAACTATTCCATCCTTTCTGAAAATGTGCATTCTTGAAGCACAGGGTATTTTTTTGCAACAAGCAGTACTGCTCCCCAAGCAACCACCATTTTCCTGAAGGTTTAGATCCAGAAGCATTTTCCTTGTAGTCTTTGTATTGCTGCATGTCAGTAGTTTGCTGGTTAAACGAAGCCCAGCAAGGTTTTATAGCAAGGTTAAAAGGTACTATACTGGATACATTGGGATTTAGTCCTGATGCAAGTACTCTTTTATTTGTGGACTTCTTTGCTGAATGGTGAAGCTTTTAATATACAATTCCCTTGGATCACACACAGTCAGCTGAAGAGATCAGGGAGAAGGTCAGAAGCTTTTGTATGTAAACATTCAGACAAGAGCAGGACAGCAGAAGTTAGAAGCTGATTTACCTTATGGAATGTCTTTTACACAAGAAGTTTAATGCGTTTCAGAAAGTTACCCAAAAGCAATGTCTATTTTTATGTGCTTAAGTAGTACCACTGATGTCAATGGGATTAGACAGATGCTCTAAACTAGTCATATGCATCAATCTCTTCCTTGGTAGTGGTTTCAGTCAAGGAAGAGGTGTCAGCATTGACAAAATTGTCTCATTTCCTCATCCCAAGCCTTCTCCAGACCTTGCCCATGACTCAGCTCATCGCTGTCCGGCTGTGGACAGACGGGTGCCTGAGAAATATGCTGCAGTGCCATCTCAGCCTTTCTTCTGCCTCTCCAGTTCACCCATCTCATACTTCACCATGGGCAGAGCTTGTAGTGGCAGAGATGGTATTTTCCTTCTTGTTAACACCCTGCCCTATGATTAATGACAATGAATGTTTGTCTCAAAAATAAAACTTTCATGACCACATTATTATTGCATGAGGCGAGTTCTGCTTTCCAGGGATTACCTAATTGAGTGCATGTCCTATTTATTACTTATTTTGGCCATGCTGGAGAACCTAATACTGATGTCGACCCTCTAATTTCTTCCAACACCCCTATTATCAAGCTATCCGAATACAATCCAGTCACGATCAATGCCTGTGTCAAAGGTTGAATCAGGGAGATGTGGCACTCTCAGCTCTGAATTAAGAAAAACGGTTATAAACACATACCTGTTGATAGGTAAGGGAAGATTTAGATCAGAGGGTGACAATCAGGTTATTTTTTTTAAAGCTATCTTAATTATTTTAGTTGTATTAAAATCACCTTATATTGTTTTTTAAAGTTATTTGAAATGATAAATAGTTGTTTTAATTCTACTTTTTTCATTATTCTCTGGAAAGCATGCAAAGGTCCCTCAGGAAAGAAAAAAGGAGCAAGCCCCAAGTTTTTATCCAAGTCTGCTCTTCTGAAAGGGACCTATTAGAAGAGCAATTTTATCTACAAGAAAAAGAGCGGCAATACTTCATATTTCAATCATAGGTAGATTAGAAGAACGTATTTGTATTTAAATAGTAATGACATTAACACTTCACATCTTATAGAAATTAAGAAGGTATTCTTCAATCTTCCTGCATTAAATGCTAAAACTCACAGAGAATGTATTCATTCTTCTCCCTGGTGAACACAGACAGGCGTCATCAGATTTACAGACTCCTGCAGTCATTTCTGAAACACCTGGGGGGTGACTCTGCGTCCTTTGATCTGCATGCCAGTGTAAGCTTGGCTCTTGTACCATAAGTGTTCCCTTGAACTTCGAGGCAAAATATTTGCAAGGTATATAATGATAGGTATTTATACAATTATTGATACAACTATTGGTTGTAGTCAGTGGCATTTACAAAACGTTAATGTGGTTATGTCCCAACAGAACGCACATCCACACTTTTTTTTTTTTTAAAAAAAAAAAAAAAAAAGAAAAAGTGTCTGCACAAAGGATTTATAATTCTAGTAAGGCAGTTTCTTTCCACATCACAGCAGAATTCAGTCCTTAAATTCTCCTCAGCTGGTACCCCGGTCAACCATTTACAAGGTGATAAAGCATCCGGGAAAGCCTTCACTTAGACACCTACAAATCCACAGACCAGGTTTTTCTCACAATTGCCACCAGCAACTGTCTTCAAAATCTAACTTGAATAGTTGGACTGAAATTTGAAGTGATTCTGATTAAAGTAGAATATAACTTCACTTACTGATAAATGATACCTATGATGAACACAGGGAAAACAGAAGCTGTTGCTACCATACACTCTCAGCTTAATAGTGATCTCAGTTGAACTACACTATGTCCTGTTTGCACAGCAACAGTAGCACAAACAATACAAGAACACCATTCCCAAGAGCTTTCATGCACCATGCTGGATGAACGCAGGTATAAAATCTGCAACAGCAGAGTAACTTACTCTATAGAGAATTTGAGGCCCGAGTAAACGCACAGAGTGATTCTAGGCACAGCACCATCCCCATTTCTTTCAGGTGGCCACCGTATCGAAACGCACCATTCCTTGAACTATCCTGATAAAAACCCTGGACACAAGCAACACAGATCTTATTTCCCCCCTTAATACCTGTGACTTCATATGGCTAATCCCTCTTAAGCTGTTTTGTTCTTCTGGACGTTGAGTTTTGATGTAATTGCCCTATAAGCTTTGCTATGGCAGTGATCTAACAGAATAACGTAAAATCATCTTTTGCATTATAATCTCCATGCCAACACCTTCTGTATTTGTTGAAAATGGACTTGTGGATCACAGAAATAATGAAGCAGTATGCCACCAATTCAGCTAGATTGCTCCTCTAAAACCACTCATCTCTGTTTAAAGTTCTGATACATCTTCAGCAGTCTTATTTTTCACTTTATGTGATTACAGTCCATCCTGTACTGGGTGTAATCCCCAAGCTCCTAGTGTCACACCGATACAACTATATTGGCTTAAACTCAAGCAGATCTTGAGTTCTTCCCTATTTACACCAAGAATTGACAAGTCATCCTCAATCCTATGAAAAGCAGAAGTAACTCTCTTTCATTCAACAGGTCTGTAGCACAGCAAGACAGGAAAGGGATCAGAAACAGTTCCTGAGAGTTAGTAATCTATGGATTTATAGAAGAGGATTAGCTAAACAACTGTGTATGAACATAGCCTACGTGCAATTCAAAACTCACTTTTACCTACAGAAGAGTCTATCTCCTAATTATTGATGACAATCCTAGAGTGATTTGAGTTGGAAAGGACCTTAAAGGTCATCCAGAGTCACCCCCCTGCCATGGGCAGGGACACCTTCCACTAGCCCAGGTTGCCCAAAGCCCCGTCCAACCTGGCCTTGAACCCTTCCAGGGAGGGGGCAGCCACAGCTGCTCTGGGCAACCTGTGCCAGGGCCTCACCACCCTCACAGGGAAGAATTTCTTCCTTACATCTAATCTAAATCTCCCCTCTTTCAGCTTAAAACTGTTACCCCTCGTCCTATCCCTACACCCCCTGATCAAGAGTCCCTTCCCCCTTTCCTGTAGCCCCTTTCAGTCCTGGGAGGCCGCTCTAAGGTCTCCCCGGAGCCTTCTCTTCTCCAGCTGAACACCCCCAACTCTCTCAGCCTGTCCTCACAGGGGAGGTGCTCCAGCCCCCCAAGCACCTCCATGGCCTCCTCTGATGTTGGCACCCCCAGAGCTGGACCCAGCACTGCAGGGGGGTCTCATGAGAGCAGAGCAGAGGGGGAGAATCCCCTCCCTCGCCCTGCTGCCCACACTGCTCTGGGTGCAGCCCAGGGTACAGTTGACTTTCTGGGCTGTAAATGCACATTGCTGGCTCACAGTCAGGAACTTCTCGTAGCTCTAAATCTCATTTCCCAAAACAACAGTTTATCAGCAAAGTTAAAGCTTATGTCATACTAAATTCTTTCTGTAAATCAGAAAGCTCCTTCACATTGCATGTGTTGCAGGCAGGGCTCTGCACGGGGCACTCAGCGCACACAGCCGGCTGGCTGCGCGTGAACAGGCAGCAGGAAACCTGACCTTTAATGTAACCATGCAAGTAAAGAAGGAAATAGAAAAGGAGAAAAATCACTTGCCTTTGAGCAATCTGAAGCTAGAGCATGCAAAACTGACGCTGAAGGTGGATTTAGGGTGTATTTTCAGATTGTCAGTCACTTAGTAGCCAGTTGTTCACATTTGTTCTGATGCACACGTGTGCACTTTTGCCCTCACAAAACCACACACAAGTTTCAAAGCAGATTTTTCTCAACACTGATTTTACAGTTAGAACCCCAGTATCCTACTACTTGCATCCTGATGACTGCTGTGAAAGTCAGTAGAAACCTCACTGGGTCCCGATTTGTATGCAGAACTGTGAAAAGAAAATAAACATGACTTAAATATTGTATTTTTATTATTATTATTATTAATAAACCCATGTCAGCAAGTTAAAATTTTATGTTAAAAGCAAAAAAAAAAAAATCTACCAAGCTCACATTCAAGTTAGCAGTTTATGAGAGATATCCAGCTTTTTTACCCTGCAACATTAATGGTTTGCTGTGACAGGCGTTTTTCAGCCACCATCACAGACTCGGAAGGTCACACACACAGGGAGCGGGGAGAGAAACTGCATGTGAGTTACAGGTTACCTGCGGCAATGACTTACCCAAGCCACAAGGATCTGGGAATTCTATACCACAGGTAATAGCAGCAGCTCCTTGGCAGGCAGTCATACAGTCTGAAATTGCTGAAATTTCTGACATAAAATAGCGTTTTGCAGGAAAATTTGGAAGGCAGGCAACAGCTCTGCTATAAGGAAGAAAATTGCAACTGCTGGTGAGGTGGTACTCCATGTATGGCCTGTGCAAGACAGACATTCGTTTCTAGGACAACACATTAGTGAGGAAACAAAGATGACATGGATAAACACTTGTGCCTTTTTTAGTTGGTCGTTAATTCCCTTTTAACAGCTAGACTGAGATCTTCACGCTAAATCGGATGTCCATCTTCTGCATTTCACACACTGATCCTAAAGAAATAAACCAAACATTTTAGTTTTACATTTGTTTATAATCCATTTGCAGTAACACTGATTTTTCAGACAAATACAGTGCAGCAAAATTTGTTCTTATAAAGAGAGCAAAAGAAGGCTGCTCCTTCTAGGATTACTAATTCTTCAAGAGGATTTAAGTGAATTTACTATTTACTGAGGCTGTGCACCTTCTGTAACCCAACACTCTTGAACTATATATATATATATTCCTATACAGAGTATGGTTCACCAGCTAGAAATCAAAGGTCTCCTCAGTTAAGTGCAATGAGTTAGCACTGTGGAAACACAGTGCTTTCATTTTTACACGGGCCTATTATTCAAATCAGAACAGCAGAATCAAACGGCACGGCTTCACAAAGGTCAGCCTATCAAACAAATACGTATTTGAAATACTTTAACAGTTTAAAAATCAACATAAGATACCAAATGTTGTCAGACTAATTTGGGGGTAACAGGCTAGGAGGAAAGCATTTCGCTGTGACTGTTTTCCAAAGTATTTTCAGAGGCAAGCTGCCAGCATAGTTATACTAAAATAGTTGCAACTATTCCATTACAGGTGTTCTGGAACAAGTATCAAAGCAACCAAGCTGCCTTTGAATAAAAGCAGAAATACCAGTCAGTCAAGGGATGTTTCTCTAATGATCTGCTAAATAACAGCACTTTGGAAATCCTCTTCTCTACATAAGGGGGCTGAGAGAAAAAGGGGGGGGGGGGGGTGTTTCTTACAGTGCCCCCAAATTTAACTTACAGAACATGTGTGCAAAAGAGCAATGACAACAGAAACCTACTACGAGTAGATGAAGATAGCTTAAGTCCAGAAACCAACAAACAAATCTGATCTGCCTCCATTATCCTCGTTAGGCATTTTTACAGAAAGATTTCAAATTTGGTTCCGAAGTCATCATTGCAACATATCAGGGCTGGGGTGGCGCTGAAGGTATTTGGCAACCGAAATTCCTGTGGCTTGCCAAAAGTGACAGCCCTTGATCATTCCTAAAGCAAAGAGCACACACAACCCGACCCCACAGAGGATGCCTCGGGAGCCACTGTAACCTCCTCCCTTGAACCGCTCCTGACACTTCTGCTCTCAACTTTTTGCATATTAATGCATGTGCCCCGTGGTGCCACATTCTTCCTCGGTCACCGACACGATATGGGAAATGCAAAAACTTGTGGATTTGTGATAGGAGTGAAGGGAAAAAAAGGAACAAAAAAAATGTTTGTGGGGTGTTGGTTTGGGAGGAACTCCTTCAAAAGTGAGCTACGGAAAGAGAGCTCAAGTAACTTCATACTGAGATATTTGACATGTATAGGGTCAGTTGAATGCCCTGACTAAAAGTTACGATTAAATTACTCAAAGCACCATGAAAATTTTTATAAATTTTCCACTAATGAAAAACAATTGCATTAATTATTTTTTTCTGCACGTCACAAGAACTCTAAACTGAGGAACATTTTTTTTTCCCCTGTGAGGTTTGAAATTTCACACTAGACTCCACAAGACAAACAAGCCGAAGTCTTGTATTAGCTGTGCAACGCTTCACTTGCGACCAGCGATACATTCACAAACTACGAAGGACAGGATTAACCCCATCGACAACAGAAGTAACAACAGAGAGAGTCAGTTTATGCTCCATCTGCTACTAGTGGGAAAAACAAGGGCAATCCCAGCCCCCGTGGCCTGCCAGCCTGGCACTATGTACCCATGTGTGGCCCAGAGGAACCTCCCTCAACGCCGATCCAGTATGTAAAGTGCTGGCTATTATACACAGAATAGAATAGGATCCTCAAAAGCCTGGAAGGAGCAGCTGACGGTGCAACTCAAAAAGCAAGTATTCACAATATATCAACAGTACATTTCACTTTTTGACTGTCTGTACCTACCTGGTGTGCACATACAGACACACCATGTGCAATTCCAGAATATAAAGTTGCCACGTACCAGGGGTTTGCCTAAGTTGATCTCACTGAGGAAGGGCGAGGGGAATCAAGATCTGCATGGTGCTGATTTGAGAAGCACGTTGTTTTTCAGGACATTCAGCATAAAGGAGTTCTGTTCCTGCTCATAGCTTCCAATCTCTGTGTCAACAAAACCAGGTCTGTGACACTCAGTAATGTAATTTAGTTTGAGAAACACGCCAAATTCATCAAGATTTCTCCCCCCGTCCCCCCTACCAATGCTCTATGAAATATTTAGAGATTGGTCTTCATTTTCAAATTTTTGATGCAATTCTACATTTTCAGAAGTTGTCTCTCTCTGTGACCTTGCATCCAGATCAAAAGATACTCCTTAGACCAGAGCACAACAAATTCCAACCAAAACTGCCCGTTCTTCTTCTACACGATTTGCTAAAGTAATAAAACCAGTCTCATAAAACATGAAGAATTTTAATTTCTGTAACTGCATTAAAGCAGAACACATAACAATGTCTTTTCAAGGCAGAATTACCAAAACCAAAATTCAGCTCACATGGAGAACAGCAGCTGATAAAGCATGAGTTGAACTAAACAAAACAAGAAGCTGTAACTACTAACTGAGGACATACATACAACACAGCTGATTATTTAAAAAGGAATCAAATCACATACATAAAAATACTAGAAAATTACACTGGCCGTGATTTATTACAGAATTCTACTATTTTGGAGACTTTCATACGTGTAACACAAACCTTACAATCTCTTTTGACCGTTGTACCTTTTGCCTAATAGAAACCACACATTAAGTGTGCACAGTTTGCCCGAGGCTACTTTACACAAGAGAACATAACCCAGCCCCAGCCGCAAGGCATCCCGGTGTTCCACAGAAAACGACTGACAAAAAAAAAAAAAAAAGAAAGAAAAAGCAAATGAAATTCACAAGTTAAGGTATACCAACGCCCTGCAATATCAAAGTGCATCCCCAAAGAGATCTGTGAAGTATAATTTTAAGAATGTTACACGAGAGGTAGAGGTAAGATTTTTGCAGCGTTCATTCAAACATCCACAGTTGTTTTACAGAAATACTTAAATAGCGCATAATCAACAACTGACTTTTTTTTAAGCTAAATTATACTTTCACATATTTCTTATGGGCCTACTGAATGGATCAACTCCCAAAATTCTCCTTCAGTAATATTTCACAAGCACTGTAAAATCTGCTACTTTCAGTAAATGAGTTTGACCAACAAACATGTAAAAGATATACTTCAGACACCAAGTAGTATATTAAAATAGACACTATTAATCTTTGTATATGTCATAAAAAATAAAAGGAAACTTATTTTTCCCATATATATTGGAAATAGCCTAATTTGTGAAAAAACTATGCTGATTATTACTGTGCATAAACAAGTTTTAAATTGGTTGTATTTTATACAGTAAAAAAATGTAAAGCAATCTTTGTCTGGAAATGATTTTGAGTCTGATTTATTCTTTCTCTCTAACATGTTTTTACATACTGTATGTAACTATTTTCCTTTTTAAAGCTCATTTGGCAAACAAGCAAAGAGGATTTATAGCTTCAGCTCTCAGTTTCTTTAAAAGTTGCTCCTAACCCAATACATTTTCAATCTCTAACAGCACAGACTACACACATTAAATGCATTTTACTTTTCTGCACCTTTGATTACAGTATTGCTAATGAAGAAAAATAAGTACCTTCCATTCTATACAACTGATAAATTGATTGGCAAAGTTATTTAAAAAAAAAAAAAAAAAACCACAACAAATTAGAAAGCAGTATCTACCAAAAAATAAGAAATGCCCCATTTTTATATAATGTTCTACAAACAAAAAAGTGCTGGTGGCCGAGATGGATAAACTGCACAGGAAATAAATCAAAGGTATGATTAAGGCTATATTTCCATTGAAGCAGATCAGGATAAGACAAGGTGCAAAATTCTTAAAAATCCACAACTTCAATTCTGCCAAAGTTTCTGCAGTAGGTACATTCCTCAGCTTTAAAAGAAAGCAAAATTATCCTGCTAATTCCAAGTTGTCAGTGTGGTGAGGAAGCTTATAAAAAAGATTGGGAACACATCCTTCTGGAGTTTCTTGATAACAAATGTTCAAGGTGAACTACTAAGCTTCTATTTACAAAGAGCCTACCTAACTCGAGGTATCATGCCAGTAAAGCAACAAAGCCAGATAAAGACAAAAATCTGTTAAAGCTGCTGGCTTCAATGGAAGCAGGACCACACCCATCTCTTCAGTAGCCTAACTGCAAATGCACCTATTTAAAAATAACACTAATAAAAAGATATATTTGAAAGCCAATTGCTCTCATATTCACTGATGTGCAGTATTCCCTGTTCTTGTTCAATATAATGAACAACTGTGAAGAGTAAACAATTGGAAACTCAAGTTTTTCCACTTTTAATGACTCGGGGGGGGGGGGGGGGGCGGGGAAGATGACTGTGGCCATAAAGTAGAGTTGTAAAACTAAATTTTAAGTTAAGATCATGTACACTGTCAAAGCAATAAAGCTACAGAGAACAAAAAACCTAAAGCCCTACTGCTCTGGGTTGCTCCAACATGCAGCATTCCGACATCACAGCTCCCGAACAGAACTGGGGAAGGGGGGCGGGGGGGGGGGGTGTGAAGGGGAATCAGCTTTCAGAGCAGGTAACAATGTAACTTAAAGAATATATACGGGCTTCAGGTCTGTTTGTTGCACAATGTTTACAGCATTTAAACAAAAAAATTCAACTTCCTACAGAATTAGAGCTATGACCTAATATCAACTGTGTATCTGAGATTATCATACTGAGCAAAGCTGAATGCTGTCACTTGAGGAAGGGCAGATTTAAAAAAACCAAACAGTTCAGTGGAAGTTTTATGCTAAGTACTCCTTGCTACTTGTCGTTTTATAAGTCTAGAAAAGCGGAGTTTAAATCCTACTTCAGTCTCTTTCCTTACAGAGAGCAGCTGAGAGGCGAGAGGTGGCGACGTCGATCCAAGCGGCAGGACCATACCCCGCTGGTTTGAACCACCTGTTCCCAAGCCCTATTCCAGCTGCTCAAGCTGGTACACAGCTTGATTCCGTAGGATTAAAACATACAAGGGTGGAAGGATGGCTACCAGAGCAGGACAAGAACAAGCCAACTCTGCCACAAGTCCCAGCAGTTGAACCTGGACAGCATCTGTGAGCAGCAGATGGGGAAAAGGGAAACCCTGTTTCAGCACGACAGACTCCTGGGCCCCCCCAGGCTCCCGCCCTTCTGACCACAGGAGCCCCGAAGAGGGGTGATCCTGTCCGTGGGAAGTAGCTCCCCTTTCCTTCTTTAATTCCCCAAACAGAACAGGAGAAGGCCGGGGTAGCAGATCAAACATAATCCCGGGAACCTGTGCTCATGGTCACTTCTGGAAAAGTGCATAGGAAAGCTAGGAAGCTTTCCACAAAGTTTTGGACTATCTCCACACTTCTCTGAAAAGGCCAGTACCTCGGCAAAGCCTCCCACTCACATAATCTCCATCTTCTACTATTCATCTACTTCACCAAAGAGAAAAGGTACCAGAAATAATAATAAGAGACTTATTATGAAGACTAGAGCATCGGTTTCCAAGCTGTAAGGCAAGTAATTTTCAAATTATACATATTTGGGTACAGACAAAAAGATTAGTAGTGGTGGCAAATACCAAGAGCAAAGAATATTCAGTCTGGAAAGAAAAAAAAAAAACAGTAGCAGGAGTTTGGGAACTAATAGTCTTACACACACAGGCCACAGCAAGACAAGCATCATGAACCTAGACAACCTCCCTGTGTGCTGTTCTACTAAAAATAATGACAAACTAATACCAATTTCCTAGTTTTAGTTTCTATAGATACCATCAGACTAACTTAATGGCCAGAGGGACCCTGTGGATAGAGAAGAAAAGCAGAGATACTAAACCTATAACCAGAAAGAAAAAGTTCTTACTCTGATGCTGGCCTCTGTCCTGGGAATCAAGAAGGCTCAACCACCAGAAGCCTCCAGTTATTTATACAGAAATAACTGTAATTCTTAAGTCTATATTGTATTGGAACATCAATCTGGGGTTTAAAAGTATTAAAGATTCACTACCAAGTGTCATAGCATACATCCTGATAACAACCTTGACTTGAGAAGGGACTCTAAGTATCTTGTTTTCTTAAACTGGAACAAGCTTGTATCATTGCTACCATGACTAGGTACAACTCTGCTATCTCCCTCACCTCATTCAAACAATGTAAACTGCATAAATCAAAACAGAAAGAAAAGAGAACAATTACATCTCAGCAAAGCGGGAGGAGGAAAGAATAAACTAAATTTTACCTGATTGCTGCACAAATCGGGGCGGGGGGGGGGGGGCAGAATTCAAAAATCAACTCCAATTCCAACACCACCTGTCTGGCTTAAGTGTGACCTAAAACCTTCACTCAGCTTCCACTGAAGCCACTAAAATATGAATACAATTAGTCCCTACAACCAGAAGCTTTATACTTACATTCATATCAAAAAATCAGTGCAGTGATTAATTCAGCAACAATGTACAAATTCTTTAAACACTAGGCAGCTAAAGAAATTTTATAACTGTAACAGAGCTGCTGCAGCTCCAGGTGGTTATTTACTAAATACAAAGTTTCCCCCCTGAAATACACAAGGATGTGCATAAAGCCACAGAACTGAAGCATTCTGAAAGGACTTTCGTCTTTATAGGTCTAATGCTGTCCATAATCAAACCATTTAAGGAAATGGGCACAAAATCATTTTGGTATGAAGATCCCAAGTTTTTGTGAAGAAAACAGAGCAAGGAAAAATGAAATCTGAGTGCGCGCTGGTCACATTTGTAGGGCGTGACAAGGAAAATCTGATACTAACCCATTTGTCCTGTGGCGACTCTCCACAGCTTTAGGCTTGTGAAAGAGCCCGTAACCGGACAGTCTGACAGCGTGCAAGAACAACATTAACAGCGTATGCTAATTGGGAACTATGGTCAAACGCAGCCACACTGTGACCCTTTATAAATGCATTTTTAAACTGCAGCTGAAAACAGAAGTGAGCATACAGCTATTCACCATTTTTGAAAAATGAGACTGTTAAAGGCACATTAACTATATTACGAACCGATTAAGATCACATTCCCTCACAATAATAATTAACACGAGCACTACAGTAAGTACCTGCTACTACGCCCTATAACTTCACCACCACAAAACAATCCTGCAGGACTACAATTATTCTGTAAACAGAAAAGCTGATCAAGACTTTCAAATTCTGATTTCCTGTGCTCACAGTAATCATAATTAAAGACCAAAATTATTCATTAACTGAAATAGTGTAGACTCCACTTTTTAAACAGTGGGGTACAGTTAATTACTTTCACAAATGCAAATTTAACCTTCTTAAATTAGTTTGTGCAAATAACTGCACATGCACACAGAGAAAACACTCACACTAAAATAACTCTCTCCACTACCTGTTTTTTAGGCTAAGGCTGAAAATATTCTAAGTTGAATTCACTTTTTTAGGGATAAGAAATCATCATCTTGCTACACTAAGGTTCTGATTTCTATCGACTCTTGTTTTGAAACTTTAATCAGTGGATTACAATGAGGCTTGTGCAACTTTTTTCTACAAGGTTATGTAGCTCTTGCCTCATTACAGTTAACGATGGTACTACGGAGACTACATCTGCTCTAGAAACATCCACAGATCCAAAACTACAGAACTGCATTTGGAACATTTTGCAAGTGTGTATATATATATATATATATATATGGAAACGATTATAATTTATCCACAAAATGTCAAATTCCACATTGAACACTATGGAACATAAATGTCATTTTTATCTTTCAAACTTTGCTTATATCCCCAACTTAATTGGCTTTTAAAATAAGAACTGCTCTCCAAAGCCATTTATTAATATACTGACACCCAAGAACCTTAACTGGTTATTAGCACATGTTAAGAGATTGTGTAACAATTAGACAGTTGTTAAAGTATTAAAATATTTATAAGAGCCTTAAGAACAAAACTTGAATTACTCATTCTTTTCTAATTCTCACCCTGAACATTCACACTGATACAAAACACTTCTGATTGTCTAAGCCACAAAATGGAGACTAGTTAACAGCAATTAAAATATATTAAATCTTCCACGCAAAAAATTAATCAGTTAAACAGCTTTGGTAACCTAGTATATAGTTAACTTTGTGTAAATATTTTGCAAACATCCCTTCCCCCCCAAAAATCCCTATATACCACGTGTATATTTATATAATAATATACATATTTCCTGAGTAAATTGTTAAATCTGATTATGTGGAAGATTTGGCAAAATATCCAACTTTATATTACTAAAATAGAATTTTAAATAAACATTCAATAAACACATTAAAATAAATATGGAATGTTTCTGAAAATTATAGTACCATGAACTTACATTAATAACAAACAATATTTTTTAATTAAGTGCATACTATGTTATATAGTTACTGTTTTTTAACCCACTGAGGAATCAATAAATCTGATTTCTAATCCTGAGTGACAATTTTATATCACCTGCTAACGTGTACTTCTGTGCAGTACTTACTGCAAATCTACAAAATCATGGGTTTTTTAAATGGAAAATTTAAGATGAACTATGCTATAGAAAAGCTCAGTTTACACTGGTTTAACTAGAAACTGAATTGGCAGCAGAACTGCTGAGGCATCTCACACAACCAACATTAAACACTGATAATTCTTGTCAAATTGTTAGGATAACCTGAATGACCTGACCCCCTGTGACAAAAACAATACAGGAGTGTGGATTGCTCTGTACAGAGTGATGGGATGCAAACGACTTAGCGATCACTTTGGCACTTGAAAGAACTATATCATGGTGCAAAAAAACCCTGAACAATCATGAAATACCTTGTAAATGGATATTTTTTTTTTTAAGTACGCTAAACTGTATCATTAACAAAAAAAAGGAGAATTAAGTTCTACCACACTCTGGTTTCTCAGGTCATGGCTTGACTTATAGCTAACACATAGCTTTGGATAAGCACACAAGGAAATTCTCAGCTATTGTTTAGTTCCTCTTAATACTAAAATTCTTATGTAACAGACATTGCAATACCAGCAATATTAAAACTGCATTTACACTATTACAAGATGTGTGTGTCAACACCAGCATCACAGTAACAGAACTGCAGCACTGATCAGTTGTGTTAACCCTTTTGCTTTTTGATAACCTATCAAAAACACCTTCCATGGTACTATGCGGGACGTGTTGTCCTTCCCTCCTCAGCCTTCTGTCTCCCTGGTGTTATTTGCTATTATTCCAGAATCCTCATGGGTTCCTCAGGTTTTTCTTTTTTGCTTCCTTTGTTTTCATGCTCCATGCTGCTTTTTTCTTGTGTGCTTGCGTTTGGTGGACAAAGTTCTTGCAATGCCCTTTCAACAACTTCTTGTTTTACTGGACTGCTTGAAGAGTTTTTTGGCAAAGTCATCTGTAACGCACACCATAAAGCAGTACGAGCCTTGCGTGTGGAAGCAGCCAACTCTCTAATGGCAGCTGCCAGAGCCAGAACATCTACAAGAGAACAAACACGTTACAGGTTGAAGTAGTACACAAGCCTGGTAACATTAATACATTAAAAAAATCCATAAATTTGTTCAACCTGTCACCGGTACCCAGTGTGCTCAAGAAACAGCTAATGTTGTACCCTGGTACTGCACTGGTTGAATTCCATCAGTTAGCATTCTTCTCTTGCAGATGACAGCTATAACATCTCACACTAAGAGCAACCATAACTGTGTCCAAAATTCAGTGGCATAACCATCACACCTGCGATACAACAATTAAGCCCATTCAATTAGTTATCAGAGGGGACTATCTACAATGATACTCAACAAGTATGAATAGCAAAACTACCTACTCAATTCCAGCCAGATGAGCTTGATGCAATCCTTTTTTCCTCCTTTGTCTTCCTTTCAGTGGCACTGATACCCACTCAGCCTCACAGTGAGAAAAGGTTCACCATCGACCTTTGGGTATATGGTCCCCAACAGTAGAACTCAAAGAAACACGTATCTCACAGTGGAAAAAACAGACTAAAGGCTTTTCTATGCGTGATTTAGATTGTGCTTAGACCCCTAAGAGCAGCACAGCTCTTCTGCAGAAGCAGATGTTACCATTAACTATAAAAGACTAATTGCAATTTTTCTAACTACAAGTATGATATAGGATGGTTCAAATAATGCTTCCATTACCTTTACTACAAAGCATTATCAAAAACACAGTTTGTGGGATTTTTTATTACTTTTTTTATTTTTTGATAAGATGATGACTATCTGCTTCCTGGCTTATGCTTGGGGCCAGTGTCACATTACACAATTGTAGCAGTAATTTTAGAAGCTGGTTTGCATACAGGACTGTTACTTTTAAGGATATGACATCATGCTTGACACCTAACTTGTGAAACCAAAACATTTTGATTCTTTACAGCTTATCTTTCCCTTCTTACAAGGGAGACCCATCCCACACACATTGCTGGAAGCCAAAGGAACCACACACTGACAGCTTCACCGCAGGAAATAAGACAGTATAGGACAGTGCTGAGTAAAGATCCAAAAGAGGATGGGGGTGAGGCAGGGCAAGTGCATTCTACTCTGGAAATCGTTTTCTGAAGAAAAAGAATATTATCTTTACCTCCAAACCCCAAACTCCTAAATATATCAGCTGTATGATCATTATACTGAATAGCAAGTTATCAGTGACACTATGCTATTAGAAGGGAATGCAATTTGTCTTAGTTTTGTATTAATTCCACCGAAGTACATACTCCTGCTACAAATTATTCTGCCTTTACTTCAACAGAAGTTGGGAATCGTGAAATGTAATTTCTGGTGGTTTTGTGATTTAGATAAGGTAGGTAGATACAATCAATTAACATGGCACCAACACTTTTTTTTTAAACTTTATAAGCTGAAAAGAGAAGACAGACTAGCAATACAACTCAAAAAAGAAATTTAACTTGTTTAAGAACAAGTACATTTTTACTTTTAGGACAAACTACTTATGGTTATATAATATCACTGAACAGTTTTTATAGTTCTCTTAGTCAAGAGAAAAACATTTCAAAGTGTTTAAACTAATAACAGAAAACCAGAAAAGTTATCAAAGTAATTTAAAGTCTTTTAAAAAGTGACAGATTTAGACGCATTTTCAAACTTGCGTATTTCAAATGGCATAGGTTCACAATTAAATCTTTGAAAAAGCTTTTAAAACTACAGGAATGGAAAGCAGTTACCTTTCTCATTATTATAGCGTGGTGCTCCTTGTCTCTGCGGGTTAGCAGCATTAATAATCTCATCCTTACGCCTCGCCTGCGTTACCTGGATGACTTCCATATGGCGTTCCAATGTAGCGGATATGTTACCGTGTACAGGGGTACCACGAAGCCTTTCCATTTTTCCTACCAATGTGAGCACCTGCCAGACACATTGAAAACACCAAAACAAAAAAAAAAAAAAAAAAAAAAATCACAAAGTCTTTGTAAGTCTCCATTAAACAAACAAACAGAACATCAAAAAGAAACTCAGGAATTATGGCTCAAGAAGGCTTACCCTGGCTTGTTCTCGTAACTGGTCGACAATCAAACGATCAACTCGTGAGGGGTTAGTAGGAAGTCGGGACACAGGAATGTTATTTGAGCTAGATATGCGCTTTCCTGGGAAGTTTCTTGCAAGGTCAGCCTCAGTCTGGAGAGGAAATAAATAGCTGTTGTAAACGTTTGAAATTAGTACAATACTACAGTCCACATTTTTGGAGCTGTTTAGAATTTTCAAATACATTAGAGCTCTGCTTCCTATTTTTACTTCCAACTGCATTTATAGAAAAATGTTCCTAAATATTTGGCCAGATGTACAACCGGCTGCTGTAAGAATACTACTTCTCTAATTCAGCTCTACCTCAGCATAAATGCTCAGCCGCAACACTTAGAAACAAAGCTGTACAACTTTATTTTACCTAATCTCAGACACAGACTTAGGCACAGAAATTCTTGTACAGTACCCCAGGAATTTAAACTTCTAAACTGTATGCCTCTCACTGCATCTCTCAAATGTCACATATTACGATTATTAACAAGAGAAGCAGGTGATCACACCAGCATAAATTGTATCTGAAGTGCATCAGGATTAAGCCAGATTTAACATAAACTGGTATTAGCTCTGAAAGAGTCATCACCACAGCTGCCAAACTCCCCATTCAGAAAGGAACTGGCTAAACCACTATACAATGCAGGCAGTGACTAAACATCACTAAACCTATTTTTGGATAGGAACTTCTTACTCTCGGAGTGAAAAAGACACAGTTAGCAGCTGATTCTCAACCGCCTTCCTTCTACAGCATATGATGGATTTGGGGGAGAAAGATTAGGTACCACACTACAGTTCAAGGCAAGGTTAAGTCCACAATCATACTATGAACATTCATACTAAAAATACGTGCTGAAGTCCTTTTCTCTTTGCTTTACTGACACATCCATATTATTTAGGCTCTGCCCTCATCTAACATGAGCTACAAGAGCTGACTGACTCCACTTGCTTTCATCTCAGAAGCCTGAAAGATATTCAGAAAAAAAAAAAATGGATGGAAAAAGGGTCATGAATTCATATAATGACACCAGGCATTTAAGAATCACAACTAATAAGCAATTCATAGTACTAATCTATATGCACATTTAATATAGCAGGCAACTCCAAACGGACAATTCATAGAAATTTCTTAAATGCGAGATTGCTGGAAAGTGAGATTTATAAAACAAAACAGGTAAGCTCACTGTCACCGTGAACTCCAAAGCAGCTGCAATGAACAAGTTTCTGGGAGTTGAAAGGGCTGACTGATTAGACAAGCTAGATAGAATTAAATGCAAGTCCTGCTGGGGGGTGTTTCTGTCTACACTCTTAAGAAAATAATGTAGGGCAAGAATATCAAAAGGGTGAAAATGTCACAAAAAAGTCCCTTCCTACATATATACATACAGGTGAGCTATAGCGTTCTCCCAAACTGTAGCTACAAACAGGGATTAACGCAGTCCAGGCACATTCCTGTCAGGCAGTCAGGATGCAGCCATCCCCTTCTGATTTGGTTGTAGGAATGAGCTCCATGCTATGGCAGCTGGCTTGTGGGACTGAGAACAGTTTATATTCATAAATAAAGCTATCTGCAGGTGTAGCCTGTAACTACAAAAAAATCGAGGACTGAGAAAGCCCAAGATCTTCACTAGGATAAAATTGGGTCACTCTGAATGGACGAGATAAGTTAGTCAGTTAAATCCCTTTGATTATTAAGAACGCAATATGAAGATAAACAATCCTCCTCCAGCGATGAAAACGCAAAAAACATGTATTATGAGATTAAAAACTATGGTTCAGTCTTCCCAAATGACTTAATTGACTCAAATCCTGCACAAGCAGGCTTAGAACAGCCTTCTGGGCCACAACAGAAAGCGGAGGAGTTTCTGAAAACACTGTTGTCTCAGACACACTGGAGCAAGAATCATCAACACCCTTTCTCGCTCGTAGAAAATTTCTAGAAGACTGGACAGGCAGAAAGGAGTCTTGTTTAAAGGCATCGGTGAGCAAACAACGTGGGCAGTTCTATTTACACTTCTAAGGTCTCACAATTGATGCCAGAAATAAAAAGATGCTCTCCAGAGATCCACTCAGGTCAGATACCCCACTCTTTCTTCAACAACCAGGAGTCTTCTCCAACATGGAAGAAGTAGACAGGAACTCAGTGCATGGATTATTGACAACTTAGTTTCCAAGACCTGACATGGAGCTCAGAGATTTGACTCCTCTTGGGAAAGCATTTCCTGCTCCTTTTGAGCGCAGAGCTTCCATTCCCAAGCGCAATACATTTATCAGTAGTATGATCCCTCCCTGACAACAGTTCTTAGCAAGAGAGTCTGAGGCAGGAAAGTGACTGTAACAAGAAGGGTATAAATTGAAACTTCCTCTGGGAAAAGTCACATGCGTTCAAAACACTGCAGGTTTCCTCTACAGGCATGTACAGGGTGCCCAGGATTGATTGATGACTTTTTTTTTTTTTTACTAAACCAAGTATTTAGTAAAACAAAAATAAGGGAAATACACCACTATATCACTGACAGTAGAACAAAAACAAAACAAAACAAACCCCAGAAAACACCACAGAAGTTTCTCTCCTTAAATGACTGTGTAGGGAAAAGGAGAGATTGGGTTTATAACACTTGAGTTAGATTTAGTTGAAGAGGAGTATGGGACAAGAAAAGGAAAGAGATCCATCTAAGCAAATTGTGCAGTATGAACATTTAGAGCATTAAGGTGCATAAAACACCAGTACTTTAAGTACCTGTGGTAGTGAGGGCCCTGTCGTATCCTCATAGATGGCTGGTGGCTCTGGAGTCATAACAAAGGCCTACTGAATTCATTACAGCTAACTAATGATCTTTTATTGACCGTATAAATGAAAAACACCCAAGCTAATGGTAATTCAGTGCTTTGGACAGTGACACTGTTGTCACATTTGTTGTGACAAATGTTGTAGGTTAACAGAAAAATGTTGTGTTAGCAGCCCTGTCTAAGGGGAAAGAGCCTTAGAAACTGCAGCTCAAAGCCACACGTGATTTAAAACAATGCAAGCGTTATATTCAAAGCAGATATTGTAGATGGTTTTCTAGATATTTAAAA
Source organism: Strix aluco (assembly GCF_031877795.1). Taxonomy (NCBI): domain Eukaryota; kingdom Metazoa; phylum Chordata; class Aves; order Strigiformes; family Strigidae; genus Strix; species Strix aluco. The sequence goes on along the minus strand of NC_133931.1, from coordinate 171,556,753 downwards.
CTAACAATGTGACAACAGAATTCTCGCCTCCTAAAAACAAGTGACAGCCCCGAGTATCTGCTCTCTATAAATGGTTTCATACGATCACCAGCTTTGATAGGAAGTTATTGTCAGTTGCATTTTACCTTCTTTCTCTCTTTCTCCAAAGCTCTCCACTGCTCGTAACACTCCTCCAGTCGGATATGAAGCTCATTAGCAGGTCCACTGCGGTTTCTTGGAGGTCTGTACTTGTTAAGTGGTGTTGGAAAGGCAAAGTATGGTGCAGCTATTTCCCCACAAAACAGATCGCTGATGAAGGGATTCAAGTGGTTAAAGTCATCATAATGAAAAAGATCAACAAGTTCCGAGAATGGAAATGGTGACGGAGGGAAACTGAAATTATTTGCTGATGAAAACAGATGGTGATTAAATGGAGGAAAGCTGGGATTTTGCTTAAAATCAGGCATTAACGGGAAAGAAGGAAGAAAAGAAGGATTGATGAAGTCTGACATGCTACCACCGTTCTGTTCGTGTTTTTTTCGGAACATATTGAACTGCTGACGGTTTGGGGTTGTATACCCAAAATGAGGGATCCAATTCCTTCTGCCTCTTCTATCATCTTTATTACTATTTTCTTGGGTCTGCTTTTTTGGAAGTCTGTAGTATTTTTCATGGTCTTCACTTACGTTCTGCTGTGTTAACCAGTCAGCTGAAAAATTAATGGGGAATTTACAGTATTGCCCCTCCTTATTAGTCAACGCATCATGCTGCGATCGTCCAATAGGTTTCATTTGCTTCTGATTTTCCGAGGTGAAATTAGAAACTCCCAAATTATTAGAAACACCATTTGATATTTGTAACCTTCCATCTTTCCTTGAAGGGAGGGCAGGTAAGATCTGTGAGTAGTAAGAGGACTGTGTTATAGACTGGTGGGTGGGAGAACCACCAGACACGGTTGAAGCCCCTGAAGATGACTGTGGACTTGTTACCACTTGCTTTCCATACGGGACATCCGATGTAGCTGTCAGACCTGATATTTTCCCATCCAGCCACGTATGTCCATGGTACAATGAATAACTCCCATTTTGCATAACATTTTTTACAGATAAATCATATTCAGGTACTTTATGAGAGCATTCTTTAGGACCAATATGGATCTTACATTCGTCATTATTAAAAGCATCCCCCAAGGTAAAACTATGATGACCATTTTGCACATGGGTTTCCTGTGGCTTTCTGTTTGTCCCTCCTGAAAATTTATTTTCTTTAGGGGCTTGATTGAAAAAATATAGCGATGGATGAATAGATGACTGCAATTTATGAGCAGCTGTAAAGTTTTCATGTCTTTTAGAAAACAAGCGGCTGTCCTGGGACACTTTATCCCAAGAGTCATCAACCGGCCGACTGGAAAGATCAGGGGAATATTTAGTTTGTTCTTGAGCATCATTTTTCAGAGCTTTGCCTCTTGCTCTTTCAGTTTTCCGGTACTCTTTCTGAATGCTAGTGCCTTGTTTCATTCTGCTCTGAGAAGAAAAAGTGCTAAAATTGGAATCAATTTTTTCGTAGTCTCCATTTAACCTCATGTTGTCATAACCACACAAATGCTGATGATAGTCTACATTTTGAAATGAAAACCCTTCTTGGTGAACCGTATTATGATTTTGCAAAGAGGAATTTTCAGGATAACTGTTCTTCAGAATATTATCAGGCTGAGTACAAGGGCCGGAAGGAGAAAGCCAAGACTCTATGAGATGAAGATCTTCCAAACCTCTGTGTAACATCTCCACATCTTGAGACTTTTGCAAGTGTTCCTGATAGTAGCTCTGTGTGCCCATCAGGTTTGAAAAATCCTTGCTTCCAACAGAGTGCTTAGACAAGAGCCCTGAGAATTCAGCATTGCTTCCAAGATCAGGTGCCCACACAGGTGGAAACAATCTTGAAAGAGAATTCCTGTAACAAAGTTAAACAAGACTCCTGTAATGATTTAAAACATTTCTTACATTGAAACAGTTCACATATCACAGTGATTCCCCCCGTTACATTCTCAGCTAACCATACACAACCCTCCTCCAAAATATAAGGGGGGTGTGTGGAATGTTCCCTCTACAGCTGAGTAAATGAGTTCAGTGAAATCTGACTACCAATGCCATTCTCTAATGTTTATAATATGTATATTCAGAGCTGCAGAGTTTATTTGATTTAATAAATATTTTAGATTTGACTGTATTCGGTCAGCTCCCTACTGGTTAAAATCAGATTTACTTTTTTCCTCCCCTAAATGCTGTAGGCTGATGGAAGACTTTAGAAAATTTGCATTTCTAACCATTTGTTGCCTTTTTTTTTTTTTTAATGGCAATTGAAGTAAAGAACAACACTTCTATATTTCAAGGAAATTTAGAAGACCTTTGTTACTCAATTTTGTGAAATAATTCCAAATGTGTATCGTATCTGTGTGACAAAGGATGTAAAAAAAACAAACAAACAAACAAACACACAACATAAGAACTTTCAGAACAAACTTACCAATCTGTAACTGGTTCTGGCTTGCTTGGCTCCTCTAAAATGCTTGACACTAGCCCAAACATATCAGGGCCACTGCCAGAATAAGAAAGATTTATTGGTGCCCTGAAAAACCAAAAAAGTCTAAATAAATAAAAATCTCTTTCTCCTAAACAAAACAGGCAAGAAGAAAACTAAAGCATTAAACCTGTAATTTATTTTAGCAGCATCTGCTAAGCATTCTGAATCTAACTGTATTCTCAACACCCATACACACAAATCTCTTCCGTTTGTGAATGCTATAGCCTAAATGAAGCACAACAATCCTCCTAACCTCTTGCTGCACCAAGCTGTTATGTGAAGAGACAGGAGCTGCAAAAGATTTTTCCTTTCTTTTCAATCAACATTATTTTAAAGACATTTCTTCAAATCTTGACTGTCTCCTTTAGAGGAGAAATATGATCAATCTTCTCAAAATCTTGAGGATTCTAATTTTTCTACTTCCATAGTTCAAAAACTATTATTTCAATCTCAAAAGAATTAAGTTATACCTAAATTGAACTATTTTTTGATCCACTTTTATAAAGGAATTGGTCAAAACTTTATTAAATATTCCTGAGAAACACCAAAGGTGTTCAACCATCACTACTCTTACACGAGCCCAACTTTTATCTTTTACTTCAGGTGCAAGATGAGAGCTTTACAGAGCTGTCTAATGACACCTAACTTTTACTCAGAAGTTAATTAAAAACAGAACACTGTTAAGATCTCCTTCCCTCTAACATGCATTGTTTTGCTTCAATAAATTTCACTCATCATCCTATTCTCATTCAGCTGATGAGCTTTAGTGTCCCTGAAGATCTCTCAGTCTTCCCTGGTGTCAGTTTATCCAAACTACATTGCCTGCTAGTGCCTCCACATAATTACTCACATGATCTTGCCAATTAACAAAGACTATAGAACGTGGGATAAACTATTAAGACTATCGGTTTGTTAATCTCTTGCCACAGTGAAAATTAGCCATTTACGCCTTGCCTTACTAGCTTTTAAGAGCTCACCACGTTTTGACTTCTAACTACGCCAGTTATTTACTTTGTGACCATTCAGTTTCCTCTGAAAGGAATCTGGTCTGTGATTTTGTTTAGGATATCCATAAGTGCAAAATTCATGAAAATGTTTTACGGATGTGGAACTGTAACTGCTATTTGATAGCTGGATCTCTTCTGTGTCTTTGTCAGATGGCAAACTTTTGATTTTTTTCTCTAAGGAGGCCTATTTACTTCCAGTTTCTGCAACCAACTGGAAACTGTAGATGAAAGGTTGTGGCATGGAAATTATAAAATTACTGGCCATTTTAGAACTGTGGACAGAGCAGCAGGAAGCTGGGTGGACTACAAAAGAAAAATCCTAGGAAGAACAAGCACAGGACAGCAGCAAGTCTAAAACTGCCCAACAAATTTTACAGACTAGACAGAAGTGAGATGAAGTGTTCAGCTGTTTCATCTGGTACTGAAGTGAGGAACCTTAACAAAATGGATGCAAGACAACTAAGAGAGACACTGGTCAGGCAGGATAATGCAATAAAAAGGTAGACTCTCAGCAGGAGGGGCTCTCAGCAGGAGGGGCTCTTGAGATAAGGAAGGAGCTGCAACTACTGAGTCCCAAGATAAGGAATGGGGACTCATTGAAGGCTAAGGTGTCATGACTACAGAAATACTAACTAGGTGAAAAGTCACGAGAGGAAGAGGAAACATCTTCAATCTTCATCCTGAAGACCCCCGCCCAAGACCACCAGGAGCCACTGCGCAGGTGCAACAGAGAGACTTGGGGCGGGATTTATGTTAATGATTTCTCAAAACTAATTGCCATATCTCTCCCTATTCTCGGAATTATAATGAATATGGAAACGCTTTACACTAGAAAGGAGCCGCTTTTCGCTCCAAGGGGTGCACGCTTGTGGAGGAGCCATCCCCCGTGCACCCAGCACTGCAATAAGAATACCTGATTTCTAATACCCTGATTCTGAGTCTTAGAAAGTTCTTCCTCGACCGACTTTTCGGTATCATACATACAGCAGAAACACTACAATGTGATTTGAGGCAGGAGAACCTGAATTCATGACAAATTCTATTTCTTAATGGAGTCACTTGTTCAAACAAGGGACTAGAAACACCTCCCTGCCTTGTGTCTCAAGCCAGTACTGTTCACTACCAGCAATCTGAAAATTCTTGGGAATGAAACATGACAGGAAGCATCCTGTATCGTAAAATCCTGATCCACCTGAAAGGAAGGATACTTCCCATGAAACATGCTGACACACGTGGAAAAGAAGTCAGCGACATTCCTGTCTTCTGGTCTCCAAATAAACTATCCTCCATCAACAACAGGACAACCAAAGTTAAAAACAAAAATCCCAGTGTAACAGGCCTTCAGTTTTCTCAACTCCAAGGTAGGCAGCTATTATCCTTTCTGGTTTGGTACCAATAAACACTTGCTGTAAAAAGCCCTCAATCCTGCAGCATCACGGAATCGGATCTTTAGCTCCTAGTGCCATAAGACAATCTATTGCCTACCAAGGCAGAGCAGCATAAAAAGAATCCATGAAAATAACCACCACAGGGGAAAGGCAAAACCACACCAAATTGCTTGCAGCTATACCAAATAGAATACGAATGTCCAGCCTGACACCAAGTTTGTGGCAGTGAGCAAGCCTGCCCCTGCAGATAGAGAAGGAACAAGAAACAGGACAAAGGAACCAAGACCTACAGCTCCTTGGCAAAACTTCCAAGGTACTGGTGGGAAGAGGAGGGTTGCGGAAGATGAAAGAGCCACAGACAAATGGAAATGGTACCTTTGGCACATCTGTATCCTGTTCCAGCTCTTGTGATTAACCCGAGAACTGAAGGTGCGGACATGGCTAGCTTTTGAGGACAGAAATTAGACAGAGCTATTGCCTTCCTTTGGGAAGTGTCCTGTTTTTGGCTGGGACAGAACTTATTTTTCCTTCTCAGTAGCTAGAATAGTGCTGTTTTGGATTCAGTAAGGGATGTGGTATGATAAGAATGTTGATAATATACTGATGGTTTTAGCTGTTGCTAAGAAATCGAGGACTTTTCAACTCCCCATGTCCTGCCCGTGTGCAGGTGCACAAGAAGCTGGGAGGGGGCAGAGCCAGAGCACCGGACCCAAACTGGCAGATGGAATATTCCATATCATACAATGTCATGCTCAGTACAGAGATGCAATATTATGTTTCCAACACTTGACATTAAGACAGACAGAAGAGAGGGGGAAGCCCAATATGAAATCATTGTTTACACATTTCTAAAGCTGGTATATTTTTAACATTACAATTTCAACTGCTATACACAAGCCATAAAATGACCAATACAAAGGAGAGAAACAATAATTTCAGTGGGTACCCCCTAGTTTCTATAATCATTCCCTCTTCCTTGCAATCCTCGTGTCATTCATGATTTTATAGAAATCATTCCCCTGCAGAGCTGACTTATCAAAACCAAAGAGGAGGTTTATTTACTCTTCACTGACATGGAAGCTTTCAAACCCCTGTCCAGCCTCGCTGCCCTTCTCCGTACCTTTAATAATTTTACTGCATGATTAAGACTAGATGATCAGAAGTGCCTGCAATAGTCAAGACTTCAGTAGAATGGATTTCTCCAGAGGAATAAAAATGTTTCATGATTCAAGTAACAAAGACCCTCTGCATGCAATTCAGCATCCAAAATGGCAAAATTACTTTTTTAATATAAAATCGAACTTGAGTGCATTATATCAAGTGCACAGTAAGACAGTAGGGTGGCACATTTTCAAGAGTAGCTGCACACGTATTTATGCTTTCAGTGGTAGAGGTATCACTTACACCTGACCTATGTCTAACACTCTCTGCATTGTTCATGTTCCAGGAAATAGTCTACATTATCAAGCAGGATCATTACGAGCTACGGTACTGAGAAATAGAAGGCATGGAAGAGTGGGGTTTTTTTTCCCCTGAAGGAGTTTTCAATTACATATAGCAGTTTCTCATTTCATTCCCTGAACTTAGTACTGTTTCCAAATTTTAAAGCGTTTTTACATGTAAACACACACATCTACACACACACAGACCTCCGACCTTTTTTCACAACCTCTATAATAACTATTATACAGCAAAGAAAATTTATTGTCTAGTTATCCTATAAACTCTTCCTAAAAAGATCCGGAATCCCATTCGTTCTGCTCCATAACATTTCCATTTCAGTGTTCCAGAACACCAACGTAAGATTATACCAAGAACGCTCATACCGTTTCTTTGTGCAGTCTTGAAAAGAAGTTTTTGAGCCAATATCCTCTCCATGTGCTGACCAGTCGCTATACAGACGGGAAGATTCTAGTGGAGGCGGAGTACTAGTAATTGCTCCTAATAATGGGGAAAATAATTGAGTGTCCATTTTTTGTTTCTTGCTATTTACCTACATTGAAAAGAGAAGGAAACATGTTTAACATTACAAGTTTATGTATATGAACAGTAAAGGCAACAAAGCAAACCCTTCCTTTTATATCTTGAGCTAAATAATTTTTCAGGAAAATGAAATGTAGCTATGACAAAAGGATACAGTCTAAAACTTGTTCCTTCCCCTGCCTTAAAGTAGTCCAAATCTGACAAATGTATGAAAATAATAATTAAAATTACTTACTATACAATAATAGAAATTCTCTACAGATTTCACGTTGTAGGTGTTTGCATGTCACGTTCACAAGTTCAGAATCTTCTAACCTATACGACTGGAAATGCACATGTTACAGACACACACATCCCTTCTGAGAAAACAAAGGGAAGAGCGATTATCCCTGCTATATCCCTGAAAACACAGAATATTCCAACAAAAAAATCACACGGTAAGCAGGGAGGGACATCTGTAAACTTCACAGAGCAAAATGTGGGTAAGAAAATTAATCTGTCTTTAAGTACTGGTCCAGAAAAGACTATTATAGATAAATTATTTATTCAAAGAATAAATAATAGGAAATCTAAGTAACATGGGGAACGAGGTATCTCAACTAGGAATTGCCACAACAGAACCTGTGACTGACAAAGGTTTAGGCAGAATATCAGAAACCTACTTTGAGTTGGAAGGGACCTCTGGGGTCATTCTAGCCTAATTCCCTGCTCAGAACAGACCCAGTTAGATCAGGCTACTCAGAAACTTGCCCAGCTAGGTTTTGAGATCCCACCACTACCCCTCTGGGCAAATTCTTTTAACATCTAACTGCTGTCCTGGTTTAAAAGAAAAAAAAAAAAAGTATTGAAAATAGTCTCGACCACCTTCTCTACAACCTCCCGTAAGGCGGCTCTGCACACCCCTAAGATTTTCCCTTTATCTTCTCCTGGCTGATCAGACACAGCTCGCTCAGCCTCTCCTTGGACATGCTGTACCCCAGCCCACAGTCATTTTGGAAGCCTCTGCAGGACTCACCCCCAGTACCCTTCTTGAACTGGGGAGCCCCAAACTGGACACGGTATCCAGTCTTACAAGGGCAGAACAGAGAGATTGTAACAGCCCTCAGCCCACTGGCTATGCTCCTGCTGAGACAGCCTGGCATCAGGGTGGCCTTCTCTGCTGCAAGGCCACACTGCTGATTAACGTCCAACTTGACCACCAGGACTCTCTATCCTTACTGATTAACTTCTGCAAGTTTTGACTACAGGAGTAAAACCTCAAGCTTTCTTGAAAAAAAAAAAAAAAAAGCAAACAAATTTTATGATAGAGATCTAACTAGCTGCCCTTTAACTCTCCTAAGTAAAGACATCCAGTCAAGATGGAGTACTTGTGGTTCTGAAAATAACATTTGGGAGACTCAGAAAAAAACAACCAACCCTCAAAAAAACGAAACTAGAACAACAAAAAAAATCCAGACCTCCCAAAACCCCAGATGCATCAGTAGCTGCAAGAGGCCGTGGGATCAGATGCAGACTGAGCTGACTGTAGCATCCAGCCCTGTGCTTTACACCTTCCTGAGGAGGCCAGTAACTACCAAAACTGCCTTAAGGAGAACATTTAGCAGCATCTGTTTCCACCCAATTCTAGAAGCATTTCTTAGTGAACAGAGGTTCTTATAAACGCATAGAAAAACACCACTGCATCAGTTTAAAAGAATCTATTGAGGGGATTTCCTATGTCAAGACATATTTCATTGAAGATGCTTGCCTTTCAGTTTCTTTGAATAGTTCAGCCCATATTCCTGAAACAATTTCTGAATCTGTTTTGTGTTCTTGGCCAAAAAATGGTCAGTAAGCCAAGTCAAAAATGAACTTTTGGGGGGGGGAGAAAAAAAAAGGAATTGCTTCCTTACAAATACTAATAATCTCCACCTTCAGTCCCCAAAAGCACATTAAGTTGCCACCATACTGCCTATTAATATATGGACAGCAATGCCTGGGAGAAACTGCAGATGAAATGACTGCAAGTTCCAATATATTTACACATAACCAAGACCAATTCTGAGGCCATGGGACAACCTGGAGGTTGTCTGAGGATCCCCAGCTTCACTTGGATGTGTTAGTCATCAAGGTTAACAAAAGCAACAGGTTAACAGAAGGTGATGTTGTGCATGTCACTCCTCTAGCAAATGCCTCCTGCTAAGCAGGTTTGTTGTCTTTCCAAGTCTCTCATTACAGACAGACACACAGAAGGGCGAAGTGCTTGGAAGTTAATGAACAGGAATTTGCAGAGCTGCTGCTGGCGGATGTCCTGTGTGTACAAGGAAAGGTTCTGAACATACTGCAGAAAAAAGTATAGTTAGCTTACTCTAAGGCCCTAACATGCTGAACTCTGGATACCTGGCTGCTGAGGATAGAGAACAAGAATTTTTCATTAGGGCTATGAGGATAAAATTAACTTCTGTCACGTCATTCATTGTAAATACAGCTGGAATAGGTACAAAAAGCCAGCTAAAAAAAGAGCTTTCATCAGGATGGGCAAGCTAGCCATGGACTCAACACATGAAACCATCTCCTAAATCCTTACTGAATAACTGCAGAAAAATCTCAACCACGTTCTTATTAAATTCCTTTAAAAGGCTAAAAAAACTGAACACGAAAAGAACAAATAGTGCTACAGTGATGACTGGGTCCCCATACTTAAAAACATGTAAACTGATCTACTAAACTCCTATTTTATTGCTTCCGAGATAAAAATTGCACTGTGACTAGGAATCATCTTGCCAACTCCGTGAGACTGGTGCTTACTATTGGAGAAATACCTGAACAAGCTGATAGAAAAATGGAGGGTTTAAGGGAAATGTACACTATCTGAATATAGCCTTATGCATTCAGTCTGTCTAGAGTCACTTTAAAAGTGTTTTATGGCTAGAGTTTTAAAAAGTTATAGTTAAGTAAATTAAAAGAACAAAACTTCAATATTGATCATTTCACTATCTCATGCCCCGTCCTTTTAAAAGAAAAAACGCTAAGTTCATTTAATTTTTCTCCCTCCACTCTTTTCTCAAAAGTAGAACAGTAAAATCTTGCTTACTACAAATCCTCAGCTGGAATTTGATTTAGGTCATAGACTCAGAAGATCTCCCTTCCTCGGTCTTGTCTGAAAAGGCAGTAAATTACCTGGCCAAGTGTTCTCCTACCATGAGCAGGACAGAACAACCCTTTAGTGAATTTTTTTGAATTAAAAAAGTTTACACCGAGGGCTTACACTTGCTATAAACTTGTCTTACACATCCAAACAAATCCCTATTAAATAACAGAATTAGAGGTACTATAACCCTGTAGAGGGTAGACACATAGTCTGTAACATTCCATACAGACACACTGTCAATATCTGTATCATTAGAGACACAAACAACTTTCTGACCCAGTGCTCATGTGAACCCTCACCCTGCAGAAGAGGTTGGTGGTATCCAAATTATCTGCTACAAAATGACTTCTGAACCACACACAAGTATCATTTAGGAAAGCAGTAGCTGACCAAGGCCAAAATTTTAGCAACATTTTAGCAGTATCAACAAGCACATGCCAATGCTGGGGCCCTGGTCTTGTTTAGTCTGCTAAGAAGCAACACACAGAGATAAATTATGCTCCTTGGCTAGGGTATAAAATACTTTTGCATAGATTAAAAATAGGATCTGTAACTAATGGATTTATCTTTCCTTTTCAGAGCCATTAATCACCGCTAATGTGAGTTGTGCAGGACAATGTGACCAAAGATCAGTAAAGGAGGTACTTCATGTACCCTAGATACATCCTCATCACTCAGCACTTCCAAAACACTGGAGTCTGTCATTCTACCTAGCGAAACAGAATCTCAAAATAACTGAGAAACTCTTGTCTGTGCTTTACGTACGAACCATTAACAAGTTACAGTAAAAAAGAAAAAAGGATAAAACAGTGTGTTGTCTCCTACTGCTTGTTTTAGTTTCAAAATTCTTCACTGAGTTTCAGGCAGTTGTAACCTCCGTAACTGGCTTTGCAAAGAAAGATTGGCTGCGGAGGCACAGGCTTGTTTCGCTCAGAATCCCAACCTTAAAAATCAATGAACAAAATGCTGTCTCTCAAGAAAATTTAAAAAATAAAATTACAAGTCCTACAGTCTTCAGTAGGGCTTTTACTTCATTCTTTCCACCCTGCAAATCATGGGAAAGCTGCTGTTCTGACTAAAACAACAACAAAAACGTATGACATCTAAAACCCAGATCCGTTATCTCAATGATTTTTTTTTCCTTTCAAAGCATAACACGACTCAGCTTCTGTTCTCTCCTGTAAAATGGAAGCGTGCATGTACTAAACTCTCCCTGCATACCAAACTGAACACGCTTTTTTCCAAGACATCTAACACTGTTATTAAGTCATGTCTTATCTTCAAATGTACACAGAGGGCTTTTAACTTCCGCAAGTAGCTCATCACAGCTGAGGAGTAAGCAAACTGAAGCACCGACCAAAAACATTTATTATTTCCAAAAGCTTCACGCTGTTCTTTGTATTGAGAAGCTTGTCCAAAGTTTCTTTTATTTGAGGAGAAATAAATGAGTAGAATTTCATCAGTATGATGTTAACATTTCAACTATAAATATATATGAAACTAAACAGTACCAAAGCTATTAGCTATATTGTTATGGTATCTGTGACATGAGTCCTGTGCTGCGCTATACACTGACTCCCTTTTTGCTACCTGGCTCCTCTGTGCTTCTGCTTCGTCCAGGCTGTGCACTAAGGATTTGCTGTGATGACATAGATAGCTTCACTGCTCCAGCAGCGAGGGCAAAGACCTTGAGGAAGGCTGTTACGCCCTCACCCCTCCTACTGCTATCCTGCCCCAATCCAGTGCCAAGCTAGCACAGCTGCCAGGCATGTATAGGCAGACAAAATCTACAGATCTTAGTAAAGGACTTGATAAACAGTAAATTGCATTGGGAACAGAGAATCCTGCATGGCAGAGATCTTGGAACACCGGAGGCTGGAAGGGACCTTTGGAGTCAAGGCCCCTACTCAGAGCAGGTTGCTCAGGACCTTGTGCAGTCGGGTGCCGAGCACTGCCAAGGATGAACAGGACAGAAGACACACAGAAGTGCCAGCATGCCTGCCCTGTACCTTCAGACACACACGAGACAAATTTTCCACAGAGAAAGGTTTCTGCCTCACCACCACTGTTTGAGATGGGCAGCCAGGAGACAGATCTATGACCTTCTGCAAATCCTCTGTCCCAAGATTTAACAGCACTGTGAATACAGTCAAAGACTCAAATATTATTTGTCATTACTAGAAATATTTTGTTTCTTGTGTTGTCCACGTAAGTACCGGAAACAGTTCAAGACTGTAACTGTCTGTTCTGAGATGGTAATAGCTGCTGACAGAACAGCAAAGCTCTTCAAGCAGACTGGAAAGAGTTTTAGAGACTGTCACAGAGACCATTACATCATGCCAATTGTACGAAACCTTTGCAGTGATGTTATGTACATCTGGGGTAGCTTGCTGAACTACAGCATTAGAGGACACAGGCAAAAAATTCAACAAGGTGTCGCTCTCCTGTTTGGAGGCGAGAACAGTCTATGGCTTATATCAGACTAACAGTTCTCTGACATGATATATTATAAGCTAAAAAATAATGTAATCAGAGCTAAATACTTGCTTCATTATATAACTGGAAGAAATTAATTTTATTGACAAAGTCCCATCTTACAGAAAGTTCTTGATCTTCCAAAAAGCATTTGAGCTAAATCAGGAAAAAGCCTTTTTACAGTCAGTTATGCTGAAACTGGAGGAACTCACTGCTACAGAGCACTGCTCGCAGATGCTTTTTATAACCATCTATCATAACAGCAGTAAATGACAACACTGCACAGTATTATTACTTCTATACTGAGTGTATTCTTCTCTAAATTTCTTGTCAGGATAAATATTTCCTATTTATTTCTTATTTTTCTTGGCAAGATAAAGCAAACATAAGAAAAAGCATTGTTCTGGTTTTTTGACTTAAGACTTCTAGTAACACCTACCTACAGCTGTCTTAACCTATAACACACTGAAACCGGTTAACCCATTCGGGATGCATTGCTAGTAATTCTCTGAAACTCATGGATAAAAAAAATAAATCAGGATTCTATAAATTGCCTTCTTGGGTTACCTGGGAAACGAACCACCAGAAGTAAACAGGTGACAGGGATACGTCAAAAACTAAAACCAGGGGAGAAAATAGGTCAGTTATTCAGCTATCTCTTAACATCAGGGACAAAATGATAAAGATGGCAGATTACTGGAAACTTCCTTCTAAATCTCAATTTCATATCACGGAAAAGCCTTGCTGCAGCAGCAAAGGGAAGTGTTCCTTCTCAGTAGTCAAAGAATTAAGAAACTTTTTTTCCAAGAAAAAGGAATCAAGTCTGTCAGACCTCTCAAACAGTTGGGTCAAAATCATATGAAAAAGCACCACTTAAGGCAGGGCAGGAGAAGAAGCACATTTATGAGATGTCTGTTCAATATATGGGTTCTATAGAGTAAATTTAGGAATATAAATAAAGTCTAATACTATTAAGAACACTCATGGGCTACTGGGCCATTTCTTTTGTTTGTTTTAAACACTGGCACCTAAATGCATTCATTTCATGTAATCAAAGATTTTTTTTGTCTGTGGTAACATCCAGCAGTTGTTCTTCAGAAGACTTTGTGGTCAGTCTCACAAATGCCCTTGACACTCAAAGCCAGACTGACTGAGGAACTGCTGACTTCCATGAATCGAGAATTACTCTCCTGTACTGGCACAAATAGTGCAAACTGCTCCATATGTAATGTAGCATTCTCTTCAGGTGTTGAGATTTTTTTGTTATGTGGTTATTCAACACATTTAGTTAGAAAACCCAACATATCGTACAAGTGTTTATTTCTGTTTACCTAAGGAAATTCACTTTTTGAACTCACCTGTGACTTGTAATGATCAGGGGCGGCACTTTGTTTGACCATGTCCTTGTTAATGGTATACAAGTTCCCTTCTCTGAAGTATGCAGCATTGCTGTGCAAGCAGAAATTTAGATTCTTGAGGACAGACTTAGCCTATTTAAAAGCGGGGGAAAAAAAAAGCAATAATTACCACGTCTGTCAAAGTTGTACTTATTATACATGAAACTCATTTCTAGCAACCCCTCATTGCTCCTCCCACCATCCTCCACGTGGCACCACCCGCAGCTCCTCCAGCACCACCTACGTCACACACATTCACAGAACATGTTCACAGTGATGATGTTGCTTTATTGCTGCGAGATCCCACGTGACAGAGCAGCTCAGCAGATGAGAGCTGCGGACCACAGGTCGTATGGAGTCCCAGAACAGGTAAGCCAGCTGCACCGTGCTGCACCTAGGATCACGCAGGCAGAGGCATACAGCCTGGCAAGCCTCCTCTGCAGCTTTATCCTGTCACACAGGTCCGCACCTACCACGCCAGTACGTAAGCTCACCCCGTGATCCTGCTCAACAGCACACATCTGCCACAGAACCGAACGTGCATCCCCGTCGCATGACAGGACACACAATCCACAAGTATCCGGGTTCCACTCCATCTCCAGACTCATAGCTTCCGCCAGCCGCCAAGGCAAGGTTGGCTCCTGCCTCACACTGCTATCCAAAACCAGGTGAGATAAAAGCATGTTCCCGAGAACACTCAAAGTAGAACATGGCGATTCCGGAATCCTTCCCTGTGCTCTCCGCACATCCATTTAAACCTGCTACAGTATAACCTCCTATGCTTCCCTTATGGAAACGCAGATTATCAGGCTGCCGCATGCCTACACTTCGCACACAGGCCATTCCTCCAACGGCAGCCGTTTGCATTACATGACACAGCAAAAGTCTGTGCATTACACAGGTGTAAGGCTTCATCTTCATGGACACGAAGCTTTAATTGGTGGAAGCAATGAATGGGGAAGGGCTGCTTTTACGATTAAGATAAATCAAGATGAAGCGTGCAACAGCTGTATAATTATATAAACTGATAAATTCTTAAAACTTAACAAAGCACCTGCTCTTCTCCTGAAGTAGTAAGATGACGTCAGACTATTCCCACACCCAGCTGTGGCTGACTTACTCTGACCTGTTGAATGGGAGATCTAAGGATTTACCTAATCTGATGTCCAATCTGAATTCTGCTACAATGATTTGTTCAACCCACAGTCAAGTCCCTGCTCTTCTCTTTTCCAAGGGTCTGCTGGAAGCACTAAGAGCTGGAAGAATTAACCCATTTCTGGTAGACACTTCTGTCAGGTTTCCTACAGCATTTCCATCCCCATGCAGCAAAGAAACAGGCTCAGGCCGACAGGAAAGTCTGCAGCCAGGAATGGGCTGCAGAACAGTTCAGTGAAATGCCCATGTAGGTATCTCAATGCTTCTGGGAAGTGCTGAGCTTGCTGCTCTTATGCCAGTTGGTCTTCAGTGCATGTACAATAAACCAGCCGTATGGCAAGGGAAGAGCTGCAGTAACACAAGCCTCGACGCTGCAGAAAGCTCTGTGGCCCACACAGATGGGATGATTAGGCTTCTTGTATTTAAGCTAAGATAGTGGGCTCTGCAGTGAAATGACTCAGGTGTGCACAACTGCTCCTGGGTGCCAGTTTTATTACACAGTTTTCTTTCAGAAGGGATGACTAGTAATATCTTTATACCACCCAGGATGATTTGTTCAGTCAATACGTGTCTAAACTACTAACCTTTACTGACTGCGATTTATTAGCTGTTCTGTCAAAGCAGACTTTACAAAACCTATTAATGATTTGGCTAATCACTACCTCTGTGACACAACGTAACCATTCGCAACTTTAAAAATAGGTTTCACAAAGTTGATGTCTGAAACCCCAATCAACAATCCATTTATACCTTGAAATAGGAACTACTTCAAATCATGGGAAACTTCCAAGGCATTGCAGGTGCTGCATTAGGCTTGACAACCTATGTAAGAGACCAACCGAAGCTTAAAATTTACACAGCTATTCAAAAAAAGGTAAGAGTGCTACCTCTGTGCTCCAGTCAATACACCCTCTTCCAGAAAAATGGATCTGCAATGGTAACTTTCTGTGGCTGTCACTTAGCTTTTAGGGGTTGATATAAATACATGTTTACTGCACTGCTAGTAAATAATTCATTCCTAGAAAGGCCTTTTGGGATATCTTCAGGATATGAGGGTGCTACGTTAGAGCTTTAGTAGAAGCCACTGCTCTAGTCAAAGCAGCACCGCCAGTGTGCATTGCATTAAGTTGACAAATTTAAAAAAGTAAAAAAAGGTTCTGATTGAGTACTTTAATATCACGTCCTGAATTTGTAAATAGTTTTATTTTCTTCTGACATTGTTCAAAAAGAACTCTAAGCAAAAAGATGAATGACCACAGCACAATGCCAGAAGGAAACAAATTGTTCCATCAGCAGGGAAAACTGATGACTGCTTCCTACACGTTCACGCTCCAGCCCAAGCTCATCCTAAACAGCAGCAGTTTCCCTTCCGCATCCTCTTGGTCTCCCCAGTCCTTCCCTGCTCACCCTAACGGCAACCAGCTCAGAGCCCACTGTAACGTGACTGGATAGGCAGGCCACGCGGAATGCTTCAAATCACGCGGAAGCCTTTCTCCCTGCGAGGCCAGAATATGGATCTCTCCTCTGTGAGGCCATCAACTTCCACGGCATTTACGGAAATCCATTATCGCTGAGACATCCATCCACCTCTCCCCCACTGTCACTGGATTTGATGGATGGTTCAAAGTTTACTGGGGGAATGACAGACTCCTCAAGAGTGTAACCATTTGATAACCTGAAAAAAGCAATCTCCCTGGTCTGTCTTAGGCGTGTAATGCCCACTCATCTTCCCATCAATGCTTTCTTAAATTAACACTAGACACTTTAAATGAACCTTGTAAATAGTGAGCCCTCTCCACACATGTATAGACACTCTACTAATTTTGGTGCCTTCCACTCCCACATATCCTGTCCCTTGGTGAGGACAGGGATAATGTTCTCCCCATATACATACGGACACACACGCACACTTCTCACAGTCTTCTTGCACTGACCAAACAGAAGCCATAGTAAATATGAAACTTCACTTTGAATTATTCCTCACCTATTAATGGGAATGTTGCTAGTCTGAATGCCTGCTCTTCAGAGTAATACAAATAGTAGCTTCAAGTGGGTTTGTATTGCACCTCCAGACAGACACAGCATGCACGTGTACACACACTGATGCCATCCCCTGGAAGAGTATTTAAGTCAGAGGTTTTGCAATTCCACGAGCTACAGTACATCTAATCCTCCAGAGAAAAAAGAGACAATTTGACAAGTTACCTTAGTATTGCAGGGAGATCATGAGGAAAGCCTAAAAACTCCACCTACACTACCTGAGGGCTTACAAGTTCCATAATCAAGCTACATGGGAAAACTGCTGTTATGTCTGAAGACCCACACTTCTCTAAAACAGCTCTTTTGAACTTCTATATTTAGGCCTAACCGCTTTACAAAGCTACATGGCAGAAAGTTCATTAGGGAAGAGATTCCAATCTGCTCCTCAATTCTACCTTTATGAAGCATTATCCTTGAAACAGTATACCAGTACCTCTCTGAGGTGCTTCTTCCTGAGCCAAAAAACCCCAAACACATAGAACATTTCTGCAACATTTATATTAAAACTTAGAATGTCAATGATAAGAAAGTAAGCATAGTAAGCACTTGGGACACCACGCGATACACATTTATCCACCAGGAACTGTGGTTACATATGTGCAATTACCATAATTTCAGCCTTCCTAAAGTCAGTAATTTCAGAAATTCAAATTTGTAACCTCCCTGCTTACTGCAATTCTTGCTTTATTAATTTGAAAAAAATAAGGAAAAATTTGCCAGCAGGCAGCTTAGAAACAAAGCCCTGATCTGCAATTCATTTAAACTATTAAAAAAAGTTACTGATATTGTTTTTAATGATAGATTTTTATAGATCTACACACTCTAACTGTGGTCCAAAACCCCAAGTACTTTGAACACTGGAGTCCTACTATTTCCAAGTACTTTTGCATGCAAAAATGACTGAAGCCTCCTGCCCTTACTCTGGAGTTTCAGAGGATGTTTTTTTGTTTATAAAAGCCACAAGACCCTAATCCCCAATTAAAAAAGTAAAAACACCCTTCATGAAACATTGACATGAAGTTGCCAGTTGTAAAAGCAGAGAACACAACTCAGCTGCAACATGTCATTATCCAAAAGTTCAAATTCGGGACTGCTGAGGGAAAGTCTTACGAAGGCAGGGAAAGACAGCTACTCTGATGCATCGACCACTAAACAGCCTCTGACATTCAGAATACCTAGTCAGCAAATACACGCTGAAGTATCTGAATAACATATTCATGTTCAATGCAGGCTCCATGGAAATAAAAGGGAATTTAAAACCTCGATATATTCACCTTCACTTATAATTATTAGTACATGCCACACTTCAGTGACTCCTGGTAGGCAGGGAAACACAGGGGACTATTAAACAAACAGGTATGGAGTTTTTAACTGAACTTCCACTCACTTTTGAGTCAACTAATCCAAAGATAGTTTAAGCACACAATTTGTAGATTATGTCCTTTCAAATACACGTTTCTGTAAAACAGGATTATTGGTATTAATATACTCTCAGTAAACCTTCTCGTTCAGGAATATAAAATTCCAACTGAATTACAAAATATTAGTCCATCTGTCAAAACAAATCTGGAAAATCTAGTACAATTTAAACTCCACTAAACCGAAATGTCTTTCCAAATATACTTTTAAACAAACAAAAATGCTGAAATTGTCAGTGTGTCAAAACAAACTCTTTGAAGATACAAACTAGCATACGTGGCCAAATAAACAGAATTTTTTAAATCAGCTGCACAAGGGTCTGTATACACTATATATCATTATATACAGATCTGTATATTAATTTCATTGGGACTACCAAGAGTAGACATAGAGCTACTCTTCCTACTTGATCAGCTCCTCACTTTGTGAAATTCAAGTACTAAGTAGGTATCTTCAAGATTGCTAACTTCAGCAAACACTGTCACAATGCCATTTAACAGATCTAAACGGTTTCTAAAGAGAAATGAAAGGGGATTTATTACCTGCTTGAGAAGTTATTACATTTCTCAGTGAAAGGATGACAGCAAGTATTCCCAAGTTTCCCATCCACTTCGTAAGTCTCTCCTCATTGTCCCTATTAGACGAGTTTGGTGGTCAACACGAAGAGACATTTATGTTTGGAGAATTATGTTTTTGTCAGGCGCTCACAATACACGGTCACTTGAAAGGCTGGGCACTATCAGGGGAATAAATCATTACACTTACTTTAAACTACAGCAACCTAAGCAAATATTACACTGCAGAAATCGCTTTGCCGGATTGTTTTCCAGCGTTCTAAAATATCAGTATTACTCCAGACACCTAGCACCTCTCCTGAAGAACAAAACCCACACAAACCTCCTCCTGCTGCAAGAATCAACTTCCACCAAGACAAACCTGCAGGGATGTTACCACCAGCCACTGCCTGCCTGCATTCCTCCCACCCACACAGGCGACTGGGGCAGCAAAGGCAGCCCAGGCACTCGAACATGCCAGTTGTACACACCAGAGCACTGCAGCAGCAGCTGATCCCCGGGGCTTCCAAGTCCGGTGGCGTAGCCCACACGGTGCTGAACCAGCGCTGCCACCGCACCTCATTTACCTCCCCTAACTTGGCTGCCATGGGACACACACGCTACACACCTCAGTTACTACACGCACACCGAAACTGTTGCCAGGCTATGGGTAGCGTCTCTCCTCCACCCCTTGAAGCTGCAAGACAAAAACAGCAGAAAGAAGCAAGCAGATTTCAGGCTGTGGGCAAGGAAGCAGCCCCTCGAGACAAACTAGCAGCGCTGGCATTAAGCAATTACTCCACACAGCTATTACTAGACAGAAGAGTCTCTAAGCTGCACCAACACCACAAGAAACAGTACAAATTGCTTGCCCTTAAATGTCACCTCATGTTTTCTTCAGATACACACCCTTTCAAATACCTCTGCAGCAACTGAAATCCTCCCCTAGGAAGCAAAGATTTCACACTGCCAAAGGCCCTGCTACAGAAGTGAAAGAAACACCAAGCTTACATTTTTGGTCGTCTTGCTTTACAACCAGTCTCAGCCATGTAATGTCTGATGTCACTGGAGTACCAGTATGTGGAAGTACTATGGGAATTGTAGTCTTTCCTCTGTTGTGCAATAGCTACGAGGTACGGGATGCAGGACTGCAACTGCGAGCCTTAGGAACCGTCTCCTTCACACAGAGACTTACAGGGCTGCCTGGGAAATACAGCTGAACTGCTTTATTTAGCCAGGAAACGCTTCTCAGATGGGAAAGAAGAAAAGCATGTAGGAGGTTTTGAAATGGACCTTCGCTTCCTTCCCACGCAAGAAGTCATCTCCAAGCAATTATTCTCAGGTGACCCCATACTTCCAAAACCATTTAAGTGGTAATCAGGAAGCACGACCCAGCGAGGAAATTTTAACTGCTACAATATACGTACAACATAACAACATCGTATTTAACAGTACAAGAGTTCTCATGACAAGCTCATTGTCTCTTGTACTTCTGGGGGTTTGGTATCTCCACATGAAAAAGTAATTCATTGAAATTAATGTTTTTTGTCAGCGGTGACAGTGCACCTGCCACTTTTGTACCTCTCTCCCCACTGAAAGCTCTCATTTGGATCGCCTCAGCTAAGCAACTATGAAAGACTTGCACAGAGTGAACAAATCAAGCTCTGTGTTTCCCATAACAAAAATTAAAAATAAAGGTTATTTTATTTAAAGGCTTTATTTCATGCTAAAGTGCTGCACCTGACTTACCTTCTCCCCACTTTTAGTCAAATATCTCAGACAGTTACATTTTTATCACCTTTTACACATTTTTTCCTCAATAAAGTCATTGTTTTCCCACAACTCTTTGCCTTAACTTAGACAGGACCTTAATCCTTCCCTCACATCACCATATTTTTAATGCTACAGAAAGAATGAAGAAATATAATTTCAGCAAATTAAGAAATCTGGAGACAATGGAACTGAGCCATTTTCCTCTTTTTAAAGAAAACAAGAAAAAAGCCAGGTATAATATAATACAGTTCAGTTGCTAGGAAGTGTAGTTCATTGTCAGCCAACTATTATTACAAAGTCTTGAGACTGGGAAAAAAAGAAAAAGCACAGTGCTAAAAAATTCTAAGTTTTTAAAAAACCCTCAATCTGCCCTTTGACATAATATTTAAGTCATCTGAGTTAAACCTAAAGATATGTTGTTCACACTGTACAATAAAATTGTCCCAAAATTCATTTTACAGAATAGGAGAAAACTCCTGTGACAGCTAGAAGTGTTACAGCAGAAATCAGGAAACCATTTAGTCTTAAGTTCTTCAACAACTTAATGCAGGCAGACTACAAAGAAAAGATCTTAAAAGGGAGGGGGGAAATACCCAACAACTTCAAAATTTTTCTGCTGTTCCCAAGGCATTTTCACTGAGTTACGTAAACTGTGCCTTGTTCTGCAAAGCTTTTGCTATCACAGTGGCAGTGCTTTCAGCAGTAAGTGCTGAAATACACCACCGAGTGCAACGCAGCACATAACCTTCCCCAAATATTCAGTGTATTCCATACAGCTTCTCTGACACAGCAGTTAATAGGAAGTGAGGCCACCCCTCCCTAAAAAGCTCAGCCCTTGTTTACATTATTGCTATTCTCCCTCCAGTTTCTCTCCACAAATCTGTCATGGCATTCAGAGACGGTGACTGTTCTCCGGCGTCTCTAACTGTCTGATGTAAGCACAATTTGCAATGACAACACATATAAACATGACACAGGAAGCTGTTATACCGTTTCCACATTTAGGATTTTGGAACAGCATATTTGCACCAGTGCTGCCGATAGGACACAAGGAATGAAAGTGTTTCAGAAAAAAAAAAAATCAAAAATCTGAACTTATGCTCTCACCCGGGATTAAAGAAAACAGAGAAAGCCCAAACGTTTCCAGGGTTATGCCAACACAGTACTAAAGTACGTGCCCTAGTTTTAGTGATATGAGTAGACCCCAACAGCTTCAAATGAAGTCCGACAGCAGAATTTCACGCTAGCTTGGCCTGGGCAAGACAGAGGAAAAAGAGAAAAAATCCAGACATGAAATCCACAAAAACAGGCATAAATTATTTCCAGTAGCTTGAGAACAGTGTGATACTGAAAAAACAAGACAGCCTTTTCTGAAGGGCTCACAGTCTGTGTAAAAGCAAAACACTGCACAGGCAAACAGTCGGGAGAACAGTTTGAAGCCAAAATGCGGCATGTCTCTTTGCTACCACCCAGCACAAACTGTGCTCCCGACAATAAAGTAGCTAGAAGTAGTAGTAGCTACACCCTCCTCTCAAAGTAACGTGCAAGATACCCCAGTGCCTGTGCAGAACCAGATAAACAGAGCGTGGCTTCAGCAGCAATGGCTGTGAACAAGGGGACAAAAGGTGCCAAATTCCCCTGCTCTGAAAACGCTGGAGAACACAAGCCTGCTGGAAAAGTAGGAGCACCACAGGTTCTGTGAGTAACAAATCATACCGGTGACTCTCAGCTGTGCAGGATTCTGATACCTCCTGAAGATTTCAGCAATGTGTTAACAGTGGGCAAACGTACTCGAAATATTAATAAAGCTACAAATCTCTGTCAGGACTTTTTAAACTCGCTAACTTCAAGTGACTCAGTGTGAAGATGCCCACAGACAACCTCCTAGAGTCAACCTAGCCACAGCAGTGACTTCGTCTGAGTAATGATACATTTAAAATAGCAGATCGCAGGGATTTTAATAACATCTGTTTATACGGTAGGCTTAAGTATTAGCAGTCATTCTTCTGGACCACTCACCTCACCAAGACAACTTTTTTGGCTTTTTACTATGACAGGAAATGTAAAAACTGTAACAGTGAAAAAAAAAAAAAAAAGAACAACTCCTTTTTCCTGAAACCAAACATTCCAATGTATTGCCCTCTGCAGCCTCAGAAAGTGAATCCTGCCTTACCCCACTGGGATTTCGGGCTGTAACACTTGCGTACTTCACCGCTCGTTTCTGCACGGAGAGGTAACAGAAGAATCACTCGGTTTTAGTGTGTCAACAGCGCTCCGAGCGCGCACACACCTCTGACACGGTGCGTATGACAGGCAAGTGGAAGAGAGCCTTGTACCTTCGCAGCTACGTCCTTTATTGACATGGCTCTGCTGTACCAGCAACCACAGGGCTCCCCTTCTCCCGGAGGGACCCGCCGGACCCGCTGCAGCTCCGCCGCCGCTCCTCGCCGGGCGGAGGCCGGTTCCTCCCCTCACAGGAGCGAAGCGCCTCACCGCCTCCCCCCCACCCCGCTCACCCCCTCAGCTCCGGGACCCCCGGTCCCCCCATCGCCGGCGGCGGGGCGGCAGCGCTGACGCCTCACCTCTGCCCAGGCAGCCCCATCAGGCCGAAGGGCCGGAGGAGGGGCGTTACCCGCCACCATCTTATCCTGCCTCTCGCCTCCCGCCGTGAGGGGCCGCCCCCCCGCGCCGTCCTTCCCGCGCCCCGCGCGCGCCGCGCCCCGCGCGCCAGCCGAGGCGGGAGCGGGAAAGGCGGGAGCGGGCGGTCAACGGCCGGCGCGGGGAGGAACCGCCATGGCGGGGGGAACTGAGGCAGCGCGGGGGAACACTCAGAGTAAGGGGAGCGGGAAAGGGTTGGCCCCTCAGAGAGCGGGGTCCTCGTGTTCCAGCTGTATTTAGTCTGCGATAAACACCTGGGCAGGTGATCTGACAGCCCCACCCTCAGTCGCCATGTTTATCCCGTGCTGAGGAAATCACAAAAACCTGACAGAAAAGCACCATAAAAATGTCTCCGTTTCCTTCCCGGGGCAGCAGAGGCGCTGTGTGGGCCTGGTGCTGGTGTTTTATTTCTCAACATTTCCTCCTCCCTGCAGAAATCGGTTGTTAAAAGTGCCGGTGGGGACACTTCGGCTGATGTGACGCACAGGTGGGTGGTCATTTGCCCCTTTTTGGCTGGCTCTGCGGTGGCATCAGTCGGCGGTGGAGTGCCTCCTCTGCTTCACTCCGCCTCACCGTGCCTGAAGGAGATTTGCTCTGTCATGGATCTCCAGCGAGGCAAACGCCCCTGCAACATCAACCTCTTACCAACACAGCCAATAGCCCGGCCTTCCAGCCTCATCCAGGCTAAAAATGATGGAGCAGGCTGTGAGGGAGAATAAAAAATAAAAGGATAACTAACAGGGATTAGGGCAGTCCTCTCCAATTTCTGCCACATATTTTCTCCAGAAGTGATCTAGCACCTCTTTATTTTTAGTACCACCTTATTTTGTGTCTAACCACCCACATTTGTAACCTGCAGCTGTTAGCAACAGAAAGGCCTTTCAAACAAATTAAAGAGATAAAGGAAATGTGTGTCCACCAGAAAAGAGAGATGCAGGGCTTCCCCTAACAGAAAAAATGCAGTGTTTATTCAGGCTGCGTGCATACCAGTACAATACAACTATACTGAGGAGACTTTGCACAATAGGTGGCAGAGAGGAAAAGCTGCTTCTGGCAAAGCAGCATCAACACGGGCAGCACAGTCTTGCCTTTGTCGCATTCGGAGGACCCAGAAAGGGTGAAGCACTGCAGTTTCGTTTATTTTTCCAGCAGAAAGACTTTGTTAACAATCTCAAACCCGACAAAGGGGTGACAAACAGTGCAAGACGTTTCTTGTCAGCAAGCAACCCGAAAAAGTAACCTTCGCACAAGGTAAATCAAAGGTAGCATCTCTTCTCTTTCAGACAAGTCCCATTTAAATTACTGATACAATAAACTTTTAATGAGAAATTCCACAAACTCATTTTACAGCAAGCATAAAGAATTTTAACCAATATGAGAATTTTTCACAGATAAATTCCTTTCACAGTAACAGCGACACAGTGGCAGAATGTGCTTTGGACGGTTTTTGTCACAAATATGCATGCAAGAGGTTTTTCTTTGGTCTGCATGGGATCTCACCTCTCATCCTGCCCTTCCGCACACGCGCCATTCCAAGAGCGGGCGTGCCATCGGTTTACTGTGCTACAAAAATACACAGGGCTCCTGTAAATTACTGCAGGTTGACAGGGTTAGGAGGCATAGAGCTGGTTGGCTTTGGGAGGGCAAAGAGGAACTGTAGGAGCAAGAAAAAGCGAAGACAGAAGAGCAGCAGGAGCCAGAAAAAAGTAGCAAAGAAACCCTGAAGTACTGGCCTGCTCTGAAAACCCCCAGGGGATGGTGGATGGAGAAAACCTCAGCTAGAGATGGTAGCAGGGACAGGTTTTTGTAGAGGGGTACAGAGAGCGCTCTCAGAGCTCGCTCAGAACAAGTGTCATGGTGAAGCAGCCAGAGACAGGACTGTGGTGAAAATCCTCCCTCGGGGCAAATGTGGTGAAAATCCTCCCCAGGGAACACCAGGCTCAGCCAGAAGCAAGCGTGGCATTAACCCCTTCTCCAGGGAGTGCAGCTTCCTGCTGAGGGAAGGAGCAAAGGTCAAAGACGGGGACACGCAGCCCCTTTTGTGGAGGGATTGAAGTAACCCCTGCCGAAGGCTTCAGGGAAGTGGGGTGGATTTTTCTACAAGGTGACAAAGCAAAAATGTTGATGCCAAAAAATATCCACCCCTCCACTGTTGTTGGCAACCGGAGGGCATGTGCTTCTAGTAAGAGATTTTCTGCCAGGCACCAGCACACCAGTACAATAGTCATGCCAGGGCACACACCAGTGCACCTTGTTTCTGTGAAATACTACTTTCTTCTCTGAAACAGTTGTTTGAGTGAAGGAAGCGTGCAGGACCGAGGTCAGGAGCAGCGGAGGAGCTGGCAGCTGCTGGCTGTGCTCCCTCTGCCGGCGCCGAAGCAGGGGAGCGGGATGTCTGAGAGCTCTCCCACCAGGGATGACTTATTAAAATCAAGGTCTGGAATGTGGAGCACAAGGTATTCCTTTTCCTGAACACAATTAGCAGTTAGGGTGGTGGGAAAAAACCCACCCAGTCAGCAAGTTTAAGAAGAAGCTCAACGCAAGGAGCAATTTGCAGTGAACGCTTTAGCCTGATTATTTACCTTATGCAAGGTGAGAGCGGCATGCCCCCCATTAAAAAAAACCCCACATTCTAATACCACAGAATGGTTATTCTGAACAGAAACATCAGCGCATACAACGGCCAAACTCCTGCTCCCATTGCTTGCTCCAGTCTGAACACACACCTCAGAGCACGTGTGATTCAGCGAGCGCTGGACTGAAAATTCAGCAAAAGACACGTGGCACCCCCTAAATAAATACAGGGCACCCTCAAAAAAAGGTGCGCTTCCCTGCCTGCCCTGCACGGAACTCTCCACAACACTTAGGAGATTATCCTCAGCGACTGCCGCTGGTTTGGGTTCCTGCTTAGTCCTGATTTGAAGAAACCTGTAATGCCCCCGCCACATCAAACACCACAAACAACAGCTGAAGGCAGAGTCGCCTTCCCAAACGTATCACACAAAATATATTCTCAATAAGGCAAATGTGCAAGTGGTGGTTCCTCATTTATTTACTAGCAGTTTTTGGCCACCACTCGGGTATACTCGCAGTGAGCTTCACTTTATCACCCGCTATATTTAGGCAGAGCGGTTCATTTATATTAGCTAACTTCAGCAAAGCTATACCGAGTTCACCTCCTCCGGCCCGGAACTTGCCGGCTGATTTTCCTGATTCAGTTAAGATCTCGGCACCCTCGGGAATGCTGTCCTTGGGAAGAGGAGCTGAGAAGTGGACTGGCAGCAGACGTTTGCGAATGACACCCATGTGGTGGGTCCTGGCTGTCAGCTCCTGTCCGATGTAACAGCCTTTGGTGAAGCTGATGCCATTCATGTAGGCCAGGTTGGATTCCAGTGGGAGGGCTACTCCAGGAGGCAGATCCTTCACACCTTCGGGAATTCCTAGGAGAAAAGTAAAACCAAGATCTTTGGTAAGTAAATGTGGTAAGATCTTCAGTATTTAAGATTTCTGGAACATGCCTCCTCTGTGAGTTGTAAAACCAAGAGAACGCATAAGAACCAGTGTGAAATAATGAACTTCCCAGTACTCCGGTTTGGACCTGAGAGAAACCATTAGCCATAAATGATGTTTACTCTTAAGGGTAGACAGAGAACTGCACTAGAACCTAATTTCATGAAGCTTACAGCACCTCACAAGCACACCGGTGGAAATTCAAAGCACCCAGAATGATGCAGACTCCCATACGAGGGCATCAACGTACACGTAATGCCAATGGCAAAATCCTCCTCACCCACACCCCACAAGTAGACCTTAATGTCAATATGAGTTATTTCCTTCAAAGCTAAAGAATGTAAGCTGGAAAACTGTCTCTGTTAAAGCCCAAATGCTGAATGTCTGCATAAGTAGTTATTCCTTTTGTGACCGATGACACAAAAATAGTCTTTTTTTGAAGCAGAGCATTGGACCCAGACTTCTGCAGCAGCACAGTAAGATAAATGCTGGTGTTTCAGGGAGGTGGCACATCCCCGCAGTCCAGCTCAGTCTGACCCATTAACAGCTTCCTTTTCCAAACCAGATGGACTCAGGTTTAAGCAGAGAACCATCATCTATCAGTCTGCCAATTAATTGAATCCACTGTCTGCGTGGGCACGCTAAAATCAGTGGGAGCTCTGTGCAAGCACGGGGGCTCCCATCAAACACCTGCCCCTTGGCCTCTGAGTTACCTCTGCGAATCCAGTCATACATTTTTAGGAAAGTACGTTAGGGTGCTTCCTTTTCTTTCCTTAGCAACAAGGCAAACACACAGATTGTGTAATCCCTAAATAATCAAAATGACTCAAACCATAGAAGTTTCCCTCTAAGAAAATGAATAATCCTCTTTTTCTTTTGCTGTTAGTGTTCCTGACCCACCGCTCCATAATCTTAGTAGTAGGAGACTGTACGGAAATACTGATTCTGCCACAAGGCAGAATTATAACTACCAGATCACTTTTATTCTCAAAGTAGCAACTTATTAACAAGTTAAACACATTGAGACATACCAATGCAGCTTTTATAATTTATTCCGCTGTCTTATATCAGCATATGGACTCTGATAATAAGATGAAACTGTGATGATACATAAATAAATAAATTTCCCAAAAATCCAGTGACACAGTGTTAAAACAGAACTTGGCTTTACCTTGTTTATACCTGTGCCTGTGGTAATCCTGAATATTTCCAATATGACTCCCAGGGATAATCTCCGATAGATTTGCTCCTTTCTTTGTAATCAGTCTCCAGCCCATGACTTCTGTTCTGGGGTCAGGCGTTAAAATCAGAGCCTGGTCTACACATTTAGCGAGGGAACTGGCGATGTCTCCAGCCCGCTCCCCAGGGATGACAGCCCACAAAGAAAGGTCAAGGCAAGGGGCAATGTTTACTTTCCTCCGGATCTTGTACAATTTCAGATGTTTTTGTATGGCATCCATCACGCTGCTGTCATACTCCAGCAGGACGTGCGGCTCTTCTTCTGGACTCTCGTGAAGCCTAAAAAAATTACATCTGCAAGGTCAGAAAAACAAACCCCCACAGCAGCAGAAGCTAACAGGCTTTATTTTGATCCTAGTGCAAATCCAGAGATCTGGGGAATTCCACTGAAGGCTGCTGGTGCACACAAAAGCAGCACTCAGCTCCCTGTAGTGAAATATTTGAACTTTTTCAGCCATCTGGTTCCACTCTTTTCAAGCAAATACTGCCCTCACCTCTCCTGGGGACAGAAACAGGCCTGGTCTTAGTTTTCTGTACCACTCACTGAAAGCAAGGTGACCTTCAGCAGGAGGACAAGCTTCATTCAGCTGTGCCTTCCATTAGTTACCACACCACTAACGGCTGACCTGACAGTGCGTGGGCCCAATTTTTCATTGACTGACACTGCACCTGCATCGGGTGGCTAGATGGTGTAATTATTCTATGTCACATGGCGTGCCGCCGTGTCTGTGACTATAGCACCGCAAACCGCTTGTTTCAGATATGGCCCATTATACACCTACACACCATGCCTGGGGCCTGCCCTGAGGGCTGCTTTCACAGAATCACAGAATCATGGAGGTTGGAAAAGCCCCTGAAGCTCCTCCGGCCCAACCATGAACCTCACCCTGACCGTTCCCAACTCCACCAGATCCCTCAGCGCTGGGTCAACCCGACTCTTCAACCCCTCCAGGGATGGGGACTCCCCCCCTGCCCTGGGCAGCCCATTCCAACGCCCAACAACCCCTTCTGCAAAGAAATCCTTCCTAAGAGCCAGTCTGACCCTGCCCTGGCGCAGCTTGAGGCCATTCCCTCTTGGCCTGGCGCTGGTTCCTTGGCTCAAGAGACTCCTCCCCCCTCTCTGCACCCTCTTTTCAGGGAGTTGCAGAGGGCCATGAGGTCTCCCCTCAGCCTCCTCTTCTCCAGACTCAACCCCCCCAGTTCCCTCAGCCGCTCCCCATCAGACCTGTGCTCCAGACCCTGCACCAGCTCCGTATCTGAAAAATAATTACACTTAGCTGCTGGGGTAACTCACAGAGATTGCAGCCAGCGATGAAAAACATACAGAGTAAGCGCTTTTTTACACGTTTAATTTATAAAGACAGCAGTGCCTTAGAGCCTGGCGTGTGACATGGCCGCTGACAGCAACAACCTGCGAGAGCGGAGAAGCGCGCCCGTTTCCATGGCAACAGGACACGCCCCCGCCCCCCCCCGGCAGTGGTCCGACCCAGCTCCCCCGCCGCCCCCGCTTGGTCTCACCTGTACAGGATGACGTCATAGAGGCACCGGCCCTGCACGTTGAGCGCATGCGCGTAGAGCGCGCGCGGCAGGGCCTCGGCGGAGGGGGCGGCGCCCCCCGCCACCAGCCGCGTGACGTCGTTGGTGAGGAGCCCCTGGAGGAAAAGGGCGGCATCGGCGCCCCGCACGCCCAGCAGCGCCCGACCCAGCGGGAAGCAGGCTGCCGTCCCGCTCCCCGCTCCCCGCCACAGCCGGCGCAGCCCGGGCAGGGCGGGTATTGCTGCCGCCGCCGCTCCCGCCCTCACCAACATGGCGGCGGCCCGGCCGGAACGCTGTCACCGGGCCTTGCCGCCGCGCGCTGCCGCCGCCGCCGCCATCTTGTGTGTGTCCGCGGGGAGGGCGCCGCCTGCTGGCGGGGAGGAGGGGGCGCCGCGGGCCCCGCCCTTCCCGCCGTCTCCGCCCCCTCCCGCCGTTCCCGAAACTCGGCGGCGATCGGGCGGGAGCGCCCCCGGCTCGGCCCTGCCGCTGCGGGCAGCGAGAGCAGCGTTCTGCTGGGCCCCGGCGTCCCCTGCCGCGGGGGAAGGGGAGGAGGAGCGGCTGAGGGAACTGGAGGGGTTTTAGTCTGGAGAAGAGGAGGCTGAGGGGAGACCTCATGGCCCTCTCCAACTCCCTGAAAGGAGGGTGCAGAGAGGGGGGATGAGTCTCTTGAGCCAAGGAACCAGCGCCAGGCCAAGAGGGAATGGCCTCAAGCTGCGCCAGGGCAGGGTCAGACTGGCTCTTAGGAAGGATTTCTTTGCAGAAGGGGTTGTTGGGCGTTGGAATGGGCTGCCCAGGGCAGGGGGGGAGTCCCCATCCCTGGAGGGGTTGAAGAGTCGGGTTGAGCCAGCGCTGAGGGATCTGGTGGAGTTGGGAACGGTCAGGGTGAGGTTCATGGTTGGACTGGAGGAGCTTCAAGGGCTTTTCCAACCCGGATCATTCTGTGATTCTGTAAAATGGCCTAAAATAAACACACCTACTGCGGTTTTGGTGAGGGCTGCCCAGAGAACCTCTCCCCTGCTCTCCTGGCTGCTCTTGGCGTTCCTGCCCCTTTAGTCATTCCTTCCCCTGCGGAGGCTTTAATCCCCTGGAAACCACAGGCAGGGTACGTACCCATTCCCCTCCAGCAATATTTTGGCTAGCACTCTGGAAAACGTTGCTGCTCCAAAGGTTCGTGTTTTCCACTGTTTTAATGCTTTCTTACTTCTGTTTCTGTAGGACCCATCAGCTGCCCCCATCCTCTTTTAACACTCTTGGAAAAACAGTAAGTCTGTTCTGGAATAAATGATAGCGTTTGACAGTGGGAATTTCTACTAAGCAGCATTGCACAGAAATAAAATCCCTGTGTTAAAAGCATGGAGCTGAAGGTGCTGTTCCCTTGCCTCTTTAATGTGCGTTAGCGCTATGGGAAGTGGACTCTGAAGTGCCCGGGTAGCCCCGGGTTTAGCTGCAGCTCCTCACTCTGGAATTCATCCCACAGCTGAAGAAACGGCCCTGAGTCATGCCTGTCATTTGTGATTGCTTTCCTCCAGTTGCCGCAATTCGGTTTAAGGCCATTCTACCCCTTGCCGCTGCCAACACCAGCACGTGTGCAGCTCTGCAGGGAGGGGCCTTGCCTGGCCCAGAATGAACCCTGCAAAAAGGAGCCACCAGGGTTCATCGGGACAGGCAGCGCTGGTGCAAACCCACCGAACCTGAAAGCCTGAGAGAAGGGGCTCATTTTTCGGGAGCTGCGAATGCAAAGGCAGCAGACGGCGCATTCAGCCAGCCGACCCTTGGGCAGGACCCAGCTTTCCTCGAGTGCCCCGGCAGCGATAACCTTATCACATATCCCCATGTGGGGGGGATGGATCCGCTGCTGGTGGCAGCGAGCAAAGCGGCATGTTCACCCCTAAATTCAGCGCTGGCCCTGCTCGGAGGCAATGCTTGTCAGGCAACTGCGCAGGCAGAGCAGGTGGGGAAATAAAAACAGGCAGCAGATGTGATTCGAGGTGACCTTGGTGTTCAGACGTTCTCTGCCTGGCTGCTGGAATGTGCTATGCATAAAAAATGGGGCTGAGGAAATCCTGTCTTCCTCTAAATCGGGGCTGAAGGTGCAGAGAGCTGGTGCCCGTTGTTTTTTTTCTTCTCCTTGGAAGTGGGAATGTACCAAGAACAGGAGCTGCGCTTTCCTTTTCAGAGGTCCAGGAGAAGGGGGAAGGGCGTGTATCTGGAAGCACAGCTGGGCTGAGACTCCAGGGTCCAACGGGCACCGTGGACCTGCAGCCAGATCCAGCTTTGGCTCTTCTTTACCCAATGCCACATCCCTGCTGCACGCACCAAGACGTGGGGACAGGCGGTGGCCGTCCCGTGAGCCCTTTGCCATCTCTCTCAGTGCATGCTTGTGCTGCTTCCTAACCAGCACTTATGTTGTATCAGACCCCACAGAGCGTATCTGAAAGTGTGGCAATGGAAAGGAAAATGAAAATGGAAAAGAACCAGGAAGCCAGTTCAAGCCTCTTTTTGATTTTCAACTTCCTACAGCTTTTATTCACTTTTCTCTGGGTTTCCTTTTCTTTTAGCACAGTTACGCTGCCAGTAAAGTAGTAGTTAAAAGTTTCAGTGGTCAGAAACTACAGCTCTGCCAGTTTAGTGCATTAATTTGGCTCAGGGGATGGTTTGAGAAAAGCCATAGCGTGGTCGAGGCCTGCAAAGCTGAGAATCTGGGGGAGGTTTGTGCCAGCCCTCACTGAGTGTGTGTCTGTCTGCACTAAAAGTAGGGGACCTGAAACCTGCTTGGAGGGACAGCGTGATTCCCAGAGCTTTCTGTGAGATTAATTTGGGACACATTGGGTGATTCTTCCCCGTCCTCCACATCCTTCACTCAACACTGTTTGGATGAAGTTACAGTGACTTTAAAACCCACTAGCACAGCAGGACCTGTCTGTGGTGGGATCAAATCCTCCTGCCTTTGCTCATGAGAGCAATATTGCACTTGGCTGATATTCTCCCGTAGGATTAATACTGTGGGACTGAGTAATGTCATCTCCCTGGCTGGCATCCGCATTTGGAGCAGAGGTTTCATCTGACCTGCTGTGCTTCAGGCACCAAGCCTGGCATTACGTGGGCTTGTCTGCTGTGTTTAGAGCTCCCAGGCACAGTCACAGATCCTCTCTTTCCTGCTCTCTGAAGCCACAGTCTCAGCTCAGCAACTGAACAAAAAGGAAAGCATGATAAAAGGAGTCTGTGTCCTCGGTTCTCTTCTCCGTGTCTATGCTTTGAAGGCAGTTTAGGAGCATCAAAATGTCCTGGTGCTGAGCCAGATTGGCAGAGGCAGGGGGAATTTTGAAAAGCAAGTTCTCTGCGATGCTCAGTTGCCTTCCGTGAGACTCTCTGGCATAAAATATCTAAAGTTATACTGGGATAACAGCCCTCTCCTATATGGAATTCATCTACCTCAATGTGGACATCCACACCCGAGTGGGCTGGGCTCCTTTGATGGAGACAAAAAGACACTTTCAGGATACTTCATTTCACCCTGAAGCCTCTGTGTAAACTGCATCACATCAGCTGCACCGAAGAAGTGCCTGTTCTCCCCATGGACTGTGAGGAGTGGTCCTGAGGGGACCAGCTCCGTGCAAGCATCTAATGGTAGTGGAGATCAGTCTCTCCTCTGTACCTAAGGCTCTCCAAGTCATGGAGAGACAATGAAATCTACAGCTCCCTCTTATTCATGATACTGTACCCACATCAGCTTGATGAATCGTCCCCCTCAAGCTTTGTTTGGGGTGTTTGTGGAAGGAGAGCTGGCAGTGCGGTGTGGCAGGGTGACAAGATGCAATGTCGCTGGCTAAGCCCTATCCTGAAGGGGGCATCCTCTGAAATCCCTCCTCGGTGGAACATCTCTCCTCCAGGCAGGTGTGTTATGGCAACTCAGCAACCCTTCTCACAGCTAAGAAAATGGTGAAAAAGGACAGAGATGCCTTCTGTTCCTCACCAGTCCCTGGGCAGTTGCATAAGCTGCCAGCAGCCTCTTGCTCCATCAGCTTTCTGCTCTCTGCTCTCCCACCGCCCAAAACCCTGCCATGTCTGGGGCTTGCTGGCTGCCGCAGCAGCAGAACAGCCCGTGGCTCCCACCCGCAAGGGCTCATCCTCGGCATTTATTCATCCATAACTCAGCTGCACTAGCATAGTGCAGGGCTAACTGCTGTCTCTCTGCAGCCAGCCCTGTGGGTTAATGCTGGTATAATAAACTCATTTTCTCCAGATTTTTCTCGGGGTGCTAAGCACAAACTCTCATCCACAGACCCATGTGAGCTGCAATTATTCAACCCTAACCCTCTCATTAAATATTCCCCAAGCTGCGCTCCATGAGGTCAGGCACAGGCAGCCAGCAGCCGGGACACAGGGCTGTGGTAAACCATAGCAGCATTTCTGGCACGGGGACAATATCCCACAATCTTGGAGAGGAAAACACAGATTATGGCTGGGCTGGGCAACGGCCAGTGAAGATAGGGGGAAATTGTAAGGACAACAGGCTGGACACACAAGTAAAGCAAAAAGGCAACTGAGTTTGCAAGGAGTGAGTCTGTGCACCAAAGGGGCTGTTCTGTACGAGCGGGGCTGAAAATGAACGTAAAGCTGTTATTAGCATTTCCCTCGGGGGAGTGATTAGGAGCCAGTGAGATGCTGTTGACAGGAATACTGTCTGCAGCGTGGAGCAGCTAATAAAAAAGATGGGTCTTGTGATCCCAGACAGAATGGGATGCTGGAGAGTCACTGATATTTTCAGCCTGGCTTTCTGAATAAATAAGGTTTTTTGCAATTGCTCTGTGTGTTTCCAAAATACTGGCAGATGGAGGCTGCTTTTGCCATTCCTCCTTCTACTGAGCATTAGACGCAGGGGCCCCGTCACCCTCTGGCTCTGCCCTCTGTGGAGACTGTCCCCACCACATTCTGCAACAGCAGCAATTTGGAGGTGACCTGGGGACAAGAGATGAGGCTGCTCCTCACTCACTTACTCCCCACTGATGCAAGTCCCCTGAGATCCCCAGGGCAGGACATGGCTGCCCATGGGTTGAGACACAGAGACCTTGAGTGATCCTGGCAGTGAGGAATGAAGGTTGCTAGTGAGGAAGACTTGCTACAGGGTTCGTTTCTGCATGACTGTGGCCAGCACCCACATCAACCTAAGGTCAGCCACCCACGGGCTTATCGGCTCGAGGGTAGGGAGGCTCTGCAGAGGGATCTGGACAGGCTGGAGCAATGGGCTGAGATTCAGTAAGGCCAAATGCCGGGTGCTGCCCTTGGGCCACAACAACCCCCAGCAGCCCTACAGGCCTGGGGAGGAGTGGCTGGAGAGCTGCCAGTCAGAGAGGGACCTGGGGGTGTTGATTGACAGCCGGCTGAACAAGAGCCAGCAGTGTGCCCAGGTGGCCAAGAAGGCCAATGGCGTCCTGGCTTGTATCAGCACTAGCGTGGCCAGCAGGGACAGGGAAGGGATCTCGCCCCTGTACTCGGCACTGGTGAGGCTGCACCTCGATGAGTGGGTTCAGTTTTGGGCCCCTCACTCCAAAAAGGCCATTGAATGACTCGAGCGTGTCCAGAGAAGGGCAACGGAGCTGGTGCAGGGTCTGGAGCACAGGTCTGATGGGGAGCGGCTGAGGGAACTGGGGGGGTTTAGTCTGG
Organism: Strix aluco; assembly: GCF_031877795.1. Classification (NCBI taxonomy): domain Eukaryota; kingdom Metazoa; phylum Chordata; class Aves; order Strigiformes; family Strigidae; genus Strix; species Strix aluco. The sequence continues at coordinate 171,521,266 of NC_133931.1, read as the reverse complement.
AGAAGAGGAGGCTGAGGGGAGACCTCATGGCCCTCTGCAACTGCCTGAAAGGAGGGTGCAGAGAGGGGGGAGGAGTCTCTTTAACCAAGTAGTGAGTGATAAGACAAGAGGGAACGGCCTCAAGTTGCGCCAGGGAAGGTTTAGACTGGATATTAGGAAGGATTTCTTTACAGAAGGGGTTGTTGGGCGTTGGAATGGGCTGCCCAGGGAGGTGGTGGAGTCCCCATCCCTGGAGGTGTTTAAGAGTCGGGTCGACATGGCGCTGAGGGATCTGGTGTAGTTGGAAACTGCCAATGCTAGGTTAAAGGTTGGACTAGATGATCTTCAAGGTCCTTTCCAACCTAGATGACTCTGTGATTCTGTGGTTCTGTAAGTCCGGTACCAACCCAGCAGTCAACAGCAAGGATAAGTTCACCTTATTCCTCAGACCTTGCTGTTTTGAAGAACACCTTGTTATTTAGCAAACTTTTCCTTTTGGGCATTTTCTGTAGCACTGAGAAGGACGTGACCTATGAGGCTAAAATGCTTCTGACTATTGAACCTCCTTGTGGACTTGTTAGAGGATCCTGTTCTTCTCTGTCTCTTGGTGGGAGCTGGTCCTCCTCATGCCAGAGAAGTTGTAAAGATATCACAACTGCCAGAGAAACAGAAAAAACACATATTTCTGTCTAGAATTTGTTTCCTGAAGACTCCTTGGACAGGGGTTGTGAGTGAACACGCCTGTTATTTAATGGGAGGAGCAAAGACTGAGGTTGTTTGGAAAGGCAGGCTTTCTCACAAGTCCTTTCCCATCATTTGCTCAGCTTGAATCATCAGTTTTTCCCAGATTCTGCAAAGTTTTCTTGCTTTTGAAAGTACAGGCTTTCCTAAGCTGTTTCAGCTCTATGCCTGAAGGAATTACAGGCAGTGATTCATCAGAGAGACAACACATCCCAAACAACTAGAAGGTCAACTACTTCTTAAGGCAAAAGTATTTTGTAGTGATTTGTAGCCATATCTGGGAAAATAGAGCGCTTACATGGCTAAAACAGGCAAATAATAGATCGAGAAGAATTTCTTGTCATCGACACTCAGTGCCCTTCTCATGGAAACATCACACGCTTTACATACCGTAACAAAATGTAACTTTTATTCCATTTTATTAGTAATGAATGTGGAATAGCCAGTTGAAGAGTTGGACTGATGTATCTTTCTCTTTTGACTAGTGTTTAATATTCTAACTACAGTTCAGATGTAACATGTACACTGAAAAATACTTACAGATTCAACTCATGCTCAAAAAATTTCTAGTACAAATACAGTTAGTACATAAAAAAATGAACAACAAACAAATAACAATCCCAAAAACTTCCAAACAGCACAGACTGGTTATGGCCTTGAGTTAAGTTCAAGTATTTCCCAGTGGAATGCAATGCAAGCAACACGGTAATTGGCTTTTACATGGGACATTCCTGGCCCTGAATGGTAAGAATAGAAATATAAGTGTGGGCACTTTATCTGACCAAGTTTAGCAAGAGAGTCAACATTTACAATTAGTTCAGCTACAAAGCTAAACCCGTCTTGTGTGTGAACAGAACTACTTAACTGTAAAAAAAAAAAAGCATTAATTTTACTACTGGCATTTCTTCTGTGGCTGATGCTGCCTGTTGTCTAATTGAAATAGCTTGAGGTTTAGTTTGTAATGGTTGTGATGGGTTTTCTGCTTGTGGTTATGCTTATTTTGTCCCTCTATCCTTTCCCTTCCCAAACTGACATGATAAAGAGGGGATTTTTGCTCCCGCCCCGAAAGGAGTTGCTCCTGCGGAGACATTAATGCACGTTGGTCGCCTTTGTGGCAGTGACTCGGTGGAAAGACTGAATATCCTAAAGGCTTTAGAGGCCAAGGAGTGGAGGGGGAAGGGGGGAAGTGAGCAACTCAGTATACGTAATAATAATAATAATAATATTAATAATAATAATAATAAAACCCCAGCTCTTATATTTCCAGGACTCTGACTCGTGCTGCCTCCTGTGTGCGGCTCAGTTAGGATCTGGGAGAAGTGGGGTCCCTCCTCCCCAGGGTCAAAGGAGTCAGTGGTGTCCTCCAGCCTGGCTGGGACCTTGCAGGCAACTTTGCGTCTCTCCCAGGCGGCCCATGACACTGGAGCAGTCCTGCCAGCAACAAGGCCACCCTTGTGCTTCTGTCTGTCCCTGTCAAAACGCTCAGAAAAAAGGGGAAAGAAAGATCAGCTCCCATTTGCAAAGCATTTTATGCAAGGAAGTATTTCAAGCCTGATAGTTAAGCGGGGATGGCTTGAAGGACGGCTGAGAGAGGGGTTACCCTGTCTCCCCGCCCAACAAGGAGGTTGTATTGATCACCCAAGAGTCTGCCCTGGCTCTAGTACTCATCAATATTGCAATTATTGACTCTCACTATGGAAAACAGAGTGTGCGTATTAAATGTGATGGTGACACCAGCCGGCAGGAGGCTGCAAATCTTCTGCAGGACTGACAGATCATTCAAAACCCCCTCGGTGCACTGGGTCTGTGGTGTGAAAATGAAAAGGCAGTTTGAAGAAGGGCAGGAAGATCCTGACTCTACAAGCACACATCTGAAGAGGGGAGCAATCCCCATGCTTGCAGAAGATGGTGTTTTGGGGAGGACCAGGGTGGCAGATGGGTGCATGAAGAGGAGCAGAGTGGGAAGGTGGCCTGAGGACCAGCACTGTCACACCGCTGGGAAGATGTGGACTGGCTGATGGTGGTTCAAAGACACCAAGGAAAACCATGCTAGAAAAGCAGCCCTTGGAGAAAGGCTGATGAGACTGGAGTTATTTAGCTTAAATCAGGCTTGAGGAGGATGAAAACAGTCTTCAAACACCCAAAAGCTTCTGCAGCCATTTAGAGGTATAAGATGTTCTTCATAGCTGCTGAGAGGAGATGACAGGGGTTTCAGCAAGGGGGTTTCGTGTTAGCCATTAAGGAAGCATTTGATGGTGTCAGGTTGGGGAGAAGATCCATGATCCTTTCCAGCCCTGTTGCTCTAAGTGTCTCTGAACCTGCAGCCATGGAGCCCAGGGATCTACTCCTGTTGGGCACTGACCAGCTATATTGTTGGGGAAGGGGGTATAGCTCAGCTGTATAAAATGGATCTAACCCTGTGCTCAGGTTCTAGCGTTTCTGGCTTAAAATCTCCCCCCTGCTCCTTTCCCCATGGTGAGGCCAGGATGGTTTCCTGAAGCAAGAGCAAGGGAGGCACATGGCCATCCCTGCATTTGGTGACTCGCTGGTGAATCTGCAGGTCAGCAGGAGTTGAGGGGCTGATCTGCGTCATCGAGAAGTGCTCAAGCCATGTCTGGGGCTGAGGGAGGTGCCGCTGGCATGGGCAGGAGAAATCCAAAATCCGGCCTCCTGCACAGCACAGCGCCTTCGGTTTGTGTGGGAAGGACAAGTTTATCCAGGGCTGTAATACTGCTGCTCATCTCAAAGGAATCAGAAAAACCCAGCAACATCCAGCCGTCGCTCTCCTCGGAATTTCCATCCTTCCCTTGGGATCGTGACTTTAAATGCACACTGTATCCCCTGGGACACAGGGCTGGCGATAAACAAAAAGTTGCATTGATGTGGAGGACAAGCTTGTGCCTCGGACAGCTGTAATTACTAGGGAGCAAATTTCCACACTGCTGTCCTCCCCAGCAGCCCTGCGCTGTGGACCTGCATGCGTTTACCTTCACGGTAGCAGCACTGCCAGCAACCAGCCCCTCCTGCATTGCCCGGTGCTGCCCAGCCCGGGAGGAGAGCACATTCCTGCACGTGGGACAAGGAGCAACAGCGCAGCTGGATATGTTTGTCTCCCCGCCACCGTGGTGTGAACTTTCTGAGCCTTTCATTCAAAATTCACGGCAGAAAGGCCATCCCTCCACACAACAGATGTGTGTTAGTCCTCACCATTGGTAGTGGTGGGATGGGCTGATGCTCCTCCTGGATGCGGTTGTCCTTTTTCAAGGCGAAGATCTGTAGCAGTGAGAGCAGGCAGCACTCCAGGCATTTTGCCAATGCCTTCAGCAGGACCAGGAACAAGCCCGACAGTGTTCCCCAAACTGTTACACAAAGCCATACTGAATATTTACACCTGAATACCTCATAGGATGTTTCTTCTCTTTCTTTTTAAACCTACTTTTCTGCTGCCAACACTGTCCTCTAATGGCATGGCACAGCTCAGTCAAGGTTCTCAGGGGCTGAAGGCCATACCCAAGTTCTCTGCCTGTTCCCAAGACTAACCAAAGGGCCCAGCCACCTGGGGACATGAGAAAGATGCCCAGCAAGAAGTCACATAGGTCCCATGGATAAGAAATACTGACACAAGGACCTGCATGTGACTTTGAGTGGCTGGCATGGCCCTGAGTGAACAGCTCGGCGCAGAGATGGTGCTGTTTTCGGTGAGGATTTACTTCTTTCATCTTAGGTTTGATCTTGAAGGCTCTGCCTGTTTGGGTCCTCCATGGTGGTGAATCAACCATTGGACTCTTGGGAGAGTCTTGGTGAGAGCATCTGCCAAGCCACAGGCATCTTGGGAACATCTCAGGGATGAGACCTGTTCTGAGACATGTCAGAGTGGAGCAGTGACTGGTTTCAGCCTCTACTGTTCATCAGGAGATGCTCCCTGTGCTCCCAGTGATAAGGTTTTCTTTCTATTTTGTGTTACTGGAGGAGTACAAAGCCACAGCCCCGCAGCTGTGTGAGAGACACAGGGTGTAACCACCCCGGCAAAGCACATCCTCAGCACTAGCAGGAGCCTTGGAACTAAGCAGCTTGGTTTTAACATGTCCCCAGATTCCTGTAGCTGCCTGAAAACCACCCTAAAAGAAAGCCAAGCTCAAAAAGCTCCCCATAAAATAGTGAAAAACTTCCTGCTACTGTCCTGGTCCTGTCCCCACTGAAACCAGATCTTCTGCTAAGCCCCCCAGCAAGTGTGTGAAACCTGCCAGTTCCCCAGGTGAGGCTGGAGGCTGGAAGCCCAAAGACTGCTCCAGGATGAGGTCAGCTGTAGTCCTGGACGAGCCGGGTTTCCCCAGGGGAGGTGGAAAGCTGTAAAATTACCAGAGGGTTGATATTACATTTATATATATCTCTCTATATTCATACACACCTGTTCATATGTGTCTATATATACGTACATGTACACACACACATCATATACACACTAGGCATAGATGTGCCGTCTGCCGCTATTTGTAAGGGTTTGATTAAACAGAAAAACAAATTTGCCAACACTGATCTTCCAATCTCTACTAATATCCAACAAATAAAGAAGTCGAAACCCTTTATGATTTTGTTTTCCTGGTTGCATAAAGGCACTTTCTGATGACATGAAGCAGCAGTTTGTTAAAAACACTGTAACTGCACCGATTCCCATCACATCTGTAGCAAGTGCTACACAGGCGCCGGTACGACACAATGTCACTGCTCATTCCTGCTGCGTAGTGTTTGATCACATTTGCTTTTTGCTTTGAAGCAGAGGAAGAAAAGACAAAAATCTTCAGCGCTGTGCTATGCTTTTAGGTCTCCCTGTGTAAGACAGCTGCTGTGTTTCTGCCCCATAACCTGATGTGGGTGCCAGCTCGTGGCTTGCAGCATCGAACAATGCTTTCGTTTCCAGACGCTCCTGCTAGAGCATCTAATGAGTCAGGCAGGACATCATCTGTAAGCGTGTCATGAAGGTTCATGCAATATGTCAGTTGTTTTCTTTTCTTACCAAGGGATCAGAAATTAATTTTGATTAAGGATACTTAGTAATTAAACACTGCCTGACCTACAGCACTCTAGCCTTGCCATGCAGGAGGGGAGCTGCTTGCTGTCAGCCTGACTTCTCTCCTAAGCCACCAGCAGCTCTGCTTCCCATCGCAGCATGTCCAGTCTCTGTTGGGGGTTCCTGTGGTGACTGAAGGGGTGGGAGATGCGGGGGGTTTGCTGTTGCTCACTGGAGGATCCCAACTGGAGAACGTATTGGAAACAGGAACAAAATGTCTTTTGTTAATGGACAGGAAGACAGCACTAAATTGATCTGAAACTCCTTTCTCTCCTGACTTCCACATAAAAATTGCGCCTGTGCCCTGTGAAATGAATGCAAGATAATACTGAAAACCAGAAACAGACCAAAATAAAAACCCCACTTATGCTGCCCTCTTTCCTTTTAGGCGAAGTTATATCCATACAGACGTCTTTCCATCTTTACTGCTTGAGCTCCCTTTCTCCAAGCAGGCCTTGGGTTTAGCACCTTGTTTCTCCTGGGCAGTGTTGGCCCTGTTCTGCTCTACCACTGTGCCTCCTGAGGCGGGACTGCTGGTTCGGGAAGGTTGTGTGTTGCCCTGGGTGCTGCTGTAGCTCTGAAATGCTATGTCTAACTGCTCCTGGGCCACTCGCAAGTGTTTGTGAAGGGTGGACAAATCTGCCGGGAGGTTCTCATCTGGGCTGGTGCACTGCTGCTCCTGAGCGACGTTAGCCAAGTTCTGCTCGTGAGCCATCAGACTGTTGGGAATCTTGGTGGACTTCTCTGATTTCACTACCAGGTTGTACTCAGGAGGGCAGGAGATGTTCTTTGGGTAGGCATAGTTGTAGGGAGGCTGCCTAAAGCTGTTGATTTTCCGGTTGCGAATAGCGTCTCGGATGGTCCCAAACCCCAGGTGAAACATCTCACACATGTTCAGCAATAAGCACAGGCAGCTCACGACGTACATCACCAGGAGGAAGATGGTCTTCTCTGTTGGCCGGGACACAAAGCAGTCCACAGTGTGAGGGCAAGGGACTCTGTTGCAGACGTAATAAGCTTCTACCTCAAAACCATAGAGTAAATACTGCCCTATCAAAAAGCAAACTTCAAACGAAGCTCTGGTAAGTAGCTGGAAGACATAGATTTTCATCAGTCCTTCTTGCTGGATGCGCCTCCTCCCATCATGCTTTTGTTGCTCTTTGCTCTTGGGCTTGGCTTTGGCTTTCTCACGTTCTGCTGTGTCGTCAGAGATCATGGGCTCCTCTTCGTCAGCCTCCATCGGGTCCTCCATGTTGCGCACTGCCTGCCAGTTCAAAGCAAACTGCTTCTTCTTCTTGAATCCCTTGAACTTCTTCTCCTCCTCCGCTGACCGCGCAATCCTGTGGATGGCATAGCCCAGGTACATGACCGAAGGGGTGGATATCATGATGATCTGGAACACCCAGAACCTGACGTGTGACAGCGGTGCGAAGGCATCGTAACAGACGTTGTCACAGCCGGGCTGCTTGGTGTTACAGGTGAACTTGCTCTGCTCATCGGAGTAGATGGACTCCCCCCCCACTGCTGTCAAGACAATGCGGAAGACGATGAGCACAGTGAGCCAGACCTTCCCCACGAAGGTGGAGTGATTGTGAATCTCTTCTAGCAGGCGGGTTAGAAAGCTCCAGCTCATGTTGGTCATAAGGGCTACTCAGTTAGAACCTGCAGAAAGAGGAGGAAATAAAAAACAGAGTTGTAAGTTAATATCTGTGGCTGCAGTCAGTGATACAGCTGTGACATTAGCACATCTGTGACAGATGAAGTCCTTTTATCTCTAAGAGGCACCCTTCACTGCTGCAGCCCATCTCCCCAGGACTGTGGGGGACCACCATGACATGTGACTAAAAGTGAATGCAAGGCACCACGGAAGCCACCTAGGCACAAAAAGGTGCTTAACTTGTGATCATCTCTTGCTTGCATGCCATGGGTTCAAGCGCCTGAGCTGAAAGCAGGAGTAGAGGATGCTGCCCACATTACAGAGACTTGTACTGCTGAAATATCTTTTATTAGCAAACCCAGAAAAATGCAAAGAATCAGCAGAAGAATGGGAATATTTATGTTTACAGGCTGATGGCCCTTTTAAGTTCCTTTTGAAAAAACATAACAAAACAAAACAAATGTTTAATCAAATGCAGACTCTTTTAAAAATAAACCTTGAAGAGCCTTCAGAGCAAATCATGCATTTATTAGCAGACCTGGACAGCTGGGGAGGAAGAGCTTGTAATAACCATTTTGTGTTTAGCTTAACTTGCAATGGGGCCCCAGCCCGAGCTCCATGGGCGACCCCAGGCAGCATTAAAGGCAGGCAGCAATTTTACTGCTTGACTGGCAGCAACCCTGACAGATACCTGGAGATGAAAGCAATAGGGAAAGCACTTAGGCCCAAAGAGCACTGTGGCAGGGGACAGCAGTGCTCTCACTCCAGGGAAGCAGAGGATGGGGTCATCCCTTCTGCTCCCTGGCATCCCTCCTCCGAATCATCCTCATGCTCAACATGGAGTTTACGCACTTTGTTTGCACACAGACATCTGATGGCAGGCAGTAAATTAGGTGTCTGCAAGCCCAATCCCACCCATAAACTGATGCCTACGATTGCACCCAGAAGCAAAGAGTGGATGTGTTGGTGGCAGATGTAGGAGCCAAGCACATGAGCATGGACACAAGTGAGTTAGTCCAGAGTAGCACATGGCAGCAGTGAGTTATGGCTCAGCAATAGCTGCCCCAGCACAGGCTACTCCCCTGTGATCCTCCACAGTCAAGCAGAGGGGGAGAAAGGAGCTGTTGTTCATACGCTGAAAGAGTAGCTGAAAGAGTATGGACATCAAGCCTGCCCCTCTGTGCTGGGTCAGCATGGCTGAGTGGAGGGAGAATGCCATGAGACATAAGCCTAGTCCTAACCTGGCTTTGCACCACTTTTATATGGAGACACAGAATTAGGTCCTAGGGTTTCCATGGCATAAGCCAGGCTTTAGGCCCATCACCCATGCCAGGCGCAGGATGGGAGCAGCCAGCAGCCACAGCCCCATGCAGGAGCAAGAAGGGAAACGTGCCTTGCTCCGTTCTCCATGTCGAGCCTTTCTGGAATGCGATTTTGCTCATGCTGCCTCTTAGGACAGGAGCCAAACAGCACTGGTTTGCTCAGCCCTTGTCTTCACGCTGCCCTGGGAGGTAGCAGCGTGCGCCGAGGCTCAAGATGCAGTGAAATTCTTCCGCTGTTGAGGGCTCTCGAGAGCAAACAGATGGAATTTTCTAACCCTGCTATTTCCAGATCAAACAAATCCTCTGCGAACCCAAACCCTCAAGTCTTCACACACCAGACCAAGACTGTGGGAGCACTCTGCAGATGGTGTTATTCTTGTCCTGTAGCTGGAGAAACTGAGGCAGAAAGCAGAGAAACAGCTCACTCCAGGCTGGGTAATAAGACAGAAGAAGAGGTGGGGAAGTCCTCCTCTCTGCCCTCAACTGGGTGAAGAACCCAGCCCTCAAAGCTGCTGGGACCAGAATCCCCATCTCCTGCTCCAAAAGGGATGCCTTGGACCCAGTGGTCACTACAGAAATGCTGCTGCAGATAGGACAATTCAGCCACTGCAGAACAATGTGGAAAACAATCCCCACAGAGCTACTCTTTATTTATTGAGAAATTTGGGTTTATGCAGGTGCGAGATCAGAAATTCCTTTTGCCTCTTTACACTCAGTGGTTACACTTTGAAGTGTCTTTAACCCTTCCCCTGATTTGTGTCCCCATTCAGATATGGGCAAAATGGTGTGTTAGAAGATTTGCAGGATTAATCTGGGCACTCAGCCAGGCTCCAGCTGATGGGGGGCTGGGAAGGGAGGACCCCGCTGGGTGCAGCACTGTGGGACATGGGGCATCCATCTCTGGAGCACATGGGTCTGACCGAGGCAGGGCTGGGGCTTGGATCACATCAGCCCCGGCTTGGCTGGCCCCATGCGGGTGTCCAGCCATGACCAGATTCGCTGCAAGCCTCAACTTGTTCTAAAACACAGATTTCAAACTGTGGAGCAGTTCATTTATAATTTCAGTGCTCACCTAAAGGGTTTATGAGCTCTACACCGAGGATAATTTACCATTTTGCAAGTGTTACTCAAGGACACATTTCCCAAAGCTCAGACTTGCCTCCCAACATCCATTTGCTGGGGCAGGGAGCATCTGACCAAGGTAATGATGGGTTTTGGAGTAAATATTCAAGTTTTGATCTAATATTATTCAGGGTTATTAGCAAAGCACCCACCGTCTCCTCTGGAGACATATTTTAGAAGGGAGCACCTGATAGCATTGGTTCAAAACACTCACAAACCTGGGTCAAGGAAAAGGAAAGAAATTGCAAAATAACAGAAGTGGTGGGGGTTGTTGCTTTGTGAAAACCACCTCTGGTCACCAGCCACCAGCCTGAGCTATTGGTCCTGCCATCAACACTGCGGCTCGGCCCTCCGTGCACATCTGGATCTTCAGGAACAACTGTGGGAAACAGCCTCGAGCTGTTTCTGCACCCCTGGGACCCCGCTGTTGCCTCTGTCTATGATCACACCTTGACATCACACTCCCGTGTGTCCACCCACTCTCCTGGCACTGTATTTGAGAGCAGGAGCTGAAGGAAATGAGTTTAAAAACCCTCCTACGATCAGTTCAGTTAAACTTCCAGTGCTTTTTGCGACTCACTGACTAGAAAGACTATGCTAAGAGATTTCAATGCTTCTAATTGCTTGGAGGGGGTTAGTACACCATTATATTTTGGAATTAATTATAAGGCAAGTAAGCTTCCAAGGAAGGATTTGTTTACATCGCTTTTGCTGATGAATAGGACGGTACTAGGAAAAGACTGTGTCTCACAGAAAGTGGATTTTTGAAAAGCACAGAAAGTGGCTTTTTGCATCTTCTGTGTGCTTCAGACCTAATTCCTCCATGCAGTGGGAAAGTTACACAGTCCTGCTCCATGGGGAAAAAAAGTCGGTGTGGATCTGCATCAGGTAGATGGATTAGATTAGGTGGTTCATGTAGCTAAATTACCTGCCAGAGAGATCCCATGAGAGGAGCCACCCTCCCTCTGGCTTTGAAATCCATTCAGTCATCTACCTTCACGTGTCACCTCCAGACTAGCTGACACGCAGTGTATGAAATGCACACAGGGTACAAGTTTCACTTCAAAACAGCTACAAAGGAGGAGTTGGACCAGCAGCAGTAGTGAAAATTGTGTGTAGCCAGGTACAGGAACGAGCTGTTGGCTCCACATTCTCATCACAGTTACTTCCTGAAACCCGCGATCACAAGCACAACTGTTGGACCTGGGAAAGCCGTAAAACCTGAGTCTAAAATAAGCAGAAGAAGGAAAAAAATGAATAATAATTAAAAAAAAAAATCTGTGCTAGCTGGATGTCTTTCCTTTCTGCATGGTTCCTACACCGTTAAGCTGCAGGGAAAACAATGGGGAAAAAATCTACTTACAGAGACATGGTGCTTCTCGCGGCGGCTTTCCCTCCTCCGCTGACATTCCTGTGCCTCCAGCCCTCCGCCTTTCCCTAGATAAACCCCCGCCGCCTCGGTCCAGCCATGCCCCAGCGGTTGGAAACCGGAGCTCAAGGAAGTATTTAACGGGATGTCAGACCCCGCCTCTGCCGTGGCCGGGCACCCACCGCCGGGAGGTCCCACCGCTGCCCCTGGCCCCTCTTCCCCTCACCGAGCCTTGGCAGAAGGAGAGAAGGTGCTGTATATGTATATATATATATACCGGGAAAGAAAGGGGCATCAGTTTTAAATCCAAACAAGCTGCCGGGTCTGGTTTTAGGAACGCTGCCTGGAATTTCGCTGCTGAGCTCTTGAGCCAGTTGGAAGTAAATTAATAGCATCAGTTAGTGGCACTGGTGACGGATTTGTAACACAGAGAGCATGACTAATAGGGAACATGTGGAAAACACATTTTGGCAAAACCTCCTTGGTTGCTGGGGGAAAAAAAAAATAGTAAAAAAAGGAGGCAAGGCTCACTAGTGAGAAGAACGGCTCTGAAGCTCCTGCTTTGCTGCACCCCCAGGCAAGGCTTTCTCTGAAAGAAGTGGTGCACCGCTCTCCAGGCTGGGGCATGGGAGCAGAGAGCAGATGAAGGACGGGGAAGGTGTTTTGAGCACACACAGAGACTTTTTGGCTTCTTTGCAGAGGGAAGAAGCAACAAGAAGTATGGGAATGTACATGAAGCCTAAGGTAAGTGGAGAAGAAATTCTCCATCTACATAGTCCAAGGATCCCCTTCTCATCCCTGCTCCGCTCCTGGGGAGCCCTGTCATTGTCACTCCAGTGGGACCAGGGCTCCAGGTAGACGCTGAGATGGAAAAGGAGAGTTAAGGCAGAAAGTGTCCCCAAGGGCCAGTGAGGAGGAGAAGGGAAGAAGCGACAGCAGCAGCAAAGAAGTCACAAAAAGGATCAGGCCCAGTCTTTGAGGGGAGAAAGCAGAGGAAGATGTACATTTTGATCAAGGGGGATGTTTGAAACAATATGGTTTATCGGGAACTTTCATCTGTGGTCCTGACAAAGGAGGATATTCCTTCTGCTGTCAGACCTCTGGTTTCCCAAAGAGCCTGAAGGGACACGGAGGGGCAATTCCTGCTTGCTGGAGCATCTCGCACCAATGCTCTTGCAAGCAGCAGCATCTCCTGCACCGCTCCATGCTGGCCAACGCTTCGACCTGACTGCTGAAAGTTGCTGTGCGAGAGCCCAGGAGCACGTGAGCCTCTGCTGACGCCAGAGCTTGGCTGTGTGGCACAACCCCATTACATCTAATGGGGTCTCCAGGGGTGCTAGCATTTCTGGACGTATTGCAGTAATTTTTCTGAAGGTTTTAAGTTATAAACTGCTTATACACAGTGATAAGTGAATGCTCTGTTCGGAAGTAGCCATCTATGATAGGCAAGTGGAAAAGCCCTATCAGCTGAGTTAGGCGTAAGGATGAACACACCCTTGGGGGAATATGCCACACTAGGGAAACCAGGTTTTGGGAGGCATTTTGGGGGAATAAGCCTCTAAAGAAGCTAAATTATCACAACCCTGGCTGCATGCTTCAACTTAAGCACATAGCACACCAACAAAGCTTGCCCTCTCAAAGGACATGGGGAGATAGGGAGCTTGTTTCAGAGGAGAGCACCAGGGCTGGAGATCTCCTCCAGCAACACTCCAACCTCCCTGGAGATCTCCCATCAGGACCCGTCTGAGGAGGAGAAAATGTGCATTTAGCCACGGCCACATTCCCCATGCATGTTCCTGGTGTTAGGTTTGGCCTCCAGCACGCTGGGGCACTGACCTCCTTGCCTGCATGGTCCTGCAAGTCTGAGGACACCTTGGGTCACCTTGTGGTCACCTCTGCAGGGGCCACCATGTGGTCCTTGGGTGTGTCACCCCTCAGGCGGGGACCCCACAGCACATGTCACACCATCTACTTCTGAAAGACAAGTCCTCTGAGATCCATCAGACCTGAGGGATGGCCACCAAGATCTCATTCCCATCAAAGAACTGGTGAAACTTCCACCCACTCCAGCCGGTGCAGGATGGAGCTGCGGAGAAGTATTATTAGTTATTTAAAAATAACTGGCTGAGAACAGCTTCCAGGCTCTGCAGGGCTGTGGGCAGCAATGGAGATAAAAGGCAGCTCAGCATGGTCCCTGTCCCATGAGTCATGCAGCCTTTCCAGGCCCTTTGCTTTCTAACCATGTGGGTTATTTATACACACAGCAATCTCATCTGGTGGAAGTTTTTTTGGGGCATCCATGCTTCAGGCGAGCCACGAAACATCTGCTTCTGTTCCAGCCTCCTGCCCAGCAGATCCAGCCATCACACTGGAAGGAATCGAGTGGTTCCCATCACCAAACCATCACCCACGGGCCAAACCATTGCCCAGGAAGGAAGGAAGGGAAGGAAGCAGAGGGCTGGAGGCAGAGCCAGACCCATGCATTTTCTCCTGCATGCTTTAGCTGGGTTTTCACCATCCAAACAGGTTGTGTGAAAGCCAAAACCTTTACTATATGGGTAATAACAGAGGACGGCAGGGGTATGTACACAGTTATAAACAGTTAGTGTTTTATTCTTCCCAAGGAGACAGTGGAGAGCAAACGGAGCTTTTCTAGCCACGAGTGAATGTACAGGCTAAAACAGTAATAGGCACCTTTTGACTCCCTTCCCATCCCTAATGATAATGAGACCTGGTATAATATCTCCCTGCTCTGTCAGTGATAAGCAGCAACCATAATTATCCACTCTGGCCACAAATCTAGGAAGCCCTGTACTGTATCGCACTGAGAGTTCATTTTCTTCTCTAATTTTCACCTTTTGAATTTTCATCAGATCTGCTTTAAAACTAAATGAAATGAAGAAATGCATCTTTGTTCAAATGATAAGCCCACTTCTTCAAACAAGACCCAGGAAGCAACATCACTGTGTTGAGACAAATGTCACAAAATTCCAATAAATTAAGAGTATCAATTTTTTACCTTACTTGTTGGATTTGGGCTTAGGAGACTACAGAATTTCATGTCTAAGAAGCAAAAATGTTTGAGTATCACAAATGAGGACAAAGACTGAAGCAGCAGTTTTAATTCCTATCCTTTCTTCTTTGACTAATTTCACTAACCTTTTTTCTCTGACCTTTGGATGTGGGATGCGGGACACATCTTCTGCCTTGGTGGCTGTGGGTGCGATCTGCTCTGAAAGAGGTTTTTGATGGAAAGGGTGGCAAAGGCACTGCCGGAAAGGAAATACTTGACTTGGAAAATATTCTCCCCGCTTTTGCATAGTCTTAAAGTCCGCTGCAGAACTGCTGAATTTTGTTATTATTCTTATTAGTCAGTAATTTGGTGGCAGTTAGAGAGAAAAAAGGATCTGGGGGATTACAGCCAGTGAACGATAGAATCACAGAAAGGCACGCTGAGGTCTTATCTTTGCAAGCGAAGGTGGCACTTTAAAACATTGCAGCTACACAGAAAAAGAGGCAGTTTTTCATTTCATTAGTGTCTCTAGTGTGACTGGACTGCTACTTGCAGCCCCATGCCTTTTAGCGGAGCACCACAGTTCTGGGAAGGGCTTTAAATGGAGATTTTTTTCCCCAGACGTAAAGATGTGCTTCAGGGAGTGACAACCTCCTTTCTCAATGCGGCCTCCTTTCCTCCAATCCGCCTTGTCCTGATGCTGTCCTTGCTGTTTTCAGAGCTGCTGGTCTCTGAGCACACAGGTGTGGGGAGGTTGATGGGTTTGGAAGAGGACTTGGGCTCATTTTTGACAAGTTCGGTTCAAGTCAGCATTGCAACTTTGACATTTCTAATGGCTCATCCCCTGGTTGATAGGACCAGGTAAACCAAGTACTTCAGAGAGGTCCAAGAGTGCATCTCACTGGGGCATCTTCAAGGCTGCCTTCCATTTCCTGATGGGAATGAGGCCACCAGCACCCACTGGAGCTCCTTCTTCATACCTGGATTCTCCAGAGCCTTCAGCAACACAAGGACCCAAGTTGTGTCCTGCTGGCTGGGCTGGGGACTTCTGCTGGGACACAGAGCCATGTCTCTTGTGTTAAGGTGCTTTGGGACAGGACAGCCCCTTCCAGCAAGGGCAGAAGCAACATCCTGGGATAGGACTTGGGTTTATGGGTGGAAGGGCCGCACCTTGGGACAGTTCCTGTTCCCAGCCACAGAAACAGCCCGTTTGCTCACGAAACAGTAACTGAACCAACAACCCTGTTTGTGGCTGATGGTATCAGAGTCAACTGTGGATATCCCAGGGGCCTGTTCAGGAACTGCAAAGAAGAGACAGGAGGGAGCAGGTTGGAATGGCTGCAGTGCCGCTCAACTCAACCACCCCGGGCCAAGGGCCTCCAGGCTCCCTTTCAGTCCCACCACGCTCCACAGCTTAACGCAGAAAGAGATCTCAGTTGTGCAAACTTCCCTGCTTCACCCAGAGCTTTGGGCATCCTCCCAAGATCTAGGACTAATCAGGGCTCACATCGTAAGAACTCAGCCAAAACCTTAACTCTCTTTAAAAAAAAAATTTACAGGCGGCAGAAAAGGCTGTGTCAGTGTCTGTTGCTAAAATCTGCTTCACTGCAAACCTCTGTGCGGACTTTTCAGGACAGTGGTGATGACAACTCCAGCACAAATGCGTCATTTGAATGACAGAGAGACAAGGTCTCTACCTATTCATCATTAGGTTGATTCTTTTTTCTGCATCCAGCTTTGCTTGTTGGATGAACTCAAGAAGATTTTGATCTGGATCAGGACGTTGTGGTTGGTCTCTGGCTCTTGCAAGGACCAAATGGAGAAAATCTCGTCTCACACATTTTTCTAAAGCTCGTGGGGGATTGTGGCTGCTTAGTGTAAGGATGCTTGAAAACGAGGTGAAGGCTGATTTCTTTCATGCACTTTGAAATATAAACTCTGGCTCTGAATTGCCATGACATTTGGACCACGGTTGTGCCTCAGCTAGCCCAGAAGATAAGTCAGAAAACAGAGTTTCTGTTAAGTTTGCATTAGTTTGTGATTGGATCAAAAAAACAAGGCCAGTAGCAGAATGAATAATATTTCTGCTGAAAAACAGTGAAATGTTTTCTTTGGATATCACTGACTGAAAGGTAAAAGCACTTCACTTTGAAAATGACAAAAAAACCCCAACCCTGATATGGTTAAATAACCGTAAGATTTAAATTTCAAAGTACAAAAGCCCATAGGAAGCATTTAAACCTGGGCTGGAGAGTAGAAGTGATTTATTCCAGCCCTTCCCAGCTGAAAATCTCACTGTGATGGACACATTCTGGAGATAAATTTCAGTGTTGACAAAACCACGTATTTTTTTCTGATGGGAACCTTTCTGCTGAAGTTTTCAAGGCTGGCAAGATAACACGGGCTGACATACTGAAAGGTGGCAAGAAAGGCCTCGTGGAGAGCCCCGGGGACGTGGCTCAGCAAAGCCCTTTTATAGCATTTTTTCCCTGCGTCTGTTCCTGCTCCAAAGAAAGCATCTGCCTCAATAGTCAGAGGTCAGATTGAGCAATTATTCCCTTCTCTATTTGTTTCCCTTTCCTGAAGTAGCTGGAGAAGCAATGGGAATATAAAGGCCATCTCCAGCCACACCTGCTGGGGTCATACCTGGCGTTAGTGCTACCCGTGTCTCTCCTGCAGACCCATCGCAGGTCCCCGAGCTCTCATAACAGGAAGCAATAAACTTTCCAGCCGGTGTTGCCAGCCCTGGCTGGCCTGCAGCACAACCCTGTGAAGCCAAGCCAGGCTTGACTTGCTGTAGACCTTCCTGAACTTGTACAAAAGAGTGAAAAAAAAAAAAAAAAATCAATAAAAATCAGAGGAAATCCATCCTCTGGCGAAAACGATCGTGCAAAAGTTCATAGCACATTGCCTCCCCCTGCCACTGCCCCCACAGCTGCTCCTCCATCGGCAGTTCACCGGGCAGCGGCGCGTTAACGCGGACGGGGCAGAGGAAGGAGGTCAGGGTGCATGGGAAAGATTAGAGAACGCTGGAAAAAAAAGTCAAACAGCCACATTTTTGGCTGCTCCAGAAAGGTGTGAGGGTTTTTTTTTTTTTCCCTTTTTCCCTAACACCTGTGGATGGGCAGAGATGATGTATCAGGAGGAAGCTTGGAAGAACCCCAGGAAAAGAAGACAGGAGTGAGGGGAGCGGGAACAGAGGTTGGAAGCTCGGCCATGGCTTCTGGGCTCCATTCAAGAGCTGGGTGATGCCCCTGACTCAGGCCAAGCAGCCAAGAGGAACGTTTTCCCCTCCTTTTCAGCTGTGTGAAAACCATATTCACAGTGTCAGTGTGGGGAGAGGCCAGGGATGGGAGCAGCCAGCAAGTCTGCATAAGGACAAACATCTTAGACACAGCTTGAGGGTAAAGACAGCAAAACCAAAGTGAAGGTGGAGCGGTTGTGTCCCCTGGGGATCACACAAGCAAAGCAGGACATGCTCAACACCTCCCCCGGCTTTCCTCACCAAACCCCTCTTGCAAATACCTGCGAATACACACAGATTTTTGTTTTCTTGTGGAAGATGCTTTGCAGCTGCACAGAGAGGCTGCTGACTGAGAGTCTGATTCTATGGTTTTTTTGCAGCAGTTCCAATGAGAAAAATGATGGTGTCATCTCTGTCATCACACGCCTTATCTGTCAGACATAGGGACAGCCACCACAACACCCGGGACAACCAGTACACGCCTGGCCAAGATGGTGATTTTCAACCAGCCCCACTACACATAGCAACCCTCAGGATGGGCTCTTCCACCAGGATTTAAAACAGGTTTGTATGGGTTGGAGCAACCCAGGGAGACCCTGCCACTGCCCTTGGCCCTGGCTGAAGGGCGCTTTTTCCCCTAGTAGAGGACAGTGTGACCCACCACAAACCACGGCTCCCTTTGCCAAAGACTCAGCTCTATAGGTTCAACCTTGATCCTGGGCTGACATCCACCTGCCCAAACCACAGTGCAATAGAGGAGGAGGCTCCGGATTGGGGATTTGGTGGATATTTCTTTCACCCCTTGGAGTGCAGGAGAAGCCCAGCATTAGAATTGCATCCAAAGTTATCTTCATTTCTTTACCACCCCAAAAATATCTGTAATTTGCCAACCAAAGTGCAGGTTAGAGGAACCGTGTCTCAACCCTAACAAGGACAGGAGCTTGCAGCGAGCAAGCGCCCCACAGCTGGATGCAGGAACGGACCCACAGGATCCGGCCCAGGTATCTGAATCAGGCCCATGCTCTGCCTGGTTCTCACGATGCTCCCAGCCTTGGCCAGACACTGTGACTGCTAAGTGACTGCCCTGTCCTACACTGTCCTTGGAGCAGAACTCACGCCTTACTGCTTTAAACAACCATGTGGTTAAAGACCATGGGTGGGTGATTTGGAAGAACTGCTATGCTTGTGAGCAGATTTAAGGTCCATTTGCATCTGTTCCGGGTGCTGAGTCCCACTCTGCGCTCTGCTCTACCAAGAACGTAATGCTGATCTCCTAAACCCATCACCCAGCGCCTCAGCAAGTGGCCTGCTTGCAGCAGCTGAGGTAAAGCTCAGGGAGCAGGACTTGTAAGATAAAACTTAAAATCTTATCTGAACCAGGACATCTAAGACACCAAATCTCTCTGAAGATCCCAATGCTAACTGCTGGAGCATCTATTCCCCACTCTTTTGGCTTTGGAGGAGCCTCTGACTTGCCAGGTCAGATAGAGCCATAACAGTGAGGTGACCCAGGTGTTGTGAAATGGTGAAAAGGGCTGGGCACGGCTGCCAGATCCTTCCCTCCACCATATAAACCCATCCCTGCTCCTCCCCAAATAAACTGTGCTGCACACCTGCCACCCCAAATGACCAAAATGTCCTCCTGAGCTCAGCCCTGGCTACCTGGACGCCAGACTCCTCCTCACGGTAAAAAAATCCAACATTAACTGAACAAGGATACTGAGGACAAGAAAGCAAATGGCAAAGCAAAAATACCAGACACTTGGATGTGACGTTATGGCCCATTTTTCCATTATTAATAATATCTAAACATAGTTAAAAGGGAAGAGAGAGAGCCTCGAATGTGATAAATGAGGAAACAAACAGGTTGGACATGCTCTTGCCAACTGTTCTTAGATAACAGACAAAACAGAAAATAAAGAAAAAAAGGAAACGTTATTACTACAAGTGCTTTCCTATTCTTCTGGCTGGGTTCCCAGCATGACTGGAGCAGGTTTCTACTCTGCTCACACAGACTTATTGTTACACCAGTATCACCAGTAAATATTTAAATAACCACTTATGTAATTATACACAGAGATAATTATACAATCATGTTTAAATGCAGAGAAGAAGAAGATGAGAGAGAAATGCCCGAAGGAGTGCCCGGTGCCGGGCGAGCGGTACAGTACCTTCCCCGGGAGCCCTGGGGATGGGAGCATCCACGAAGGCTGGCCAGTCTGATCTGAAGGCGGACGCGGGGTGGGAAAGGGATGGGAGCCTTCCTGGATGTGTTTACATAGGTGGTCCCCCACCCGCTGACGCCAGAGAGGTCAGCTCATGCCTCACATCTGGACGCCACCGGGTCCCCCGTGCCAAGAAGGTAGACCTCTTGTCTTTTCGTTCCCCAAGCTTGCAGGACTGGACGGGTGTTGAATCAGTGTTCCTCCTTCCTCTCCAGAGGTGGATCGTGGGGTGGAGAAGGTGCCCTTAGGCTGGCATCCAGGTGGGAATGAAGCCAGTCACCCCTGGCCCTGGGCCATGCTGATGCTCCGATCAAAGGCTGACTGAGATCTGCAGCGCCAGAGGTCCAAGCCCTTGGGTATCCAAGGGGGTGCTGGCAGCACCTCCTCCACCCACTCCACCACTGGGCACGAGCACAGCCCTGCCTGTCTGCTGTGCTGGACATCCAGCTATCCAAAACCTACACCAGCACCACCAAACCCCATACCAGCACCACCAAACCCTACACAAACACCACCAGACCTTACACCAGCACCACCAATACTAAACCCTACACAACTTCTAACAAACCCTACACCAGCGTGACCAAGTCCCACACCACCACCACCAAACCCCACAGCACCCCCAGCCCACGATGTTCCTAGGTTGGGACCATGGGCCTGAGGGTTTGCCATAGTCTAATCATGCCCCACGTATGGGGCTAAGGGAGACACACCCCCAAACCTTGCTGCCTGCCCCTCCTACCAAAGGATGGAATGAGCTGGACCCTGCTACCCAGTTGCCTTCACCCCACGCAGTGCCAGGTGGGAAGGAGCCAGGAGAGCTGGGCTGCAGCCAGATGCTCTCAGAGGACCATCATGGGATGATGGCACCTTCCTTGCTGCAGCATTGCCCTCCCAGACACAGGACCCACTGCGTGACCCCCACCGCAGGAGAGCAGAATCTCTTATGGCCTCAATCCTTAATGAACACACAGGGATGTGCAGGTCGTTGGTCCTGAGGTGGACAGTCACACTCGCTGTCCCTCGGGAAGCCAGCAGACGGTTGTGCTTCAACGTGAGTGTGCATGCTGCTTTGAAACAGGTTGCTCCGGGGAGCGAGCAGCAATAAAAAGCTGGAGAGAAGAAAGGGTAATACCAAATCCAGCTGTGAAAACAAAGATTAAAACCCTCTGAGACTACAACCTCCCTTGGCCAACATGCGGGAAACAACACGCCAACATTAATTCCTCTCCCCATGACCATCCCACAGATATTGTTTCATGAATGAGCATGTTGAGTCGGAAGGGGAAGGGGCGGCGATGCAGGAGGAGGAGGCAGACAGCCCTTCCACGCCTTTTACACAGGGGAACCTCTGCAGTTCATGGAGGGGCAGGGCCGTGGGGCTGAGCCAACAACACTTCAGTGCTCAGAGCAGCTAGATGAGGTTTTTCTCTCTGCTTATACAACAGGCTGATCCTGAAGGATGAGATATTCCCAAGAGAGCACCAGGCAGATGGGTGCAGGTTTTGCTAGAGAAGTGAGCAGCGTGAGTGCATGCTACCCTGTTCACACCAAACCCTCCACCACATCCGCTGGGATGTGGTGGCAGGTGCCCCTGACATCACTGGGGCTTGCACAGAGGGGTCAAGCACCCCCACACCAGGTACCTGGGTGGTTCCCAAGCAGGGATGCATGAAGCTGCACTGTGAGGCTGAGGATGGGACACAGAGGATGCTACAGTCACAGTTTAATCCAGAATAATGCTAAAATCTCACCATGACATGCAGCAAGCCCTTTCCTAGTCTCCCAGTCCTGTGCTCACATTTCTTTTCCTCCATGCTCTCTGCCAGCCCAGAGCCAGTTCAGCCTCATCTGCTAATCTGAACGTTGCTAAGTTGAAAGAGGATGGACAATGCCACAGAAAGAGGGTGCAAAAGAAAAAAAAACCCTGGTCCTCCTTCACTTGGCGATAAATAGCCCTTAGAAATGCCAAGTCAAGGTTCCTGACCTACTATTGGGACACGTCTAGGTTTGCTGCTGGTTAACTGAGGTCCATCCTCTGCTGCAGCTCTGATGGTGGTCACTGGCTGGGCACCCAGCCCACCACATTTCAATATTCCAGGAAACCCCCTGGAAATTTTCTGGAGTGAATAGCCGCCATCAGTGACCTGTCCGTTACCAGAAGCTGGGGAAAGAAGATGAAGATGTGGGAGGTTTTTCTTGAAAATTCACTCTTTCTACCTCTGGTTCTTTCCCTCCCTTCCTCTCCAAGGCATCCTCCCTTTAGCTTCCAGACAGAAATAAATAAGAAACCACAACACCATCTGTGTTTCTGAGAAAGATTAAGAAGCAACAACTTAAGGGACATGAACCAAAAACCCAAATTATGTTCTGCAGCATTGCTGTAAAATGGGTTGGTTTGCACACAGATGGACAAGGCAGAGCCCTGTGGGCTGTGTGTGTGCAGCCATGAGGAGCTGGAGCCAGAGAAGCAGAGATGAATACAGAGCCTGTGAGCTTCCTTACATCCTTTGAAAGCAGATCTTCACCCATCGTCATCTTTCTCCCTGGCTGCTTTTTGGGTCCCTACTGCCCTCAAAGCCTGGGAACCTTCATCTTCATCCTCTGGAGCCCATGTCAGTGCTGCTCGGCTAACTCTCTGCTGTCTCTAGGGTGACTCCAGGCAGAAATGAGCAGGGTGTCCCTGTTTCCACCTCTCCCAAAGGCAACAGCACAAGGGAGATATGTTTTTGCCTTCTCTCAAGTAGTAAATCCTGCAAACCATGAGCCCCGATCACTAGCACCAGACACAGCCCTGTGATGGAGGCTGGCCGAGACATGACGAGGGAAGGGGCTTGCCTGGTGGGACATAATATCCAAAGCAAGCCCTGGAGGTGCCACAGAGGGTCTCTCCAATGGCATTGCCAACCTGTTCCATGTAGACTTGACCCCAACCAACTACATCATTGCCTCCTGCTTAGATGTGTCTCTTCTGCCCACACCCTTGACAAAATGTCATTGTATTGCCCTGCCATGATCCCAGGCTCCCCTTTGCATCCATCACCACTGGTTTTATCTATGCTGCTGGCTCCAAAAATGAGCAGGCCTGCTCCTGGCACACCTAATGTCACATCTCACAGAATCATCTGGGTTGGAAAAGAGCTTGAAGCTCCTCCAGTCCAACCATGAACCTCACCCTGACCGTTCCCAACTCCACCAGATCCCTCAGCGCTGGGTCAACCCAACTCTTCAACCCCTCCAGGGATGGGGACTCCCCCCCTACCCTGGGCAGCCCATTCCAACGCCCAACAACCCCTTCTGCAAAGAAATCCTTCCTAAGAGCCAGTCTGACCCTGCCCTGGCACAGCTTGAGGCCATTCCCTCTTGGCCTGCCGCTGGTTCCTTGGCTCAAGAGACTCATCCCCCCTCTCTGCACCCTCCATTCAGGCAGTTGTAGAGGGCCATGAGGTCTCCCCTCAGCCTCCTCTTCTCCAGACTAAACCCCCCCCGTTCCCTCAGCCGCTCCCCATCAGACCTGTGCTCCAGACCCTGCACCAGCTCCGTTGCCCTTCTCTGGACACGCTCGAGTCATTCAATGGCCTTTTTGGAGTGAGGGGCCCAAAACTGAACCCACTCATCGAGGGGCGGCCTCACCAGTGCCGAGTCCAGGGGTCAGATCCCTTCCCTGTCCCTGCTGGCCATGCTATTGCTGACACAAGCCAGGATACTGTTGGCCTTCTTGGCCACCTGGGCACACTGCTGGATCATGGCATCTCATCACCTTCAGGGCTGCAGATCCAGACCCCAGACAGCCCTTGCTCTGCTGCTGTCCATTCGAAGATCCTCACTCCATCCTCATTTCAAAAATTCAGCTGACCAAGTGGGTTTTCTCCTTTGGCTGGAGCCCTTCTTTTCTGCACTTGATTTAATTGTCCAGTTGTAAAAGCCAAGAATTTCCAAAACCTGGCAGAAAATTAAAGAATCAGTGCAGGAGCAAAACTACCCCTGCCTTGGAGAATGGCGCTTTTGTTTCCTGCCAGCCATCCTCTTTCAGGCACTGAGAGCAAAAACTTCAAGCCTTTCCAACCACTAAATCACCCCACTGGACGCGTAATGGGGGCAGCTGAACTACACCTAGTTCCACCTATTGAAATGATGGCAACAGTCTCCATCCCACAGGAACTGACCCCTTTACCATCACCGATGCTGGTGGAAGTGCTGATGACATATGAATGTTAGCGACCGTTATTAATTTCCAGTGGTGTTTACTGAAGTTGGAGCCAATGCAGAGTCAGGGGTGGAGGAGCGTAAGCTCAAGGGACTGGAGATGTGACGTGGGGGTACTCAATCCAACAGAGACACCAAGGGGAATTATGGCTTTGCTTAAGAGTTAGCCCTACCAGACTAAGCAAGGTGCCAGCTGCTTAGCCAGGATGTCAGCGTATCTATTCCAGTCATAGAATCATAAAATCATAGAATATGTCAAATTGGAAGGGACCTATAAGGACCATCGAGTCCAACTCACTTCAGTCATCACAGTGAAGTCCTGAATTCAAAAAACACATGACGTGGTTGGTGGGCTTCATAGGACCAAGAAATGGGGTCATCGCGGAGCAGCGCGCATGGCCTCCTCCTACAGCTCTCAGCAAAGTCCGCCCAGCAGAGAAGTCTACACACACACAGCCCATCACCTACCCCATCCTGGCCAGCCCTGAGGAGTCATCATCACTCCCCCACCAGCTCCAGTCCCCGCCCAGACATCTGTCCTGCTCCCCCTTATGGAATTTTGTGTGCTTTTACCTGCGATTTGGGGAATGAGCAATTTCATCCTTTTTCATGCCTGTCCACACAACAGCCCCGTTAATGCCGTGGAAGAGAAGGGGGACAGGGGAACCTTCGGCCTCTCTGCTGTGCAATGGAAGGGGATGGGTGAAACGTGCATCCCTGGGTAGGTCTGTTTTTGAAAAGCAATTACTGGCAGGGAAGACGGCAAATCCTGCATTCCTCAGTGAAGGAATCCGGATGATGTCACCTCCTGCCCAGTGGCAGGAGCATTCCTGCCTGCTGCAGCTCCCTCTGGGCAGCCCCTGCCTTTGCTACAAATATTTGTTTTGGCTTGGTTTTTGGAAGCTTCCCATTACAAGGAATAACAGCAGGATGGACTCTCCTACTGTAAGGCTTGTCTCTGTACCAGCACATTAGCACGGGCCACAGGTTAATAGAGGTTTACACATGCCAGACAAAATTTTACTGCCAGTAGCAGAAGTCTTTTTTTTTTTTTTTTTTTTTTTTTTAAATCTGTGTGGTGCAGTGCAGACTGAGGGATGTCAGAAATCTCTTAAAATAGAAGGCTGCCTGCTTCATTCAGTTTCAACTGAATTCACTCAATTTTCTAGTCTGTGTACCAAGATTGGGGGCATGTAGCTGTGCCTCTAATCCCGTGGCTGTCTCTCCATCCGTTTCTAGTAGGATACATCTAGCAGGATACACCTAGTAGGATATATCTAGTAGGATGCCTAAAGCGAGTCAAGATCTTTCCTAACCAACAGGCCTGGAATAAAGTACCCTTTTGCCTGGAAGGGGAGATCCAGTAGATGTTTCTAGGAAGAGGGTTGCAGGGGTATGGAGCAACTGTGGGGTGGTGCGGAGGCAGGACAATGTGCAGCGTGCTGGCTTCTCCTCACAAGGAAAAGATCTCTTGTGGTATCCTCCAAGACTGTTTTTAAGGGACTTGGGTGGGATTTAGTTGCCTAAAATTGGGTGTTCGACCCTTCTTGGAGCTGATCTCAACATCTGCCTGACCTCCGAGAGCTGATCTGGGGCACAGCTCAGTTTCCAGCTCTTCTCTCTGCTCCTCTCAATTTCACTACATGCTCTCAGGAACCAGGAGACCAGAAGCACACCCTGTCCAAGATGTGGTATCCTCCTGCAACTCTTTTTTTCTAGTTTACATTTTTAACGACCCTTAAAAATATCCATCCCACACAAAGCTGCTGCTTGCACCCCAACTGTTCACCCACTTCTTCTTGGCACCTGTGATGCTGAAGGAGGAAAGGTGGACACAACCAGAGAGGTCAGGAACTGATCATAAAGTAGGTATCTTATGGCAGATGGATAAATTCCTTCCTTATGCTCCAAGATGAACCATTGCTGGCACCTGAAGACGTTTCATACTCTTAGACCTCAACTGCAGGTCCTGCCCTTCAGTGGAAGATGTTAGAAGAGCAGGAGGGTGTTTTTTGTGAGATTCTTGTGAGGTTAGATTATTCCAAATCCCACCGACGTTGACGGGATCTTACTCAAGTCACTAATTTTATTAAAACATTAGTTGTGCCACTGAGATCTCAGCAAAGGCACAATGAAAGGAGCAATGGGAATAGCATTGAGCTGCATTTTTAACACCAGCATAAGGTATCACACCATATCTGTGGAGATGAGCTGGTTTGGGTTATAAAAAAAGCACATTTAAGCAATCACTTTTGGAGGTTTCCCAAGCTGGTATCACAGAATCATCCCGGTTGGAAAAGAGCTTGAAGCTCCTCCAGTCCAACCATGAACCTCACCCTGACCGTTCCCAACTCCACCAGATCCCTCAGCGCTGGGTCAACCCGACTGTTCAACCCCTCCAGGGATGGGGACTCCCCCCTGCCCTGGGCAGCCCATTCCAACGCCCAACAGCCCCTTCTGCAAAGAAATCCTTCCTAAGAGCCAGTCTGACCCTGCCCTGGCGCAGCTTGAGGCCATTCCCTCTTGGCCTGCCGCTGGGTCCTTGGCTCAAGAGACTCATCCCCCCTCTCTGCACCCTCCTTTCAGGGAGTTGTAGAGGGCCATGAGGTCTCCCCTCAGCCTCCTCTTCTCCACACTAAACCCCCCCAGTTCCCTCAGCCGCTCCCCATCAGACCTGTGCTCCAGACCCTGCACCAGCTCCGTTGCCCTTCTCTGGACACGCTCGAGTCATTCAATGGCCTTTTTGGAGTGAGGGGCCCAAAACTGAACCCAGTCATCGAGGTGTGGCCTCACCAGTGCCGAGTACAGGGGTAAGATCCCTTCCCTGTCCCTGCTGGCCACGCTATTGCTGACACAAGCCATTGGCCTTCTTGGCCACCTGGGCACACTGCTGGCTCCTGTTCAGCCGGCTGTCAATCAACACCCCCAGGTCCCTCTCTGACTGGCAGCTCTCCAGCCACTCCTCCCCAGGCCTGTAGCGCTGCTGGGGGTTGTTGTGGCCCAAGTGCAGCACCCGGCATTTGGCCTTATTGAAGCTCATACAGTTGGCCTCAGCCCATCGCTCCAGCCTGTCCAGGTCTCTTGCATCTGCTGATCATCTTTTTCTGCCAGGCCAGGGAGGCTGTGAGCATGAATGTGAGCCCCAGGCATCATGGTTCTGGCGCTCTCGGTGCCAGATATGGCCTTCACTGGCATAATGGCTAAATCTGGATGGACCCCATCACACTGCTGGGCGAAATTGTCTCTCCTTCCCCATGGAGCCTTCAGGCTGCAGCAACCTCTCTGAACCGGGCAAGAGCCAGTCATTTTGCACAGCTTCTGGGCAGCCCGAGCCCTAAATCAATCCCACTTCAATTAGCGCAGGACTTTCATCAGCGCTCTGTTGTTTTTAAGCTCCAGCGATAAGAGGTTTCAGTGAATATTTCAAACTCTACATAAACTACTGCCAACATAAACACTGTAAAAACACTCCCTATAAATCATGCTGCAGAGTTCACCCTTACTAGAACTATTAAAATTTTCTGGAATGGCTGAAAAAGCGCTGTGGGCTTCCAGGAGGCTCTGCAGCCACGAGATCTGGGAGAAAGGCAGCTATGCAGTGCAAAAGCTTGCAAGAAAGCAGCTGCTTGGAGCAGAGCTTCCTCCTCATCCTCCCACCTCAGGATCTCTGGGCGAGCTCTGCTCATGGAGGACTAAATAAATGAGCTCCACGCCCACATGCGTTCTGGCCAGGGTGCAAAACCTTGCATGTGTTTGCTGTTAGACGCAGTATTTCTTGAAGAAAGCTGCCTGCTTTTCCCTGCTGCTCTTCTGGCCTGGCTGCATCCATCTCCTATTTTCCAGGGCGTCCCTCTCTGCTAGAACAGGTAGGAGTGAGGTTATCTTGCAAACCAGCTTCAGAAGTGCCCCATGGACCCCCACAGCTCATGCTGACCTTGAGGACTGAAGCAGGAGATCAAAACCTCCTGCATTTGCCACTCTGATCTCCAGGCAGAAACAGCCTCAGTCAAACCCTACAGCAACCCAAAGAGCCAAGAAGGGCGAGGTCTGGAACATCCCCCATGCAGGGATGAGCCCAAGATCTGGTCTCTTTGCCATGGATCCCACCTGCTGAAAGACCAGCAGTGCTGTAGCACCGCTGGCATCAGCCCCAGGGCTGTCTCCCAGGCTGGGACCAAAGGAGAAGACACAGCCATTCTCCCCCTCTCCCAAAATCATGGTGGCACGCAGTCAGTCTCACCACCCCAGGGGCATCCAGGAAAGCCTTGCTCTTCTGCTGGGGCTCCTCATCTCTCCATTCACACGGGGATGCTAGGCAGGTCTCCATGGCCCGGCTGGGGTGGTGGGATGTCTCATGCTCCACCAAACTGGCATTTCCCACCAAACGCCGTGTCCATCCTGTGCAAACCTCTGGGTCCGTTCAACCAGATGAAGCTATGGCTGATCTCTTCTCACTCGTCTCCCCCTGACCCTGCAGCATGAAAAATGCTTTGTCGAGGGAATTTGTAGCCTGAGAGCAACCACCTCCCATGAAGCCAAGCCAATCACACAACAAAGCCCCACTGAAAGGCAGCCTTCCTCCAGGTGCCCTTGGAGAAGACTACACGAGTGCCGAATCGCCACTCCGGCAGCTGGAGTATCGCGCGAGCCAGCAGCCTTCCCCACAGCCCCGGGAAAACTCATGGGTATCTCGGATAACCTGAACACCTACATGTGGGCAACCAAAACCAGCCCGGGGTGTCCCATATGCAGCCTGTGGAGTCGGGGTGCTTGGGGCAGCACAGGGTCCTGGCCCTGGTGGTCTCCCCTTTCTTGGGGGACCCAACCACAACCCCAGGAGAAGCCATGCTGTCAAATGAGGTTCTTTCTACAGAGGGATTGCTTTGCAATGCCCGTGGTGTCATCTTTTTGCTCTCTCCTCCCCTCCTCTTCTCCAGCATTGCTTCCTTTTTATTAGCTTGATCTGTTTTGACTTGAAGCTCTCAAGAACCGGGGCTGACTCACATCTTCCCCAGAGGCATGAGGTGCTCCCATCCCACCGGATCACAAGAGGAGAGCAAAGGGCTGCTCTCATGCTGCGGCAAGCCTCGAGGGTCCTGGCAGTGCTTGCACAGGCCACCGGGTCACCAAAACACTGCCAGTGCGAGGGAGACATCGTCTGCTCTTGCATCATGTCACTAGACAGTGGCTCCTCCCCAGGGCTTGGAGCAGAGACTGGCAGAGAGGAGCTGCCTGCGCAGGAAAGGAATCATAGAGAACCTGGTTAACTATTTCTGTCTGAGAGCGCAGAGGAAAGGGCTGGGCAGAGCAGCGAGCAATAGCATTGTCCTGGCAGGAAAAAAAAAAAAAAAGGATGATAAAAATGTGCTTGAAGGAATTTGGCTCAGCTTATGTTTGTACCAGCACAAGGTTTCCGAAGCAGAGGCTTCCGGATGCGCCGCAGAGCATTTTCTGGGCTGAAATCAGCGGGGAATGTCATTTGGGGTCTTGGGTGGGATTAACTCTGAATTGATCTGGACGATCAGACTGATAAGGGATTTAAGCACCCAAAGATGCTCAGGGCTGCGCAGGAGCTGGCAGCATTTCTTCAGCCCAGTGACTTGGCCACAGTGAGGGATTTCTGGGCCATTTTCCCATTATTTTATCCATTTACATCCTGGCAGCAGCCCGCTGGTGGGCTCACACGTGCCATCTGCAGCTCGCTGCCTTGCTGGCCTCCACCCTGTATTTGGAAGGCATTTTGCACAAAGGAGACACTTGTAAAGCTCTTGGCCGAGCGCGTGTTTAAGAGTGTATTAAAAGATGTGGTCAGAAATAACAAAGCAAAGAGAAACGCAGCCTCGGGAGACACCGAGATCCCTCAGTCCTTGCTATGTTAAAATGGGTCTTATCTCATGTAAATTCATCCAAAAAGTAGGTTCCTCATTTTCTACCTGTCCCCTACAGCCCTGGCTTGCACTGATTGCATGCAGCAACCCTGCACACAAACTCCTTTATCTTCTCTTTTCCTGGCAGCAAGGAGCAGAAAGCAAAGCAGTTTATGTGGTCAGTCACCAAGATCTCCAAGCAATGGACCGGGTCAAAGGGAGCTGTGCAGCCTTAAAAGTGAACTTTGTGCTTGGTTGGATGAACCTTGGGTGGAAAAGCTCCAAACAAGCCATAAATTATGAGATCGAGCCCTCTGCAGTGCTGGGACCTGCAGAAATACAGCGCATGCCAAACGCTGCGGTCCACGTCTACAGTACATTACAGGGGAAGGAGGGGTTTCCTTATGACACACACCGAAAAAAAAATCTTCTGGTATTTCAGTCTTGGACAACACCCAAGGATTGTCTCAGAAATAGCTCTCATAGCTTGCAGAAGTACAAGGGACAGATTTCCCCATCAGTGACATGCCCCTTTCCCCCATTCCCACCCATCCGTGACTTGGATTTCCTTCCTCCAACTTTCTAAGGAGGCTTTGGGCAGAGGACAGATTGCCCTCCTGTGGCATTTCAAGGTAATTTGGGTGAAGGGAGAAGGTGCCTGTGGCCTCCTGAGACTCAAGGTGCTCTTTGCTTCCCTCTGCCAGGAGGGGACATGGCTCTCTCCCATTAAGCACAGCTTAAATACATTTATTAAGCCAAGCTCCTTGCTTGGTATAGATGGAAAAGGCATTTTGGGATGGGAGGAAATGGAGCCCCCAGGGTCAGTGAGAGAAATGCTTCCCTACAGCATGGACCAGGAGGACTCAAGAGGTCCTTTAGCCCCACTCTTACAGGATCCCTTTGGATAAATGCTGGTTGCAACTAAATTTGCTACAACTGTAACCAGTGACCTGGAGGTCTCCCATCAACCACGAGGAATATCTTAGGGTTTTAATGAGGATGGATCTGATAAAGACGATGGAAATGCAACAGCATCTCTAAACAAGATTCATTTAAAGAACTAGAGGTGTTGATAGAGGATACAGGTTGGAGAAGATCCCACCCCAGAGGAGCTTTCAGTGTGTTTGGTAGCCAACAGGACAGTTCTCTCTCAAGGAAGGGCCAGGGGCCAAGAAGATGAGGTCACCAAGGAGGAGGTTCAGCCCCCACTGGTGGTGATGCTGCTGAGCCACTGCTTTCCCTGTGCCTCAGTTTCCCCAGCTGCACAGGAGAAAAGACACCCTTTGTGAGGTGCTTTGAGAGGCAAGGATGAAAATTGTGCTGCATCCTTGGTTATTATTTAAAAACCAACACAATACAAAAAGCATCTTACAGAGAACATAAACTTACCAATGGACCTTTTGTCCACGGGTTAGAGACACCAGCTGCAAAACCACGTCTTCTGCAGGCGCTGGTCTTTAAAGATCAGCTTCTGGTGCATGAGCATGTACCACCTAAGCTGATGCTCCAAAAGCAAGCAGGCTGCAGACCCCAAAATTTGCTATGTGAGCAGAAGCCTCAGAAATGTAACTCAAGGGACCAAGAGCAGGACCAGCAGGAAAACCAGACCCCCAAGCATCTTCCTCTCCCCACCTCTGGTGGCCTGAGATGGGGAGGAGGTTTGGGATGGGACTGGCCAGAAGGTCCCAGAGCACATAGGGATTTCCATCAGGAAAAAGCCAAAACACCAGCAGTTTAATCCCAGACTCCCTGGAGATGGATTTGCGCTGCCCTGTGCGATGGGAGATGATTTATGCCGATATGAAGTGTGCACAAAGTGACACCAAATAGGGATGTTATGTCCCTTTCCACCAGCAGAAAAGGCAATATATGAAAGTTAAGTTGCAGCAAATGCATTCCCCACCCAAATGATGGGGAAAGGGCAGAAAATTAAGAGCAGGGGAGAGTGGGGTGGGAGCAGAGGTGGATTGAAGCAAAGGGAGGGGGTCTGTGAAGTGCTGGGAATCAGCCAAGCTAAAACCATCCAGCAAAATATCCAAATAAAGTGGAAGGGAGGAAAAAAAGAACAACGCAAAAAGTAACATACGGAGAAGCGTTGGGCTCAGTCGTTTGCAAAAACATCCCATCCTTTCGTGCTGGGGTGTGCAGAGCCGCAGGCAGCGCCCCGTCCCTGCCTGCCGCCGCGGGCAGAGCTCCCCAGCCGCTGCTTTTCCTGCCCTCCCAACCCTTCCAGACGAGCTCTCTTCCCACTGCACCAGGCGGGAGACAGTGACGTGGAGACCTCCACCGGGGAAGCTTCCTGAGACAGGAGAGCTCCTCCGAGTCCAACGCTGCAAACCCATTGTTCCCTGGGACGCCAAAGATTTCTTTGTCTTTTTTTTAAGTTCCTTATAAGCACCCAAAAAAAAGTCCAGAAAAAAAGCTGAGATTGCAGCTATGGTTTCACGAGCTGAGAGCAATGCTTAGGGAAAAAACAAATAATTCAAATAATCTAAGGGTTTAGGGCTAATAATAGCAAAAAAAGCAGCTCCTTGGAGGAGGAGAGGGGAGGCGGAAAGTGGAGGTGCTGCCATGGGATAAGAAATGCTTCTTCTTGTTTGGACCTTCTGTTCAAACAGGGGTGAAGCAGAAAGGAAAGCTGGCTACAAACACGACCCGTCCTTACAGCTGCAGTGATATACTGCAGCAGCATCAAAACCCTCTTTTTCCCCCCCAATTTTTATGTCAAAGGGAACAGCCCAAAGCAGCGCTTGTTGAGCAAATTTTTAGTATTTTATGTTGGCCACGGCATTCCCCACCAGCCCCATCCCAGACCCTCTTCATCCCTCTGCTCTCTTCCCAGCCCCATTTTGCAGGGCGGGGGGGGGCAGCTGGAAACATCTGGAGATAACAGCTGGAAGGGAAAACAGCTGGAAGAGGACAGAGAGGACATTTTCCTCCTCCCCCAGCCCCTCCTGCTCTCAGCCATAGGGTTCTGCCCCTCATGCAGGTCTCTAGTCAAAGAGGGGGGGTGATGTTACCCAGCAGGGTACACAACAAGCAGGGATTAAATAATTGTCCGTCTGGAGGCCGCGACCTTTCACGCGTTATCTGTTCCTTCACGTTGCCAGCTCGCATGATTTTATGGATGATCTCACAATAATTGATGTTTTCCTTAAAGGCCCCGTGCTACGAGGTAAGATTTGGCTTCCAGGAGTCCAAATCAGCAAGGTTTTGCTTGCTGCAATTCAAGAAACCCTCCAAAACTTAGCAAATCCAGTATGAAGATGGCTCTAAAGCTTTAAAATCTGGTGGTTCTTCAAATCTCCTCATCTTACAGGGATCGAAGTTCACGTCCCTGGGCATTTCTTAAGTAGCACCCGCCATGTGAAACTCCTCAAAATAACTTGTTTTTCCCCGGGTTTAAGGAGGAGGGATATTCTTGCTCCCCAGCACAGCTGGGATGGGGCAGCCAAGTTTTCATCCTCCTATTTTTTTCAATTTAGGGGAGGAACAAGCTGGGAAACAGACTGGTTGACCGTGCAGGGGGGATGCCTTCCCAGGAGGGGTTCTCAAGAGGAAATTAGCTCATAGGATGCTCTGGGGGTGGAGGAGGAGGGAGAAGGGAGGCATCGCCGCAGCACTTGCTTCTGCAGCTGGTGCTGCCCTTGACACGGTCACAAACCAAAACATCAGCCCAAATTGGAGGTTTTCAAGCAGATTTTGGGCAAGGAAAACACCCTCACCAGAAACCATTTAGGGAAATCCTTTTGTAGGCGCCCAGCTTGAAAACATCTTTAAATATGCTTCTACAATATCTCAGAATCACTGTTTCGGACCCGGAGCAAAGTCTCATTCAGCCTTGTTTGAAACAGTTTCGAGCAAAACCCTGGCTCTAAATTTTAAGGGATTGCCCAGGCCCCAAGTTGGATCTCTGTGGCTTAAGCATGTATTTAATATGAAACATTTTACGGGCATAAAAAGACAACAGACAATTTGCATGGCTCTTGATTCTGACTTTATATAATATATGTAATATATAAAAAAATATATACAAAATATATGACAAAGATCAATGAAAGAGTGGCATGGCCCCCCAGGATGAGGAACAGAGCATCCTTTTGTCCCCAAATCCACATTTTCCTCCCAAGCAGTGATACCCCCTCCAGAGTCACACATCGGTAAGGAAGCGATTAGACGAGCCTTACCTTTCACAGCCAGGAAAAAAAGGTGTGCCTGAGCTGCGAGTCTTCACCGCATAACCGGAGACCTTCGAGGGGGGAAAAGCTCTGCAGCCCAACCGGCCGCAGCCCTGCAACAAAGCCAAGGAGGCGGCGATTATTCCCGGGCATCTCTCTGCCAGGCACAATAGGGCAGCGTTTCAGCACCCGTGCTCAATGCCATCATTGTCCCTTCCAGAGCCACGGCTCCTGTGTGCAGTGGCACAGGGTGAAGCTTCTGCTCCTCTGCAAGCTCCCAGAAGGCTTCATCCTACCACTGCAGAGGACCAGGAGACTTTGTTTTCCTCCTAGGGCAGGACAACAGACCTGGGGACAGGAGAGATCTCAGTTTTGCCTTGTCAACACCGTTATGCTATTGCCTGGCGTGAGGTTCCTACGAGAGAGGAAGGAAACAGGGTCTTAAATAAAATGCATCAGGGGCACAAAGGTGATGGGAAGACTGGGTTGAGATCGGGTGTTAACAGCTCACTGATAAAACAGAGCGATGCTCTGGGCGGTGTTTTGATCCTTCCAGGGACTTTGTGTTTGGATGCTGCATCCAGTGGAGGAGCACACTGAGGAGCTGGAGAAGGTCCGATGGTGGCCACCAAGATGGTCAGGGCTGGCGAATGGGATGTGTTAGGGGAGGCTGAGCTGGGTCTGACCAGCCCAGAAGAGATGGGGAGTCCTTATTGACAAGGGCAACTATTAATAGGAGGGTGGAGAGAAAACGGAGCCAAACTCTTCTCAGAGGCACCCAGGGACCAGAGAGGCAGGAGATTTGCAGCCAAGATGATGAGAAGGCATGAAGGAAGGTCGTGCCTGTCTTTAGAAACACCAAGAGGTGCTGCAAGACCAGTGAAATTTCTTCCCTATGACCACGGTGGATAGGACAAGGGTAATCGGCTTAGATTTCAGCAATTAAAAGATCAAAGAGCCCAGAGATGCTACCACAGCCATGCTGTCTGCTTCATTTTTGCTCCTACCTGCCAGCCCTGGTGTCTGCAGGTTAGGAGCAGGTCCTGAAGCCGATGGGGTGAAGCTGCAGTGTGATGGCCCCAAGGAGCAGCAGCACCCATGCTTCAGAGGGCAAATGGGGTGAAAACAAATTGTGGTGCATTCGAAAAAAAATATATATAAAGGCAAATGAAATGTGGAAAAGCTGCTGTGATGGAGTTGGGCTGCTCCCTAGGGATGCTGGCAGAGCGTGGACAGCACTTGGGAGCCTGGGGCTGGGAGGAGGGAGCAGAAAGGATGTTCAGCCCAGGTTTGAAGCCACAAGGATGTCTGTGGTGGCCGAGATGACTGTAGTCCTTGTGGCTTGCTGGCCTCCGCAGGTCAAACTACCGTAATAATTGGCAATCAGATACAAAATCAATGAAACACGTGAGATCATCTTCCTCGCTCAGGGGAACAGCCTGCCAAGCTCTCTCACCCCAAGGATGCTGGCCATGGCTCCCCAGGGAGAGCAATTCCCCCACCAGCGTGGGCAGTGACACCACTGTCCCCTCTCCACCTGGATCCGGATGTTGCTTTACTCTCTCCAGTCTGGGAGGCACCTGTGGGACCACCACCTTAAGCAGGGATGCAACTCAAGTATCCTGCACTTCCAACCAGGAAAAATTATAAGCCTCCCCTTTTTCCTCATCCTAGACCTCGTATATCCAGGCCAGCATGTTGCTGGTTTTAACAAGGGTGACTGGAGCATCACACTTGGCTTTTTGGAGAGCAGGGCTCAGTCCCCATCACCTCTGTGCTGGCTTTCCATAGGAAGCCAGGGACACCCCTTGGGGCTGAACCATGCAGGCACTTTGCTTTCCATCAGCAAGACTTGCCTGATAGCAAACAGGAGAAGAAACCCCAGTGCTTCAAGGGAATATCTGCAATATCTTAATGCTGGACTGAGGACTTGGCCACCGCAAGGCTGAAGGCAGGGGGGCGGCCGCCCTGTCCTTCCCTGCGCTCATTGGTCCCAGCTCCCAGGGGTCTCCTCCCCATGTGGGTTCACTAAAATAATCCCCTCTATGGGGCAATGAAATAAAATACATGAATTCTTTGAGCTCAATCTGGGCACTGGCATTTTGCCTTTTCTGCCTCTTTTTTTATCACCTCCTCGAATCTCTGGCAGCTGGGATGGGGAAAGTAAAAGCGGGAAAAAAACATCCTGTTCCTCCCTCCTTTTGTGGCTGGGGAGAGAGAAATCAGGCATCAGGCTGTCAGGAGGGGGATGCATCCCCGATTTCACAAGCATCTGATTGTACCAATTGCCGAAGCACACAATCTGAATTGCAGATGGCTTATGGCTATTCACAGGGCTGGAGCCACATCCCGGACAAGTGGAGTCACAGTTGCTATTGTGAGAACAAGCTGAGCCTGTACTGGATTCCCCTCTTTTTGCCCATTTTTGGAGGATGGGAGCAGGGCTGAGCTCTAGAAACGGGGAGCTGCAGTGTTCTGCCCCGGACAGTGCTCCTCGCAGCACATGCCACCCTGTCCAGAGCCAGTCGCGTTTATGGATCAGTGTCCCACACTCTCCAGGGATGACATAGTTGCACATCCAGTCGATGAGGCTGACCCAAATACAGTGTCCAGCAAGGCAGGCACATCCTGGCTCCTGGTCCAGCTGCCAGGGCGGCCCTTTTCCTCGCAGAGCTGACAGAGCTGGTATCACAGAATCATCTGGGTTGGAAAAGCCCCTGAAGTTCCTCCGGCCCAACCATGAACCTCACCCTGACCGTTCCCAACTCCACCAGATCCCTCAGCGCTGGCTCAACCCGACTCTTCAACCCCTCCAGGGATGGGGACTCCCCCCCTGCCCTGGGCAGCCCATTCCAACGCCCAACAACCCCTTCTGCAAAGAAATCCTTCCTAAGAGCCAGTCTGACCCTGCCCTGGCGCAGCTTGAGGCCATTCCCTCTTGGCCTGGCGCTGGTTCCTTGGCTCAAGAGACTCATCCCCCCTCTCTGCACCCTCCATTCAGGCAGTTGTAGAGGGCCATGAGGTCTCCCCTCAGCCTCCTCTTCTCCAGACTAAACCCCCCCAGTTCCCTCAGCCGCTCCCCATCAGACCTGTGCTCCAGACCCTGCACCAGCTCCATTGCCCTTCTCTGGACACGCTCGAGTCATTCAATGGCCTTTTTGGAGTGAGGGGCCCAAAACTGAACCCACTCATCAAGGTGTGGCCTCACCAGTGCCGAGTACAGGGGTAAGATCCCTTCCCTGTCCCTGCTGGCCACGCTATTGCTGATACAAACTCCTCCTCTAGCAGGACTCCTACTCCTACAAGCACCTTGGAGCATCACGTACCAGCTGGATGCTCCCCAGTACCCTGTGCTAGAGAGAAAACTCGATACTTCCCCACATCTTGCTTTCAAGCATCAGCACAGTCAGGGAAAAGAAGCCTCGGAAGAGTGATGTCTTGGCTGAGGAGTGCTGGCACAGGTTGGGTTGGGTCCCACCAGGGTCAATTAGCCCCAGCGAGGGTTATTAGCTGTGGTTTTATGGGACCTACCTGTTGTCGGTGTTGATGGTGCTGGTGGGTGTCTCAGCGTAAGGCAGCAGCAGCTGGCACGTGGTGGTCACCTTGCTGTCCTGTGGAAGAGCACAAAAAGGGCATCAGCATGGCTGGGCAGGGACCACATCACCTGGCAATCAGGGTAGCGACCAATCTCAGCTGTAGCTCCCTAAAAAAAAAGAAAATGCCCACAATCTAGAATGGCTGGATCCCTCAGCCAGGGAAAGCCATCCCCAGCCCACCCAGCCCACCTCCCTCCCGCTCCCGCGGGCACACTCCTCATCTGCTCCAGCACACTCAGCGGCTCGCGAGATGGCGGAAGGTTTTGCACCACGGCAGGTTGGGGAGCGCCGGCAGGTCTCAGCCCACGGCTCCACCGCAGAGGGGTGACCCTAGGGAGAGGGATGACACCCCAAACCCCCTGCAGTAGGGCGCTCTGATCCTGTTTGAGGCCACACAGGCTGCCGGAGGATTTCCTAGAAGAGGTTTGCTGCCTACTGATGGAAATGCAGGCGCTGGATAGAGCAGGAAAAAAGTGGGTTCTGCCAGAAAAGCTGGTAACTTGTGGCCTTGGACCCCCAAGCTGGGGCCAGGCAGCACTAACCCCGCTGATGTGCTGAGCAAACTCTCTGGAAGGTCCTAAATACATGCAAGGAACCCAGGCTGGCTTGCAATAAGCTTTTTCCTCCCCTGATAACAACTTCTGACAGCACTCAGGTCGCTGTAGCCACAGCCTTACCCATCACACATCATCCCCGTGCACCAATGTGAGCACGTCCCATCACACCTTCACACCCGGGCTGCTAAATCCCAGCGCTGGCGATCAGAAGCACACACACAGACCAAGCTGGACACTGATGGGGCAGCAAGAAAACCACGGTTATTCTTGCTTCTTTTTTTTTGTTGTTGTTTATTTTACATGCTGGCTGCCCAATTATTTCCCAGGCTGGCTCTGCCCCGCGGTGCCTTTTTGCAATTGCACAGAAGAAAGCTTGAAAATCAGGACTACCTCCGAAAGCACTTGAGATGCCAAGAAAAAATACTCAGGGAGAAATTCTTCCCCACAGTCCCATGGAGCCAGGTGACAAGGTTTTGGGATAGCTAAATAAAACCACATTTGACAGCGTTAGCTCCCTCTTGCCCTTCATCTTGCCCACCTTCACTCCAAAATGCCCCAAACCTGTTGGTTGGTATGTTCAGCACCTTCCTGCCTGGAAGATCTCCTAGGTGGTCCCCCAGGACCAGCATCTTGAATCACAGAAAATCCCTGGCAGGGAGACTCCCGTACCCTCACTTTGCCACAGTCTATTCCCTTGACCCCAGCCCCCCATCAAGCACTGGGAGACACCATTTGCGGTTGTGTAGGACCCTGAATTCAGCAGCCACCGCAACTGCGATGCTCAGCAAGGTCCTTGCCTGGCCCAGGGATGCAGGGATGGTGGCATCCCCAACAAGCCGGTACTAAAAATATGGATTTAGGAAGGTATTTGTGTTTGCAAATGCAATTAATCAAGTAGACATCTCATTTCTGAGGATGCAGAAATTAAACTCATTTCAACAGGTGCCTTCGCTCACCCAGTTACGGGATTTGATGTGCAGCGTGGCCCTTCCAAAACACCAAACACAGGGGGGGCACTGCCGACAGCCGCCAAAAAACAACTTGCAAGCGATGCCCAACAGCCCTACCGCCCGCTCGGTGACCAGCCCGGCTCCAGCAACCCGGCTCCCGGTCCCTCTGCCACCCATCGCCATCCCGGCGGCCACCCTGTCGCCTCGCGTTAGCGCTGGGCATCCAGGCGTTCGCTGCTTCGTTCTGTCAGACACAGCGGCAGCCGCTAAAAGCAGGTCACCCAGTATAGGGTGGGTTATTTAGGGCTTCCCTCTCTGTTACCACCAGGGAAGGGGCGACACAAGGGATCTAAATGACTTTGTTTTTTTTTTCTCTCCCCATTTTCCAAGTGCTGCCACAGGGCTGAAGCACTGTCCCTGTTCGCAGGTAGCACTCACCTCTCCCAGAGGGGCAGCTGAAGGCTGGGCTCGGGGCTAGCAGCGGCGCAGCTCCCGGGGTGTCGGCAGGAGGGCTGAGCAGGCCGGGCACTTCCATCTGGTGACAGCTCTGTGGGTCCCACGTGGCGGCTCAAGACCCCCCGACTGAGGCCAGCGCCGTGTCCTGCACCTCTGCGTTTTGCTGCTCAGCAGCGCGGGCCCCCTGCACTTTCCTGCTGTCATTTCTGCCATCTAGAGGGGACGTTTCCCCATTGCAAACGCGTCCCTCAAAACATAACGAAACCCGATTCAGAAAAAAAAGAAAAAAAAAAAAAAATCACAGTCCATCACTTGCCGCTGCAGGAAGAGCCTGGCCGCAGCGATTCACACTGTCAGGGTGGAGGCAGCTGGATGCTGTGAAGCAGGTACACCCCAGAAAATGTTTGGGGAGCGTTTTCCTGGCAGTTTAACCAAAATGAGAACCTTGCAACATGAAACTCATGACAACAGAAAGGATTTCAGAGTCTAGTCTAGGAAAGATAGATTTAAAACAGCCCAAGAGAGGTAAACGATCAAAATAATTATCAAATCATCCTGAATGCAAGTGAAGTATTAAAAGGGTTGCCCAAGGTCTGGTTCTGCTTGCTATTCATAACGTGGAGGATGGCTCTTACTTAATTAGGAGGTGGCCCAGACCAAGAGGTCCTGTAAACATGCTGGAGCAGAGCAGCTGGGTAAACCAGAGAGATGGGAGATGAGCAACCTGGCCTAGTGGAAGGTGTCCCTGCCCGTGGCAGAGATGTTGGACTGGAGGGTCTTTAAGGTCCCTTCCAACGCAAACCATCCTGTGATCTGTGATATGAAGAGGATGAAACCCAATGGTTGAGTTTAAGGTACAACCATGCCCTGGTAAAATGAGGTTTTGGCGAGAAAATATCACAGCCTGGCATTGCACACTGCAGCCGTTCAGGGTCTTGGTCTGGGTTCATTTTGGGGGGAGGAGGCTGGAAGCCAGCGCCGGTGGGACGGCGGCTCTGCCGGACTTGCCATTTCTCAAGGATCAAACGCAAACCCCCCGTGTCCTCCAGGACAACAGGCTCTGGCACAGGCAACCCCCACCAGCAGCTGTGCCACAGCTGTTCCTCCCCTGAAGCCCAACACCAGCTTAACCACCTGGAGGCACCAGTTGCAACGCTCCTCCTCTCTCTCCCACACTTACCTCTGGTGAAGACTGGGGTGCTCTGAGTACAGGGGCTCCGTGAGGAACCAACCCCTCCAAGGAGGCTCAGGATACAACCTGCTGGAGGGACCAAAGGGCTCAGAAGTTACATGAAAGCATCAAGGTTAACGCTGAAGAACAGCTGGGGAAGTGAAGGGTGAAGCATCCTCCCAGCCTTCATCAGGCAGAGCTCTCCACATCTCAAGCCAGAGACCAGTACAAGGGACAGTGGCTAGATCAAAGGAAAAGACCCTAGGAAAAGGGATTTATTGCTGCCCTCAAGCATGTCAACCAAAAAAGCTGCACAGCTTGGGAAATAAATATTTTCTCCCTCATCTTGTAGGTACAAGAGCATCTAAAAATCTACCTTGGTGAACAAGTACACATGAGTTACAAGATTGCTGCCAGAATGGCAGAGGAGGAGAAGCTCACAGTACTTTTACCCCAGAAAAAGAGGCAGCGGATAGATCACATCCTGCAACCACTCCCTTCTCCTCTCGGCTTATTAAACAAACCCATCTGTTGACAAGGACTGCGGTTGGAGCAGCTGAGCTGTGCCTGCTCTGCCACCACAACACAGCCCAACACCGCAGAGGCTGAGGGCGGCAGGCACAGACCCACAGGAGCGCCTGGAGGAGCTCCAAAAGGAAGCAGGAACCAGAGGGAGCAAGAGGACGCCAACACTCGTGACATCAGGTGCCAGTAAAGATGGGAGCGCCTCGGTCTGCAGGTGCAAACGGGGGTCACATCAACATAAATAGCTCCCCTTTATTGCGTGGCATTAGCTGGCACAGCATGTACCTCCACAAATACTGCAGTGGGATCCTAAGCCACGCGCCGGGGCCACGGCTGACCAGACAGCTCCTCTACGGCCTCGCCGAACGGCTCTGCCCTTCGGCAGCCGATGCCGCGCAACTGCTTCCGCCCGCGGTACAAACCTGGGAGAGCACACGCTGGGCGTGGGGCAAACAAACACAAGCGTCACCGAGTTTTGTTTTCTTTCCTTTTAATAGAAACATCCTAGAGTAACCTGGGAGGAGGATCAACCTAAAGGGAATGTCTCTCGGAATAAAACAGTGTGACGTGCTTCGGGAATCATGTGCAAAGTTAAAATGTCCAAGGAGGCTCAGCTCAGGACTTCCTGGATTCTTCAGTCTTCTTGATTTCCTGAAAGGAGATCAGGAAAACAACTGAGCATCTGCCACTCTTTGGGAACAACCCATAGTTTCACAGCTCTGGAGACCACAAGCAATCATCTCCTCAGATCAGCTCCACAGCATCACGGGACCAAGCCCAGAGTATATCCACTATAGGGACAAGGCAAGGTTTGACTTCGAAGCATTTCAAAACCAGCACACCCTTCCGTACCGTCCAGGGACATGTGTTTATTTTGCTCCTAACCCAGTATCGCACTGAACCCGTTTCCCACTCTCAGGCCACCAATCCATCATCAACTCATACGTTCAACTATGTCACTCAGCAGCTCAAACCAGATCAAGTGTAGGCATGAGGTGACATTTCTGTGGCTGCCTACAGACAGACCCTCACCTGCTCAGCCTAGAGGTCATGCCTACCCAGAGAGAGAGGCAGAAAAGCCCCAAACTACTCACCTCCAGGAGCATCTCCTTCAATTCGGAATAGGCTTTTTCTAAATCATCATTAATAATGACCAAGTCAAACAGGCCAGGCTCTTTACCTAGAGAAGGAGACGAGGACCGAGGAGTTAGAGGAGAACAAGTTTCTTCCCTGTGTCATCTCTTGTGCACAACCTGAGTTCCTGGGGCATTTTAATATTATTTCAGCCACTGCTAACGTGCTTCTCCACCAACCGCCCACAAGGAACTGCAGTGGGAAACGATGCAGTATGGAGGTTAGATCAAACTCAGCTGCTGTCCAAGCCCTGCCAGCACTCCGTGGAGAGCACAAGTCAGATGTTCATGTAAAAACCAGCTCCTAAATCACCATCCCCTCTCCCTGCACACATCACTTGAAGGCACCTGGACTTACTAAGTTCCAAATCTACGCGGGCTGCAGTCAAACGCTT
This sequence comes from Strix aluco, assembly GCF_031877795.1. NCBI lineage: Eukaryota > Metazoa > Chordata > Aves > Strigiformes > Strigidae > Strix > Strix aluco. Next base: position 171,478,492 of record NC_133931.1, on the reverse strand, counting down.
CAGTAAACTTTCTTCTGTTTCAGTCTTTCGGTCACGTAGTCTTTTTTCCTAAACCCAGGGACAAACAGATTAAAGAAATGTGTGTTCCAAACACTGCACGTAGAAACCCCTACGCGCCCCCCCCGCCCCCCACCCCCCAGGCCAGTGCTGTCTGCCGTTTGCTACAGTTGGCAACCGCGGTGCACGCGAGATAATGCTCTGCAAAGGGCGAGCGGCCTCATTTACAGCCCAGAACAAACCAGAGCAAAAAGATGAGTTTGCACTCAAGATCTCCTACCCAGAGCTCAGGTTCCCAGTCTCTTTTTCCCTCCCCCATAAACTTTTTTTTTTTTTTCCAGGTACTGCTGGGAGATGAAATCTCTCTGCTGGGCTCTGGCATCTGGTGCTGTTGGCTTCCTCCTCCACAAACTGAATGAGAAACACCGACTGCCTGATCTACTAAGAGCAAGAGGGGAGGGCCAGGCGTCGTGGCCTTCGCTGCCATGTACCCCTTGCGTGGCTTCAGCAAGTCTCATACATGTGTTGACACCCCTCTCCGAACCATGACAATGATTTCACCTATGCGAGAGGCACACTGCAATCATTATTATATAGGGCCCCGTAAAACCAGAGGGGTACAGGATTTCTGGTGCTGCAAAGAACCAGCCTCCCTTGGTTTAACTTTCATTGCTGGAGGCAAGCCTCAGCACAAAAACCTTCTCTCCCCAGCGTATTTAAAGGCTGGCCATGCTGCGAAGGAGCCTATAACCCAGTGTAGGCAAAGGGCGTGGAAGCTGCACAGGAGGGACTGAAAAAACAGTGCCCAGGAAGATTTATCCCTGGGAGCCAGAGGCTGGGGAGCTGAGCTGGGCAGAGGTAACAACCGTGTGCTCAGAAATGTCCTCCCCACCTATTCTACTGCCCTTAAAAACACACAGATCAAACAAGAAGGGAGGAACCCCCATGGCTTCAGAGCAAGACGCTGATTACCTCTAACTGCCTAACGGCAAAGGAAGGCGGTCGCTCACCAAGATGTCCATGGACGGAGGCTGCACGAAGATGTAGATGGGGTTCAGGTCTGTCCTCTTGATGTTCTTCACGCCCTGGATGTCGATGTCAAGGACGCAGATCTGGTTCCGGGCCTGAACAGCCTGCACTGCACCTTTACTGGGGACAGAACAAAGAGGAAAGGTGTCAGAGTGTCCAGCCACAGCACTGGAGGTTTGGTGCATCCCCGTCCAGCAGCAGGTCTTCACCTCACAGGGCTCCCCTGTGCCCAAACTCTGGCAGGAGAGAACAGCAAGCCTGCTCTGCTCTTGCTAAGCAGTCTCTCCAACTGTTCTCTGAGTCCCTGGGGTGGAGCAGGGACCTGCTGTCTCCTGCTACAGAGGCTGGCGAAACCACAATGGAAGGTGTGGAAACAGGTAATGTGTGACTATCCCACGATCAGCGTGGCTCAGGTACGGTCCGTAAAGGTCCTGTCTTTGACAAACACAGGAGCAACCTTCAAAGAGCAAACACACTGATAACTGTTCTTCTCCAGAGATGTCTGTACGTGTGCGCTCTCCTGGAGGACGCTTGATGGAGATGGATGCTCCTGCCTGGGACGCAAGATGCACAATGAAGAAAGTATTTTTTAAGTGGCAGTTCTTGTACGTCGTTAAAGATGTATCTCTTCCCCAACACAGGGGAATTGCCTCGAGCTTGTTCCTGAACACTTGCAATTCTCCCTTGAAAAGCAGCAACGCCAACCCTCTCCCAGAGCACTGGAGGTACCTGGGCTAGTTAGTGGGTAGCAGCCCTCCTGGGGGACTTCTCAGTCAGTGTTTGCACAGTGCTATGCACAGATTCTCCAAGCCAGGGCTCCATGGCATGATGGACAGCACAGAGAGAAGCCCTGCCAGGAGCTCAGATGTGGCACTGCAGGTTTTGAGGTTGCAAAGTCAGGAGGTCATGCAACGGCAGCAGAGATTAAGATAAAATGCTGCCCTACAGCCAGCCTCCAACTTGCTTGATTCCCTGCCCAGACCCCGGGCACCTCTTTGGACCTCACCTCGTCACCCTGCACCACCAAGGTTTGCTCCCTGATGCCTTCTGCAAAGAAAACAGACTCCCTTGAACAAATGCTCTCGTGTTGTCCTACACCCCAGCAACGGGGAGTCACAGCTCCAGCGAAACAAGATTTGGGACCCCCAGCCTTCCTCCCACAGCTTGCACCAGCCCTGCTCCTGGCTGTGCCAGCTGGAGAAGACAGGGAAAGCAGCCACGGGTGTCACACCAGCAGCTGCTGTTGGCAGGGTGTGAGCAGAGAAGATGTGATAGCACAGACAGAGAGTCCCGAGCCCACGGCTACCACAGCTACACCACAACTCACTGCAAACACAGCTGGAGAGGACAGAGACAGCACGAGCAGAAGGAATAGGGAGCAGAGACAAGATGGAGAAAGCTGTAAAAACATCTGGGAGCTTGCAAGTCCAGAAAAGCCCCCCACGAACACAGGTGAGCAATGGAGCAGCCTGATACAGTGACGCTGTGAGCTCCTCAGCCCGGACAGTGGGGAACAGCAGGCAGACAAGCAGCCTCGGGGTCCCGCAGCCAGTCTGGTCAGTGCAGCGGGGTCCACTGCCTGCAGAGACGCGCCTGCGGTGGGGTCGTGGAGGTGGAGGGGGCCGGTGACCTTCCTCCTGACCTGGGAGTCCCACAACACAGGTCACAAACCCCAACAGGAAGGAGAAAGCTGAAGCGAAGCTGCATGACAAGCATTATGCCCTATAAAAATACAGAGGCCTTGCCCAGGTGGGCAGCTGTGAGAGCCCAGATTTGAGCCTTATCCACTTCAAAGCCACAAAACCTCCTCAAAACAGCTTCGTTTGCCATCTGGTATCACCAAGTATTGACTAACTCCCGCTGCAACCAATCTACAAAGAGCCAGCAGCTATCAGAGCCCTGAGAAAGGAGAGACCCCTGCCTGCACTCTGATTTCAGCCTCTAATTTAAGGCAACTTCAAAGAAACCCTGGTTTCTGTAGGCAGGGCTCAGCACTATCTCACAGACAGGGACCTTTCAGGGCTCTTAATTTAAGCAATTCATTTTTAGTTATTTGTTATTATTAGCTGGTGAGATTCAGGGAGCAGAAACGATTGGCAAATACTTCAACTATTCTGATAAGTATGAGGGACTTTCTCCACTTTATCACACATCTAATTAGAAACATCCTTAGGCACTTATAGAGAAAACTAAGCTTGGAGAGTTTCTGTATGTTTTGTTTGCAAACAGGTATTTATTGCTGAGATGGTTTGGGTTAATTTCAGCCTCCCACCCTGCATGCCCACCACCGCAGGCAGTGTAATATGCAGAAGGGACTGAAGATGAAAGTGAGGGTCAGGGAGAAAGCACCTCAAAACCAAACCCAAGCACGTCATTTAATTTGATTAAAGTATTGAATTCTTGCAATTTTCATAGAAATTGGCTGAATAGAGGAGAGATGTCTTCCCAGCACCCACCCTGAGGAAAAGGCACCAAAATCAACTCCACTTATATATCAGGCATCAGAAAGCAGGCATATCCTCCACACTGTGGCCAGCTAGATTAAGCAGGACACACGTGAAGGAAGAAAGCCTGGCCTATGCAGGACGAAGCCAGGGATTAAGGAGCTTGAACTCACTTTCTCCTTGGTGCTGGGTATTTGGAAGGTGAGCTGTCAGGTTTTGTTTCTCTTGCCAAACCAGTGACACAGGAAGTATCAAGGCCAGGGCAGGGGACTGTGCTCCTCCATCAGCCTCAGAGGGAGCAGGGCCAGACCCCTGCGAGGCTGCCCTAAGCTGCAGTGACAGCAGTGACACCTGTGCACCTCACACTAGAACAGCTACGCTACTGAAATGCAACATCACCAACCGTTCCTTCTGAGATGTACCTCTGCAGCATGTTCAGTCTGGGGGACTCCTGTTGGCACCTCCCCTGAGGAAACCATCAGAAGGAAACTTTGCTATCTCCAAAAAATCCTCAGAAAAGCACATTCAGCTCTAAGAAACGTAAAGTCTTCCTGTAAAGCATTTCAGGAAAATTTCTTTAATGCAATAGAGATAAAATATCTCCACAGAATCATCTAGGTTGGAAGGGACCTTGAAGATCATCTAGTCCAACCTTTAACCTAGCACTGACAGATCCCAACTCCACCAGATCCCTCAGCGCTGGGTCAACCCAACTCTTCAACCCCTCCAGGGATGGGGACTCCCCCCCTGCCCTGGGCAGCCCATTCCAACGCCCAACAGCCCCTTCTGCAAAGAAATCCTTCCTAAGAGCCAGTCTGACCCTGCCCTGGCGCAGCTTGAGGCCATTCCCTCTTGTCCTATCGCTTGTTACTTGGTTAAAGAGACTCCTCCCCCCTCTCTGCACCCTCCTTTCAGGGAGTTGCAGAGGGCCAGGAGGTCTCCCCTCAGCCTCCTCTTCTCCAGACTAAACCCCCCCAGTTCCCTCAGCCGCTCCCCATCAGACCTGTGCTCCAGATCCTGCACCAGCTCCGTTGCCCTTCTCTGGACACGCTCGAGTCATTCAATGGCCTTTTTGGAGTGAGGGGCCCAAAACTGAACCCACTCATCGAGGGGCGGCCTCACCAGTGCCGAGCACAGGGGTGAGATCCCTTCCCTGTCCCTGCTGGCCACGCTATTGCTGATACAAGCCAGGATGCCATTGGCCTTCTTGGCCACCTGGGCACACTGCTGGCTCCTGTTCAGCCAGCTGTCAGTCAACCCCCCCAGGTCCTTCTCTGACTGGCAGCTCTCCAGCCACTCCTCCCCAAGCCTGTAGCATTACATGGGGTTGTTGTGATCCAAGTGCAGGACCGGGCACTCAGCCTTGTTGAACCCCCTCCAGTTGGCCTCAGCCCATCGCTCCAGCCTGGCCAGGTCTCTCTGCAGAGCCTCCCTACCCTCCAGCAGATCAACACTCCCACCCAACTTGGTGTCATCTGCAAACTGACTGAGGGTGCACTCGATCCCCTCCTCCAGATCATTGATAAAGTTGTTAAACAGGAGTGGCCCCAGTACCGAGCCCTGGGGGACACCACTCATGACCAGCCGCCAACTGGATTTAACTCCATTCACCACCACTCCAGAAATATTTAACTTCCCTCCTAAGCAGGCCTATTACTACAGTGTCAATTTTCTCACAATATATAAGATATCTGACTTCTAATTAACATTGCAGCTTAATGTTTTATTGATCATCAGCTCCAATGCAGAGAGCAATGCTATTTTAAAATCCACCTAACTCTTGAACCCCAGTCAAGGGTTCCATGCAATTTACCTATTCGTAAGCAGCCACTTTACCAAAGCAACATGCGTATTTGTTTCACAGCAGCCAATACAGATATCATTGCTTCTGATCCTGAATTCATCGTATTCAGACCATTAGTTGACACAGGTATAATCAGAGTAAGTCTCCATTCTGCTCGCTACTCTCTGCCAGCACTTGGAAAATATTAAGGAGCGTCTATGAAAATCACCCCTGTGTAGGAGAAGTGTTAAGCTTATTAACTACTTCAGCAACCCTCAAACACTGGAGGCTATAGAAAAATCTCATAACGCAGTGATGATTTAATTATGATGAGCTAACACTGTGCAGGAGTGAATTAATAAAGCTGACAAGGACCCTGCTATGAAAATGAAAGGGTTTGCTTATGGCAAAAGAATCTGGGTGTTTGGGGAAAACAGTGTTGCTAAGTTAAAACACTTTTTCCTTCATCACCATCTTGGCTGCCAGCCCCACCTGGGTTCAGCAGTGACAACATCAACTGCATACCTCGTCCCGTACATATTCCCAGAGAACTCTGCATGCTCGATGAATTCACCAGCATCAATTTCTTTCTGCATATCCTCTCTGGTCACAAAGTGGTAATCTGGATAGTGAAAACAGGAAAAATAGCCAGAAATTAACAGCTTTGAAAGTAAATTTCATGGTCAAAATTACACCCATGGGTCCTTAGGGAAGAAGGAACTTAAAACCTGCTTTGGACAATGTGGGAAGACTGCAGATATCTACCTCCTAATTACTGTATACAGCATCCCCTCTCCACAGCAATTTCCCAGACACCTGCTCAAAACATTCTGAAGCTTTCAATGTGGCCACAAACGCTGCTGTGCCCAGTTTTATTATATCCTTTCCCCTGTCTGGTGCAGTGGGAACCTCCCCCCTCTCCCCACAGGTGTGGAACACATTACAGCAGGACTGCCAAGGCCTTTAATTTGAAAGCATTTATGATTAAAGACTAGAATGGGACAAGAGAGAGGGGGAGATAAAAGGGGACATCAAAAATCAAACAAACTAAAAAGGAATGTTTCTCTATCTGTTGTCAAAATTTCTCCCTTTCACTTCAGAGTGAAAACTGCCATCAGAAATTTAAGAACAAACCTCACTTGATTCTTTCTGAAATATGCAAACAAACCAGAAAACAGAGAAGAAGCTGGCCAGCTGGACACAAGCTATTAATACAGATAAAGACATCTCATTAACCAGCTGCATTTCCCAAAGCAGCGTGAATTTGAGGCATCTCACCAGAGCTACGTGGCACTTTGGAAAATCCAGCCACTCAATGCCCAAGTATGGACCAGGGCGCTTAAACCAAGAGCCCTGCTGTGGAAACCTCGGCAAGTGAGTCAGAGAGAGAGTCTAGAAAAGAAAACTGGCAGCACATGCTCTGCCTCTGGTAACATTTCACTGCTTAATTAAATTTTGGTTTTGTTCTGACAAGTCCCTCCCTCTTTGTTATCTTCTCTCCAACACAGGGCACAAGCTGCAGAACAGCAGTAAAAAGCTACTGTCTCATTGCCACTGAGATCAAGAAGAAAAGTGTGTGCACGTATGCATATTTATATACACACTCTCAAATATATTACCGAATGTCTGCCTAAGGAAATGCACCCTATAAACATAAATGTGGAACTAACTTATCTGCTAGTGGGGGTTCATGGATGCACTTCACATCAACTTACAATTTGTCAGAGGAATTATTTGCCAAGTCCAACGAGACAGGCCCAACTGCAACACACTCACCTTTACCATTTACTTCGCCGGGTCTTGGCTGCCTCGTGGTATCTGTAAGCAAGAAACATCCTTGCAAATTTTGTAGATCACCCAAGAAAGTAATAGTATCAAAGAAACAAAAGCACACATGCAGCAGATTAACCCAATCACATAGTAAGCTGATCCTCTATTTAAAATGATCATAGCTTCTGGAATCAGCTAGTGTAACACAGAACGACATGCAGGATCGGCCTTTAATCGAAGAATCCTAGATAATCTGAAAACAATCAATTAAGATTGTTAGGGGCTGAGCGGTCAGTGTGGGACTTACCAGGCTGGGCTTAGTTTTCAGCTCTGCTACAGCCTTCCTGTGTAATCCTAGACACGTTATTCAGACCTCTGCCTCAGTTCAGGGGAATTAGCGGTGCCCTAATTTGCAGAGTTATCTTCATTTTAAAAGATCATGCAGCACCTACACTGGTGCTTAAAATAGTCAGATTTAATGAATAGGGGCAAAATCGTCCACAAGGTAGGCGAATAAATCAGACAGCCTTTGAACCCTGCTGGAAGCTGTTCAAACTTGTATTATTTTAAGCACATGCTCTGCAAACCAGAAAGGAGCTGATGATCATTATGGAGGGCAACACCCATTATTTTATTTAGGACCAGCAGGAGTTAAACTAATAAAATAAGGCTTCAATCACCTGTAAGTTTTTATAAAGCACCAGTTGCCAAGGTCTAAGTGGCCTATGGAGATTTAGAAGAAAAATATCTACCAAGAGGCAACCCTGGGGAAAATGATAAGGTTTAGTTTGGACTGCGATGAGAGATTCAGTTGAATCAAGAGCATGGGATGAAACACACAAAAGGAAAGATATTTTAAAGTTTTTTTTCACCTCCAGTAACATTAAATTTTTAAAGATCCAGCATGTGCTCTTTCAGAGTGGAATGAATCTGATCTCACAGATCTCAAAGCAGCATCCAAAGCGTTAAGACGGTAAAAAACATTTTGGTAACGTACTTAAAAACACCTTACGGAGCTCAAGGGAAAATCAGGCGAATGAGCTGTGGACACAGCCCAGATTCTGACCTTCAAGGCGTCATTCAAGAAAAAGGAAACAAAATTAGTATTGCAACAGACAAGCTGCCTGAAGAAAATTCCCTGCACTTACTCTGTTGTGGACACAGGAGGGCTTCAGCACTGCCTGCAGGCAGGCATGAGTGGGTCTAGCCGGACAACCAGGGGTTATTTTCACATTACAGGGAATGATCCCAGGTAGGAAAAAAAAAAAAAAAAAAAGGACTCTTGGCCAGCACTTGGTGACTGACATAGGAAAACTCAACAAACCACCCACGCAATGGCAGGAGGAAGAACGCATGATGCAGGTGATAGGGTGAACTTTTTCACTGACTGACCCAGTAATGAGATGGGCTTCACAAAACTCTTTAATTTTAAACCTGAGACTGGTGTGCAGCCCCTGGGCTGTTAAAAACTGGCTGGATGGCCGGGCCCAAAGAGTTGTGGTGAACGGAGTTAAATCCAGTCGGAGGCCGGTCATGAGTGGTGTCCCCCAGGGCTCGGTTTTGGGGCCACTCCTGTTTAACAACTTTATTGATGATCTAGACGAGGGGATCGAGTGCACCCTCAGTAAGTTTGCAGATGACACCCAGTTGGGTGGGAGTGTTGATCTGCTGGAGGGTAGGGAGGCTCTGCAGAGAGACCTGGACAGGCTGGAGCGATAGGCTGAGGCCAACTGGAGGAGCTTCAATAAGGCCAAATGCCGGGTGCTGCCCTTGGGCCACAACAACCCCCAGGAGGGCTACAGGCTTGGGGAGGAGTGGCTGGAGAGCTGCCAGTCAGAGAGGGACCTGGGGGGGTTGATTGACAGCCGGCTGAACAGGAGCCAGCAGTGTGCCCAGGTGGCCAAGAAGGCCAATGGCATCCTGGCTTGTATCAGAAATAGCGTGGCCAGCAGGGACAGGGAAGGGATCTTACCCCTGTACTCGGCACTGGTGAGGCCACACCTCGATGAGTGGGTTCAGTTTTAGGCCCCTCACTCCAAAAAGGCCATTGAATGACTCGAGCGTGTCCAGAGAAGGGCAACGGAGCTGGTGCAGGGTCTGGAGCACAGGTCTGATGGGGAGCGGCTGAGGGAACTGGGGGGGTTTAGTGTGGAGAAGAGGAGGCTGAGGGGAGACCTCATGGCCCTCTACAACTCCCTGAAAAGAGGGTGCAGAGAGGGGGGATGAGTCTCTTTGAGCCAAGGACCCAGCGCCAGGCCAAGAGGGAATGGCCTCAAGCTGCACCAGGGCAGGGTCAGACTGGCTCTTAGGAAGGATTTCTTTGCAGAAGGGGTTGTTGGGCGTTGGAATGGGCTGCCCAGGGCAGGGGGGGAGTCCCCATCCCTGGAGGGGTTGAAGAGTCGGGTTGACCCAGCGCTGAGGGATCTGGTGGAGTTGAGAATGGTCAGTGTGAGGTAATGGTTGGATCTTCAAGGTCTTTTCCAACCTAGATGATTCTGTGAAAATCCCCATCATTTCCCACAGGTGCATGGAAAGATTTGGCTTTTGAAGCAAAGATGTGGGGGGGATTTTGTTACTTTCAGAATCAAGAATCACTCAGAAAAATCTCCTCACCTCTCTGAGCTGTGTTTAGAGGTGTGGGGAGTCACCAGACCTGGAAAGACTGCTATTCCAGACAAATCTTAGACTTGCCACTCAATAGCAGCAGTAAAAGGCATCCTGACTTATTTAAACATCCGAAAGAGCCCACAGACAGACTAGGACACAGGCAAGCCACCGAAGCCCGTTACTTGGGGCATGAATACAGCTACAGAAGCAGGCTCTGGGCTGGCGGCCCTGGAGTTCTCCACTGCCCTTCCCCAGAGACATACTCACGGGAGACACTGAAGCCGAAGACGTTCTCGTACTCTTTAAGCAATTTCTTTAACAAAGTGCTCTTCCCTGCACCAGATGGGCCACTCAGAACTACTGGTCTCGGTCCCTGCATGGCTAGAGTGACAGAAAAATACATGTCTGGTTAGAAACATCCATGAAAAGACACAGCTATGGATTCCCAGAGGTGCTGGGCCCCACAAAACAGTGTCTGTCCTTTACCCTCGGATACAAGTTTCTGCAAACAAATCTGAAATGATAAAAAATCGCAAGCCTAGAACTAAAAGGAAGTAACTGAGAGTGCATGAAATACCAGGGAAATTAAAAAAACCTAATAAATCAGCAAACTGGCTGCAGACAGCAGGAGGTGCCACCTCTGTACGGCTGCAAAAGATCTGGGCTGGGAGCCCTGAGGGCTCAGATACCACTTTGGAAAGCAGACAAGGGAGGCCACCAGCAATGCAGCAGGACAGCTTCACTTTGTTTTGCTGCTGGCCCCAATTCTTACCTGGGGAACAAATATCTCAGACAAATAAAGAACGTGTATCACTGCAGCAGACACTCCTTCTCAAGGGACTGAGGTTAAATTCATCGGACATAACCCAAAGGAGGAGGGGAACTGGGCTCCAGCTGCCACTAAACTGGGATAATTCAGGCCAGCTCTGTCCTAGCTCTGTTTTCTGTCACCAGGGTTGGGTCCCTCTGGGACTTAAATCCTAGGGAAGACTTTTTCTAACAGGAGGAAAATGCTGTTTGTGCCTGGTGGCATCTCAAAACATCACGGGACATCCACACACACTGGGCAATGCCAGCTTAATACCTGTTCTTACTGACAGAGATACAGTCACAGCCGCTTCCCTCTCACGGGAAGAGGCCTCAGGAAAGTTTGCAGGAGATGCTGCCAAGAACAAAGGGCAGAAATCAGCCAGCGTTGCACATACACAGCTCCGAGCGAGGGATGGGATGCCCATGAGATCACCACACCTCTTATGTTGCCCATTTACATCCTAACAGGTACAAACTACAAGCCTATGATGGACAGTTACATGTTTCCTATCAGTCCTGGGATAAATATCCACACGCAAAGCCGTAAGCAGACAACGTACTGAAGCCTAGACCCAGAAGTCCAGCATATCCTCCACCACTAAACCCCAAAGCCTTGCAATGACAGTCTGAACACGGGTGTGATCTGGGACATGAACAAGCTTTGGGGTTTATTTCCATATTTCCTGGAGCACTAACTCTAGCGCAAGGTGTCTCCTGGCAAGAGAGAAAGATTTGGTTCCTGGTACAGGAAAAAAAAAGGCAGCCTGGGGCCACACAGACCTTTCTGCAGTTGTTTCTTCAGCCAGAAAGAAACCAAAAATGGGTGTTTTCATGTGCCTGCCTCTCTGGGGAGGAAGAAAGGTTAATTATCAACATGTGAATAAAGAAGAAAATCCTGTACAACAGTGCAGGGGGTACCACTGGGGAAACCTCATCCATCAACAGCAATTCAGCAACGTCTAAACCACAGGTCATGACAAGAGCGGGACAAATCAAACAAGCCTCTTTTTCCTATTTAAAAACAGCTACTTTCTGCAAGCAGTAAAGTCCCTGGAAATGCATTCTTTTTTTTAACCTCATTGGCTGGGTGTGACCTCAGGAGCAATCGGCCGACAGACAGTTTAATGCCTTTGCATTTTAAATTAAATCATAGCAATGTCACCCTGACCTTACAAATCACTTTTTAAACAGCCTTAAGCCGAATGCCGTCTCTTACAACATCAGCCGCAGATCATGGGGCAGGCTAATCTAGCCGGGCTGCCTCCCTGACCCCAGCCTGCGTGGGCTCATCCCCAAATCCCTCCTGCACAGCTCTGCGATGGCGCAGACACCCATCAGGCAGCAAATTATATGAGCTAGCAAATTATATGAGTTTTTCCCTCTTGTACTTGTCTGACCAGAGTTTATCTAAGCCTGTATGAAAGGAAGGGGCATTAATACTCAAAGTCTAAGCAGATGCCAGCAGCAGCTAAGATAGGTGTAAAAATACCCACGTTCACTCAGCACCAAAAAGGAAACTTTTTTTCCCCCCCCCCCCCCCCAATAGTGTCCTCCAGGTGCTGCAGCCCCAGAGATCCACCAGATCAGACATTCTCCGCAGAGCTCGGAGGACCAGTCCCATCGCTATGTGCAGGACCACACTGCTGGATTAGGCTCCATCATCCAAAAAACACAACAAGGCCGAACAAACTCTAGGAAATCCTTTTGGGGACCTGTCCTACCTTTCCCTTAGGCCTTGAGCTTTAATAATTTTCAAATATCACATGTTCTGCCTAAATGTTCAATACCAGAAGAGGAAAGCACACCCTCCTGCATCTCCTCACCAGCAAAATGCTATTTAGTGCTTGCAGCAAGGAAGTAGACAGGCCCTCGCCGAGTTGTCCAAAGCATCTCCCTCCTCTCTGCCCCCACCAGTTCCTCTCACCCACATAAATAAAACTCACAAGCCCTAACCATTGCTTGCCAAACAATACAGAAGAGGGGCCACACAAAATTTGTCACACTGCAGTCATCCCAGTGCCCTTCACAACACGTCTGCTCCCAAGCCATGCTCCTTCATCGCACGCCGGCTTCCTCAGGCACCACTGAAAGCCCCACACGTGACATTAGGACACCAGCACGGGCCCTGCCCAGGCGTTTCACGTCTTTCCCTCCACCGTGATCCGGCTGTGCCGACAAGAACTGCTGCAGATGCACAAGTCCCAGCCCCTGCCTGCAGAGCCCAGCCAGGGCTCTCACATCCCAGGCAGAGGCAAACAAAGCTTTCCTCTCTCCCACCTCAAGATTTCATCTGCCCTTTAGCAGGCGCCGATGGGACAAGGGGAATTTAAAGCTGCCCAAATCACCTGCAATCATTTCATTCAAGGCCAGACAAACTGGGAAGGGGTAAGAGGAATGAGCAGACAGCGGGCTAGCAGCAGGCTCCAACACATCCTTACCTTTTGCTTTAACTCCCTTTCAGACGAGGTATAAAGTCCAGCTCCTTGCAGCGGCGACAAGCTCGCAATAGGAGCGAGTCGGCGCAAAGCTGGGCTATTTGTGAGCTGCTTAAAGCCTTAATTACCGAGCCACAATTTGAAGATGGCCAATGAAAACTGCTCGCTGGTCTTTAATCTCCTCTCGTGGTTTCTTCTCCGCTCCCTGCTCTCCCGGCTGGTAAAGCTGCAGTCAAACACCGCTAACAGGCTGACAGGTGCCGGCACGTGCTGGCCTGGTGCTTTGGCAAAGAGTGAAGCTGTCCCTGTCCGCACGGATCACACGTCCCCCGCCGTCACCAGTGTAAACGTAGAAGGGGAAGGGCTGCTAGCTGTGGGTCAGAGGGAGGTGTGGGACCTCCAGGGCGAGACCGCCAGCTCCTTCAGGTTGGAAAGGGCCTCAGGAGGTCTCCAGCCCACCCTCCTTCTCACACACAGCACGTCTTTAGCCGGTGCTGCCCACAGACACCAAGAATGATGGGCTCTTAGATAGCCCTGATAACATCGGGCATGAAACCCAGGCTGCAGAGCTGCTACGCTCACATTACACACCCAACAACCGCCAGGTTGAGGCAACTCTTCTAGAAACACTCAGTCTTGGTTTTAGCCAGGATTTCACCTTCTGCAGACAACAGTCCTCTTCTTTTAGACTGAAGTCTGCACAGCTCTTGCCTCCAGACACTGCTTCGCCTCAAGTCAACGATGAGGCTATTTATCCACCACGAAGGTGAGAGGGGAACTCCTTCTCTTGCCCACGCAGACCCAAACCCCAGCCTCCAAACAGCACTTCTGTGGTGGGCCCCTGCAGGGTCTGTGCCACCCTGGTGCTGGTGGTGCTCTTCTGCCCAGAAGAGCACTGCTGGGACATCAGGGCAAGATGGAGATGCTCCCCTTTACCTTACTCCCTTTTTTTCCCCAAAAATATTCAGAACTAAAGTGAGAAAAGACACACAGGTTGAGATCACACGTCTCACTTCTCTGGGAAATGGGCTAGACCAAGGGACTTGCAGGTGCTTCCTCCTCCCTCCCTCCCTCCCTCCAAAAGCATCCCTTCTCCTTTGCTGGAGATCTGCAGAGGAAAACAAGAGATAATTTAGAGAGGGAAAAAAAAAAAGCCATTTCCACTGCCAGATGAAGGAGATGAAGGAGATAGGCCCTCATGGGTGGTAGAGAGCAAATACCTGGCTGGTAAACTAGAAATCTGTGTCAGCGCTGAGCAAAAACAGCTCCCACGGAGCATTTTCGGAAGGTGCCCAGCACCCGGCACGGTGTGGGATTCTGGTAGCAGCTGCTCAGGGCCGGAGAGGTGAAGGATGAAGACGTCCTGGGAGGGCGAACAGAGGAGATATCTCTGCCTTGAGACATGAACAGCACAGGCGTGGGAGCTGGTGCCTTCACCTCTGCCATCAGATTTGGTTAAACTCACGCTCTGACCCCGAGAAATCGCTCGTAACGACAAGCCGGTCTGTACACAGATATTACCGCCCTCACTGGGCTTCTCCGCTCCCCCAGCCCTGTCAAACACAGCTCCTCCACCTCCAGCAACCTGAAACCCTCAAAAACCACACGTAAAGCATGAAAAAAGCCCGAGAAGCCAGATCTGGTGGATACAGAGGTTTTTAAAACTCCTGTTTGGCTCCCAGCCCAGTCAGGCATCCACACATCCCATTTTCAATGTCTGCAGCAGTAACATTACAGGTGCATATTTTGAGCAGAAGCTCAGTTTTTTTCCGTTTGTTCAGATTTCATCATCTTCAGAGCAACCAGCCTGCAAACATCTAGCACAGAGGATCTCTCACCTCCAACGGCTTTGGATCCAGCCTAACACCACGTATCACCAAAACCACAGTGGGCTAAAGAGCAGCACAGCTATTTATTAAAGATCCTCATGCGTGGGGTGGTGCCACACCTGGGACTGAGGACAAACGGCCACATAGACCCCACCTGGCTGCAAAAAGTCAAGGTGGTCACTGAAGGAGGATGCAGGAGGTTGTCACTAGAGTGAGGAACGTTTCCCAGTCTGCCCCTGCCTGCTAAACTTGCCCTGGATTTTAACTGGGAGGTGGCAACACAACCAGTAAAGCAAAGGACAGACATCACAAGAGTTAAACAAAATTAATGCTGATTAGCAGAGAGGCTTTACAGAGAACGTAAAGGCCCCTTATAAAGTACAAAACAGGATTAAAGGACAGTTTCTCTGGAGACCCAAGAAAGGTTTCCTGGATTAGGATTATAACCCGATTCCTTATTTTTAGCAGATTCGTTATAAAACTGCCACTCCCACCTTTCTAAATTTTGGGACACTTTCTGAAAATCCAGCCCGGCCAGCCGCAGTAACACACCAAAATTTAGCATTGTCCAAGAGCAGGCAAAGGCTCGGCATCTCGATGTCCGTGAGGAGCCCGGAGGGCAGGACGTCCCCTTGGCCAGTCAGATGGCCGCTCCAATGGCCACAGACCCGCATCCCCACTCGTTCTGCCAGGGATCGGGTGGGTGAAAGCTCCAGGGCTTCACCTGCAGCTTCGCAGCGTGCAGAGACTGCGCAGGACAGTGCTCAGGGGTCCTGCCCTAAAAGCTTAAATAAAGGGAATTATCTGCAGGTCTGAAACAGGACCAGAGCATCCCCACCACAGTACCTCCTGGCCGCCTTTTTCCTAGCGACCATCATCTAAAAAGCGCTAATTAGCCACTGACTGGCTGCACAGATTCACTCCTTGCAGGGAGCAATGATTGAAGCAGGCGGAACAAGAACCACTCGCTCAAGGTCACTACAGAAATCAGCTACAGATGAGGGCAGGAGTCACCCCAAGACCGTGTCCTACTGCAAAACTGGCCCAGTTTAACCAACCAGCTGGTTTGAGCCATTTTACCCAGCTGGGTAAGCGTCCCCCGAGGTGAAGCTCGCACAAGGTGTGGTTTTGCCATCCACGTTTCCCCACACGGACCTTTATTTTTGGATACCCGAAGGGTGCTTCCCCCAAAACCCCCGCCTAACCCCACCGTCGCACGCGGCCCCACCACACCCAACGGCCGCGGCGCGCAGATCCCCGCTCGGCTTCTCTCACCGGGGACACCTCGGAGCCGCGCACCGCACCGCGCCTCAGCACCCCGCAGCCAGCCGGGCCCCTCGGCCCAGGACCCTCATGAGGGGCTCAGCGCCCCGAGGCCGGCTGGGCCTCCCCCGCCCCCCCCGCGCCGAGCCCCCCCAGGCCGGGCCGAGCCCCCCAGGCCAGGCCAGGCCGGGCCGGGCCCCTCAGGGCAGGCGGGAGCTCCGCACCCCCTCAGGCCGGCGCTCCCCATCCCGCGCTCACCCGCCGCCCGGGCGATGGCGCCGCGCAGCCGCCGCCAGCTCATGAGGGGCGGGGGGGGGGGGGGGGTGGGGGGGTGTGTGTTGGGCGGGGAGGGGAGGGGTCGGTCCCGGCAGCCCCCGCGCGCCCTGACGTCAGGCGGGAAGCGGAGCGCCGCGCGCTGGAGGGGGCGGTCACGTGAGCAGAGGGCGATCACGTGAGCAGAGGCAGCGGGACAGACCAGCGGGACGGGGGGGGGGGGGGGGGGGTGTGTGGATACCGGGGTACCGTGATGGTTTCGGGGGCGGGGGGGTGAAGTCTGGGGCGCGTTGGGGCAGCGAGAGCCACCGTGGGGGGTGTCGGGGAGGTCACCGTGAGCTGAGCCCTTGTGGGGCGGGGGAGGAAGGCCGGAGCGGGCGGAGGGCGAGGCATGGCGGGGCTGAGCCGTGACTGAGGTCGGGGCATCCATGGTAGGGCTGAGCCACACCAGGGGCAGGGGGGAGCCATCGCGGGGCTGATGCGTGATGGGGAAGGGGCCTGGGCGGGGGCCGCAGAGTGATGAGGACACGGGGCTGTCGCCCCACAACCACCCCAGCGCTGCGCCCTGTTCCCCAGGACGCTGCCTCGCCTCCCGCTACGTTCGGCCGGGCGCCTGCGTGGAGAATCCGGCCTCGCTTGCCTGGACTAAAATGGCGGCCGCAAGCTGGGCCCTGAGGTGAGGGTGGTGGCGGTGACCCCCCAGGAGAGCAGCCGGGTCCTTCCGCTGCAACCGCCGCAGGGCTGAGTCTCCTGAGGCGACGCCGGTTCGTGTCCTCTGTCGTTTGACCCTCGCACCCCTGACCAACTGTCCTCGCCTTTGCCTTCCCGCCAGTGCCCTGCGCCTCGACGCCGTCCCCAGGCGGCTGCCGGCGATCGTCACCTCCAGCCGCCGCAACTCCAACCGCGCCTCCATCTCGCACCTCCACCGGCAGCAGTACGGCCGGCTCTACCCCGTCCTCCTGGTCAACACCGACGGCTCCACCGTCCGCATCCGCCACACCGAGCCCAAGAGGATCCTCATGGTGAGGTGGCGGGGGGGCGGGCGGGGCGCTGGGGTGAGGCGGGGCGGCGGGGGGCTCACGCTGCCCCTCAGCTGCCCCTGGACAGCAGCACGCTGCCCGAGGCGGAGCGCAAGGCCCGGCTGCGGAGGCGCTTCCCCAGCAAGCCAAGGGTTGAGATGGAGGAGACCTTCGAGGGCATCGACCTGGACACCTACAAGCGGTTCTGGAAGAAATGAAGCTCTGAAATAATTGAAAAATAATTAAAAAAAAAAAAAATAAAGCCGGGAAACTCGTCGTCGTGGTGCAGTTTTATGGGGGTTTTGCCTCGGTTCGTGACTGGGGTGGCACAGCGGCTCCACGCCCCCCCCCCCATGTCGGCGGCGCGGTGGTATCGCCCAGCTCGCAGCCACGCCCCTCCGCCCCCCCCCCCCCCCCCCCCCCCCCCGCCGAGCGCGGTGGTACCGGCCGGGGCGGGGCGGCGCGCGGGGCCCGCGGAGCGGCGCGGAGGTGCGTGCGGGGGGGGGGCGGGCGGGAGCGGGGGGACCGTGTGTGCCCCCGCGGTTTGCAGCCGCCTTCTCCTTCCCCCCCCCCCATGCCCCGGGCGGGCCCTTCGCACCCCCCGGGACGTGCAGTTCCTCCCTCCTCCTCCCCCGGGTCCTCCCGGGCTGTGACATCCCCCCCCCCACCTCGGCCCTGCGCCTCCCTCCCCTTGGGGTGCACAACCCTCCACCCCTCTCCCGTTTCCAGCCCCCCACCGACTGCCCCCCCGCCCCCGCCACCTCCAGGAGACACCTTTCCCCCCCCCCCCCCCGCCCCGGGGTCGCACGGAGGAGTTGGCGGGGACAAACCGTGGGCTGATCCCCTCACAGGTCACCAACACCCCCCCCCCCCCCCCCCGCCGTGGGGTCCGGCGCCATGTTCGGCTCATCCCGAGGAGGGGTCCGGGGGGGCCAGGACCAGTTCAGCTGGGAGGACGTCAAGACGGACAAACAGCGTGAAAACTACCTGGGTAAGGGCTGACCTTGGCTGAACTCCCCCCCCCCCGCCATCCTCCCTGTGCCCCCGACACGATTTTGGGGTGCAGGTGGAGGGTTTTGGGGGCAGTGACGTTACGGGGGGGAGGTCTCGCTTCCCCTAGGGAACTCCCTGATGGCACCGGTGGGCCGGTGGCAGAAGGGGAAGGACCTGACCTGGTACACCAAGGGCAAGAAGGAGACAGCCCCCCCGTTGTCCCGCGAGGAAGAGCTGGCCGCCGTCCGCCTGGCTGAGCAGGAGGCCATGATGGCAGCCCTGTGAGTCTGCACCCCCCCCCCTCCAAAAAATAAGGGGTGCAAGGCATCACCCCCCCCCCCCATCACCCCATTTTGTTTTTATAGGGGCTACAAGAACGTGAAGAGGCAGCCCACCAGCCTCAGCAAGGAGGTAAGGGGGGGCATCATGCATCCCCCCAGCGTCACCCCACGCAGGTGTCCCCTCCCCTTGGCTCTATTTTTGGGGGGGGGACCCAGGACACTGTGCCCCCCTCCCGCAGGACCTGGCCGAGGTGTGCAAGCGGGACGGCGCCGAGCGGGACAAGAAGGACGTGGACCGGGTGGTGGGCTTGGGCAGCTCCAGGTATGGGGGGGTCTCACATCAAAACACCCCGTTTCAGGGTGCAATTAGATTTTTATATTTTGTCATTTTTATGCTTTTTTTTTTTTTCGTTTTGGTGTGGGTTTTCGTCATTTCGCGACTCGCTGCGGCAACGTCTGTCCCCAGCAGCAGCGCTGGCCGGGTGATGCTCTCCAAGGAGGACAAGGAGGCCGCCAAGATGGGGCTCTCCGTCTTCACGGTATGGCACGGGCGTGGGTCACGTCTTCCGTGTGAGGTTGAAAAAAAGAGGGAAAAAGGCAAAAAGCCTTACCCCGCACTCAGGGTATTTTATTTAAAAACAAAGCTTGTAGTTGTAGCACAGAGACCCGCAAGAGCTCCCCGTGTCCTGTTTGCACAGGTAATTTGTGGGGGTTTAATTTGGGAGCGGCTCTTGTGGGTATTTTTAATTTTTTCAAAATTAATTTTTAATTTTTTTTTCCAAATTATGTTTAATTTTTAAAGGTAGAAAGTTCCTTTTTCTTCTAATTTGAAACTGTGGGCTCACAGAGTCCCTCTGTATTTTCCATCTCTTCCAACCCTAGCACCAGAAAGTCTCCAGCAGCCCGGAGATGTCTGGCTCCAAGAAGAAGCAGGAGAAGGAGGAGAAGGTGGAGGAGAAACGGTGAGGATGAGGACCACTGCTTTGGTGGGAAACCACCAGAAACAGCCTTTTCCTGGTGGGGAATATTTTGCAGAGTGCTTCTACAGCTCCATTTGGCATCAGACTTACTCTGCATCTGCCTGAATCACCCCCAAAACCGCGCTTTTTTTTTTTTTTTTTTTTGTTTCCTGGGGACTTCTCCTTGGCCAAGGAGGGCCATGGTGGGATGTGCCTGGACGGAGGGATGGGGATGAGTTTTTGGAGGAGCCGGAGGGATGCGCAGGGCAGGGATCCTCACTGCTTGATCCCTTCCCTGCAGACCAGAGGGTGGCAAGAAATCCAAAAGAGATAAAAAGAAGAAGAAGAAGAAGAAACATAGGAAGGAGAAAAAGAAGGACAAGCATCACAAGAGGGATGCTGCCTCATCGTCCTCCGATTCTTCACAGGACCGGAGTGAGAGGTAGCGATGTTGGGATGAGGGTTGAGCCCTGGTTGTGGGGCCTCATTGCTGGGGAACAAGATGAAGGGTTTAGGAGAGCCCCGTGGTCATGGCTGGCATCAAGATGCCCCGTCAGCATCTCTTGGCTTTCCAAAATCCTTTTTTCATGCCCAGAATCAGCTTGTTGGTATCCCCAGTGTCCCTGCTGTCACTTACCCCTCCATCCCTGTATAGGCACCACCGAAGAAAAACCCAGCAACGCCCCGAGACCTCGCGGCACGGCAGCCAGCGTCGGCACGACCCCGATTCCTCTGCCAGCAGCTGCGATTCGGGCAGGAGCCCCTCGCGCCGCCCTGCCCGCTGGCGGAGCCGGAGCCGGGACGGCCGCGGTCGGCGCAAGGGGAGGAAGAGGAGCAGGAGCAGGTCCCCTCCATCCTGTGGGGTCAGGCAACACCACGACACCAATTCGGAGGACTGAGAGGGAGCGTGGGTTTTTTTTTTCCAGAGGGATCTTCACATAGGCTATATATTTTTTAAGGTTATTAAATTCAAAAAGCCACAGCTCTGCGGTTGCCAGGGCTGAGTCTGGCAAAGGGCATTCTGTTTTGTGACGCCAGCTGCCCCTTCCCTGCCCGCAGCTCCTGCCCGCAACCTGGGGCAGCACTGGCAGCTCCCCTGCTGTTGCCCCCGGCCGTGGAGGGGGGCAGCAGGTACCCAGGCACCCTTCTCCTTGCTCCCCGGATCCGTCCATCCAGGCATGATTTAGCACGGAGGATGCTGAGGGGTGGGTGCTGGCACTGGGATGGTTCTGGCTGCGATGCTGGAAATGCTGTGGATGCCTCGTGTTTATGCAGAGACTTTGGATACAGTTGTTATTTTTTTTTTTTTTTAATATCTTTTGATGCCCTGAAGTAACTGCCAGCGAAGCAGCTGAAGAAGAATTTCTTTCCTTTAAACCCTCAAGTTCATCAGCTGCAAAATAAAACACAGGACTCGTGCGCTGCCAGGAGGGTTTTGCATCTTGGCCCTGATGGCTTTATGATGGCCGGACTGTGGGGCCACCTCTGCTCTCCGTGGGGCTACACCTGCTCCCCCTGGGCCATCACATACTTTCCGTAGGGCACACATACATCTGTGAGCAGGGATGTCCCCCCCCCCAGGACCCCCAGGAGAGGGCAGAGCCCTGGCTGGGCTGCCCCAAGGGGACATTCACCCACCAACATCCCCAATAAATTTTTAATTCGGGCAGACCCGAGCAGGAGCTGCTGTCTCCCTGGTGGGACATAGGGCAGAGGTGGCTCCATCCCCCCCAAACTTGCTGTGGAGTGGCCTAAATCACCGCAGGGATGTTCACGCCATGGGGTCCCCAGGCAGTGCCCCCCTCTATCTGTGTCCCCTGCATGGGGATGGGGCAGCCCACCCCCCAGAGACAAGTGTTTTCCCAGTCCCAAGTTTGGGGAAAAATGGGGACCTTGTGACTCAAGCAGCTGCAGGCGAGGGGGATGGATTGGTTGAAAAACAGCTTTTTGGATTAAATAAATAAAAATTAAATAAAATTAAAAATTAAATAAAAAAGGATACTGCCCTAATTAGGAGCTGCAGGGAGAACCTCTGCAATCACTCCTCTGCCATGGGGAGATGGATGGGGCTGGGGTGTCTTCTGTGATGTTTGCCCTGGTTGTGTCCACCCCACGGCAGGGCAGGGAGCAGCAAGCTCCATTCCCTTCCAGGATTTTAAACGTCAAAACCTGAGTATTTATGTGCTTGGCACACTGAGAAAAGGGAATTTTACATCAATAAATAGAAATATTGATCCAAATGGAACGGGGTTGTCCCAAGCAGCTCCGGGCTGGAGCGGCCGTGCCAAGCACAAGGGCCTCGTTTGTGTAATTAATGATGCAATTTCTCCTGCTTAAGACAGGGCGGTTTTGTGTGTCTTGGCAGACAAAAACCCTGGGCTGGCGAGCAGCCTCGGTTTGCACTTTGGCAACGTTGGGGGGGGTCTTCTGTGTCATCTTGGCAGCTGTGCCATCGCCCTGCCCGCAGCCAGGCAGGAGGGACGGGGGTGTGGAGCGGCGCTGCCGGTGCAGGGGTCGAACAAGGGCGGCATTCATCACAGGGAGGGGGGGACACAGCGGGATCAGGGCGATGAGCAGAAATAAAGCCCTTCTGTCCCACTCCCCTCCCTGGCTGCCAGCACGTGCTTAACCCTGCTGACGCAGGGGAGTTGCTGCAGGGCAGCAGCAAGCTTCGGAGATCCCCAAGATGCATTTTTTTGGGGGGGGGGTGGGTGAGGCATTAACAACCTCTCGGCATGGTCACAGGGCTATGCGTGCTCTGACCCAGTCCAGGGACCCACCGCGTGGCTACCCACGTGCAAACCCCGTGGCCCAAGTGGGGTAGCCCCAAGTCCATGGCCGGAGGCTTGCCAGACTGAGCTCAGGGTCACCTTCCAGGGGATTTTTGGGGTCCAGGCTGCCTCCGGGGATGGTGAAGCAAGGCTGTGCTTCACGGGGAACTCAGCGCCAGGAGCTCCAGGCTGAAAAGGCAACTACTGGAGAGCTGAAACACTGCAGCGAGCAGACAAAAAACCCACGCAAATCCTAGCACCCCACTCTCGAGTCACGCTCCCGCTTCCCTGCCTTCATCTTCCCAAGCGGGCTGGGCTCTGCTAGGACGATTTGGGTTTGTTGATGTGGCAAGCGGAGGGGCTGTGGCAGAGCTATCCTGGCACAGTTCAGCCTGGTCCCGAGAGCTCCATCTCCCCAGCTTTCTCCTGCCTCCCAGGGAGGTGGCACCTCTTGCTCTCTGCTCCAGCACCTGCAGAGAGGCAGCTGTGCTTCGTTGCTGCTTTCCCCGACCCCCAGCCAGGTGTGTCACAGCTCAGCCTCTCACATTCTCACTCCTTTGAAACCTCTGCCAAGGCTTTACCCCCTGCCCGTTGCTTTTCACCAGTCCTGTTAAACCATTCACAGGGCTGCAGGAGCTTTACCCGTGCTGAGGAAACAGGGTGGATGGAGCAGCACGGTCTTGGGGGCAAGGGGAGACAGGGAGGGTCAGAGATAAGCCCCCACGGTCGCAGCCAGGCTGCGTCCCCTCCTTCAGTCCCCACTCCCAACCCCAGACAGAGGAATCAGGCAGCAGCTCTTGCCCCTCGCCCTGTCTGAAGGAGGTGCTGGTGCCTGTTTCACACTTAAAACTGAAGTCTGAGCAAAATACAGACAAGATAAAAATGAGGGTGAGTGGGGGTGAAGGAGCCTGGCCCCATCCTAACCCCACCGAGCTGTTGCACCGGTTACTGGGTGGACTGGGGAGGAACTGCACCAGCTGCAGTTTGGTTCTGCCGGAGGGAGACGGCTTTTCGTGCTCACCCTCTCCCCTGGGCTGGAGCTGCCTCCTGCCTGGCTGGGCGGCTCAAATCCCCCGGGGGCCTGGCCGAGCCCAGAGCAGAGCAAAGCAGAGGGCACAGCTCCCACAGCTCCCCACTCTCAGATAACATCAGCACATTCCTCATCTTTTCCTCCAGCAGTAACTTGTGCACATGGAGAAGCAGGATCTGTGGCATGGCCAGTCTGGATAGGGCCTGGCCCCTGTGCCGACACACCTCAGGTGAAAACCACCACTTCAGAGCAGCCTCTCGGCTGACGATGGGGTGGGGGTGCTGTGTCACAGCAGGTCATCCACCTTTCCAGGGATGGGGGATGCAAGAGGAGTGGGGGGCTCTGCTTATTTCAGCAGTGCAAAGCGACAGCAGCACAAGAGCTGGCCCTTCAAGTTCAGCTCCCTCCCAGAACAGAAATAAATAGATGTCCTGCCCTATTAGGCATGCAGAGATCCCAATTCAGAGCCTGAAATTCAAGGCAAGATGAACAGCTTCAGAGGAATAACCTGACTTACAGGAGTTTTGTAATCCCAGCGCTTGCCTAATACTATTTACTCTCTACTACCAAGCACAAGGAACAGACACAGGGCTCAGGCAGCCCTTGCTGGGAAACCTGAATCAACCTGACCTCCCCCTGCAGCCCCCCCAGCTGAAGATGGGGCAGGAGACCCCCATTCCACTCCCTGAGCCCCTGCTCAGGAGAGGACAGTCCTAGAACAAGCCTGCGCTCGGGGCGAGTGCCGCTCTGTGCACACATGCGAAGCAGCTGCCATGCTGCTTGAAGGATTCAGAGAGGAAACTAAACCTGGGAAGTGAGAGGTGTGATCTGTGGGACAGAGATCAGATCATCCAGAAGGCCAGCAGCTCTCATCCGACACCGAGAACGCAGATGCCAGCTCAACAACCTACAGAGAGGCACTTCCGCTTCCCAGCACGGCCGTGGCCCCCCCGATACCCCACCACAGCCCCAGGTTACCCTGCAGGGATACTGCTCTCTAACCTGCGTAACAGACTTTTTATCTTAGTTTTCCAGCCTGTGTAACGGGGAATCTGCTGCAATTCCAGCCAGGAACACAGCCGGCAGCTGGCCAGCGGCCCGCATGCAACCATCCACGAAGAGAAGCGGTGGCTGACAGGGGAAGGCAGCACGAGCAGCTGGGAGGAGCTCTGTCCCAGGTCCGGAGGGGACTGCGGAGTGGAAAAATGCAGAACAAAGTGTTGAGGAAGGCAGACTTCCTATTTTTTTTTCTCCCCAAAACTGCTGATTGAAGGCCCTTATTACTAAGTGTGATCAACAGGAAGAACAATCTGCTGTGGGACTCAAGAAGCTCAACAGATGTCCTTAAGGCAAGGAAGGGACTCCAGGAGAAGCCAACTATCACCAGCCAACGGGACCACCTCTTCCCCTGCAGGACTCCAACTAGGAATGATACACCTGAAAAACACGGGAGATGTCCTGAAATTTTCATGCAAAGTGCGACGTAGCAAAACACAGGTTGGATTTGCATTAATCTAACACACAGTAACGTGTAAAGATGGTACAAACCAACATGATACCAGTGCAAGTTTCATGAAACTTTTTATTCAACAAGTATTTCATTATGATTCTGCCAAGATGATCAAATGAACAGCAAGGCATAAAAAACATGAAATAGTTAAGAGATTTTATTCTAATAGCTTTAATTACAGTGCTTGTTTGTCGAAATGAAAACTGAAAACAAGTATACAAAACAGTTGATTACTAATTGTGTATTGAAAGCAATAAAGGTTTCCACAACACTAAATAAACCAGTTCTGATAGTTCCTCAAGTTAAAGTTTAACAGCTCCAGCTTCTTCAGTGTTTATCAAAATACAAAAGAAAAGTAAAGAGGTCTTTTTTCTGATGGCAAATCTGAACCTTGCAGTATGAGGGATGCCAAGGGTTTTCACACATATACAGATATGGGATTGTTCCAGAATGGGATTGAATACTTCTAGAGTGGAATGACTCTCCAAACTCTCATGCTTTTTTTTTTCCTAGACACTATACATAGATGTTTGGTGTTTTTCATGGCAATTCTTATGTTAAGTACAGTACTTTCTGCCTATAGAGCTTCGGACTAGTACAGGCTGTGCTTTTTGTGGAAAGGTTTGCCTTCTGGAGTGGTTTACACACAAGAAAAGTACAAAACACTTTTGACAAATACGACAGGCTAAAAATGTTGACTTCCAGAAAATTACTCAAGTTCAATGGAAGCGATAAATCTCACCTGAACCAAAAGTCAGATGTTTAGCATGAGTCTGCAAGCTCATCTAAACCAGGTCTGACAAATCTTTTAACAAGTATGAACAAATATGAGCACATACTGTGAGCTACAGAAAGAGCCAGAGATCTAGTAGTTATGGTCTGTTCTTTAACCAGATGAAGCTAATTGGGTCTCAATCATGGCTCCACCGTTTCAAAAGAATCAAAAGTCACCACATTAGAGCTAGAACAGCAGAAGCTATGTCAAATGTTTGTATGTTGAAGTGTTTTTACTTTTCCTTGACTATTTAAAAAAATACAGAATTCAGGTTAAAAAACCAGCCACCAAAATGGATCTCACAGATCTCACAACCCAACCGAGATAGTATTCAGCTCTACTGCACAAGGACCACTGGCAACCCTTATGTTAACCCACTTAAATCCCTTCCAAGTACTAAACAGTGAGTTGATTCTTTACAATAAAAAAGCTGAGTAATATTGCATAGGAGTACCAGAAACTGCCTCATTGGAAACAAAAACTATTTACATTAAATAAGAAACCTAACTGTTTTCAGGCTTGTATTTGCCACATTTACAGCATGATGCAATATATACTGTGACAAAAGAAATGAAAACAGCTTCCGGCACTCAATACCACAAAGTAGCACAGTTTGCCACATTAGAGTAAAGCGAAGGGCGAATAGAAGGAAATAAGAGGGAGGGGTGGAAAAAGAGGGAAGAGGAAGGTTTATGGTTTCATTTCTGGTTTCGGAGCTGATTGGACAACCAGTCCAGTCCTTCATAGAGACCGTCTCCACTAGTGGCACAGGTTGCCTGGATATACCAGTTCCTGTGACGAAGAGAATGCAGTCCAAGTTTGTCTGTGATTTCTGCTGCATTCATCGCGTTCGGCAGGTCCTGAGGGAAGGAAGAAGAGTCATTTTCTCCCCTGCTTGCTGAGAAGAAATGCCCACCTCCCTAAGCCATTTTTGATCATCAGCTTTAAAGCCATTAAAAGAAAGTTAAGAGCTCTTAGAGCTTCTCTTTCAGAAAAGCTCAGTGGATTATTTCTATATTCAAGCTATTTCCCCTATACTGACAAAAGTCTCAAAGGTTTAACAACACAGTCAAAAGCATGTATTATAAAGTATTTCTATTCAGCAAACAGAAGAGAGATAGCTGACGTTTGGATCAAGTCATCAAGCCCCTCAGTGTTGACCCAAAACTGCTTACAATTCAAAGTTCATTTCATTCACTTTCCATAGAAAGTGTTTTCTACGACTGCAGTTATGATTTCAGATCAACTTTTATCATAAAGTAGTCCTCAGCTTAGTGCTGCTTCTGTTTATAGTCCGTCCTTCCTGCTCCTAGACAAGACTTATGGCTTCTTTACCCTTCACACCTGAGCCTGTGCAACCGATGAAGCACGATGCTATTCCTTCTCTAAGTTTACTAGGCATATTTAGGACCCTCAACGTTTGGGTTTAAGCTACCAAGGCCTTTCCAAGCAACAAAAGGCAAAACTCTCGGCTCACTTTGTGGCCTGGAAGAGTACAGCTCACAGGTCAACACAAGTACATTAAAAGTCAACACCAACACCGGTGGTGCCCTCAGACAGCCTAACTGAAGAATTCAGGGAGGTTCTGGCATTCTGGCCTCCTCTGTTAGGAGAAAGCTTGGGCAGATGCTGTACTTGAGCCAAGCCAACCTTAAAAACCAAAGCGGTAGAATTCTTCCCTAAAACTGAAAATACAAGAATTTCTATTAGCCAACACTGTTTAGAAGGATGCTCCTTTCAGATAAGAACAGGGTAATTTAATCTATGGGTTTGCTGTCTTCAACAAAACTGAATGGACATTTACTGAGAGCTTATCTATTATTACACTGAAAACATGAACATCAAGTTCAAGATCTGGCACTCACAAGTACGTTGTATTGAAATTTTCAAGAGTTCTTACAGAAGGACACCTTTCTTGGGCATACCTGTTTGTTAGCAAACACTAATAAAACAGCATCTCTAAGCTCATCTTCTGCCAACATTCTCATAAGCTCTTCTCTGGCCTCATTCACCCGTTCTCTGTCATTACTGTCAACCACAAAAATCAGACCTAGAAATAAGCAAAGAATAAGAATAAGCATACACCAGAAGTTATTTACAAATGATAAATACCTCTGGCAGTCAGAACTAAGCTTTGAAGAGAAAATAATACAAGACAATTCAGTACCTATCAGAAAAAATATGATTTTTCTTATTACAGTAATCTCATGTCTGACAGAAAGTCTGTTCTTGCTGGTGAAAGCAAGTGTTAGTCTGCATTTGTGTTTTTGGAACTTGTTCACTTCATCTACATAACCACTTGGTATTTTCCAGCGAGTAGCAACTCTTGAAATCCTGTGACAGGACTCACATGCACGCACATTATAAAGGTGCAGCAGTGGAAGAAGTGACAAACTCAGTTCATGGGGCTGTTAAGAGCTTCTAGTAAAGCCTCTGCATCGAGGGCAGAGAGCTGTGATGCTTATGGAAGAAGCACAAAATTCTGAACTTGCTCTGAGTCAGATGGACAAGGAAGACTGGTTTCTAGATTTCTTCCCATCCCTCCTTTGAACCTGTACTAGATTCACAGAGCAGCACACAAAGACAAATATTTATTACTATTTTATAATAATAAATATTTCCACACACACCCCCCCCCACCCCCCCCGAACCTGCAAAATTATCTTAGCAAGGACATTAAAAAAAACTTTTAGATTCTGGAAACCTGTGATTTAAGCATTCAGACTCACCTTGTGTGTTCTGGAAATAATGGCGCCAGAGTGGTCTGATCTTATCCTGACCACCTACATCCCAGACTGTGAAGCTAATGTTCTTGTATTCTACTGTTTCCACATTGAAACCTAAAATAGAAATTGTGGCAAAAAAGTTAAACATAGTTAGCCCTCAACCTATTGTATTTACCAAGTCACACTCCGAATGTCACAGTTTAAAAAGTTATCTTAAAATTTAAATCTACTTTAAATAACCAGAATCTTAAACTGCAGCTCTCAAAACAAATCAAGTGTGGGTTGTCTGGAACTCCTGCTCCCACCACCTCCACTCCAGTCAAACTAACGATCAACAGCTGTAATTGCTACCTGCACAGCTAAGAAATGCAGAGCAAACCATGTTGTGTCAAAACCCCTTGGACTTTAAGGACAGCAAATAAGGTATGTCTCTGATCACACAGTTCTTGAAGTCACCCTCCAAAAAAGTGTCACCCTCTGCTGCTCAGTCTAATCTACTTGATGCCACAACGTGCTTAGGAGGGCAGACCACCCTTCTGTGGCCCATGAAGGCTTGTTCCACAAGTGACTGAAGAGAGGCAGTGGAGTGAAAAAAAACAGTCACGTAATCTGCTTCCATGCCGGAACATTTGGCTGTGCCATCTTCATACCATGGTTTTAGCAAGTGTTTGTTCTGACAGTCAAGTCACTTAAATCAACAGAGGGGCAGCTGAGAAGACACTGCTGCAAACAATAAGACCCAAATCTCAAAGCAAGCAGTTATATAAATGTAAAAATCTTACCTATAGTAGGAATAGTAGTTACTATTTCACCAAGTTTAAGTTTGTACAAAATAGTAGTCTTTCCTGCAGCATCCAGACCAACCATTAGAATACGCATTTCTTTTTTGCCAAAAAGGCCTTTGAAGAGGTTAGCAAAAATATTTCCCATGCTTGAGATATGTTCTCACTGGCCAGTTAAGTCTAGAGGAAAAAGATCACAGTATCACTCATGAGTTACCAATGGCTGTGTTCTGATCAGAGCATAAACAAGCACCAAAAAAAGTATCAGATAATATGAATCCCTTATAGACACCCCGGCCACCACCGTACGTGATTTTTCCCCACACTGAAGCACGACAAAGATGAACAGACATGCCAAAACTTACTGCTCATAAAGCAATGCTTGAAATCTTTCAAATATTCTTTTAGAGATTTTACTCTTAAATGCTGCTCTCAAACTTTTGTTTGCAAAATTCATGGTTTGCTTTCAATGCAACTGACCACTTCAGGTACTTCAGCCCCCACTGTTATGGGATAATTTATCTGCAGCCTGAAGTGTCACCATAAAACAGCTTTTACTAATTGACCCGCAGTTAAAAAAAGTTTTAGACATGTGCTCATCTCTTTGCTGCTCAGCGCAGCAACAGCTGGTCCTTCTTTTGCGAAGGAAACTCAGAATACAGCTTGGATTCTCTCCTGCTCAAAACAGTTTCCTTCCTCTCAAGCCCTGAGGAAATGGCCTGCGTGAACACAACGTGAACACAAAGCAGTATTGCTTTGATTAACATTGGAGGGAGACCTTCTCTAAAAAGCAAATCCACATTTACTGAAACTATCGAAAATTAATAGCCACATTAAAAGAGGCAGGTTTAGAAATGAATGCTTCTCCCTTCACTGCAAACACTTCTGCTTGGATGCTCAGAAGCGATTAACTTCACCAGGAGCTTCCTGTTTAGAAAGTGGAGAAACTGCCTCTCCACTCCAGCCCTCAGACACTCCCTGTGTCCTTGGGACGGGACACACCCCACCACAAATTCCACAGTTTTCCCCCCTTTCCAAACTTACTACTACACGGTTTACTGCGACTTTGAAGTCGCCAAGAGAAGTATTATTCTGCTGACATAAGGTATGAAAAAAAACAGCCTGAAAGCTTTACAGCGAGGTGTAGATGAGGATGTTACACACTATGGGGCTGATTCACACCTCTACTGCTGCTTTGTTTAGCTCTCAGATGTCAACTTAAAAACAGACTGAGCCCAACAGAAAATACAAGCCTAAGACAGCAGGAGCACATACAGCCAAGACGAATAACATTCAAAGGATGGGTTTCCTGTAAACCAAGTCACACAATTTAGAGTACATTACGAAGTTTGAATCATCTCTTGAAGATATTCTGTATTTCATGATGCAGTTGAGTGCCTGAAGCAAAATTCTCACTGGAAATAGACTTTACAGACTATCTAAGACCATTAAAACAAGCTTTGAACTGAAAAACACATCACCGAGCAGAAAACTTGTCCCACTCGGTTGAGCTCGGTGCTAGGGATGTATGAAGTCTGGCTTCCTCACTCAGCTCTGCAAAAGGTCTAAGTGGTTCCAGTCTTCTCAGGAAGCTTTGCTGGATACAGTTTTTAACCCAAAGGTTAAGCACTGTAACATTAACTAAGTCACATGTCTTAGCACAGGCAGCTCCCCAGTGAAGTTCAGAGTCCACTCCAGAGGTCCTGAATGACATCAATCACCACTTCAACTTGCTGAAGTAACTTGAATCAAAGATACATTTTATATGACTGAACCTCTCTGTGATTGAAACTTTAAAACTAAGCTCCTCTATAAGCCAGATAGTGCAGCCTGTGGATTAAAACCAAGCAGGAGGTTTAAAATTTCTATTATTCTGACATCTCCTTCATATTTTTGTAGCATGACCATGAATATTCAACTCCCACTTGAATATAGGAAAGCTGTATAAACAGGAAAGTTAATTAGGAAGTAGAGAAAACAGTTTTGCTAGAGTACCTATTTGTCCAAATCATTCACACAGCAGGAAATCTCACTCCCCAGCCCACAACAGCAGCTCTTACTGGG
The DNA here is from genome assembly GCF_031877795.1 of Strix aluco. Classification (NCBI taxonomy): domain Eukaryota; kingdom Metazoa; phylum Chordata; class Aves; order Strigiformes; family Strigidae; genus Strix; species Strix aluco. The sequence continues at coordinate 171,447,342 of NC_133931.1, read as the reverse complement.
CTGGAGGGGAGGGAGGCTGTAAAGCTCTCCTTTGTCTGGCTGCTCATGCTACCTCTCCTCTTCTGCTTCCCCTGAAAAGCAATAGTCAGGGTTGAACTGTAACCTTTTACCAGAGCTCCTGTAGCCCTCCAAAATGAGCATTAGAACTTTTGTAGCAAGAGAACCTTGCAAGCCCTGCCAACAAACACACTTCTCGTGTTTCTGCATGTTTAAAAGCACGATAGGTTATCAAACGCTTGGATCAATAGCAGTAACCAGGTGACACAGCAAATCTTTGCATTTCCATCCATGACATCTTTCCACACCCCGAAGAAGTCCCAGTCTGCTGAACAAGTTGCTTACACTTGGCACTAACAGTAGCAAATTCCGTTAGATCCTTGTTTCCCTGGCAGCTATTTCCAGGTCAAGTGTGCCCTCTACCACTGAAGCTGCTTTTATACCACCCATCCTCCCTATTTTAACTTTTTGTGAAGAAGTTAAGTTACATTTAAGCACTTGTTTTCAATTTCCTTCTTGTTCTCTTCCACATTCCTACTATCCAAACCACTCCTGTAACTTACTGGGTACTTCAGGGGAGGTGACATTACAGAAAGTCTGATTTATTTTTATAGGCAGTGTAGTTTACAGCCTACCCCTGCAAGACAAGTGTGTTTAGATGTTAACTAGAAGATAGAAGAATCACTGCTGTCTATAAGAAAAATACTAGGAGAAACCCATCTGCAGGACTCCCACAAACTGTTGTGGGTCCCATCAGTGAATTGCTGTATGCTGCTGGGGCAAAAGCGAGGGTCTACTTCACCACTGCAGGACCACCTTCTGACCAGCAGCTAGAATCACGTTCAAAAGGAAGTCATGCTCCCATGGTTTTGTACATTACCCTCCTCTTCCTACGCTGTCCCTGTCAGTATTTCATTACTTTCTATTATCTAAGAAAAGCACCTCAAGTTCCTTTCTCAGTATCACCAAAATCCTCAACCAAATCATCATCACAACTGTGACCAGCCATCAGGTCTCTGCTTTTTAGACCATTCATGCTGTCAAACAGCGCAGACACTACCACAGCAGAAACTGCCGTGACAGTTTAGAGCTGCTTCCCAGGACTTCGCTGCCATCCATTAATACAACTCAGCTGAGGGATCACGCGATTACTTCCACTGTACTTCAGAGCTGAATCTGCTTACTTTAATTCTCGTTTCAGTCCATTAGTTGGACTATGAAAGCTAACATAAACAATCTGAAAATATGAGGAAATTTAAGACCTTTCCAGGTTAACCAAGCAATCCTGTCACTTTTCAGACATCTTCAACATCTGCAATCTGTATCAAGACTTGCCAATATATTGCCTATATTCTACACTGAAGCTTAACTTTCTCTTTTCCTCAACTCAAATGTGGTAATTGCCACACTGATCGTTTCAGAAGCACAAGTTCAATAAAACGCCTGAAAATATAGAAGACTTGGGGTGCGAGCCGTTTGCAGTACTTCAGCACATCTCCAAATGAGGTATCTATCAGGCTAAGTAGGAATATTTGTGCATGAAAGGGAACAATTTGAACAAACAGCACAGACTATTTTTGCAGAACTTCACATGCACATTCCCTCAGCACAACTTCAGCTTCTAGAAATGGAAACTCACCATCCCTCAACAAACCCAGATCACCCCAAAACTGAACTGTCTGGCTCCTTTCTCCCTGCCCACCGGCGCCCTGAAGCACACCTTAAAGCAGTCTACTCCACGTTAATACCCTCACAGCAGTAAAAACCTGTTAGGCAGGTTCAGGTAAGATATAATGTGCCATTGGTAAACAGCGTGAAAGACATTCACTGGATAAGACTGCAGTTTTGTTTCAGGAAACAAGGTATTTTCGGCAGCCTGTTTTCTAGTAAGCAATACATTTAGATAAGCAATTAAGAGAAGAGGCAGCCTTTTTTAGAAAGGCTCAGTCCAATGAGTTAAAAATGAATGAGTGCCTTAAATAGCAGGCAGCCTGGTGTCTGTTAAAGTGATATGGCCCCTGAGTACAAACTCATTATATTATATTTAACCGTATGTTAATGCATTTTAAAGCCATTTCATTCAGACTGCTTATCTTGAGAAGTCAAATATGCTTCTTGACCTCCAAACTTCTTGGCTGAGCTGTTAGTTAACAAGCCATCCCACAGAAGTATGACCAGAAGGGTATGCAGGACATCAAAGAAAGTATAGCTACACCTTAATTTTGCACCTCTGGAAAAGTTCTTTTTGACCACATAGAGATTAAACTTTACTGAGTCAGGAGTTGCGGCAAATGCCACAGTTCCACTCAGGTTTACAACGTTTCTTTAAACATACCACAGCAAACAAAATCAGAGTAAGATAGAGGATTCCATATGCATCATTCAGCCAAATTATGCCTGCAGTACACAAATACATTTATTTCATTTCTATGCACCAGCACTTACCACAGAAGGTTGCCACAGTAAAAAAATAACGCTCAAAACTTTTCAAGTGTCATAACCAAACTTGCTGGGCACAACCATTTTGGCTACCTGTTCTCTATAGCTGAAAAATACCAGCAATGATGAAGATCAGTCAAGAAAAGCTTAATTCGCTGTCCCTTCTCTGAACAGCACACTGAGATACAGAGGTACAGAGGGCATTTGTTGTCTCTGGGAACTATTATGTCTGCCTAGGACATTCATATCTTGTTTTGAATGACTGTTTCAAGGAGAGACAAACATGGTGCCACTACCAATGACATACTACATTACACAGTTATAGTCAGTCAAAATACTAATGCTAAAGCAACAGGCTAAAACCCGTAACAGTTGCAGGTTTACCCAAAAAGTTTTTACCCAGTAGCTTTCTGCACCTTGTTCTGTTTGCTTAGACACCTATAGTAAGTAAAACTGGCATGCTTATGAAGACAACTGGTTTACTACCAAAAGCACGTCTCCATTTAAAGGAAAGTCTACTTGACTTTGGCCTAAGCATTAACTCCACCTCTTAATACAATTAGAAAAACCCCAAACCTGCAATTCCTAACCTGGTAATAACACACTAGCTATATCAGTCACAGAAGAACAAAAATTGATCAATTCGTTGTTTAACAGAAATACTGATTTGAAATCCAGCCAGTTATCACTACTTGGCTTGTATGATGCTTCTACTTTACAGCATTCTAGAAGGTTTTAAATTAAAATGTCAAGAGAAGCAAAACATTCATACAAAAGATCACCAAAGTCATGTAAAGAAGAGGTGAGAAAGTTTTTAAGAAAGTTCAACAGCGGTGTTACATGCAAAAACAACTGGCAAATAATTTAAAGTGCAAATCTAAACTGGCAGCTTGTTCTTCACAATATAGAGTGTGATTTAAAAGCCAGTGTGAGAAGTGATCCAACAAGAATAGAACACTGATAAAATTTAGGATTAATCTAGGGCCCCAGTATTTCACACCAACATTCAGCAGGCAGTCTGTTAAGTACAGCTGCGTTCTTTTGAACTTGAAGTAATTTCTTTACAGATTAAAGTGTTCTGTTACAGCAAATTCTGAAAAACACTCTGGATCATAACACTTCTTTATTACAGACAGCCAGGATGGCCCAATACACAACTATTCCAGTAGTTATATTCAACTATTTTTAGAAGTCGTTTACTGGCCTTCCACATCTGATAACGTGAAAGATGACTACTTACTTACCAACCCCAGCCCTTTAACTTCTGGGCCTTAACACTGGAATGTAGCTTAAATAATTTTGATTTGAGTTACTTGAGACTTTAGACCATACCAACATCACTTGCATGGACAACACACAAAATCTAAGAGTAGCTAACAAGTAGGCCAGGTTCTTTCTTCACGAGGGGACTATCTTGGACTTAAATACCATTGCAATAAAGGCCACCTCAAGAAACTCTTCTCAGAGCTCTTAAGTCCCAACTCCTTTATAGTTGTACCTATTAAAATGAGGGGAGTATTAACTGTAGAGATCAAAACCTAGCTCTGCAACAATTTCCCCCACTTCACACTGGATGTGCTTCTGCAAAGCGTGAGATGGAGAAGGTGTCCTAAATGATCATAACTTTGTTATTTGTCTTTTAGGAGAGGATAGAGGAAAGGTATTGGCATTGAAGCGTCATGTGAAAAGAAAAGTTAAAGGTATATAACTGTACTTGCATCTTGCAGTGGCCAACTAAAAAGCACCCAGATGTGCACTGCATGCCCAAGGCAGATAGAGGACAAGTCAACCGCAAGTGAGAAGCTAGACGAAAGAAAATCCAACCTACTTAGATTGAACATCTTGCTGTCTGCACACATTACCCAGACAGCACATCTTCCACATGCTGTAACAATCTCTTGAGAGCACTGGGCTCAGAGGGGCAGGTAAACAGAAAATATGTCCACTTACAAGATCAAAACAAGGGCAAAGGGGAAAGTTCCTTGGCAGTCATGCCTATTTCTCAGACACAAGAAGAACTCACTCCTAAAATACTGATCAGAATAAAAAAAAAGTATCAAGCAAAGAGGACAGGTTGCTTGACTTGATACTCAAAACCCAGAGTTATTCCCTTATTCTCATCTTCAAGCAGGGGGAGCAAGCTACTTCTGTTTCACAGCAAAATCTCAGACTATTTGATACGCTACCATGCATAACTCAAAATCATGCAAACCAACACATAGGACACATATCTCTTCTGAAAAATACTTTATTTAAAGGATAGGTTGACAGGTGGAAAAGTATAGAAGGAGTCATTGCTCCCGCCTTTAGATAAAGCATGTCCATCACCTCCCTGTGGGCTGGACTGCCTGTAGCTGCTCAGGAAATAACCCGGTGCCCACAACATAGTCAAGTTTGGACTGCAACTTTGTATTCTCCTGTTAAACAGTGGCTATACTGCTGTGAAAGGCATTTCTTTTCAGGTAAGTGCTGCACAGGTTTTTTGAGGCTGAAGTATTCACAAGTTCAAAATCTTAAATTTTAAGCCAAATATCCTGTTATTCATTTCCAGTAACTAGGCAGTAAGTCAACATTTACACTCATAGTAGAAATGGCAAGAACTCACATGAGAGCTTCGGTAATGAAACTGGCTTTTGGTTTGGGGAAAATGTCAAAGCAGAGCCTACACAGCCAGGTGTTAAGTACAAGATCAGTGCATGAATAAGAGCTATATTAGACATGAGAGTTTTAATAGAATTGAAACATCAGCAGAAGTAGTACCATAGTCCTTCAATGTTTGCATGTGTTAGAAACAAGAAATAAAATTGGATACTCGCAAGCAGAAAGAAAAAATGCTGAATAACACAGAAAAACAGCTGCTGTAGTAGGAAGCTGATTATAAACTTCTTTACTCATCAGTTAAAGAAAGGGAATAATGGCTGAGGACAGTGCTAGCTCTAATACAAGCTCTATAGCATTCCAGTAGCAAAACTTTCAAGAGATTTCTAAAAAAAGCATCAGAACTATTCCTTTTCAGAAAAAGTTAACTTATGTTCACCAAATTTATCCACTGTAAGGTAAGCTAGATGTTTATGAAGGCTGTTGAAATCCATAAAAATTCTTGCTTGAAAGTCCATCTTCACCCATCTCAGCAGCTTTTATTTCTAAAGAAAGGTGCTTCTTTAAACTTCACCACTGCAAATTCAGGTGGACTCTTGGGTTGTGAGCTCTTTCTCCTTCCACCAATTAATGTATTCAATGGCTTAGCTGATAGTTGTGCCTCAGGGAGATAAATGAATGCTACTGCTTAAAACAGCCTTTCAAACAGGTGTAACTGGAGCACAAGACAATTCAGTGAATTATAAGGTCCAGAATCCAGCCCCCTACTCCCACACACACTTTGTCTTGAAAAGCTGTGACTAGTCCTGCCCCCCACTTGGTCAGCATGACTAACACACACAGGGAATTACACGCACTGAGCAAAAAATGCACCGCTCCTGCCCAGTCCCTTTTCAGCTTCCAACTGTATTTCACAACTAGACAATCTTAGAAATCCAGCAAATCCCTCAGACCACTGAGGACTGGTTTATGTTCAGGTGTTTGCCTTTTAACATAATCCAGCAAGTATTACACCTATCACATGCTACCGCAGCAGCAAAGGCTGTTCTGAGAGTAGATGACATCTGCTTGAGCCATTTTTACTCCTGATGCTCTACCACAGTAGCATCATCAATAAACTTGGCAAAGCAATTCAGTTTAAGCAGTTCAAGTGAGGCAAATTTCCTCACCCTTTCACCCAATGTAATTACTACAACAGGGAAAACAGTCCAACAGGATTCTCGAGCACTGCAGATGTATTTTTAACAGAGGAAGTCAGTGGCATCATATCAATCCCGGATACTTTCAGAGAAACACTTTCTATATCTGTAAGATTGTAAGTACTTACACCAACAATTTGCTTATAAAACCATGAACATAAGCCAAGCAGCAATCCTCCAGTTCAGCTACAGTTCCTTTTTCCTACAGAAGTGTTCCAAATCCGTAGCAAAAATAGTAATAATGATATTGCCAAATGACCTCGGACAACTTACTTTGACTTGATTTCTTTGCCTGAAAAATAAGGTTAATAGAATATCCTGCAAAGGGATGTTGTAAGCCTTACTGCTTGCAAAACAAAGTTCAAAATATTATATAAATAGTTCGCATTTTAGTTATTGACAAAGCTACATTTCAAAACAAGACCTCTGGATACGACTCTAATCAACCTGTGGAATTTAGTTTGGCAAGAGCCTAGCAGCAAAGCAACAAGGTCAATGTCAAACACGACATTTAGGCAGTTTTACAAACCAGCAGTTTCAGCTGTGCTCTGCTGGGGCAAACTGACTCCTCCGTGAAGAGATCTGCATAGCTGGCCTATTACTTTATCAGACAGAGGTTATCAGACCAAAGTATCATGTTAACTCCTCACAGAGACAGGATATAGTATTTTCAGACAGAATATAATATCCTCCCAGCGGGAGCTGCTATGCCAAGGAAAACTGATCTCCTACACCACTAAACGCAAGCCACGGATGGCAAACAGAGTTTGCTCCAAGCTGAAGTGCAACTTCTTACCATCACCCCCTCAGCCCAGCAGAAAGCCCTACTCAGCAGCCAAGGGCTTACAGGAAAATAACCTCTCTCCTACGAGCTTCATCCAAAGCTAATTTCCCGTACCGGACTACCAGATCTCCGAGTTTCGCTACGATGAGGGTTTTCGGGGGAGAGGAAAAACTTCTCTCCTGAGACCCGTTCGCGGGCGGGGCAGAAGCCGGAATAAGCGAGTTTAGGGAAAGGAGAAGCCCATCCCGCCGCATCTCCTCTAATTCCTCCTGTAGGGGGAGCGGCGCCGGGCCCCGGACAGCTGTTGGGGAGTCAGTGGTCCCCCGCTTCCGCGCGGGCCCACGCTGGGGGCCCCAGCAGGGAAGGGAAAGGGTTGACATCGCCCCCCCGCCCGCCCGCCGGCCCCAAATGCGTGAGAGGAGGGCGCGGATGGGATAGCGCCCGCCACTCCCCAAGGCCTGCGCTGCGGCCTGCGCCGCGGCTTCCCCCTGCCGCCAGCAGCCGCCGAGCGAGGGCGGTGGCGGGGGGAGGGGGTGGAAGGGGAGAAGGAAGGACGGAAAGAAGCAACCCGGCCCGCTCCCCCAAGGCCCGCCACCTCCTCCCCTCAGCGCCAAGGCCGCGGCGCCTCACGCCCGGCCGCGGGCCGCCGCAGGGTGTGGGCGGGGGAGCAGGGCGGCGGGCAGGAGAGGAAGGGGCTGAAGGGAGGGAAGCGGAAAACGTCAGTGAACCCACCGGCGTTGGCTGCTGCCCCGGGCAGTGGGTCTGGCTGTCCTCGGACCGTCCCGCTCGGAGCCGGCTCCCCCCCGCGCCTCTCCGCCGCTCTCCGCCCAGGCACACAAGATGGCGGCGCTCGGCAGCCACGTCAGTGCCAGACCCGCGCACGGCACCACGGGTAACCGAGGAGGGCACCAGGGGGCGGGGCCGAGCGGCGGGTGGGCGTGACTATGGCGGGGAGCCGCCGCGCTGGAATATCAAGGGGGCGTGGCCACGCGGCAGGACACGCCCACCGCGCTGATACGCCACGCCCCCCCCCCCCGGCGGCTCGTGACCGGATGCGGGGCGGGGGGCGCGGAGCGTGTGAGGGGCCGCGGCTGCGGCTGCGGGGGGCCCCGTGGCGAGTGGGCCCGGGCCGGGCAAGGGCCACGCTGGGGTCGTACCCGTGCCCTGCAGCACCGCGCCACGCCTGGCCGCGCGGGGAGGCGCGCTGGCCTCGGGGGGCTGCGTGTGTGCGTGCCGTGCGGTGTGCGTGTGGTGCCGCGGAGTCGTCCGGGTTGGAAAAGCCCTTGAAGCTCCTCCAGTCCAACCATGAACCTCACCCTGACCGTTCCCAACTCCACCAGATCCCTCAGCGCTGGGTCAACCCGACTCTTCAACCCCTCCAGGGATGGGGACTCCCCCCCTGCCCTGGGCAGCCCATTCCAACGCCCAACAACCCCTTCTGCAAAGAAATCCTTCCTAAGAGCCAGTCTGACCCTGCCCTGGCGCAGCTTGAGGCCATTCCCTCTTGGCCTGGCGCTGGGTCCTTGGCTCAAGAGGCTCATCCCCCCTCTCTGCACCCTCCTTTCAGGCAGTTGTAGAGGGCCATGAGGTCTCCCCTCAGCCTCCTCTTCTCCAGACTAAACCCCCCCAGTTCCTTCAGCCGCTCCCCATCAGACCTGTGCTCCAGACCCTGCACCAGCTCCGTTGCCCTTCTCTGGCCATGCTCGAGTCATTCAAAGCTCAGGGCCCTCCCGGCACCGCTGGGTGGGGTGGGGGCTTGTCCCCATGAAAAACATGTCAAATGGAATCCCGGCACCACCCGTGGGGGTCTGTGGTGGAGCAGATGGCGATTTGCAGTCTGTGTGGGGCCCCATGCTGTACCCGGTGACTGTGCCCAAAGAAGGCTGGGACCCAGTGGGAAGAAGTCCCCACAGTTGTAGTTTTACAGAATTAGAATCACAGAATCCCAGAATCATCCAGATTGGAAAAGCCCCTGAAGCTCCTCCAGTCCAACCATGAACCTCACCCTGACCGTTCCCAACTCCACCAGATCCCTCAGCGCTGGGTCAACCCGACTCTTCAACCCCTCCAGGGATGGGGACTCCCCCCCTGCCCTGGGCAGCCCATTCCAACGCCCAACAACCCCTTCTGGACAGAAATACTTCCTAAGAGCCAGTCTGACCCTGCCCTGGGCAGCCCATTCCAGGCGCCGTTGCGTGCCGGGCTGCGTGGGAACGTGTCGGTGCCTTGTCAGACATGGTACACGCACACCTCTTTGGGTTCACGGCCTGCCTGTGCCGTGCGGCGTGGCTCCATGTGTTGGGCTTTTTGGGAAGGTGTGCGACATCCCTGCCGTGCAGCATCGCCCTGTGTCGGGCTGTGTGCTCAGCGATGCACTCGTGCCTTATATATATACATTTGAAAGCGGCCTGTGCACCCTGCAGTAGGGTTCATGGGCGCCTGATCATGTCGGTGTGCTCCCCACCTTCCCCAGCATCAGCTGGTTATCTGTGTATTTACAGAGAGAGAGACAAAAAAAATCCTTAAGGCTCTTTCTTCCAAAATAAAGCAGGACTGCAGGGAGAGCCTCTTCTGCCGGGCTGCCCTGCTGCCACTTCAGTTCACCTTTGAGACAAAACAGAGAGGATTTAGTAAAATTTTGACCGTTTCTGGTGCTGGAAAGTGTTATAACAGATGGAGAGGACCTACAGGATGGAGTGCAACGGGTGCTGCTCTGGTCGTTCTGTGCCTCAGTTTCCCTATGCAGGGAAAAACCCTTTCAATTTTTTCGCCTTAATAATACACAGATGTGGGAGGAAATAGGTGGACATGGAGAAATTTTTTAACTCCACATGGAAAAAAACAATTATATGGTTTGAAATCTCAAGAGATCAGTGTAGGAACAACTGTTAGCGCGTGTGCACAAAAAATTTAGGATTATTTCTTTTATGTTTTGCAGTAAATCAAGGTCATGTGCTGTTCCAGGCTAAATGCTAAATGCTAAATACTAAATCCTTCCTTTATTAAAGACAGGAAGAGAACTTCTGAAAGACAGCAGGAAGCCACAAAAACTTATTTCTAGATTTCCCCCTAATGCACATAGGAAATGAATACCTTGAAGACCTCCATCCCTCTGTCAAATGGGGTTGAAATTGCCCAGTAGCTGAAAACGTTACACACAGGCGAGAGAAGGCAGACGGACAGATGGACGTGACCCCAGAAGCTTCTTTTCCTAAAAAATTGGGTTGCGCGCAAGAGAGATGGCAGCAACAGGGCTGAGAAATGCCAGGATGGAGCCTGGGCTGAAGGTGAAATCTGCCCTGTGCTCCTTCCAGGGAGGCACCACCCTCGTGTTGAGCAGCTATGAGGTAATACTGTTATTATTTTACTTAAGGAACCACCTAAATTGCACTAAAATCTCCCCAGACAGTCAAAAAGCAGCCAGAGGAATGACAATCTGAGCAAGCAATAGCAAAAACACGCCGAGAAACCAAATTAATTATTTTTTCATGCACTGCAGAAGCCAACCGGTCTTGAACGAGGGATTTCAGGAAGAGAGTAACTGTTGCGGTGAACAGATTGCTGCCCACCTCGATGTCCAGGCATGGACAACTACCACTGGGATCGCAGATGTCTCCATCCATCCAGTGCGGGCTGTTTGTGCAGCCCTGGGTTTGTGAACTGTTTGGGGCACAGCATCCTTCAGGACCTGGTTTAAGAGATACCGCGTTGAACCTGAAACACAAAGCGGAATTTAGTCCTTCAGCAATGCCTTTGAGAAAGGAAAGGAGGATTTGCACTTGCTTGGGGCTTCTGGGGAATATCTGCCTCTGTCTTTACTGTTTGGGGACATTTTGGGTGAGTGGGGGGGCAGGAGCTGTGCTGGGAGGCAACGCACTCTGTGTCTGTGTGTAGGCTGATGTGGGGAAGCTGCTCTTAAGGTGACAGCAAAACCCCGTTACTGCATTTATTCCCCATCCCCAAATCGCCTCCTGTCCATAGCCGAGCCAAGTAACTGCTTGTTTGACAGCCTTGTCTCCATGCCTGGACGGTGAACCAGATCAGGGCACTGCTCTGGGTTAAAAATAACCCTTCTCTCCTTTTTTTTTTTTTTTTTTCTTTTTGCTTTATCTTTAACCCAGAGCAGTTCCTTGCTTTAGCTCCTGGGGCTGACAGGAGGAAAGAAGATGCTCATCACACCATCCCATCACCTACCCTCTCCAGTGAAAATCTGACTGATGGAGATGCCAGCCAGGGTGCAAAACAAGTTGAGGGAGGTTTATTTTATTATTATCATCTATGATACAGGATTTCATTATTATCATCTCAGTGGAGACCCGAGTCAATGCTGTGCACAAGGAGCCTGTAGAAATTTGGCCCCGTGGATCTGATTCATTAATGACGGCTGCCATGATGCAAGATGAACACTTTGCCCAGTGACTCATGACATTTGTGGAAAAAAAGAGGCCTCTTTTTTTTTTTGCAGCTGGGAGAGCAGATGTGTCACTTGCTTTCTCTTTTCTGTGAAAAGCTGGTGTGGGAGAAGGATGAAATGGGAAGGGATCCCTCGGTGTGGCTCAGCTCATCTGCTGGGTGTTCCTGGGGTTGCAGAAAGCCCTTTGGCTTTTCCTGGATGGCCCCTTTCGAGCTGGAGAGTTTTGCTCCCCGCCAGGAGCCTCAGATGACAAATCTTCCGGCTGAACTACACCCTGTTCTCGCTGCCTTTTGGAAAAAAAAAAAAAAAAGTGTTTGTGCAAGGCAATTTTCAGAGGTTATAAAAATATCATCTGGAGTCACAAAGCACTTGCCTGAGCGATGCTTTTCCTTGTGCATCTGTCCCAGGAAAAAATACCATGGGCTAGATTTGCTCTAACTCCCGGGTCCCTAAAAATAATTTTTTCCCCCAGTGGGGGCAAGTTGTCTTTGTTGAGAAGATACTGCTTGACGATAATCAGCTGGTGTCTGATATCATGGGGTGGTGGAGACCTTCCAGCTGGTGGCAGCGATGTCCGTCCACTGAATCCCTCCTAGTGGCGATGGTGAAGTCATTTTGGGGTATTTTTGGATGACGCTGAGGTGGGCACCCACGTGCAAGGGGCTGAAGGACACTGGGGTCGATTGATGCTTTCTGCTGCCCTAAAGGTCCTGCTCTGCAAGGCCGTGTTGTCAGGTTGGGGATTGCTCCTTTGACCTTTGAGTTTGTCACATTGGGGTGAGAATTGCAATTACAGGAGCTGAGAAATTGCCCCCTAGCAGCAATTCGCTACCTTATCTACCAAAAAATAGTGATTATTTCTTGGATTTGGGGTCCTTGGGTCACCTATAGATGGGTCTGGGCCGTTGAAAGGCCAACAGATCTAGTCTTGCTGCTCATGTTTTACCATCCTGGCAACAAAAGGAAGGTGGAAACGGGGGAAAAAGCAAGCTAGATGCTAAATGGCTCCCTTGATAGGCAGCAAAATAAGAACATTTACAGCAAGAGCTTTTATTTTGCTATGGTTTCTGCACTCAGAGCCGACTTAGGTGGCAGAAAGGCCCACGCAGCCATCGCATTTTCGAGAGCATCTCAGATGTGGGACAGAAACCTGGAGAGCAAATGAAGCAGATCAGCTCTCCGCTCATGACACTGACTCCCCAGGGATGTTGGGCAAATTGCTGCAACTCTCTCATCCTCCCTTTTTTCTCCTTAATTCAGAAATAGGTACACTTTGTGACTCAGTGACGTGCAGTGTAACCTGCTGGTGAGGAGAGCTTTGTATAACATCAGCGTTGCTAATTGCTGACACCTTTGAATAAAGCTCTCAGCTGCACCTGCAGTGGTCCCTAAAGCACCCTGAGCAGCCTTGCCGATGTCTTTTGGTACCCGGGGAAGATGGGTTAGAGAGGACAAATTGGTTCCTCTGCTGTCATCTATCCATCCCTCCTCCTCTGAGCTGCTACAGGGCAGATGTCCCCGCTGAGCGAGTCCGTCAGCTCTTCCTCAAGTCAATGGAGATAAAGAGGAGTGATTCACCCATCCCGCTCCAGACGTCACCTCCAGTCCGTTGCCTGTTGACATCTCCAGGGGAGATGTTCATGTTCAGCCAGCAGGGTCCCACCCACGGTGACGGATGAGGATTTGCCGTGTCCCCTGCATTGTTTTGAACCTGAGCACTGAAGTTACTCAGCATATGGGTTGGAAGATAAATGCTGGCAGGATGCGTTGTCTGCAAAATGCCCTGTGACCTGCTTGGCCTGACCTTGAAACTCAAATGTCTGCGGTCAAGGAGCACTTGCTGGCTGCACCATCTCCACAGAGCACTTCAAATATATAGGTGTTACCACCAGCACTAATTACATCTGACAGCACTGTAGGCATCTGCAGTGGCAGTAGAAACTCATTGCCTGAGCACACACCTGGGGTGTCTTTACAAAGTGCTGCTGTCCTCTTCTCCCCTCCTTTTTAAGCAGCCAGGCCTCCCCACAAAGGGGATGATGAGCCAAATTCACCAGTACGTGTGGGGAGATGCTCTGGCCACTGACTTGCAGCAGCTCCCAAACACTCAGAGCTGTGAGACAGAAGGCTGCTTGTGTTTTAGGAGTGAGCAACAGTGTCGGTATTTGACCTGTGAGGGCCTCTGCTCTGGGTAGTTGAACAGCTCAAGACTCAAGACCTTATAATGGCATTGGTTGGTACTGTGAATGGTTGGTCTCTCCTTCCACCTTCTCCAGTTTTGGGTGAGTAACGTGGCAGTGCTGCAACCAGACCTGCACCGATGGAGCTGCAGCTGGAAATGCAGCTTCCTCAGGTGGCCAGGTCCATGGGGCTCAGGTCCATGTGGGGTGGAGATATGGACAAACACTGTTGTACCCGGTCTTTGGGCATCCCCTAAAGACACCAACCATTCCTCACCAGTGCTTCCAGGTCTTGCCAGTCAGAAACATGACAGGGCCATGTGATTACCCGCAACTCAAAGCACTTGATGAGATCAGGTCCTTAGGGATATCTGGTCTTCCTGGGATCCTCAAGGCTCATGCACAAAGATGTTCACTCCTGTGACCTGGATAACTTCGAGCTGCTGTGGGGATTAGAAATGTCATCTACTGGGGAGTCATCTAAGGATCCCACAACCTCTCCCATTGGGTGGCTGTGTGCTGGAGGCAGCTGGTTGCTTGATTTGTGATCTGCTGATCCACTATGCTCACCACATGGACACTGGGTCCCGCAGCTGGGGACATCCCTCCAGGCACCAGAGGTGCCAAAGGAGCAAGAGACCAAGCTGCAACCTCACAGTACTTGTTTGGGGACAAGGGCTTCCTAAGGCTTTGAAGAAAGGAAGAGTTGCAACCATTTTGGGAGCTCACAGGCCTTGTTTTAACAGTGTGTTTCCAGACTGGTGTTGGTACAGCTTCTCAAAGGGGTGTCTCATGCATGGATGGTACATTGCTTTCCTTCGTCTGCAGCCATCTTGGAGCTTGAATTTAGCCCAGCCATGCTGCCTGCAGAGAGACCAGGCTCAGGCACAGGAGTCAGATATCAGTCCTTGTCCACTGGTGTTTATGAAGACCTTCAGAAGATGCTGGGATCCCTTTTGGGGCTATGAACTGATGATCCAACTCTGCTTGGGCTCAGCTGTTCAGACTAACTATGTGGGCAACCTTGGGTCAATGCAGCTGAGTTCAATGGGTAGCACTCCCAGTGAACTCTTGTGGGTGTGCTGAGTTGGGTCTGGTGTCTGGGACCAGTTTAGTCTCTGGGATGGGCAGTGCAGCAATGCCAGAGCATATTCCCTTGCCTCATCCTACCCCCAGCCCATCGGACACTGCCAGAGCTATCCTGACTTGTCTCCTGGAGGGTAGATGCTCTCCAAAGGCAAAAATTTGGAGCATTAATACATCCCATTTGGAGAGTTTTGTGCAGTTTTACAGAGCTCCATCAGAGAAAGCTCTCTATCCATCACCAGGGTACAGAGTTGCCATGTAGGATTTGATGCGGCACATATCCTTGTGCTTTTAATGACCATGCACAGAAAACCTGGATTTTAAGTGCTCAGCTGAAATATTTCACCTCTAGTAGCACAGTGCTCTGAAATCCCTTACTTTGCTAGAAAAGCTGCCGCCTCTGAAACACTAATATTGTGTCCTGTCCCCCCTGGCTTTTTCCAGCCAGGATTCCCAGTTAAAGAGCTGTAAAAGAGGAGAGCGTGCTGGCTTTCCATATGAAGTTGCTTAACTATGGAGATCTAGAAGAAAATGTAACACCAGAGGTATCAAGGTTATTATCACAGGGTTTTCCTTGGTGGGAATGAAATTTCGGCTGTTCTCCATCATCAAAACCTCATTAAGTTGTGCAGCCACTAATTGATATGCCCAAACCTGACAACTTGTGTCAAAGGAGAAGACGGCAGTTGCCCTGGGACCTGCCAATCAATGTCACAGCCATCCCAGGCCCATGGTGAACTTTGACCGATTGCAAGAATGACGGCGATTGTTTCATTTGCAAGGAGAAAGATGGAAACCATCCTAATTATAACATCAATGTCAGGCACATACCCTCACTGGACACCTGCATGATGGAGAAAAAAACCCCAGACGGCATCTATTGGGGTCCAGCTTCTGTGAAACTGCCTGAGATATCATGGCCACTCTGGGTTGTCCAGGCTGGAAAAACTTCACCTTGAAGAGCTTTGTTCATCCAACATAATTTTTCTGGAAATCTGAGGATGCACATTGCAGGAAAACTGCAACTGATATAACAGCAGGAGTGAGAAATGCCGATGTGCAAGGGAAGTCCTGAGCTGTTTGCAGCAAGGTTTGCAAGGCAGGAGGAGTCAGGGTCATGAAGCTGCTGGAGGAAGGACCATAGAGAAGGCTTTGGGGTTAGAAGAAAGGTCTGTACAGAAAAGAGGTTAAAAGGTGGTGAATGCCTAAATCACTGCAAGACAGAATCATTTAATCTCATTTTGCATCTCTATAAGGTAGCGATCCCCCAAGTTCATTCTCTGCTCCCTTTTATCATAGAATCATAGAATGGTTTGGGTTGGAAGGGACCTTTAAAGGTCATCTAGTCCAACCCTCCTGCAGTGAGCAGGGACATCTTCGACTAGAGCAGGTTTCTCAGAGCCCTGTCCAACCTGACCTTGGACGTTTCCAGGGATGGGGCATATAGAAGCTTTTACAGTCACTGCAGAGAAACAGGGACCTGAGGGCGTGGTTCAGCCTCCCTTTCCTAGATACCTGCGATGAGCTGGGCCTTCATCTCCATCTCTTCAGGGGTCTGGCTCCGGTGGAGATGTCTTCTTCCTAGGAGATGAGGCCCTGAGCAACCTGAGCTGGTGTTGAATTCAGCCCTGCTCTGAGCAGTGTTGGACCAGAGATCTTTAGAGCAGCATTCAGCAACAAATGGGTGTTGCTGTCTTCATTTAAGCAGATCAGAGTAAAAAAGAGGGCTGAGAGAGGTCCTGGGCTGACATTCTCAGAGCTCAGGTGAGATTTGGGAGGTTTCACAGCTATCCCCAGTATCAGAGGAGAGCTGTTTTAAAATTTCTGCAGTGTCTTACAAACCTGGACCTGAGAACTTTGCCCCTTCTTGCCCTAAGCACGGGGCAAAGGATCTGAAAAGATGGCATGAGTGTGATGGAGTCACACAGCATCCCCCAACACTTGTGGAGCTCAGCAGACTTAGCCTGTGGGCTCCTGTGAGATGGATCATGAGATTTTTCTCTGTCCTGAGGCAAATCTGCTGAAGTCAAACACAGTTTAACTTAAGCAGCAGGGCTGGGCATTCAATGCAGAGAAGAAAAGGACCAAACAACTGCTCCCGAGGTCCCATTTGCTGAAATTCAAGTGTAAATTAACCTCAGCCCCTGGCTTGTACCGTGTAATAGTGCCTGAGCATCCTCCCATTTAACTGCAGATGAGGGCATCCTTGCTGCAGGAGGCTGCCCCAGTGCTGGAAGTTCATAGAGGTCCACTAGAGTTCATGGGAGGAAAATCCCCTCAAGGACTCTAAATCCAGCTGTGGCTCTGAGCATCCTTGGCAGAAGGGGGACAGACTTTTTATCAGGGCCTGTTGTGATAGGACAAGGGGTAATGGTTTTAAACTAGAAGAGGGTAGATTCAGACTAGATGTGAGGAAGACATTTTTTACGATGAGGGTGGGGAAACACTGGCACACGTTGCCCAGGGAAGTAGATGCCCCATGCCTGGAAACGTTCAAGATCAGGTTGGACAGGGCTCCAAGCATCCTGGCCTAGTTGAAGATGTCCCTGCTCATTGCAGGAGGGTTGGACTAGATGACCTTTAAAGGTCCCTTCCAACCCAAACCATTCTCTGATTCTATCTGTGATAAGTGGGAGATGATGTGTTTGGTGTCTGCCATGGGGTGGCTGTAACACTCACCGGTAGCTCTGTGTGGTACCTACAGACATCACAAATGAGGACCTTGAGAGGTCTTCTTAGCTAGGGCATCATCTACAAAGATATCTCCTTGCCACACTGCAGCAGAGGAAGGACTTGATCTACCAGCTCCCAAGCAAGACCTGGCCAAGGGACAACCCTTGAGGTCCCGGGGTGTCCTTTTTATCCCCCTCCCAGGATGCAGGGGAAAACCTCTGCCCACCCCGTGCTACAATCTGTCCTCTGGGTTTCTGCAGTCCCTTGGACAAACACCCACTTACTTTACTCCTGTACATTTGCAGCATGTGCACCGTGCTTATCTCTAGGGAAACAGCTGTGATATATCTTCGAGAAATAGATTGCAATTAACATTTAAGCCCATACCCTTGATGCAGTTACAAAAGCAATATAATGAATCAGTCTTTTAATAATAAGCTCTGTAACCTTTGAAAACTCACCCGGGTGGGAGCTGGGCACCTGGCAGATAACGTTATCACTGGTGGCACTGTTGAAATCGCTCCACCCTTCCCTGATCCGCTGACTGGGGTCCGAGGGGCATGTGCTGATGCTGTGAAAATAAACTTATTCTTCTGCAGACAAAATAACGTTTGGTTCCTTATTTTATTCTGCAGGGACAGGTGTGAGCTGGCTGCTGGGGCTTGTTCCTGGGTTAGGCCCTGGTGGTGTGAGATGGAGAGGCTTGAGGGGACTGTCTGCCTCTTCCTGTCACCATGTGAGAGGCAGGAATGGGAAAATGGGGTAAAAAAATGGAGAGATGGGGCCCTTGGTGGGGGAGGCACTGGGTATGGGACAGATCTCCTAACCCACTTCCAGTCAGCATCCAGGAACTGAAGCCACGTGTCTCTGGAGGTGTGAAATCTGTAATTGTAAACCAGCTAATGAATGTACACTTTGCCAGGTGGATTACGTACAGCTGGGGGCCAGCAGAGCCCATGGTGGGCTTGGCCCTTGGGCACGGCATGACGGTGGTGGGGCCGTAGCTTTAGGACAGGTCACTTGTCTGGTGCATGGAGATGAAGGTCAGGTGGGGATGGATCTTCTCATAGAGATCTTTTTCCCCTGGTTCGGGTGGCAAAGTTGGTTGGTGACTTGAGCAGAGGGGAAGACATGGGTTTGGGACATGTCACTCGGAGTTTTTTTACCGATTAAATACTACTTATCTGAAAGGTCTTTCTCCTTGGGTGTAGACCATGCCTTTTGGTGGGGAAAAGTCCCAGCTGGCCATCACAGGAGCAGCCGTTCATCCATGAGATCCTGAGTCTGAGTCATCCTGGAAGGACCTCCACCCCACTGGCTCCTGCGGAGGAGCTCAGACTGACCATGGCTGACTTCAGCCGCTCCGTTCAACACCTCCTGGGCAGAGTCTGGGCCCAAATCCCTTTTTTCCAAGGAACAAACTACAGCAGCGAGTTTCCTTGGCTTTAAATCCCTCCATTAGCTGCTCCAAAATATCCTGAAATAAAGAGCTTTCCTGAACACTTGTCCTCATGGCGTCTCCTAAACCAGAAACCATCATCCTGATTTCTCCCCTGGTACCCAAGGAAGCCCCTGAATTCAGCTTTGAGCTCCCATAGGGTCCAATCCTGTTTGCAGGGGACTGGAAGCTGTGCTCAGGTGATGCTGGCTGCTCCTCTGGTTTTAACGAGGTCCCTAATGGTTTTTTAAGTCCTTCTGGGCCTGCTCTTTGCATTGGAGCCAGGCAAGGGCAGGACTTGCTCTTCTGTGAGAAGCTTTTGCAGTTTTATTTCTTCTATTTTTCTTTTTTTTCGTACCCTTTCCAAAGCAAAAGCGAAGCTCCTGAGAAAATTGAAATTTGAAACCAAATAGTAAGCTCTTCGCAGTGCCAGACCAGAGGCCACCTTCTGTCCACAGCTGGCTTGAGATCAAATAGGAGACCACGGAAAATTGGGGAAAAAGAGGGGGAAAAAGGAAAACAAACAGGCAGTTCAAAAAATGCCAAAGCTGAATGTTGTGACCGCTCTTCTCCAGGGAGAAAGAGCATCAAATGTGGCCTTTTTCTGCTCATTTTGCTTTCCATGAGTTAACTTGCTCGCAGGGAAGGACTTGTCACATTGGAAAGCCTCTATTTCCTCCTGGGGAAGGGACGGATGAGCTGCCCCTCGTGTTTTAATGCTTTAAAAAGAACAAACCTGTGATAATGTAACTGTGCAGCCACTTCAAGACGCAGCTGATGCTGAAATCCAAAGCTGTGTGAATTCACCCTCTAATGAGGGCAGGTAAACAGAAGCACAGACACCTGCCCAAATTGCAACAGCGGAAAATTTGGTTCCAAAAATGTTTTTCAGCCCCATTTTTTTTTTTTTTTTTCTGTTGTCTTCCAAGGAGGTTTCTTGCAGCAGGTGGCAGCAGCGGGTTTGCAAAGACCAGGACTTGCTGGGTGCTCAGCAGCACCCACACCCAGCCCGAGCACCTGGGACATCAGTGAGATGGGTTTGCACAAAATACCCCATCGATGAACCCACGGCCGTTGCATTCAGCAGCAAAACATCAAAACCCAATTGCCTGGATGTGTGGATTCTCAAGTGTCTAATAGAGGGGTTGAGCAGCCTTCTCCTCCCCTGTGGCCCTGATGTGTACATCTCTTCTCCCCCCAGATATTAAATTTTCGAAGGTCTATAGGGCCTAAACGACCCCAGAGACCTCCATGTGTTTGATGCTGAAGCTGAACCGCCTCCTGTGATGTTTTGGAGCTGGTGCAGACAGGTGGACAGACAAAGCCTGACTGCTTTATCCTTATTTCTCTGCAGTGGCGATTCCCCCTGGAATCTCAGACAGTCTCTTAATAGCCCGTGCTTCCTAATGAACATGTCTTTCCCCCTTTTTCTGTTTTTTTCCATCTTACTTTCTGAAATCAGGGAGGGCTCTCACATGGCTGGTGTGTGTGTCCTTCACAGGATTATTGGTTTATAGGCTCATTTCAGCCCAGTTCAGTGGCAGATGAAAAAATGCGCTTCCCAAACACCTGATGAAATCCCTATGGGAGCAACCATCCAGCCCCTGCTTACACCCTCGGGCCAGACCTACGCCTGGTGCAAGTATAGGACCTGAGGGTGACAGGGATAAGTGATGTGCCCAAGGCTGCAAAGGCAAGATATCAGTGGCAGAGATGCCCTCTGGACTCCAACATGGGGGAGATGAAGCTTTTCTTTCTGTCACAGGGGAATGCTGATGCATTCATGTCTACCATCCTTGGGGACTGGGCACAGTGCAGCCAGCCAGCCAGGGCAGGGGATGTGGCTCAGCCCTCCTCCAGGATGTTTTTTTTCTGCTGGATTTAATTTAGGTTTCTGGACAGTTGCTATTAGGGGAGGTCAGGGAACTGATGTCTGAGCATGATCTGCTCTGGGGGACAAGGGAGCAGGAGAAGGGAAGGCTCCTCAGTCCTGCTCCATGGGGATAGGATCCAGATGATGGCTGTAAAAGAAAGGGTTGATTTTATCTTTTTTTTCTTAACATACATTTCTATGTATTTATATGCATAGATTTGCATGCATTAGCTGGCAAACGCCTCTGCAGCTGGTGCATGAGCACAGCAGTTGGGGAAGAGGTGGCAACAAGGGGGTGGTTGCCTATGTGCGACCCCTAAATATGAATGCCTCTGCCCACAGCCTTCACACACACACTGACTGTGGAGCCAGGAAAGCCCCCAGCAAGGCTGGCTTTCCCTTCTGCACGCGCCTCGTCCTCGTGCGATGCGTGGAGCGTGCACATCACCAGACCGGGGCTCTGAGCTGCATCCCTACACTGAAATGGGGGGGGACCACTGCAGGATCATCCATCCCCACCCACCCAGGTCCGCTCTGCCCTTTGCAGTGGATGCGAGGGTGGCTTTGTCCTCCCAGTGCCTGGGTGGTCACCCCCCAGCATCGGCAAGTGAAAAGGTTTCTCTGAATCACTGCATTGCTTTATAGCAATAACTGCAGGGAGTTATTCTCCCCAGAATTAAGTCCATGACCGGTGGAAGGGCGTTAAGGTAGCACGTCACAGCTCCAATTATCTTGGCCCCTCAGAACAAAAAACCAGATTGTGTTGCCGGACAAAAGACGTTTTCTATGTAACTTCTTGTCTCGAAGCATTCATAGTGTGTCATGCTGATATAAATACCCGAGGGCTAGGCTATCTTATGTTGTGGGCAAACCCCCCCTTCAAAATAACCATTTTCTGGGGAATTATATTTAGGGGGGGAAGCTAAAAGTGCATTCAACTTCTCCCGTTACAGCCCTGGCTGGATGCACCATCTTTAAGGTATGATCTTGATAAAATCCTTGATGGAACCAGGGCAGATACTAGGGGAGGTGTGCGAGGCTGAGCCAAGGAGATGGGATGCCCAGAGGGGCTTGTGCAATGGTTGGGGACCCTGCCAGCCCCTGCCCCTGCAGCTTCTCCTCCCTTTCTCCCCATTTCTAGAACAAGAAGCGATGATGAATCACATGCTGCTAAGCACCTGGACCCCAAAATTTCCTACCCCACTCCTGACCCAGGGACACCGGTGGCCAAGGACCAGCTGCCACATGAGAGTGATGCCTCTAGCCCCCTGGTTACCCCATCTTCTCCTTCATATGGCAGTACCATCCCCAGTTGAAGTCACAAGGTGGAGGGTGACCCAGGGGACAGTTTAGCGACAGTCAGAAGCTAAACAGACCACAGGAAGTCATCGCACTGCTTTGTGCCTCAGTTTCCCCCCTTGAGCTGTGGACTGTATTTTAGGGCATGGAGTTGCTCCGTGGGAAGCCAAAACCCACTGCCTGTACAGCATCCTCCACCACCACTCCACCACTAGCTGGGATCAACTGGGAGGGTGAATTATTTGGGGAGCAGTGGGGCTCTGCTGGTGGAAATCACAGTTTGGAAAGCACTTGCAGGATTATTAACCCTCATGCTCCCACATTTCTTGGGGTGCTCTGCTTATAGCTCTGAAAATGGAGTAAGTGAAGGAAAGAAACCTGCTTTTCTTCATCTGGGCTTTTTACTTTGCCTGCATGCAGAAATCAGGTAGATTCATGTCTGCAGCAAGTGTGTTGGCATCCCCTTGGGTTACCCTGTTAATTGGTTTGGTTTTATCCCTGTGTTCCCCTGGTGATGCAGACCTCGGCCAGGACCATGGCCCTGTGGGGTGAGGGTGTAGCTATACATATGTCTGTACATGCATCTGTACATGCATCTGGCAAGAGAAGCAGCAGAGGAGGAATCAGCAGCATTTTAAGGGAGCTGATGCCAGGCATCATCTGCCCCCCCTAACCCAGCACTGGCATCATCAGCCATCACTGTTTGGGGATGGCCCTGCTGGGCTGTCTTGTCACTTTGTCCCCACCATGAGTTTGGCCACGTTGAATGGATGTGCTGGAGCGCTACTAAGGATGGGTGGGAGGATGGGGACAGGTTGTACCTGGCATCCTGCAGGAAACAGCTCCAGGGAGGTGACAGCAGAGACCACGCTGTCATCCCTGTGGGGCCATCAGAGTGTCAAAGGCTGGGAGGACAGTTGGGCTGTAGTACCCATAGCTGATGGCTTTTCAAAACTGGGATGGTTGACTTCAGCTTGAGCCACCTCTCCATGTTGAGGGACGTGGCCAGAGTATCTCCTGCACCCAGGCAAAGCCAAGCCCAGACTACCCATCTCCATCTTCTTTCCCCAAAAGCTCTTATTATGCCTCAGCCATCACTGAAAACCCAACTTGGTTGGCCAAAGGGAGCACCGACATATTTGTTAGTCTGGTTTCCTAAAATAAATGTAATATGTGTGACCATATTGCCTTGTCCATTGTTCCCTGTCAAAGCCCATAAACCTGGTGGCTGATGTCCACCAGCTTGCCAGGAGGTGGTGGTCCATGTAGTTTCTCCAGGAGACCTGATGCTCATATGACACCCAGGAAAAGAGGAAGAGGGGACATTAGGATGATCAAGATATTGCCATGGGGGAGGCTATAGGGACAAGGCGGGGGGGAAAGACATGTTTCACCCATGGGATACAGGTCTAATTCATTGAGAAAATCTCTTTGACCCCAGGTCTGTTGATGACAGGGTTTCCTTAGGCCCATTTGCAGGCATTTCGTTTTTTACTTGCAACACCAACACAGGGCTTGGGCTGCCTTGACCACAGATGTCCTATCTCGTGGGGTCTCCTGCCTGCTCTGGAACCCTCCCATAACGAATCCACCGTGTTATCCCACTTCCCACCAGCCTCCAGAGAAACTAGATCTGCAGATGAATATTATGGCTATTTAGGCTCCTTTCCAGGGGAAACCAAACTCACATGTTTATTGCTGTCTGGCTGGTATCTGCCACCCTGTTTCTCCCCAAGTAGCTTTTTTTCATGCTTGAAAAGTTTCAACGGTATTTGATAATAGAGTAAAGGTGTTGAAGACCGTGTGTTGGCCAGTGCTGTGTACAAGTGGGCTCTCACTGCCCCACGGTGTCCATCATTTGGTTTAACATTAGGAAAACCCTCTTCTAACAGCATCAAGAGGGAAAAAGAAACTGGAAATGCATGGCCAGAAAAAGGCCGAGACAGGCAGAAAGAGGTGAACTGGGGTAGATCTTCTATGAATGAACTTCCCGGAGAGGTCAGAGGCTGAAGCCATCGAGGCCAGAGAGGCTCAGGCAAACTGGTTGTCCAAGATCAGCAGTCAGGTAGGGAGCGTGATGTAGCTTGGACCCTCCTCTGGGGGGCCGTGCACTGGGGCATCCCAGTGATGCCACAGGAGAGTGGGGGCAAATGCATGAGGTTTGGCAGAGTCGGGCTTGCTTGTGGAAGTTGGCTTATTTTTGGCCGCTACCTCTCTTTTTATATTTAAAGTTTCCCTTTGAACAAAAGGCAAGTTCGCTGGAAATGGTTTTCACTGAGCACAGAAGAGTTTTGCTGCAGACTATGCCACCTGAACTGGTCCCATATCAACCACTTCTGTGGGGTTTTGGCCATTTTCCTTGTCCGTTGCTCACCACCGTTGGCTTTGCAGGGCTGAGACAAGTTTCTGTCCAAGAGACTCTGTGGCTGGTGGCACCACCTCCCAAATGCAATGGGATTAGGGACATGGCATGGGGGACAGCCCATGCACCGTTCAGGATGTGGGCAACGTGGCCAAGAAACATCTTTGTAGATGTGACTTTGCTCCTCAATCCATGCAAAACGTGCTGATTTCAGCCTAATGCTCTTGGGTCCCCATGGGTTTGGCTTTATCAGTGCATCACCCAGAGATGGAGAGGCAGATTCTCTGCTGAAACCACTGCGTTTCATTGCGCTGTGGCTCCAGAGGCTGAGCACTTCTGGGACTAGTGCCTTCAGCTCAGACATTTGAACAGTGGCCATTTGCTCTGAAGATGTCCCTCAGTAGTTTTTGAGCTACTGCAGCTTGTGGGGGGTGTGAGACCCAGGCTAAATCAGAGAGGGGAAGGGGAAGTGGCTTGATATGATGCAGATGATGGAGATTGCTGCTGCTGGAGGGCCAGTGAGGCTGTGGGTGGAAGGGAAACTCCAAGGTGGGGATGGCTGTGGTTAGCAGCAAAATCAGTTAACACCAGTAGTTTCAGTAGGGGTTAAGCCATGTGCTTTGTTAGTAGCAATCAGGGATACTGTTTGGGAGCAGGTTACCTCCAACCTTCTTACACCATTGTCCCAAGCACCAGGTGTGAAGCACTGCCTGATCCAGCCTTGGTGTCAGTTACCCAGAAAGCTGTGACATCTCTGTCTTTGAAGGCTTTCAAGACTCAACTGGGTAAAGTCCTGCTCAACTTGGTCTGACCTGATCACTCATTGTGCTTTGGGCATGAGGTTGCACTAGAGACCTCCTGAAGTCTCTTCCCACCTGAATTATCCTATAACACTATGACACGAGGAATCTCTGGTCCTGTCTTATCCATCCCTGGGTTTGGAGGCTCCTCTTGTTTCCATGATAGCTGGAAGGTTTCATCAAAGCAAAGAGCCATCGTCCCTGGGTCTATCCTGGCAGCTGGGATGCTGCTACAGGTTTTGGAGGAGATCCTGGAGGTCCTGTTCTGGCAGCACCCCAGACCCATGGGTGGTGTTTCCTAAATAATTAGGATTTCCCTCCCATGCCAGCATTTTTCAAATTTCTGTGAAATATTCAATTTCCTGTCACTGTTATTTTATCAAAACAATTTGGAAGCAATTTGTATTATTTTTAAGGTAAAAAAATCCATTTTATTGTGGTAGTGTGACTATTTCAGATAATTATGTTTTTAAAAAATTAATTTTTATTTTTAATTTCTTAGAAATGCTCCATAGCACCAGGTTTCTCCAGGGGATGCAAACCTGAGCTGTGCCCAGAGTTGCCCCAACATCAACTCTGCAATTTGGGTGCCCCATGGTGCGTGATATGACCTCCTCCTCCTGTTTCTCCTGGACCAGGATCAAAACACTCTCTCTCTCTCTGAAGGTACTGGATGGGGCCCCCCCTCCTCCCTTTCCCACAGCCTGTGATTTTTTGCAGAGACAATAACCCAGGGACTGCTAGACTGTAGACCCAGTGGCCCCAAAGTGGCCAGTTTGGGCTATTTTAGAAAAAGAAGCCTGTTTCCTCCATTTCACCCCAAAACTTAAGAAAATCTTGGTCCCAGGCTGGTCTGAGAGAGCTGCCACCCAGACTGGCTCAAGACTGCAAGGTTTAATGGACACGGAAAGGTTTTCCTTATCTTGCAGTAGAAAAGCAAATAACCCTTCATATTCAGATACCTTGGAAAGAGGCATAACGGCCTTCTCACAGTGAAAAAGAGTTAACTCTGAACCCTACTGATGGCATTTCTGCTTGTCATGAGCACTATGAACTCCTCCACTTTGTGGCAGCAGCTTCGCCCTCATGTGCTTTGCCAGATTGTTTTCCTGATTGCCCCTGAACCACAGTAACTTCATTTGGAGATCAGTGTCACGTATGAGATGCTACGCAGGTGGGAATAAACTGACTGCCCATGCTAGAGTGCTCAGATATGGTCAGACACTCGGTCTCCTTCCACAGCCCTTTGCAGATCTTCCTTTGCAGATCACCTGGCGAAGCTTTTGGGATGTATAAGAGTTAAGAGTCAGCTCCTCCTGGTAATAAAAAACCAGAAAACCAAGTAGAATAAAATCACCAGGGCTTTTTGTTCCTCCAAAAGGGATTTACTCAGCTGCTTTCCAGGCTGCTGGCTTGTCCCTGCCCAGCGGTGACACTGATGGCGGGGAGGCAGAGCCTGCTGAAGGGACATTTCCAACACTAGATGGAGCAGTGACCCTAGACATGAAGGAGGAAAAATATCTTGCTCTTCTTTAATTCACTCCTTTCTTGCCCTGCATGTCGACCCCGAAGGGAATTTGGAGCAGAGCAACTCTTTTTCAGCTTTCAAGAAGGTTGCCACGCCATGATGGATGCTTAGCATCTTGTGGTGGGGACGGTCCCTTGATGAGCTGCCCGGCTTTGGTGGCCAAGGGATCAGGGTCTCACCTCTGGGGGACATCGCCTATCCCAGGAGGTGAAGCGGGGATCAGGGGGATCAGACTCCCGGTCGTTTCCTTGTTGCCTTAACGTGTGCGTTTTTTTCTCAGCCACACAAAGGTGGAAGGTCAAAGGCTGGGGATTAAAAGGTGATGGATGGACATCTGCAGCCAAAACACTGAGCGTTCGTGCCCAGGTGTCCGGTGGTGGAGGCTGTCCTGCTTTATGGATGAGGTGGCTGCAAGGACATGGGGACATCTCTCCAGGGCTAAGATCCTTGGCCAGATCTCCAGGGCCAGATCCTTGGATCTGGCATTAGAGGCCACTGGGGAGGCACAGGGCATGGCCGTGCTGGCTTGTCCCTACCTGCTCTAGGTGCTCTGAACAAAGGGGAAAGCACTTCTGCATGTTCCTCCTCCTCTGACATATTTCCCGTCTCTCATCCATGTGGGACATCTGTGTTTGGACCTAATGGGCAAGATTTAGCCAGCAAAATGCTTTTTCCCCAGTGGTTTGAGGGGACACATATGCTGTGGTCCCTCAGCCCTGGTCGTGTCTGTAGGAAATACCTTCTTCAGCAGGTGAGCAGGAGCCTCCAGGACAG
Organism: Strix aluco; assembly: GCF_031877795.1. Lineage (NCBI taxonomy): Eukaryota > Metazoa > Chordata > Aves > Strigiformes > Strigidae > Strix > Strix aluco. The sequence goes on along the minus strand of NC_133931.1, from coordinate 171,419,898 downwards.
AGCTCCCTGCAAGTTGTTGCCTCAGTTTACCTCTGAGTAACAGCTCTACGGAGGTGCTGTGAGATTCAGGACATGCTGAGAAAGTGTTTGGAGCTCCCTGGGGTATTATTACAAGGCTACTTCTATATTAAGAATAGTTGATGTCTTATTTGTGTGTCTTTCTCCTCGTCTCATGGCTGCTGTGCTACCTGTGGGCTGTATCTCACCTGGTTGGTATCTCCATGGCATGATGAGCTGATGTGAATTAGAGGAGAGCCTTTATACCAGGGATGTACATGGTGGGTACCCAGAGACTCGACTCTCCATGGTGCAGCAGGGCAGATGACCCTGATAGTGCCAATTGTCCTTGTCACTTCCATGAGGACACTAGTAGATTTTAATGACTCTGAGCAGCTTTATACAGTCCACCACACCTCCTCCCCATGGGCCCATCATCCTCACCATCCTGAAAAGAGCAGGACCAAGAGCTGAGTGGTCCCTAATGGCTCAGTGAAGGTATCCTCTTCACCAGACTGGAAAGCCCACAGCCAAGACCTGAGTTGGCTTCCAGTCTCATGCAGGGTGAACAGCAACAGCTCTCTTCATCCTGTTGGCTCAGTTTTGGATCTACCCTCCTGGGTTTTAGGCCCTTGGCAGCTGTGCCTATACTCAGCACCTATTTGTCCTTGACAGTCGGTGAAGTTCTGCAGCTCAGATGGGCTGTTTGGTCCCTGGAAGTGCCCAGACTCAAGAAAGTGTCCAGCTCCCAACTGAGGCAGCTCAGCCAAGCTCCTGCTCTTTGATGGGTGTATCTGGGCATCAATATGGCTTTGAGTGTTCTTCACAGGGGGTAATTGTAGGAGCATGTCAAGGAGCAGTCAATCAAGTGCAGGACCTTGTGCCTATGCCCCACACTGTCCCTATGCTGTGCGTCTTTCCTTGCAGACAGACCCAAACTGAGGCACAAGACCACATGCTTTCGAACCCCAGCCAGATCCTACATGAGACGGAGACTCTTATTCCTCTCAAGCTGGACTTCCCTATGAAGGCAGATGTGGATCTGGCTTATCTGTCCTGGCCCCACCACCCAAAACCTTCCTCTGAGGTCAAGGCACATGTTTGGGCCACCAGACCTTGCAGGCTTCTCCAGCATGCTGGGGTGCAAAGCCCGGGGCAGGGGAAGCCTTATGCCATAGCCCTGGTGGGAGGGAGCTTGGGTGCTTGCCTTAGTTGAGGGCTTCAAAAGTCACTCCCAGTGCTGGGAAGGTGACTTAGCTCTGTAATGACCAAAATCTCAAATACCTGAAGCTTGAGTCAGAGCTTGAGGAGGAAACATGCATAAACAAGCAGCAAGCCAGGAAACTCCACCGCTGGGATGGACAAAGGTAGAAGTCAGTGGCTTGGTATGTCTGCACGATAGCAGCAGGTTTTAGCTGATAATTGCAGCACCCTGGGCTGTGCTCGTGTGAGCAAAGTGAGGGCAGATTTAGGGAGCGCTGCTGAGGAACACCCAGGCTGCTGGAGCTGCACCGCAGGTTGGGGTGGCAGGTGAAATCACAGTGCTCCCCTGGGATTTCTGATGTGGGAGGGGAATAAAAGCAAAGTTCGTCCCCCTGGAGGTCAGCGGGGTGGGGAAACTGAGGCAGGGAGCATGCGGCAGGTAGTAGCTCATGTATTTGAGCCCTCACCATGACCCCAGTTTCTCTTCTCTCTACCAGGCCAGTGCAGAAAATAAACAGCCCCAAATCTCAGCTGACAGGGCTGGATCTCAGCGGGGCTTTTTGCATCCCACCCCTCTGAATTCCTCCTCAAGCTTGAGGCGTGAGGGCAAAGAAATTTCTTCCAGGGAAAGTCAAGCATCACCCCAGGAGCTTCCAGCCCATGTTCAGGCCTGGCTACAAGTCCTGAGGTTGGAGGTCCTCCTGTCTCTTTTGTGCCTCAGTTTCCCCTTATGCAAAATGAGACCTGTCAAACTGTCCTCCCACAGGGATGCTCTGAACATAGTTACAACATTCCATATTTTTCTCTGCTGACTATCCAGCAAAAAGAGGGAAAATCAATTTGGTGTCAGGGCGTGGATGGAAGAGACCCGGTGCACCTGGGGAGGATGTGGAACTGGTGAAAAATTATCATTACTGGTGCCTGGTGGCTCTGGGGCAAAGCAGGGACAACCCTGTGGTGTGGGGTGAAATTGAACTAGGGGCTGCTTTTCCATCCCTTATCGGTGTTGGGGCCTTATCTCATGGTAGCAAGCCCTGAACAGGCAGAATCACTTTGTTCAGGGCACCTGGCTGGCCGGTAAACAGCTGAGGAGTGATGGGTGCACGCCGAGTTTGCCTTCCTGGCTGGAACGCCGCTTATCGCTCTCCCGGCATTTCCCATTTTCTCTCATGCAGCACTTCAAGCACAAGAGAGACATTGTCACTGTTCCTCAAGCTACCAGGCGGGGGGCACGGCGGGGGGAAAACCCCCTTCTCAGCCTCTCTCTGCCTGTGCCTCCGTCTCTATAAATCAAGTGGATTTGTGCGGCTCCCCGGTCAAGTATGGGCATTAGTACTGTGATGCGAAGTCATTTCAGTAATGTGCACCCGGGAATGCACCTTATCTGATTTCCCTCCTGGATTTTCTTTTTCCCAGTCCTGCAAACCAAGGCTGAGGCTCCCCCCAGGCTCACAGTCTGAGATGTCCCAGGAGAGTATCAGTAGGGTGCTGGTGGGATTCACCGGAGCCGTCCCAGTGAGCGTGGACCCAAGAACACTCCCCAATGGCGGGTGCAGCCACTGTTTTTTGAACACTAAACAATTTCCCAGCCTGGACACGGGCCATCCCCTGTTGCTCACAGAAGGAAATAAGATGATGACAGCCCCCCTGAGCAGCTGCAATTTGGGGGTCGAAAATTCAACCCCTCCGCTTTGTGCTGCCAGGTGAGGCAAGGACTGAAAAATTGCCCTGGATGTTCAAATATAACCTATGCACGTGTACAGATCACATCACAAATAGATTCCACTCTGGATTATTGCAGATGGGAAGGTTTCTGTGCTAGATTTCTTTTGCAAAAAAAAAAGTTTTTCCTTTACCAGAGCGGGAGGGGGCCAGTGGCCGGGGGAAGCATGCCTGGAATGTGACAAGCCTGTTCTCCTGCTTGTTTGTGTAAACGAGTTGGGTCTATTCCCTTCCTCTCAAAGTGCACATTTTTAAGACTCTTTGAAAAGCAAATTTACTTTGAGAGCGCATGGATGCCAGCACGGAGGGGGGCGTGGTGGTTGGTGATGATAATAATTAATAATATCAACAATTGACAATTATAAAAGCTCTTTTTTCCCCAAAAAGTGATGGGTGGTGAACAAGGGCTCTGTTCAACACTGCCCACCACCTTCGTGTCCATATCTCCTCTCACCTGTCTCCTATGAGACCATCTGGCTTTACCCAGCTGGGAATTTCTTGATGAGATGTCTTTCCATGAAGAAAAGCTCAGGTGTCCACAGCCAACCCTTTTTGCATGTCCAGGTTGAAATGAAGAGCTCCTCAGCTCCTGAGTCCAAGCCACAGCAAGAAACTCCAGAGGAGACCATAGAGCAACTGATAATTCACCATAAAACCTCGAGGAGATGTGGACCTTGAAGGCTGGTGGGTGGCAACGTCCTTGATGGGTGAGGCACGTTACTCAGCTCCAGGAGGACACTCGGCCTGGCCCTGCTGCTATCCCAGGAGAGCATCTTTTATTCCCACCACTGATGCAAAGCTTTGTGAGGTCTCCATGAGGCAGTTCAGAGGACAAACCCCAATTTTTCTGGCATGAGAAAGTCACTATCACGCCCCCCACTGCCACCTTCATTTATATCTTAGAGCAGTTATTGGCAACAATGTCTTAATAATGATAACAATAACAATAATAATAACAACAACAATAACAATTATGATGATGATCTGTGGACAGTTACAACATCCCTGGAAATTTCGCTCTCCCAGGAGATGCCAGCGAATGCCTGGGGAATAAGCCCCTCTCTAAGTGATGTGTAAAGACCACAAAATGTCCCCTCCCACTCATCAGCCCGGGCACCAGGAGAGAGGCAAGTTTTCAGGGTTTTATCCACTAAACCAGTCCCTGGAGTGAGGGATTGGGTTTTCCAAAGTGATTCTGGGTATGGCAAGCAGCTGTGGACTGTCCATGCTCCTCAGCCTCCTTCCACACACAACCGAATGTTTCAGATAAAATCCATGGACATCCTGAATGTCTTGCCTTGCTCCCAAGACAGGGAGCCAGCTGCATTTCTCCTCCTTTCCCTGTCATGCCTGGCTGTCAAACCAGCTTCTTGCTTCTGGGCAGGCTGGCAAACAGCCTTGGCATCACTTTATCATGTCCTCCCAAACAGCATTTTAGCTGAAGCTGTGCAGGTGAAGACAGACACGTGGAAAGAGACCTTCTGTCTCTAAATGGTGCAAGGTTGGGGATTTATCCTATATGTACAGGTAGGGAAACCGAGGCACTGAGACAGGCAAAGGCAGCTTGCTTGTGGCAGTTTGGGTTACCAGCCCCATCTCTTGTGTCCAAACCCCATGAACCGCCTGTGTGCATTTTCCATGACCAAGTTCACCCTGACTTCACCTTGGGTGTGGACTGAGCACAGAGGTCACCTTCTCCTCCTCTCCCTTTCAGTCCTGCAGATTTCCCTGGCTCCAGACTCTGCTTGCAGGATCATCAACTTTGCTGCATGTGCAATGTCTGGCCTTTCTCATTCTTTGAATCTGTCTTTTGATGCCATTTGGAAAATTCCTCTTTGTAACTACCTGGTTGATGGGATGTCTCAACACTACGATTCCTGTATGCCAACATGCCGTGTCCTGGGATGGAGCCAACATGGATCCCTGGGCACATCTGTGGTTCCCCAGGCTGAGGGGTCTGGTGGTCAGCAGGGCTGCGAGGCCAATGGGTCACATTAGGACCTTCTAGGCAAAGCCGGTTGGGACTATCCCCACCTTTCCTCCCTGAAAAAATGGGGACCTGTGGCACGTAAGACTTCCTGAGGAAAGTTGGGCACAAAGAGACTGAGGGCTGGGTATTTGGGAATATTTATGATTTTGCAAGAAAATGTTGAATTCTGACATGTTCTTCAGTGGCCCAAATCGCAAAGGTATTGATGAGTTGAAGATGCCAAAGAGGCACTTTGTGGGAGCTGCACTTGGTGTGCAGGACAATATTCCAGGCTGCCCAAATAATCTGTTTATTTTAGCAAATGGGGAATAATCCTCCTTTTCTCCCCTGCCATTGCTTGCCAGATGTCTCCCAGGCCACTGAGTCCCTCTCAGAGCAGTTGGGATTTTGCTGCTTGATAAAGTGGGGCTCTTCACCCCACGCTGTCAGTTCTGCAAAGCCCAGGAGCTTTGTCCAACATGTCTGTCACCATGGCTGAGCCTTAAGAAAGCTATTTCAGCGTGGTGGGTGCTCCAGCTTCTGTGTGTCAGTTCAGCCAAGGGCAGGAAACTTGCTCCAGGGGTCTGTGGGTGCTGCAAGGAGACAGCCAAGGAGACCAGGACACCCATTTTGGATCAACTCCTTTGGCTGTGAGTGGGGCAGACCCCAGGACTTGCAATGCTACCACCACCATCCAAAATAATCACTCTGTTATAGGGTTGTAGACCAGGATCCAGGGCTAGGTGCTACACAGTGGGGAGTGAGAGTGTCTGCTGCAGTCTTGGGGTCCTGCTTAAGCCTGTGTTTGGGGTATTCAAAGGTGTAAAGCCTGTTGGTGGACCAAGCATGGAGGAGGGATTGAAATTACTCTCCAGTTCATACTGGGTGTGTAGCCCTGAGTAACTTGTCTCCAAACCATGCCTAGGCCCTGCCCTGGTGAAACCTATGGGGTGGTCCAAAATGGAATCAGCATTAATTGGCTTCAAGACCAGGATTGCATTGATCTGTTGAGCCCAAGGTGCCCTCTCACCTTGGCCTGATCCAACATGTCTTCAGGGGTGGAAATCTCCTTCCTGGGACGACTTTGCAGGAGCAATACACAGGTGCTTCTAATATGTGCATGGACACGCTGAGGAGCTGTGGCCTTTCCAGATGGGCTGGGGAGCTCTGCTATTGCCAAAGCACGTTACTGACCTGGCTGAGATTCTCAGGCAGGAGGTGACAAGCGGAAAAGGAGGCAGGGTTCACTTTGCCTCCTGCACATTAATTGCGCAACAAGTGAATTTCTCATCTCTTGGTTTGGAAAAGCCCTCCAAACCCGTTTCCTGCAAGCCAGTGTTTAAGTCCCATTTTGACTTAACTTGTGCCTCATCCTGGCTCCCCACATCGTGCTTGATGTGCTTAGTTTGACCCTGGCCACGAAGACCATAGCATAAAGTGCCTTTAGTGCAATTCCTTGGCTTGAATATTTTGGGACTTAAGAATGAGGTTTCTCTGCTTTTGCAACCCCAGCTCTCTGTGTCTCCTCTATGCCGATGGAGGTGGAGATGCTTATTTCTGAATGATCAATGCTTTGTTCTGCTGTACCTGGGGTACAGCCTTCTCACAGCCTGAAATCTCCCAAGGTGTTGAATCTACTCCTGTTACACTGTTAAATGTAGTTAAGAGGGTCCCCTGAGTAAGGGGTGGTATGTGTCCCAAAACAAGCACTGACACACGTCCCACCCCACCCTTCTCCTTCACCCACCAGCTTGCTCCACCTTGTTCCCTGGTATTGACCTAGTCTACCTTGAGATTGACAAATCATTATTTCCAAACCCAAAATGCTTCCATGCGTGAAGGATTACCTTATTTAACTTTGTCTTTTTACCATTCAGCAGTTTTAAACTGAAAATGGCTGAATGCAAGCACTAGAGGAAATCTTCCTGAACCAACATAAGGTCCATCTTATGGCCTGCCTGCCTCTTCTCTGCTCCAGGGTGCACCCACCAAGGACCAGATTCATGCCCTGAGATGTAAAAAAAACCTTCTTTCCAGCCAGGGTCAATGGGAGAGGGACCTTCACAAGGCAACTCATCCCAACAAATCTCTGTCTTCTCATCTTGGGCAACAGACCTCCCAACTTACATGGTCCTTTAAGCCCTTGAACTACACGGGATCAACTAATTGTGTGTTGAGCCGTTGGATCCCTTTCCTCATGCAGCCTTTGGTTTCTGTGCTGGAATTCCCTGGGGAGATGCCGTTGTCAGTTGGAATGGATGCCTGTCCATTCCAGGCCTTTCCAACCCCCAAACATGGTGTTAAATGCTGCAAAGTGTGTCAGGCTTTGAGTTCTGTGTTGGGACACGTCTGAGGCATTAAGCTTTGAATGCCATGTGAAGATCAGGAACATTTTTGTGGCAAACTGCCATCTTCCCCCAGATCGTTTACCTCTCGAGTGACAAACCCGTCTCTGAAATGCTTCTAATGCTTTGCAGTGCTGTGGCTTCTCTTGTGTGATCGTCTCTGAGTGCGGTACAGACATTATCTAATTACGGCCCTCCCTGAAGAAAAATGGGGCAATTCCTGGCATTTTCAATGTGCTTGTCTTTGTATCATATGGAGCCAATCCAGGCAGACAGATAATCCCTAACACTGGTGATGCTTGAGTCTACTACCTCTTTGCAGGCTGCTGCCTCCTTAGATGGTGGTTGGAAAGGAAATTTGAAAGCGGGACAGAGGCATGTCTTTGCTCAGGAGCTCAGGTAATTATGGAAAAAAGTCCTTCAGATTGAATTTTCTGCCTGGAGACAGCCCAGCATCTCCACAGGTTTCAATGGGAGCTCAGACACCAGGTGCCTAAGAAGACATCTACTATGGGCACCTCAATTTGGATGTCTTAATTTGTCAGCTGACTTTCATCCGTAATGTTAGGTGGGATTAATCCCACCTCAGTTGCAACTAGTAGCAGTGGGACCACACTCCAGGTCCTCCCTAGAGCATTTGAGCTCATTTTCTTCTTGCACAGATACAACTCGGCTGCGTGGGCTTTGCGTGGGGTGGAAAATATTACACCAGATGTGTGGTCTGGGGTTATTTTCATTAGTCTCCAACTCAATGGGTGAATTGCAAGCCCACTCCTGGAACTGTTGAGCAACACAGTTATTTAGACTCTTTTTTCTTCCCCACCCCTTTTGGCCAATACACTTGGATGATTTACTGATGCAGATCTGCTGGATTAAGTAATTGATTTGATGCCTCTTAAGTGCCAAGAAATACTCTGCATTAAAAAAATAAAAAATGTGCCAGCAAATCCAGCCTTAAGTACTATTTAAAGGCTTCTGAAAAAGCTGGCTTGACACTGGCAGGGCCACCCAGGCTCCTGTTCCCATGTCCCCTGCCCCAGTGTCTTGGGAGGATCCTCCACAAGGATGAGAATGGGTTTTTATTCCCATCCCTTTCAGGGCCCAGGGGATTGTGTGGGGTGCATAGGTGCCTTCCAGCTTGAACAGGGCAGGAAATAATTATAGTAGTAGAAATTTTACCATTCCTCAGCAAGGTGAGCTCCAGGCCATCAAGAAAAGAGCAAAGCTATATGGGAGAATGACTGCTGGACAGATCAGGCCTTCCTAAGGTCAGAGATCCAAGTTCAAGCCTCTTTTTACCCTCTGCCTTGCCCTTATCATCAATGGTTTAGGGAAGGGAATGATTTGATAGTGCAGGTACTTAACTACTCGTTAGAGCAGGTATGAGTTACTCTTGGGTGGACATTTCTGCATTGCTTTTAATTAGAAATTCTGGGACAAAAGAGTATTTCCTGGCAAATCTAGTGTAAACTGAGATTAGGAAACTAGGAAATCTCTATTACTTTATGAAATAAAAAACACTCAAAAAATTGTCCAAAACACAATTTATCCAAAACACAGGCTGCACTCTGAATAGCATTTTTGGTGGCCTAAATAATTTTGTCTGATAAGCCTAAGTGGAATAAACTAGCAAAAGATAGTACAAAAATATTATAAAAAGCTTTTGTCGCTTCCAGATTTCTGCAAATAAAGGTTTAATTTAGCCAAATATTTCGGTGGGGACTTTTGGTGGGGACTTTAGCAGGATAAAATTAATTGAGGACAAGAAGTGAAATGGGGGATAGGAACCTCTCCAAAAGACACTTTGAAAGATAACAGAAGATGGAGTGTAATATCATCTGTGAAAACAATTGCCGGCAAATTTGGTTACTGAATGGCAGCGCTCTCTGAAATATGGTCAAGATAAGGATGAGAGATCCATGGGTTGTTTTAACCACTGCTGCTAAATTGCTGTATTTTGAACCTAATTCTGCAGTTGAAAAATAGCTGCTGGTTTTAGGTTCATCACCAAAGCTGCGTTTAGCAATCTCTCCCAAGGCAAGTCCAAATGAGAGCAGCCAGAGGGCCCCAAACAGAGATAAAAAATTCATAACTGTGCTCAGAAACGTAAGATTTGCTCATTCTGGGCCCTGATTTCCCACTTGCAAAAAATACCCAGAGCAGTTTCAAAGCTTCTCAGTTATTCTGAACTGCAAAATAAATATCAATGGTTTAGGGAAAACCTCAGTAGGGCTGTATACCCACTAATTTTTGTCAGTGTTTTTTCCACAATTTTTTTTCTGGGGAGTATGGCTTCAACATTGCCAACTGCTGTGTGATTCTTGGGCTTCCTGGTATTTCTCTTCTTGCTGTGCCAACTTCTGGGCTCCTGAAATTCTGGAAAAATCACAACTTCCCTTTTGAGAAACCAACAGCTTTTAGCTCATAAAGAAGCATGGCAGACCTTGAAAAAGCTGGACGCTACAAATTCAGAGTTGACTGAAAGAAAAGGGCTGCCTCCAAAGTCTAGATGGCTAAAACGATTACACGTGTTTGAAATCCTCACTGTTCCGGACCCGCTCATCCCTCTCGGGGCTCCCTCGCTTGTCAGCTGCTGAATATTTGAGTTGCCAGCCCTCTGCTGCTGTGAGATGGTTAAGACCTGGCAACTGAAGACAACAATTACTAAAAAATTATTGCACTACCAGGGAAAGAAAAAAAAAGCAAACAAAAAAAAAAGGGAGAAAGAATGATGTGACTGGAGCTCCTAGCTTGTGCTTGGCATGTTTTTTCTTTGGCAGTGTATCTTTTTTTTTTTGGGAGAGTTCCTCAGAGAGCTGGTGAGCGCCCTTCATGGTCAGGGCTCTAATTAGCCACTTGTCTCTCCCTGCAGGCATCTGGATGAGCTTCCTCAGCACTTGTGCATCCTTCGGTAGGGCACGGAGGGGAGGCTGGCAGCCTCCGGGCTTCACAGGGTGTAGAATTTGCATCAGCTTAATTGGGAGGTAGTAGAGTTGGCCTGTGTCTATTTTTATCCTTTTTCCCCCTCTTTGTTTTGCTTCGTGACGGGCTGCTGAATGCATGAAGTGATGTGAATTGGTTTGATTTAATTAATCCGTTTAAAAAATATAGATCTGATGTTTGTACATTTCCCCTGCATCTCTCTCGACAGATTGTTGGCTTTCCTCTCCGGCAGGCTTGTGAGCCGGCAAACTCCCTCTGCTGGCATGGCTACCTCCTATTTTCTTCTAGCCAGAAATTTATGATATAATCAGACTTTCCCCAGTAGTATGATTGTCTTCATGGGAACAACACTGTGCATCGATTTCCTCGCTTTATACACTAGTTGTTGTTGTACTGCATATTAGCATCCTGGGGATGCTGCAAGCCCCCATCCCTAACCTGGCAGCAGATGATGGATGAGAGACGTGGGCAGCCCCATCTATCGAGCAGCCACTCTTGGTGCCAACGTGGTTCTCTGATCACTCATCTTAATTTTTCAGCAAGGACACAGGTCAAGCATGAGGGATCTGGGCGTACTTACTCATGAAGCAAATTATTACCCAGGTTGAGTAACTGGCGTCTTCCCAAGAGGGAATGAGAGAAACATTCTGGAGAGATTCTGCCTGTCTAGTGCTGGGACTTTATCAGGGCTGGACTATGTTGAAGAGGGTGTTTATCCATTCAGACACTTTTTGTTGAAGAGATTTCTCCTCCACCAACCAAAAAACCCATTCTCACGTGGAGAGCTTCCTCCTCTACTGTGACAAATGTACTTGACAGCGTGTACCTGAGCCCAGCCCTGAAAGCAGCCACTGTGCTAAAGTGTTTGCTTGGCTTCAGAAATGTTAAGAGAGGGAATTTCTCTTTAGGAAGCTCGAAGATGTTGGGTTTGAGTTCACTTTGTGCCTCATCCAAAGCTTCTTGAAGTCAATACAAAGCTATCATGGACTTTGAATCAGGCTCTGAGCCCACAGACTCATACCTGAGCAAGAAAAAAAAAAAAAAGACATTAGATATCTCCAAATGAAGAAAGATCTTGTTTCCAGAATCCCACCCTGAAATGTCAGTCATTGGAGGGCTGGTGGTCCTCTCCCTGCTGGGCCCCAGAGAGGTTACCCTCCTCCATCTCCATCTGTATCAATGTCCAGTTTGCTTTTGAAACCTGCTGAAATCTTATATTCTGTTCCACAGGGCAAACACCCATCCTATGCAGAGGTTTATTTTTTTTTAATGATTCCTTTATTATCTTTTCCACTGATATATAGATATTTTATCTGTCCCTGTAAAACTTCATCAGGTTGTGTTCAAAATAATGGATGTGCCTTTCTTCTCCAGCACTGCTGAGGTGTGAAGCTGGAGCAGTGAAGGGTGGTGCCTGGTCAGGATGGAGGAGAAGTCATCTGCTGAAGGGATTTGAAGTCCTTTATAGGGGGATTCTCCTTTATAGGGGGATTCTCCTCTCTCTTGCTACTGCGGTGGACTCAGAATAATAAGTCTGGTATGAGGGGACCTCTGGAGGTTATCTGCTCCAACCCATGGTGGTTTTTAAGCCATTAAGTTGACCTGTGCCAACTAGCAGGATTTAGGGACAGGATGGTGACTGTTCCCGGTGGGCAGCATGGATGGGACTGCTCTGCTATTCATGGGAACTCAGTTCTCCATGATCTGAAATTGTTTGAGATTGCTGTTGTTGTGGTTTGGACCTGGACCAGCTGGGTCTTTCCCAGGCAATCTCCACAAATCAGGGAGAGGACTGCAGACTCTGGCCTCACCCTAGGAGGCAGTTTGGATGCAGCCCTTGCCTTGCTGGAGGGTCAGAGATCTGAATGGCATGGAGGCAGGTCCATTTGCTCAGCCCCCAGTTTCCAGATGGATGGGATTTGACTGCCCTAGCACCAAGGAGTGGGTGCTATGTTCTTGGTGTCATGATGTGGTGCTTTTAGGGATAGCATTAGAGTCAACCTGGTGCAGTCAGTGCCTGTGCAGCCTTTGCAAAGAGCCAGTCTTTGCTCGGAGGACGGTGTTATCTTGCTCCAGAGTGAAGCTGACACACAACCAAGGTGACCCTCAGGACCTGGGAGGAAGAGAAGGAGAGACAGGAGCTGGTGGCATCATCCAGAAGAGCATGGGAAAGGGTGGTGGTGGTGTATGAAATGGCCCTAGGAGCAGCCAAGCTTGGGAACTATCCGAGAGCAATGTTGTGTGAACACACTGCACTGCAAGAGGCCTTTGGGTGGCATTCATGTCACGTAGACAGTGTCAGAGAAGGACATAGCCCTGGTGTCAGGGAGATCTGGGAGCAAACAGTGGGGCACTGGCAAGTGGGAGGAAGGAGATAGAAGAGGGCAGGGGTCAGTCTGGTTCTGGTGAGAGCAGGCAGGGCCACCCAAAGAAGGGCTTCATCTTGCAAACAGCTACAATCACAGGGCAGTGTGTTGGCAACACAAAATACATCAACAGGCAGCAATTAAGGCTGCATCACAGAGCCCTGCCGATCACCAAAGGAGATGACCTGGCTAGGGGACCAGGGCCAGCCTGGGTCTCACTCAATGCCTGCCTTAGGGCCAGCGCAGCTGGATCTGGGCAGGTCTCTCCCCATACTATGGTGGCATGCTTCCCTGAGTGCCCCAGGACACAGACGTGGCCCCAAAGTCCCACCAAGTGCCTCTGACCTCTCCAAGTATGACAACATCTTCCTGCTGATGTAAGCCCTGGCATGGAGATCAAATACTGGTTTCTGTTTTGCGAGGGGTGTCCCGACCACAGAGAATGGTTGAGAGCAGTGGGCTACAGCTTGCACTGCATCCTGGTTTTTGTCTGACTCTGATGGAGGTTGGTCTGACACTTCCCTTTGGAAGATGCTATTTCCAGTGTCTTCAAACTTTGCCAAACCTTTGGTACTTGGGATGAAATTTTCCAGGCCCACATCTGCCTATTTGTTGCGGTTGAAAGCTGAGACCGCAGTGATTTGTCCCTCCCAGGAACAGCTGCTGGTTTTGCTGGTGTGAGCTCACACATTTTGGGGGCAAGAATTTCTACCCCAGTTAGCAGTGGTGTTAGCCTGAGGATTTTGTCCCCCTGCAAAACCAAAACAGAAGTGTATTCCACCATGGAGGAAAACCCCTGTTTGCACATGACCAAGAGAAACCAGTTGAAGTGCAGAAGCTAAATCCTGCAACAGTCCATTTCAGTGACTATTACTGGCAGCTCAAAGAAGCCCTTGAGATTAGCAAGGCTTGACAAACCCACTGAGATATAAATCTTCATCTAGATGGTACCCAGCCCCTGCAGATTATGGGGATGTGATTTCTCAAGCTTGGAAAAAACAGCTGCTGTAGGTAATGTCCTTCAGTTGTGCCATCTCTGGTCTGGAAGTGGTTTCTCAGTGTGCTGAACAGAGCCAGCTGCAACCACTTGCTGCATCACAGGGACTTACCCCTGTTTCATTCAGCACTGGGAAGCTCTCCAGGACCACATCGCTGCTTGCTCTTCTGAGCCATAATACTATTTCTTTCCCTCTTTAGGGTGGCTGGGATGGAGCAGCTGTTCAGTGGATGTGCTGCTCCAGGGGCTTCTCATCTCCTGATAGATCACTCTCTCACCGGTATCAAACCCCACATTCCTGCAGGCAGCCTGACACCTTGGGCTCTCACAGGCCAGCAGTGGAAAAGCAAATTTTCCTTCTAGGCATGTTTGAAAGAAGGCATCACAGAAGAATTTCCAGTGGAAAAATACCAAACTCTTGCACTTGAATGAGAACCAAAATATATTGCAACAGTGCTTTCCTCTGGGAGGAATTTTCCTACCTGGGGGCAGCTGGGGGGAAAGGGCTTGAACAGGCAGGTATGAGGTTAAAAAAAATTGTCAGGTCCTTTCTTTGCACAAGCAAAAGGGGAGGGTGGTGGCAGGGCATCTCTCCTGCACATGCTGTGCACTAGGGATCAGCCCTGCACCTTGCTTTGGACGTCTTGTGTTTTCCTTGTGCGTCAGCAGAGCTGGATGGATGGTGTCCCATCAGCCAAGGAAGGAATGGAATACATTGTGTTCCACCATGCTCTAGCTTATACATTCATTTAATTTGCTGTGTGTGATTGTTGAATATATATATAATTTCAGAGAAATGTGGGAGAGTTGACGTTGGCAGGGATCTTTGCAGAATGCCTAGTCCAAAGCTTTGCTCAAGCAGGGTCACCTAGAGCAGGTTGCCCAAGACCATGTCCCACTGGATTTTCCATATCTCCAAGGATGAAGGCTCCACAGCCTCTCTGGGCAACCTGGTTCACTGTCTGACCACCCTCATAGTGAAAAAGCTTTTTCTTACATTTAAATGGAATCTCTTCTATTTCAATTTGTGTCCTATTAATTATTTTATTTTGAAGATCCACCAGGGTCTTTGAAATGAGCTCCCTTTCCAGTGCTCCTTTGTGTTCATCAGTCTACTGGCCAAAGGTGCAAATTCAAGTTCAAATTCAGACTCTGAGTCTCTGGGGATGATGTGCAGTCCTGACACTGCTCTACGGATGGTCCCACCTGACCTACCCTGTTTGCTGGGGAACAGCAAATAAGTGGGGTCACCTTTCAAGCACCTTCTAACCACACCTTCCACTGCCTAAATATCTCACCAACCGTCATTGAGTCCAACACAGTGTTGGGACATGGACTGAAATGGCTTCCCAGCACTGAGAAGGGGACAGGGGTTTGTCCAGTGACTTCCTACCATCCCCTGGGTGGCAGGATCTGGCCCCACGGCTGACAATGGGCTGCTTGTTGGGCTGAGGCGTTCAGCAGGACCCCGAGGTAAAGGGGAGACTCCCTTTTACTGCTTCTTGCTTAATAACAGGCTTGAGGATATTAATTACCTTAATTAGAGCTGGCCAAACCTGTTTGGCTTGGAGCTGGGAGTTGGAGGGGACCAGCTCTCTCAGCTTTTTTCTGCTCTCAGGTCTCATGATGTTCCCCAAAGAGTGAGACCTGTCCTATTTCAAACATAATTAAAAGGCTTTTCAGAGGCTCCTTAGATCCTGCAGCTTTCCGAGCAAGGAGCCCTCTCTTCAGTGAGGGCCTGTGCTGAATAAACAACAAGAAAATTGTCTTTATCTTACTCACCTCCCCAAAATAAAACCCGAAGTTTTTAGTAATGCAGAGTGATATTAGGCACCTTCTGAACCGTGGGCATAAGGCACTACAACTGCAAAAAACCTCATTCTTGGGATTGTAAATCTCCTTTGGAGATGTAGCAGGTGGGTTTGCAGTGAAGAACCTGGGCCAGTCATGAAGCTGGAGGCGACTCAGCCCCCTGTTTGGCTGGCAGGGCAGGCAAAGCCTCCTGCCTCAGTTTCCCAGGTGCAAAATGTACCATGTCTTGTCCAGTCATCACTTTTATTGGCACATAGATAATATTTATCTGGGGCCTGGGATATCACAAGCAGTAAAGTTAGGTGACTCAGTTGCTCAGAATTTGCTCAGAGAAGTGACTTCGTGGTGAATGCCATGTCAATGCAAGTTGAGACATTGGGTTCAGAGAGCCATGTGGCTTCTCTCTGGGTTTTCCTGGTTGATGTCACTCTCCCAGAATTTGTGGTGTTTGCTGATGACCTGTTGTCATGATTCACCCTTCTTTTTCCCTTTGGCCAAAGGTGCTGAGCTCACCTCAGGTTGACCTCCAGATATTTTCAGGTCACACTCTCCCTGTGGCTGAGAGAGGACGTTGGAGGGGTTCAATCTACGATTTGTCTTGCAGGAAAACAGGGCTGTCTGTAGAAGCGCAGTCCTTGTAGCATGTGCAGCCTCCCGTGAGCTGATGGTATGTCACACCAGGGCTGCCAGTCTCTAACCTTCCCTATAGCCCCAAGAGATTACAGAACCCATGCCAGATACCTCCAGTGCTCATTGTGTTTCAATAATGTCCTTGGCTCTCTTTCTTTGTATCCTGTACTATTCCATCTGTGCTCATCAGTTCCAGAGATTCTATCTCTTGAGAAAGCACAGGGACATGCTGTGGGCCAGCCCTCTCTAGCAGGTGTCACAGAGTAGACGTTTGCTAGTCAGGTGAAGGTGTCTCAGTGAGGTGGTTAAACTACCAGCTCATTTGCCTGGGGTCCCTCTGTCTTCAGGGGATAACTTCCTCCAGAAGGATATTTGGAGATCCTAAGCTGGATTTTTGCCCTGAGCCACCTCCTAGAGGCACCTGATCATTTTGGAATTCTTCTGAAGGCTCAGAGATATCTCTGATCTGGTTATGGCAGTGGGATTGATTGTGCCTCCCTGTGGTGCTGTGTGAGTGTGATCAATACAGACAAAATGAGACTTGCCTTAGCCTAAAGAAGAGGTGAAATGTACCGTTTCCCTCCAGTGACTATAGACACAACCATATAGGGGTAACCCTCAGGTTGACTTTGTGTCATTGCTGCCAGAACTGATGGTATAGACCTGACTGGGTCAGGTCCAGGACCCAGGGTCTGTTCTCTGGGCAGATGGACATGTGCATAAGCACTGAGCAAACCTGGCCTTCACACCCTTTCAAACTGCCACCCAGAAAGGGTCCAGCCATGCCGGGGTACCCAGACCAGTGACTGAAGTCCCCACACTATAAACAAAGCTGGACTGGAAGAGTGTCTGTGATCCTGTTTACTCCTTTCCTCTGCACAGCAAAGAGAATGTTATGTCCTTTGGTGGAACATCATGCTGTCTATAAAACATAGGTGGAAAATACAGACCATGGTGCATCGTTTTGGTCCGCATGAAGCAATGTTTTCAGCGAATAAAATATTTGCACTTAGAAATACTTTGTCTGGTGCAGATGATTTTTAGCCATTTAGCTAACTGACTTTTTCAAGACAAAGGGACAAAATGCCCATCCTAGTTCTCTTCCTCCTCTTTGGCATTTCTTGATGAAGGGTGGACCTCCAGATACCCTATCCACCAGGTATTGCTATGAAACATTGGAGAAAGCAGCTATCACATTTATTATTTTAATCATGACTGAGTGTTTGAGTATTTAGAAGGTTAGGAGAGTTGTGGGCTCTCCTGGTCCTGAGATGTATTTAATTATTGCATTTGCTCAGCTGAAGAAAGATTCAGACTGAAGGTTGCGTGGGAGTTACTCAACTTACTTCTGTATGGACATCTCACTTTGTATTGTGCACAGCACTTCTGTGGCCACCGACTGGGGCCGTTCAGGGAGCCAATGAATGGAAAACACCCCCCCAACAAAGCCTACACTGACTGAGGGACCCCCTTGAGGGACCCCCTCAAGTTCCCTACAAGATGTAACTTAGAGATTCCAGTTACTGAAATGCCCCTTTTCCTTTTCCTTTTCCTTTTCCTTTTCCTTTTCCTTTTCCTTTTCCTTTTCCTTTTCCTTTTCCTTTTCCTTTTCCTTTTCCTTTTCCTTTTCCTTTTCCTTTTCCTTTTCCTTTTCCTTTTCCTTTTCCTTTTCCTTTTTTCTTTTTTCCTTTTCCTTTTCCTTTTCCTTTTCCTTTTCCTTTTCCTTTTCCTTTTCCTTTTCCTTTTCCTTTTCCTTTTCCTTTTCCTTTTCCTTTCTTTTTATTTTTATTTTTATTTTTTTATTTTTTTATTTTTAAATTTTTTTCTTTTTTTCTTTTTTCCTTTTCCTTTTCCTTTTCCTTTTCCTTTTCCTTTTCCTTTTCCTTTTCCTTTTCCTTTTCCTTTTCCTTTTCCTTTTCCTTTTCCTTTTCCATTTTATTTTTATTTTTATTTTTATTTTTATTTTTATTTTTATTTTTATTTTTATTTTTATTTTTATTTTTATTTTTCCTTCTTCCTCTTCCTCTTCTTTTTCAGCTGGGCTGCTCTCATTCATACTTTTGAAACATCAAGTTACAGCCCAGGCTGCAGATTGATATCTTGTCCATCTATGTGAGAGAGACATTAGTGAATGCAACACTACTGTTACTGAAAGCCCGTGTACACTAGTGTAAGAATAAAACAGACCATACAGCTTATGAACCAAAAGGATGGATTTTCACACTAAATGATGTGAGGTCAGGTATTGGGGGGCCTACTCTGTAATGTTAAGGGATCTAGTATACATACTATTAATATAGCTGGATACTAAATATTAGTGTAGTATCACTGTGGACTATGCTTAAAACTTTTGTATATGTGTGTGTTTGTGATTGGATGTAGAGGTCTGTCACCGTGTATTTGTCGTCGACATCTTGCATGACCTCAGTAGGCCATCCCAGCTGGAGGTGGTCAGGCACGTTAGTTTTGCCTTCTGCCTACTCCTCAGTGACATGAACCTGGCCCGTTGGCCAACTGCTCCCTTCCTCCAGACCAGCTGTCCTCCACCTTTGCTTTTTGGCATCTCCTAAAGCTGAGCTGCAGGCATGGTCCCAGGCTGTCCGGCATCTCCAAGGACAGAGACTGCAAATGGGTTTCACGGAGTCTCACTCCTGCCAGACCTCTTCAAGGCTGGTCCCAGCTCCTCTGTCACACTTTGTCCTTACCACTGAATTAAAGACCCTTCCACATCCCCTTGATTATAAATTTTGCTCAAGCGACTTCTTCATGTCCTCTTTAACAAAACTCCTAAGCTCCTGAGCTGGGAGTTGGCTTCCTAGATCTCAAAAAACTTGTGCAGCTCCTTCCCCCAGTCCTGGTGCTTTAGCAACATCTCTGATGTCTTCCAGGAAACGTGTCCTGTGTTTTGGCTTACCCTAGAAGCAAAAAATTGTTGCTTAAGCAGGTTTCAGGCATCTCAGCCTGTGACCTTTCTGTAACTATTCGAATGAGTGTATTGACTTGTTCTGTGAATTATAAACTCCATTAACTCTTTAGTGACTCCCCAAGGCTTGGTAGAGAAGGGCTCAGATCCAGGGCGTATCTAATGTGCCAAAGTCTCTTCAAGTTTATGGGAATAAGGATCTTAATCCCCATTGCAGATCTGGTTCAAAATGCCCTTTTCAGTGGCAAAGGCTGACAGTTGCTGGTTAGAAATTCAGAATTAGCAACTTCATCACCCAGCACTGTAGCTTCTTTTTAAAAATGCTTTCTAATGTTCAGTCTATGAGAGATAAATGTACTGTGCCTTTAATCTTGCCCTGCTAAGATTTTCTTCTTTAAAAAAAAAAAAAAAAAAACACATAACCCAAACCGGCTGCACTCCAGCAAACACCTGTATTGCCACTGAAAGGCCTTTTGCTAATATATTTTTCCCCCTGTTCTTCTTGATCACACCTGTCTAGCTTTGGGCAAAATAAAATATTCACATAGCTGCCAGAAGTAAAGTTCTTTCCTGGCTTGAGCTACTGTGTGTAAAGATCTCCAAAGAAATGTCAGATCACTTTATTGAATCCTACTGAAAACTTGTTTGACAGTAACATGCAGAAAGGATCAGGACCTTTCTGTAATTGCCAGTGGGTTGAAAAGAGCGTTTGTTTTGAAGGCTTAAAAATGTTTCTTTCTTTCTTTCTTTTTTTTTTTTTTTATTTTTGGGAAATTTTATTTTTGCAATGATATTTGGATGCATTAAAAACTGGAAAGAGCTCTCTGTGCACATTACTTGTGTATCTGCATGCATGAACACACACTGCCTGCACACGAACGCATGGGGAGGGCTGGATCTGCAGCTGGATTGCAGCCACCTCTGGGGCAGGAGGCAGAGTCAGCCAGCATCATTCACCGGCTCAACAGCACTGGCCAAGGTGTAGATTAATATATACAATTTTTCAGGTGCTCTGAGCATCACACGGGAGTAAAAAGCACCTTTATGCAGAGGACTTTTGCCCTCATGAAGCCCTGAATGTGAGCAGGTCAGAGCTACTTCAGAGAGGCAAATTCCACCCTCTGCACACCGTGTCTTACAGCCCTGTCTTCCTGTGAGTGGAAACAAATACCTATTGTAATGGGGAAAATAATTAGGAGCAGGTGAAAGCATATTTTTAATGGTCCTCTGACCAAACTGATACTTAATTTACAATAGGAATATTTACCTCTCCACATCCTCACCTGTTGCTCCCAGATGTTAATTACGGTTTGTCACTCCTGTGTCTGCTGTGTAAAATACATGTTCCTCTGAGTGATACCCAGGGCTAACCCTTGCCTTGGCATCCTGGAGAGCACTTCTTTAATTATTCTTTAATTTTGAAAGGAGTAACTTGGGATTGCTAGTGTGGTCGAGCTCCAGCCTTTGAGATGGAGGAGGCAGCTGGAGCATCACTGGAACACCCATTTCTCTCTGAGCTTCTCATATAACTTTAATCTGAGCTAGCCTTTTTCAAGTAGTCTACCAGACCTCAAAATCTGTTTTGTAGGAACACTCAAAACCCAGCTCTGGGTCTCTTTTTTTCCCCAGAGGCTGTTGTTCCTGTTAGTCCAAGAGAAAGTCTCCATCCTCAGAGATGGAGACTCACTTTGAGATCTGAATTTGCCAAACAGCCCGCTGCTTCTCAGGCTTCCTCAAATCCTCAGTTGATGCCGCATCCAGGGTTTTTCAGATTCAAACCCTGGTCCCAGGTTTCTGATGTCTCCGTTCTTCTGTGGTCATTTCCCTACTAAATGGCACCCTGTATATCACAGGTTTTGTGGGAACTCTGAAGCCACCAGAGGCAGCAGCTCAGAAAATACACAGAGAAATCTCACCTCCCTTGGTTTGAACTGAAGTCCAGCAAATTCAGTAAGGATTTTATTCATCTCACCTGCTTTAGGGGCCACATGGTTGATTTGACAGTCCAAGGCAATCACCTGCATTTCACTTTGCTGCTCATAAAGAGAAATGGGAAGCTTTTGAGGAAAGGTTTTATCTGTGTCAGACAGGAACTGAAGACACATTGGAGAAATTGCTACCTTGTCTAGATGTTCAAGAAGAGGATTGGACTATTCCCGAGGTCTTTATCTCCTAAGAGAGCTTCTCATCTGTCCCAAGGGGACCCATTTTTGACAGCAACATGGTTATACTTGTGTTCTTGGTGGAGCCAGGGTGACCAGGTGGCTGAATCTGGTTTGTACTGTACACATGGACACACATGTTGCACTATTTTTCCATTGTTAGCTAGACCTTTGGGGCCCAAATACACCTTTCTGTGTTGCAAAATTAAATAGCCCAAGGCAAAGGGATTTGCCCAAGGACATAGAAGGAGCCAAACCCACAACAGGACAAGCCTGAAGAAGACCTGGCGGAGGCAATAGGTTCAACTTGGAGACATCGATAGCAGGATGTGTGGTTACTGATGGAGGTGATGTTTTCTGTTCAGCTCCTTTAGACGTCTTGTTTCACAGCTGAAAGAATGACCAAATGCTCCCTTGGCTTTGCCAGCAGGAGCCCTACAATTAGCCAATAGCCTAAGCAAAAACCCCTTGTAAAACCAGCATGGTGTCATCCAGGGTTTCATCCTAGGAGGGACTCCATGCAGTGTTAGTGTCCAGACACCAGTCAAATGAGCTGATTTAGAACCCGTCATATGTTCACATATGGGGTCATGAAGCCTCATGTTGCAGGGATTGACTGGCAAAGCTAACATGCCCCCAACCTCCCACCCCATGCTGGTGACAAAGGCCTGTTTGGCACTGGCATTCCTCATCTATGGAATTTTTTTTTTTTTTTTTTTTTTTTTGCAGCTGCAGCTAGGGAAGGGGAGATGGAGGATGACGGAACAACCTTCTCCTGGTGGTCAGGAACCTGGAGTTTGCAATGTCCCCCAGTAAGCAGAGCTTTTCCTATGGGTTTGGGAGCATTGGATAAGAGAAAGCCACATGAATTAGAACCAAGTTCCTCCAGCATGGCTGACCTGAGTGACAAAAAGAATTTCAGACCAGGCCTACCCGCCTAAAGCTCATACTAGTTTAACAATCTTGGTAAGTCTGTGGTCCTGTAAACCCTTTTTTGTACCAGTTTTGCAAGAGAGAGGCCAAAACAGTCTTTATTCAAGGACATTCAGTGTCATTGGAGGAGCTGGGAGTACCTAGTATCAGCCAAAACGCTTGCTCATTTGGGTGGTATCTTCACCTAGCAGCAAGAGTTTCTAGGATTGCTTGGCTGGTAGAGCTTTCTAAAGAGACCTCCTCCTGCACCGCGTCAGTGCCTGCTGGATCTCATCCACAGAGACACCTGCATTAACACAGACTTCTCCCCATGCTGCCCGGGAGTGCAGACCCAGGGGCGTGCCAGTGCATGCAGGATCCCACACTGACATGCTCTGGTGTGTGCAGACATCTGTGCTCATGCTGGTGTGGTGGCCTTCTTCATGAAGGTCTGCCACTACCTCTCTGCTCCATACAAACTCATGCAGAGCCTCTGCTGTTAAGTCTGACCACTGGAAACCCTTTCTTGGGCTCTTGCTTCCTCCTGACAACTGTCCATGCATGCATGCATGTCCATGTCCATGCATGCACATAGCTAGGGATTCTCTGTGTCCTGTGTTAGGGACTCTCCACTCACAGCCCAGCACACCTTCAGGTCCAGCCTCAGGAAGGAGAAATTAGGAAACCAAGTTGTATTTATTTTTCACAGAATCACAGAATTGTCAAGGTTGGAAAAGACCTTGAAGATCATCCAGTCCAACCATGAACCTCACACTGACAGTTCTCAACTACACCATATCCCTAAGCGCTATGTCAACCAAACGTGCTACACTATCTATGTTACACTAGGGTAGAACTTATGCCCAGATCTCTCCCACCTTACTGAAACCTGGAATCACCATCCCCTTGAAGAGGGACAGACCTCTCCAGTGGCAAGTCAGATCTGGGGTGGCCTGAATTATCCATTGGGGTCAGGTTTCTTTTTCTCCCCGCAGCTGTAGATGAAGCCAAGTGCAAGAAGGGTCTGATCATGGGAATCCACAGACTATCTGTTCTTCTTAGGGGGGAACCCATGGGATATTCAAGCTCGATCTACAGGTTGCTCTTTGAAGGTGGGGAACAGTTAGAAAGCAGGACTTGAAATCTCCAGTCTTCTTTGATGCTGGGGATCCAACACATGTGGAAGTTCAAACCAGCACCTCCAGTAGGTCCCTGAACAGAGAGGCATGACCTGCACCAGGTGCTTGGGTGTCCCAAATGCTTCCCGTGGAACCCTTCATCTCTGTCTATGTTAGTTCCCCATCAGCAAATCTTCCGTTTCACTCTTGCAATTGAAAACTGTTTTGGCAATGGGGTGATGGCCTATTCTGCACACCATCAGCACCCAGTACCACGGGGACTTCATCTCATGACAGCAAACTCCAAGGCTTTGCAGCTTCACCACTCGCTAATCACTGCTAAATAAGAAAAGGAGCAGAAAGGCCGCTGAACTCATAACAGGCATGTTTAAATCAAGGAAAGAAAAATCAGAGGCCAAAAATTAAGGTGCTTTGATCCTTGATTTTATGTCAACAGAGACGAAAGAAGAACACTAAGTCTTTTTACTTTTTACCAGCTGCTGCTTGAAACAAAATAATTGGATAATTAAAAGGCCTTGCCTTATGTCAATTTTATTTAGGTGCCTTGATCCACTGATGGAATGTGTCATTGATAGAAGGTTTAAGAGCTCATTAGAAAAATCCCAGAGATAAACCAAGGGCTCAACCCCTTCAAAGGGCTGTCAGCTGGGAGGGAAGCAGGGATGCTGTCCCAGAGTGGCCCAGCATAATGGTACCACAAGGGAGAAACTGTGCTGGGCAACAGCTGTTGAAAAACAGGTTATGCCTTTAGCACAGCCAGGCTGCAGGTGTTACAAAACATGCCGTGCCCTCCCACACTGCCCCAGCAGCTGATATGGGTCTGAAGGGACAAATTTGCTTTCCGTGATGGCGTGGCATTTTTCCTTGGCAAGGTGGTGAAGTTTTGGTGGAGTGAAACTGTGACGTCCCATGTTGAAGCTACCCTCTCACCCCTGCTTCTCACCAGTCATCACCTGACTTGTCTGATGTTGTCTGCTGGGTCTTGGGCAGATCTGAAGACCCTACAGGAAAAAATATGGTGAGCGTACCTTGCCCTTCTCCACCTCCCTTGGCTCCCCAAGCCTCAATACTTCTTCACAAGACTTGGTTGCCAGCTATAAATGACTCAACAAACTTCTGCCTCTTTTGAAAACACCACCACATTTAATACACACATTTAATGCCTTGTGAGGGTTATGGCCTCTCCTATAGGAACTCTTCCTTGTGCAAATGCATCTCTTTAGAGCCAAGGCTGAGGATGATATACAGTTCTTACCTGGGAAGATGATGCCTTTGCAATGATTAAAATATTTTGGGGAAAGAACAATTTCTTTTGAAGTATTTCTTCCCCTGATGGATTTTGGGTGAAAGTTTCCAAAGGCTCCTGAGCAGGAACTGATGATCCATCAGAGGCACATCCCTGCCTCTGACTGCCATGTGAGCCTTGTCACCTTTGGAAATAGAGTTCAGGGTGCTGAGTAGGTAGATGCTTTTGAAAAATGAACCTTTATCTTAAATATCTGCATCAATTTGTTAACATTGTTTATATAATTATTGTCCTTGTTGACTCCATTTCCCTGTTCATTCCTTTTGTGGCCACAATAAGCTGCAGTTCACAGCCAGAGAGAGATGATATTGTGTTACCTACACTGGGTAGGACTGATTTCATGCTGTCAAAAGGGAGGCAGGTACCTTAAGCCACTCCTTTGGCCCTTTCTAGGGTCAACAGATAGAGATGAACATCTAGAGATCCGCACATCCTCGTTAAAATAAGTCCCCCAGATAACTGGGAATGACGTGCTTCTGAAAGTAGCCTGTTAATAGGAGAGAGGCCCCAAATACCTAGGTGTGCCCCACATTTAGAGGTCAGAGTGAGCTGAGATGAATCGGATCCTCTTGCAACATGGAAAATTCAGGAGCACTAAATAAAACCCTCTGACCTACAGCCATGCCTGCAAAATAGAGTGGTCTGAGACCTGTCAGTTGGTCTGTCACTGCATGTTGTGTACTCCTCTGCGTACAAGGAAGGGAAGAAATAAATAACCCGCATATCATAGAATCATAGAATCATAGAATCATGGAATGGTTTGGATTTGAAGGGACCTTAAAGATCATCCAGTTCCAACCCCCCTGCCACGGGCAGGGACGCCTTCCACTAGCCCAGGTTGCCCAAAGCCCCGTCCAACCTGGCCTTGAACCCTTCCAGGGAGGGGGCAGCCACAGCTGCTCTGGGCAACCTGTGCCAAGGCCTCCCCACCCTCACAGGGAAGAATTTCTTCCTTCTATGTGCAGATATAACACATAAAGCATAGTGTGCATATGGTACATACACACAAAATCAAAATTGTATATGTGTGTGGTAGATATGTGTCTGTCTAAGGTCTGTGTATATAGCTGTCTTTAAATAGCATGAAGAGCAAAGAAATACATATATATATATACAGCTCAGAGACAAATGCAGCCTGTGTGGAAAGGATTTATATAGCTTTGCAACACAATTACATGATGTGGAGTCATGTAATGTCAGCGTGGAGGGAAGTATGGGGGGGAAAGGGCTACAGTGGGTCTGGGTCCTGACTGCAGAGGAGCAATGGCAGCACAGGCAGCTGCCTGAATTGCTAAAAGTGCCATTAGCAAAACTAACAAGCGGAACCCCATCCCTGGCACTGCTCATGCTAGCGGTTGGAGCAGGTCTCCGGCATGCCGAGCACTGTGTGAATCTGAGGAGGCTGTGATCCTCACAGCAGTGGGTGGTAGAAACCACAGCGTGTAAGCAATGCTTTCTGCTTTATTTGATTTGTGACTGATTTATAGGCACTTCTGTGGTGTAATTGGCTTCACTGAGCCCACTGTGGCTTTGCGCTGCCATGACTGAGAGCTGGGCTTGGCTCTAATCTCCCGTTCCCCGACCTCTCCCTGGAACAGTCTGTGCACTGCTCTGACATGCGGAGAGATTATGGGGTTGGCCTAGGAGCTGATTAGTCTGCATAATACCTGCATGATAAATATCTTTATAAATAACTTTCCTGAGCAGACTTCATTAGGCGCCCCTCAATAAACACCAGGGCCTGCTGAAGGAGCAGCCACCACCTCGTAGACTTTTGTCCCAGGACAGCTGCCTTGGGGGATCCACATCACCCTATGGACCAGTTGTACCTGGTGTGTGGTGCTGTGGGATGAGGAGTAGCCGTGGGGCGATGCTGCTCCCTGACGCAGTGCCATCTAGTATGTTGGCTGAAGGGCGTAATCCCACTGGTGATCCCAGTGTCCAGCACCAAACATCATGGGCTTTTCTTGCTTTAGATGTCCATCATCACAGTCAGTTCTCCTTCCCTCTCCTCTCCCTGGAAGGAGATGGTAGGGATGACATCTTCCCACATTGCTGAGTCCATGGAAGAGTCTAGGTCCAGACCAGGAGAAGGGCCTGACTGTGCTAGGTTCTCTACAAGCAAACCACAAAGAAGAGATGTTCCATGGGCAAGAGAATAGAAGAGGTTGAGATGGTGCAGAGCAGTGTGGGGGGCATCCGCTGCTCCAGAGGCCTTCTCTCTTGTAAACTTACCTGATTTTGGGGGCTTTATCCTTCCGATAGATTTGGTCCTAGAGCTGAATTCCTGTGGAGCTTCTGGGTGTTTATGTGTTAGGTATAAAAATAAGAAGGTTCCTATATAATGCAGTGATAGGACAAAATATTCCTTAATCCAGTTGCCATTGAAGGGTTAGAGTTGAGGCTGCTCTAACTGCTATACAAGACTAAAAATCATGCTGAGAAACAGTGACAGATTAAATGGGAAGGCCATGGGGGCCTTGTTCTCAACAGAGATACATGACTGAATCTGCCATTGGTAATGCTGTTTTAAGATGTTGCTGTTTCCATTGGAAATGGAGAGGTGCAATGGAGTAAGTGTATGTGCGTGCACGTATGGAAAGGAGGAGGAAAGAAAATGGGAAGAATACAAAGAAAACCCTCCTTTGACTGAAAGAATGAGAGGACTTCTGAGAATCATGGTCTTCACAGGTGTAATTCTTTCTCCAGGCAATTCATGACAGATTCCCATGTGATGGCGGCTGTGTGGATATCTAATTGGACTAGGAGTGACTCATGTAATGATGCTTCCATGGTCCTCAGAAGACAGCCCTCCTCCTGATCAGTTTAGGGACAGTTTAGTGCCTCAGTTTAGGGATGGAGTTTAAATGGACAGAAAGAAGGGCTGAGATTACTCTCCCAGGCCTCTTGTGTAAGAAAAGCCAGAGGAGGACAACGCATAAATTCCTGCTTGTACTAGAAAATACACTTGGATAAAACATTTGGATTTCTTTTTAAAATCTGTGTGATGTGAATTGTCGTCTTCTCTGCTAAATTGTTCCATCAGACAGTCAACTTCAGTGTCAAAATATGTGCCATGTTTGGTGTTTGATTATGGCTAACTTTGATTTTTGGCATTTAAATCTTGTACATTTGTGTGACAGACTGAACATCCATTCAATAGACTATTCATGGGCTCACAAACTATCATCCTTCTGTCCGCTGAGTTGGCGGACTGAGCTCCTCTAAGGGTTTCCAACCTTGCCTGCATTCCCAGGACTCTTCTCCAACAACATCCTTTGGGGATTGTACCTCCTAGTATTTCAGAAGCAGTGCCTGATTTGCAGTCTGTGAGGAACAGTGTGGGGTGGGGAGTTTCACGCCCACCCATTTCAGCCTAGCTTGGGCAGCGGGAGGACTTAGCGGGTTCATGTCCGTCTGCTCCCTTGGAGGAGCGAATGGGGCCATTCAACATCTCTCAGCGGCTCTGATAGCCTGCTTTGGATCCTGCCCAGCAAAAGCATCTCCCTCCCTCTGTCTGCAGGAGCAACCTGGGGGAATCAGCTGGCTCGCACAGTGGGATAATGAGGACATCCCATAAATTCAACATTCCCTCCTTCCCGATATCCAAGATCACTAGACCTTTCAGTAATAAACGCCAATACAAGCAGATCAGGTTGCCTGCTGTGATGCCCAAGTCTCTTTCAGTGTTGCTGCTTCCCAGGAGGGGGAATATGACCACATTCTTCGCTTCTTCACATCCTCCTTTACATTTGGCCCTCATTTGCTTCCTGTCTGCCTGCACCCAGCTTAACAAGAGAGTCCTTTTTCTCCATACCATTGACCTCAGTCTCCATTACATGCTGATCTGGTAGACCTTGTGCTGTCACCAGCGTTGGGTTTTTGTTGTTTTTTTTTTTTTTTTTTTACTCCAGGACATAGAGGAAATGTTGAAATGTGTATTGAGGAACCGTTCCCTGTGGGACCTGACTAGGAACACACCCATCTGGCGATGATCCCTTGTTTAGAGTTATGCTTTGAGACCTACGTTAGCCAGTTTTTAATCCCTTTAATGTGTGCCATGTTTGGTACTCCAGTTTCTTAATCAAAATATCATACAGTACCCAGGCAGTTGCCTTGAGGAAAATCTAAGTAAAATTACATCAGCACTCTTCCCCTTATTAACCACGCTTGTGCTGTTATCAGAAAATACATCAAATTAATTTGACAAGATCTATTTTTCATAAACCCAAGTTGATTGGCAGCAATTATATTACCTTCCTTTGATTCCATAATAAACAAATTTCATATGAGCTATTCCTTTTTTTTTTTTTTTTTTTCTTGGATTAATGGCAGGCTGTCAGTCTAGAACCCACATTGTTCTGTCTCCTCTTTTAAAACACCGGCAGAACATTCATTTTCTTCTGGTCCTCTAGAACTTCCCTGGGGTTCAAAAACTTTTGAATAGACTCCAATCCCTTCTTGCCCAACTCTTTAAAAAAAACTCCTGGATGTAAATGATCTGAATCTGCAGATTTATTAATGGCTAGCTGTGGGAGATGCTGATTACCATCTCCCTTGCTTATGGTTAGAGCCATAAGTGTGATCATCAGCAGTGTGTGGTAGAAGTAGCTTGTGCAGCTTTTTCTCAAAATGCAGAACTGAAGTATTTATTGAACACGCAGGGCTTTTCTTGGTTATTATACATGGTTCCACCATTCCCCTAGAGTAACAAATTAATGCTCTCATCAGGGTTTCTTTTGTTGCTTGTACAAGAAAAGCGCCTTCTCTTCAACCTTGACTCTGCTGACTATAAATATTTCTTCAAGTCCTTTATTTCCCTTATTGATTTTCTTCACTCCTGAGCTCTAGTTACAACAAAAATGTCTTTCTTTCTCCATCCATTACGCTGGTTTTATTTTAATACAATGACTCACTTGTTTTATTCCTTATCTTAATTACCTACTTTTACTTTCCGTCTTAATCTGGTTTAAAGAAAAGCTAGTATGGTCTCTCTCCTTGTTGATAAGGGCTGTAGATTTTAAATCAGTAAGTAAGAACACTCTTGAATAGTTCACATATTGACTCATGTGAAGTCTCTCCTATTGAAGCTACTGCTATTTGACCATTTGGATCTGTTCCTCCTTTATTCTAAGATGAGACCCATAAGGAATTCTTCTCCCCGGGATGCAACATGCAATGTACCAATTTACCATCCTTATTTTTCAGAAATGTTAAAGGTCTTTCTCTGGTGTGCAGCCCAGCCTATATAACTCAGGTTAGAGCTTCCATGTGCATGCTTCCAGTCTCCCTTACGGAGCAGAAAGGTGCTTGAGGACATGGTTGTCTTGTTCTTTGTTGAAACATGGTGGTCATTAGTTCACGACAACTTTTGGTCTTCTCTTCCTTCTTGTGGTTGTGACGGTTTCCTGATTCTTTCCTTTTTGTCTCTCACCAGTAGACAATTGTCATTGTGGTTATAGACAGTTATCTGATGTTGCTGCTGTGTGCACATTCAGAGTTCCCCTTACATCTGGATGAAATATTTGCCAGAGACCTTGGCAGTCAAACTAGGCTTCTTAGCGCTGGACCTTGTTTTGCGATTTTGTAGTTTATTTTTTTTTATAAGTTTTGTGATTTTGCAGTTAAAGTAGTCTGGTTTGACCTCATAGCTGGCCTTGCTCTGAGCAGGAGGTTGGAGTAGAGATCCCTTCCAAGCTGAATTATGCTATGAGCCTATGATTTCTTTGGTTAATCTCCTCACTTAAAAATAGAAAACAGTATCTGAAAAACAAAATTTTCAATTATGACTTAATCTCAAAATTCCTTCTTCTAATTAAAATATGTTTTCTGGTAGGCTTTGACACCAAACTCAGGTACCTACATTTAGATGTCTACACCATGTAAGTTGGTGCCTGAGATTTCCCAATAATCAATAGAGATCTGGTCGCTGGAGCCCACAGAGCAATCCGGCCAACCAAACATGTGGGTGAGCTGCATTGGGATCTCTGGGATCTGCTGGTGAGAGGCTCAGCTGAGTTTCTCACATGGTGGATGCTTGGTGCCATCCGGGATTGCAGCCCCCTCAGCAGCGCTGACGGACGGGACGTGGCACAAAAGCTTGAGGGAGTCCAGTGCCCTCTGCAGCCGTGACCTGAAGGCATCTCACTTGGCATGAGGCACCACACCATGGACTGCAGCAGAGCCCTGACACTGAACACCCATGGAGACAGCCTGCACGTGGGTGTCTGTGTTTGGAGATGACTCTCTTGAATTTGAATTCATAAACATGAACAAAGCATTGATGAACTCCTGGAGTCTGTTGCTAGAGGAGTTTGTTGAGGCAGATAGTATTGTCAGGTTCAAAAAAGGGATAAACAAAATTGTGGACAACAGGTCCACCCATAGGTAGGCAGAGGAGCATGCAGAGGTGCACCCTCCATCAGTCCTGTGTGATGGCTGCAGATGCTGGGGCAACATGAGGGCAATGACCGCAGAAAGTGGCCTCCCTAGAGTGCATCTCCTATTGCTGTGTCGTTTCTTACACTCTCTTCTTCTTATGACATTTCTTAATGTGAAAATACAGTTTTTCATTTGAGATTACTTTGACATATGTCTATTCACCCCTCTAACTTTTTGATTCCCCACAAGATTTTCCAAAACTGCTTTATGTATGTCTCTGAACAGCTCGGCAACTGTCTGCAGGACTCCAAGCCCACTGTGGACATCTCCTCAGCACTCCCATGCTCTTCGGCTTGAAGCCTGGCTGAGTTAAAGACAGCCGAGGCACCCAGTTCATTTGGGGGTCCAAAGCTGTGACTGGCTTGGATGGTCCCTTCCTCTCCGTGGGAGGTTACCGGCTCCGCAGAGGGGTGCCTTACCAGGACTCTGATCTTGCTCCTGAGCCAACACATTTTATAACCCGTTTTTCTTAGTGTAAACTGACGTTGGCAGCAGTTTATGTCAATATGTTGGGCCAATCCCCCAAGACTCCAGATAAGAGGCAAACACTACACTCTTCTGCTGCCTACAGCATTGAGAGAGAGGCCAGACTTGATCTAATCTTTGTGTTTGCATTATAAGCATGCCTAGAGGCCTTGCCGTGCTTGGTCCTACATGTCGACCTAACGAGAGACGGTTCCTACCTTGAGTACCTGGCAGCCAAAACAGGCATGGGAGATGGAAAATGTGAATGGAGTAAAAAGCACAGAGAGCAGCTCACCCAGGGTCACTTGGCGGTGGCCAGCAGAATATTTATGTCCCCTGATGACACGTTAGGGGTCTAGGACTCTGTTACATGGCATATGTGTGTTGAAGGGAGAAAGTTGGGGAAGAGGAGGTATTCAGGTGGGTTTGGAATTGGTCCTCACAGCATTTGAGAGAGCACCCTTGCACCGTGCAGGGACTCCTCAGCTAGGGAACCCCAGTGCTCTCTAAGCAAGCTCTTGTGGCTTGGCATTATGAATTATGAGTGGTCAGCATGGACCATTATGAATGGTCAGCAGCAAATTTGACCTTGACACTGCTCTTGAGGGCACTGGAAACACCTCAGGGGAATGCATGGTTTACTTAATTAGCTAAATAAGGCCCTGGGAGCTGGGTGTTGAAAGCTCTGTTATTTAATTGTACTATTTTCTCTCACATCATATCTCCTCACCGTGCATGCCCCACCTGCTTTAGTCATCTTGAGCTAACCGGCGAAGATGGACATTTCCCAGTCACCGAGGTGAGCTGGTGGGAATGGGATAGGAAAGGGCAATGAACTCTTCAGAGCTGCGCCCACGTTTCAAGTCTAACCACGCTGTGGTGACACGGGGTGTAACTTAATAGCTTTTTTTTTCCTGGATAATTGCTCTTACTGAAAAAACTAATGGGAGGCGACTGGTGTAAAGGGCAGTTGGCTGGAAGTTCAGGCTGGAAGGATGCCGTGGTGCACCCAGCCTTGCAGAGAAGTTTGCAGGCTGGATGCAGAAGGTGTGATCCTATCTGGGACGGGAGTCCAGCAGAGGGCACTTGCTGAATGCAGCAGGCTGCAGAGCCCATCCTTGGGCCACAGTTTAATTACAGACTTTGGCATGTAGCGATCTTGTCTAGAGACTATGGTGTGCTGGTTTTCGCTGGGATAAACATATGGTTACTCAGTGTATCAGTTTCATAAACTTGCCTGCCTGCCCTCTGTGACTCAGTTAATAATAATTAAATGATTCTTTAACAATGCTGGGTAGATTTCCAGCTATTTTTCAATATGCATTAATAATCCTTAATGCTGGTCAACTTCCAAAATTCCTGGGGTCTGGGTTGCTGAAATATAACCACATTGATGGGTCTGATTCTCTGTTCCCCTCGGCAGTCATTTACTGGTATTTAAAATGTAAAGTAGGTGTAAGTGAGTGGAGAATGCTGATATTGGTAGTATTTTCTCTTAATAGTGCTCAGGTTTGTGAACCTGGTCCAACACCCCTTGGTGCTGCAGAAGCGGCAGGCTTCAGTAGGCTTTGGAGGGTACTAGGCATGGCTATGCATGGTGAAAGGCAGTGAGGCATGGGATGTTATCCAAAGCTCCTCCAAAGGCCTCAACTTGCTGACTCTGTGCAATTAGGCAAGTGTCTTCTGAGAACAGGCTTCTCTAGTGCTGTGTCCTACCATGAGGGAAAACGTTCAGATGCAAAATTTCCCGCAGTAGCTAGGCCCATCTGTCTCCTCTCTTATCCAGAACCAGAGAGTATAAATATTCAGAGCAAACCTTACAGGGGATTTGTCTTCAGCTGATCTTTACAAATCCAACAACACATGGTTGCAGTTTTTGGGCAATTGCAGACTCTGAGCCATAAGATTCAAGAATAAAACAATAAAACAATAAATTCCTAGACTCCTAGAACTGGGAGGTAACAACACAAATGATCATCTGGTCTGATCCCTGGCATCAGACAAGACAGAGGGCCCCACCCAGTGATTCCAGGGGCAAAATTTAAATACCAAGCTAAGATATCTTTTTGAGAAAAAAAGGATGGCCTTGATTTAATGAGTTTATCTCATTAGCTAGTAAATTAATTCTACTCCAGGTTGAAAGTATATGCTTTATTTCTAGCACTGGCTGATCTAGTGAGTCACCTGTTTTATTTTAGATACCTGCTTTAGGATGGAGTGAATTCACCCCATAGCTCCAAAGATTTTGCTGGCAAGATCATGAAGGCAGCTGGATGAGGTTAGCTCGGACAGATGTACACCACATTTAGTCACGTGAAAGAAATCCAGGATAGGAACTTTATCTTTTAGCTCTTGGATCATGTCATGCTCATGTTTGTTAGATTAAGGACACATCTGCTGTTAGACAGCCTTGTCCTATACTGCAATGCAACATTTTGAAAGGAATCTACAGATCTCTGGGGAAGTTTAATGGCTACACACAAAACCTGGCTAGATACCTGGCTTAGTTATCCATCTCTGCCCATCTATAGGCACCAAGGCTCAGCTCCTCAAAGGAAATTATGCAGCCAACTTTTTCATGCATATGGCAACCAACAGGTACAAGAGGTGTACCCTGCTGCTTTAGAAGAACTCACTATTTGGCAGTTAAAGTCAGCAGGTGTTAGTCCCCTAAATTATAACTAAGTCATCTTTGAAGCCCTTGCTGACTGATAAGCAACAGTACAAAATCTTAAAGGACTCTGAAGTAATCTTCCTTGCAAAGAAAGTTGCAGCCCTCAGATGGCAGGGTTCTTGTAAACTGCTTCTTCAGTAGAGGAGGACTATCAGCCACTTCCAGAGTTTTGAAGAAGTCTTTCTGTTTTGGGACCAATATTGTCAAAATGCTCTGTAATTCATGTTGTGCTCCCTGCAGGACAATTTACCCCTCCAAAGTATTTCAGAGCCTCGGAGTCAGTGGGAACTAAGGATGAGGTGCATCTTATCTGCTTTAGGTTGAGATAAGTTGTACTCTACTGATGGCGCTAACCAGATCTCCATGGCCTATAAAAGGAGTCCATGAGGACTACCTCAGAACCAGATGGCTTTATTTCACTTGTTTGCACTTGGCCAAGTCTTCTCCACCTTCTATATGAAAAGTCTTTTCTAAATTTGTGAATCCTCTGTTAAGGCTGAAGTTCTCCTCAAGTGAAGGAGTATTACCCTCCACTCATCCTTCTCCAGGGATGGAAATTAGTCAAGAGACCATGTGTACAACAGGATGAAAAAATGGGTATGGCTCCCTTTGGCAAATAATGGTTGTGTGCTGAAAGGTCTCATCAGACTCTGCCTGGGGAGTCTCAACTTCATGCCTGATACTGTTTTTTTCTCCTGCTGTCACGAACAGACAGCTCTGACTTCTCCACACCATAGAGATTGCTTGCCCTCAGTTATAATTTCCTGGTGTCCCATACGGTCCACCTGCCAAGTGCTGGCTTTGAACCTGCAGTGACCCATCTGGCTTCCTGAACTTCGAGTGAAAGGAAGAACTTGGATCCACCTGAGCCCTGCTGGAGGGACAGTGCAGATGTCATAGCTCAAGCCACGTAGCGCATTCAAGGTCCCTTTCTAACATAGCTAAAAGGGATACAGCCACTGCCAGTGCGACTCAGAATCAGCATCCCTGATGAGCTTCACGTTTCTCCTCTGCTTTCACATCTACCAAGATGTTGAACAACATCTGACTGCTCTCTTCCATACTTCATTTTCTAGGCTCTGTGATGGACCAAACCGGGCTTACAATTTTCTGTGTCCCAGGCTCTTCAGTGCATCTGTTCTTCAGTGCCAAGAAACTGCCTGATGCCCATGTGAAGCACAGTCAGAGGATCACTCGTCCTACTTGCCATCTCTTGAAATAATTTTTAATAGTGCATCATCTAAATTTTATGTCTTACCATGGAAATGAGTGGATCTGGATCAGGTCCAGAAGGGTGGCTATGTCCCACTGGAAACCCAGGAGAGCGAGGTTTGGGTGCGTGTGCTTAAATGAACTATTTTGAAAGAGAACATGTGATTCTGCTTCCGATATGTTTGGTAACAGCCTGATACTGAGGCTGGAGGCCAGACTGCTCATGTAGCTCAATTTGGAAACTGCCCCCAGACAAAGATGTGGACGTACATCCCGCCTTCCTTCTGTATTTCTATCCTTTGTTTGCTGTGCTTTGAAGCTACACCTTAGCACTCTGGGATCCAGCCAGACATTAGGAAGTGATGAATCAGCACCCAAACTAAAATCTAAAAGGCCAGATGCTCAGCTGGCATGAAATGTCAGCTTCCTACTGAAGTCAGTGGAAATGGGCTGAGTTGTATCAGCTGAGGGATTGGCTGTAGGGGTTTTAGGTGAATTATCCTCTATTTTCTCAAGACATTAACAGGCTGAAGCAGGTAGATGATCCTTGGTATATGATGCCTGGCTGCAGAGAACACCTTTCACCTTGATGTTAGATTTTTAATATACCCAAGCCTTGGCTTTGCAGGCTAGCACACTAAAGGGGATCTAAAGGAATCATCCTTCATTATCAGAGTCATCCCATTATTGAAATAGCTCCAATGATTCTTCACAATTACAAAGCCTAATTTGCCCTCTGAGCAAAAATGATATTAACACCAATGACATGCTCAGCCCTTTTTCCACCTGCAAATGTTTTGGGTAATCATTGCAGGTGCTTCTTTACAAAATGAAGCAACTGCCTTTAAATATTTCAATTATTTTTATTAGATTCCACTGTTTTGCAAACCTCATTGGCTGCTAGCCAGTCCTCAACCCATTCCCCTGACTTTGAGTGGCTTAATATTGAAAAGGATTCGCCTTGCCCTTAGACTGGATGTGTTTGTACAAGTGAACTGTCTGTTGATAAAAACAGATGTGCAAACCCCAGATTTCTCGCATGTTTGGTCCACGTGAGTCCTGAAAAAAGAAATATACTCCCCAACAGATCGCGTGATATAAGGGCTACTATATAAATATGATGCTGTTTGGTGCAGAGCGCTCTGTTTGGTTGCTTCTGCAACAGGTTTAAAAGGTATGATTAAAGTTTGATTCTGTGGATGTCCTTGGGTTGTCCTGTTTGCTCGACACTGACTTTGTTGAAAGACAGGATCAGATGGAGGCAACTGGGCTGATCCCAGAAGGTTGTGTTGCTTAGGGTCTGTCACTAAGCCTATACCAAAACTGCCACAATCTCCAGTAAGAACTCTGTGTGGGTCATTTTTGGAGGATTAGACACCAGAAACTATGTTACGGAGTTTCATGTCTCTTCCTTTTTCCTATTCACCTTCTCTCTTCCTTGTAGAGAAGCATGCCTACCTGCAGAAATTGCCTGTAATATCTTTAACAAAGCAACACTTGCACATCCTTTTTTCTCACAGTAGTTGCACTTCTTCCCTGTATATATAAGTCCCCCACCCCATTTGTGAAGCAGAGCTGTTTCCTTCCACAGCCACATTCTTTGGAGACAATGGAGCAGTCAAGAAAGCCCTAAAAATACAGGTCTTACTGCCTATGATGGATGTCTTTTCCTGGTTAGTAGCTGGAAATTAGGTGAGATGGGCTTAGGGCTGGTTGTACGGCAATTCTTATGTAAAACACAGCTCACAAGACTGCAGGAGATTATATTATGGCTCCGTTTTCTAAGGCAGACCAAACATCTCCCTTGTTGGACTCTCTGACAGCAGCTCCTATTCCCTGTCTGTCGCCTGAGCCTCTTCAAGTGTCACCAGCAGGATGAGATAATGGTGCAAGAAAACCCCTCTGCCTCCCTTTAGGGCTCCAGTGGCCTGGGGCTGACTTCCCAGACTGGCTCCAGCCCTGGTGTTGGGGTTCATGCCTGGCCCATCTGGCTCATCCCAAGTGAGGTGAGACAACCATCACCTTCCCTTGTTCTGCCAACACTTTCCTCCTTCACCCAGCTGCTAATTGCAGTTCATAAGGAGATGCTTGCTAACACCTTTCGCCACCTTTACCTTCTTGCTGGGAAATTGAAGGACTTTATTGGCCCAGGAACACACATTCAGACTTCAAAAGAAATCCTGTTTGTCTTTGGAGGAGAAGGATCCTGTTTGGGGCTCAGAAAGTGCACGCAGCACGTTGCTTGCAGATCCTGCATGGGTCCACCAGGACACAGAGGGACTTACATCAGTAGGACTGCTAATTTGTTGATGGATTTAGCTGAAAGTGACCAATGACCTTAAAAAGTTAATGGGAGAAAGGAGGGGATGATTTACATGGTGTAAAATCACAGATAGTGGCCTGCTGACAGCCAATATTTTTGGATGCATCTGTCCAGGTAGATAGAGCCAGAGGTGCAGGATGCGTTTGCTCCAACATCAGGTTTCACAGCTATCAGTGTCAGTACCAGGCAGGTGGAGAAGGGTGGTGCACACAACTGCTGTTTTTGGTTCACTGGCTTCCCAAATTGTTCAGAGAACCAAAAAATGTCAAAACCATTTTGCTTTGAGGTGAGAGGAATGCTGTATTTGACTCCAAAAATATCCATCTTCCTGGATTTTTTTTTTTTAACCCAAGAAGCACTAAGTGAAAAAAAATAAAGATATTTGACTTTTTTCTCCCCCCCTCCTCAAAACCCTTTTGTTTGAATCAGCATAAATTCTCCCACAAAACCATCTCTGATGAACCAAAACTGTGTTGCCTCACTGATCACTTCTCCCATTTCACAGATGGTGGAGTAGAGCCACCAGAGAAGTGGAGGCTTGATTGCTCACCATATTGAAGTACTGATCCACTCCTCACCACCATCCTCACACCTGCTTAGTGAAGAAGGATGAATTATCTCCACTAGTTAAAGGGGAGGATGGGTAATGCACAGGTTACCTGTCCTTCAGCTGAGAGCTGAGACCTCCTGTGAGGATCAGGCTGAGCAGCAAGGCCTCTCCTTCTCTCAGCCCATATGCCTTTGGCCTGGGATTTGTGTCCCTGAAATGGATGGTTTTTTTTTCCTGATACACTGGATGTTGTCTATAAAGGTGAGGCATTTTCTTGGGATGTGAAATGACTGGTGGGAATGAGGATTAGCTTGGGATGAGCTCTGCACAGCCTCATTGAAATGGAGGTTGCACTCGCAGCTGGGAGGTGGGGAGTAGAGATGGACCCTGGTGAAGGTGGGATGTCTCTGAGGGTGTGTGTTGGGGGGTGCTGAGCTGTGGGCACAGACCCAGAGCTGTTCCTGTGGGACTTCAGTGGCGCACCCATCTTTACAGAGTCAGGCTTAACCTCCCTCCATCCGAGTGACTATGCTTGCCACACTGCAGAATTTTCTGTGCACAGCCCAGGACTGGTTTTCTACAGAAGCTATGTCAAAGACATTTGGACATCTAAAGCCCTTAGGCTCCCCAGCAAGCAAAAAACCCGAGAAATCCAGCTTTGGCTTTGACTGAGTAGCACCTCATGATGAAGGAAGTGCAAAATAGCAATACTTGTCTGTTCTCTGGCATGACCCAAATGATATCCATGGCCTGGACCCAGGTAAAAGAGGTTTCAGCCCTACCTGCCACTCACCCCGACGGAGCTTGGAGTGAGTGTGGAACAGCTTTTGGACAGCTGGATAACAGCAGCATGCATCATGCCTTGACATCGACCTGGGAACCACCTCATCTACGCAACCCAGAGTGGAGACTCCCATCACTGGCAGCTCTTCTTCCACCCTCCCCACCCTGTAGCCCTTCAGCAAGAGCTCTTAGAGCAATCTGCAGAGGATACCAGTAAATAACCCTCCTTATACAAATGGGGAAAACAGAGGCACAGGGCAGTGGCATGATCTTCCTCTTGTTTTCCTGGGTATAGGACCAACCCTATGACCAGCCATCCCAAATCCTATTTGGCTGCTCTATTGTCACACTGTGTCATGGGAAGCCCACAACGTGTGTGATGCTATGCCCAGGGACACTGTTGCTGTAGGAAATGCATAAGCTTTTTATTCAAAATATGATTAATGCAGCTGGTTGACCAAAGCACCAAACCACTTCTCAAGCAACAATCACAGCTTTTCATCCTTGCTGAGGAGCAGACAGTGTTAATGGCTGTTCAAATTCATGAATGGCAGCTTACTGCTTCTGGCTGGGCTAACCCAACAGCTGTCAGCAGCGCCTGGAAATACAGCTTTGTTCCCCATTTTACAGGCACAACTCCTTATGCAGTCCAGCCCTAATATAAACCACAACATTTTTTTTTACACCCTTCATGAAGTAAAAATGCCTACCCAGAATTTCCATTTAAATCTAATCAGCTACTACATGGGCCCATCGTTTTTGCTTGGAAATGCACAGAACATGTCCATACAGCTCTACAGCACTCTACTCCTCCCTACACCCTCTCCACCCCCGCTTCCCACCTCCCCTCCTCCCCAAACTATGACTCATCTTAAGGCAGAAGGTTAATTTAGGTTAATTATCTTCCTGGTTAGCAGTGCATACATGTCCTGAGCAGCAATAAAGGTTTGACACCCCTCCTGCTGCTGCAAATCAATTTTCTTCCTCATTTACTGTAAATGGAAATGAGCCAGGTTTTCTGGCATCAAAGTAAACATTTCTCTGCATGAAACTCAACTTGTGAACCTGGTAATTTCAGATTTGCTTATAACATGCGCATTTGCCAAGAAAAAAGAAAAGCAGCTGTTTGATGTCTCCAAAAACTAGAATTAGCCGTGTAGATCAAACATCAGTTCGCCTGTTGCTTTAATAATGGAAGGATCCAGTTGCATTAAGCACAAGGATGTCATTACACTATGTACAGTGCTTACATATAAGCTAGCCCCTAATTCCCCTACTTAACAGCTAATGCATATTATTATTATTTACTCTTTGAGTTAGAGGCTCAACTGTGATCCGAGTCTTGCGGTGTTAGGTGCTCTACAGACATGCACAAAAGGAGAGTCCCTGCCCCGAAGAGCTTAAAGTCTAAATAGACACAGAATACAACAAAGGAAGTGTTACTGCCCTGAGGGAGGAGGAGTGTGAAGGGGCATGCAAATACCCCAAAGCAAGTTTACAGCAGAAGCAAGAATAAGACGCTTGTGGTTAAGAGTCCTAATCTAGTTAGCTGCCACTCCTGAAGGTGGATATCTTTAAAAGGTGAAGGTGAGTTCCCCTAACTTTAGCCCCTTGAAAATTAGGCTTTTCATCTAAGCTGATTGTTCAGGCTGTCTCCATAGTCAATGGAGACACGTCAGCACCTTCGGAGGATGATTCACTGCATCCTCTATAGGTGGGACTCTTTCCCACTGACCACAGAGTCTGGGGCCAGATTAATTTGTCTGAAATGACACTTCAGAGCCCTTTCAGATGCCTTGAAGTATCTACAACAGGCAAAAATGTTGGCAGCCATGGCACACGTACCAGAGACCCCACACTGGTGAACCTGGTGGATGCCAGGAGGGATCCAAAGGCATCTGAAGTGAGCTGAGCCCTCGATGACCAGATAAGACTAAACATAAGACTAAACAGAACGCAGTTCTCAATCCTAAGAGCAGGGCTGTAGGATATAGGGTATTTTTCCCTCAGGGGGAAGTATACCTTTCTATAAGGTATAGGTAGAAGGTATGAGAAGACCTTCTTCTCACTAATGAACACCACAATTGCTCACTAGAGATACAAGTTCTGTTCAGAGACATTCTGTGCCACCTTGGCATTGTCTTTTCTTTGTACATTGGGAATAATGATCCCTGCTTTCACCCCAGATACTGATGAAAGCCTCTGCTCAGGTTTAACATGGTGCTCTGAGAACCTTGAGGAAAAGAGGCTACAGAAATACAAATTATTCCTGCAAAGTACCACACCAACTAAATATTGTTGTGTGTGATCATAGACTCAAGACACTGCTTCAACCTTGTTCAGAAGGGACAAATGTCCCTATCCTTGCCTTTTCTCCCATCGATGCTAGTGCCAGAGTAAGATTGCAAATGTATTTCTCGTCTGAGTGAATGTCTTCACCTCTTAGATTAGCAGGATGTGTCAAATGGCCAACTCTGTCTCTTCTAACCTCAGCTATTCTATGAGTTGAAAACAAGAATTTTTAGCAGGTGACCTGATCGAAACCGACCCTGGCATCATGGGACCGGTACTTAAATTTCATAGTAAACAGGGAAAATTATTTATTGTGATACTTATTCATACTTGGGAAGGAGGGACTGAAGCAATGAAAAGGAAAATTTTCTTGAAAGGCTTCCAAGTGGTTGGTTTTCTTTATAAGCAGTAAATGGTAACTGGTAAATATCACTAAGAAGGGCCACTGAAGGGCATCTGATGGAGGCAAACCCTGGGCACTCTCAGATAGGCAACATGGTATTAGCTCTGTTTTCTCTCTTTTGAACAATCTTTAAGTCAAGGGTGAATTTTTTCTCTGGCTTGCTAATACCCCAGACTTGGCCTTATTAAATTTTCTTTTATTCCCCCAAGCAAGCTGATCTTTGACAGCGCAAGACCGATAAGCTTCTGTCCCTTCTGTACCTGGACCTTACATTGTGTCAGTCTGGTCTGAGTGGGTTTGGCAGCTTTTTGCAGAAACTGATGCTCCTCCCATCTTGTAGCCCACCAAAGATGAGGTCTTTCTCTCCCACACCTCAAGAGTTGTACAAGAAATATGTTTAGTTTGGCTGAGCAGTGCCCCGTGTAAATGATGCCTCCAAGTAGGTGTGTTATGGAGTTCTGCCTAACCTGTGAGCAGAAGAATGGGCAATTAAACTTAAAGTTAGCTTTATCCTAAAATGTAAAAACTGAAGCCAAGAATTACTAGCATTTGTATAGGACTGTTTTTATGAGTTGTGAACTGTCAGACTTTAAACCTTGAACTGCTCCAGGAAAGCTGAACAGCTATATTCATAGAACTTTCATTTCATCCCATTTGGAAAGAAAAAGCTCATTTCCTTCTATATTTTCCTTCAACCCATTTATGAGTTTAGCCGAAGGTTCTTAGAGATTGGGACTGCAGCACTAGCTACTCGAAAGAAGGATATGATTAGTGGACAAAGTGATGTCACAGAAACTGAAAGTTTCTGAGAAGGGCAATTAATTACACAAATCTATAATTCATCACAATGAATCATATTTCCTCTCTGACAGCGAGAAGCATGAAAACCCCCTTTCATGCTGTATTGCAGCAGCTCAACGACTGTGATAAGAACAAGCCAATTAGGAACCTCCTTGAAGGGATGTTATATTTAAGGTAGAGTCAATTTTGCTTAGGGCAGAGAGATGGAGTAGATTTCTCAAAGTTCCTTCAAGCAGGATTATCTGTGCCTCTATAAATGTTTAGAGCTCTAAGAAGAACACAAAAACATATGCCTACACTATCTCTGGATTATTTAAGTCAGGAATTAAAATATATTTGGTAGGTTTTCATAATTATATATATAGCTGTTTTTTCTTGCTGAAGACGGAACTGTCAGGTCGATGGTGCCCATGCTGCAGCCCATACTGCTAGCTATTTTGTTGGAATTGCAAAGAAAAAATGCAAATGTGCTCATTTGACTTGTCAGCTTAATGAAATGGTGATCACTGCAGTAAAAGCTCGAAGAGAGTTAAAAC
Source organism: Strix aluco (assembly GCF_031877795.1). Taxonomy (NCBI): domain Eukaryota; kingdom Metazoa; phylum Chordata; class Aves; order Strigiformes; family Strigidae; genus Strix; species Strix aluco. The sequence goes on along the minus strand of NC_133931.1, from coordinate 171,376,992 downwards.
TGTAATTGGAAAAGAGCAGCATTTCTACCTTGTCCTAAGTCGCACACAAACTCACACACACTCATGTACAACATCACCTAATCTCATTGCCTTCCTGAGGTTTTCCTTGACTTTCCTATAGAACAAGAAAAAATAAACACACAGGTTGGGTTGAGATACCTCCTTACCTTGACTGGTCTTTACAACTGAACTCTCCCTCTCCTTAGCCTTAGTTTCTCCTGCTGATAGTGATTACCGACATTTTATACAAGTGGAACTGAATCTTCTGTGTCCTACCTGCACTGTTTTGTAAGATGCAAGAGTGGAGTGGTTTTCTGTGCTATCTGGGTAAACATAATAAACCTGCCTGAGAAGAATAGGAGCCACAGAAGACTACTATGCAAGAGCCTCCACACTCAAAGCAGACTATCGGAGCTGAACAAGAAACTACCTTCATTGAAGGTAGCAGTTGGTGGTTTTTTTGTCATGGTGGGACACTTACTCTCAGCCCATTAAACAAGATCCTAGTGCTAAATTTACTGTTCACTCCATTGGTGGCATCTTTGCACCCAGCCAAAGCTTTCATTTCACTCAGGTTTCACTAAGCCATTTCCTTGAAAGAGCTATATGGGAGATAGTGGTGACTTTTTTTTCAGTTCCGTGCTTGGTTTCCCTATCCAGTGATCACCTCTGTAAACCTTCTGAAACCCAAAAATGAGAAATATTGTGTTGATATTGAAACTCAACTGAGTGATCAGATGATGGACAAAAGTGCCATCACTAGGCCAAGAGGTCCATGAACCACAGGTGTCTGGAAGCTGAGAGGGCATTTGTTTATGTTGCCATTTTAAACCTTTGTTTTACAGTAGCATCTCAGTCCTTAATGAAATGAAGTCTCCACAGTGCTTGGTTTAGTGCAAGAGCATAAACTCCGCATTTGTGCATGGGCTGTTCTTTGGTCATGCAGCCAACTGGCACAACTCGACTTGCATCAAAACTTACTTTCCCCTGAGAAAGTTGCAGCTGCATCCAGACTGCCCTCCTGGGTCTGCTGAACTGAGCCAGCCACTGTACAGGGTGGATCAGTGCTAGGGGACATGCTAAAAGTTCATCTGACCATGGGTTATCCTCAAGTTCATGCCTTGTTCTGTTTGCTAGTTTGCCAGCCAAAGACAGGCAGTTCCTACTTTAAAGAGCTGGTGATGAAGATGATGGAGAGTGGGAAGAAGGAAGTAGCATTACCCCTGAGTACAGCTGGGACTGGGACATGTAGATGTCCTGTGAGTTGTCAGGGCATTGATTTCAGACTCTCATATGGCAACGTTGTCCACTCCATTCAGGTGAAAATAATGAAAATTAGAGAAGAACTGCATATTTTGAGTGAACTGCACTTTCCTCGGGGTCTCAAATCTTCCAGGATGACACTTCAACCAATTTCTTCTCATCCACAAAAGGCTGTCATAATCACAGGACTCAGGGAGATGAGGCCTGCTCAAAGAAAACACTAAGACATAGAGTCTAAATTTATCTTCTTCTTGAACAACTCTGCTTTAGTGTAATGGATCCCAAACTTTCTCACTCTGTCCCCTTAGTGTTGCAATCTCTGCTTCCACATTTATAGATTTCTAGTCCTCTTTCTACAATGCCTTGGTTAGGATTTATCAGCCCAAGCATAACTGTCTAAAATAAATCAGATAAACTGCTCTCTAATGGTGCTTACTTCTCCCTGTTGACCCTGGGAGGATTCTTGTGTGAGTAGCTCACACCTGAAGTGAGCTGAGATGAATCCCATCCCTGCTGCCTGCACTCTGCTGGCTTGTGCTAGCTTGAATATTAGACTTGTTCAGCTCTGTATGATTACATTATTCCCAAGCACCTGGAATACACAGATCATCCTAGTCCTAGAAAATTAAATATATTCCTTAGCTCAAGGAATCAGAGTCTAGTTGGTACAAGCAGAACATTCTCCCTTGGGTTATGCCATGTGCGGATCTGGTGGCACTGATGTCCCTTGTGCATGGGCAGCAAATCAGCAAATGCAGTTGAGAAATTGCCTTTTTTTTTTTTTTTTTTTTTTTCTTCCTGCTGAGAAGGCAAGTTTTGCTTCAGGATTACTTATGCAAACAGCTTTCTCTCTACACGGCTATAAACACTAATTTGGAGACCCACACCAAGCCAAACAGTTGTTTATGAGATGTTTATGAGATGGAGGCCAAATAGGTGTTTATGAGGCAGTGGTAGTGCCAAAAAGTCAAATAGCACCTCTAAGCGATGACTGGCACAGTACCATCTCTTCAGGCTCAGCTACAGAGAAGAACTTATTGAATTCACTGGTGCTTCTGATCCAGCACTCTTTGCAATTAACCCAGCGGTGGAATGGATGGGGAAGAAATGAACCCTCTTCAGGTCTGGCAGCTGGGAGCAAGACACTCTGCAAAAAAGACAGGAAAACTGGTGTGAGAAGAAGAGCGTGTTACTCAAACCTATAGAGACTCAGTGTCCATGGTGTCCCTTCCTCATTACTCTGCACAGCTTCTTGACTGGCCTTGTAGTTTGGACTCATGTAGGAGCTGCAGTGTTGTTTCAGACCTTCCCTCCACTGAGATCTGAGGTCTTATCCTCTTGTATTTTGAGGCGTCCTATGTTTACAACATTTATTCTAAGTATGATATGATTTTGGGCTGTTTACCTGCACAGGCATCGGCATCGTATTCTTCATTGTCCTGTGGAGGTCCTACAAAGCTCTTGGACACAGAAATGACATGACTGAGATCCATCAGAGGCTTTATGGGAGAAATATTTTTTATCAATAGCTGCCTTTCATCAAAAATCTGCATGTTTTGGACAGACACTTGTCTAACCTTTGTTCTTAAACCCTCTACTGAGTGAGCATCTCTGCTTCTAGTTTTCAGCCTCCTCTTTTCCAGACCAGCAAATCCATTCTAAGCTTCCTTAAAGCTAATTTTTATCTAAGTACCTTAGCATTTTCCTCTCTCTACTCTGAACCTTTTGCAGCTCGTCTACATCTATCTTAAAATTGGGTGTCCAAAAATAGATCAATAACTCTGTCCACTTATACAAGTGCTTTCTCAGGAAATAATTTTTAGGTAAGGAACTCGTCTCTCTTCTATTTGTTCTTACCTCCAGCCTCTGTAGCTCCCCAGTGTCTTTGTATTCCCTATGAGTATCTCATGGTATCTCACAAATTACATTATAGGAGAATCACTTCAGGAAGAGTCTCAGGGGACAGAGTCTCTGTCCCTTTCTTTACAAATCCAAACACCTGACTTGCTTGGTTTTGTGGATCAGAGGTCTGAGGTCTGCACTGTGGTCTTTGGAGCAGGTGAAATGCAGTCTGGAAGGTCCCTGGTACAAACTACTCTGGCTGAGATGCAAGTAGAGAATCCAGTTGCTAAAGAGGGAACATTATTTTAGTTTCCTGTGTAAGTTTTTGTCCTAGTGCTGAGGTCCCAACTGGAGCAGGGAGCTTTTGAGAAGGCTCTGATAAGTGAGTGACAATGTTCAAACTTCCCAAAATCAGGAATGGTAGATCCTGGCACAGGAGCTGGAGGTGGTGGGTGGTAGACTATTGATGGGAAGGATGAAGAAATGTTTCACAGCCTGAGAGGATGCTCTGTCATCAGGAGAAGGCTGCAGGAGGTAAGAGCCTGCCTGAGTCCTGGACAGAGATCCTGCTGCAAACAGGAGTGTCACCTGCTCCAGAGGCAGAGCCCTCTTATTCCATCCTCCGTCCTCATCAGCACCAACCCTGTGCAGCTCACTCGCTAAAAACCAACAAGATCACAACCTGACCCAAAGAAAATACCTCACCAAACACATATCTGTGGAGCAAAGAACAGATCCGAGCTAAGCCATGTCATTTAATTCTGAAAGGGGGTCAGATATTATCATAAGAATATATGATAAAAATAAGAATTTTTATAAGAATCACCAATTTAAAAATGAGCATAGGAAAGAAGAGTTACCGGCTATGGCTCTGTAATAATAACGCAGCTCATGCAACTGCAGTAAGGAACTTCCTTTATATTAACTGAACGTGCAGATGTCAGCAACATCACATTACCCCTAGCTGTTTAGATGCTGGATGTTTATTTACACAGCAAAAAGCCACGTGGGAAGGTGTTCTGTCTGTGTTAGTGAAACTGTGTGGCCTTATTTGGAAGAAAGACATTAATAAGATAAACACAGCTGGTGTTGCAGCACAAGACTGGGGGAAAAAAAGGCAAAGATGACGAGCCAGCATCTTCTCAACCCTTGGTTAGAGGCCGTTGGAGTCATAATTCACCTCAAAGACACAAGAACAAAACCCTAATCATTCCCTCCCACTACACTAAGATCTGAAAGCCTAGATATTGTGGTGTACATGGCAGGAAATCCTCTGTCAGGTGGTGAGATGGAGCTTTTGCTGGGCTGCAGGTACGTGGAAGTGAGCATAGGGTGTGTGCGAGGTTGGTGCCTCCATCACTGCCCTCCGAGCTGCAGCTCATCTGCAATTACAGGCTCGGTGTGCCCTTAATAAAACAGAGGTTGGCTCATTATTCACATAATCACCTGGAAAGTGTATTTCTCAGGCTTGTTCTTTGCTGTATCAAAGCCTTGTTTCTATATCTCTCCCTTTTTGTCCGTCCCCTCCTCCCCTTCTTGCCCCTGTGAAGCGACCAGGGATGGCTTGCAGTGAAGCCCTTGCCTGTGATTAACGTGCTGACCTAGCAATTATTCACATCTGGATGGGTCTTTGTTCTACTTTGAAGTCTCTCAATGACTTCTCTTTCCCCCCACCTGTCTTCATTTTCCCCTCCGCGCCCCCCATCCCACCTCCTCCCTCTCCACCTTGTCTATTACTCCTCAGAAGTGCCAGTCGGCCCAAAATGAAATACAGGACGGACCAGAAATTCCTCCTTAATGGGCCCAGGTGAGCTTGGAGTGGGAACAGGAAGGTTCAGACCTTGAAGATGACCTTTCCAAAGTGCGTAAGTCAATAACAGTGTGCAACCCTCCCTAGCCCCTTGTTTATAATTGACGAGGTGGAGATGGACTGGAGGCTCTTTCTTCTCTCCAAGTGTGTGAGATCTTTTAATCTTAACCCCCACCCCAATAAAAAGGAGAGGGAGAGGGAAAAAGACAGAGCAAAGTGCTGGATGATAAAAGAGATAGGGTAATTGGTTCACCGCAGAGTGAGGCTGGGGAGCTGCGACTCCTTCTGAGGTCCTTCTGCAGTGGGAGAAGTGCCGGTTGAGCAGCATCTCCTCTCACAAGTCTTCTTTTGTATGGCGGGAGTGGAGGAGGGGACGCTTCCCTCTTACACATTCTTACATCCAGCTACTGAGGCACATTCACCAGCAACTGGTTAAGAAGAATGATTAAGGGTTGTGGGGCTTGGGGGAGTGGGAAGTCCCTTTGCTTTGAGGAGATTAACTTTTGAGACGAAGTAAAACACAAGGCGATAGTCTTTCAAAATTGCCTTCCAGCCGTGACAGGCAATGGTTAGATTAATTAGATTACGAATGCTCTTTTATATTTGGCAGATGGGTTGGGACAAGGTGGGGCGGGGGGCTGGGAGAGAAATACTTGTTTCTTTTTTTCCAGTACTGCTATTTTCTAATGCAACACAGGTGTTCCTGGTGTGCTGCGAAGCCTGGTGGTCAGCAAAAGTCCTCCCAGGGGTCTGAGTGGGCTTTGGAAAGCTGGACTGGGACAAGAACTGCTGTAGGAGGTCATGGAGAAAAACTGTCCATGGTCCCAAAGGAAGCAGAAACAATACATATGAAATGTAAGATGTGAGAGGTAACATGACTAACAGTAGATTTTTCTCCTTTATGTAGAAGGTGTAGGTGAAATGATTATGGGAAAATACAAAGTTTTGGTACCCAAGGTATTACATCCAAGGAAGCTGTGTCCATTTCTAGAAAAGAGTTTCACTGAAAGGTCAGGCTTATGTTTACATAATTTTTTATGTCCATCTAATCTTGAGAATTCCTTTTTTCCAAGGCTTTCTGGAAGTAAGGAGGGGAAGTAGTCTGCACTGTGTTCCTATGGGCGTTGGAAACAGTGGGGACAGAAAAATGCACGAGGATACATCTAGGATAGAGCAAGAAAAACGTGGGGTGAAGCCACAAATTAACAAATGTCTTACAAAGGAGACCTGTTGTTTCTGAAGCTTTCCTACTGAATAATTTTTCCCATCTTCAGACATCAAAACATTTAATGCCAAATAAGACGCCTTACTCTCTTTGTATATCCAACTGATACAAGTAGACATCTCTAAGGATGCTTCTCTGACCTTTAGATGAGACGAAATACTTAGATTAATTCTCCTCAATTGCCTGTGAATGAGGCCAATACGACCAACTGTCACTATTAAATCCCAAACTACAGCAGAACAACCACAGAGTTTTGTAATTAATTTCCAACTTCTGACAAATTTGAAGATGTTCCCCTCTAAAACGTGCTGTTCATTGGGCATGAGCTCTGACCTGTGAGGAGTTTTGCTGATCTTGGTTAACCTTCCAAGATGTAGGCTGTCCACTGATGCTGCTATGGAGGTGTAAGGTCATGAGGTGGTCTTCAGTCTTGGTCCATGAAACCCAGCATCCTTGGTCAAGATATTTGTGACGCTGGATGCACATGCATGGCAAGTGTGAAAATAACTTGTGTAGCCAAACTAAAGGATGTGTAATGCAGTGGAGTAGGGCATAATCTGTATTTTAAGGAAACTGTAGCTAGGAGAAGCAGGGACATAATTATTGGAGGGCTGTATCCTACAGCTGGGCCTTTGGGACTAATGAACCTGGTAGGATGAGTTAACCACAAGGCCTGTGAGAACAGGATAATGCTTTCTGGTTTAAGCCCTATGGAGTTGGAGGAACCTTGTGAAGAAAGACACTGATGGAGACACTTATCACTTGTGCAAGAGCCTCTCTGAGGTGCCATGTACATGTGTATGGACCATCTCTGCCACCGCCATCTGCCCAGAATTTATTGGTCTCTGACAGGGTGAAGGGACCTCTTAGCAATATCAGTCTGGACTAGTTGTTCCAAGAGTGTCCAACTTTCCAGAAATTCATTGCATGCCTGCAGGCCACAAGCTATTTTCTTCTGATCTCAGGCAGGGAAGAGGGAACTTTAGGAGTAATTCACAGCCAGAAGATGCATCCCAGGAGTGGTCTTGCTCCATGGTGGGCAGGCTGAAGTGTGGAGCAGCAAGGACTCACGATGCAGCAATGCTAGCCTCAACAGCTCCTCCTGGCTCCGTCTCCAATATGCTAGGATGGAGCCACGCTTGAACTGCTCTGGGACACTGCTTTTTGAAGGGCCTGCCTTCTTTGCTCCCCCAGTAAAAGTGGGCAAGCTGCCTAGGAGGTATATCCTGGTCCCTGCCCCTGGCCTGTCCATCACTGACACCTCTCCTGGCTCCCAACCAGTCCCAGCCAGACATACCACGCTCTGGAGATGACATAAACAACATCACATGGGCGACAGACTGAACGACGTCTTCATCTTCCAGCTCCATTTGCCTGTCGTTTTCCCTGTGCTTATTTTATCACCATGGATGGGCCTAGAAAGATTTTCCTAGTGATATAAGGGAATGTTTGTCCATCATAATGTCCCATCTGCCTGCTTGCAGCTTCTGAATGTTCTTCTTATATGATCCTGTGTACAGCTCATGACCATATCCTTCATATACTGAGAGCTTTATTACATTCCTCCGAACCGAGGGATTTAGAGCTATGTAGAAGTATGCAGGGAAAGAAAATAACAGAGTAGAAATATGAATACCAAAGGATTTTGTCTGGGGAACTGAACCTCATGAATGGATGGTCCTTCTATTGTAGGCGTTGGTCAGAGTAGCTGACCTGCTCATGCACATGGGTTTGTTTGAGACTTGACTAGGACCTCCCTATCCCAAAGTGCTGTTCAGCGCCAGACCAGATGAATTGTATGAACTAACCCCAAGACTTCTGGAGGAATGAATCAGTTGATCGTGACTGGATAGATACTCTGCTTTTTTTTCCTGAGCTATTTTTAATTTTAAACCAGTATGCTGGTATCCTGTGATTATACAGCCCACTCTGCTGACTTTATATCTTAATGATGCAGGGATTATTGCAGAATTAAAGGTGCATTTACAAGGCTTTTAGAAGGAGTTTATGCTCTGCCACTGGCCCTGGAGATGAACCAATCTAGTGACTTTTATGTCCCTTCCAACCAATGCAAAAAGCCTCTTTTCTCTTCAGCTTCCAAACCTGCCTGTAAATAACCTACCTTGAAATAACCCCCCTGACCCTCCCTCCTGCCCCCCACACTCCTTCCACTCAGTTTTCTTCCTGTAATAGGTCTGAAAAGGTTGAAAGGTGCTGAACTGTTGTGTGGAGAATTCAGCATTAAAGACCCTGAACTTTTAGATTCCCTGAGGGGCACAGAGGAGGGGAGGAGGAGGAAGGGGGGGGGGGGGATGTCTTGTGCTTTAGCACAGTGACCTAAATGATACATCTCATGTACGTGTCATGTCAAATGTCATCTCTAGGGCTCGAAGTAGTCTGAATAACCTGTCTGGTCAGTAGAAGTGACTGAAAATACTTAGCTGCAAGCCATCGCTTTGAGAAAGCCTTGCCTGTTATACTTCCTTCTTTAATTCTTTATGGCTTGGGGATTTTTTTTCCTCTCCCTGTGCAGGATGCACCAACTGACTTTTTCTCCAGCAGATTGCAGAACTGTTTGATGAGTAGCACACAGCAGCTGCAAAACAGGAAGGAAACAGTGAACCCCATTACTAGGTGCTTTTCTGAGGTCAGAAATGAGAAACTGTGCCCAGGAACAATAGCTGAGGGCAGCAGCTTGAGCCGTTTCATTTGGCTGGGCTCAGCAAGGAGGAAGGCACTCAGCTGGGACCCTTCATCAAAGCCTTGCACCCTGTGTCTTGCAGAGCTGAGCGGCAGTACCAATGTTATGGCCATCATCCATTGGGGTGCTGGTTTCATCCCCCAACCCACCTCCTCTCTCCCCTCTTCCCTCTGCTGCAAAGCCTCTCACCACCTTCCCTGGGGAAGTGCCTGCTGATTTTCCAAAGGAGGGTGTTAAAAGGTATCTCCACTGCAACCTCCCTTGGAAGCAAGCGCTGCCTGCTCGAGGGCTCTTCAGTGTGTTGTGGAAGCACCTGAAAACAAGCAGTAGAATATGAAAACCCAGATTAATTCAAAGTAGAAATAAAGCAGAGTTGCCCCAAGAGGGTATTTCAGCCTGCCTGTTTGTCTCCAGCAGCTTGGGAAAGCATTGTTGACCAGGATAAGTGTCCAACTTTTAAACAGGTGATGTTTGAGATGCCATTAAACGGGGAGGGAAGATGCTGAAGAAAAGCCTGGGGTCACAGCCTGATGCATGGGGAATCCTTTGGCCTCTGCTGTGTTGGAGAGCAGACTAAATGTTTGTTACAACACCTCAGTCCCTCTCTGAACTGCAGTTTCCTTTCTCTCACCCATTACTGCAGGCTGAGCCTTCCTCTGCAGCCATCACCAGCAAATAAATCAATGCAAAGCAAGAACTGGTATGTGCCCAGTATGGTCTGATCTTGTAGAGGGGATCAGGACTACTGAAGTAGGAATAAATACAGAGCTGTGTGTTTCAGCCTTAGCAGTGACTTCTGTACCTTTCTGATGGGAGATGCAGGTCTCCATCTCAGCAAATTTTTGTCCTGATGTTTGGGTGGTGTTATGTGGTAGGATTATTGCTTCTAGCAGATTGTCTGAAATGTTTTTTTTTTTTTCTGGGTGATGGGAACTTAACACTTGGAAGTCAGGTATGTGAACTTCAGCTCAAGTGCTTAAACCCCACCAGAGCGAGAAGGTGGCCAACATCTGGAATGGCTTTGCCAATAGTCTTGTGGACTGAGAGGGTTTTTTCCTGTATCAGTTTTCTGGGTGACAAGCAAACTCTTGCTAAACAGCTGTCTGATCACTACTCCAAGAGAAGACTTTTCCTAACTTAGTGCTGCCTTTTGCCCTTTTACCAGGCAGAGTACAGTTCATACTTGGGGTTTCAAGCAGGAACAAGAGGGTACATTAAGCCTTCCCAGCAACTCCTGTCAAAAAAGTTGGAGTTTTTAAAGCATACATCTACACAGTGATGGAATTTCCTTGGCTTTTTGACAAATGCTTTGAACTTCCAGCTGTTCTTGGGAAAAGAAGGAACATCAAAGACATGTCTGCAAAGGCCATTCATGTACTTGAGCAGAGCAGGGCTCTGTTCTTCTCCTGGGGTGCCTCTATGAGAGCAGACAGGGGGACTGAGGAGGGTGAGAGTCTGAATTTAGTAATGAGAGACAAAAATACATCACAGGGAACCCTACCAAAAAAGCCAAATGCACCCAAGCACCTTCATATAATGTAATATCAATTCGCATATTAAGAAGGCAATGTCATTTCTGGGATTGCACAAAGCTACTTATGGGTTCTTCACCCCTCTGGAGCTGGGATGCCAGATTCATCCTGGACTTGATCAATTTTTGTTCAAAGCAATGAATTAGGATAGGGAAAACCACGGTCTCTCCTGAACTATTTCTGTGGCATGTGGTGTTTTTGGGCCTTCCTGTGTTTGGTTGAAATTCAGTGTGCAGGCCATCACACCAGAAAACCTCATGGTCTTTTTTTGGTCTTCAATTCATGTACATTTATGAAGTGCTAAAGAAAATTAATCTCCTTGTTTATAAGCGATTAAATACAAGACACTTGCTTGGCAAAGCGTTCTTGGGCCAATTTAGCACGTATTAATCCTAACAAACAGGACTGAATTACACATTTATAAGTAAGTGTTTTTTAACGATTTTGCAGAAATGTGAGAAATAGTCTGATTTAATACATGGTGAAAAAAGTGAATAGGGAAAACAAAGATGAATTAATAACATAAGAAATTATTATAGCATGGTACAGGTGTTCATTTAAGTATTCAAGCCATAATAATAGCTGTCTCACTCATATCCAAAATGGCTACAGACACTTAGACAGACACACTCGTAGAGCATTTTAAACTGGAAGAGATGTTGGGAGGTCCCTGTCCAACCTCCTGCTCAAAGCAGAACCGGTCTGCAAGTTAGATCCAACTTTGACATTAGATCCACTTGCTTAGGGCAAATTTTGATATCTCCAGGTAGAAGGGTGTTGCACCCTGAAACACCTCCCTGGTGCATGGTGCACTCAACAGTGTGTGTTCCCAGTCCTTTGAGTCTATAACCACAAACTAGCAGCAAGAGAGCAACAATATGGTGCAGACAAAGACCTCTCTGCATGCAAGAGTCATGGTCTTGGTCGAGGAAGATCATACAGGAAAGATGGGAACCATCAGGAGAAGCCTTGGTGACAGCAGCAGGAGAAAGCAGAGGCACTGCATGCTCCTGTGGATGGTGCAGTAGGCAAGGCTTGTCATGCAGGGACGTCTGTGTGTTCTCCTGGGCCAGCTCACCTCCATTTTGTCCAGCTCATGTCCAGGGTGGTCCCCAGGGTGACGATGGTGTTGGTTGTTGCAGCCCAGCACAAGATTTCCATATCCATAAGACTGGCTCCCTCTGTAAAACAAGAAGTCTGGTTTTAGATCCGTAAGACTAAAGTATATTCATGAATATCGGTTTGGACTCCTAAATTGTATCTTCCTTGTGATCATCAAGGTTAACCATTAGTTGTTGGAAAAGAAAGGGAGGGGGAGAGAGAGAGGAAGAAAGCAAGAAGGCAAGACAGAAGAATAAAAAATAAGAAGATAACATCTAGAAAGGTGACTCAAGGACCATGGGGCTTTGCAAACAGCTGCAAGTATTAGGAGATGCTCAGAAAACCTCAAGAGATGGCAATGTGGTAGAAATCCAGCTGCAGGGTGGAACAGGGCTAGTGTGGCTTCTCTTGGGAATTCAGGAGAATTTCCCCTTTTCTGTGATAGACTGGCCTTTTTATCGAACTTCACTGAAGATACTTTTCCATCTATCACTATTCTTCAAGGCCCCACATCTCTGTAGTGGTTGCCTCCCAGCCATGTTTTGAGAGACGTTGGACTGTGCAAGGTCTTTTGCTAGGTCCTTCCACAAGTGCTTGAACTGTCTTATAAAAACTAGTGTTTCAAAATACCAAATAACAACCATTTAATTGCCAGAAAGACAAGCAAAGGATGGCTCTGAGGTTGGAGCACTTCCTGTGGGTGAGCGAGAGAGGAGAAGAGACTATCGTGCCACAGATTTCTTGGACGACCTTGGGTGAGTCACCCTCTGTTGGTGTCTTAGTTTTAAAAATTCGAAGTGGTATTTCTTCCTCAGTTTGGAAAGGTTGAATGGAGATGAGGCTGTAAGGCTCAGACAGGGAGGGTGAAAGGGCTATGAAGGGGCTTGGAGCCAGCAAGGACCCACCATGCCTGGTGGGTCTCTGTATGAAGACAGTGTTTCTCTGCAGGGAGCTCACCATGGCTCCAGAGACTTTGGTACTTGTGTTTTTTGGGGGAAGACAAAGTTATTTAGGCAGCCAGGAGAGCAGAAGTGTGTGATTTATCACGGGGAAAATCCACAACTTCTCCCGCTGTTGCTTAAATAATTGATAAAGCTGTCGTGACATAAGGTAGGAATGACTTAGAAAGCACCATCTATTTCTTTGAAATCTGAGCTTCAGTAAATGCTTCCTGCATGTTGTGACTGGAGAGATGAGCTGCCCTTTTTTCACTCTTGGTTGCTTTTGTTTTCTCCTTTTTTTTCTCTTAGTTTTCTGAGAAAAAAAGAGTTCCTTGCAGACAAAACCAGGGGATTTGAGAGTTAAAGGATCTGAGTGTAGAGATGAATTGCTTTCCAGTTCCAGAGCTGAAGTGATTGGGGAAGGGGAAAGGAGGGGCAAATATGGGGCTTACTGGGAGAGGGACAGTGTTCGGGGATCTGGAGTGAGAGTCGCTAATATTGGGTTGAGACCCTCCGCCTGAATATTTGAGAACCACTTCAGTGTCTCTTGCTTCTTTCCTGTGCTCTTGTGTCCAATTTCAGGGAGGGGAGCTCTCAGTGGATCTGGGTGAATGCACATCCTAGAACCAGGTTCTTGAGGAAAGCTTGGGGTGCGTTGAATTTTTTTGCCCCTTTTCAAAAGGAAATGGGAGATAGAACAATTAAAAATGAGGGAGAAGAGCAACAACCACCGTGTGAATATTGGAAAAGGCTCAAAGACAAAAAAAAAAAGGAAAAAAACCCAAAACCAACACCCCCCACCCCCCCATTAAATACTCTGACCTGAGAAGGGTTTGAGGACAGGAACAGAGGAAAGGATGAGAGAGAGACTGGCAATCCAGCCACTTGCCACTTAGCAGGCCTTTCCAAAGCTCCAGTGACCTCTGTGATGTGGGAAGGATCTGCAGGTCATCAAAGACAACCTTGACCTCTCTCTGGAAGAGAAAACCAGGGGTGCATTTTTGTACTTAGGAGCCACAAACATATCTTATGCTAAAGAGCATTCAGTTTTGAAGAAAAGTTCAAGGTTCAGTTAAATTTAGGGGACAGGGTATGGGGAAAGGGGTGGAAGAAGGTGTCTAAGATGCTTGGGATGCCTGGGTCTTCTCACCGAGCATAGGGAGGGCCTAGGCGGATCCATGAGGTTGGATCTTAGATGGTGGATGCTGGATCTGACCTCCTAGACTGTGCAAGTGGGAGTGATCCAGCTGCAAACTTGATGCCTTATGGTGAAACATAGCAGATATTCTTCATTCAGCAGAAATCCACCCCCAAAACAAGTAAAAGAGCAATAAAAAGGGCACTGTGAAAACTGAAAGTAACGTTCTTAATCAACTAAATGAGCGGAAAGAAAATGGCCCTGAACTGATGGAGACAAAGGCAGTTCTATTTTTTCACTGATTTTAATCCTCTATTTAAAAAAATATAATTGTTTAAAACAGTCAAAAATATTTTTAATAACAAAAATGACATTGAGTCACGTTGACGATCAGAAACCGTACCTCTTCCTTTAGAAATGCTGAAATTGAACATTTCCATTTTCCTCTGACTGTCCACAGATAGATTATTTCCCCTACAAAACAAAATGAATGAAAATCAAAAACATCAGTTAAACTGCCACAATCTTGGAGTGCATTTCATGACCAGGGATATAGGGCAAAAAAAAAAAAAAAAAAAAAAGATGGCTGAAGAAAAGTAACTTTTCCAGGCTCTTGTTTTCACTTTAAGAATTACTGGTGCCTGACCTGAGCCTGTGTGCAAGAAAAGGAAGAGCAATTTTGCTACAGAACTTGTGAGTTTGGGTTTGCTTTATCTGGGGACGGACATCTGGGATGCGGCAGCCAGCTGCTGCCCAAACAGACCCCTCCTGGACATCCCCAGCCCCTGCATGATGTTGTGATGCTCACCAACATCAAAGGCCAGATTATTCAACCTGGAGTGTGACATGTGGGAGGAACGTCCCCAGCTTGGGAAAACAGTTCAAATAGCTCCCGCCACAGCAGTAGGGACATATAGATATGCAGGAACGCCATCCCTCCGGGCTGTTCGCCTTGGCAGGGGGAGAGTGGCGTTATGGCCATGGGGTTTTGTGCACGGGATGCATTGGAGGGAGCTGATTGCCCTGACAGCCGCCCCCAACCCTTTTATATGGTCATTAGGAGACCTGAATGGGGGAGACTTTGGGGACTTCTCACGCCTCCAGCTCAATCCAGCAAGCAGCCCCTCTCTCAAGTACCTGCTAACAGGTCGACTTGCCTTTGGTCTCAGTCAGGTCTCAGCGGAGACCGGGCACCATTTCCTAGGCTAATAGGTGTGAGGGGAGCCAAGAATTTAACTCTTTTTTTTTTTTTTTTTTTTTTTTTTTTTTTTTTTTTTTTTAGGTCTTTTCAAGGCAGGCTATAAACCTCTTGTTTTCTTCCCCCTTCTCTGGGTTTGTTTCTCTGCTTCCTTCCCCCCCGCCCCCCCCCCAGGTGGTGTTAAAAGTCAACAAGCCCCTTTATCTCAGGGCTGGCCTTTTTCCCTCGGGATGCAGGAGCAAAGCCACATTTCTGAGGAGGTGGCAGTCCCACACCCTTTGCGTCTTTCCAGGTCCTCACTGGGACTTTCCCTACCTTTTGCAAATGATACCCAGGCTTGGGGCAGGATCCCCATTAGACAGATTGCAGTCAGACAGGGCTGGCGATCACCATTTTCCTTCAGTTTACAGCGGTGCACCTCAAGAAGTGCTGCATGATGGGCTGCAAAGATGCTGAGCTGAGGACAACCTGGCTCTGAGCAGAGTCAGGGACCAGCAGCTGTGTTTTCCCCTCCTGCCTTGGGTTGCGGTCGAACCACTGGATGTTGAAATGGAGGGATCCCAGTTTGCCTTGTGGCTCCTGATTTATCAGCCAAGCACATGGGTGTAAATCAGAGCAGCAGAGCGGGTGCCTTAAGAGCCTGGTTGGCAGTCTGGCATGGAGCTGATTCTGCTCTTCATCTGATTATTCCCACCGGTGCAAAGTGGCTGTGAGTAGTTTTCCCAGTGCAGCAGAAGCAAGGAAGGATCAGCCCCGATTTTGAAGCTGATTCAGTGGTTTTGGCTCAGATCATGGGTGTGGCTCCCCCCAAACAACCTTTTATTTTTTTAAAATTTGAGAATGGCCCAGATCTAGAACATCCTTTTCTCCTCTGTGAGACTGTTAACATTGGAGTAATATCCCTTAGTGTTACCTTTTCCCAGTAGGAATTGCTGGATGACATTGAGAGAAAGTTGTTCACTAACCAGCTCTGCAAAGACCTTCTTCAGAGGAAGTCATTTGGGCTCTGCTCTCTAAAGACCCAACTTCAAGGCTGTGGCTTCTGGAAAGCTGTAGGGCTGCTCTACCTCTTCATTCCTCCACATGATAGAGAGATGTAACTCTGATATCCTACTGAGTCCTTATCCTGGCCATGGGTGAAAAGGATTTTCTGGTCCATGCACCAAGCAGATGCCTTGGTTTCTCCAACCACCACAGCAGAAAACATATTTATCGGCAGCTCCTCAGGTCACTGAGTGGAGGTTTATTTCAGAAGAGTACATGTGAGCCATCAGGTCAGTGTGCCATGCTGTTCATCTAGTGTCTTCTTCTAGCAAGTGTCCCTGCCTCAGTTTCCCCACTGGCAAAACTGGGATGGTGAGGCACAGCTCTGAGCTGAACTTTGAGAGCTGCAATGCAGCCTTGCTTGAAAGGGCTTTAAGATCTCTCCCCTCCTTCATTACGCTGTCTTTTTTAGCCCATTGCAGGACAGGAATCAGGCCTCAAGACATTTTCTATTTCAGTGTGGTTTTACTTTTTCATTGCAGACTTGACTTTTAACTCTTCCATATGTTGTTTCTAACACTGGGAGGGAGACTGACAGGATGGTATCCAGAGGTCTCTTCCAACCAGCATCTCCAGGACTCTCTCACCTCTTCCCCTCTTCACAGCACCATTTATCCTCCTTGCCCTGGTGCAGTGACAGGCTGAAACACTGAGGCCCCTTGCGGGGGTTGGCAGGGTAAAAAAATTCCCTCTGTGGTGCTCAAAAAACTCTTATAAAAAGGTCCTCCTGAGGGACACCTGGAGACATTTCCTATGGAAAGCCTTAGACCTTGTAGAAAAGAGGCAGTCCAACAGTGGTGAAGAACTATAAAAAAATCCTATTATCAAGGAACCCTAAAGGAGTACTTTCTAACCAGGATAAGACAGGTCTCAAGATAGCAAGGGGTAGGCTTAGACAAAAGCTTGGCAGTGTCACTCCTCTAACTGCATTGGCTTCCCCAGAAGAGAAATAGGCACTTTATTCTTGCCCTCGGCTTCCCTCAACTGTTTAGACTGGAAGACTCTCCAGATGGCTTAGATGCCTCCTGTTGAGGACAATGCAAGATAATAGTTTTGTGAAGATGAGGCAGGGGACACTGTCAATTAAAAACCTTGGAAAAATGAGGATGAACTCTTAACAGGGTCTCTAAACTTCCATGTCCAGCAGAGATGAACCGTCTTTCTCAACTGCTGCCTGGAGATCAGTAGATTCCTCTCTCTTGCGTTTTTTGGTTTTGGGACTGAGTTTTGGTCACCATTGTGGAGGTGGTGGGGACGGATGGGGACCTGGGGGGTTCTTCAGGAAGTGCAGCCCAGGATGCAGCATGCAGGGGGTTAATTGTATTAGTGTGAATACCTGAGGAATTAATAATGATTTGCTGCTCATCAGGCAGCCTTCCTTGAGAAATGTAATGCAAGAAAAAACATGTTAGGAAATGCCAGAAAAATGCAGCAAAAAAAGAAATTGTGGGGGTGTGTGGGGTGGTGGTGTGAAGAAACAGTATGGGACCTCAGCTAGGCTTGGTCCAGAAGTCACACAAGAAGTCTGATTGCCAGCTGGACAGAGCCACCCAGCACCCCCAGGGCCTGACTCTGCCCTTTGCTCAACTCCACCAGACTCCTGGAGACTAAAGAGTTGTGGGGGCTTTCACGCAGGGCACAATCTGGCTTGCTGTGGTGCTGCAGCTCAATAAGAGGAGCTTGGGGAAAGCATCTGTCCGTGCTGGGAAGGAGAGGCACAACTGTGGTATGACAAGCATTTGTGCCGAGCATGAACCTAGGTTCCCATCAGAGTGAAAGCAAGGGATGCAAGCCCAACGCAAGCCATGCACAGCCATCGTGTAATGTTCCCATCTGAGGAACTCCTTGCTGCAGGACACTGCTCTGCTATCATAAGGAAGAAAGGGGGGGAAAAAAAAGAGAAATAAAGTGGTTTAGAGGAGTGATAAAAGCATCTGAAGGTATGCTTGGACCTCTGAGGGCTTAAAAATGCTCATGTTTCAGGGTATGGGGAAGTGAAGGAGGTGTGTTTAACAATCTAACCCTGATTTTGCACATCAAGGATAAATATAGACAGCCTTCTTGGCATGGGAACATCTCTGAAGCTTGAATGTCCCTACTACCCTAGGGATGTCCTTGGAGGGATGACAGTGCTGTGAACCCCATTGCATGGAGAAGGATGCTGAGGTGCAGGGAGGTGGCTGAGCGATTTGGCATGACACAGGAAGATAGCTCACATCTGCCCCAGGCGTGAACCGCATCTCCACAATAGCCCCCAAATTTGCTGCGACGATGCCCTGCCAGGGAAGTTGGGTGTCACAGGGTGGTGGGGATTGGGCAATATGAGACATTCCTGCTTGGTGTCCTGTCCCCTGCAGGGGCTGGCCATAGTCCCCCGTTTCTTTTCTTTGGAGAATGAAACCCTTTGGTACCCTGTGGTACATCAGTCCCACATTGTCCTCCTAGGGCTTGTTGGTTCCCACTACTACCTTTCACTGGGGTGGGGCTGGTGTTAGCTTGGGACCTGCTTGCTAACAGGTATTTTGGCAGCAAAAGACAAGAGACTTGTCACGCACTTCGTCACGGCCACCATGTAATAGCAGGGGCATCCAGAAATCACAAGGGTTGTTTTATTTTTTCTCCCTTTTTAGAGTCTTTTGGGGTACCTACCCTAATTATTAGGCAAGCCAGTGATGTTAACACAATCTGCTGCCTGCCTCCTGCTTTCCCTCCCATCCTTTCCCTCCCATGAAGTGCAAGATCTGTCTTTGGCGGGTTGGAAATGGCCCAGCCTGGATGTCAGCTCCTCTCTCAGACAGCTGGCACAGCCATTTTCGGTGTCAAGGTATATTTTTCGATAGCCAAGGTGCTGCTCCCAACTTCCTTGTCTGTCACCCGCTTGGAGGAAGCCGCCTTGCATATTTGATTTGGAGACAGTCTGTTGATGGAGTGATGCTGCTTTCTCACCAGGCTAGAAGCTCTTGCCACTGCCAACAGCTGATGAGCTGCTTCTCAGCCATCTCTTGCTCTGCCTTTTGCTAGGTGTGATTTTTGTCTTGATACCAGAGAGTTGTTTGAGCATGGGGGATGTCTGATTTTGAGAAGAAATTTTCAATTGTATTGTGTCCAAAATACATGTAATAGAAAGAAAATATCTGGTTACTTCCCAGATGTTTATTTCATCAATCTTGGTGAATATAAGAATTAATTTAATTAGCAACCAAGAACGTGCACCGGCCTTAGAATAAAGAGATTGGACCCTGTCCCTCAGATTTGCAGGGCTGATATAATCCTTCTTATATGACTTTTCCTGAATCTACCATCCCTGTGAGGAATGCAGAAAGAAAAAAAGCATCAGGACAATTTGTGTCCATTTACAGATCTGTGGTTCAACAGCCCAACTCATTCTCTCCTTTCTAATTGCTGCTTTCTTCTCTTCTGGGGCTCCTTTGTTTCTCTCTGCAAGGAGCCACAGCTTCCAGATGTTTTAGGGTCATTCCTCCATGTGCTGCAATGCTAATTATTTCTTCTGCCCTAACTCAGTTTTACACATCACTCCCAGCCACACAGGCCATGTAGCACACACAAGCACGCTCTCTGCATTCACATGATAAAACCTCCCCACAGACACATGCAGGACAACACAAAGCCACAGGATCCCAACACCGGGGAGCAAGCCATGGTTTCTGTCGTGCTGCCGTCGCCTCATAATCATGCCATCTTAATTAGAGGGTTTCAAAGGCTAGAAATCTGGTGCAGCCATGTACCAAATCTGCCCCACTATTACTTTCAAATTATGAAGATAGCATTGATAATAATGTCTAAGACTCCCTTTCTCGATGTTCGTTATGGCCTATCCACAGCATCCAACATATGTTAAGTGGAAACTACTCAACTACTTTTCAGTTAATGAATCATTTGTGAAAAGCTCTCTCTTCCAGAAATGACCAATATTAGAACTGGTGCTGAGGGCATGTAACAGCTCCCATTCAGAAAACCTATTGAAACCAGTCCAAATTCCTCAGAACTGTTAAAACTCTTCTAATTTCTCTTCTTTGTGTATATATGAGCTGTGGGGGTTTTGTTTGTTTGTTTATTTCCCTCTTGCGGAGAGTAAGTTTTAATTTAATTTGTATGTTGGGTTGCTGCTCTTTTTGTGTTGCATTTAATATATTCAGAGCATTTTGGGAGCCTGAGGTTTGGAGGCAGTGGAGAGTGAGATTGTTTCCATTGATGAATGTGGCTTTCAGAAAAGAAATGGATATGTTGGGGAAAATAAATTCCAGGAGTGCCAGCATGGGCAAGGAAATGGAGGACTTTTTTCTTTGCATTTTTCCCAGGTAAAATCACCAAACAACTTGTCCTTCCTCCTTTTATTTTTTAATGGCATCTGCTTTAATAAAAATAATTGCAGTGATGGCAAGAAAAAAAAACCTAGGTAGGGGTTAAGGTACATAGGTCCCAAGGAAAGATTAACCAGAAGAATGCATGGAGACATACAGCTCTCATCCAAAAATATACTGGAAAATTATTATAGAGAGGCTTGTGCAGAGCTCTCCATGTACAATATTGGGTCTTGTATTTTTGGATAGTGTTTTGCAACCTGAGGGCTGTCTATGAGGATGTGTGTGGGATGGGGATGCACTGATGTAGCATGTTTTCTGAGATATAAAGCACTCTTTCTTCCAGATCACTTCTTCCATCTCCCCTCCCCACCCCAGACTTGCTTCTTTTCAAAGTGACATTTCTAATTTCATGTTTTAGAGCCTGAAATGAGCAATGTGTTATGAGGAGGAGGTTTTCTCCAGGCTGAAGAAGGATCTGATAATGCTGAGGACTCCTTGCTGAGGACTCTTGTCTCTTCTAAAGAAGGATTTAGTATTTTTGGAGGAGAGAAAAAAAAAAAAGCAGCTGTAGGAAGGCTTGTCCCTGGGCAGGAAAGGCCTATGTGATCTAATCAGATTTTACCATGCTGAGTTGCTGAGGTTTGATATGGTTAAAAGACACACCGTGCACCTGCACCCAGAGCCAACCTTGCAAACGCTCTCTTGGGAGCCTTTGCAATGGTCTTTGGGAATGTGTGGCCAAATCCAGACTTGCTTTTCAAAATGAAAGAGCAGGGTCCCTAAAAGGGACCTTGAAGATGGTTTTTTTTCTCTCCCCTCCCCAAAAAATGCACATTTAGAAAGTGCATCTGTCACCTGCCCAAGGGGTGCATCTGGGGAATGCGAGAACTGGGGAGAGGTTGTGCCTGGAGGTGCCCAGATGAGGGTCAAACGCTTGTGTTCCCCACTTAATGCTGGAGACCTGTCACCGCTCCTACGTGAATTCGTGGAGACAATGCGAGCTGCCCCCAGCCCATGAAAGGCTCCCGTCCTGCTGGGTCTTCGGGGAGATAACCCTGACAAAACCCCTGCAAGCCTCCACCGAGCGCCTACAGCCCTCCCCCCGGGGAACCCGGAGGATTGTATCCCCCGTGTTTGCAATTTGTGTGTGTGGCACCATTAAGAATTGATATGCTCGATATGAATGGCCATATTTCAAAACGCCTGAATAGGCCCCGAGCTCCCCACCTCCCCCCAAAAAAACATTGTTGAAAAAGTCCCCTACTCAGCCTGGGAGGGAAAGTTTGTGTATCAATCTAGTTTTATAATAGTGTAATTTAGTGTCTAGGCCCGGGCTCTGGTGGTGATATTGTACTGCAATGAATGAAACAGAGGACTCCAGGCTGAGCAAGAGCTCGAGGACCCGGCTGGCTCTATTCAGGCCAAACTAATCGGCTTCAGCTCAGCTCTCCGCCAAAGCTCCCCTCTCAGTAGTGGGTTTTTCTCTGGGTTTTTGTTACTGTTTCTTAAAGAGCTCAGCTGGCTGCT
This sequence comes from Strix aluco, assembly GCF_031877795.1. Taxonomy (NCBI): domain Eukaryota; kingdom Metazoa; phylum Chordata; class Aves; order Strigiformes; family Strigidae; genus Strix; species Strix aluco. The sequence continues at coordinate 171,355,345 of NC_133931.1, read as the reverse complement.
GAGGCTGAAAAGAATCAAATTATTAAAGATTTTGTGGAAAATCCAGTGAGAATGGGCCCATGCAAGAATAATAGCATTGTGCCACCGTGGGCCATTCCCAGCTTCCAGTCGGGAGAAATTGTCAACTCTGTCTTTGTTTTCTTAACCCTTTCAATGGAAACAAAATAATATTTAGCTCAGCACAAAATACCTTCTTTTTAATTTCTAATCCTTTCAGGTTCTTTTTTTATTCCCCCCCCCCCCCCCCCCCTTCTCCTCCTCCTCTTCCTTCCTCCCTCCCTCTCTTTTTCTCTCTCCTCCTGTCCCTCTTTTTGTTGGCTGTCCTCTGAAATACATTTATATACTTCATACATTCCCCTTTTCCTTGCCAGTTGGCCAGAGGGGCATCTATTATCAGGAAAGACACTTCTTTTTTAAACAGGATGTAAAATGGGTGATTAAGTCCTTTATTAACAATCACCACCAGGAAAGGGAAGAGGAAAGGGAAATGTTTTCTTTCAAGCTTCTATTTTTAACATTTTTATTAGCAGTTAATAAATCATTAGTATGTTGTTCAATGGGCTGGCTATATAACGTCTCACTTTTTAAAATGTCTATACATTATAAATTTAGAAAAGTATTTAATTGGGGCATTGTAATGTCGTTAAAGAACAAAAAGGAAATGTCTGCCTGTCTGTCTGCTCATCGTCAATCCATCAGGGTAGATACAGACAAGCAATTTAATCACTCTGCTCCTCTTTTCTTTAGGGACTAAGCAACTTTCCATTTGTGAGCTCTTCTCAGCTCTTTCTCTGCTGCATGTGCTGATCCTAAATGCATTGAGGAGCAGCATTGTCTCAGTGATGGAAGGAAAAGGCCCCCGGCCGCGATGTGGACATTGAACCCAGGTGGGCTGCAGGTCTTTCCAGGTTGCAGAGCAACTAGGTGCGAGGAGCTTGGCTGCACCCCATCTTTGCAGGGGAGACAAAAGCCCATGGCCACAGCTCCTTTGTGTGAGGAAGGCAAAGCTGCTGCCACCTTTTCAAGGCTTTCTCAGGAATGGAGAAGGAGAAGGGATAAAAAAAATATAAAAATTCTTAAAAATAAGCCTCCTCCATACCAACCATTTGGCACCCGGGATGGGGTGACAAAGCATGATGCAGGATCTGCTCCTGGTGTAAAATTGTTGCCAGCAGAGTTAGGCGGAGGTAAACCGGTCGAGCCCATAACGCGCCGAGTTATAAGGTTGATAGCAAGCCCGGTATTAGGGTATGGGGATGAAAATTAAGGGACAAAAGGGACAAAATCTCCCATTGTGGGAGATCCTTCTAATCAGGATATTCTCCCTCAATTTTGCTCCGCTCTAACCTATTGACAACAGAACTAGGTCATCTTGGTGAATAGGGTAGATTTTCTGCTGCCTCAGTGTCTTTGAGTCTGGAAGGGATTGTGTGTTCGGTGTTACAAACAGACCTTCTGTCTTTATTTCCCGACCAGCAGCGCGCCGCTTAACAAGGAGAACTGGACCAGCCATTTTTCCCGTAACAAATGGAGGGTCCCATCCAAGCTGTCCTTGCCAGTTGGCTTTCAGACAGGGGAAGCTTATTCATGTTTTTAGACCTCAGCCAAGTTCAGTCAGGAAGCCTAAGATGTTTTAAACTGGGGGAAAGGAGGGGGTATCCAGAACTCCCTTGCCAGCTAGGAAGAGGGAGGCATTGCATTATTTCGGTATTTTCTTGAGTTGGGTCTTTTTTTTGTGCACTCCCAGGGATAGAGTTGTCTCTCTATATGCCTGGCATAATGCTGGCTTGGGAGGGAGGTGCACAAGGACTTTTTTTGTTTTTCTGGCATTCCTTAAGAGGACAAGTCCACCCCTGCTTGCTTGAATCACCTACAATTGTGGGAGAAGAACGGAGGATGTACGCTGAGGTTGCTAGTGGTGAGGGATCTCACAGGTGAGTCACTGCCAGTGTAGGTGGATATTACATTACAGCCCGACACTAAAATGTCTTGTGATGAGCCAGACACAGAGAAGCTCTTGATTACTTTCCTTTGCAGAAGATGTTTATTCCCCATCTCACCCTAGGATGTTTCCTCTTCAAATGTCTGCTTCGGGGAAGGACAGAGCATCATCATGCTTTCCATCTGAGATCATGGTGCAATGTCGCAGAAATAGACTCACACCACCTTTGTGTAATGTTGCTCCTGGCCCTTTCCAAGTGTAAAAACATCCTCAGATCTCTCAGTGTAGATGATAAGAATATTCCCTTCTAAGGAATAGCATTACCCTACCCTAGAGATCCCATAGACATTAGCTCATGGCCTTACACCCATTTTCCTAGGTAGCCAAACTTCATCTCCATTACTGTGAATGAGTGGCTGCCTGGATCCTTCTCTGCCCCTTTTCAGGCATCGTACAGAAATGTGACCTATACCTCACTGAACAGCCACCTCCTGTGGATATGCAGGAGAGAGCACCCTGCACTGTCCACCAGGTACCCCATGACTTTCCCTACTGTGATCCCTGCTCCTGACACCACAGCCACCCCCCCAGCAACACCTTTTAGGACATCTGACATCAGGATGAAGGGGGAACACCTGGATAGGGCTAAGCAGGGATGACTGACACAACAGTGTTTGGTGGAGCAAAGCCTTTTCAAGGACATGTCTCATCCTGGTAACACTCAGCCTTGTTTCTTCTTCGCAAGTTTGGAGATAGGATGATGGAGGGTCACCAGGAGAAGGGATCCTTCTCAGAGTGTCCTGTTTCTCATGGTTATCTCTAACTGTCCTCTTTGTCAGCTCTTGGAGACAAGTTTTGGGGCTCAGGGGACTTTTGGTCTGATCCATCAGAGTGTTCTCGAGCTGTAGGATGCTCATATGGCTGCTACAGTCAGTGCTGAATATAATGTGTCCTAAACTTGGCTATATGCCTGGATTAGAAATTAAAGGCAAATAAGGGAACCTAAGCTCTGGAACTGCATCAAAGGGAAATCCAGGCTAAATGGGAAGGATCCAATTTCACAGTTAAGTTTGTTAAATAGGTGGGTGGTTGTTGCCGGTGGTGCGCACGTCCCTTTATTAACAATTTAAAAATGAAAGGTCCCTGCCTGGAGATAACTGGAGGATCAGACCTTTTTCTGGCTCCCTTGCCATAAGTAATCCTTACTCACGCAAGGTTCCTACTAAAATCAACAGAGCTGCTCGCATGCACAAGGACCGTCCTGGATGAACAGAATGTAACGGCAAGGATGATGGGAAAATGCAAGGACAGTAAGACTTGCTTGGCAGACCCAGCACAGCAGAAAACAATCTGACAAATCTAGCTCGCTCTTTTTCACTTGTGAGTAGTCTGCAAGCAAATAATTCCCAACCATAAATTATTCAGCTGTTTGTTCATGCAAACATGTTTTTAGTTTTGGATAGCTTCTGAATTTTGCTGTAATTAATTATCCTTCAGTGTGTGCCCCTTTCACAGAGCCTCCGACTGATTTCCCTGAAGTACACACTGGTTATGGATGACAATTTGCAGAAGAGAGTTTGACAAATGATTTTTGGTGCAAATCATGATGTCATCATTACTGGGTAATCACTAAAGTGAGAGTTTGTAGAGCTTCCACTGACACTGTTGTGGTGCATATTTCGCTTGGGGATTGCTCTTTGCAATGTGAAAAAAGGCTCTGTATAACCTTAGAAAAAGTTTAGTAGTTTCATTCGAAGACTCTTGCGTATGTTTGTTTGCAGTGTTCACTGGACATGAATTATAAAAGGTGTCTCCTCTACTTACATCAACATTATCATGAGCAAATATGACTATATTTTGTACATACCTTTGTGTGTAATGTTGAATTATTACTATCTTTTGGCTGATTTTTTTCTTGCTTATGGTAATTTATGATTACACTGCAGACCTTTTATATCTGGACTTTTCCTAGTGTTCCCATTCTCGGCCATGTGATAAATTATTTGAAAAGAAACAAAACCTCTTCCCTGGATTTTTAGTACTCAGAACCAGGTTCGAGAAAAATCCCAACAGGGACTCAGAAATCAGAAAATAAATTACATAAATCCAGCATGAACTATTTCTAAGTTGTCATTATTTTATACGGATCTCATAATTTTAGCAGGGAAATGACAGGAGAGGTTGGGCTGCTTGGCAAGGGCTGTGCTGCGGTATGCTACATGAAATGGTCCTGTAAACAAAAGGAGGTAATTAAAATACGTTTGCCAGAAAAGAGCCTAGATTTCCTATGCAATGTGCAATAGTCTCTACAGAGCAGAGCTTTTCCTTTCTGTGCTCCCCTCAGCTCCATGGTTTTATCATCTCTCAGTCAGAGGCAAGCAAGACAATAGACATTCTTTGAGAAATTCACTACAGGGGATGCGAAGCTAAGGTCTGTGGTGCCAGTTTTACATCTCCTTAGGACTTGTCTTCATGGCAAATGTGACCAGAATAACTATTTTAGAATTAGCTTTCTATGGTGTCACTATTCCAGAGGAAAGAGATTTTATTCCAGATGAATGACCCTGTTTAGGAAAGCACTTGTTATTTTGCAACTAAAACGTGTATGTGTAGAACAGCACATGGTAGTGTACAGAGATATCTGATATAAGGAGCGTCAGCTGTAATATGGCCACATTAATGCCATGCTCAGATCATGCTCTCGTCTGCAGCATCATGTAGTTACATGCACCCAGCAAAAATAGGGTATTCCTCATTGAAATGTAGTTGCCTGAAATACATAGTCCAGCGTGAGCTGGCCAACTTGTCTCTCCCTGCAATTAATGGGGTGAGAGGATCCTCCAGAAGGCTGTTGGTCTCAGCTGTCTTAGCTATCTTAGGGCAGGCAAACTGCTTTGTGTAAACGTTTGCCTCTCTGCTGATTAGAAAGGAAGCCAAAATTCAGAGCTTAATCTACATTTGCAAGAGTGGTGATGAAACAAATCCTTCTTCAGGTGACTTCTGTTCTCAGACAGGGGGTGGGACTCATCCTTACAGTTCAGATGAGGGTACGCATTGCTTTTTCAGGGATGAACACACCTAAGATAAGAGTTGTTGCTGTCCCTGTAATAAAGGTTTAAGATACCAGCAGATCACCTGTAGACAAAATCTTTGCACCTGAGTTTGGTTGTATATCTGGGCTTCCTAGAAGTTACCACCTTCTCATGAATTTCCCCACACTATTACCCTTTGCCCAGCAGTGTCTTTTGTGTGGCTCAGCTCCCACTGCCTCCATATTCTGTGTTGGATTTAATATGTGTTTAAGTGGATCAGTTGGCCCCTGGCTCCAGCTGAGAAACTGGCCTCCGCTGCTTGGTAGTGACCTGCCTGTGGAAACATCCATCCTATCCCTGGGGAAGGCGGTGCTTCTGTTTCCTTAACCATGTGTCACCCATGAGGAATGATGAAAAAAGAATTACGTCATGGTCAGCCAGCATCAGAAAGCATCTCTGAGTCACAGGCCCTCCATGACAGCTACCCCAGTGGAGAGATGCCTGCATGGTTTCTACCACTTTGATGAAAAATGACACATCTTAGCAGCTTTTGTGGGGGGGAGACGAGAGTGAGGATGTTCTCCTCTAGTTAAGTATTGCTAGGGAAATCAACACTACAGTAGATATAGGCCACTCAGAGTTTGTGGGGAGGGTGAATATCTTTTGTTAGGCCATCTGATACAACCGGAGTAGAGAGATGTGCTTCCAGTTACACAAGATCTTCTTTTTATCTAGATTAGTCAAAATTAGGAGAGATCAGATGAATGAAGTCAGTAGATTAGACTGTGCCCTGTGGTGGTAAATGGTTTTCAGCCTCCTAGCCATGACATAGGTTGAGACTTATCTCATCAGGGTATGCTCAGAATGAACCTTGGGGGCCTTTTCCAGCTACAATCACTTGTAGAGGTTGGCCTTATGTGAAAGACAGTTCCTAGGGATGTCAATTGACAGCTCTGGAGAGCATGGACTGCAAGGTCAGTGTGTTGCAACGCCAATTCCCTGCTCAATACGTAGATGGAATGTTTTTCCTTGTTGCTGAAAGATGTCTTACAAGGGTTAGGTTGAACGACTGGCCCTTGGGATAAGGGGACTCAGTCCCTGTGATGCAATTCCTTGTGCAACATTGGGAAATTTATTTGATGTGGGACTCATCTCACATTATCTATTAAGAACTAATGTCTAATCCAAGCTAGTCTTTCACCTTCTACGGTTAATTAGAGAGAGCTGGTTGTCTAGAAAGTGATTTATTCCATCCATGTCAGGGGCAGAGTGAGACTGTAAGCTCAAGGTGTGGCAAACCAAAGTCTCATTTCAGCAGGCTTTGCAGAGTGAGGCATGCCCATCTGTCTCTCCTGAGGGCCACCAGAGACTTGATACCTAAATTTGAGAGAACCAAAGTCAGGTTGAATGACTCAACTTTTGGTTTCTTTGTGCCTCTGCTCCTCATTTGTAAAATAAACACAAGTGCACTCCGTTATAGAGAAGATGTGGATAGAAATATGTTAAAGACCATGAACTGTTTGCCTGCTGTGGTCACAAAGCTGGAAGGGAAGTCTAGATTAATTATCCTGATATCTGTTATCTTCTGCTTTGATGGACAATGGGTGAAGGCATGCAGTTCAGAGAAGACAACCTAGAGTAAACCTCATCTCTATTTCTGTATGCTCAGTAACCAAAATCAAATGTCACCACTGGGAGGCATCACTGGTAGGAGAGAGTTTTAGTTGCACTCATGAGTCTGGACTACAGTTGGTGAAGAACCAACCTGGTCCTGGCATGAGGAAGTGCTCCAAGTTGCCTGAAGCAAAATTGACTTGGGGAATTTTTGTAGGTGTTGATTCACTATCAAAAGAAATAGTGGTGGAAAAGCATGGAGAATGGTTGTCAGGGTTTTACTGTTGATGCCTAGTGTGACCTCATGAGTAGGTCAGTCCATCACTGTGCTGTCAGTTTTGGCCTCCTGAACCTGACTGAAGTGCTGATCTAAAAACCTTGTCCAACACAAATGACCAAAGAGTGTATGTCACTATGGGACCGCTTTCAGTGATGGGTTTTTGACAGCCTACAACAGCTATTAAAGAGTTGCGTACCTTAACAAATCCCATAGCAAAATAAGGGTGGTGATAGCCAGCTCTGTGCTGTACTTCAGGTCTTGGGGTGCCAAGAACCATGGGAAAACAATGCAATGTGGGGCAACAGTGCAGAATGAAGTTCATTTTCATCATTTTTTTCTTGCCTTTTATTTCATCCCATGAGTAAACAATTCCAGAACAAATTCCTGTGCTGGTGACTCTTCTGGTTTAGAGTCTGGAGGGATTAGCAACCAGTGAAGATGTGTCCTCTCCATCAGTGCCTCAAGTCTAACACCTAAAAATCTTGAGAAGGTTTCTACACTAGTCATGCAGAGGAAGATTAGAGGGAATTATTGACAGACCCTCTGTAGGATTAATTTCCAGATGCTGGTTTAAATGCTGTAACTCTCCTCTTCAGCCAGCTTTTGCTTTGGAGGACTTCAGGGATTAATCAATGCTCTGCCCCACCTGAACCTCTGCTGTTGATTGCAGAAGAAGAGCTTCTTAGGAAGCCTGGTGGGAGAAAAACTTCTTTTTTCCAATGTTTTGCTTAGAAAAGGAGAAATCAAGACCTGATTGCCCACGACCCTTTGGATGTCCTCTGAGGTGAAATGAGAGAGGGCAGAGAGAGGGCTGGGATGAGAGATACGGGCTTGACTGGAATTCATATGATTTTGTTTGTATTCCCTGTTACTCTGCCCACCCACCTCTGAGATATTTTTATTCTTCTATAAATAGGTTTCTTGTTATTTATCCTTCCTACCTATTTTTAACATCTATGGGGCACAGAATGACTATCATTATACACATGCACTGTAGCCAACTTTTGGTTGTGCCATAACAGAAAAAAGAAAATAAATTTCTTGAGACCATTGTGTCAGGAAGATTCCTTATCACCAACTACTTTGAACACCTTTGCTGGACTAAAACTCTGCAACATATCTCTGAGATTTGAGTCTTTTTATGTTTGTATAACCCCTTTCACAATGCAGACATTATAATTGCATCATGCAGGCTCTATTTGACCATAATAGCTGAACACTGTGACTGTGGCATTGTAGTGTAGGGGACAATATTTACCTGCTGACCGTTGTCCTCTACCAGGACAATGCTTATGCAACTGCTCATGTGCATTACCCAGGACATTGACTGTTGAGATCAAATGGTAGGCAACAGAATTTTTACAGCAAAAGGAGTCGCATATGTTGGTTACAAGAGGCTGCTTATACAAATGTTTCAGACCTAGACTTGCCCCTGTTCAAATCTACAGTCATCCTACCATTGTCTCAGTGGAGTAAGAGGTGAAAACTATGTCCAGTTCATTTCAGTTCTGTCAGCAGCTTCCAGTGAAACCCAATGTTTGAGGCCTCAAGGAGAGATCTCTTGTTTCGACAGACACATTTTTGGCACATTTTTTGCCCCAGTGAACAGACGGCAGATTTGTTATTGAAGTGGGAGGTGTGGAGGTGGGTGACACTGTTTCAAGTGAACAAGTGGTGTTCCTGAAGATACCAGCTCTTCTTGAGCCACCCCCCCACCCCCCCCCGCCCCCAGCAAAGACATGTCCCAAGAGGATGTGTTTGCTTGCAGAAAATTATTCAGCCACGAGATGTCTCTCCGTGCTCCCTGGTGAACAAGGAAGACAAAACTGGAACTCAGGTCATAGGGAAAAATGCTCATTTACAGTGTCTAACTATTTATTAAACATCTTCTGCCTGGAGTTGGCTTTACACCATCTCAAGAGATACTCTGCTGCAGGGGTGGATCTTGATGCATCTCCTTGGATTGAGGAGACTGGAATAAATATTCTCTGGAGCTCTGTAAATCAAAGGGTTTTGTCTGCCCATGGCTATACATGACAACACTGTTGAAAGATTAGATTAGTACTAAGAAGGTCACTTAGGTCAGAGGAGCTTTGTGGAAGAGATGGCCTTTAATGGTTTCAAAATGGAGTGTCTAAGATGGAGTGGAGTAGTCAAAGAAGAACATCCAACCATGAATTCAGAGCATGGAGAACAAACCTATAGAGGACTCATTTCCAACATGCATTGTTTCTCCAAACTGCTGATTCTCAATCTCTTCATCCTTCAGACACCCTATATTGAAATGATGTGGAGTCTGAAGCAACATTTATCTCCTGTTTATTTTGAGAAGTTTACAGTTAGAGACCATCATGTCAGCTTGACATTCCAGGGTATTCCAAACAAAAGGGGAAATTGCACATTTCTGACACTAAGAGCTTATAGATCTGGAATAAGTAATGCAGCTTCCTCTGTCCTCACAAATTGTGACCGACTTCGGCATAGATAATTTTATTCTGCTTAGTAGTCAGTCTACAGCAGGTTAGGAATGAAATGACCCGAAACATTTTCTCTCTTTTTCTGCAATACATTAAGGCTTTTCTTTAAAAACTGCAGTATCAATTGAGTTTGTGGCACTTGCAGAGTGATAGCTCCTTAAATTTACCCTTCAAAGTCACCCCCAATTCAGATTTACAACCAGCTCCTGAATCTGACAGGAAGCCATTCCCTGGTGGAAGTGAAAAGACAACAGCTCTTATGACTTTGGATCTGAAAGATGAGTCCACTCACCATTGCTGGCATTCTCTGACAGACTCCTTGCTAAGGAAGGCTTAACAAGGCTACAAGTTTCTTCCAAGTTAGAAGTGGCCTTCACTCTTCATCTCCTTTGATTATCAAGAGCTTTTCCTTCTTATGGAAATCCTGGTAGTCTTCACAGGGAGAACTATTGTTGGGTCAGGAGTTGGCATGTAAGCCAGAGGGGTTTAAAAGAAATTTTGGTGCTAAGATTTAGTTAGCCCGTACAAACCAGTTCTGAAATTTATGTGCATTTTCTTTAGCGTTTAATACCTTTTTTGGTACTTTTTCTATGTTCTGCCTCACAGTTGAGATTCCTGCAAATTTGAGGTGAGGCTTGCAGTTTTGGGAGGGTTTCATCAACCCTAATTTACACCTCTAAAAGTTAGATGCCCAGGTCCAAGTTAGTCAGCCCAGGCTTGCTTTGTAGTCAAGGGAGAGGAGAGTTTCCCCTAGGGGGACATTCATCTCTTAAAACAGACACCCAAGGTTGGTCGTGCAAGTCACTTGCTAAATATGTCCCGTTCTCTCTCAGCTATGAAGATTTGTAAGACTTTTAATCTTTTTAAAGTTAGGTGAAATGACCACTGTCTTCAGGTTTTTTTTAGCCAGAGTGAAAGAAAAAAGAAACTTTTTCCTGAAAGTCATTCTCCCTGAAGAGTAGAAAGAATATTAGTCTCTCCCAAGTTTGTTTCATGGGCATTTACGTGTTGATGAACACACGATCAGCTGTGATGGATCAGACAGCAGGTTGTGTTGGCCCTGTCTCCTGTCTCTGAGAGAGGCCAAGAGTAGGTGCCCGGGGAAGAGTAGAACAGGACAAACACAGGGTGATACTTCCACTGGAGAATGCCCAACTCCCAGCAACCCCTGGCTGGCATTTCTGATTGAGGAGTTATATCTCTGAGTGTAAGAACTCCTCATGCGTTTTTCTTCAGCAAATTTTGTCTAGTTGCTTTTTCAATTCAGGTAAATTTAAATATCCACAGCTCCCCACGACAGAGACTTCTACTGCCAAACTATGTCCCATGAGAATAAACACTCTTTTCGGTTGTTTTCAACCTGCTAATTACAGTGGATGTCTCCTAGTTTTAATATTATGAGAAATGGTGGTTATTTGTTCTATATTCACCTCTTGGCCCTGTTTGTCTCCCCAGGCCTGACTGCTCCAAGGATTTCTTTTGCAGATCATGCCAGCTTGCACCCTATGGCCTCTGCTTACAGAGCAGTTCCCACCTTCTTTATGCCAGCGAGGTATAACCACACGCTTGGTGAGCTAGCAGAACTGTAACTTTTTTTATTGGTTTGTACTAATTCCAAGCCAGAAGTGAAAAAAGTAATTTCCTTGACATGACGTATTTGATTAATGATGCTAAAAGTTGGACCTCACTTTTCTCTAGTTAAACCAGACATTGTTACTGTTACTGACTTGATGTTATTCTTATATTCAGATGACTTGCAAGACACCTGCTTGATATGTACAACTTTGCGGCCTTCTTCAGTATGGTTGTTGTGTCTACAGGCAAACTGGCTCAGGCAGCCTCCAGTAATGCCTAGGAGCTGTTTTTCTTTATTGGCATCACTGATGGATGTAAACAGGGTTAGGTAGAAACAGATCACTTGCACTGGAAGTTCTTTAGGACAGGGTCCACCACCTTGTTCTGTACTTGTACATCATCTAGCACTTGGGGTGGTCTTCAGCACCAGAGACACCATCACAAGCCAAGGAGTATGATTATGACTAAGATTATCATAATAACAGTGACATCTGTCTCTCATTGTGTTCCTCAGATATCAAAACATCCTAATTAAAGTGGAGGAAATTCAACAAATTTGTGCAGCCAGCCTTTCGGTTGTGTTTTATTCCATATGAATTTGGAGTGTCTGCTGCCTTTTAATGTATAACCTTCTTCCCAACAGCAACAACATCTGCTGCTAAGACAAGGTGTGTCAGGCAGGCCCTGCCAGCCTGTAACAGCAGCTGGGCAGACAGGGAACTTATTCAGAGCTCTTGAGGACCACTCAATTGTCATTCATTAACAAGTCTAAAGGTTAGCCCCTTGCCAGCCCTCCATGTGCCAAACTCCTTCTTGGTGAATGCCGTGCTTGGGGGATGATGTTCCCACTCCATGGTTGAACCAATAACAAGTGTGATTACTGATTTAGCTGTTTATATCAGCCAAAGTCCTTCCCTTACCCACTTCAGGGCTATTTACTTGTCCTGTCCTCTCCACTTCATTGAGACACTCTACTGTCCCAACTGACACTGCATAAAGCATGCATGAGAGAAATCTCCTGCAAAGTCCGGCCTGCTATTCTGGCCTGGGTTAGCAATGTGGAAGATAAAACCATCTGCTGGGTGTTTGAAGGGGCTGTGTCTCATCACAGTCTACGTGCAAAGGGATAAGTCCTTGTCAAAAAACTCACCCATCTTCAATCACATTGACTATCCAAATGCTACTGTGCAGTCTCTTCTGTGAACTTGAGTTTAAAGAGTGGGTGGGACCCAAGTTAATTCTTCATTTTTGAGAGCACTTGGAATTCAGGCGTATTGCTTGTGAGGGAGCGCTATGAGGAACAGAGAGGGAGCAGCAATTTCAGAGGGAGCATTTTTCCTCTGGAAAGCAGCAGTTTGTTGAAACCAGAATTCCAGTGAGGTTGCTCAAGACTAGACTGGAGCTATCAGTCACTCAGAAACGGCTGGTGATTCAGCCGGGATATTGGCTGTAGGCTCAAGTCTCTGTCTGACAGGGAGGGGAGGCTTGCACTTGGATTTCCATATGCTGCCAGTTGTCCTTGCTGTGTGGCTGTTGTGGGATACTTTTCTCACTGAAGCTATCCTGTTTTGCATAAAGACCTTGATATTCCCAGGATGAAAGACACTGTCTGCATAACCCAACAGCATTGATTAGGACAGAAAAAACAGGTTCAAGATTCTCCTCGGATGCCTGCATGAAAGAAATTCTCACTATAACAAGTTGGCACCCCACCACTACCACCACTGTTTCCCACACACACCAGTGCTGCAGAATTGAGAATGACCATGGCTTTACATATCACAGGAAGAATATCATAGTGCTGCCTTATTTCTCAGAGCTCAGGTGCCTGGTGAGACATACTTAACACAGCCTTGTTGTACTTCCTCTTTGACAAAAGAGCAGATGAAATTTAGGGTGTTGGGATGTGCATGAACCAGGGAGATTCGAACAAGGGTTCAAAGGTTCAGGTCCAGAGCACAGATATATTTTAGATAATTTTTAAAGTCTATTTAACCTTGTTGTCCCTGCATGAAACCAACTTGCAGAGAAATTGAGCTGACCTCACCTTAACACTGGCACCAAGTTCATTAGTTAACACTTCACCTGTTGACACTGGCAGGCAAATCCCAGACCGGATTGTAGCCCTGTGGAATGCAAATCTGGCTATGTGCCTCCAAATGACTCTATGATGGGGAAAAAAAATCCACACCTGCAAATAAAAGAGATCAGTAAGCAAATTCCAAAGCCAGGCAGGGTAGCAATGAGATGGTAAAGCTTTCAAATTATATTGGATCACAGCTTATTTCTTTATGGCCTGGTTAGCTGCTGGTCAGGAATTGCTTTCAGCTGGCTTTTGCATCTTCAAAGGATGCAGTATTGGAGTGATTGCTCAAGCTGGATTCAACTTGCAGATTAAGACATCTAAATTTAGGCAGCAATACGTAGTGTTCTGCCTACATGTTCTTGGGGAGCCTAAGCTCCCCTTACAACCAGTGGAGATCAAATTTTCAGTGTGCTTGTCTAAACACAGGTGTCTGATACCATCTATGGTATTTTAGTGTAATTCCTCTGGGTATTCCCCTGCCAACCCAGAAGGACATGGATCTCCTAAAAGTTCTGTAGCATTTTATGTGCCAAGACCATATGGTATTGCAGGTGCACTAAGTGATATAAGGCAGCATTCAGACCTTATGGTGAAAGGAATCCCTCGTTAGACTTTACTAACAATAATGGGAACTTGAAAGCCAGACCTCAAATTCAGGCAAATTGGGCTCAATTCATTTGACTAAAGTGTCTAGTGCCTTTTGACATGTCTTGGGGTATCTGAGACATCTTCCTGGAGCTGTCAGACATGACACAGACCTGCAGGAGACCTATGGTGGCTGTGGAACAGCACCTGGAAGACAGGCAGAACACTCCAGATCAAAATGCCTAGAGGGCATCGCTATGCCTTTTTGTGGTTCTGTGGGCACCTACATTTGTGTGTTTGAATCTGTGAGTTGAATCCCACTCCTTGTAATCAGTGAAGCCTGTGTGGCAAGTCTGCAAGTCTGTGGAGGCTTTGGATGCCTTGTTCACATGTAGATTTGTCTGACTATGGGTGGTTTGTTTCCACCAGACTGGTGCACAAGGACTCTGGGGGCGCTCAGAAGCTTTGGGCTGCATGTACAGACCAATTTGCACGTGCTATGGGTCTGGCATATCCCAAACTGTTTTGAGTTACTGTTTGTATGTGACTGGGAAGCCTGTGCGTGGAGAGCAGTCAGGAGAGATGATGTAGTACTACCAGCAATGTGGCATGTGAACCTGGCTTTGGAGTAGTGTAGTGAGTACTGATCTTTTACTGGGGACCAAACCTTTGGCCAAGTTCAGTGCACTGTTTCTCAAAGAAACATGGAGATCTCAACTCTGATGATTACAGGGAAGTTAGGTGCCTAATTGCCTCTCTGCAATCAAGACCTGTGTGCACAGCAGTCCTTAAATTATGCTTGGGAATGAGGCTAGACTCTTGGATCTGTGTATTGAATAGTTGCCACTCGGTAGTGAAACAGTTTTAGGTGACTTCTATGACCTAAGTTGTCATGAGCAAAGCCCCTTGCCATGGCTAAGTGTGACCATAGTTAGGCTATGTTGCCTACCCACAGAGGAGAAAAGGACTGTTCTACAAAAGACAGGACTTCTACAATTTCCCTAATGATGAGAAGTCCGGGTCATGGGACAGCAATGAGTTATCAACACCAGATTTTCTTCTTTAGTTCATAAAAGGGTCTGTAAGGGTTAATATCATGTATAAGGTAAGAGCGACTGAGATGTCATTTCTTAGTTTTTCCTGCTTAAGCCAAAAAAAAAAAAAAGGGTCTTGCTCAAACCTGGTGAAGGAGGCAACACAGCTTAACAAATAAGCTTATCTCAAGTGCTCTTTAATAAGAATGTTTATCATTTATTTCTGGAAAATATGCTAAGTCCTGTATGCTGAAAGCTCTCCGTGGTGTTTGACCTGTGTCATTCAAAGCAGGGTGTGGGTGTGTGTTTGTGGGGGGGATATTTTGTCTGGGGAATCACAGTATGCTACTTGCCTCTCAGTCCCTTCTCATAGGAAAGGTGGCTTTTTTGTTTATAGATGTGCTCATTTAGAATCTTTGTAGAAAAACAGATGTCTCTGGAAGGTGATTTATCCCAACTAAGGTCTATGTTTTAAATAAGTGGAATAAATCTCTGGATGCGCTCAAATCCCCCCATTGGCTATAAAGGAGTTCTCAAGGATGAGCTTAGAGGAGATACCTGGTCTATGAGAGATAAAGCTGGGTGGCTTGAATCTCTCCGAAGTGAATGACCAAGGCCACAAGAAGACCTGTGGGATCTGAGCTGTTTCTGTTTGTATGAGTGGAGTGAGAGGTGAACAAGCACAGAGCCCTGAGAAAGGCTGTTACAGGGTTTCTTTTGGGAGCAGATTTCTCTGTACACGGTCCATGCTAGCCATGGTAGGTGCAATGGAAGGCATGGTAGGTTCCAATGAAAGGAATAATGTGGGTATCCCGATGCTCCGTCCCTGCAATCTGTTCATTTTTCCAGCATGATTACAGCCTTGGTGGTTGCATGACTGTGCCCATCAGGCTCCCAACCTAATGTACTAATTGAGGAAGAAAATGGCAGGAAATGGCAGAACCAACATGAAAGTTCTTAAAGCCTTCCAGGGTCATTGTGCAAAGCAATGTCTTGCCCATGTCAGGTTTTTCTTGCTCCAGAGAAAGAATATTTATAGCAGTCACAAGGCCGAGGTGGTAGTGTCTCACCATGTACCAGCTCTCAGCCATGAGTAGCTGTGTGGTTGGTCTTTGTCCCCCCCACATCTGAAGCAAGATGCATGTCTTTTGGCCACCTTTCTTCACATTGCAGTTGGACTCTGGAAGGGAAACCTGGTCCCTGTCCTGGTGATGCTCAGTTGAGAAATGGGCTTGCGGCAGTTTAAGTGTACATGTTTTACTCATAATTGTATTGTCACCTACCACAGCAGCTGGGTGTGGGTTAAATGGTGTCAGGTGGCATCTCTTCTTCCAAAGCACACAACTTCTGTCCTACAAGAGGAAGACATATTTGTTCCCTACTTCTCCCCAACTGTATTTCAGCCAGTAATATGAAATACCATCCCATCAAAACGGTGGAATAGTGGGAAAAATACCCAAACACAGGTTAAAATTAATGCTTTTTTTTTTTTTTTTTAATTTTCATTATAAAGTTAACACATCTATCAAACTTAACTGGTAACAAAAAACAGTTACAAGACATCGCTAGTGTGCTGTCAGTAGAAAATAGGGTAAAAGCCAATGAGGTCACAAGCACAACAGCAGAGCAACAACACTGTCCCGATGAGTTATTTCCGCAAATATATACTCTTACTAATATATACATTTATTCATAAAATAAATAATCATAAAAAAATCATCAGACTTAACAAAATACTGAGGAAAAAAGGTGACAATCCTACTTTGTACAATAGCTTTGGAATTTCAGGTTGTATCATACATGCAATCTGTACAAAGGGGTGCTCAGGTGGGGTGAGGGCAGGGGCAGGCTGGGGAAGGGTTACAGACAGTGATGTAGCTTTGAAGAAGGTGATGTAATCAGGCAGACAGTCTGTGGGAAGGGAAAAAAACCCACCCACAAGAAGATACTTGTCCTTGACTGCTGGACAAGCATTTTTTGTACCATGGGGGAATCCCCTGGGGTGCTACAGGTCTGTGTTTTATGTCTTCCACACTGCTGGTGGGCTTGTCAGATAGTCCAAAGCTACGACAGGTCTTGTTCAGGCAGGTTTTGTCCTGGGAGTGACAGAAAGCAATGCTATAAGAAATAGATTGAGTGAGTCTCCACCGAGATTAAGAGGTGTAAGGCTGAGCTGCAGTTAGTCAGGGACAGGCAGACAGTGGGGCAACCAGGTCTGGAGGAATGCACACCAGTGGGGACCAGGGTTTTAGTGGGGACGATTTCACCATATGCAGGAAGATTTTAGAGGTTTTGGGAGCCTGCCTTGTAAAGACTCTGGCCTCTTGTGCTTTCCAACTGGTAGCAGCAGGTGGCAAGTGCATGTTGGGAAGGAGCTCTGACAAGATGGTGCCTTCCCTCAAAAACATAGGTGATACTTGTCTGCTTGCTAGCCTATGTCTGTAGCAGATGTGCCTTCAGGACTTTTGATGGAGTGGAATGAATGGTGAGAAATAAATAAATACTAATAAATAAGAAGAAGAAACTTGGAAAAGAAAGGAAAATGAGGAAAGCATCTCCTCACACCTTCCCCACTCTCCACTTCCATGCAGGGCTGTCCAAGACCTCCCTTGATCCATGGAACATGTGTAATAAAAGCAAGGTCTACAGAGACAGAGGAGGAGACCGAGTCACTTGGGGAAGACCCTTGTGACCATTGTACTTCAGGAGCTTTCTCTATCTGGATGGTATTCACATAACGGCAGGACTATGCCTGTAGATGACTTGGTGTGACTTGTCCATTTTCATTATGTGCTCACCAACAGGAAGAGTGGAGATGCTCCCTTGGGATCAAACCCATTACATACCAGTCAGTAATGTGGATTCAAATATTTATTCTTACAGAATAGGTCCTCCCTCTGCTCCCTTCAATACAATTGTAAATCTGGAGTTATGGAAATGATGCCTCCTGATTTATATCCATTTAAGTGAGATCAGAATTAAGCCCATACACAGTTTTCCATCTTAAAGTCTCTGAAAACGTGAGGGTTAGCCATCTGGAGTGGGATCAAGCTCATAGATTAAGACACACACTTGTAGATGTCCACAAGCACGTGTCTCCATGTGAGTTAAGCGTCTGAACACCCATATCTGATGGAGATCCAGTCAAAACAGTCACTGAAGTCCAGAGAGTGGTTCAGATTGCCCTACAGTGGGCACTTACATGTGGTCATCTGAATTGTTCTCTAGCCTCCACTGCTTGTTGACTAGGAGCTCAACTCAGTTGCTCATGCACAGGCATCTACTGCCATCTGAGATGCCCTGGGGTTTCTGAAGCATCTGCATGGAGATTGCAGATATGCCATGGGACCTAAGAGCAGTCCCCACTCTTCCAGAGTAGCTTCTAGAAGCCAGTGAGGTACCCTGGAGCATCCCAAATGGTTCTAGACAATTGTCTTCAATAATTCAGTTCATCCCTAGATGCTATGTTTAGGCAAATGCAGCCCACCATTGGGTTTGTATGGAAGCTTAAGCACCTAGCTCACATGTAGCTATCTGTATTTAAGCATCTCACTTTGTATTGTGAATCTCACCCTAGGGACCGCTGCCTGGGAGGCAGCTACTGACCTCTTGTTTGTGCTTAGGAAAATCTCCCCCTCCAAGGTGGAGATGCACCAAGGACATCCATGGAAACTCCAGCAAAGTGGGAGCAGAATGACTTGCCCAAGTCCATGAAGATGCTGGAAGTGTCAGAAATGAAGACTAAACACTCCTTTCTCAAAATGGAGGCCACAGGAGCCTCCGTTTCCCACCAAATGGAAGTACCTGCACCCTGCAGCAGTTAATGGAGGCCTGAGGCAGGAGGGTCCTCTCGCTTTGCTGAGTAGTGATGAACTGCAGATCAGTAGCTTTTGTTGGAGCACACAAGAGAGGGCAGGAAATGTGAGCATGGGGAGGTTAAGCCATGAAGAAAACAATCCAGCAAAAAACAATCCAGATCGCACTGCTGCTGCCCAGTGAGAGAGGGAAAATCTTGAAAAGAGATTCTCCCATATTAAGAAGTCCCTACTATAACAGCCAAGATTTAGCTTGGAGGGAGGTAGAAAATAGGAGACATTTAGCTATGAAGAAGAGATGGGATGTCCTCCTGCCCAGCCCACCTTTTGTCCCATCATCTAATGCTTTCTCTACAGCTTCTCATCCAAACAGTTGCTTGGGCACATGACTGGCAGATCTGAGCAAACATCCCACTCACTCGCTACACCACTGACCGCAGAGCGTTGCCTTCTCAGCAGCCTCAGCTCTGGAGCAGGTCTCTGGAAGAGCTGGGAGTCATTTTCCTACAGGCAGCCTATTTAACCAGGTGCAATGGCTGGTGTCTGCAGGGCAGTTTGATTTGGTGCCTTTTCATGGCCCTGTTTTGTCTTCCCAAAGCAATATCATTAAGGCATCAAGGGAAGCCTGGAGTAACTTTCATAGTGCAGAACCTACGACTGGATTCACAACTCTTAGCTCCTGCAGAGTGCTCCTGCTGTAACCCTGAATATCCCCATGAACATCAAACCCAGATTTCCAGCACTGTAACCTCTTTTTGAAGCTAAGAAAGTGAACCAAAGTGTTTCTCCTGTATTTGAATTTAAGGATAAGAATGTGACAAGCATATGAACACACATGATGAATGTATTATAATTCATGGACATCTTTGTGGTAATATATCTGAATGCACTGAAAACACCAAAAATATTTTAGATTGAGTGGCAGAAGAAATTGCTTGCTGACCTTTGCTAATACAGATATTCTGCAATGCTCAGCTAAGACTACAGCACTTCTGTCTGCAGGGCTGATGTGTGTGACTTAAAGATTTCTGTACCATATTGCATTTTGTGGTGTGGTTGCCTCTGCAGTCCCTCCTTCCAAGATTAAGTCTTGACTGCTTTAGTTCTGCACACAAAGCCCCTCATAAGGAGTGAAAACAATTCCGGAGACTTCGAAATGCTTTGAAGAAGACTGCCAGTGCTGAGCGTGACACTTAGAAGAGATACATCAGGGGTCAAGTAATAGAAAATGTCATGCATTTCCCTCCCCATGCTTTCTTTTTCTCTGAGAAAGAGAAGTCCCCAAATTCTAAAACTAAACCAAAACAAGAAAAAAAAAAACCCTCCTAAACTTTCCATTTCTTTCATAGAAAGAAAAGAGATGAGTCCAAGTTCACCCCTTGCAGGTAACTCCACTGATTTTAATAGGCTTGATGTGGAACTAATTTGGCCCATCAAACCCATCTGTTCAGCTAAAGGAAAGGTTGGATAGCAGCATGTGAGAGGATGGGATTGATGGGATTATGTTCCTTTTTTATTTTTATTTTTTATATCTGTGTTACTTGGTTGGATGATACCTTCTCCCTTTCCCCTGGTACTGCCAGACACATCCCTGATACAAACCATTTGCCTGAGGACAAACCTCATCAGAAATGAAGACTGAAGGGAAGAGCACCATGGATCATGGAGGTTGAGTTGGCCAGCTCCCATTTGTGGGAAATGAATGATCTTTTCTTTTTGACTACAGACTGGTGCATCACCCAGATCAACTGAGGTGGAGGGGAAATTTTGACAGAAAACCATTTCCAGACAGATGCACAATTCAACTGTCTACACACAGGCATCTCATGTCATTTTGGACACACTACAGTCTCTGACATATCTAGCCAGGTTTAAGACTTGTCAGAGTCCTGTGTCACTGAAGCAACAGCTGGATCCCAAAAGGATATTGTAGGGCACCTAAAACGTCACCAGATTCTTATATTATTGAGTGGAACCCTAAGTCCCCTCTGTAAGGAAGGCCCTACCGTGTTCACAGCATGGGAGAACCTGAGGCAGAAGAAAGCTCTGGGTTGTACTTAGACCATCTCCTAAATGAGGCCCAATGATGATGTATAGGGAGGGATGGCACCTCACTCATCACTGGCTTTCATACCAATACAGTGGCAACCCTGACTTGAGACATCTAGTGTAGGCAGTGGAGGGGGCACTTAGTTTTCCAAAGACACTTCCTGAATTCATGTGTATTAGGGAGCGATGGCCCAAGTCCCTTCTCCAAAGCCATGGGGTCAGACACAGGCCTAGCATGTGCATTCAGAATGCTCCCAGACCCTTATCAGGGTCTCACTCTCCCCTCTTCATGGCTGGGCAGAGGCAGACCCAGGACTAGGACCCTCAGACGTACTTGGGGTGATTAACAGAATCCACGCAGGCATTTTTCATTGACTTTAGTAGCAGCTGCTCAACCCCTTATATTATATCATCATGGTGGATGACTGATTACATAATAGAACCAAACAAGTATGCATAGGCTTCATTAAAAATCCCTTGAATGGGGTGGAAGTCCGGAGCCACTGAAATGTTTCAAGCCTGACCCCAGATTTGAATGAAGGGGCACACTTCCAGCCCATCTCAGCTGATTGTAGCTTCACCTCCTTGACTCATGGTGGACTTCACATCATCAGACTGTGCTCATCTAAGAGCTCATCATCTAGTATGATCTTATCAGCTAAAGTCAGAGGAAAAACTGGGGTAGACCCAGAGGGCAATTTAACAAACATAGCTTAGATACCATTCTAGGCTATAGTGAATCACCTTCTGGACCTGTTTGTTTCTTGCCATTGATCCTAGCAGAAAACTAGATAAATAACTTAGACTAGATGACATGGCCAGATGAAATAAATTCCACTGCTGCAGTCAAACTCTGTATGTTCACCTTGAGAGGCAATTGCTCAGCAAATGCCTAGTTCATTTTTTTTTTTTCCCCCCATGCTTCCCAAAGAGATTCACCTGATAGTGATGTTGGGCTTGGTTCTGGTTCAAAAGCAGAAACGGTGGATGTTAGAATGCTGTGGATGGGCTGGGGTCAGTGTCCAGCTCCCTTGCACGGAAGCCAAATTCTTCAACCCATTTCTTCACTGGTACGGTATAAAAGAAGGGGTTTGAAACTGCCTTGCTTAAAAACATTAGGGTAAAATTAGTTGTGGGTGTGACCCTGCTGAAGTCAATGGATTGTCAGGGACTGTGACCTGCAATGATTTGCATCTTCGCTGTTGGGGCACCATTCTCTGACAGAAGTACCTCGTGGGAGGTGTCTAACATCTTGCTGTGACTGCTAGCACTGCATCATATTAAGTAAATCAGACATATCTTCCCTTGTCCCATCTTTTCCAATTCATCAATGTCTTCCACCACATATGTGGTTTTCTTCAGTGTTTGCTTTCTTGACAGCTTGTATTTGAATATTGGTTATTGTGGCAATTCCCCCCTGCAGTGGCTTCCTTCTCTATTTGCCATAATGATCAGATTTTCCTTTTCTCCCAGACTGTATTACAAAAATCAGTCATGCATCCATTAATCGGTCCATCTTTCTCTCAGTTTTTAGTGGTCTATTGCTTTCTACCAGTTGGTGTGTGGCCATCCATTGGGTGAAAAATTTACATGTAAGATATAATTGTTTGGTTTTCTCCCCACTTTTGTCTTTGTCTCTCTTGATCTCTTTCTCTCTCCTTCTCTCCCTTCTGCACCTCTGCTCTCATTTCATTGCAGCTTCTTCTGCAGAGCATTGATAGAAGTACCTCCATGAATAAGCAAATCTTGCTTGTACCCTTAGGCACAGCCCTGAGACAAGTGGGTGATACATAAACTGCACCAGCCTAGGAGTAGTCCCAGGAGACACCATGACTCAGAGTCAACCCTTGGAGGCATCATTTCTTCCTGTTTTCTCTCTGATGGGATTAAGCTCTGTTCCCTGCCTCTTCTGTGTACTCCCTCCTTTAGTTCCCGGGAATAAGCTGACATGCAGGGACAGAAGAGCACTCTGATTTCTCTACGTAGACATGCAGGTGTGAATTAGCCAACAGCCATGAAAAGACTCTTATGGGTCACTGGGACTTAGATCATACCGCGTTTCCCTTCCTGTACTGAAGAGGAAGAAAAAGTGTCAATTCATTGTCCTTTTCCTAAGACAGGAGCCCAAGGTATGGGTAAGGTAAAGAGGACACAAGACAAGTGCATCTGAGGCTAAATGGGCTACAACTCTGTGCTTGATTCACCGTTTATGCCAGTATTGACCAGGAATAACTCAAGCAGAGTTACAGTGCTGTAAATACTGAGGTGACGGGCTGAGATTAACGCCAGGTACCCACTTGGCTGAAGGAAGCTCTGATGCTCGTGGAGGCGGTGAGAGCTGTTTCTGTAAACTGGTAGTCCTGATCTGAAATCAGAAGTCGAGCAGCATGCAAAGATGGGTAGTCAGAGGTGAACAGAAGAGATGGGCCAGTGCTGCAAAGTTGGGATTTGACTCTGTGTCCAAACTTGCCTAAACTCTGGGCTGGTTCAGAGTCTGGGTTTTGTGCATTTTAATCTGTGACACTTTTAGGGAAGAGAATGGCTGTAGAAATTAGGTGCAGAACAAAATTTGACTTGAGTCTGAAACTATTCCAGCTTGTGGGGGGTGATGGTAGTGGGTTGGTTCACCGTCATGGAAATTAACGAATTAACGGGTGACAAACAGTTCTTCAGAGTCATGATCCTGACAGGTGTGTGGTCTAAGGCTTTTGCTAAGTGCCCAGGGGGAAGCCTGCATGAGGTGCAGAGAGAGGATGGACTAAGTGCACTTTCCACTGTTGGTGACAGCATTCTCTAACGAAGTGGGAGGGGTAAATACTTTCCTTCTTCTCTACGGGAACAAGCTGGGATGCTGAGGAGCTGGATGTCCCAGTAGCAAGTGTCCAACCCCAGAAGACTCGCTCTCCACCACATGTTTTCAAGGAAGACTCATTGGCTGAGCCACATACCAGGGCACAGCTAGAGCAACATCTCTATTCGTGGGACTGTCTCCTTCTCAATGCATACACCAAGTCCTCTTCACTTCATGTATCAGGCACTGAACTTTTCTGTACCGTGCACATCATCTGTGTGCCAACAGGGCATCAGCAGTTTTCTCTCTTTCTCTCCTTCTCCCTCCCTCCCTCTCTCTAGGTGTCACAGAATTCTGTGTCAAATCTGGCAGAAGCTACTATGCTAAAAAGTTCATGCATAGAGCCTGCCCACTCTACAGCTCTATTATACATTTGTAGACTTCTCTGGTTCCAGGGCAAAAGCAAAGGAGTATTTGTATTATTTTTCTAAAAACTTATTAATTTATCTGCTTTTATTTCTTTTGGTGCTGTTGTTGTTGCTCATATTATACAGAGTCTGGCCATTTGGGCATGTAGATAGATCTCAGAAAGCTTAGTGCTGCTGTCCAACACAACCTCTGCCTGGCTGAGGGAAAAGGAGATACTTAGGAAGATGCAAGTCTTTCAAAGGACACTTAATCACACGAGTCACTTCAAGTGGGTGAGAGCAGAGTAAATCCATGCTTTTGCTAATGCTCTTCTTTCCAGCTCTGTGTTGTTCACTGGTTGAAAAACTGCTCTCTCCTACAGGAGACATTGTTGGGGCATAACTTGTGTGACTGCCAGGTGTACCTCAGGATAGCCCAGAAGTCATTAGACCTATTCTATCCAACCAGTTTTAGCCTTTTTTAAAGTTTTTATTATTTTAATATCAAAAAAGTAGACTTCTCTCATGTCTGCAACCTCGGAGGAAGTAGGCTCAAATCCGTTTCTCCACTTGGAGCCCAGTGAAGGGTTTTGCCTGCTTTATTTGCACGTGTGGACATCGTAGACTCGTATGCACTCCTGGCAGCGGACGTAGCAGCACCAGTGGAAGATACAGTGGCACTTCTCTTTCCGTTTCTCAGTCCTTGTGTTGTGCCCACGGCCGCAGCACAAAAGGTCGCAACCATCAATCCCATGGGAAGTGACATTACAGATCCTGTCACGTGTCCCAAAGGAACCTGTCTCAGGGTTGGGCTCACAAAAGTTTGGTGAGTTCTCATAGTAAACTAGGTCCTTCTCAGTTGGGGCTTTGAAGAAGTTGTATTTGGGCCTTAGGGTCTCAACCCAGCCACGGGATTCTCGATGTTTTTCCACCACCATCTCAGAAGCGCTGTCATACTTGTCCTTGAGGTAGTCACCGATGACCCTGAAGTCTGGCTGAGACCACCAGCAGGTCTTCACTTCGCAGCTGCCTGAGAGGCCATGACATTTGCACTTAAGATGCATGAGTTCAATAATAGACTGAAAAAGAGGAGAGGAAAGGCAAAGAAGAAGGAAGACATTAGCCTATATTCAAAGCACATATTGCATTCTGCTATTTAGCCAGGATTTCCTAAAGAATTGCAGTGTTTTCGTAGATATATTCACACACTTGTGAACAAAAGCCACCTTATCTTCCAGTCAATGCCCTGCACAGATGCTGGTCTAAGGCAGATAAAACCTCTGTAACTTTATTGTTTTCAGTGACTATCTCTGATTCCCACCCCAACTTTAAGCATCTAGCAAGTGCTTTCACTAAAGGCTGAAGAGATTTCTGTGCATACTAACTTCTATCTTATCAACGTTCATGTGTGAATATTACATTAGGTCATTCAAGAACACAGTTCAGACACATCTAGGCAGAGAAGCAAAAACCACACAAACCTACTAAAACAATGTCTTCGTAAATGAAATGTGTATTTATTCCACTGGAAATTAAAGAAATATGAATAATCCTAACCGTCTAGCACAGAATTCCATCTTTTACATATGTTTCATGTTTACTTAAGCAAACAAGGTTCTAGCCTTGCTGCAGCTATGTTCAGAAACCTAAAAAGTAATGTATTTTTATTTTAAAGCCAGGCTCGTGATTTTTCTAAAGCCATTTCAAAGAAAAAGAATAGCAGCCCAACTTTTGATTTTGAAAGGCTCAGACTCCAACATAAAACACTGTCCTGGAATAAATGGAAAAGTGATTACTGATCCCAGAAGTCTGCTATTTGCTTTTACCTCTTATTAAATTAGTCTAAAGGTTTCTAGAGGTGCTGCCCTCCAGTATTCTGAGGTGGGAGACAGCCTTATGCAACTTACTTGATAATCTGCTTTTCAGACTGATCAGCAAATTTCCAGGTACATGAACAGACTAGTGCCAGCCTGAGTCTAAAAGATTTGCCATGAATCAGCACCTTGGTGTTCACCAGGTGCTTTCCTGTGTTATTTACAGAGTATCACCCGCCGCAAAGGAGGTTGTAATTAGCGATCAGAGAGAACCACAAAATGTTTGGTTCATATAATCATGCCGAACTTAATCAAAGTTTCTGGCAGAGTCGTAGGGTTTGAGTTCATATGGGAACTAGTATGAAACATTGCCTATGTCTCAGGTTTAGCTGGAAACGCTTGAGTATGGAGGCCTGGAAGAGCTGTCCTATGAGTGCTGGAATGGTGATGATGGAAAACACTAGTGCTTTATAGAACAATAGAATTTCAGTTAATGGTGTGACATCTGTTCTCTAACCTTTGACATCTGTAAAACATCTGAAAATAACTCAGTGTCAATAACAAGACTTACAGTAAAAAGACCTCTGCAGGCCTGTGATCACAGGGATGCTTGTTCAAAGCTCAGTTTTTCCAAGGAATCTCACTTTACGGTAAATCCCTCCTTTCCACTCTACCCAGCTTCTCCACAGTCCTATTTGTATCATTATTTATCCCAGCAACTGCCACCAGCAATGCATGATACCTTGGGGTACCTGGGATAATTTGGGCCAGTGCTGGAGGAAACCACATTATTGCCTGTAGTCATCTACATTGAAGAAAATGTATTGTTTCTGGTGATATTCCATTTTGAAAGTTGTATCCCCTATTTCAGACCAGCTCTCCTGCGGTGTGAGGTGGGATAACTCCACTGGAGTTTGATGGTGTCTGCCTGAGGAACTGAGACCGAAGTCCTAGCCTGCCTGAGGACAGTTGTTTCCTAGAAGAGTACTACTGTGGTGGCTTTGTTATAGCTCACTGCACAGTCCTATGTCCTGCTAGACATGTGTAAGGCCTTCTGCTGAGGGAACAAGGCCACGTTAATTTCTTCTGATAACAGTGAGATATCTTTCCTCCACTGAGGGATAAGCTATCTCAAGTTTACTATATGAGAAAAAATGCTGTTATCTCAGAAAAGCTGCAGCATGGTCTCCATTAGCAAGAGCTCTGTGGTTCAGTTTCACAAATTGTTTCCCATAGATTACATTCTTCTGGTACTGAAGGGCTATTCTTGAGATGAAAAAGAGAATGTCCTCTTTCTAGGATTGTTCCGCCTTATGGAAAAGATTCACTGTGTATGAGACAGTCACTGTGATGAGATTTTGTGCTTTCTGTTCCCTGATACATTTTGGTCCATGACTGAGCTGAAAACACAGTAGCTGGCTTTGGGGCATGGTCCAAGTTTAATCAGGAGGTACCAGTCATATTCCCTTTTATTTTCTTTAAATATCCCCTGGGAAATAGAACAGTGTTGAGAAGAGGGGTGGTGGGAAATACTGTCCTGCTCTTCCCCACCCTCAAGCCTACGGAGCAAGGTGGTGATATCAGGGAAATGGACAGCTGCACTCAAACTAGGACTTGGTTGCCTAAACACATGCATCTAATGCCATTTGTGAACTCCAGGGGTGTCTAAGACATCAGTCCCAAGGTGGCGGAGGACCTGCAGGAGCCACACAGTCTTTCCCAGTAACAGCCCAAGGACAGACTGGCTACTTCAGGGTATCTCAGTTTATATTAAAATACAATTGCTTAAGAAGCTGAATCCTCTACATAAACCCGGGTCCATCTCTCTTAACTTCAGATGTCTACAGTACAGACGTCTCTGGCTGTACAGCTCACCTTCTTCCTACAGCCAATGGAGGGGAACGGGCACAGTTAGAACATCATTGACTGAGCTATTTCAAATGGTTCCTTCAAGCTGGGATGAAATCCCAGCCTAGACCTGTCTGTCTTGATCCGTTCTCTGTAAAAGATGTCTGGACAACTGACTCCAAGGTAGACATTTACATCTGGGTGGGTGAATTTACTTGTAGGTTTCATAGATCAGGTACATCCCTGACAAGAACTTTCATAAGGCAGGTATCATCATTTCATGATGTAAAACTGCCCAGATTTATGTT
The DNA here is from genome assembly GCF_031877795.1 of Strix aluco. Classification (NCBI taxonomy): domain Eukaryota; kingdom Metazoa; phylum Chordata; class Aves; order Strigiformes; family Strigidae; genus Strix; species Strix aluco. The sequence goes on along the minus strand of NC_133931.1, from coordinate 171,327,688 downwards.
TCGTTTTTCCCCTCAGTTCCCTCCCACCGTTTATCATGGCAGGTAAGAAAAGATTAAAGGGAGATTGGAAAAGGTGAAACTAAATGTCCTTACGGTCCTTCCAGCTTCGTTGTTGTGCCTGTTCATGGCAGACCGAGCATCTGGTCTGTTCTCTCGGGCATCCGCAAACTCCCGAGACACCATGCTCCCAAACTCCACGTCCTCGCTGCAGCCCCCCCATTTCCAGCCTTCCCCGGGAGAGCCTTTGTGACGGGTGTCACAGCCGCAGATGGTGGCCGAGCCCTCGGCACAGGATCTGGTCACTGCGAAAGCCACTCCAGCAGAGGCAATGGCATGGACAAAGGCTGATTCCCTGGTAGCTGTGGAAGAGAGAAATCAATGAATAGTGGCCAGTGAAGGGACCACGCATGGCTTTGATCAGCCCCGTGAACACCTTCTCTCAAAGGCATGGCAGAAGACCAGGAAAATCTCCTCTTCCCTATGGTCTGCCTTGGACCTCCTCCAAAGATGTTTTCCTATACTAGGAAATAAGCTCCTGTGCAGACAGGACCGGGCTTGATTCAAAGTCAGCCAGGAAGTTTAGACTAAGGTCATCCTAAGGTCTTAGGATAGGGTCACATCAGAACAAAAAGCAGTGCAAACCTGAGTTTCAGGGGGCATATGGAATGGCAATGCACCGCATAGCTGCACCCTGAGCTGCTGTCTTGGCTTCAGATGCACGGAATTTGGGCTATGTTCCCATAACATGGAAAATGCAGGTCTACACTTAATGACAGCCTCCACCCTTAGTGGTGGGACCAGCAACCGGTAAAGCACCTCCTCCTCCTCGACTGAGAGAGCTGCTGATGTCTGGAAGGTGGGAAAATGCCAGGATGCCCAGATACTCCCTAATCCTCATTATGTAAACTAAGCATTATCCCCATCCTGTGGCCACTTTCTTTTTCCTAGGCTGTCTAGCTCACTTAAAGACAGTGCTCAACATATGGCACCTTGTATCTATCCAAAGTTTTGCTCACTTATCTAATTAAGGGCCCTGCCAAGGGGACTGGAAATGAACTTTCGTTTTCTGCCCATTGCCTCAGGATGCTGGGTGGAATCAGACAAAAGATGTCATGGTTAGGGACTGAGGAGCCTTACTCTCTGTGAAGACCTTCCTTCATAGCCTTTCATCCTAGCTGGAGATGGGTGGGGAAGGGCAGCTCAGCATTATGCTGGCTTTCCTGCATGACAGTGTTTTTTCTACACTGTGTCAAAATGAAAACCAAACATTTCAAACTGCTTTGAAAATGGGGAATATACCAAAATACCAGTTTTTATCCCCCTCCCCTCAGTTTTAGTCTCATTATGTTTCTTCACTCACTAGAAATGACCCTAGAGTTCAACACCACACCTCAGAAAACACCATTGCAATGCTTTTTGACTTCAGAAAAATGGCATTTTTGTCATGAACAGGGCTATTCTTAAACCCTTGAGGCAATGCTAAGATGTCACAATGATTCTGATAACTGGCCTCCCTTAACATCCTATCCCATTCCCCACAAGAGCTCACCTTGTGCCTTAGCCAAGAAAGCATGTTGTCTCTGACACCTTTCAGATGATTAGGCTAGGACAGTGTTGAAATATGAATGGATCCATAAAGGCAGAAGGTCAGGTTTTCAGTTGATGCAACTTCACCAGCTTCTCCTGAGCTTTGCATCAGCTGATGAGATGCCTACTCAAAACCGCTCAAACCTTCTCTGCACCGTATTTTGCTGATCTGAGCTTTCCCTGGGCATTTTGGCTTAATCTTTAGATGCTTCCAGGCTTTACTAATGCAAAGAGAGTTTAATATGCCAAACGAAAAAGCCAACATGTTCTTGGGGAGAAATCAAAGCTGCATGCTTGCAGAGCAGTCCCAGCGGGATTGAAGGCTTAAGCAAGAACTTGTGCAGCACTGCTACACTTTGGGAAGACTACCAAACACAACAATATGCAAATCAAATAATGTGCATGAACTTACAAGCCGAAGATATGAGCAATGTTCTGGAACATGTTGTCAATGCGCATCGTGAGGTTAGTAAGTCACTGAGGGCTAGAACCAAAAAAGGAAAATGCAGGAACCCTCAGTTCCACAATGTGATTTTGAAAAACCCTTATTCAGCATCTGTCCAGCCTAGAGGATCTCAGCTTCCTGCAAATGGTGACCATGTAGTTTCTGAGCTGTGTGAAAGTTTAGCTTTTGAGCTTGAACAGATGAATTCAGTTCTAACAGGACTGAGAACTTGATATCTCACACTTGCCTAAGCCCAGGTGGGATCCAAAAACCAAATTTTGGGGGTGGGGATCTTTGTATGATGTCTCCAAGGACACTGATGACCAGACCTGGGGTCTGTGAAAGGCAAAGGCTTCTCATAGAAGCCAGTTAGATAAGTTGGTAGGATGAATGCCATTACCCTCTGGCAGGGAGGTAGAAGGTATAATACCTGACCAGAGGATAGCTAACACACCTTCCACTTCCTCCCATTGTGGCCTAATCTTGAAACCTTTTGATATGCTGCTGTGCCATGGACAGGAGAGGAAGATGATAATAATTCTTCCTCTTCTTCTTCTTCTTCTTCTTCTTCTTCTTCTTCTTCTTCTTCTTCTTCTTCTTCTTCTTCTTCTTCTTCTTCTTCTTCTTCTTCTTCTTCTTCTTCTTCTTCTTCTTCTTCTTCTTCTTTTTCTTGTTCTTGTTCTTGTTCTTCTTTTTCTTCTTCTTGTTCTTGTTCTTCTTCTTGTTCTTGTTCTTCTTCTTCTTCTTCTTCTTGTTCTTCTTGTTCTTGTTCTTGTTCTTGTTCTTGTTCTTGTTCTTGTTCTTGTTCTTGTTCTTGTTCTTCTTCTTCTTCTTCTTCTTCTTCTTCTTCTTCTTCTTCTTCTTCTTCTTCTTCTTCTTCTTCTTCTTCTTCCCCCTTCTGTCTCACAGCTGTAATGGCTAAAGCACATTGCTTGGATAGGTTAGCTCTCATGTCTTGGGAACCACCCCTTCCTCTGCTCAGGAGGAGAGACCTGATCCAAGGCCTTTGGCTATTTGGGAAGGTGCTGTAGGTGCTGAACTGATGTTTGCAAATGCCATGGAGAGTCCCTGTGCCTTGCCATGCTGGGACTGAAAAGAAAGCATCTACAGCCATGGTGTTTGTGCAGAAAACCTTCTCCTGAGTGGGTATGAGAGCGATGGCCTTGGCTTAGGAGTCCACAGGTCATGGATCCCACCTGGGCTTCAGCAGGAGCCATTAGCTCAGAACAGAGGTGCTTCTCTGTGCATACAGGTGCAGAGCTCACCAAACCACAAGGGAGCTTCAGGCAATGCAGCCAGAGGGTCTGCAGAATTTGTGCATTTGCCAGGACTTGGTCGTAGCTAAACAAGATATTACAGGACAGCTTTGGTTGTAGATACCCAATCCTAAACCCCAGACCTGTTACCTAAACTCTTCACTGTTGCTAGATATTGCAGAAAACCTACAGCTCCAGGAGGGTATTGATAGGATTTGCCTTAAGAAACACCCATTATACTCAGCTCTTCTCTTCCCAGAAAGATCCCAATGCCTTTTACAGCCTGTATAGGCTGTAATCACTCCCCTGCTTTTGAAATGCAGCCACCCCTGGGGTGGAGTGCAGCCACCACTTAACAGCACACAACAGGAAGCAAATAGCATTGTATCTGATCGTAACTACCTGGGGAATGTAGGCAGGCAGAGCAAAGAACCTGAGATCTGGCCCCGGGCACTGAGGTTAGGAGTTTGTCTCTTGAGAAAGTTGCAGCTGATCTCTTAATGACTCCATGAAATTAGGGCACTGGGTTTACATCTCCTACCCCTAACTTAAGGCACCGAGTTCAATATTGACGCAGATGGAAGAGCGCCATCGCGTGAATCACGTCCTGCCACCTCCTAAGTTATAGGACTGTCCTCCAATTACTGAGCAGACCTGACCCTGCTGAGCTCTGAAGAGCTCCTCAGGTAGCCGGAGGCGGTGTGGCTGCAGGAATGGAGAAGGAGTGTATAGAGATACAGATAAGCAGAAGGAAAGCATGCACTTGTAATGGAAATGAGGGGTTATTAAGGTGCCATATAAAAATGCAAGAGACTTAGCAAAGATAACAGGAAAGTGCAGTATATTTGTCAGGTCGCCTCATTCCTCTCTGGGTGGTTCTGGTAGCAGGAGACAAGCAGCTCGTTAGGACTTGAAGAGAGTTTCTGGAAAGTCATCTGGCAAGAGAAGGTTAATAGGGACTAATACCTCACAGGGATGTTGACTTAAGAGCATTTTAACCACTTTGTTTTCAGTGCAGCACTAGGTCACCAAAGCTCTGGCTTCAGCTTGTTTAATTCCTGCCTGCTCCCGAATTTCCCTGCAGGGCTTAGAGACTTGGGCGGCTGGCACTTCAAGGTACTCTGTTCTGGACCCTTTTGTGGGGGTTGGCTGTCGGTGGAAAAAGTGCTGAGACTTACGGAGGGTCTTTAGGGATGCTTTGTAGACGCCCCCTAATACAGAGCTCTCCAAGTCACTGGTCACTTCTGGAAACTGTTTCCAAAGAAGCCCGGCCTATGAAGCTGAGAGACTGAATGTCCTGTGCAGAACACCTCTGACCACCCTGTCTAAGCAGCAGAAACATCTTGGGATGCAAAAACACATGGCTGAGCAGTATCAATATGAGAATTCAGGGGCCTGAGGATGAGGGCATTTTTATGTGAATTTGGGCAAATCCTTTAGTCAGCCTGTGCTTCTGCTTCCTTATCCATATACCTGAGGACAATCCTGCTTATCTCCTCAGGAGCCTGCAATGCTAAATTCAGTGATGTCTTCAGAATTCTGGGTAGAAGGTGTTGGAGCTGAGCAGAGGGTCCTCAAGATGTGGGATGAGGAAGGCAAATGAATAACTGCATGAATATATGAAACCTGTTCTCAAGTGTTCTTCTGTCCAGACAGTGACTTATTTTCCCTAAATCTTCTTCTGCATGACTAAATGATTAACCCCAGGTCAGGTAGATATCCCTGATAGATATGTGGAAGGAAGGACTACAGTGATGTAGAAAGATGAACATAATGGTTTATTTTGGTCTTAAAAAGCTACAGTCCCTTTTAACCACTTTTTACCATAGTATTGAGCCCTGTTGTTCCCACTCTTGACACCCTAAATCTTTCCTTCCTCCCTGCACAGTGGCCTGGTGGCAACAACAAGTTCCTGGGACAGGGCAACACAACCCACCTTCAGATGTGTTGAGAGCTGAAGTTGCAAGTCTTGTGTCCTGGTCCACAGCTCGAAGAACTAAGGGGTATTTTAGAAAGGGGGCACTGCTGTTTCCACTGATTGCTCTTTAAAAGAAAACAGTGAGATCTGTGCAGTCTTGGAAGGAAGGAAGGAAGGAAGGAAGGAAGGAAGGAAGGAAGGAAGGAAGGAAGGAAGGAAGGAAGGAAGGAAGGAAGGAAGGAAGGAAGGAAGGAAGGAAGGAAGGAAGGAAGGAAGGAAGGAAGGAAAGAAAGAAGAAAGAAAGAGAAAGAGAGAAAGAGAGAAAGAAAGAGAGAGAGAGAAAGAGAGCAAGAGAGCAAGAAAGAGAGCAAGAAAGAGAGCAAGAGAGAGAGAAAGAGAAAGAAAGAAAGAAAGAAAGAAAGAAAGAAAGAAAGAAAGAAAGAAAGAAAGAAAGAAAGAAAAGAAAGAAAGAAAGAGCAAGAAAGAGAGCAAGAGAGCAAGAGAGCAAGAAAGAAAGAAAGACACTGCAATGGTGTGGCTGCAAGGTGTTTCTGACACCACAGACTTCTTGAGTGCTCCTGGGAGAGTCACCTAGGAAGCAGGGTAAAATGGAGAAAATATCATAGCAGGATTGTGGGAAGGAGACATGCTGTTTTCTCTGAGCTTTGTTTTTCAAAGTTAAAAGACAAGAGAAAGCTAGCTGTTGTTTCAGCTACTTCAGACACCAGACACCCATCTCTGAGGGGTGGAAGTTGTAAAGTCTTTCCAACACTTGTCTAGTCGGGCATGTACCCAGGGAGTGTGAGAAGGGGTTTCAATTCCCTCCTTGGCTTGAGGGGATACAAACCCACAACTGTCATGCTAGGATTTGCACAACAGTTGACACTACATTGACTCTGGATTAAAAAAAAGAAATAAATCTAAATAAACCTCAAGAACCAAGAAACTGGAAATAAAACTGGGGGCAGACTAGTACTTCTGGTATTTGGAGCCAGCACAGCCCTGACTCTTACACTGGGGGCTTGTCCTAACAGCTCAGTTTCCCCCTGATTACTATGGTTGGGGTTCTTCTTGCAGGTTAGACATCATGGGGATTGCAGGGGAGGAAGGCGTTGTCCAATGGAGGAAGACGGTGAGGAATATGTGAAGTGAGCTTTGAGAATTTTGGAAACCAGTCTTTGACTCAGGTGAGGTAAATTTTATTTTTGACTGTAGCATAAAGAGGACTACCCAACTGCTATCAGCACACTGTTGTCTCCTTGAATCCATCAAGAGAGTCACATTACTTAGATGCGGGAGGAGAACTGTGCTATTCCCTTGTGGGGAGGGTCAACCATGAACACCTCCATGGTGAAAACTAAGCCAGAAGGGTTTGAATGAAAGGCCAATGTTGCACCACTTTGGATGAGAAAGAAGGATGCCAGAAAGACTAATACCAAATGCTCCTCACCATGGATGCAGGGGCTGAAGCACTGATGGTGTAAAAGTCAGTGCCTGCTCCTTATTTGCAACTACACTGAAGCCAAGGCTGGAGGAAAGCCTCAGCTCTGAAGGGTACCTCTCAGAGCTACTTTGAGCCCAAGCTTCATCAGTTGCTAAGTTGATGGTGACCCCCCCCAGGAGAAGTGGGATTCTTTAGGCTCACACTGACAGCCTTGCAGGCACAACTACTTTCTGAACAGCAGAAGTGAAATCCAATGGGACTGGTGAGTCAGAGCTCACAGAAGCTGCAAAAATATGCAGGCATCACTACTGGTTTATACTAACATGAATGGCCTGCTGGCCCTGAAATCTGTGAGCAGGGTAAGCAAGGACCACCTGCAGCAATGCAGCCTTTCTTGTCCCAGATAGCAGCAGAAGGTACTCCAGTCCCTCAGCCCAGCTGGCCTCTGTGCTAAACTTGCCAACCACTAGATCTCTCGGAGCCAAGAACTGAGGGTTCAGGACATGGGGATGATGCCCCCGCCTTATGATGCTCTTTGCACTAAAGGGGGTTTATAAGAAAGATGGGGACAGACGTTTTAGTAGGGCTTGTTGTGATAGGACGAAGGATAATGGTTTTAAACTAAAAGAGGGTAGATTCAGACTAGATATAAAGAAGACATTTTTTACAATGAGGGTGGTGAGACACTGGAACAGGTAGCCCAGAGAGGTAGATGCCCCATCCCTGGAAACGTTCAAGGTCACATTGGATGGGGCTCTGAACAACCTGATCTAGCTGAATATGTCTCTGTTCATTGCAGGAGGGTTGGACTAGGTGTCCTTTAGAGGTCTCTTCCTACCCAAACCACATCTGGTTCTGAAAAATGAAGGGTCACATCTCATAGCACAGGGCATATTTCTCCCCAGGGAAAGGAGGAGGGAATGTGGGAAAAAAATGTTAAAAGATTTTGTGGGGTTTTTTTATGATCACAAAGAAGGAAATCATTTGCCAATCAGAACTATTAAATATTGGCACGGCACCAGGTGAAGACGGAGAACAGGGAACCCCTTGGCACATGCCAGCTGACAGATCCATCTATGGTGCAGAGACAGTGCCCAACTGCTGGAGGGGAAAAAGCATTGTTCCCATCATAGAGGAGGAGGAGGATCACAGTGGTGTCACGGCTGCTGAGAGCCTGACATTGCTTGTGGGGAAAACACTGGGAACGTTGGAAACAAAATATTGGCGCTCACAGACTTGGAGGCAGGCGAGCTTCAGTTTCAGCACATTCCTCTCGATTGTAGCAATAGAGGATCCCATCTCAGATAAACCAACTGAAAGGGCTTTACATAAGCTGTCTGGCTCAGCCTCAAGCTTCCTTCAACTCGTCTCTGAGAGGTCCTTGTTTCCAGTGTTCATATTTCCCCTGGCCCATCCTCACCAACCTCATCATGTTGGTTTCCTGCAACAGCATCTTTTGGCCTGACACTGAAGGCTCCCCAATTACCCCCTTACTCCTCAAAAGGGGATTCTTGTACCATGCTTGTTGTTTGCTTTCAAAGATTCACCTTCTACCCATTAGGAAAGGTGGAGAAGAGCAAGCGGTGGCCTTGGATGCTCTCAACACAAGGATTACAAAGGGAGGGGACAAGTCAGGCTTCCTGGTGGGAGGGTGAATCATTCCACAGAGCACATTCCTAAACTTCACAACACCTATTCTTACTAGGTATATTGGAAAATGCTTTCCAAAGTCCAAACTTCAGGAAGAGATCCTGAGTTTCTTTAAAGCTTTCATTTCTTTACTTGGTGTCACTCCCAAGTCTAAACAGAAGCAGCCAAGTGTCCCGACTCTGATTTTCTTCTCAATCACAGCAGTATCAGACAGAAAGTCCTTGTTGTTACTCTGAGAGGACTCTGGAGACTTTAATAAGATCAGAGTCTGGTGACTGCCTTACATGACAGAGGAGAGGGGCAAAAGGGAGGACTTTTCTCCTCACCCAGTACTGCATGATGCCTTATTACCCTAGGAATGATGCTTATGCTTGGATCATTCGTTTTCCATATGGCCTTCCATAAGAACATCAGTACCTCAAGCTGCCTCTGTGCTGAGCTGTGTGGACATGGCTACTTTCTTATCAGCACCTCATCTGGGCTTATATCCATTATAGGTCTTGGCAGTACCCCCAGGACTTTCCAGAGCAACTCTGCATTGCACAGAGAAGACATGTCCAGAGCTATATAATCTTGTCCAGAAGATCATGATTGCATGGGATCCTTTGGACAAGAGTGGAGCCTAAATGATTGTCTGGGATCCCTTGGATGCGGAAGGATCACTCAGTCCATTCCTCAAAGGTCTGTTTGTAAGACTACAGTCTCAGTGTAGATTCGAAGAATGACCTGAATGGTTTGGAGACATAGACCAGTGAAACCCAAAAGCCTGGTGCTGTTTCCTGTTGTGTAGGCTTCTCTCAGGTCCCCCAGTCTTTAGCAGCATTTCCCAAGTGGCTTTATCTCCATGTCTGAGGAAGCCTGTTTTGCAGAAACAGCAGTTCTTGGGGGCTGCAGGTAATTGAGGCTTTCAGGTCTAACCCTGGAATGGGGTGGGGGTGGCTCCAAGAGCAGATGTAGCAGTGGGAGAAATGCAGCTTCGGAGCACCCACACTGCAGCCGGTGATGCGAGCCAGGAGCTGTCCCCATGAATCCGGGCTCTGCATGACACCACAGCCTATGCCCTTCTTCACAGAGAGCCATGCCAACTCCATGCCCAGCTGATTCTGCACTGTTTCTCACCAAAATCCAGCTCCGGGGTTTGTTTGACTTTTTTATCCTTTTAAAAATCAGGCCCCTAAATGCAAAGACTTATGCAAATGCAAAGCATAATAACAAGAAGCTAACCACACTTTTGCATATCTTAAAGGAAAGGTTAGGTTTGGGTCCCATCTGTGTTTTGAACGAAGTTCTGATTGAGTTCTTGTTTCCTCTGAACCAGCGTGCTAGTGTCAACACATCCCTGGGAAGATGAAAGGCCCTAAAAAGACATTTGATCAGATTAGCTGTGATTCAGATCATTGGAGGGAAATTATTAAATGGGCAATTCCTGCCAGGGAACATGAAGGCGATACAGATAAGAGAGAATGTTGGATTGAAGGAGATTGGATTAACAGTTTGTAAAATCCTGAAGGGCAAGTTCCCCTAAAACATCTGAAAGATGTTTTTTTTTTCTTTTTTTTTTCCTTCTTTTTTTTTTTTTTACTTTTTTTCTGCTGGTTGCTTATGATTATTGTTGCACCCAGCACAACAGACCTGCAACCTCCAGCGCAGTGCTTGCACTTCCAAACCTTTCATGCTCTACCTGAAACAGGTAGAGCCAGATTGTCAGATGCTGGAGCAGCCCGGGAGCCTTGTGCAGGGCTCTGGGAGCAGGGCCGTTGCTCCCTGCCACCCTCCCAGCCCTTGTGTGAGCCGAGAGTGGGTTGAGGGCTGGCATGCTCTCGCTAATTAGCTACTGTCAAAATAACCCCAGGTGATTGCAGGTAAACAGACCCCCAAGATAGGCAAATCAGCAGGACAGTCTGGTATCAGTAACCCAAGTCTGATACCTGCAAAGCAAACATCCCTCTATCTCTCTCTCTATCGCCCTATCTCTCTGTCAATCTAATCATTACCATGTATGTCTCCCTACCTACCCTGCTTAATGCAAGCACGTTTTATCTGTCTTTCTGTTGGCTTGGTCATGTGTGAAACACTCGGCGTCTGATCCCCTCCTCCCACCATCCCGTAAATGCCTCCTTCTGAATATTTCATTGCTGTCTCGAATCCTGAAACAGCATGGTCCTCCCGGCCCTTCGAACCGCCCCAAATTACCCCGACCCCTCATCTCCCCAATGGCCCCATGTCCCTGGGAGGCTCTAGACAAAAGGAAGCTGTGTGCCAATTGAGGGTTATTAGCAGAGATACAACGTGCTCATTGTGGCAGGACCAAGTCCTTAATGAAAGGATAAGGTGGAAAAGGAGCAGGGAAGGACTGGGGTGAAATTGTCCAGGGTGCCTCCCAGGTTAAAGGATCATCAGGGTCCTTTCTGGACTCAAAAAAAAAAAAAAAAAAAGGCAAGAAAAAAAAGGCAAGCCCCAAAGACTTCTATGCAAAACAACCCCTCTGGTCAATAGGATACAGGGAAGAAAAAAAAAATAATAACTGTATTCTGTTATCAGAAGCAACATGGTTGAACAAAAGGATCGCCTTCGCCCACCTGAGAATGGAATGTGAGGCTCCATTTCGCTGCTCTGATCGTATTTGACAGCCCCCCTCGAGACTGCCTGGTTGGTATGGCAAATCGTCCTTATTACCTGCTGGGGTGAATGAATCCCCCTTTGTGCTGGCACTGTCACGCTGCATTAGGTTGACAATGGCCTGAGATATTTTATATGAAATTTGCCCTCACTTGTGATTAGCCAGCACCAACTAAGTCATAGCAACCTAGAACTATGCATTGGCCGGGCCCCGTTGTCGGCCGAAAGGGAAATCCCTATTCAAATGGTTTAATAAAACAATCTAAAGGGCGTGTGAATCGTGAAAAGCATTTTCACTTTTCTCTTTAGCTTAATCTCATGGTCGCTGGGATATTGTGCTCTGAGCAGACCCCAGCAGGGTGTGGGCTAAGGTCCCCCATCAACTTCTTTTACAGCCTCCTTTTCTGCGAGTTAATGATATACCGGTGTGATTGCCTCCCGCAGCAAGAAGAAACACGCATTTGATGAAAAGGATGGACCTCCTAACACATCCTAAATGGCAACAATTTCTCATCCAAAGGTCACAGGTCATAACCTGGATTTTGAATCACCACCCAGATCTTTTTCAAAGCCCTGCTAAAGCTGGGGGATTCTGCAAGGCCGTTTTACACACAGACACACACACACACACACCCCAAGACACTGCGTTATCTCCAGAAGTTCCTGCTCTGCTTGAGTGCTGAGTTTAGTGTTTGGAAACAATTGGATTTTCCCCTAGTTTTGGGCTACAGTTTGCTGCTTTTCACGTCCTCTCAACCCTGGGTTGCAACACAGGAAAAAGCACAAGATGGAGGTGGGCAATGCAAAGATGCGTGGTCTCTCTGCAAGCCACCTCCTGAGCATCCCCAGAGGGTCACCCAGAGCTCAGCAGCACCCAGGGTACAAGCAGGACCCTTGGCTGAATCAGCAGCTGGCCATTCATCCAAAACCTGTCACACTCCCATCCCTGAGCATCACCTCCAGCAAGGTTCAAGGTCTGCAAACTCTCCCTGCTCTCTTGCAGATGTGGAAAAGCCTCCCCAGTGCTGACCCCCTCAATAAGCAAGATCTCCCATGCACGCCAAGATGCAGCCGCAGAGATCTGTCTGTGGAGTGGGAGGAGGGGGAAGGAGAAGCGCAGGGTTCCCCTTTTGCATTTTTGCTCCTCTTCCTTGCCCAGGCTGGGAAGCAGAGGAAGGCAGTGGCAGTGGGTGCAGGGTCTCCACAAGAGTAGCTGAAAGCCGGGTGCTCATCTTAACGTTTACCTAAACAGAGAAACACTTTGAGTCTGCAAAATGAGGCTGGAAATCCCCGGGGAAACAAGCTCCCTCATGAACCTCCCACAGCCGAGCTTCCAAGCGCAAATGAAAGGGGAAAGCAGCAACAGGGACCTGTTTTGTTTTCACCACTTTCCTTTCCTATTCTGCATTTCCCCCTTTCCCATCATGAAGCCTTGGGCCAGGTGGGGGGTTCCTCTGTCGGTTGTACGTCAATATTCTCGCTTGATTTTTTCCCACCAGAGCTCAGCAAGAAGAGCAAGGCTGCAGGGAACACGCACAATGAAAGCAGCCCGGGCTCTCATGAGGGATCCTTTTTGCTTTCAAAATCCACATTAGCCTCTCCTAAAAGGTGTTCACACGAGCTGTGGTATGTTTCCATTGCAGTTCTCCACATAATTGTAATCTATGTGGGGCAAGGAGTGATTTTGTTATTATGTGCTTGTACAGTATTTAGCACAATGGGGCCCTGATCTCTGCTTGGGGCCTCAGAGTCCCCTGTAATACAAATAATTAACCATAATAGAGCTGGGAAAAATATCTTAATAAAACCATGGAATCAATTTGAGGCAATTAAGCAATTTTTCTGCTTGCAGAAGTTTTTGCTTTACAGGCTCAGTTTGGAGAAGGGAGGGGGTTTTGGGTGCTGGGGGAACTGCAGGAAACTGCTCATCCCCCTGCAGTAGGCTTTGGCAATCTTTTTTTTTTTTTTTTTTTTTTTTGTTGTTTCTGTGGGTTTCAGTTTCATCCAGTTGGGGAGGCAGAAAATTTTTATGCAGCTCCCAAAGCACAAAAGCCACTTTTTATAAATAGCTTTTTATAAATAGGAAGCATGGTTTGGAGGCTGGATCTGTGGTTCCTGAGGGAGAAGGGGCTCAGTCCTAAACAGCATGACTTTTGAACAGCTCATCTGCCCTGCCTCTGCCCCAGCTGCCCACCTGTGAAATGGAGAACAATCATTATCTTCCTGCCTTCTAATCCCAAGTACTTGAGGATGCAGCTAGCTGCTAAAGCAGTAGGGATTGCAGATCTATTTAGACAGTAAGGAGTTTCAAAGCCGTGGACACAGACTGGATGATTTACAAGCAATTAGAAGTCAGCAGATAAGCTTTGGATGACAGATACTCTGATTATAGTTGAAGCTCTTGTATAATTTGCAAAGGGAAAAGGGAGCTAAATATATTGAACGCTTGTCTAAAGTTGTATTCAGTTCTGTACTTGTCCATCACGGAGGGAGTGCATGTGAGGACTACAGCAAGGAGCACATCTTCTAAGGGTGGGCAAACTAACAAATCTACTGGCTCACTCAACCAAAACAGTAGCTCAAGAGCTGAACTACACCACCCTTTTCTGAAGGAAACAGCTATACCCTCCATAAACGCATCTGTGGGCCAAGGGCGTGCAGACCCCGCACTTTGTCATACATAGATCTTTTCTGACCAAGTCTTTGCAGGAACTCTTCTTACCAACAGTCATTTTCTAAGCGGCATTCCCTTAAATCTTTTAGTCCTAGGAAGACACAATCAGAATAATCACAACAGAAAAAACGAAAACGATATCCCTCCGTACACCATTGTGCATTGACAGTATGGCTAAGGCAAGTCTGTGAACTGCTGATCAGCCTGGTGTTGGTCCCAGACATGGATAAATGAGTCCTAGAACTTAAAAATTGAAGAAAAAGATCTGCACCACAATGATTTCAAAGTACACCTCACCCTCTACTGCATGTATGTCCTAATAATGGTTCAGTTTAGCTGCCACAAAGAGTTAGCCTGTTTTCCTACCGGACTGAAAATGTCATCAGTTTGATTTGGGAAGCCAAGAAAAAACATGCAAGGTGAATACTTGGCTAGGAGACCACCTGGCGATCTGTCAGACCCAGAGTAAGAGAGAGAGCTTGAGTTCTTGGTGAATATAAGAGCACAGAAATTAACTAAATGGATGTTTTCCATCAACTTCAATGTCAAGTGATACACTGGGGTTAAAAAATAATAATATCAACAATAAAATAGCCATAATTTGTATCTACTTGTGATTTAAAACAGTGAAGCTCTCACACACACAAACAGCATCTACCTTGCCCCCACCAAATGGGCTTCTTGTCATGGACAACCATCCACCCATGTGCCTGTGTCCACACTAGTGAAGTGGGTGACATGCAGTTCCCATCCTGCTGTGTGGGCAACTGCCACATGTTCTTACTGCAGGGATAAGGAGCCAGCTCAAGGAGTGAGCTGTCTTCAACTGGAACATCCAACCTGGGTTAGGAGAATGGTCTGGGTTTTCTTATGCCCACCAAGAAGGTCTCAGACATGACGATTTCTGTTCCTCACTGACCCACGTAGATTTTTGAACCAGTGACCCCAAAACAATTTCGAAATTGTGGATAGATGCTGTCAAGACTCAGTTCTGCTGCTGCATGATCCCTCCCATAATCAGAACTGCAGCACAGTTGTTGCAGCATGAGATACCTACTTGACCTCAAAAAAAAAAAGCCCTGCTGTTGAAGAAAAGGATACCAAACAACTCCAGACGACTTTCTCAACCAGTCATCATTTGTATTCATAAGACAAGCCAAGTTCATTAATCTTATGCTTACCTTATTTTGCCCAGGTTTCTTAAGCTCGAATAACACCCACCTACCTAATTACAGAGATGCAGTTTTCTCGCCCAGCCCCGTGCCATACACTTGTCAGCCCTCGTGGCAAGCAGAGCTGGAAGTGTGCAGAGATGCCCTCTCCTATGGAGATGATCTCTTCCAGTCTGAACTGCACATGGGTTTTGCCCTCCCAGGCAAGGAAAATGGTGGGAACCCAGAATGTGAATAACCTCCAGGTAGGGATTGGAGTCTCTCTGAAGAGAGATGGGGGCTGTGAGCGAGTGGGAAAAAGAGGCAAGTGCTGTGGGTTTTGACCCAGCTTCGATCTCTGTCTCAGGGCTCACCCATTTCGAGACAAATGATAACATATCCTTTGATGAAGCATTCCCTTCCTCAGGCTATATGTCATTATGGTGTTTTTGCTTCTTCTCTTTCACATTGTGGGGCTTTTCCAGAGCTTTGCCAACCTGATAGCAAGAAAACTGGCAATATACTTCTCATTCTTGCTGCTTTTAATTCACCAAATGCCTGTTTGCTCTTATGTCAACCCTACCTTCTTATTTGACAACTGGACATGATGTTGTTCCTGATTTTGCATCTGCTGTTCTGCTACAGGTTCTTAAAGAGCATCCACACCCCACGGCTATGGGTGTGTGCACTCAAGAGTTGGTGGGAACAACTCATGGCTCCTTATCCTGCATATTAACTTGGAGGGGAGGAAGGGTGATGACCTGTTCTGCCTACACGGTCTTTGGTGACTTTAGTGGGAGTGGAAGGCATTTGCCAAATGCTGGAGGAACCTAGTACCTTAAGGGTTTACTGACAGTGCACATCGCTTTCATCCCTGCCTATCTTACAGCAACAAAATCAAAGCTACGCATCCTGCAGTCTCTTGGGATGGGAACTGCTAAAGATTCCTCTCTTGTTGTTAAATGTAAGCTCCCTCGGTGACAACACTGCTGCTGCCCTATGTAATGAGTGGGGATAGATGATATGTGAAGTGCAGAAAAAAAAAAAGAAGAACCAAGAACCCTTAGGAAATGTCTTTGAAAATCAGTTACTGAATAAATTGGGTAAATTAAAAAGTATATTTTGGCCACCAGCAGAACAACATGTGGCCTGATTCTCCTCTTGGCCTGATGTAAATCAGAATAACCTTTATCTCATTCACTGGAAGTAGCAGAAAAGTTAAGTCAGCGTAATTAGGGGTG
This sequence comes from Strix aluco, assembly GCF_031877795.1. Classification (NCBI taxonomy): domain Eukaryota; kingdom Metazoa; phylum Chordata; class Aves; order Strigiformes; family Strigidae; genus Strix; species Strix aluco. The sequence continues at coordinate 171,311,703 of NC_133931.1, read as the reverse complement.
CATCTTGGTATAAGAGTATTTTTTTTTCCTACAGAACGCTTACTTTTTCTAAGGAGACACCTCACTTCTTGTTATTTTGCATGAAACTGATATCTAGATGCACTGGCAGGTTCAACCTCTGTTCCAGAAAACCTTAAAATCATAGATATCAGACTTGGACCTCGCACCCTTCTGCCCAAAGGCAGGATCCACTCTGCCTAAACTATCCCTGACAGATGTTTGTCTAACCTGTTCTCAAAAACCTCCCAGGTCGGAGCTTCCACCCCTTCCCGAGGCAATTTATCCTCATGCTTCACTACCCTTACCGTTAGACCGCTCTTCCTAAAGTCTAGTCCCAGTCCCCTGGCTGCAATTGATGTGGACATGGGGGAGAACTTGTCAAATTAACCTGGGCAAACCAAAGGAGGAGGTGGAAGTGCAAGGAAGAGAGGAAAACAAAGTAATGCTGTGAAGTTGCATAGCAGATCAGTGGCAGAGCTGGAAATAGAGCTCAGTTCCCTTGAGTCCGTGACTTATGCCTGCGTAAACGAGGGAGTCCTTACCTTATTAATCCCACTGGGTACCTCGCTTTTCTTCTGGCCTTTTTTTCTGTGCTCCCTCTTCGCACTCGCTTCCATCTCTCATGTTAATTTTCCTTGCCTTTCAGCATCTCACATGTGCCCTCAGAGGGAGAGGCTGTTGTAACATACGCAGTCTTTGACTGATTCATCCCTTTGCTTATTCATGACTAACACTCATGCTATTTGTCTAACTATTTCGCTTGATGTACATTTAATATGTAAAAGTTTAATTAAAGTGTTATTCATAAAAAAATATCTGGGCCAATTTAATATTTTTTTTTTTTTAAATACCCAAAGGGAATATTTCAATTAGGGACTAAATGCCAGAAAACACTGTCAGATTTTTTCCCCCATCTCTAATCAAAGCAGCAGGTTTTGATATTACAAAGAAAAAGCCACCAAAACCACAACAATATTTACAGGAATTCACTCTGCAGGTGCAGAGATCAGTCCTGAGAGAAGCTGAGAACTTCCAGCTCTCGATGGAAACCCGTGGAAGTTACTCTGAGGAGAAGCCAACTACATACCCAGAGCCAGCTCCTTACCTAGTGGATCAGAACTAATGCTCTGATTGGAGAATCTGCTGAATCTTTCTAATCAGCTTGGTCCTGCAACCTTTAATCATGCAAATGGCTCACGTCTTCAGTGCAGTTCCAGACTTGCCAGCAAAAGGCTTGCAGGACTGAGTATGGCAAGGGGAATTGGGATCTGTACTGGCACAACAAAGTTTCTGACGGTTATGGGCCTGAAAATGCATCCCTTCTATTAGATGCTTCTCCCACATTAGCTGGGAGGGGTAAAAGCTCTTGGGCTTGCATATTACATGGCCCAACAAGTCTCTTTAGTGGACGTCATTCAGGAGCTTAGCGGATATATTAGTATTTCCTGCTTCCAGATAGGCAGGGACTACCAAAATGAAAGAGTTAGATGGAAACTGTGGCCCCAAAAAACACAGCAAACATCTGAATTTGTTTATCCTAAGAGGACCAACTTGGTTTGGGTCTTGGGAAAAGGCCGAGTTCAAATCACCCAATCTTCAGTTTAACATCATCCAGACCTGATTTACAACCTTGGTCAGAAAGTCTTGTCTGCAGCAATTTCAGGTAACTGTAATAGTGGTTCAGTTCAAAAGTCTGCCCAGGACAACACCCCACAACAAGGCTAGGTGTGTTATATGCAGTGCACAGTGGGTGGTATAATAGTGAGGACACAGAAGTCTTGCGTGACTTCTGGTGCTCACAGCGTGCAACACCAGTCAGTGCTGATGGTGACCCTTGGCCTCCCTACTCCTTCCCAATCTCCTGTCATCCACCACAAGCCACGAAAACTTGTGCTCCCTAATACTCCTAGTGCTCCCTAACAAACTTAAGACTTTCAGCATGAAATAGGAAAGCCTCAAGAGCAGTAACGACCAGAATGTCACCACATCCCAAGTGGACTTCACTCCATAGCTGACATCTACTTATAGGTTTTTGAGACCTTTTCAAGGGTTTTCAAGACTTGTGAAAGTTTTGAAAGGCCTTACTGTCATTCCAAGGCAAAGGAGCTGCAGAAACCTCAGAATTTTCTTCAAACTGGAGTACCTATTTCCTACCTACACCAAAGAAGTCACAGTTGCATGCCAAAAACAAGGCCAAGGGAAATGCTGTGTGTCACATGTAAGGAGCGATTCCCAAACTCTCTAGCAGAAGGCTGTGGATGAGTCATGAGATTAATTCTCCAGGAAGATCTCCAAGCCCATTTAATCCAAGTCTTCATTTCAAGCATTTTTATGAGGTTGTTGCAAAGTCAATTATGTCTTCAGAGGAAGATAGTAGGGTACCTGAAGTATGTGTTGGTGTGTGATTTACCTCCATGAAGCAGTAGCCTTGCAGTGCACGTGTAGGAGCTGTTAGATATGCTAATATGCAAACACAGGCATCATCTTGAAATCTTAAAAAAGGATTAGAGCAGATGAGTCCTCATTTAGTTTTCCAGAACAGCAGCAGAGATAAATCTGGCTGCTTCTTTTCAGGGTGTTAAAGGGGGATTTCCTGGTGGGTGGATCTCCTCAGTGGGGTATTATTGTATTGACAGTGGGGCAGGAAGGAATGGATTAAGCAACAGGCAATGGGATATGGAGCCTTTGCATGTGCTGACAATAGATATAAACTGGGGAGAGTGGAAAGCTCTCAGTGGGCTATAGGAAATCAGGTTTGGTTCCTGGCTTATTCCTGGAGACCACGCTGTTGCTCTTGAACTGAGCATTACTCTTCAGAGAATCAGCCATGGCTCCCATGCTGGGTATGTATGTCACCAGTGGCCAGTGATAGGGCTCAGGTGTTGTGGACACTGCTGGACCTCCTGGTGTGGAAAGTAGTCAACCAGTTGGAACTGTTGAAGTTGGATCGCCCGTATACTACCCAATCCTATCCTGCAGTGGAGCAATGCCAATCCTGGTAAGAAATGTTATCTCCTGCCCATAAATCACTCCCAGGTCCCACCATCCTTTTGGCTTTCTTGAATATGTGCAATTTTTCTACCATGTTTCTTGGTTATGGTGAAGATTTTGTCATGTTTTTCACCTAATTTGCATGTTTGGTCTTCTATTCTGGATAAGCACAGGTGCTATGGGCATCATCATCAACTTTGGTGCTAATTTTGGAGGCTGTTGGAAGACTGCAGAGAGTTCAGGAACTGAGAGCAGACCTGAGCAAAGCAGAGCTGAGAATGGGTTTCCACTTCACCCTGAGATGTCATTTCATTTGAAGCGGAGAGATTTTGGAAAGGCACTGCATGGATTCTTCAAATTTCAGGGCCTGCGTTTGCCCTTATTTTCATGCTAAATGCAACATGCCAGTCTCTGAAGCTCCAAGTCCTGTTGACTAAATACATTTAACTTAAGAAGGAAAATGCCCATGATCTGCAGATTCCCACAGTCTCCCCGAGCTGCTTGGAGATCAAGCACAGAAATGATGAACTCCAAGCTGGTAAGCCCTACACAAAGAAGACACATACTTCACTCAGGTTGGTTAACCTCAGTTGGCTAAGTTGGGTTAAAACAGTTTTTAAGGCAAGACAATTTGTGTATTAGTTCAGGTGAGCAGCTTAAGTTCAAGCAGGTTTGGGTATTAGCTTGGGTGAGTAGCTTAAGTTCAAGGTGTTAGAGCAGCAGTGGCTCCCCAGCAGCTCCTGAATCACATGTGGCTCTCCAGTGGTTTGCATATGGTCCTTTGCTCTGGTTACGGCACGCGGTTGGTTAGCAGTAGGGCTATGCTGCGTGGGGGATAGAAGCCCAATATCACTGGGCTGTATTACTCTGGGATGTGGCTTGCTTGCCCAGGCCAGCTTCAGAGGGCCACTGTCACCCTCTGAGGTAGTCCTGGTACACTGCTACCCCGAACTCTCTGCTGTATGTCACATGTGACTCATAGAGTGAAGAAGATCCACCATCCCACACTGAGGCTCATCCCAAACTGTCTGATCCCAATCAGCATCAAGCTTAGCTCTTCTGTCATTTTAAACCAGGCTAACTGTCTCAGTTGCCCAGTCTGAATTAAGATCACCCTTCTTCTGGCAGGGTTGATGGAACCAAAGAAAAGTCTAAAACATCAGGAGACGCAAACGCCACAAAAGAAGGTGCAGCCCTGGAATAACAAACTAGCAGTCAGTTCCAAGCCTCTCAGCTATCAGAAGACCCAGTCCTAGCAAGAAAATCCCAATACACTTCCAGCATTTGGTCAACCACATTATTGGTCAACCCCATAAAAAAGGCAAATACGTGCAGTTAATAGTTCAGAGTACTCGATGCAGTGACCTCACTGAATTGCAACACCTGTGATTACAGCCTCTTTTCCAGTAATGCTGTAATGCTGATGCATGTATTTTTAAATTGTATCTATCCTGCTCTGCAGACTTTGAATAACCATTATTCTGTAGCCAACACCAGTGTACAAGGCTTACATCAGAGTTGTAATGGTGACTATAGTCGTTAGAGCAGAGTATCATCCATTTCTAAAATATCTTCATGAAAAGTCAGGTTGAACATGGAGATGTGTTTGGATTCCTTAAAAATAAAACAACAAACCAACCCACAAACCAAACATCTTTTTCACTTTTCCTTCTCTGTTCTTTTTGAAAAAACACTGACATAAGTCAGTGGATTTAAAGATTTCAGGGAAGCCACCGTAGCCTTAACATGAATAACGAACAAATGAATTAATGATTGATGGGACAGGAATATTCTGAAGGTTAGCAGTTAGCTTTGGCTGAAGTGAGGAAGTTTTAGGGAGAGTTTTTAACTCTTACGTTTGATTATTCTTACATATTGATTATTGATTTTTGATATATTTACTGAAGCCTTGGGACAAACACTGGAAACATGGAACTGAAAACCTAGATAGTGCTTTTCTGCTGGCTGAAAATTTCAAAAGCTTCAGCATCCATCTGGCCTCTTGAGAACCAACACAAGAAGGCAAGGCTCCATTGTCTTGCTCAATGGAAGTATAAAGTATTTTATGAGAAGACATTTGTATCCTCTTCAACCCTTTCCTGGTCCACAGGGATCGATGACATGATATGGGGATGTGTTTGGATGAGGATCATTATTAATAAAGCCATAAACAGAACTTTACAACCTATTATTTGCCAGGGTCTGGCCTTCAGAAGCTCACTAAATCATCTCTGGTGTGTTCAGGCACAAGTGATGTCCACATGAGCTTTTGGTTGAGTAGAGACTGTGCTCAGGTGAGCTAAATACAGAGAATATTCTTCATTTCAGATGCTGGGCACAGATGATCATTCTATTACAAATCTCACTACAGTACCGCTGTGCTGGGCACAGACTGAACATCCAGCATAGACTGGCTGCACTCCACAGACCTCCCGTCTACCTCTCTCAAGATACATATATGACTTCATCTTTCAAGGAATCTATATCTGAAATGCAGTTAGGAAAGCAGACTGAAAATGTTCTATGAACAGAAATATCTCTCTCCACCAAAACCAACAGCACTAAAATACTTTCCCACCTTTTGTTTCTTCTCTGAGAAGAATCTGTGAAATTTCCTGTTGGAGCATCTTCATGATAGGGCTCAGTGTTTATAACCGGAGAGAATAAGTCACAGATTTGGGGCCTATCTATTACAGCTCTCATTTTATAGAGCTGTAAGGCTATTTTATGAATTTAGAGGGGTCCTTAGGAGACCACTGCTAATACGTCGTTCTCAGTTCATCTGGATTTAGGCAGCCTGTCAGAATGAAGGGGTTTGGAGAGTATGTCATGCCTAAGGCTAGTAGTGAGGGCCAAAAAATCAGATTACCCTATTATGGGAAATTCTGTTTTGTTTTATTTTTAAGAGCTGAAAATCAGATGGAAAATATGAGTCTGAATTTTTCCATACGATAAAGACTGGCAAAATAAGATATTTTAGGCTGTGGAAGTATTTTATCTTGCTAATGTCAGAATTTTTTGTTTGACAAGATAAAATCATTCAGCTTCAGTAATATAAAAACGCCTCCAATATTTTATAAAATATTGAAGGTACAGCAGTGTACTTCTTTGATGGTTTAATGACTTTCTATTTTGATGTAAGATCATGTTCAAAATAAAAAGAAGTAAAATAGCTTCTTTTCAAGAACTCAGATGCAACTATCTGAAATGTGCAAAACAAAACAAGAAAGCCAAAGCTGTGCATTTTTGCCTTGAAATTGAGGGGGTCCTGCAAAACATCTCCATTTTGATGCAGCTTCCTTTTCTGATGGAAAACTGGCCCAGAAAATAAATAAGTACATTTTTGACAAGATATAATATCTTCTAAGCTGGATCCTGCATGCCTAGCCTAAGGGGTCTCCAAGTTTTTTATGGCTCCGGGTGAACAGAAATATCTCCTTGTGCCCTCCCCACCCATTCACACTCCCACAACATCCCTGTGGCAACAGCTTCCCTGGGAAAGTAGCATGATTAGAAAAGGATAAACCATAATTATTAGCTATCATTTAATGTGATTTAGCACCTGGAAATAATGGAGAGGAAATTGTGCCAGATGCTTAGTCAACAAACTGCAGTCTACCAGGAAGTGTTCCATGAAGCATTACTGCCCTGTCTATCAAACTTGAGAGCAACAGTCATAAGTAGGCCAATAAAACTACCTAAATTATGTTGCAAGAGCTGCCGGGCCCTACATATGACCTACTTTGGTATCACTTCCTTTGAAGTATTCAATTGTTTCTGTGGTGCACTCTGCGAGAAATGGAGATTCAGAGGAAGCAGGACCTGCTCCACTGTCTCTATCACAGTCAAAAGCAGAGCCAGAACCAGAACCAGAAGCTCTTTACTGCCTTTCTCCCCATCACTGGTCCAGGCTGGGTCTGGAGAAGCCAGTCAAACCACATGTATGCTTTGTAAAATGTTTTTCTTCTCTAGGAAGAGTGAGATGAGTCAAGATGAAATAAAAAGTGAAAGACACTCTCCATTCCTCCCCCCGTGACCTGTACCCACTCTTGAGTTTCACCTCAAACCATGTGGACAGATTTCTGTTTCCCAGGATCTGGTGGGCTCTCTGGCTTTCTGTCTGTGCTCTGCCATCAGGTTTTAGGGTCACCTACAGCCAAAGCTCCAGAGCCCCCCTGAGGTTCACCATGTTGCCTTTTACTTCCTAAAAAAGCCTCCTTAGACCAAAAAGAACCACAACAGTTTCCTTCAAGTCCTTCCCTAAAGTATATCCATCCTGTGACATATCTATAGCCCTCTTTTATGGGCCCCTCTGCTGTAGGCAACGCTCACCAGAAGCACCTCAGTGACCCATGGGAGCACACTGAAGCAGGAGACCCTGCGTTTCCCTGCTTAATGTCTTGGGGGTCTATTCCACACAGTCCTCGGCTACCTCAGCTTCATCCATCTCATGCTGTTTTTCCAAAAAATGCCAGTTCTGTGTAGCACCTCTGGCTATCCTGGAGTGGTGGAAGTCCTGACCTACTTCAGCTGGGTGCTGCCCCCCATGAAGCTCTCTGATTCTGTGACTTTGCACCTCCCAAGACTTTGGAGCCCCCAAAAACCTGCTTTCCTCATGCTCCTGCTTTTTCTTCACTGCTCAGTCTTAAGCCAATTGTGCCCTAATCATTCCTATGAGCACATCGTTCGCATGCACAACAGAAATACAAACACAGTCACAACAATCCTTTTGAACCATTCCTTCTCCTGGTGTCTGACCCCTGCCTCTTTGTTAATCCTACGGATCTTCCTGGATCATGAATCCTTCCTTTGAAGGAGGTGCTCCGTGAAAGATGGGGCTGAGGAAGCAAGGAACGAGACAAGTGGATCCATCAAGGCGCACACTTCCTCCTGCAGCAGACCTTAGCAGGGAGCACGCTGACCTAACTCCTGCCAAAAAGTGCCTCGGCTGTCTGCCCTGTCTGCTCTGCAGGAGACAGCCCCGTTCCCCTGCTGTGCAAGCCCATAGTTCAGAAAGAAGCATGCAGGGCATCTTTATATGCCCTGTTTTTCCGCTTGTTGCCCTGTCATATCTGCTTGGGGAGGGATAGGAGGAAATTCTCTGCTTGTTATACATCCAACCAGATGATCCCACAGCCCCTTCTGGCCTTAAAATCCCCCTGTCTATTCAGCACTGCCAGCTCATAACACATCTCACAGGGAAGAAAAGCCACATTCATGGGCTTGGATCCCTCTTTGTCAGAAGACTTTCCTTGTTTTGGTTGTTTGGTACATAGGAGCGCGAGCAAACACACGTCTAGCTCCTCAGCTGGCAAAACCCACCCTTGCGGACCTGGGGACGGTGCACCCCAGCTCAGGACCCACCCCATAGCAGTACTTAGGGGTGAAACCCACCCTGTCCCCCTTCCCCCCAGCGCCCGGATGAAGGTGACCAAGCCTCCGCCGTCCCCACTTCCCTCCCTGGCTCCTGTCCATGCGTGCGTGTGTTTGTGCCGCCGGTTGTGCGCCAAGGGCCCATTTGGGGCCGGGATTCTCCCGGGACAAAGGGATGCTAATCAGCTCCCTCTACTGTTCCCTTTTGTCTAGGACTAGCTCCCACGCTTGGACTTGGCACTCTGGGATGCGGCAGAGGGAGCTCCTTGTTGCAACCAGGCTGAGCCCAGTTGGGGAATGCAATATACCCAGCAGGGAAAGCGGAGGAAGGGGAGGGGAGGGGGAAGGAAATAAATCTATAACACCGTGCAGCCCACTCTCTGCCAGCCCATTGCATTGTGCACGCCGCCCGAGGCAGAAGTTTCCAGTGCCTCCTGCTGCCGGGAGAGACGTCACCGGTTTTGTAGCCATGGGCTGTCTTGTTCCTTCTCCCCTCCCTGATCCCCCGTCTAATGTTTTAGTCGCCAGAAAAAAACTCCATGTCAAGGTTGACAGATGAGAGTTGGTGCAGTGGGAGGTAGAGGGAGCACAGAAAGCAAACAGGATCGTCTCTTGGCATTGTTGCATTTTCTTTTCACCGTCACTGCTCTCCCAGGTTTGCAGCCTGCGTCTGGGTGTTGGCTGTTTGCAGCTGTTTACATGGGCTGTCTCATCTCCAGAGAACTGTACAGATGCACAAGAGCCTGATCTTTATCCTGGGATCACTTTGCAGGTGGAGAGGTGATGAGGTCAGGGCCTCTCACTAAGAAACCCAGAAAACCCTTAAGCCCACCAAACCCAGGCCACACGCAGCCTCCAGTTGCAGTGGGAATGGGGAGGCAAATGCAGCCAGATGTGATGCTAACTATAGTCTTCTGGGTGCTCTCCTACTGTACCACAGGGCTGCCCAGTGCTCGCCCTTGAACACCTCTGAAGTCGTAAGAGGCTGAAGTGACCCCTTCTGATGGTGACCTGGCCCTACCAGCAGCTCTAGCAGTAAGAGAAGGACCTCCTCTACCACCTCACTGGTATCCTGCTCCCAGAGGCTGAGGGACTGACACGTTGACAAGCTTCCCCAGCATCTCTGTTTGTTGCCATTGCAACCTGCAGCTCTTGACAAGGCTCAGTGGAAGCTGCTAATCTCCCAGTCCTGATGTGGGCTACAAACCAGAGATGTGGCTACAGCTCATCTAGATCTCCCCAAACTGCATTTCCCCCCACGATGCTGCTGCCTGTACTGAGTTAGCTACATAAAAGCCAGTTCAAGAAATGCTGCGATCATGAATATGGGCTGTTCTCTACCAGTGGGCGGGAACATGGACTCAGGCAGGGAAGCCTTACGCTGGCACTTACGACTGTCTCACCCTCTGCAGTAATCCCCAGCTCCAAGCTCAATTTACACTGTCACTAAACACAACTGATGCTTCTGTCCTGAACCAGGATCTGCACCTTTTTCTCAGCAACATTGACAAATCTCTGGCCTACAGCATTTATACATCTTGACGGCTGAGCGGAGCTTGCATAGTCACATTTTCAATCCTGATCCTTCCAGTTTCCTTCCCCATAGTTACAGGGTAGAGTTTGTAGATCTCCGTTGTTGATACCAGGGCAGCTGCCCAAATTGCCATTAGCGGAGAGGTAGACGGGGTGTGGTTGGAAATCAGATCCTCTTGGGAAGAGTTTCATGAGAGAGCAGAGAGTACCTCCTACATGTAACTAACCTCCTGGATGGATCAGTATCTTGTGGCTTTCTGCTCATGTCTTTATTGCAGAAGTGGAGAAGTCTGATCAAGAGCAGGGAAAGGGGGGGGAAGAATTTGGCACAGAGACAATTGAGATGCCAGAGTGTCATCAGGAAAATATGATGAGGTCGGCTAAACATATTAATTTTAAATCATGGAAGACGTTATGAGATGGTGTTATACCTGAAATAGCAAGGGACTGACTGTATGCTGTGGTCCAGGACATCCTTTTCAGTGCCATGCTCTTGCATTAGTAAAATGGCCTCTCCAACAGAGGTTGGATGTCAGGACCACTTTCTAACAGGAGAAAGAGGAAGGATGGGAACTGTTTGCCCCCAAACTGGGCCTCTAAGAAGTACACATGGAAGTATGAGCCTGTAGCCCTAGGCTCCCTCTATAGTCAATGGAGAGAAATAAACATCTTGGTATGATTCATGTTATCCTGAGATAGGTGTCTAAGATAGGTCAGATGAATTGCTCTCTGGAGATGCCGATTGCTCTCCACTGACTACAAAGGGAGCCTGGGGTGACTAGCTCAGACCTTGACAACTAACTTTGGTAGATGAGATCAGGCCTATCAGAAAGCCTGTAGAACGATATTGTTACGACACAGCAAGAAAAAAATACAGAGAAGACTTGTATCTCCGAGGTATTATAACTGAATTTAAGTCTTGTTCTGTTCTTGCTAAACCCAGGGAAAAGCTCACACGGATTTCAATAGACACAAGACAAGCTTTCTCATCCACAGTAGTAACAGCAACAGAAGAGAACCCATGAACACAGCTATGTTTTGGCTTTATTGAGAGAGACAAGAGATGGGGCTTATCCCCAAAAGGTCTGGAGTCCAAAATAAGCCTAGCTGCAAAATAAGCCTAGTCCAAAATAAACCTAGTTACAAAGGTAAGACTGCCCATCGTCCCATATGAAACTGGATGTGACCTGAATCCCACATCTCTCATGAGCTGGACAAATGCCTGCTCTGCCTTTCACATGTTTCTTGGGAGCAGGAGTCTTCTCATCAAGAGCTGGTCTCCCTGGATTCCCTCAGTGATTGATGGAGAGATGTAGAAACTTCAGGATGTGAATAATTTAATCCTAACTGTCTAGAATACATCAGGTGAATCATGCCCTGGAGGACCCCAGCATCAAATGAAACTCCCTCAACCTGTTTCGCTGCTTGACATAATGGACACAAACTTTTGCTGACCCACTGGTCTTCTGCAGGCCTCAATTTTAACTTTTTATAAAATGTAATTAACAAGCAAAATGCTCTCTTCTAGAACAGTTATTCTGAATCTAGCAAAGAAAAATAAAGTGGCTGGTTGTCAACACCAGAGCCATGTCGCATTAGAAATGAGGAGACTAGTAAAAGGTAGATAGATTGTCTCTTGGTGCTATGTCAAGGCAAGATGTCCTTTGGCAATAGATGTCATAGTCAAATCCAGATTTAGGTTTCATTCCAGAAGTCTTGAGGTGAAATTCTCCAGTCTGCATTGTGCAAGAAGTCTGCTTTGATAACCTGACAGTCCTGACAGGCTATAAACATGCAGTGTGAGCAGTACTGTGAGAAGGAAAGAGGCATCTGAGATCCAGAGATCTCATGTTTCTACCAATGACACACTGTTATTGCTGCCCCTTTCCACTGCGTTTGGTATCATTTTCTGAAGGACGCTCTGCCATGTCTATAAGACAGTGTCATCTGGAGGAACATCATGAGTGAAGGTAATAAAAATACTTTAGGCTTCACAGATAAGATGACAAGGAGATACCATCCCACCCCATCCCATCCCATCCCATCCCATCCCATCCCATCCCATCCCATCCCATCCCATCCCACCCTGATTTGAGTTGGAAGTGTTGGAAGGCAATGCATCTACCCAGTTTAATAATGAAGTAATCAAGTGGTCTCAAATACTCCCTGTTTCATTCCGTGCTCATGCTGGTAACTGCACAAACAGGAGATGAATCAAAAAGGACATCTCTTTGCTGGACAGGAATGGGGTTAACCCAGGGGGGCACGAACAGTGGGTCACTCCAACGCTTTTGTGGCTCTCATCAGTTGCCTTCTAGCAGGGGCAATGACCAATGATTATTTCCGGAATTAATTTATGCCTCCAAGCCTCTGCATCACCCATTAGGCTCTCATTTGTCCAGTGGGGAATTTGATATATGTCCTCAGAGGGCACATCCGACGGGCGCAGACACTTGACAAAGCAACGGGACGTGCACGCACCCGCCCCAGCTCGTTCAAACCCCCTCGCACGCCAGCAAATGCCCCGATGTACAAAAAGGGACGGTGTGGCTTCCCAAGGTTGCATGAGTGTTAAACTCTAATAAACAAGACCCATCGGTGAAAGCTGAAAGAATCTGAGCCCTCCCCAACAAAGCATTTAATCCAGTTTGGCGTAACCTTTGACATTATTAGGGATCGCAGTGACCCTAATCCAATCAGATTGATTAACTAAAGCGGAGACCCCATAAGCTGACCCCCCTCTGGCCTCTGCTATTTAGTCCTGACCAAACAGTGGGAGAGACGTGCCGTATTTACACCACAATGGGTCCGCGCTGAGAACCTGTTTCATTACAGAGCGACTTAAACTCCCATTACTCCATCAATGTATCATTCTTCAATAGTTCATTAAAAGCTGCTCCTCCACAATAACTATTAACCATTTCTCAGTCCAGCTGGCAGGTTTAAAGCCTCAGCCAGTCTTTAGCAGAAGGAGGTGGGAGTGAGTGAAAGAAATAGATAGACAAGGGCTCCCTTTTTAAATTTAAACGAACTGGGGGCTTAAATAGTTTGAGGTAATTTACTTTTATTGAATAGGGGAGGAGAGGGAGGAAACTTTTATTTTGACTTAATTATGTGCTGAGGTCCTTTAAAGACACAGGGCCGTGATAAGCTTTTATTGTACTACTTCTCTTGAGATTGGTTCATATTTCTGCCCAGAGGAGTTTCAAAGAGAGCTTGCATGGCATTGAGAAACTATAAAATGCACCACAACTTAAACATGAACAGTGTCTTCAGTGCACAAAAGCTAAAACCAGGGCAAAACACAGGATTCCCAATATGTAGCACTTAAGTTTGAGATGGAAAATGCCTGTTAGATTGTGCCATTCCATTTCTGTTGTCAGTGATGGCATGTCCCTCTACTACATCCTCCAAAGTTTTATGCTGTATATTCTTAAAGGCAACTCAAAAATCTTCCCTTGTCATTGGGAAACTGAAAGATACTGCAACTGCCTTACAAACTGCCAAACCTCTCAGGTAAGTGGCTGGGCATGAGCTGTGGCTAAGGTGATCAGTTAAGGCTGTGTGGCTACAACCATGTTCTGCTCCGCTGTCTCATACAATACAGGTGAAGTAACAAATGAGAACAAATGTTTTCCTCTAGAAATTCCTCTGTTAGAAAACTTCAAGTGAGGGGTTCTATCTGCTGTCCAGTAGTTGAGATTTGAACTTCTGGGAGACTAGAAATTACTTGAACTGTAGCCTCTTATATATGTCTGATAAACAGATAGGTAGGTTTAGCTAGGGGGAAAGAGATCAGACTCGCTTCTTTTTCCATATAAACATCCTGTTCTCTGCATTCCCAATAGTCTAGGGTACCCGAGACACCTTTTTCCCAGTGCTTTGCAAGAAAGTGGCACCTATCTGACTGTTTTTCCATGGAGCTGCACAGCTTCTTATACTCTCCAAGACCACAAAGGAGGAGTAAAATACCTGTTCCAACAGCCCTGTAGTAATTTCACCTCCTGCTAATTCCTGAATCATTCCCCATACAGGTACCACAGCATAGCGAGGCAGGTGACTCTGTTCCCTTTGAATAGGGAACATTTATTGCACAGTCAAGGACCTGCAAAACAGATTATTCAAATAACTGCGTGGTATGGGGTATTTCTGCTATTCATATGTGCCGAATGACATACGAAGAGCTGGAGGGACATAGGGTCAATTCTGTCAAGTATTGCCTCCAAATAGCAGTAGGGTCTGGATCCCTGAACATCACCACTCCCTTGTAGCTGAGCTCATGAATACCATTGCTGTTTAATATGTGATTCATTAAGCCTGGCTATGGAAATGTTAAAAAAACGCCCCCATAAGTAGAGTTGTAGCTAAGACATGTGGGATTTCTTTCATAAACAGGCTGATGGGGAAAAAGAGTCTGATTTTAGATGAGATATCAGAATATGGCTCTTAACAGGACTAGAGTCTGGTGACAGTTTGACACTGCTGAATCACAACTCAAGCAAAGCCCTGAATTAGCAATGAGATACAAAATCAGCAAGGGCAGCCCAGACAGTGAGACAGCCTCAGTGAGTTTTGGGCCTAGAAAGTATTTCCTGAAGGCATTAAAATCCATCCTTTTCAATGAAAGAATTGCAGATAGTCATGTAAGGCAGAAGGGAGTGACTACACTGGTTTGTGCTGAGGGAGGATGTGGTCCCTGTTGACTCAAATGAGAAGCTGCAGTTAGATCTTAAGTGACTTAAAATCAAAGCTGCAAAATAGAGTTTTGCTTGCTTGCTTACTTTCTTTTTCTCCTTTTCTCCTTCTCTCTTTCTAGGTAGGAGCTCAAATATGTTCCTACCCTGGGGGATCTGCCGCACAAGAATGCGACTGAGCTGTTTTTTTTCTCCCCCCTCCTGCTGTAGGTGAAGTAAAACTGAAGGGTGGTTTGATTCTCCCTCAAGGAACAACATTCTTCAGTTATGAAATCGTCCCAGCCTTCTTTCCCTCCCTGAGCCTGGCTACTGAAAGCCTGCCGTCTCAAGCAGGGACAGACCCTTGGTGTCGACACCATTGTGAGATAAGAGTGTTTGGCAGCTTGTGGGATTGGGGATCCTTCGGTCAGCAAGGAGGTAAGGATCGCTTTCCTCATGCACAGGGTATAATTGCTACAGGAGATGTGGAGCATCTAATCCGAGACCATCTGGGAGCACGAGGTGCTCCATGTGTCCTTGAGGACATCCAGCCTTGTGATGAGGCAAAGACATTGGGTTATCTGGTTCACTTACTGTCTGTGCCCAGTGAATGATCTTGGGCAAGTCATGTTGAGCTTCTATGTATGGGAAAAATACTCAGTTTGGCTGTACTGGCATAATTCAACTGCTGTAGTCATCCAGGAGTGATGTACCCAGAACGGGTACTTTAATCGCATGCAAAACGTGGTATGACACTTTGATACGGGCTTAAGTGCATCACACTGCAGATCTTACAGGCATAATTATTTTGGGATGATCTCTTGCTACTAAACCCAAATAATGACACTAGCTTTAATATGGTGCTCCCCAACTCTAACAGCGTAACCCCACCAGCTGAAACCACCCATTCTCCTGATGGGTGCATGTAAAATGCCTGTTCTGTCTGGTGGAGGCCCTGCCATGATACAAATCAAGGCTTTGCTCTCTCTTGGCTGCCCTATTCTTCAAAATTCTTGCAAGAGGAAATGCTCAAGTCTCAGAATCTGAGTAATGCAACAGGGGAAGAACAAACAAAACCCTGATCTCCAGATGGCAAGCACTGGAAGAATGTGCCCCAAGGTGGGTGTAGATCAGCTACATACACCAACTCAGGAGATTCCCTGAAACTATCCCAGATGCTCCCTCCTCTCTCATACGCGGTCAAACAGTGCTACTCCAGTATTCAGACTGTCAGGAACCTGTAACTGTTACTATTTTGCAAAAACAAAGAAAGAGAGAAAGAAAGAGAGAAAGAAAGAGAGAAAGAAAGAGAGAAAGAAAGAGTGAAAGAGAGAAAGAAAGAGAGAAAGAGAGAAAGAAAGAGAGAAAGAGAGAAAGAGAAAGAGAGAAAGAGAGAAAGAAAGAAAGGAAAGAAAGAAAGAGAAAGAAAGAAAGAAAGAAAGAAGGAAAGAAAGAAAGAAAGAAAGAAAGAAAGAAAGAAAGAAAGAAAGAAAGAAAGAAAGAAAGAAAGAAAGAAAGAAAGAAAGAAAGAAAGAAAGAAAGAAAGAAAGAAAGAAAGAAAGAAAGAAAGAAAGAAAGAAAGAAAGAAAGAAAGAAAGAAAGAAAGAAAGAAAGAAAGGAAGGAAGGAAGGAAGGAAGGAAGGAAGGAAGGAAGGAAGGAAGGAAGGAAGGAAGGAAGGAAGGAAGGGAGGAAGGAAGGAAGGAAGGAAGGAAGGAAGGAAGGAAGGAAGGAAGGAAGGAAGGAAGGAAGGAAGGAAGGATTTTCAATCCTCTTCTGCTGGTGCTCTCCTAAGAGAAAGCAGCCATATTCCTGCACAGCTCTGCACAGGGCACCTGGACTTACCATCAGGGCAGGAATCAAATGCAAAGTGAGTCTACCTCTTGGATGAACCCCTTTGTGCTAAAGGGAAAGGCTGAGCTTGACCCAGACTTACTGAGACTGGCAGGAGCAGACTAGACTTCAAAAGGCATACTACAAGGGCAAAGAAGGATAAAACAGTTCTTACGGGCTAAAATAGGCTCCTGCCAACTTATAGGGGATAAGTTACAGATACTCAGATTTAGCCAAGTGCTTAAACCCCACTGCATTCAATGGCTTAGGGCAAAACATTTCTAAGAGCTCCCACTTATAGCAATGGGTGCTGTGTCAGAATTAGTTGCCTGAAATAGCACTCTGTCTTAATTTTCCGATGAAAACAGAATCATTAATTGAAGGCGAGTTCCTCAGGCCTTTGCTCTTCATTGTACCCCATTATGGTATCAAAAGTGATGTGAACTGATAAGTCCAGCACCTAGGAACCATCCCCAACAGCTCATCATTTCCCCTCTGCAATCATTAAGAGCTGAAAATACGGCATGAAATGCCATGGGGTTAGAAAAAGAGCCAGACGTCCAGCTTGACCACTGAAAACAAAATAATCCTTTGTGTTCCTTCCAAGGGGCATAGGATCATAGGATATTTCATGTTGAAAGGGGCCCTGGGAGGTCTCTAGTCCAACCTCCTGCTTCAAGCAGGGTCAGAGATGACCTCACTCTCTACACACTGCCGCATGGGGCACTTCCCAGTTCTCTGGGTCACCTATACAATCCCAGTAGAGGTTTGAGATAGAAATAGTGTTTACCTGTGCTTGGACGTTGGCTGTACAATGGAGGTGGTGGATAACCACCCTCCTTACACTGGGGAGGCACACATGTACTTGCTATCCCTATAAGAAAGATTAATTATCTTCTTGTCTCTACAAAAGACATTCAGGGTCAGGTTTGAACTGCTTGCATAGGGTCCTGGGCCAACAAAATTTTCCCTGACTGCATCACATGCCTTCTTTACCAAGCTCAAGTCTTATCTCCGGCCCATTTTACATGACACTTTATCAGAAACAAATGAGTTCACAGTAGGTTTCTCAAGATCTCTGCTGCTACTCCACCATGAATGTTGCTGTTGCCAAGCCCGTAGCACTGCACTCACCTTTATCTAGCACAGGCCCAAAGATGGCTAAGCTGTCGTTGACAGTCGTGCAGTTCCACCTCCTCCCTCGAAATTGGTGTTGGCATTCCTGGATTCCAATCTTTACCCCTTCTGCTACGCTGGGCATGATCTCCACATAGTTCCGACAGAAGCGTAGCTGCTTGGGTACCAGCCCTGGGATGCTCCCACAGAGGATGGGCTGAGTCCCCAAGGAGGAATACTGGTGACCAATTGCTAAGGACCTAGAAAAAAAAAAACAAGGAAAAAGACATGCTGTCAGGCTGTCTTTCACCTTTGAATCTGGTTCACAAGCATGGGGACAGAAAATCAGTATCTTAAGTTCCACTGCATTGCCCTCTCCAGAAAATGTCCTTTCCACTGTCATCCCTCCCCAAAACAACATCATCTCTCTCCTGAAGTTCCTTACAGGCCCAACAAGGCAAGCAGTTCTACATTTAATATCTCCCTTCCCTTTTCTTCATCCTCTCAAAGCCTTAATCCATCACTGTGCTGCTTCTTCCCAAAGATGCTCAGCTCATACAGCTAGTTTCCTTTGTAACCAGAGGGTCTAACCTGTATTTATTTGAAAGCCAAGCAGGTAGGTTTTATAGGAAATTTTGGCTGTTGAGAAGGCCCAGGGATTAGATAGTCAAAAGCACTTTCAGAGCTACACAAAGTAATAACATCAACAGCAGAAGACATCATGTTCCAAGTCTTTGGAAGGGGAACACCAAAACTTGACCACCATCACATAATTCAGCAGTGTGTTCTATAGATTTACACCTTATCAGGTAACTTCTGTGCACTGAAATGGACCCTAAAGACTCAAGCAGTTTGGACTTTGAGAACTTAAAATACTCAACTCTGAGCTAAACGTTGTGGGAGCGCTACATAGGCTCACTACCATAAACAGTTAAATTTTTGGCGCTATAGAGGAAGGGGGATGGAAATGTAGCCCTGCTGGAACAGAAACATCTTGGGGAAAAACTCTCCTATGGCTTAGTATGGGTCCAATATCAATGCGGTTCTCCCGTGTGAACAGTACTCATGGTACTAGAAACACTTACGCACAGGTGCGTGAGAGTTGGGAGCCATGCCTGGCAATACTGGTAACATCCCTGAAAGATGGTCTAGAAAATATTTTCTACCATTTAGCAAAGCATTTCCACACCTGCTTAATCCAAGCATGTGCTTTGCAAAGCTTGATACTGGGGCTTTCTACTCAGTTTGAAGTGTTTCAAAAATAAATTATTAAAATGGCTGTCAGTGTCCCTCTGGATATTAGTTTAACACAGTTTTCGCTTTACTTTCAGACCAGTTTCAATTCGGGAATTTCAAAAGTAAGGCTGTATTTTCACCAAACAATGCCAGCTTTGCTGTACTGCCACAGGGATGTGGAAAGCCTGCTTTGACCATCAGTCTGTGAACTGCTTTGGTTAAAGTGAGGAGAATGTAATAAAAAAACCTAAAAATCCCCAACAAAACTTGAGTGCAAATTCTGTGCTCAGCAAATGGAAATCTGTTGAAAGGAGTGTCCATGAACCATTATGTTGGTTGAAGCCTTAGCAACAAACAAGTAAGCTATGCAGAGAGATCAGCAGATATGTAGCTAATTAGATAGATTTTTAAAGTGTTTTTAACAGTGCTTCTAACAATAACCCTGATTACTAAAACTGAAGGGATTTTTAGAGTATAATTTCCTTTTCTTCTAATTAAATCTCTTGATTGACTTTTCTGCTCAGAAATAATGACAGAGGCCTGCCTGGGCAGTGTGTATTTCTGTTTACATTCATTTTTGCTATGTGGTTTTCATTTGGGAACAGCCTGGTGTGTTTGAATTATCAACAGGGCAGTCAGGGAATATGCCTTCACTCTCTTTTGCTTTGACTGAAAAAAAGCACAAGAATTCTATCATCGCTGGAGTTCACAAGAAAATTAGCTTGACTTTAGCACCTCTCTACCTAGGATAAAAAATATTTTAAAGTGTCTGTTCTTTTTACGGGAGAAGGGTCCTTGCAGCCAGTTAGCTCCTTTTCTGGTGGGTACCTGGTCAAGAGGGGACAGAAGAGAAAAGGAGATGGACATTCAGGTGGTCAGGTACCACATCTCAGTGGCTTTGTTAACTGTGCATAGACTAGGCTTTACAAATCAGTCCTTTCCAGGCAAGTGAGACATAGGGACATCCATTTCTGGATCCCAAATAACTCTAGGTAGGAGTCTAGAACCGAGGTAATCAGCTCAGCCAAGAATGTGCCCTCCAGTAAATGAACTTTAGGTGGACAAGATAGAAGGTGCTGGGGAAAGCAAAGGATTTTCATCTCACTTCCTAAACTTAGATGTCTCTTTCCACCTCAGTTTCCCTTTTGGGAGAAGATCAATCTCTCTTAATATTAGAGGACAATTCATCCTGCCCCAGGGAGGGAAGATGAGACAAACAGCATGAACTGCCCTCTCTTCCCATTGCATTAAAAGAGGGAGGAAGACAGCTCATACTGACCAGGGACTGTGTTCATCTCACCTTACCTTCTGATGTCTGCAGCATGGACATCTCCAGCTGATCTACTCACCTTAGCCTGCTTTTGTAATCAGTCAGTGGAGAGAAACAGGCACTTCTAGGGCACGATTCATCTGCCCCATTTTAGACATCTGCTTTGGGATGAGGTGAATCATGGCCTTGCCTCCATTGACTGTATTGACTAGACTATCAAGACAGCCTGGGTGACAGGTTGAGTGGGATATGTCTGCACTGTAAAAGTCTCCAGATGAATCATGCCATGATACCTAACAATTGGGATGGTTAAATTCCTTGAAAAAAATCCCACCCAGGAGAGCGAAGTGCTGTGTTGAAGCCCATGCGAGGAGCTCAGCTGTAGGAAGGAGGAAAGTTCCTGCAGGAGCCTGCAGGAACCCACAGGAGAAGACCAAGAAGAGGACCCAGTTAACTTGTTTTCCCTAAGTGGCTTGATGTGGGTTTTCTTCAGCTTTAGATTAATTCAGGG
This sequence comes from Strix aluco, assembly GCF_031877795.1. Classification (NCBI taxonomy): domain Eukaryota; kingdom Metazoa; phylum Chordata; class Aves; order Strigiformes; family Strigidae; genus Strix; species Strix aluco. The sequence goes on along the minus strand of NC_133931.1, from coordinate 171,291,169 downwards.
AACAGCTAGTGGCAGAAAAGCACCTGTGAAATGGAGCCCATGCCAAGCCGAAGTGTGTTTTCACTTTGATTGTACTGTGTACATTTTTGTTTCAAAGTTATATACAAAACACTGGATCATGGTTTCTGGGCTAAAGACACCTTCTAAAACACTGTTTCAGGCTTCAGAGGAATTGTTGAGTGAGTTGCCCCTGTGGCCTTGATGGGAAGGGGGAGTCTTAGGGTGCCACATCTCCAAATCTCAAGCCGTTCAACCCCCTGAGGAGTGGGAGCTAGGAGGTATTCAGAGATGCTAACTTTAGGCTCGGGAGCCAGGTGGTCCTTATCTGTACAAACAATGGGTAATAATAGATGTCTTCATTCGAGCCTCCAGAGAAGAACACTAACTTTGTTGCTCTGACTCCTCTTTCAGAGAATAGTTCAGTCACTCACTATAAAAGGAGTCCAGGATGGCTACTTGCAGTGTCTAAAGTTAACTTTGGTGGAAACATCTGCATCAACTAGAGTCACCAGCATCCTTCTCAAAGCTTTCTGAAGTGCCCCATCCAGTTCCCACCAAAGACAAAGTATCCACTGAGTTAGAATCAACCTGCCGTAGGCTCCATCCATCATGTTATGAAGCCAGGAGGACTTTCTTGAGCTATTTCAACAGGACCTGGATGAACCTTTAGGATTCCAGTCTCATAAACTTTCATTTATGTGAACAGCCAAACTCATGTCTGTGTCTATGTTTCTTGTTGGTTACTACAGTGGTAGAGTGAAAACACCAGTCATAGGAGTTCATAGGTTGATGCCCTCAACTATTCATTTCCGTTGCTGGGAAGATCATCTAAGATTAGGAAAAAACCCAACAACAAACCCATGTAGAAATACTTTTAATTGCTTTTCACACTGCTCCCTTCTCAATACAGTAGGGAAACAGTCACACCTTGCTTTGATCTATGTTACAGTCTGGGAAGTTTAATCTGCAAAAGACAATCTCCAGCAAGAGTCTTGTTCTCAAGGCGTCATCAGGCACTGAGACAGTGTAATGTAAATTTGGCATTTCATGGAGGAGTGTGTAGTCACTTGACTTTCAGCTGAAGATATGGGGTGGAATATCAAAACATCTCTCCATGAACAGTGCCTCTGCTGTTAAACACAGCTAAGCACAGTCCTCTTCCTAGCTCATTTGCAGACTCTGGAGTGTGATAACATCTATCAGAGCACCCTTTTTGGTCTCTACTTTGCTTTCAGCTTCCAGGTGTAAACACTTTCTCCCTCTCTCTAAAGTCAATTTATCTTTAGGAGAACCAAGTTCTTCTAGCTTCCTGTCATATTTACTGATCATGAGATACGAACCTTATGAACCTTCTGACCCTCCCCCCAAAACCCCCAAAAACCCCCCAAAAACAACAACCCAACAACCAAAACCTTTAGAAAACATTGGGAAAGTCTATAAAGATCAGAATCTCATTTCAGTGTTACTCAACTCTCTAGTAGCTCCCATCATTCATTTTTCTCACTATTTCCAATGAATAAACCTGTCTTTTGCATTTTCCACTCTCCTGAGATCTGCTTCTAAACTGTCTTCTGCACATGGTGATTTTGAAAATGTGGTGTTGAGAAATGGGCCAAGTGCCATCTACTGCAGTCTAACCAGGCATCATCTTCAAATTTCTCAAGGACCAACACTTCCTGGACGCATTGAGATCAACCTCTTCTTTTTCACTGTAGAATTCGTGAAGCACTCAAGTTTACAAAAACATGCATCCCCAGAACAGGTACAGCTCAAGTTTGAAACAAGGAAAAGGGTCAAAGAGCTGTTCATTTCAAACCAATTAGCTTTTTCTTCCCATTAGCTCAGGAGGAGTCATGAAAACACTATTCTGTATGTCCACAGCCAAAGTTCTTGGCTTATCTTTAAGCCTTGCATGCCCTGAAGTGTTTAATTCAACCTTCAGTGAGAATTTTTCTTTGCCAACACACCTAGAGAGCTCTTCATTTCCCTTATCTCAATTTATCTGCTCCTTCAGCAGAGCCGTTGTAAATAAGTACCTGGCCACCTTCTTAATAAATTACATGTACCCTCCCTTTTGGAATGGACACCCCAGCCAGTCTATGAGGAAGAAATATGCAGGAAATATATGCTCATAGCTTTTTCAGAAAAAGAGGAGGCTTCAGTTCTTGATGACCTTGCTGTACAGCACCACTCTACTGACTTTTCAAGGTCCCTACCTTCTCAGTATGGCTGTCAAAAGTCCTTGACACATCAATAGCAGCATGTAGAGGTGCATTCACCTACTTGCCTCTTCCTGAATTCTGTTATTCTTGAACTCTGTAGGAGCTCTGTTTTGTTATTCATCTTGGAGAGGCCTTTTGCTGGCTCCAAGTGTAGCTGAGAACTTCCTCAGTGGACGTCCTTCTGGGGTCCCCGACACAAGTAAAATAACTGCATTTATTAATGTCGTACAGCAAGAGTGTAAGTTGCCTAATGACCCAGGATAAGACCCAGAGAGCACTTAAGTCCCCACTGAATATTGAGAACTGCAATAGCAGTGACTTCGCTCCCTTTCCCTTACACAGATGCAAGGTGGCAGCCAGTCCTGCTGCAGAAGTTAAGTCAAGGGATGTCCATCTGCTTGTGTTTGCTTGCAGATGACCTAGGTTTTCTTCCACACTGCTCCCTTTCTATGGGATCCCCTAACAGGAGGATGTCACACCTCCTCCAAATCCTTTCTCATAATCTGTTCAGATCTCCAGAGGTTTGCCTCACTCTCTTTTCCTTTCTCACTCATTTTCTCTGCCTCTTGATAGTGCCACATCTAACTCTTTGGAGATGAACCTCAGCCACACTATGGAGAAGGGAACAAGCTGTGCAGACTGACTATCTAAGAAAGATGCATGATCAGAACACAGCCTTGGTATTATGACACTAAAATATGGAAATGAAGAAGGTGGCTGGAGAATTCTTCATAGGTCCTGTCAGGCTATACGGAAAGCCCAGCAAGGGTTGACTCACATCTCCTACTAGGACAGAAGGGCTCACCGGGAAGCTGCCTGCAAGTGATAAGTGGGCAGCCCTTACTCCATCCCTCTCTGGTGCCCTCCCCATAATCCCCCATGGGCTGCTAAAGTTGAGCAGCATGAACTTCATGGATCTGATAATGCCTGAAAACACATGTGGGGAGAACTGAGATACAAGGAGGCTGTGAAATAGAGACAGTTGTGAATGGCCGATGGCACCTGAATGTTCAGGAGACTCATGGGGTAGGATTCATAAGTCAGCCTTGATTCAGTTGCCACAGATCCTCACCACACAGGGCTGGCATACATGACTGAAGAGCAATGGTGCCCACCTAACATGGACAACTGGAAGCTGGGAAGGAAACTCTAGAACACCTCAACCAGAGCAAGGGACCAGACATAGGAGATGCAGTTGAGCCTGCTGTGTCTTCTTTTAACACTCCTAGAGCACACATCAATTCCCAGTCTCCATGAAACTCTTCTGTAGAGTTGAACTACCAGCCTAGAAGCCAGGTGGGTGGGCAGGCAGAAAAAAATCTGCATTCATTTAATGGCATTTTTTTTCACAGAAAAGCACCAATATTCTAGTATATGTTGTGATTATTTTTCTGTTTTTTCTAAGAAAATGAAATAAAACCCGGAGAAATTTTAGAACGGAAAGTAAAGAAATGGAACTTGCCAAACCCCATCATTTTAAATGGAAAATAAAATAATTCTGCTAACTAACGTCCCTCCTGGATGGAGATGATTTTCTTCTATGACATTAAAACTATCCCAAATCCAAGCAATGACAAAAGTTGGACAATAATGACATTTTTAATTTTAATTAATGTATTAGCTGAAAATATGAAAACCACGTTAGCATCGCTCAGCAAAACAATAAGCTTAGCTCTAGAAGACACGAATCAAGTGATATTTTTTCAGTTTGAGGGTGGCTTTTGATTATGTATTGCCCAGTAATAATCAAACCCAGGCCTAAACAATCTAACACTAATTACAGAAGTGACATATTTTAATTCAGAAATTTTGAGTGTCTGTGACATTGATTGCAGAGGGCTCTTCAACTTTTGGTCTCTGAGCACCTGGCTGTTGACAGACTATTCCTAAGAGGTGCACAAAAGAACTAAGAAATCTAAGCCTGTTAGACAGATCAAATTCATTGTGCAGGTATCTGTCTTTCCAGACTTTTTTGCTTCCAGTCTGGAAGAAAAAAAAGGCTGAAACATACTGGATTAACTGTTCTTTCCACTTATCTTGTTAGATATCTCTTCTTTCACCTTAAAGTAGAGCACAAGAGCCATATTTAAATTTTTTTTCTTTTCTAGCCCAGAAAGTATGAACACAATTTTGCGTCTGGGTCCGATCCTGCAAACATGCAGGCATGGAGGTAACTTTTCTCCCATGAATAATTCCCTCACCCTTGCCCCGCATTAATAATAATGATGGTGATGATGATGCAGCATTGTATTTCTCTAGCACCTTTCATCAGAGGATCTCTGAGCGTGGGACTCATCTCACCCAACTTTGACCATTTAAAAGTTAGGCATCTTGGCCAAGTTAGCCGTCTACTAGAGTCTGTGGAGCAAGATCAGCATCTCCAGAGGGCAATTCAGCCCATCCTAAGATAGGTGACTCAGATGGGTGGGCTGAATCACTGGAGATGCCTAGGAGGCGACACTAGCTGTGGAAAAGTGATGAGCATAAACTAGACACCTTGTTTTTAGCAAACTACAGATAGGGACCAGGAATATCACCTTTTTTTTGATGAATCTCAGAAATCCCTGGGGGGCTGGTAAAAAGACACCAGGGAAAGTCATTGTTGAGAGATAGATGGCAGCTATCTTTAACATGGACCACGGCAGCTTATTTATAACACCCAGCAGTAGTTCGGGTCTGGATTTGGAAAATAACATACTCAATGGCAACTTTGAGTGGATGCTAAAATATGGAGTGTAATTATCTGAGTTGAGGTTTGGCCAGGACAGTGAATTCCCACAGGAACTAAGGCACACCGCAACACTCAGCATCTTCCACTCTAAGTGAAAGATATTTCTTTGACTTTGTCTTCCCTTAGGATCTACAGAACAGAATAGAAGAGGAAAGAATATGAGTGTTAACAACCCGGTTCCTTGCAAAAAGTCTCAGGAACTCTTTAATTACCCTAGGCAATTAACCCCTCTGTTACACATGTAATCTGAAAAATAACCCATCCAGTAGAATAATGGCCCCTCAAACCATGTTTTCAAGCCTAGCTCCAGGACACAGTGACCCTGATATTGTTTCCACACCACATCCTACATCTGGGTTTCTCCCTGGAGGTCTCCCTGCTGAGATCTGCTCTCCATCCAGCTCCATTTATCTTGTAAGATTTGCCAGGATCACGGTACAGGGTATTAGAGATGTATAAGCCTTAACATTTTAATCTGCCACCTACACTGCAGTTTATGAGAGCTGTAAATCTCGTGGTTATAATGAACTCATCTAATGATATTGCTGATGGATAAATTTACCTGGGATGAGGAACAACAGTTACTTGCAAATGAAAGAAGAGTAATTTAAAGTTTCATGTAAACACCTTTGCTGTCTTACTTCTGACTTCTCCCAGCCTAACCCCTGTCAGGGTTTCATGACAAATGGAAAGAATGTATATATATGTGTTTGCAATGAGACAACTGACTGGCCTGCCAGAGAACCTGCCTCTTTCTACCCAGGATAATGCTTCTATATCTTGGGCATTGACATCAAGTTTTAGACAAAAATAGATCAAATTTTCTGGGTCAGGTGTGCTAAATTAGGGGAACGGAGGGAAGAGAGAAGGCAACATATTAAGACATGAAAAATGCGTACAGTGTTTAAAGATATGTAGACTCCTGCTATGAATTTCAATAATAATTGGGAGCATGGCTAATCCTCCTAGTTTCCCCCTATCCCCAAAGCATTCCATCTTGAAACCTTTTTAAATGATCAGCAATATAAATTATATATTGTGGTTTCAAACCACTCATTAATGCTCATCCCCCTGAACTGAGGTCTGTTCTGGGCTATGTCAGTGCTAAATACCTTGGAGGACCGGGCTCAGAGACCTCAGATCCTTGCGAAGATTGGATTTGGACTTCTAAATTGCTTAAGTGCTTAAGTGCTTGGGGGAATTTTGTCCTGAAACTCCTTAGTGATGAAGCCAATTTTGAAATGAGAACCATGGATAGAAAGCTCCGTTGTTGTGGTGTTTAGGTAACTATCAGAATAACAGGACTTTCACTGTCCACTGTTCCAATACAGCAAGCTACTTATATTTCTCACCTTTTCGTCCAATAATGTAATTTGAATATGCATTTGGTCATGCTAAACACACGCACATACCCTCACTCAGTTGAGAACACACACACACACACACACACACACGTCTGCGAGTTACTTCTTTGGCTTTCACTGAGTCATCAGGCTCACCAAATGTGTGAACTCACGCTATAATGTTCTCCCAGAAAAATAACAAATTGATTTCATTTTTACAGGCTACAGCATGCTATATAATTGGAGACACTGCCTTGTCAACTCAGACCGGTCTGACCCGACCAGAGACATTGCTTACAGCTGTTTACGGAGCCATAAAGTTTCCTCCTCTTTGTTTTTCCTTCCTTTTGCACTCTCTCTCTCTTCTTTTCTTCCCTTTCTCCCTCCAATGAATCCTACAGCTACTTTTGGTTCTGGTCATAAAATACTGTTAAGGAAAATTCAGGAAGCCTTGATTTAGAAAAGCACTTCAGTCTATGCTTCAAGGTAACACTGTAATCAATGGGACTTAAGCACATATTTAAAAATGAGCATGTGTTTAAGGACTTTTATTGTGCCAAGACAGACAGGAAGGTACTTTCTGTTACACTTATGTGTGCTTTTTTTTTTTTTTTTAATTATCGATACCAAATTAGCAGTTTTGATTGAGCAATCACAGGCACTGTTTCCTTTTTAGACCCAGAGCACAGCTCCAGTTGTATCAGGCATTTTGCTGCTTCTCATTGTCACTGTGTCCAAACCCTGATCCTATGAGGAAGAGCAAACTCCTACACTAGTTTATCTGCTTTACTGAAACTGCCAGTTAAGACTGGGCACAATTTTTTTTTTTTCATGACTCTATTTCCCATAAAAATACATATATATATAAAAAAATCCACCCTGAAATCTTCTGAGTACTTTTCACGTATCTATGTAGTTTGCCACGTTTGCCAAACACTCAGAATAAGTTTAATTTTTCTGACCATTCTAAAAATACAGTTTTATAGAGGGTGGTTTTGGATACAATTTTACTTTGTGTAAAAACCTTTTATGTTTACCTTAAAATACTCAGAATCTCAAAATTTAAGTGAAATGTTTTGATTTCTGTGGAAAAAGAATTTCTGATCAAATGCTTTGATTTTCCAGCCATGAAGAAGATGCTTCTATTTTGAACTACTGAACTGAAAAATAGAAAAAGATCCCAAATTCGAAACTGCTTTTCATCTATCAAAATATCGTTGAAGTACTTTGCAATAAATTATGGTTATGCTTCCTTTCATATCATCCATTCATCATAGAATCTGCTCCTCCTTTGGTCTGAAATGTCACAAGACTCATCTCATTCAATCCCTCTGGAAGCCTCAAGGACTGATCAATACTGAATCAACTGTTCCGAAGTCATGCATAGATATGAATACAACTTTGAGGATCATTCCTGTACACAAGATGGACTTGGGACTAAGGAGAATATTTATCTGCACCTTGGTCCAAATATATATGGGAAAGGAACATGACAGCTGGTCAGGGAAGAACTTCAGAAAAATACCTTGAAGACTCTTAGGGCTGTATTTTTCTTTTTAGAAAAAAATGGAAAGCAGCAGAGAGAAGAGACCTCCTTAACTTCCCTTCCTTCTGTTTTGGAAGGGTTGCAGCAAAAGATGACCTGTCATTAGACAACAGAGAATCCACATGGAGGAAGGCCATGAGGAACCTCCAACCCAAAAGGAAGTCAACTTTTACTTAGAGATGAACTCTTGCAAGACTGCCATGAGACAAAAGCTTTTTTTTTTTTTTTTTTTGCTTATAAAACTATTTTTTAAAATGAAACGGCAATTTCTGCTGCAACAGAACAACTGGATTTTTTTTTTTTTTTTTTTTTGGTGAAGAAACTACTTTGCATGGGAAAAAATCCTCATGGCTCCTTGACATGTTTCAGCTAGATCTCAGTAAAATTAAGGAGGTACAGACTGATGAGTCGCTCAAAGGTACAGGAAAAATGCCAGTGTATGTCCTGGCATTTGTATACACTTGAGAGAGAAAAATTCTCTCTCAAAGATTGTCTCTCACAGCAGAAAGAATAACAACAGAAATAAAACCTGATGCAGAAAAAGAAGAGAAAGATTAAATTTGCTTTACAGCACTGGCTTCCACGATTGTTTGAGGGTATCTTCCCTCTACTGAAATGGATGTATTGGGTCTCCTTCAGCCCAAAATTTACTCTGATATGAATGGAACAGGCAGGAATGTTTCAGCCATAAGGCAGCTTAATTTTCTCGGACTGCTAAGCAAAACCCTTCCATTTCCTACATCTATGGCAATGACCTGATGTTAAGTCATGGTTTTATAATCTGTTTTTGAGATAGGAAGCCCTATATATAAGTAATGTGAATCTATTCACAATCAGTTTGTTTTTCTTAGCCATCTTCTGTGGACTCTTAAATAATACACCACCCACTTCAAGGGTCTCCAGACCTCTTGGTTGAAAAAAGGTGATTTAGGTGAAAAGCTCTTTCTGTCTTTCGAGTGATCAAGCAACAGACCCCGTCTGACTTCCTGCAGCACGGCTGGAGAATTACAGCACCATGTGTGCATCACTAGACAACTCAGAGAAGGAACAAGATTTCTTCTCCAGGCTTCTCTCCCTAAACTTGCTGGAGTTTGGTGTTTGCACACCAGCAGTCATGGCTCAAAGAGTTTCTTCTCCAGGTGACTCAGCAGATGCAGTGCCTTGATTTTCCTCAGAAAAACATAACTGTTCTCCAGCCTAGTAACTTCTCAGTGTGACTGGTGACTCAGTGCCTGGCTGAGAAAAGGCTGGTGGTGGTCAGGCTGATGAACGGGGAAGAAACTCAGGTGAGAGAGGAAGTGTGTAGGAGGGGTAGGATTTGGAGGAAAGAAAGTGGGTAGGGAGTTATCCCTGGAACAGGAGACACTAATCCAAATCTCTGACATGGAGGATGAAATAAGATGCTGGGTGAAGAGCAACTAACCTCAGCAATGGGCTTGTTTTCCCTGGTTGGTGAGGGTAAAGGACCCCTCAGTGCTCAGGGCAAGGACCCTCTCACAGAAGGACTCTCAGAGGGTGGCAGCAGGTACCTGCAGACCTCTCTGCGCAGCATCAGAGCTTTAATGATTTCTTTCTGAAAGTGGCTGGGGAAATGTACACAGGCTGCCAGATAGTGATCAGCTCACAGAGGGGTGATCACTATTAGGCAAAGATACCAGCTTTGACATGCAGTGAGGGAAACAGCCAAGAATTTGAGAAAGCAATCCCAGCTTTCTGCTACACGTTCCTCTGCCAAGATACCTCCTGTGTTTACTTTAGAAACCAGAGACAAGGCCTCCTCTTCATAATAATAATAATAAAGCTGCAGGGTCACTCGACTTAGCAGATGGATTCCTTCCAGCTTGGATTTCTCCTCGTTTACCTGAAGAACTGATGTATTTGGGGGATTATGCAATGTTAATAATTAGGTTTCACAGGAGATCTGAGCTGTGACAATAGGAGGCTGTGGGAAGGAAGCTCCACTGGAGAAGATAAAATCAACTCATGGATCTCATGTGGAACTTGTGGACTTTGCTTGGGTCTAAGGAGCCTGAGTAGTCACAGGGACCACGCAGCCCTCTGCAGCAGGAGCCCACTGCTTGCCAGCAAGCTGCTCTCATTCATGCAACAGAAGCAGCTCCCTCTCGCCAAAGAGCTGCAGCAGCAATCAGCCAGACTGATCACTCACACTTTTGGGCTTTCCCATGCTCATAGATCCTAAATATCATAGATCCTAAATATCTAGTGGTGCCTATCGTAGCAGGGAAAGAGACAGAAAGTCTGCAGGAATATTCCCTTGCATTCTATTAGTAGTGAATCAAAGCCTTAAGCTCTGGATGTGATTGTGCTGAAATCCTCAAAAGCCTAAGCCCTTTCCAAAGCTTTTTGTGTGTTTTTGCAATTTTCTTCCATGGTGCACAGGTAGCATACAGAACACTAAACCTGTTCCGTTGTTGGGTTTAACCTGCTAAGGTTTTATTTTTTACTTTAAAAAACCAAAATGTTTTGTTGCAGTACAAATAGCTTATTTTCCACATTGAAACAACTTCTAGCATTATAATCTTTCACTATAGTCCTGCATGCATTAGAACATTGAAAATTAGACATCTGAAGGAAATATTTTGACTGGTCAGAAATATTTAACTGAACAAACCACTCAGAATTTTAGCAAGTTTTTTTGATTAAGAAATAAAGACATTTCCAACTGGAAATTGCCTGGAAAAGAGAAATTTCCATTTTCAAGGATTTTTACAGGAAGAACATAATAAGTGGTATACAGATGTTACAACTACTGTCTTAGAAGGCCCTGTACAACTCTGAGTTTTACTACAATGCTCAACTAATTAATTAATGGAACTCAGTTTCACAAATTATCATCAAAATCCAGAGCTTAGCAGGAATAAAAAGGGATCAGCTATTTTACACAAAGCAGGAACACCTGGAGTTTTGACAGCACAAAGGTTTCTGAGCACTTAATCTACAGGACATTAGCCCATTTATAACCAACCAGGAAAGCAAAGAGGAAGCTTTCTTTGGAAGGAACAGTCTATTCCTTAACTGCAGGGCTGAAAATGGCAATGGAAGCAAAACCATGAACACAAGCACATGTTTACCCTTGATGCCACCATCAGATGTTTTCTGCCTTCTATTCCCTTCCCTTCCTGCATGTGCCCACGCAGAGACACACCTATTGACACATCCCTGTCTGTGGAGGCACAATTTAAAATTTCTCTGCTCTAGTGCACCCAAGCATTGACCAGAAACATGGAGTGCCCTCAAGGAACTCTTTACTACATCTTTTTTTTTTTTTTTTTTTTATACTAATACTAATAATATTTGGAAATCAGAAGCTCAGAATACTTGAATGGCCTTGAATGATTGGCTGGTACCTCCATTTGTGAAGAGAGAAGTGGAGCTTCCCATAATTACAGGTTGATAGAAAATCTGCTTAATTACTTCTCAAGTTCTGGAGAATTGCAAAATGACAAGTAACTTTAAATACGCACTTATATACTTGCTTATTTTCAAAAAAACGTTTGGGGAAAAAAGGAAGGCATAAAATAAAAGCACCTCTGCTATGAAGACAGGCTGAGAGAGTTGGGGGTGTCAGCCTGGAGAAGAGAAGGCTCTGGGGAGACCTTATAGCGGCCTTCTAGTGCTTAAAGGGGGCCTGCAGAAAGGTGGGAACGGACTCTATCTCAGGGAGTGTAGGCACAAGATGAGGGTTAATTATTTTAAACTGAAAGAGGGCAGATTCAGAGTAGATATAAGGAAGAAACTTTTTCCCGTGAGGGTGGTGGGACACTGGAACAGGTTGCCCAGAGCAGCTGTGGCTGCCCCCTCCATGGAAGGGTTCAAGGCCAGGTTGGACGGGGCTTTGGGCAACCTGGTCTAGTGGAAGGTGTCCCTGCCCGGGGCAGGGGGGTTGGAATTGGATGATCTTTTAGGTCCTTTCCAACCCAAACTATTCTATGATTCTATGAACTAGATGGGTCAAATTTCCAAAACCTGGGAAGGTATTTCAAGACATGGCAGGGTCAGTTTGGTTGTCTGCACACTGGCATCTTACACCTTTCCAGCTATGCTTGGGGATCATACCTGTCTCCCAGCTGCCACACCAAAAGGGCACAAGGTCTTCTTCTGTAGGATCTGAGTGATAACTCCCAGCCCCACTTGGGTGTCTTGGGTACCACGGAAAATCTATGACAGGGTGCCTTGACATGGCCCACTCAGCTGGGTGGGATTCAGCTCAATACCTTGTAGAAGGCTACAGCATACACCTGAGCTAGTCATCCTACATTTCCATGTGTCCAATGGAAAGAAAAGGGCACAATTAGGACACAAGTAATTGCCCTAGTGTAGGTGCCTGTTTCAATATGAAGTTAAGTCATGTGCTGGACTCCACTGGCTATAAAAGAGTTATACCTCAGGCGTGAATTATGGACACTGTAGGTGTTTAGTTAGATGAAACCCACCTTGAACTCAGGATTATGTGGTCAGGTGATAAACAGGAGGTTTGTATTCACCTGTACCAACCCCTTTGGTCAAAGAAAGACCTGGTTCTGGAGGAGCTGCAGAGAGACTTGCTGAGAGGAGAAGGGGAGTTGCAGTGGGGTAGGAACCCCCTTCATGAGAAGTACGATAAGTACAGGAACAGAGACCCAAATCCAGTGATTTCCACTGTAGCTCAAGCCAGGACAGGGGAATTCTCACAAGGGCCACAAAATTCAGATCTGAAATTGAGCACTGTTCCCTTCATTTGCCTCCTTGTGAGATAGCTTTCCTCAACTGGGGCAGGAGAACTGGTGAGAGGCAATAACAAAGGTCTGGGAATTCTGCCTAGTTTATCTTCAGCAGCATTGTAATATTATTGATTCATCAATGTATATACCTTCCAAGCTAGGCCACCCATTAGCTGGTCTCCTCTATACCACTGGCTATTGCTGAATCATCTCCATCAGAAAGGTGCCCAGTCTTGATCCAGAGATATCCAGAGATAGGGAACTACCAGTTCCCCTGGGGACGTGCTAATCACCCTCATTGGTAAGAGCTGCTGAAGCCAATCACTTGTGGCAGCAGTGGCAATCATAGACCATGGTGCAGAGACTTGTGCAAAAGGAATATGGCTTTCCAGACGTGGGCCTTGCAGGTGCTAATTTTGACTCCACTGAAATCAGTGAGACCTGAATCCTGTCTAGAATAGAAAGCAAGAAGGGGAAGAGAGTCAGTCCCCCATAATTTTTAATCTGGTTTGGCTTTACTTCCTTAAAAATAATAATAAGAGGTTTCACCCACTCCCTACAAGAGATCATTTATTCTGTCTGCTGAAAAATGAGTTTGCAAGAAAATATGTTGGATCTCTCCTGGAAGTGCTTCTGCTGGGTATTCACTTTAATGAGGGTGATCTCACCAACTGAAGAGGTAGCTGGTGGTGGAGAGGAGGGAAAGGTTTGCACTGTTTAAGGAGGCTCGTGAGGGAGGACGTAGACCTGACTCCCCTCCACCCCATGCCGCTTTCCTCTCAGCTCCCCACCACGCTAACCTCCTTTTACTTTCAGAGCAGCTAGCTGTTGCTGCTGCTGCTGATGTTATTGACACATATTTCAAACAAGCCCGTGCAAGGGACTTGAGACACATTACATTGCACACGGTGCCCCGGGCCACAGATTTGCCTCCTTACACCGACAGCACGTTTTGCTTCATAAAGAATGTGCAGGCCTTCACCTCCAGCTATTTATCCGGTGTGCTCAGAAGAAATGAGAGGGAGAACACCCTACATGCCCATGTTGGCTGTTAACCCTGTACTACATACCCCATAAGTGGCCAAACATTGACCTCTCTCTGCATGAGATCTGGGCCACTGCCTGCTGATGAGCCTGGACGGATGCCTGCAGTCCATTCCTCATCTTTCTGTGCACCTGCATTTAGGAAAAGGGCTTCTTGCACCTCTTTGTAACTTCACCAACCCATTCATACAACTCCTAGCACATGCTTCATCACTGAGCACAGCCAGGGCTCCCAGACTAGTATCATCCCACACTGGAAGAGGAAGACTATCTGGTGAATAAAAGTTGCTGATACACACCTCTTTCCAGGATCAGAATAATCTTCCCTTGCTGTTAGCAACATTTTTTTCCCTCCTTTCTCTAAATCTTTCCATCATTGTTATTATAATGATAATAACAATAATTATTACTATTATGCCTTGAACTTGAGTCTAAGATTAGGGTTCCCATTGTGTTAAGAGGTTGATGGAAAAATGTCAAGCAGCCGATTCCTGCTGTAGAAAGCTCATTGTCTGCATTCAGGCAGAACATGAAGGGGTGAACGAAACAGAGAAAAAGGGCCAGGAATGAGGTAGGATGAGAAGAAGCAGTAAGTAGAAAATGAAGAGCAATGAGCAGAATAGCAGGAGTCAGCACTGGTGTCTTGCCTAAGCAAACCCCGCTCCTTCTCTGTGTACACACATGTCAAATCTCGGCAGGGAGAAGGGGAATGCTCCCTTAATTTACCAGCTGCAGAAATGTGGATTTTTTTGACACGGCAGTGGGAGAGCCCTTAGCAGCTGCACACAGGTCTGATTGCTGCCATTGCCTCTTCAGTGGTAGAGCTCTGCTCCAAGTACATCAAATGCTCAGAAAAAAACTTCCTCTGTGACAAAATCACGGCGGAGAGATTTCCACCACAAAAGCCCTACATTGCTCTTACCTTGAGAAAAGATATATACAGTCATGTCCCTTTTGGGGGCTGGAAAGCTGCCAGGGATCTGGGGTAAGGAGTTGCTAACATCGTGCCATACTAATAATTCTTCATTTCACCCACCTTTTTTTCTGTCTCTTTAGATTAGATTTGAAGCGCTTCAGGGCAGGGACTGTCTCTCGCTATATGTACATACAGTGCTTAGGACAAGGAGCCTTTCGACTTCCTTGGAACTGGCAACTGCTAATGTATTGCAATTAATAAATAATTGAAAAGATCTTGAAAGGTGAGATGTGAAATGACAACGGACTGACTGAGAGGGGCTGGCAGGGTTCGAAAATTTTTTGAAAGCTTTTTGTTTTGGTAAATGGTAAAAAAAAATGCATACATTTCCTGGCTGTATAGAGGATAAAGCAATTAATTCCTCTACCTGGACTGTGACAGGAGCACTGAACTACAGCCTAAGTCAGGGAGGGTAAAGGAAAAGTCTGTTCAGGTGGAGTGACATGAGAAGTTTAGGTAAAGTGAATGTAATTCCCTAAGTGAATACCTTTGCTCTTACAAAAAAAATGACAATGTTGGTGAAATCCCATGGTTAAAAATCATCCATCAGCTCATAGCACTGCCCATGAATCTCAGACTCACTCCATTGCTACATGCGCTAGTGCTAAGAACATGAGAATGACCAATAAATGTTTAATGTATTGTTAGAGAATATACAGGAATATTCACACACACAAACATACATTTATAGTCCCTAATACTATATTAACCATATGTAGATAAACAAAGAGATAAAGAATGAAGGGAATCCAGGATACTTCTGGATAACTGCTGTTAACATTTGTAATAAATCTCTAAGTGATGATGGAAAACAAGAGAATGCCAAATAGGTTAGGAATCTACTGTGTTGTTAAAGAGCAAATGGATAACTGTAAATCTGTTATCTGGCCCAAAAGGGAAATGGATGATACAAGACTGAACCCATAGAGAATGAAAGAGTTGTAATATAATTAGTGGTAGTAACCACAGTTATATGGAAAATTAATTTCATGCAATTTTTAAATGAGATTGTTAAACATAGGTGATAAAAGTAATTCTGTTGATATAGCATTGTCAGAATATAAAGAAAAAGAGTGAATAAAGAATTCAAAGTGGTAATATATAGGGTCAATATGGTACAGAATAAATAGATGCACAGCTGACAGCTCTCCAGTATCATTCTGCTAGGCAATCATTATCAGATGGAGCTGTTTCTAAATGAAACTCTCTGAGATCACCTCAGTGCTATTTAACTTTCTTACCAACAGTCCAAAATACTCTCTATCACATCATTATTGAAAAACTGTGTAGGATATTGAAGCACCAGAGGAGAGTGAAGGATATGGACAGGGCAGCAACACAAAGTGATGGATGAGGATGTGTCCACCTAAAGGCACCTTGATGCCCCAGATGGCAAGCCAGCCTTGCAGGAGTGACATAAGCTGTGTTGAGACTCCAAGAGGATGCAGGGATTTGGGTACTGACCCCCGTGATGTGAATGCTGAACACAACAGGGCTGGCTAGGAGAGCGAAGACAGAGGAGGAGAGTGTAACTCCTGCATGCAGCAGGAGTGCTACACTACCAAGATACCACATCCAGATGTACTGAAAAGCTGGAGAAGGCCCAGAGAAACAGGAAGACATCTAAGTTTGAGAGGAATGACTGATTCATACCATCTGCAGTCCATAGCTGCTACATCATTCCTGCCTTTATAGATAACAAAGAAAGTGGACACAGAGTTGAAGCCAGTCACACACAGGAGATGTTTTGAATATTACCAAAGCTTCTTGCTGGTGACTCAGAGAGAGCTAGAGTTTTGACCTGAGTTATTCATTACTTTCTTGATCTTGGATGCCATGATATGCACTGATAAGTTCCTCTAAGGTCTAAGAATAGTGATCTGTATAAGAACTACAGGAATTATAGGAAAAGCCACCTTGAACAGCTTTCTAAATGCTCTAGCTCAAACACAAGTTATTAGACCTGATAAAGGAGTGACCAGGTGTAGGTCTCAGACATAATGGTCATAATGGTCCCGAACAGACAGAATCATACCAAGATTTCCTTGAAGGCTTCCCACCCAAGTAGTGATTCAACCTCCTTATTGTTTTAGGTAAAGACTCTGACACGATCAGGCCCAAGATGATCCATGGCTTCGGGCCATAAAGTCCCCTATCATCAAGTGCTATAAAATTCTCTGATCAGAGGAGCATTTACCACAAGCCCTCAAAGGGCTGAGTACCAAGATCTGACTTAGACAATGGGATGTAATATATCTACAACCATATAAATAGCTAGTTGGATGAGAGCTGGATAAGATCATGGCTTTACAATGCTGCCCCTCCTGCTTTTAACCCATCCCAGCGTTGGCTGAAACCAGGATGTGGCAAGCCTCAAAGGGATTTATGCCTTGAAATTACCAGCCTTCTTCAGCCTTACAGGAATAAGGATGTTGATTCTCACCAGCAAATTGCTCCCACTCAGCACTGATTTTTCTCGTTGATCCTTTTAGCACCACCTTTTTGTTTAGAGCATCTAATCACTTATCAGCAAAGGTCTTAAACTAACATCTCCCTTGTGGCCCTTTCATTCCATTGTCCTGCAGCATCCTGCTCAAGAAAGGGTTTTGCACCCCAGACTCTCCCTGTAAGTGATACTCTACTCAGTTTGGGTCATCATTGTGAAAGACACCCTGTGCCAGCAGAAGAAAAGGAATCACCTTGCTGCAATTTCTATGCTGCTTGCTGTGACAGGACAGAAATGTGTCTTCGGTACCCAGAATTTGGTTGGCGCCAGAGCTCTGGGAACAGACTGGAAGGCGTGGGCTGTTTTTGGATGAATCATGTTTTTAATCATTAAACACTGCCAATCAGAACTGCAGCAGATTTCACCCCCCCCCCCCCCCCTTTTTTTTTTTTTTGTTTTGTTTTACCTTAAGAATTATAAATTCAGACTCAAAACTCCGGATTACACACAGATAGGAACTTCACAAGCACTGACTAACAAAACCTCAGAGCCCTCTTGTTTCCTCAGAGCCCTCTTGTTTGAGATGGACAACCTTCAACAACAAAAGATTAGGTTATTTATGAACCTGTCCTTAATGGAGCTGACATTAGATTTGAGATAATAACCCTTCCAGCGTGCACAAGGATCAATTATCTCAGTGACTAACTTTAATTAGGAGAGAAGATGGCATAGTTATTAAGGCATGGGTAGAGGACTGTGGGTTCAATACCTCATTGCACAAAAGATCCCCTGTGGACTTGAGGCAAATCAGGCATTTTGGTTTGCCTCAATTTCCCATCTGTGAAGTGGGAATAATATTACCATACACATTCATGAAAATAGCCATGTATTTAAGGAATTAAAGACAAAGGCCATTAACACTTAAATGATGGATTATTAATAAATGAGCCATATTGCAGTGGTAAACTGAGTCTCATGCCAGCCATAGGAACACAGGAACAGAAGATGGATCACTGAATGTATTTTCTTCTAGAACGGCTGCAAAGATGCACATCCTGTCTCTGCCTATAACCAGATGTTTAACAGTATGATAGAGTATGCAAACCTGACTTGCAAGTCACTGTAGCACCTGCGAACACTGTTTGGGTGGGAGAGGCTTCACTTCTATTTCTATGTAGGAATCCCCCTTACCTCATCCATGAAGTTTTCTCCTTGTAGTCTTCAGAGCAACACCAAGTGCAGTTGTTTGCTATGGTTCCAGTAAAGCCTTGTCTGATCACTAGTGGATTTTTGTTTTCAAACTTTCAACCCACTTTACTAGATAGGGGAGATGGTGGGAAGCTGGAAATTTTCTTCTCTCACTCCTAAGTCAATTACATTTGTTCCCAATTTACCCAATGCCCCAATTGAGCTATTGATCGATGAGACGTGAGCAAGTATGTAAGGACAGGCTGTCCTAGGTGTTTAAACATGTGGCTGCGTTTGGCTGAACCAAACTTTTCATAAGGATTAGATTTAATGCAATAAAAGTGAGTAATCCCATGCATGACCCAGGTTTTCCTGTGTTAGATGCTGTAACACTAGACCCGACCCTGAAGAAATTGCTGTTGTGTTTTAAATTAAGACTTTCAGAATTTAAAAGCATGAAAATTTTCAAATGTTTAAAAAAAGAACCCCAAAACAACCCAAAACAACAAATCACAAAAACCCCTTTCAGGTAAAACTTTCAATAAATCTATGTTCAGCTCTACTTTACCAACCACAATCACCCATTTATGGATTTAATTAAAAATTTGTTTACTGAGGGTACTATTTCTTCACATCAGTTACTAAGTCAGCAAAGATCTATGGGGATACTTTAGAAGTCATGGACAAAAGTGGGCACATCATGCACTCACATTAGATGGAAGGCTTGATCCATAGCCCGATCCATGGAGTCCAAAGATTACTGCTGAGTAGAGATCTCCAATAAAGAGACCTCTAGGAAACCTCTGCCCCTGCAGCTGGTTGAAGCTGACTTAAAGGAGAGCCCAAATAGAAACATGATTCTGAAGCCTGAGTTAGGAAATGAGAGTACCAAGGTGGAATGTTTATGTCTTTGCACAATGGATATTTTAACTGACATGTTTTCACCTATTCTTTCTATTACAACATCTTCTTGAATGATGGCCAACAGGCCAAATTCAGCCTGCAAAGCACAAGTAGATAGGAAGCTCAGATGAACCAAGAGAAGAAGCAGCTCGCTAAGATCTGGTACTCACAGAGCTGAAGGCAAAAGTCCTGACCAGACACTGACCTTCAAGACAATCACACAAATACAAGGCAGATGAGTCCTGAGCTCTCATATTCACTTTAACTCCTCTCAAGCACTGTTGCCTGTGGCCTGCATACTTTCAGTGTCTTCTTGTATCAGGTCCCCTTCAAAACCAATTGAGAGCTTCTGTTTCTATTTAATTTAAAGGTTACAGGAGAAGAAAGCATTGGGGCAGCCAGGTCAAGCATTGTAGTTTTGGAGAATGTCAATCTTCAGGTTGCTTTTTCATCTATTTCTTCTCTTTTTGACAGAGAGAGGTAAGGAATCATGTGATCAAGCTGTCCCTTGGGATTCAGGTGGCCACAACTGTCATATACACTGTCCCAGGAGAAGCAAGTCCAGAACAGACTGTCCTCATCTGACCCAGGAACTCAGTTCCTAAAGAACAGTAAATGAAAGCCATTTTGCATGTTCCGTTCTGAGTGAAAGCAGTATTTCCTAGCAAGAGCTGGCTTCAGAGCTTTATTAGGGCCTCAGATAAAATAAAGCAGGATCTATCTTGGTCATATTTTTTACACCCTGAGTCCCATGTATAGCTTGTCCCAGCTAACTGCTCTTGGGTACCCATACAGTGTAGACAAGATCAACTTAGCACACAATCGATATTCAGGGATTTGATCAAAGTGAGGAGATAAGAATCACAAAGGCCAACTTTATGGCTCTGTTGCTGATAAGGTGACAGAGCAGGGACTAATCTAGATACTAGCATAATTGATAATAACCTTGGAGCTTCTCAGAGTTGTTTAATGACCCAGGAATCTGGGGAATGTTGTTGCATGGCAGAACTCCTGCCATGTGCCTAACTCAATCTCTACCTCGGGCTGTGAGAGGAGGCATTAGGTCAGTTAGATTGGATTGATAGGCCAATCCTGAGAGAAAGGATTGCTTCAGACACAAATGTTGGGTGTCTCAGATCTTGGCTTCTGGTGCCCCCCAGATCCTGGAATACAACATCACAAAAGTGAAGGAAAAAGAATATATATCTTGGATAATTCAGCAACTGGGAGGTAATCCAAATTCATTAGGCAAATTTGCTTCTACGAGCTAGGAACCTGCATGTCACGCCTCAGCCTGGAATCAATCATATTTCAGTAGCTATGGTAAAATATGCAAACAGTGACTTCCAGCTGAGACAAGTTCAGCACAGCTTGGCCAATGAGGTGGAGGCTCCGTTTTTGACTCACCTAATAGAGTTACAGCCTAAGGACCATGAGGGTCTCTGTGCAGCGTGCACATGAGCCATGAAGTCCAGCCAATGCTGGGAGAAGGGGTGGGGAGGATCCGCTCATGTATTTGGCCGCCAGCTGGATGGGAAGTATGAGATTCTGCTCCTGAGCTTGTCTCAGCTGGAAGGAACTCACCGCAGACATAATTCATCCAGACTCTGTCCTCTGCAGCTTTCTGTATAAATCTCATCCCAAGGCATTTTGGAGCAGTACATAATGTAACATGACAACACTGCTGAAATCCAGTGATCTGTATCAGCTCTGAGGGAAGACAGATCCTCAGGTGGTGTCAAACAACAGCAGTCCTGGACCTCCAGAAAACTAGGACTCAGGTCCTTAAAGGCATTTAGCAGCCAGTCTATCTCTAAAGCTACTTACCCCGCTTTGACTGTTATGACAAAAACCTTCTTCCTACCAGCTGTATACCTGTGTATTTACACAGTGATCTAAGTATTGATGGCAACTCCACAACTAACAACATACTGTAACTTCAGCACAGTCTCGGGGACCCCAAAGATGAGTTTGTAAAACATATTCCCTTCTTCTATCTCTATCTTGTTAAGTCAATCAATAAACTCTGACTCTCTGCACCATATATGTGTATTCCTTTGGCCATTTTATATGTCCTGTGAGGAGCCTCTTTTTTAACACCGACCCTTTGACTGCATGAGCATGCTAGTCGCCCAACTTTTCAATAGGGTGCTAAAGAGAGTAGCACAGTGCTTAAATAATGTTGATCCAGAGAGTCTTTTTACATTTGCCCTTTACACACTCTGTAAGACTGGAAAGTTGAGAAAATGTCCATCTCTCACTGAGGGTATGTCCAAAGGAGGGGAATATCTAAGTTCTACTCTAGCAAGCAGCAGAAGACCACTCCTTCACTTCATCTTCACTTATGAAAATCTAAAGTAAAGCATCGACCTTAGCTTAGGGTCTCTGACATATTATTATTTGTTGTCATACACTCCACAGTTTCTCAAATGCTCATTTGCAGCTCAGGTAGGACCCATATTACCTAACAAAAGCCGTCTAAAATGTAGATATCTAGTCTCACCTACTCACCGAGTTCCTACTAGATTTGACATAAGGAAAGGTACTTTCAGGGGACAATTCAACCTGCCACATCTGAGTTATGATAACCTCAGTGAGAAAAATCCCATTTGTGGAATCATAGAATCATAGAATGGTTTGGGTTGGAAGGGACTTTTAAAGGCCATCTAGTCCAACCCCCCTGCAATAAGCAGGGACATCTTCCACTAGACCAGGTTGCTCAAAGCCCCGTCCAACCTGATCTTGAATGTTTCCAGGGACTGAGCTTCTACCACCTCTCTGGGCAACCTGTGCCAGCACCTGACCACCCTCATCATAAAAAATGTCTTTCTTATATCATCTGATTCTACCCTCTTTTAGTTTAAAACCATTACCCCTTGTCTCATCACAAGAGGCCCTGCTAAAAAGTTTGTCCCCATCTTTCTTACAGGCCCCTTTTAAGTACTGAAAGGCTTCAATAATGTCTCCCCTGAGCCTTCTCTTCTCCAGGCTGAACAACCCCAACTCTCTCAGCTCATCCTCACAGGACAGGTGTTCCATCCCTCTGACCACTTTCGTGGCCCTCCTCTGGACCCCCTCCAACAGGTTCATGTCTTTCCTGTGCTGAGGACCCCAGAGCTGGATGCAATATTCTAGGTGGGGTCTCATGACAGCGGAGTAGAGGGGGAGAATCCCCTCCTTTGACCTGCTGGCCACACTTCTCTTGATGCAGCCCAGGATACGTTTGGCTTTCTGGGCTGTGAGCGCACATTGCTGGCTCATGTCCAGCTTTTCATCCACAACACTCCCAAGTCCTTCTCCCCAGGGCTGCTCTCAACCCACTCATCCCCCAGCCTGTGTTGATATTGGGATGCAGGTGCAGGACCTTGCACTTGGCCTTGCTGAACCTTATGAGGTTCACATCGGCCCACTTCTCGAGCTTGTCCAGGTCCCTCTGGATGGCATCCAATCGCTCAGGTGCATCAGCTACACCACATCTGCAAACTTAGGGTGCCCTCGGTCCCGCTGTCTATGTCATTGATGAAGATATTAAACAGCACTGGTCCCAGTACAGACCCCTGAGGGACACCACTTGTCACCAATCTCCATCTGGACATTGAGCCATTGACCACTACCCTCTGGATGTGACCTCATCCACCGAACAGTCCACCCATCAAATCCATATCTCTCCAATTTAGAGAGAAGGATGTTGTGGGGCACCAAGTACAGTTACTTATTGGACTGGAAGATATGTTTAATGATTAACACTGTGAAGGCACACAAAGATGGTCACAGCAAATTTTTGAAGTTAATGTGAAATTAGGATTTTACACACTTTGTTACACCTAGTACACAAAGTCACAAATTGGCAATGTCACCATTTTATATCTATATATGTGAATGTCCGAGTCCTCGGGTTGAGTACACAGATTAATGCCTAGAGATTCCATACAGCCATATCCTGAATTCCAGCTCTTCAGTAACCTCTTCTGTGTCTTTGGATATCTGCAACAGCTTCACTAAAGTCAGGGGAGCTGTGGTGATTCACGCTAGCTGAAGATAAGCCCTCACTGAATTCCATTAAAAAAATTACTGATTTACTTTGGTTCCACCCAGCCGTGGAATAGAAACCTCCATCACACATTCCCCATGGTCTTGCTGGGGATCATGCTGAATAAGTGAAATGATGATACTTCCATCATTTTAAAAACACTCCTCTATACTCTGACAGGTTGCTTTCCCTATCTAACTGGTATCCCCCTTTCTTTCTTTCTCCTACTTATCCCCACTGGTACCCTGTGAAATAATTCCTCCTTGCTTTCCTTTACTATATACACCTGACAAATGCTTGAGAGCTATTATCATATCGTTATTTGGACTGGATTAGTACTTGCTAATCTTTGTTCATCAGCACCAGTCCTTCCAGCCCTCTGGCTCTTTGAATACCCTCCAGTTTGTCAATAACTTCCTGGCATGAGCATGGGATGAAATACAATAGTCCAGGTGCACTTGCTCTGGAGCCATATCATCATATCTACTCAATTCAAGGGCTCAGTGCACTGGATCATGTGGATTCTTCTTTCCTGTCACCTTGCATTTCACACTTAGGCTGAAGGATGCATGCCTGTGCATAGCTGATCTGTTCATGTCTATCTGTGTGAAGTTGTGCAGGTTGACATGGCAACGCTTCTCATAAATGTGGAGGTAGGGGCTCTACCTCCCTCTGTTTACTCACCAAGGTGACGAGAAGCAAGGTATGGGCACACAGTGAATCAGACCAAGTAATTGGCAAGTTTCTGCCTGCCAGCAGAGCTGCTGCAACTGTCCATATGAGTGCTCTTAGCCTACATCAGCTGGGAGACATATAGGCTTTAGTCTCTTCCTTTGACATTAGATTAAGTTGAGGTCATGTATAGGTGCTGCAGTGCTGCTGATGGCTGGTAACGTGTCGAGCCAGAGCAACTATACTGCAATTAGTCATCTGAGGATGATGCATTTTTTTACCGCAAAGGAAGTTAAATGCTAAAATAACCCACCTGTCTTTAGCTTTAGTGCAGCTGCTGTGGTAGTAAATTCAAGATTATCCTATGCAACACCACAGCTTATCCTTCTAGGTAAGACTAACATCTTAATTTTCTTCCTCAACAGTAATCAATCAAAGATCTAAATCAGTAATACTGGATTACTCTTGAAAGTGAAAAGTATTTGTAGTTAATTTGAAATTGGTGACTGGGACTAGATTATTAGTTTCTGGAAACTGTGGTCTTCCTTCATCATCACACATCTACTGGCAAAATGCATTTCTACTTCCCTGAAGACAGGCTAAACCTGATCCAAATTAACCAAACCAAAACACAGGAGGTGGTTAATTCTTTTCTCTTATATTTCAACTTACTGACTCCATGATCATTGACTCCCAACATGTCCTGTTAGAGTCAAGAGCTCCATGGCCAGGCTAGCAGACCTCTCAACTATCATTCCCATTACCAAGATAAATGTTCATTTCTGTACATAATGTAGATAACATTATTTTACATACCACTTTTAGTCATGAAACAGACATTCTGTAACAAGCCTGCTAACAGCTGCTTTTTGGGAGAAATTTTATGTGCCTGCTTGAAATTATCTTGGTATTTTTTTTCCTTAGTTTATAACACTAATTCTATTACTTAAGCATAGGTGTGTTTAGTACCATTTGAGGTGTTTTACAGAATCCTCCTGGCTTCAGCCTGCCTTTCTAACGCATGTGGATACCTCAGATGACATAAAGCATCCCAAATGGTACTAAACAATTCTCCGCACATAACTATATTGAACCTTAAATCTCCACTAACTGTAATGGAACTCAGAAAACTAGCTAGGTATTGATGTCAGTATTGTAGAAACTCAAATGAAAATATCTGAATCTGAAGCTCAGGAACCAATTCAATTGCCTAAACATTTCCGTATGAAAGACCCTATACAAGATACCTACACAAGATATGATATGGGACCTATGGGAGACCTATACCCTTCTGGAGCAACACATGGACTCCAGGGAAACCTCAAATGTCTTCAGACACCTCTGTTTAGACAAATGTATCAAACTCTCAGTGAGGATTATTACTGTTCAGTTTGAAAATTCACTGTGTGCAGCACAGGACTAAAGTTTTCCTTCTTTTCTTTGCTTAGGATTGTACCAAAAATAAGGAATCACAAAACTGAGATTACAGAAAGGATTATCTGTGTTAGGGAAAGGAAACTTGTGGCATTGTACAGGCTACTGAAAGACACTGATTTTTTTTAAAAAATTGCTTGCTCGGGTCATTATTTCTACAACTCTCAGCCTCTCCATTCATCTCTTGCGGGCTCAGGTACCCAGCTACCTTGGAATTTGACCAATTCTATTATTCTGGGCTGCATGAAGGCAGGAATTGCATGCTGCAGAGTATCTGCAGTTCTCTGAATTATCATATACACCTATAGAACATGTATAGATATCATTAATGATTTACCTACGTGGGACATCATTGTGTAGCTACCTGGATTGTAAATATATTAAGTGCTACCTGTTCCTCACATACCCTGAAATACAAATAGACGACAGTACGTGCATTTGAATGATCTACAGTAGAATGTCTCAAAAGTAACTCGTTCTTCTTTTAGGGCATAGTTTCTGAGATAAGCTTGTGGGATTAGTAGATATGACACAGGATTTTGGGGAAACCTGGCCCTTTTGGAGGGGCAGGTGGAGGCCCCTCAGGTGCACTAGACCCTTACGGCCTGCAATAAAATTGATCCCTTGGTGTGCACTGGGAGGTAGGATTCATTTGTCCGGCTGGTGACATCTGCAAGGTAGTGATCTACATCTGAGCAAGTGATCCAAATTTCCTTTTCAGCAATTGAGAGAAATATGCCATTTTCGGGCACAGTTCAATGTGTTTTCATGTAATTTTTTTTCTAAATCTTTAGGGTGAGAAAAATATCTCACTATAATCATCTATTTCTCCTCTTTATCAACTATAAAGGAGACAGAAAAAGATGTCTCTGTTGCAGGTGTCTGAACATGGATGTCCTAGACTGTGTCCTGAAGGAATCAGTATGCAGACACCATTGAACAATAAATTCAAATCTCCACTTAGGGCTCAATCTCATGGTCAAGCAAGTGAAGCTCAAATTACTATGTGCTAGTTGACCCACAGCAATCCTACATATGTGGATTCCTAGCCTACAGCAAATGCTAGCGAATGTGATTTAAATTAACCCTTTTTTATTGTGGGTAAGCAAAGTCTAATTACCTCACTTGCTGCAGGCTAGCAGTGAGCACACAGACGGCTAGCAAGGGTCAGCTGATGTGTGGTAACTTGTTGCACCGCAGAAACTCGATCATGAGTTTAATTTGCTATAACTTCCACACATAGGCAAACCCTTAGACCTGGATTCTAATATCTTTTAAAGCCTCAGGCAGTACAAAATTGACTAAAAGTTGTATTAAGGAGAGGGAGCAGTCATACCAATACCCCTCTCTGCCGGGAGGTGCTACGACACGGTGGGTGTCAGTCTGTATTCCTCCAAAAACTTCCATTTTGCACAAATGAAGTATTTAAGTGGTAACAATAAACCAGCTTAAATTCCTGAATCTTTTTCTGGCTTAAAACATTAAGAGCTACTTTAAACAAATAGAACAAATCTGTTTCAATGGAGGCAGCCAGCATCCCTTGTACCAGAGCCATGCTTAATAGAAAACAATAAAATGCATTTATTTCTTAGAAATAAATTAAGATATAAATAAGTTAATAGTAGTCTTGCTTCTGAGCCAGGAAACAACAAATAGAGGACACCAAAGGTCCTTAGTCATAGGTACTGTGACAATCCAGGTAGCTCTAAGTCAGAAACACAACTTCTTTGCTGTTAGAAGAGACACTGACCTTCCCCCCCCCCCCCCCCCCCCCCGCAACCCATCTATGCTGTTTGCTGCCCAGGTAGAAGATAGACATGGTCAGCAGCAATCTCAACATAAGAGACCTGATCACCTCACCAAGCCCAGGACAGAATACAGAAACGCTTGTTTCCCAGACCTCCAGTGGTCCATAGGACACTCTTGAAATGACTTAGTAGGGGACAAACTTCCAACCAGATACTTGGATTATACAAGGTTTTTTTTACATCAAGCAGTGAAAAGGAAACCAGTGACAGTTCACTGAAACCAGCCAAATTCAGCTCAGAGGTAGACCTGAAGTATGGTGAAGTTGATGAATGCCCAACTGGCCAGCTCCACCAAGAGAAAGGATGGATTCCTCCTCCCTTCTGACAGCCTCAAGATCACAACTGAAAGCTCTTCCTGAAAACACATTGCAGTCCAATACAAGTTGTTTGGATGAGTAGGGGGAAAGTATGTTGAAATCTTCATTGTCATCTTAAGAAATGAGCCCGTAGAGCCTTACATTCCAGGCCCACTTTCAAATGGGTCTGGGTATCAATCACTTAATGCTGAAGTTTCTCAAGTTGGGACTCAGTTCATGGACTGAGACATATATACATAGACGTCTGCATACAGAATTGTCCAATAGAGCTACTTGTGGCTTTACTGAATCCACTGCACACACAGTATTCTGCAAATAAATCTTGTCTGTTCAGGACTGCAGGTGTCCCCAGTCACCTCCAGGACCAAGCTTTCAGTATTTATAAGAAAGCCCTGGAAACATAGACCAGTATTATGCTAAAGAGATGAGCTTGCTACTCCCACCATTCCCTCTGGCTTCCTAAATAATGCATATGTGTGGATTGCACTGTACTGACAAATGAAAGACTTTCTTAAACCCGAGGTGAAACATGATGCAAAGAGCAGGAAAGTGAAGGGAAAGGTATTCAGACGTTGTAAATTTACAGGAAAGTAGATGAATGTTTCAATTAGAGAAAAATTACGTCAATTTTGTTTAAATTTTGCAAAGATGAAACTTTGCATTTACTCAGAAATTCAATAGCTATCATTTTTGCTATAACGGTACAAATAGGATAATCATCATAAAAACAAAATGCCGTGGGACTTTGGAGACCGGACCTGTAGTCCGCAAAGCCACATTAGTTGCAATGACATCTCTTATTTGCTCGGGG
Organism: Strix aluco; assembly: GCF_031877795.1. Taxonomy (NCBI): domain Eukaryota; kingdom Metazoa; phylum Chordata; class Aves; order Strigiformes; family Strigidae; genus Strix; species Strix aluco. The sequence goes on along the minus strand of NC_133931.1, from coordinate 171,262,977 downwards.
TGCTCTGAGGAAATCTCCCCGTTTCCAGGTTGCCTCATCTGAATACACATCCACCAAAGCCTAATGAAATGTCGAAGTTTATGCTTATGAAATCAGTCTGAAGACAGAGACTTTCTCACTGTAGAGGTTTGAAGCAAAGCAAGAAGGAAGCTTCCAGAGATTCATAGCTTGGTTAAAAACTTCCCTGGAGTCAGGGTTGCTATAGAGTTAGCACAATTAGACTTTGAAAAGACATGTAGGTACTAGTAAATTGCTCAAAGTCATAACACTGTGCAAGCAGCTTCCGTAGCTTCTTCAGCCACAATGACCTCACATTTCATCTCTGCACCGTAATACTGTTGGTGTGATATTTGTCAGCTAAGGTCCCCATCCTCTAGGCTATAGAGCTGTGCCAGTTCACACCATTTCAGCTTTCAACAGGTTCTCAAGGCTGCAGGACTTTGATAGTTTTGCAAAAAACTCTTGATTCACCGGGGCTGAAATCTCACGCATGCTCATGGCAGAAGCCAATGCTCACACCAAAGCTGGTCACCTGGAATAGAGTTCATCTCATCTCTTTGTAGCCACCTAAAAGTTAGGAATGCAGTTAATGATATTCCTAGGCCCCCTCTGTCCTCATAACAGGGAGATCAAGGCAAGTTGCTCTGTCCTAAGACAGGTGTCTAGGATAGGTGGCCTGAATTGCCTTCTGGGGGAATTAGTCCCTACAAAAGCCTACATGAAAGCCATTAATCAGATGTTTAATTTTTAGATGGCAGAAACTTGCTAAGATGAATTTCACCCTTCTCATGAGCCATATACACACACACACAAAATTCAGCAGCGAGTTCAGAGGGAGAGGTTTTTAAATCACCTTTCAGCATGGTTAGCATGCACTGTTGGCAACTCAGCTTAATATTTCTCCTAAACATCGTCAAAGTTATACTGAGCCATTGGCCAGTAACAAACCATTGGTTGCCCTCTGAAGGGTACAGTGGTGGAAAATTGCTTCTATTTTCTCTACAAAGATCTTGGTGTCCCCATTGCAGCCATAAATGGATTAGCACTTTGCACACCAGGCTGGTAACAATGCTCCAGCCCTATAGAAAAATGTGAATTAGTGGACCTGAGGCCAGTGACCCTTTCCTAGAGTGGCCAGAACCAGCTGCTCTGGAAGAAAATGTAAGTACCCTACACAGGACATTTGTGGACATTGTTTCCTTGCATGAATCTTATTCTGGTCTTCAATAACCAGATGTCATCTTAAACCCAGATATAAAACACCCAAAATACTTGTTGTCATTAACTATGACAATCATAAATATTTATAATATCTGTAAATATTGCCTTGAAAAATTCTATTGAAAAACACTCTTGAGCCTTGTTAAGATTTTGGACTGATTAACATCCTGTTGTTCACCCCAAAACTAAAAACTGAAAAGTTCTGCTTCTACCTCAGGACAGAATATAAAACTCACTTTCCACGGGAAGGGAGGTAATTTTCATTTCGTTCTGATGCCTTTTTGGTATTGGAAGTAGGCCTGCCTTCCCATTCAGTTTTCATTTTTTAATGGCAAGCTTTTTCTTTCTCCTGGGGTAACTCTGCAACACAGTGTCTACTTCATTTTGTTTATGCACTTAAATTAGAAAAGTTATGCTGTTTGCACCAGAGAGGATTTGGGTCTTTTACCTCTTATCTCCAGGCAAAATCACCAAGGAAGGTCAACGACTTGACAAACACTTAAGGCTTCTCATCAGCCACTCTTAAAGTAGGGATAAAAACCTTCCAGACACCAACTGGCATCACATCAATGACATTTTTTAGTGTGTTCAGGCACTCTGTCATACCTCCCAACTTCAGCTGTCTAAAAGGTAGGTGTTTAGGCTGTTTCTAGAGTGGATGAAGAAAGATAGGCAACTCCAGACAGTGATTCACCACATCCACTAAAAAGATACCTATCTCAGGAAGGTTGAATCCCCTTCAGAAGATTCCCATCTTTCTAGAGGGAGGTAAGAAGATTAGCTCAGATAGTTAATCATTACATGGCTAACATTAAGTGAGTGAAATCCATCCACAGCTCTCTTAGGGGAGTGTGCTGTCACCCAGTAGAGTACAGATACAACTCCTTGTATGCTTGGAAAGAGAAGGTGCCCTCAAACTTTCTGAGAAAGCACTGTTTTCGAAACAGAGTTGTCCTCAGTTGGTGGAACACTTCCTCAAGGATGAATTGGATCTTCCCAATCTAACTTGAAAGGAGATGTCTCAAGATAGCTTGAGTCAGACGGCCTTTGAGATCATCATGAGACAAGGTCCCACCCCATAAACAAGTAGGGGTTTTTTGACCGGAACATTGAGTCCAGATCCTGGAATATTTTAAAGGCATTTTCTCTTGTTCAGCCACTTGGGCTCATGAACAGTTATGCTCAGCCTGCTCCTAGGCAAAGTCACCTATCTCTGCAACCCTGGAAGGCTCCCAGACCCACATGCCAAGAAATGAAATCGAGGTCTTCTCTTCAGAGCTGCTGCCTTCCTTTATGGTTATTTCCCAGGCCTATGGGAAATGCAGGAAAAAGTGCTGAGCACCCAGTGACCTCAAGGCAACCTGCAAACACTGCTCATCTCACAACCACACCACCTTTTCTCCACATGGCTAAATAGTGTTTTATGTGCCTAACTTCATATCTCCACATGTTTAAACCTCTTCAGGGCTCAGGGGCTGGCTGTAAGAAACAGGGATATTAACATTATGTCAGTGCCCAGAAGGTCTCTGACTACAAGGCAAGCAATGCTCGTAAGGCATCAGTAGACTGTCTGCCCACACTGGCTAAAGCTGGCCGCAAGGATTTCAGGTGGAACTGTTCTCTGCCAAAAGAGTGCAGTGGAGTCAAGCTCAGCAAATTATTCCTGGCAAACCAAAAATACACTAAAATAATTATAATTGGAAATGTAGAAATGGAAGATTTTGGGGGCTTGTAAAATAGAAGAGTTCGATTTATTTTCTTTCAGGATGTATTCTCAAGGGTACTGAGGTTAGAGGCATAGACCCAAGTTACTGGGAGTCAAATCAGGGTGTGATCCATGTGAACACCCATGTGAACGTTGTTACCCCCTGGTATATATGAGCCATCTTCTATTTATTGCAGGGTAAGAGCATTCGCACAGGCAGTTACCACAGAAATCCTGGCATCTTATTAGTTCACACCCTAACTTACCTCGTGGTAATTTGTTCATGTGCCCATCCCCTAAGGTGCCATTCCCAAGAGAAGTTAGAGGACACAATGTCCCCTTTATACTCATAGTCAGCAACTTAGTGGTTATGGCACTTACCCATGGTATGGAAAAAGGAGCTTCATAAGGTTCCTCTGCTTGATTTGAAGCAGGGTTTTAAATCCAAGTTTCTCAAATCTCAGTAGCACACTCTAGCCAACAGATTATCCTGTTCCACAGAACTACCAAATCAATTATTCACAGTGATTGAGTCTTGGCCAACATTGGGGATTCAGCCAGAAGCCTCTGGACCTCAGAGCAGAAGCTCTCAACACCTGTAGTATCTGAGACCTGGGTGCAGATCAGGATAGGTAGTATATGGGTGGATTTTGCAAATGCTGAAGCCCATTAGGATACACACAGAAGTTCTGCAATTCTGCCTTTGCATGCCCCAAACCCCCATCCAGCTCCTAGCAAAATTTTGCTGCATGTTGTCAGATATATACAAGCCTTAACTGGGCCTTCTCTCTCCTGCAATGGGATAGGAGATGGGACTGAGAGATATGCCTGTAATTTACATATATTATTACTGTATGTCCCTGATAGCATGTATAATAATGTGCTATGTATCAGCTCTACATAGGAAAGACTCTCCCTGCTCTTGGGATTGATCTTAACCTGTGTGACCCAGCTTGGTGCTTGTGCATAAAAAACTGCCTGGATATTTAAGGATAAACACAAGGCAAAGCAGCCTTTCCTGGCCCAGAATCAAAGTATGAAGCAACTTGCAGGATCAAGACCTAAAGGAGCTCAGAGTCTAAGACATGAGACAAAGAGATTGCTCCACAATATGCTGAAGTCAAGGGAAGATTTCCCTTGAGTTCAAACTTCTTTAGGAGTAGAAGCTAAAGCTGAGGAGAGGGATATATGCAAGTACCTGTCAATGAATATATGCATGTACCTGTCAATGCATATTCATACATATACCTAGGTGTATGTATTATATATGTATATAACCATCTTCCTTCATAATAGGTACTTTTCTAAAGAATCCTCAAAGTAGTCATTAACTAGACTTTTCTGGGAGACGCCACTGGGAGCTGCTAACATCACTCCACCAAGGAAGTGGGCGCGTTTCTGCAGCTGTCTCGCTCCTGTGCTCACAAAACACAAGCTGAAGGTTCTCATAAACCCTTCGTCGCTCTCATTCACTCTGTCTTATGACCCTCTACCAAAATGCCTGCAATGCACAGCTATGCTGCGAGGTGCCTCCCAGGTGAGGAAAACGTGGTATGAGTTGTCCTGGTATGAGAGGCAAGCTGTGGCTGGGAACCATGGACCTTCCAAGAATTGGAGCCCTCCACCCTTCCACCTTGAACCTAACGAGAAGGTTCATTCACTTCATCTCTTCCTCAGTCATACAATGCAATATGTCTATCAAGAGATTCATCACAGGGCCCACATTCTCCATGTTCTCCTTCCTCCCACAACTCACATAGTTAAAATGAGAAGGAAGGGAGAAGAAACAGAAGACAAATTGATTTTTAAAAAGTAAATAGAGCAAGCAATAATTCTGTGGGAACTGAAACTCATGAGCGCTGACTTCTCTGTCCTCCTGTCTGGATTTCTGATATCTGGGGAACATTGTATACACACACGTATGCAATGCACACACACGTGCAGGCTTACTGACATGCACACACACTGCAGCCTCTCCCTCTGGGAGGGCACTAGTCACAACTCTCCTCTACTTAACTGCCCATTTTTGTGAGACTTGTGGGTATCCAGTAACTTTGAGAAACTGCCAAACCAACCTCCTCGGGTCAGTAGGTTCAAATGTCATTACGGGGACAAACAGACAAGCAGCAGGATTGCTTAAGCCTTGGTTCGTGCAGAAACCAGCTGTAAGAAGAGATGGAGTAGGGGAGTGATGTATCCGAGAGCCCTTCCATGAGGCCCTCCCTGCCCCTGGCCTGACAGCCCCTCTGGGGCCACAGAGCCCATGCTCTGAAGGACATCAGTCCCTTTGCAGAAGCTCTCCCCTTACAGTTGCAGGTCTGCATTTTAAACACACTTTGGAAGGGGCTGCATTTCACAGAGAAGGGAGCCAACACTTGCTGAAAATTACACAAATTACACCTGAGGTGTCTGCATCTATTCTCACCTAATATTAATAATAAAGTCTAATTTAGCATAGTGGTGCCTAAGGCTAAGTTCATGCCTAACTTAGCACCCAGACAGTTTTAATAGCAAAACCTACTTAGAGACCTGAAATTTAGCCAGTTTAGAGGGATGTTCAATCACTTCTCTCACTCTTCCATTATATTGATGCCACCATATTTTCTGGCATCAAAGAAAATCCTAGGCATCTTTCCTGACATCTTTAAGATCAAGGAAATTTAAGATAAGACAAACTCTTCATCATTCACAGTAACAGAAACAGTCTGGGAATTTGAGGACTAGACAGCACAAGTGTGTGAATAAATTTGTACAGATCTTATCAGCAAGGTCAGCAGAATCTTGAAAATCCCAGCCTCAGGAGAAGACAATCTGAGTTGGTGACTTGTTGCAGTGATTTCAGAATTGTGGTTGACCTTGAGGGTGGTCTCTGTCACGGTACCTCCACTTGGCAACTCGTTACTGGTTAAAAAAATCAGTCCAGATGACCATTTCTTTGATGAATGGTGCTTCTGCAAGAACACTTTTTTTTTTTTTTTTGAATCAGCCTTTTAGTTGTAGGCTAGCATCACAGAAAACCAAAAGGGATAGATGTTTGCAGAAATGCAAATTCCTTGTCCAAGGGGTCCCACAGCTGTGGGCAGGATGAACATAAGGATTTGGGCATGATGGAGTTAGAACATTTGACCTAACTTTGTTCATCCAGAAGTCAGGTGCCCAACTAGTCAACTTGGTTCTCTTGATCACCGACATAGAGAGATCAGCTGGTACAATGAGAGTCATTGCATCCAAAGATTGACATCAAAGATAGGTCTGATGAATCACAGTGAGGAAGTGTCAGACTTCATTCATTGACTAGAAAGAGAGCTTAGATGACTACCTCAGATGAGATGTCCAGCTCTGAGATGGAGTATGACAAATCCTGCCCAGCGTGGCTGCAATGCGTAAGCATTATGTACGTCTCTACAATAGTGAACAAACTTAAACTCTTCACTCATGGTCTCTGTTGTACTGACTCATGTGTGTCCAGCTGCCCTGGCTGTTATCCTCACCCCAAGTGAGGTTTTCTTTGAAACAGTGAGTCAAAGGCAAGTCCAGCACAGCTTTTCTTCCTGTACCTCAGCCGCTGCTCAATGACCCTATACCGTCCACTGAAATGGGATGTGTACAGCCTGCCTCTGCTAGAGACTGTAGGAAACAGCCTTGTTTTCCAGCTTTCTGGTTGTCATCTGTCCAGGTCACCAAGCTATTTGTTTAGGCTTGCAGAGGGCAGAGAAGGAATATGACCAGAGATCTCATGTCCTAAGGATGTGCTTTAGTCCCTGAGCTATCTTTTTCCCCTGGTTTATTCCAGAGTCTGCAGTTCATTAGATAGCCAATGTCTTGCATATTGACCTACCCTTCTTGTACTAGAGATGGGCAAAACTGTGCTCTGGCATGCAAGAATCCAAACACGAGCCTGTATCTTCCTATTTCTGCAGGTTGTGTGCAGGACAGAATTTCTCAATTTATTCTGTCTGAGTACCAGTGTCAGAGGCAACAGGAGCCACCACTAGCACCACTGCTGATGGCAGACACCACCACTGTATCTGTGGCTGCAAATATATGCTAGACTATATAACCTTTGAATTAGTTTCTGTACTACAGTTTGGAGACTCTTCTGGTAAACATGACAGTTTACGTGTAATTTTAGTAGAGCTGTTAGAAAGCTGTACTAACAACACACTGCCTTGTGTTACAGCTGAGCTTGAACCTTTCATTCACCAGGAGACTGAGACTACGTATTGCATCAGCAGGACAGATGGACTCAACGCCAGTTTCTGTCACAGACTTCCCATATGCCTGTGGGCAAGTTGCAACAAGGATTCCAGTGGCTACTGAATTAGCATTTCGCTGTCTGATTCCCAATCTTCTGCTAATGTATCTTATCTGTTCTCCTTCAGCTCAGTTGTTTGCCCCATCTGTCTGGACACTATACTCTTTCAGGCAAAACTAGTTCTTACCATACCCTTAGTCTTCTGTTGTAAGTGACTTCTAGGTTTTGCAATCAACCCACTAATATCCATGACCTGTCCTGTTAGAAGAAGACTGTGATCCAGTAAGTTCCTTTGTTATCCAGATGATATTCTTGTTAGCAATGACTCAGTGCTAACTACCTTTTATATCCATTACTTCTTCACAATTCTGATTTAGGTATATTTAATCCAGCCTGGGGCACGTGAGGATGGATGAGATGATTTCTGAATCGAATGATTTAATGATGGTAGAAGCTGTTATACCTATTACTGCAAACCCACAGTGGGATACACCTCAACTAACCTAAGGTGTCTAACAGACAGCTCAATGTGTGCTACTTCTGTTCTCTCTGCGGCATGTGAGGAGAAACAAGCACTTCAATAAAATCCACTTTTCCTCACATTTGGAATGAGCTAAGGGTATTCATGGACCGGTCACTGCAACCCACTGACAAGGGGCAGCTCAATAAAATCAGTTAATTGATCAAGTTGCAGCAATGCAGTAAGTCTAAGGAATAAAGCAAGAATTATGTGTCTAAATAGTCTTACATTTCACTTCTTCTGTCCTGTTCCACTTAGCCTCTTATTGTTTTGTCTGAGCACTTCCACTATAAAATCTTTCCAGACGAATCAGCTGCTTTTTTTATTTTTTTTTTTTTTGCTTTGAATACACTCCTAAAGGCTTGGAGCATCTAGGATTTTTATGATCTACCTAGACATGTAGAACACTGAAAGAGGGCACTGTCATTGGAAGATCCTTTTGAAAATCCTCGTGGGTGTTGCTGTAGATCTTTAGTGGCTGAATTACGTTTAAAAACCCATCACTTGAAGTCCTGGTGTTGCATTCCACAATGTATGGAAGAGCTGAGCAAAAATCCATATCTCAGAAGGGTGTTTGAAGGGAATTCTTATGAAGTATCAACTTCTTGCATATTCTTCCATGGGAAGAGCAGTCCAGATGCATTTGTCATGAAATAATTAGCCTTACTGATCCAGACCAGGAGAGCTGGGTACCTCATTAGATCCTGCATACCACAGGAGTGCTGCCTCTCCTTGTGGATTGTCTTTGTAATGGTGATGGAGAGCTGTCCTAAAGGCTGTGAGAACAATACCCTTCTGAACATGTGTAGATGTTAGAAAGATGGACTACAGGTGTTTGGAAGTGTGTGCTGATATAGTCTATTATTTCCTGGCAGTGAGGGATCCAGGGACTGGGAAGCTCAGTCCAGCCTAGCCTATTCACCAACTGTCTTGAACAAAGTGCGCTGATTTGTTTCAAGGCCTGGATACACTCCCATTTACAAATAGTGTAAATCTACAGAGAAAGAAAGTGGCAGCCTTATCTCCAGGGCCTGAAAGCTGTTTTGCTGCAGCATTAGCAGAGGTGTGGTGTGGAAGGAGATATCTTTGTCTGACCTAGTTATCCAGGGTCCTCTTGCAGGTGATGGTAAGAAAACTGACACAGCTGGGATGTGATTCTTCTCATCTGAAAGTAAACGTCTAACATGCATCAGATAAGTTGCATCTTAGTTCTCACCAATAGCTCTAAAGGAAACTTGGCTAGTGACTGCTAAAGCTTCAAGATGATTGGAGGCGTAGAAACCAAACCTGGATCTCCCCAGAGCCACCATTAACCATATTTTTATGCCTCTAAAGGAACTGTGGGTCTCCCAGTAAATTCTACAAATCTTATCTGATGCCCCATGGTCTTTCCCCAGTCTTTACTGGGCTTTGAATGGGGTCCTACCTGTCCAGCAAGACCTTAGACTGTCCCATTTTTTCCTGGCTACCGTAAGCTCATAAAAAAATGGAAAGGCTCCCTTAAGTGTGTCCCTCAGCCTGCAAAGGATTTAGAGCTGCTTTCTGTCATGCCACACAACACTGTCTAGCAACAGGCTCTATTGTTGTTATTCTGGGGGCAGAGGGACAAACTGAATGGTAGGCTTGGCAACTGTTCAAGGAGTTTCATTCCTGCCTTCCCACTCCTTAGTAAATATCTCTATTAGACAAGGTGCACCCTTTTAGAAGCAGAAGAAACTCCTGCTCTGCTCAGTGCTGTTTGGCTTCATTTCACAGGCTTGGCTACAGCAGAGATGGGCTCTGCCTTTTCTTGCTGCTCCATCCCACAATGTGAATTCTGTTGAATAACAGTGACTTCCTTGGAAACCTGAATGTGCGTAACCTCTGACATAAAACTGCATCTTCTAAGAGAGATGTAGAGGAAGTACGAAGTGGGAAGTGCAATTAAGAGATATAGACTGGGAAAAGAGAAGACGTTTTGATTTCAGAGAACTGAAAGTAAAACAAAGTCAGAGGAATTCTCTGAAATGCAGATACAACTCTTGCATTAATAAGAGTGACCGTGTCCCCTGCTGAGATAACTGTCATGATAGGGAAGCAAGAAAGCCATTTTATATATATTTTTTAAAGCTTTGAGTTAAAGTTCTATTACAAACTTGAGCCAATGGCTTGTGCATGTGGTTGGAGAATGGTGGGAGACTCTGGATGTGTTTGAGGATAAGGAGCATGAGGAAGATATATTTGTGCTCTGGAGTGTGTTGGGTTTAAATATGTTACAGAGAAACCTGCAAAACATTCAAGCTGCTTAGGCTATGCTGAGACATGACAAAATATAAGATGGGGTGAATTTGTTGAGGAGAAGGGTGGCCTAGAGGCTTTTAGTACCAACCTGGATGGCATGCACATTCCTGCAATAGCATACCATGGCTGCACCCGTCCCAATACACCAATGAGCACTGTGCACTAAAGAACTTATTAAAATGGTACAGAAAAAGTCCATGACTTGATTTTAGCCATGTGAAATCATGCCAGGCAATGGGAATATTTTAACAGCTAGGAAATAGGCAAATGACCAAACTCTCAAAGAGGATTCCCTGTCTTGTGTATTGCCTAACTAATCCTAGATGACCATGGTGGAGATACTTTTGAACTGGTTGCCTTAACTCCTCCATAGTCGCAGAGGATTTAACCAGTCAAGCTCAGTCGAATGATTGAGATGTGAATTGCACCATAAGAAAGTGCCCGTTTATGCCCATCGATGAAAGGAGCCAAGAGTCTTGAATGGAGACATTGAAATTGCACACATGTAATGTGCAAAATGAATTCCACCCCAAGACTTTGTTCAGTTGCCTGCAGATAGGCATCAAGTGCCACTGAGATGCTCTGGGGTTTTCTTGACTGGCCTCCGTCTGCTGCTGAGAAAAGAGTGTCATCAGTGGAATGTATAAAATCCCTGCCAGGCTTGTGAGGATAACCAGGACACCATATGGCATTTTAATTGGGAGTAAAATCTATGCATGGGCATCTGATGGGAACCCAGGCATCTTCTTTTTTGGACTAGATGTCTTTCCTGGAAGACATGCTTAAACTGACCACTAGGATTGATGCATGGTGACCAAGAGAGTTTCCATAACCTGTGATAGACATGAGGCCAGGCCAGAAATGTGAGAGTCTACCATGATCTGAGCTCAAGGAACCCCTGAGGCACTCTCTAAGCCTTCTAGGAAAACCCGCTCCAACACACTTTGAGCCTACAGAGCCCCATGGAAGAGGAGAAATGGCCATCCCAAGCACCTGGGATGCCTTGTGAGGCCTGCGATGTGAGAAGGGAACCAGCCCACAAGCTATGACGTGACCTTGTTGATGAAGCCTGAGAGTGTTCAAAGACGCAGCAAGAGAAAAGCATTTCACACCAATAGAGTATGGAGGAATATCCATGTTGGAAAAGAGTAACAGCAGCCCTGCTAAGAATTAACACTATACCAATATAAAGCATAACTGACTATTATTTACACCAGAACAGAAACTGTGATGAGGAGACCAAAGGCACCTCAAACTCCTTTGATGGCCCAGGCTCTACAAATGCAAAGTACTCTCTGGGTATCAGCAACATCCAAGTGGGAAGGGGGCTGTGAATATGCAGGTGACAAACAAGGAAAAGAGACAAACAACATCTTTGTGATGCATAACGCTCTCCCCTGGTTTACAGGCTGTTTTTAAAAGCAGTGCCCTATGTTAGGAGTTCAGAACAAGGGAGTTAATGTATTGGTTCTTTTTCCTTTTCCTTGTTTTTTTGCAAGCACCAGTAGAATTTGGAATAGACTGATGAACTGATGAATTTTTACATATTGTGCTAAGATGATAACAGGACTTAAAGCAAACCTTGCCACTTTTAAAGGGATAGGAGGGGTGAAAAGAGTTATGAATGGCCCAGGCTAGATGGAAACAGTTGGCATAGACAGTGTCAGGAACAGCTTTTCTGCAAGAGCAACACTTGGCCTGATCCAGCAAAGCCCTGCCGGGTACATTATAGAAGGGCTCCTGCCCTTACAGACTTTCCTGAGTATTCATCTTCTTTCAGTATTAAGCCTCACTGAATGGGCTTGGCTCTTACGGACCCTGGGCCTTCATTGGGCTTTCAGTGGTGTCAGCAAAGCAGAGATGGGTTTAGTGAGACAGGATGGGAATAGCTCTTGCTGCAGCTTTGGGGCTGTGCCCCATCCAGCCTTAGCTGAGCATGTGGACAAGATATACGTGCTCTGGCATTAATGCTTCTTCCCCTGCTATCTTCTCTTCCTTTCTTCTGTATTTCAGTGGTTTTAACTGGCACCATCACCCCAGCACCTGCCACCACCTGACTGGGCAGAAAGCACCAAGCTCCACATCACCAGAAGATGTCTATTTCGAGCCTTGAAAGCCCTTCTTCTTTGCAGCAATGGTCTTCAGACCTCCTGCATGCTCCATCTCTTCTCTTCCCAGCTGCACTCTTTGACCCTACAGGGTTTCCTTTGGGATCCAGAGCAAGATCGTGAGTCCAGTTCTGCTCCAGTAAGGAAATTTCAACGTGGAAGTTGGTGGGAGCATGACTGGTTCATCCCTGCTCGCAGGAGACCCTGGGGATAAGACTGTGTGCTCAGCACACAGCCAGCTACATTCACCATACTGCTTACAGGTCAGCTGTCCAAACGGAGCATCCATGACTCAGAGCCCGGAGGATTGCCCCTGTGTCACACTTGTGCAATGCCTGTTAAGTGCTGTCATTATGTCCAATAAAACTCTTTGAAACGAGGCCGGGCTATCTGAATCATGCACTCGAGGAACAGGAACGCAAGCACAACCGCTGACCAAGGGAGAAGCAAGAACGTCAACCCATGGTTGTCCCATTGGTTTTTTTTCTTGTGCTTTCACACATGCAAAGCAAAACCGTCTGCTCCTCCAAGGTCTAGCACAGAACAACCGCCTTCCTCTGCTGCTTTGCACCCGTGCTAAGCACTGGTGATACGGGAAGAGGTGCAGAGACCAGCAGTCCCCGTCTGGAAAAGCAGTAGCATTGCAGCAGGGCTGGAATTGAGTTGGCTCACCCCAGTTGCAGGAAGCAGAATGCAAGCAGGAAAGGGTTGCCATAGATTTGGGATGGATACACCAGTGAGTCAGGCTCATATCCCCTGGTACAATCAGCAATCCTTGACTCTTCTTTCCTAGGAGAGACCACAGACTCACAGCAAAAGTCAAGGCTCCTCCAGCCTGGCCCTTTAGAGGGAACAGCCGAAAAGACATTTTGGCCAAAAGAAAGCACAGCTATGGCCATGCCCCTGTTCCAACTACTCTACCTATGTCAGGCCTGGCTGTACAGATGAGTCTGGAAGAAAAACACCAGGTGCACAAGTGAAATGGCTCAGCTAGGAGCTCAAAGAGGAGAACAGGACCCATCTATTTCATTAATGTCTACTGACCCTGAAGCAGACACTTCCTTACCCTGCCCTGGTGCTGTTCACTGCAATAGCACCCAAGGACATGGGGCCTGTGTAGAAAGATCTTTAGAAGGAAGAAAAGACCTGCCTTCCCTCAGCGAACTGGACAACCAAGTGTCTTGGTGCTACACCCATCCCTGCTGCAGACTCATTGCAAGGTCCGCGGCAGGGCCTTTAAATTCTTCTGTCTATGCTTACCCCCCCTGCAAAATAGGAATAAAACCCATTCTCTCCCTTCCTGGGCACACATCAGAGCTTAAGCCATGTTAGTAGATTCTCAAAGGTTTTCAGGTGAGAAATCTTAGAGGTGTTCATTTGCCTGTAAAGGACATAATTTGCCACTGGGGCTACCCAAAAAGGGCTGAGGAGCAAAATTATTCACTTTTCCTTATCTTAGTTAGGAAAGGCTTGCTTGTTTGAAGCAATACCTTAGTTCAAAGCTTTGAATATCAAGTTGCTGGTTTTCAGGTTAACTTATCTCAAAAAGTCCTCTTAAAATTGAAAGAAAAAGTCAATTAATACATAGCAGGACAACACAATTTAAAAAAATGAGTCTAAAATCCAAGTAGATGAGGGCTCTTTTTGAGCTCACACTATGGTCTCTGGGAGAGTCCCAGCTGTCCCTGTGTTTGAAACAGGGGCTTCTTGCTAGGACCTTGCAAAATTTTCAGTTCCTGATGCGAGAAAGGCTTCTTGTGTGATCTTGGTTCAGTCATTTAATCTCACCAGCACAGCTCCTCCATGCCTGGACTATTCCAGGAGCAACATAAATACTATTAGAGTCTGTTTCTCCAGTCCCACCATGAAAAAGTGGAGATGGGGAAATATTTCCCTTATCCTTTGCACACTATACCCTATGCATGGACCAGGCAAGGACTGTTTCTTACCACTTACATCTACACAGCAAGATCCCCTCGACCCAGCTGCCCTCTATCCCCATTGCTGCTTGGGTGCAAATCACCCATGCTGTGCTCTGGAAAATCCAAGCTAGTGGGCAAGTTGGTATCTGAGAATAGGCTAAAACATCAATCCATGATTATACGCTGCCTGGCAAAACAGGGCCATGTAAGATACTGTTGTAACATAGATACATGTATATAAAGACAATTCCCAAGCCTTGGGGCAAGGGTGGGATAGGGCTGCATGTACAGAGATGCCACCGCACACAGCTGAAGTGCAGCCACCTCTGCAGAGGGGCACAGCGGCTGTTTAACGTCACACCGCAACCTGCTGCAGTAGCAGAGGCAACGAGGATGAGTGCCATCACCTCGGAAATGTCAAAATCCTCAACTCCGCATATGATTATCATGGATATGATTAACCAATCATGCAGAGAAGTGGGTAGATGCAATTTGTATTTCCGAGCTCTAGAGATTGTTTTAGGAGCTCTGGTGCCAACGCACATGGCTCGTGCTGTCCCTTGGGTGACCTTCCATGGCTCTGCCTCTCTCCTGGCTAATGAGGGATGATCATCTCTCACTTAACGCAGTTGATCTCTGCCAAACCTAAGCTTTGCTTTCTCAAGTGCGGAGCCTGCCAAGACTCAGCTTGGTTCTCCAGGATTTGCAACAAAAGGAGAATCAGGTTTCTCATGCGATCCAGAACCTGGCCCGGCTTTCACCCACCCCCAGTGTAAATTGCAGGCTGTTCCATCCATCCTGAGGGGGACAGATCCCAGGAGAGACCTGAACCAGAGCACAAGCTGGGACTTCATCCGTGCACTGCTCTTATTGCAGTGATGCCATCAAACTCTGACAGGGACACGTTCAGGTGTTGCACCTGCGTATTGCTGGAGTGATGCCACTGGGTTACTTGTCTTTCTGTTGGCAAGGCTCCCTCCCACCCTGCTCCCATGCACTTACATTTCCTGAATTGCAAAAAAACAAAGATGGAAAGATCTCTTAGATCACTTTCTCCCACCCTCATGGGCTGCAAAGTGGTTACTGCAGGACATCACAGGCTTTGGCCAGGTTCATCCTACATGGATGAGTAAACCAATAGAGCTTCTGTGACCAGTCTTGGGGAATAAGCAATAAGAAGCCAAGAGCAAACACAGGTCACAGCCAGGAAAATATTCCTAACACACATCCCTCATGTTTGCTTTCCAAATACCAGCCTGGCATCTTCAGTAACACTACGTTCGCTCGGCATTAGTGGTTATGCTTCATCTCCTTGCCCAGTTCATTATGGGGCTGAACTTCACCCCACCCCACTTTGGATGTGGTATGGGTGTTACAGAGAGCAGCAGAGGAGACAGGAGCTCCACCACAGCCAATGGGACAGAGGAAGGGACACGCACTGCTGCCCAAAGCGATGCCACCACGTGAGGTCCCAGACAGTGCCTATCTCCTCCCTGCTCCAGCCCCTCGCTTTAACTATCTGCATCCCTCAACATGCACCAGGCTGCCTTGCACCCCAGGAAGAATGACATTTGAGGTGCCAGCTAGCAGGTTTCTCCCATGGTGAAGAGGCCTGCCTGTACTTTTAATTCAGCCCAGTGATCCCCTCTGGCGATCACCTCTCCTAGGACAAGCCTCCTGGGCAACAGGAGGTTAAGATCCCCAGCACTGAAGCTCTGTGTTCATTTTTATTGCTGATTTTTCTTCCTGAACCAAACCCTTCTCCCTTCTGAATCATTTCTGCAATCTGGCTGTCCTCAGCCCAAGTCAGGTCTCATGCCACCGATTAAAAAATCAAATAAAATGCTTTTTCCATTCCATGTGAGGTTAGCCAGCCAGCCGAGGCAGTGCATGTTAGCTGGAAAAAGTTTTAATTTTGTTCGTGGTGCTACTGTGACTCTGCAAGGTTACATCTAATCCTCCCCCACCCATGGATTCTGCTTCTGAATTTTCTAAGTCATCCTTCACTCCCTCCAGTCCCTTTTCCTTTTTTAAAAACAAACCAAAAAATGAGCAGCACTAACATTTGGGGAAAAAAAAAAAAAAAAAAGGCACATTTTTGCTCTTAATCTGGCCTCCTGGGTGTGGAAGAGCCTGTTGCAACTACCAGTAGCTCCTTTAGGTTGAACAACGCAATGCTGTGGGAGAAGGTCCTGTGGGGTTACTGTGCTATAATAAATCATGCCAACATGTCCCTAGAAACTTGCCACATCGGTCCCAATGGGAAACAGTGCCCTTTTCTTTTGTTATTTTTAAGTAATTATTTTTACAGCTTATTTCATCCCTCTTTGTAAATACGTTATTTAGAAATTTTCTATTTTTAAGCAGCTCCCGTAGCTTTCCCCCAGTCATCACTGAAAGGACGTGGACAGACCATGAGAGCATCACTGCTCCGAGGGATCTTTTCCCTTTTGCCCCACTGCACTTTTTCTGTAGATACCATGCAATTGGGTCTGTGCAGAGCCCACCCAGAACTGCATGGCCTGATTTTGAACAGGAGCCTCTATGCCATGGTGGGAACAGCAATTTAAACAGCTCAGCCAAGTCAGGAGCTCTATTTAGAGGTAGACAGAAAGTTCAGTAACAGACCCATGCCCACTTGCTCCCCCTAACAAACGCACACTTGATGTTTCCCCTAATTTCTTCCCTCTGGGAGAATAATTAACCAAAACCTACAGGAGAGTGTTGCTCCTCAGTTCCTGCTTCTGCTCAAATTGCCTTGAAGCTGAACGCAGTGTAAGTATCCATAGCCCTGTGTGCTTTAGGATGAGTTTACGCTTTAACTAGAAACTATTATTTGCGAGGGGCACAATTTGGGGATGGTAAATTACAGATTTTCTGCTGTAAGCAGTCCAGTTGCTACGAGGGAATATAGGGGAGGCTTTAAACAGAAATGGTTTGTTGCTTGCACTACCAGTCTAAAAAAAAAAAAATCCTGGCCCTCTGTAGTCCGTTCAAAAAAGAAAAAAAAAAACCGACAAAACCAACAACCAACAACAAACCCGTCCAAAAAGAAAGGAACAAAATTAAATTAAAATAGAATAAAGATGATGATTGATTTGCTGATTCAGCTGGTTTGGAAGCAGGCTGTCCTTGACTAGGAGAAAAGAAAAGGCGCTGCTGGTACTGGGATGTGCACGGGTGTGTCCAGGGGACCCCTGTGCCACCCTCCAGCCCCCGAGGAGTCGCAGGGCTGTCCCCCAGCTCCAGCCATCGGGGTGCCCATGGTTTTATAACTTGCTTGAGGATAAAGAGGGAAAGGAGGGGTGGGGGGCGAGGGGGAATTTAAGCAGCCAATATAACAGCACCCGGTCTCTCCTCCGACTCCCCCACCCCAATCAAAACCTCCTTTGCATTTCCATGGCCTAAGGGGGCTTTGCTCTCTTTGCGAAAGAAACGTCTAAAAACCGCTGGTTGGCACCGGGGAAGGATGGAAGGGGGAGGAAAAAAAAAAAAAAACAACAAAACACAAAAGCAAAAAACCACCCCCAAACCCCCAAAAGTCGCCGCTGCAGTCCTCCTTCACACACCTGATGCCCCAGCTTGGAAAAAAACCCCTCCTGCCCCTCTCTCCACCGCCTCCTGCCCGGGCTTTTCCCACTCGCCCGCACCTCCGGGAGCGGGGAGCCGGGAGCGGGGCTGGGGGGGCCGGGGCCGCGCTGCCCTCCTCTCCCCTCGGTGGGTGACAAGGGAATATTTATGTTGGTATTAGAGGAATGCGTTTCCTTCTCCAATCAGGAATGCAACCAGAGTTTTTAATTATAAGTTAGATGGTGGCTGGGAATAAAAGATTGCTTTTTAATGACTCCCGTCCAGGTGCTCTTTCTGCCTGTCTTCCCAAGAACACATTTGCATTTTATTGCTTTTCTCCCATCCCAACGAATTCCCTGCTTTCAGACATACCTGAAATAGTTGAAGAGGCTGCCTTCAACACCCTCACCTCTGCACCGCCGGGCAGCGCGGCCGCGGGCGGAGGGAGCGCTCCCGCGGGCCCCGTTCGCCTCCGCCCGTGTGGATCGCACCTGACCCCCCGCTACTGCCCCTCGTCACATGGGGGGGGGGCAGAGAGTAAATGCACTTTCAAAAAAATTAATTATTATTTTTATATTAGCATTTTTTTTTTTTTGGGGGGGGGGGGGTGTTGCACGCTTCGGAGTTATTTACAGCACCGCCCCGGGTGCGGAGCAGCCCGCCTTCCCCTCCGCGGTCGCGGAGCTGGCAGCTCCCTTCCCAGGCAGCTCCGCACCCGCGCAGCCGGTGTCAGAACGCGAAGCCCAACCGGCTTTGCCTGCGCCTCCCGCGCACCGCTCAACCCCGCGCGGCTCTGCTCCGCGCTTCCTACGCACTCGGCCGAGAGCTGCCTGCGGAGCAGGAGCCTTCCTGCGCTAGGGCTTCCCTGAGCCCAATTACCTCCGCGGGGTAATTAGAGCAGATCCTGCAGTTACATGCCTAGCCCAACACCATTTGCTTTTTGTGGGGGAGAGAGAGAAAAGCCTCTTAAAGGCGTAGGGTGCAAAGCGCGGAAAAAAAAAAAAAAAAAAAAAAGAAAGAAAAAAAAAAAAAAAAGAAAGGAGCTGCAGCCCGGCCAAAAAACTGCGTTATCCCGGGGGAACGGGGGTGCGCAGGTCCCCGCCGATTTTGCGCGGGACAGCTCCGCGGCCGCGCCGGGCACATCTCCCCCAGCGCCGTCTCTGCTCCCTGCTCTGCCTTTCCATAACCAGCCCAGGTTGTTCAGCCTCCTCTCACCTCCTTTCTCTTTCTTCCCCCCCTTTTTTTTTTTTTTTTTCCCTTCCCCTAAATATTCCCTTAAAGCGAATGGGGGGGGGGGGGGGGAAGTTTTCATCCTTTCCCCCAATCCTTCCACCTGACTAGGTCGAAATCACCTTGAAATGCTCATGTCAGCTTGTATCATTATCTCTTTAATTCAGGCAGCGCCTTTTGTTCTTCACAGGAGAGGATCAAAGCACTTAAAAAAAAAAATAACTTTCCGATCGCTCTCGCTCGCTCTCTCTCTTTTACAGTAGGAGAAGGAGAGATCAGGTATAACCCAGTCAAAATAAACAAAGTGAATGCATAAATAAAAGAGGTGAAATGCAGGTCCTAAGAACTTGCTGGCGCTGGAACAATCCCACCTCTTTAGCTGAGTGGCAACGAAAGGAGAATTTCAAGTCATCTTAAGCGCAGGGGTTGCAGAGAAAACAGAGGAGGGGAAAAATAAATGAAAATGAGAGAAAAAAAAAAAAAGAAGAATAAAACTTACCACCAGATTGGGTAACTTGACAGAGCCTGACTCAACCCACAAAGAAACAGGAAATATCCAAAAGAGGCCATTGATGAAAAGTTGTCTTTCTTTTTTTTTTTTTTTTTAACCAGAGTTGCCAAAAACCTTCCTTTCTTCTGAGGCAGGATGATTATTTTAATAATAATAATAACAATAATTTAAAAAAAAAAAGTCAAATGAAGTGAACTCAACCCGACCAGGTAAATCCTCTCTTGCTTCCTCTACTACTCTCAAGGAAAAAAAAAATCTCAGAGAGGTAAAAAACTCTTCTCTCAGCCAAGACACTGAAGGCAAATATTAAAAAAAAAAAAAAAAAAAAAGTTTGAAGTAGCTCTCTTAAAAAGGACCCAATCAGCACTTATTGCCAAAGGGAGAATTCTGATGCTTTGGCTTGTTCTGTCAATCAGGAGCGCGAAGTCAGGAATGAGCTAATTGCAAGGAGATAGTGTTTTAATACTCATTAGGGGGCACGTTGGCCCACAAGCCAAGGGATAAAATGTAGTTTTAAAAAGGGGAAGGAAGATTTAGGGGGTTTAAATAGACAGGGGGGACCCCTGTGGATTTGGGTAGCTATAACAACCTGCCCGGATTTCACTCCCTGGGTCGAAGCTACTAAAATGCAAAAAAAAAAAAAAAAAAAAAAAAGTGTGAAGATTTTTTTTTTTTAATTATTATTTTCTTGATTTGCCTCTTGTTGCCATTCTGTCCTTCTTCTCAAATCCCCATTTCCTCACGGTGATGGTCGGGACACATTTAAACTAACTTTCTAGAAACTTTCAGCTGGTTCTTTTTTTTTTTTTTTTTTTTTTTCCTCCTTTTTTCCTTAAAAAAAAAAAAAGAGGATTTACACCCAGACATGCACGCGCGCACAGAGACATGCACACCCCCACAGACACGCACACCCCTTCCCCAGCGGTCCAACCAGCCAGATATCCAAGAGCTCTACTGAAAACATCTGCTAAGAAATCAACTTGTTCCATGCAAATCTCAATAAGGCTCATCCAGATCATCACAATTTGCAGGAGTCCCGGCCCCGGACTTTGCGAAGGCACTGCTGCAAACGACTTCATCCACCAGATCCACCCCACAGGGCACTAGTAATTGATCTCTTTTTTAATTTCTTTCTCTACATATTGTAACAATTTCTTTCCTTTCAGTGGCGGTGGTGGGGGGTGAGTTGGGGTGGATCGTGCGGTTCCAAAAATCTGCAGGTTTTCGGTGGGGTGGAAATAAAAAAAAAAAAATCTCATGATTAGTATTATTATAAAGATGTAGCTCCTCAAGACTGGGTACACAGTTAGATTTGCTGCTCCTCTGGAACATATTGTTTAAAGCTTGCTGTATCTGTGAGCAAGTGTCACCCAGCTGACAGGCTTTCCCCTTACCCTGAGTCATTTGAAAGGGGCTGGAGAGGTGAAAACAAGGGGATGGAGGCACTGGATGAACTGGGAGATATTTTCTTCCTGGAATAACAGCGATGATTCTCTTTTATGTGATTTTTTTTTTTTTTTCCTGGTTGTTGTGGTTGCTGCCTGTTGCTTTTTTTGCTGATTTTTGTCACTTTTTTTTTTTTTTTTTTTTTTTAGGAAAGAGAGAGAACTGGATGAGATTTTATTTATATATTTGACTTTATTTTATCTGTGAATCAGAAAATTTCTGTGGCTCGCATGGAACAAAGAGAGGTACAATTTTTAATGGCTTTTTTGGAGGAAGGCTTGCAACTTTGCATTAGCTCAAATCAAAATGTGGGTTTTTTTCTCATTAAGAATTGCATATATATTTTCCCTTAGTCGGGAATATTTCTATTTACACACACGGAGCTTTATATGCATATATATAAAGATATGTTTGTGTTTAGCTAGATGGAGAGATATATTCATTCTAGTGAAATTATACTAGAAATGCAGTTCATTCGGGGATATTTAAATCATTGGGAATTTGGCAGGGGTCGGGCCCTGATTATTTTCTTTAGGGTTGGATGACAAGTGATTGCAAATGTGAGCTCTGGCAAGTGCTCCGAGATCTAATCGCCCTGTGTAGCCAAGCTCGAGTTGATCTAAGCAGCTTCTTGCTTGCTTCCAGAGGAGGGATGGATGCTCTCTCCGGCTCTCCCAGCAAATACCCGTGGTGTCGATGCTGCAATTATATGGAGTGTATTAAATCCAACTCCTCCCTGACTTCAGCAGTTCTCCCACCCCAGAGGAGCCAAAGAGACTGGAGAGGGGGAAGGGAGTTTTATTGCATAAGGTAGGATGAGGAAAAGGAGGAGGGTGGTGGTGTGTGAAAAATCATCTTAAGGACTTTCCCTCTGTATTAGAGAAAATCCCATCCAATTATAGCATTACTGGAAAGAACCAAACACTGAGACTTTCAAAAGGAGGGGATTTCTCTGTCTTTTCAAGTGAAATTGCTCACACTGCAGACTGGAACACACACACACACACACATACACACAGACCCTCAGACACCAGCGCCCGTCTGGGTGGGGGGGTCCCAGCAAACCAGGGATGAAGGGGGGGGAAGGGGCAGGACATACATCCCTTCCAGGGGTCCAGCTAATCTCCCCTCCTTTTGTCCCTGGGGAGAGATTTAAACATCCTCCAAAGCCTCTGCTCCTCCCACCAGGAAGCACCAGGCAACTTTACCTGAAGGTACAAATTCAGCCACTCTCCCTTTTCCTCTTTGCTTTGCAGCTGCTGCTTGGGGAGGATGGAGATAATCCTCTTCGTCATAGGCACACACACACACACACACAAGCAGGATCGTATTGATTTCTTCAGCAGGCAGCATTGCCACTTACTCTGATGCCAACCGCTTTTAATTACACTGATAAAAAGCTAGTTGGATGTATAATAGCTATTCCCATTGCTAGGAACACTACTGAGGTTAGTTAACTATCAGTAATGTTACCATTTGTCCTGGGTTCAACCCAAAACACCATTGAACCAGAGTCCTTTAAGGGCCAGATTTTGCAGTCCATTAGAATCAGTTAAAAAGGCTGCCATGGGCTTTATGGATGTGCCACTTCTAGCATTTGGCTGCCCAAACATGCAGTGTTTTCTCCCAAAAGTTGCTTAACGTCCAAACTTGACTAAGCTCATCCATGCTGGTCCATCGCTTTCCATCCCTCTCCCAGATATTTGGACATGCATTTAGACATGCGCTTTGCAATGGGCGGTGCCTGGTGGGGTGACAGCAGCGTGGCTTTGGCTTCTTCACTCTTGCCATTGCTCATCAGTGCCCAGGGAGAAGCTCTGAGGGAAGTCCAGGTTGCAGGGTTGTGAATCCTCAAGTGGTAGACACCAAGTCTCAGTCCTGGGGGAGCTGCGCTCTGCCCCACACAGATTTTCCCCAGTGCCCATCCTTACGCCAGAAAAAGAAAATACCGGTTTTGGTTCATGACTTCCCCATGAGGTGAAGGTCCGTCATTCTGACTGTCAAAAGAGAGAATAAAGTCTTGACCATGCTTGCAGCTGTGGGGCCAATTCATCAGCCCCCATAAGCCTGCTACAAAAGGAGGTGGGTGTCTTCCGTTATCAAGCTGGCATAGGGAAAAGGGGATGGGGGGACATGCGGCAGGCCTCATCATCATGGGATTGGAATGCCTTATGAAGGCATTGTGGGCTGGTCCTGTCTTGCTTACTCATGGGGATGGCCCAGTTGGCATCTTCAGCTCTGGAGTGTGTAAATAGAGCTGGATTTAGAAGCATGACTGCTTCATGGTGCAGTTAGTCACGAGAGGGAACAGCTGCACTCGCCCATGTTCAAAAAAAGGCACAACCAGGGTGTTTCCACCCCAGAGAAGTCTCTGTGAAGAGATCAGGGACAGGGGAAGGCGGTTTGGAGGGATACAGGCAGACAAGAAGGCAGGCAGACTGGTGCAATGCAGCCGTCACACTTCTCAAATATTCTGTGTGTAACTTCCCTTGCCCTCCTTCCCCCTCTGCCCTACATGGAGAAGATTCGTTATGGCTGCAGGATGGGAAGATCATCCTCACTGAGAGCAAACCCAGAGCCAGCGCTCCTTGTGGGGTGGAAGGTTTTGCTTATTTTTGGTGAAAGACTCTGAACAGTGGTCTCCATGTTTGGGTATAGCCACCATGGCAGCATGAGAAAGACATGGCCTATTTTTCCTTCCATGCCAAGAAGCTCACACTGTGGCACATTGTGGTAATGGGAGGACCAGTAAAACCCCACCAGGCAGCTTTTTAACCAGCCCTGGTGAGGAACCTAAATAGCATGTAGAAGTTGGTACAGACACCTGGAGACTAAGATATCAAAACATGCCATGAGCACTAAAACTCCTCCCTTCACTGATGCTTGGAAAATATATAAATGCTGGGATCTTAGATGCCTGGGCACTGGGCTGCTGGAGGTCTGGCTTTGCCATGGGCCTGTTTACTTGTGGCATGTCATTCTGCTTTCCTCTTTCATTTTGCCTCTGTGCCTTTTAAGGTCCCTGAAGACCGAGATCCATGTCATCCATGTCATCTTGACCAGGAGTCACAGCAGTACAAATAACGACAAGGTAGGTTAATATTGATCTCATCAGCTGTGGAGAACAAGGCAGAAGATGAGTAACGGCTGGCTCATGATGTGATTCAGTGGCAGAACTGAATTTTGCTGCTAAGCTCGTGTCCCCTCTTCAAGACAGGTCTGTCTGCGGCCAGCTGGTTTTACTGTAGAATGGTCACTGCTGTCCAAAAGTGGAGGTTGGTCCAATGCTGGAGATAGAGAGGGTTTTTAGAAATGTGCAAAATATACTAATAGCATGGATTTCACCTTGCCTGACTACAGCAGTCCAAATCGTATTGACACAACGCTGGCTGCCTCCATGATCAATGGTGCAGTGGAGACCTGAGCAACTCAGCCCACTGTAGATGCTAGTCTATGGTAGGTGAGGTGAATTGCTTCTGGAGTTGCATTTCTCTGTCTTTGGGATCTAGTTTAGACTTGGTGCCTAATCTCCAGATGGTTGAAGTTAGATGAGATATCTGCAGGCCATTGCCTCTACTCTGGGCTCTAAAGAGGTACTGATAGTAATGAACAAATCAGGAGCACATTTGTGGTGAGTTTCTCAGCTCTTTAGGCTTCAAGGGGATGTCCTCAACTGCAAGGGAACAGCAAACCTTTGACACTGCTTAAGACACCTTTAGTATGACTGTCACCTGCCCAGGTTATTCTATGCCAATGGCAGACTGGGATTTTGGCTGCTCCTGGATTTCCATCAAAATATTTCTATATAAAGGTGTTATCTTCCGATCACAGCGCTCATAAGAGAAATTAAGGATAGCTGAAAGTATAAGATGTCACCAGGGATGTCACCAGGAGGACAGGAAGGATTAGATACATGGCATGGCTTTCAGTTTAACGGAGGCAGAGCATCCAAAGAGCTGCACTGCAATGTGCCAGACCTTTTGCAGAGTAGAGAAGATCTGTAACGGGTGATGATCCTTTCCTTTGTACTTTTGTATATAGTCTCTTCTGTCACCTCACCTTGGGTGAAAAAAATGTTATTTTGAGGAGAGTTCCTCTCTCATACTGTGTGTGCCTCCAGTTATTACCTGCAGGCACTGGTGATGACTGTTTCTTCCATACCAGGCTCTGAAGAGCTCCTTTAGAAAGACAGTAGGTCGTATGGCCAGGCCTTGAACTGGTGGTGGGGGCTCTGCTCTTGCCTTTGGCACCTTGCCACCAGTCTGTGATGTGGCTTTGTGAGAGCGACTTCACTGGCCTATGTCATGTCCCAGCTGGGTTGGTCTCCCTGAGATGGTCACTTCTTTAGGACAGTCCACCTCTCCTGCTAGGGCTTCAATGACAACAAGACTCAAAGTGAAACCTAGGGCTCTCTGACACCTCTTCTTGTTCTCCTTCCTTCCATCTCCTGTCCCTCAGCTGGCTGTCCCCTGGCCACCAGGGATCAAGCAGGCACCTGCCTTGCCTGTCTTCTGCAGGAGAGGTAGGACTCTCACCGGTGTAACTTTGGCCCACCTAGTGGTACAGCAGGAGAACGAACGTGGAGAGAAAATAGCACGGACCAAAAATACAGCCAGTGCACAGGGATCTGCAGCACCAGGGCTCTGGTTTCCTTTCCCCACCGCAGAAGAGTTGGCAGAGCCAAGATGGGGAAAGGGCTTCTCTCTATGTCCCTGGTGGGGCCATAAGGATATCAGAGAGGCCTGGTGGGCAGAAGGATGGTCGGGTCTTGGCTTGGGAGGTGGGAGGATAAACTGTGGGTGCTACTTCTTCCCTTGCCTCCTCCGTGCATGCTCAGGAGGGACCAGTGCTCTGGGACAGTGCCACCGTGCAGCTATTTCCTTATCACCTGCACACTCAACAGCACAGGGTAGGTGGGGACACCAGCACCACTGGTCCTGGCCTTCTGCCCTGGGGAAGAGTAGATACACAAGGCAGGCAAAATATCTTCTGAGAGGGATGTTGGCATTTAGAAACAACATAGTCTGCACCCAAATCTCCTCTAATAAATGACAACGGAAGGGAACTGAACGTGTGTATCCAGTTTTAGTAGCAGTAGCAGCCAAGAAGTCAGTGCCGTGTCTATGTTCAGATAAACATTTCCTTGCATTGTCTCTTCCTCCTAAAGCCACTGAGTTGGCTACCTTCAACCATCTGCTCCAGAACCTCTCACAACCCCTCGGGTTGTGGCAAGAGGAATCAGTGTTCTGCTCGGTAGGTCCATTTGCTGACAGCGAAGAAGACTTTTCCAGGTGGCCTCCACCAGCAGATGCCTTGGTTGTTCCAAAGTCACTTTGTGGAGACCATCCTCTGACAAATCAGGGCTGTGAACGATAAGTCGGCATCTTCCTCTCGGGATGACATTTGGGGAAAACCGATTTATTTTGAAGGCAAACTGACCATTTGAAGGCAAACTTAACTCTCTGAGTACATAAGGAGCAGTCCTGCTTTTCTGGCACCTTGAGACCTCCAGATTCATAGAGGAAATGACCCAAAATAGGAACTGAAGGATCTGATCAGTGTAAGTTTCCCCCTAAGGACGCTAATTCAATAAATGTATACATAACCTGAGCTCTACATGTGTAATGTGTGTTTGCTCATGTGGAATTTCTCTAGGCCAGATTCAGATTAAAAACCTATTAATCAGCAGTGGAAGCTGATAATCTCTAGGTGCCCAAATCTGCTATTATGTGTACAAATAACCATTCAGAGGATGGTGCAGGCTTAGATGCTAATAGCTGAGCACAATTGAGTCTTTCCAAAAGAGTAATAATAATCACCTGCTTTCTTTGAGAGAAACATTTTAGGGTCTGGTACTATGGCTCCTGGGGGCAAATCCTGCATCCCTTTCTGGACACATCCATCTTACCAAGTCTCAGCATCTAAAATGGGGATGAAAACTTGTTAATGGTACACATCCAAAGCGAGCTCATGTCCTTGGAAGTAAAGTGCCTTTGATGGGTGGAATAAAATGTCTTTTTGGGGTCCTTGTTTTCTACTGTCTTGTAACTACTGCCTAGACATCTACCTTCACCTATGTGCCCACATCAAGAAAGCTAAAGTCAAGTGAGGTAGTTCTCAGCATTAATAGTCAGTACTGCAATGAGCGTCAACACAGGTGCAATATTGCTGGTCTCAGAAGGAAACCACAGGAGCAGAACGAGGCTTTTTGGGAAGATTCCTTCCAAATTCACACTCAGAACAAGGACTGACTTTAAAATTGTAATTTCTGTACTCTGCTCCATCCATCTCTCTTTATAGAAGTGATTTTTTTGAGGATATATATTGGATTAGAGGGGGGGGTGGGGGGAAGAGAGGAAACCCAAGTATTGTGAGACAGAAAGATGAAAACCAGAAACAGTTATTTACTAAATCATCGATGCACTGATGTTGACATTTTCTAATCCCATTCTAACATACAATTCGAATAACCCCTTTTCAAAGGGCTAGCCACACTCCCGCTCAAGGTGCAAACAAAAGAAAAAAATTAAAATTGAAACCAGAATTTTATCCTCTTGTGAGTTCACTCGTAACGCCACTCTTTGAAACCCCAGTGATACTATCACTCAAGATGAATGGTGGGATTCGGTCTTGTGCTTGCAAATCAATATGCGTTTTAAACAGGGATTACTCTACTCTGCGGACAAGCACTGGACTGAAAAACTACCCAGTCTGGAGTGTCTTCTCTTCAGCCACAGAGCAAGATAATTAAGGTACATTAACGCCAGTAGCTAGGAACCTAGGGTACAATTTGAAAGCATAGGAGCATCTGCTAGACTTGCACTCTTGTTACTGTCTAGTATTGCAATAGCGCCCTGGTCAAGGTCTCCTTTTTTAATGCGTTTCAAAAGTGCAGAGCATCAAGATTTTTTAGATTACTTGATTGTCTGGCATCGGGTTTATTTTAAAACACCTTAATGTGAAATATCACAATAGCAAAGTCGTCACGATACGTCGGACTGGGTACCAGCCCTCCACAGTATCCGAGAGGGGAACATGGTGGGCTGATGATCTGGGCCAGAGCTTTGCCATGCGGTGGGAAATAATGAAATAAGAAACGATCTTCCTCATGCACACCAAAAATCACTGTCACTGTCAAGGGTGGACAGGGCTGGATGGGGGATTGCCTGGTGTTTTTCTGTAGGACACTCTCGTGCTGAAAGAAGATGCTTCTTGCAAAAGTAGTGGGAAGAAAAGATCTGCCTGCGCTCAGGGGAGGAAAAAGGACAGATCTGGCTGAGAGAGTTAAGGAAAAAGCACAACCTCCCCCCTCAAAACTCCACCAAGGTGTTAAAACCTCAGTCAAGTGAGGTGTTGACAAGGAATCCAAGCTGATAAATAAACAGAAAGGAGCTCTCCCTTGCAAAGCCTGAATGACAAAGAGAGAAAACTAGGCATTGGAGAGTGTCCCTTACCATTTTCATCACAAAAGCTGATGGTGGGGGGGGAGGTTTTAACACTGCAACAAGTCTGACTTTCTCTCCCTTTCTCTCTCCTTTTTTTTTTTTTTTTTTTTTTTCTCTTTTTCTTTCCCCCTTCCCCTCCCTCTTATAAACAGAGAGGACAAGAGGTCATAGCCCCAGGGTTTAAAGAGACACTTCTCCTCCTTCCAGGGAGGGTGGATGTTCTTTTAGCCTGTTTACAAATTAGTCAAAGTTATGATGTCTTAATGCAGTTGCCGGGTGGCCACCTGTCCCAGACTTTCTTCTGGCGCATTTACTTCATGTGCAGGAGTGACACCTGCAGATGGTTTCTTGCCCAGCATCCAAGTCTATGTGTCAAAATGGGGCAAAACGCCACGAGTCAGGTTCTTTGTGCCTGCTTTGCTCCGGTGTAAACAATGATGAAGATCCATGTATGGGTCTGCAAAGTCCACAGGATGCTTTGAGGAAGGGCTGTGCTCCCAGACAGGGTGACTGATGTATGTTGGGTGCTGTACGGACCCAAGAGACACCCTAGGGAGGGATTTCTGCCAGGGAATTGAGAGCGTGGTGATGTATGGGAGCAAAAGCAGGGGCTACATCACTCTGGCTTGCTCTCAAACTCGTGTTTGTGGGGCGAAAATTAAGCCCAGATCCTCCCATTCTTCACACTGCTTTAAAAGGTTGTTGCCAAGCCCTGGGCATGAAGCAAAGTGGCTTAAGCAGCAAGTAGATCGGTGAGAATTGGTGCGAATGATGCTTGGTGTCCCCTGTACCCTCCCCCTTCCTATGTAGGCTCTCTGGTGCTTAATAAAGGTTGAGCTCACATTGCAGCCCTTTTCTCCCAGGGGGAAAGGAGGGAAATGCAGTAATAAGGTCTTTCTTCCCTACCTGTACACTTATTTTCATACAACTTAATTTCTCTGAAACTTTTATCTTTCTGCCAAATTGGGCTGGGATTGGCTGAGGGGTTCAGAAGTTGGAGGGGAGGAAATGAGTGGATAGAGACACACAACATAATCAGCTAAACCAAGTTTCCCAAGGAAACCAGACTTCAAATGCATTACAGTGCTTTACAAGTCTTGCAGGAGCTGCTTACAAATCCCAGTCATGAGCCAGAACACCCCAGTGCCAGGCACTGTATGAACATATTCCTCAACACAATCCTTTCCCCAGGCCAGTGCTCAGGAGTTTAAAACAAGAAGTTTAAGGCATGTAATGCTGGCAAGCACCCGTTTTTCAATATGAATGTAGAACAACTCCCTTAATGTGGGTTGTGTTTGGCTGAATTCTGCAAGAGAGCAGAGCTGGGCTCTGCTGGAGTTGTTTTTTTTCATGGGAATGGCAAGGAAATCACAGGGCTTGAAGAACTTTGCCTCCTAACAGCCCTACTTGGCTTCAATCCTACCCAGAAATCCTTTTGGCTCTGTGGAGCAAGAAGGGAGTCAAATTTGCAAGGCTTTGCCCCATTGGCAGCTGTGCATTTTTTATTTTTTTTTTTTCCAAAGAAAAAAGGAGTTATTCTCTGCATCCATGACAGGTAGAAAAAGTGCTTAGCTCTTCACAGGGCACAGGGTCACCCATATGCTTTTGCCCTGCTGGTGTCACACCAGGGATGAGCTGGTCCAGTTTCTGGAAAATGCTTTTACCTCCTACGGCAAGTGTTAAACCCTGGAGCATGCAGTGGGACCCACTACACAGATTATTTCTCTTTTTAGGCAGTTTGTTGAGCTCCAGTTGGTTCCTTATTGCCCTGACTTACTGGCTTCAGGCAGTACTTCCCAGGAACTGGTGGACTGAAGGGGAGAGGTACCTTGTGTCCGCAGCCCTGTGGCAGGTAGAGACTGCATCTGCTCCTGTCTCCGGGTCATGGTGGCAATACTGCCTGCCCTGGAGAGGAGGCAGATCTTCAGCCACCTGCTAGGAAAGCCCTGAAAATAGCTCATGGCTGCTGAGCCCTGTTTTGAGATGCTTCCTCATCCTTTCCTCACCTTCTCTCTCCCTCAGTGGACTCCTCAGAGCTAAAGCTGTACAAGTCTGAACATGTAAATTCAGAAGATGTCAAGTAATAAACCATTGGCACTCCAGACGTCAGGAGTCAGCTCTTTCTGCCTCTCCTTCTCCCAGAGCTTGTAAGGTTTTAAGGAATCAAATATGTTTAGAGTCATGAGTGACTTTCTAGTTTCTGATCTCTTGAAATGGGCAGGGAAGGTGGTTTCTGAAATATTTTGCACACCATGAAACTTGATGTATGCTTGCACAAAGTACCATGACTCCAGAAGCTGGTGTGCTGAGAAGAAAACCAATACCCATCAAACATTGAGATATATGGTACTTAATTTGGAGATACAGACATTTGGGGAAATAGTGCATGAAATGGAGAAAGTGACAGATATATTTGGATAGGGTAGGTAAGACTGGTCATAAAGAATGCAAATTTTTGGAAACATTTTTATTTTTGAACCAAATTCTATTTGCATGCAGCTCCCATAATTTCTTTGCAATTCTAACATCTCCTTGAAGCTCTTTTGAAGACCTGGGGGCGAGGGTCAATTGGAACAAGTCCCCACCAGCTCAGTGTGGCCAGTTAAGGGAAGGTGTGGGGGACCTACTGGTGGAGAGGACAAAAAGCCATGCTGTCCAAATTGACTCTTTGCCACGCCTCCCCAGCCAAAGTCTGCCTGACACTTCTTGCACAGTTTTGAACATGGCAAACTCTGGACCTCCCTCAGTTACAAGGAACAGAAGGGCGTTCTAATCTCAGTTAAGCAGCTGGAAAATGCCCTAAAGCAAAGGCCCCAGTGACCTTGTTTAGAGCTACCGAGGGTATTTCCCAGTGTAAGGTTACAGATGAAGAAAGGGCATCAGCGGCTCTTCAAAGGAGAAATAGGTTACAAGGGTAGGTTAAAACCTTTCTCCTATTCTAGTATAGGGTTTGCAGGAAATGAGAGGTCTCTTGGACCTGTGTGCGTTGAGAAATGTAATGTTGCCTTGGATGGTTAGAGGAAATATACGCTCATGAACTTTGTACCATCAAATACCACAGCACGTCATCTGAACCTGCTTTAAACTCAGACGTTTAAGGTTTACCTGATAACCCTTCTCAGTGCTGTTGTCCATCATGGACAATATGATGAAGCGGGGCCATCATTGTTCAGGCACTGCAGTTTATCACCAATGGCATCCTTAAATATATACAACATCACATCTCCTCCCTGGGACCATGGGCAACATCCAACAGAGGGTAAAAATGCTTCTCAAGCATTTTCAAGCTTTCTAATCATCTAGGATGTAAAATGGTGGCTTTTCACCTCCTTTAGACTGAGGATTACTGCAACACCATGGACTATGAACTATGGGATAGATTTCTCATGGTCCAGGGAGAGCATGGCTCATGGAGAAACCAGCAGCTCTCCAGAAGAAAAAAACGTAACAAAAGCAGAAAGAAAACACTGAACTCTGCTGAGGGAGATGGAAAGATGAAAAGATGGGAAGAACAGGGAAAGGAAAAGGTAAAAGCATGTGGACAGGAGGGAAGACATTAGTTTCTGTTAGAGAAGGTGGAGGAAGAAGAAACCGTCCAAGTCAAACATATTGGTTAAAAAATATCTTATGGACAATGGCAACAAAGTGGTAAAATATCTAGTGATGGTTTAGGCTAATTGGAGTTTGATTAGCATTGGGCAAGTGAGACTGGCTGATAGCATCCAGTGCACGCAGCAGGTGATGTTGCCTTTGAAGAACCTAAGGTGGTCACCCTGCAGGGCTTCTCATGGACTGCCACTGCTCAAAAGAAAGCTGCTGTCCTCGATGGACAGCTCCCTGTGCAGGAATGATCTTAAAAAAAAAAAAAAAAAAAGAGAAAGGGAGTCAGATGATATCTAGGAAGAAAGTGGGAATAATACTGGGAGTACTTCATGAGATTACCTAAATATGAAAACTGTATTCAGCTCCAGTCACCCTCTGTTAAAATAGGAAAAATAAAAAAGACAGAAGAGGAGCAGATTAGGGTTTCATTGCTGAGAGGCAGTGAGTAAGAGATGTACAACATAATGAACAGGATAGAAATCAGTCAAGAAACTATAATTTGTTCTGACTCACGTTACCAGGCTAATGGAGTTAAAAGCAACAAAATTAAAACCAGTAAAAGCAGACGCTTTTAAATACATAACTAATGATTAAACGAGGAACTCACTGCCACAAGACAGCACAGGCATTTAGCAGGATTCAAATTAAAATAAATCCCAGAAGAAACAAAAAAGCAGTTTTATGCTCTGATAAATCAAATAATTCCAGATTATGTTTTAGACAAGTGTCATAACAACACCTCCATCATGGCTTGGCACTTCTGCTTTGGCCTCTCTAGAGGTCCCTTGAGGATGTTCCACCTTGACTTGCATCGGATCTGGTTTCTTTGTGGTTCCCAAAGTGACGGTACTTGATCACAGATACAGATTAAATGAAGGTGAGCTTGAAAATAAATTTCCCTTTCTTCCCCCTACACCCATCATACCAGTACATGACCATTTGTTGACTACAAGGGATAATTGTAGAATATTAAAGGATATTAGATTTAAAATTAAAAATCCCATCCCAGATGAGCACCCGCTCTCCTATGCCCATCCAGCATGTACCCCCAGTGAGGTCCGTGTTCTCAACTCCTATTAAAAGCTTGTGGATCTAATCACTCTCCAAAAATTACACTAAAACAATTTCTTCAGCCATCTGAACCCTTTATACAGTTAGAAAATGAACAAGACCAGATCAGCCAATCCCTTTTTTGTTTTGTTTTTAAGAACTGTATTTCTTGGTGGGATTTGGACAAGAAAATGCGTCACCATCTTGAAAATCACCTTGAGACGTATCTTGCAAAAGACCCAAATTTTCTCATTGTTATTAGGATAGGTCCTTACAGTCCCGACCACCATGACAGTCTTACTCTGTGGGACAGATTCGGGGTGTTTTTTACTATAGCTATTTGGATTGTGATGATTTTTTTAAAACTCCATCTCAGGTTTTCAAGAAAAATTGGAGAATGGGATTATGGTCTATAATTGTCAGAAAAACTTATTTTTAAGAAATTGTTTTCCTTTCTCA
Organism: Strix aluco; assembly: GCF_031877795.1. Lineage (NCBI taxonomy): Eukaryota > Metazoa > Chordata > Aves > Strigiformes > Strigidae > Strix > Strix aluco. Next base: position 171,229,652 of record NC_133931.1, on the reverse strand, counting down.
GGGTTGTCTGTATGGTATCAGCCACCACCATGGGCTTGCCCCTTGCAGAGGAGAGATGCCCTCAGATGGGGAGCAGGCCCCTTCCTTACTTGACCTCCTCTCCATCCCCCAAGGTGCTTCAGACAACACAGTGGACAACACCTTCTCTTCTCCCAGGACTTGCGCTGTCAGAGAATCTGAGATGCCCACTCGAGGTCACAGAGGAATCCCTCTCCTTGTAGAGCTGGAAAGACCTGTGCTAGACACCAACCTGAGGACAATCTCAGGAGAGGACATACCCAGGCTCCACCAATGATCTGTATTCAAACAGAAAGGCAAAGCATCGTGTTCAGATGTGTCTTCATCATCTCAGATCCAGCTCTTCAAAGATATTAGAGTGGTGGTTAACCAAGGAGAGATATGTTCCTCCGTGTCCTGAGGCCCAGATTCTCAAAGGTTTTGTTACATCAGGAGATAAATATATGTGGCAAGAATGCAACCATTGGGCCAAACATAACTGACCAGACTAGTCGTCTACCTCACTTAATAGCCATCTACAAAATGTGCCCAATTAAGGGCTCTTCTGGGGAATCATCTTGTGGGAGACTGCTCACACACAGCAGTAATGAGTTGCTTTCTGCCTGGGAACGAGAATGCTTCTCACCTTGTCACAATGTTATTTTTTTTTTTTCCCCATTTGCTGTAATATTGCCTATGCTTTTGTAATGAGGATAAATGTGTAATCCATTTTGCTATTGAAATAAATGATTGTTAGTTGTCTTGCCTCAGTATCATGCAGCAGTGAGCTCCACTGGTGAACGATGCATGGCAAAACTTAAGCGTACTTCAGAAGTCTTGGAGCATCTCAGACACAGTGTCTGGAACAGCACTGTAACCTTTTAGTCAACGGTTCCCAAACTGTTAGCCACAAGCATGTCCTGAATGTGACTACAAATGTGGGATTTACAATGGGAAAAAGGGGTCACCAGAAGAATATTCTGCTACCTCCCTTGCTATTAGTGTAAGACAATGATTGGGGGATTCCCACAGGTTTTGAGCAGCGCCAGCCGTGCTGAAGTCCATGGCTTTCAATTCCTGCGCTGGCGAGAGGCTAGCCAAAAGGTCAGGCCTGTGTGAAGGGGATGTGAACCCATGTGTGCCAAGGAAACAAGATTGTACAGGGATGTGGTTGAACTCTGTGTCTCCTGTGCCGGCAGAGAGGCTGAACAGGCTCAGACCATGCTATTTCATCTGCTGTCAGAGCCCCTGGAGCTACAGATGTAAACATCTGCCAGGATCGCTGTGTCCTGTGTCCATCCATACTACAGCACTAAGTGGACTGCAGTCGGTAGCTGTTGCTGCTACTGGTGGTATCCATGACTAGACGAAGGAGTGCAGAGCCCCCCAGCTCCGACTTGCTGGGACACATTGATCCAAAATTGCTCTTAACCGCTGAAGAAGCAGCTTCTCTTTTTCAGTCGGTAGCTTATCCCGGTGGGCTACCAGTCTGTCCCCGCAGCCCACCAAAATGTCCTTGCTGAGAATCTTTGTTCCAAGTGACACTGATTCCATCTCACCCTTGGACAGCCCTCAGCTGTCAAGAGCTGCCAAATGTAAACAGTCACTGCCATCTAGTGACCACGTACAAGCTCACAGCTCCTGCAAAACTTCCTGAGGGCCACTTGCAAGGGGACCTGGGAAAGGAGTCGACCAGTCAGCTTCAGTCAAAGACCTATAAGCCCATGTGTAGGTACATGTGAGGCTAATTTAAGGCTTCACCTGGAGACAGCATTCCATTGTCCATTGGTTTGACATTTCTTGAGCAAGTGGGAAGGGAAAATATGCTTCGCTGAAGTGTCCTTAATAGCTACTATCTCTGGGGACTTCAACAAGCTGCTCATATCCTCAGAAAAAGCTGTCCTATCCATTGAGAGGGTGATTTTGGGGGGATTTATGCACCTATGGTTTTTCAGCTGCTGTAGTCACCCCTTCAGCTCAAGCTAGAGCTGAGCCACAAAGGCGCATCCAACAGTTTCACTTAGCAGAGCACTGAAGTAATTAAATTAATTGATAGTGTTGTCTTCTGCAGTGCAACAGGGACCCACTTCTAGGAAGGACTGTGATTTAAGGGGTCTGCTTCCCAGCTATTCATCCTCAGCTTTCCATAAGATGAGTTACTTCAAGATGGTCCCGAGTTACATCTCAGAGCCAAAATTTCAGCCTCACTCTTAGTGAATTAGCAAAATGGGACTGAAATTACAGTTAGCCTCTGGATCATTCATGGGGAAAGTCGAAGCGACTCTGTGTTATTGCTCTCCATCGCACTGTCTCTGAGAAGCCCAAAATCGAGCTAGCACAACATTGTATGATCACATAATATTGCACAGACAAGGAGAAGAGGTGGATTTCCAGCTCTTCCAGGCATGGACAATCTTTTATTCTATAGCTCCACACAGCCTAGCAAAATGCAGATGTAATATGATGCTAAGTGTGGTGGCAACACAAAAAATGTCAGTACATCTTCTGGAGACCTCCCTGTCCGAAGTGACCCTAAAATCTAGTGTTGTGCATTGGCCAGCCAGCTATGTCCAGGCTGTGTGCTGCCTGCCTGCCGGTGCTGGGCTGGGAAAGGTCTCATTTGCCAGAAGATGGCACTGGTTCTCCATGGAGCTGCATGTGGGAACAGGTGAATCCCCACCCTGCCCAACAGCTCCTTCTCCTCAGCTTGGGTTAAAGCCCTTCCCTAAGACACTCCCTCCCGGGGATCCTGTGGGTTGTCGGCTTATCAGGAACACAGGGCAGCTTTATTCCCGCCTGGCCAAAGCCCAGGTCCTGGAGATTCACATCTCTTCCTATGTAACAAATGCAGAACTTGCAGGGTGGATTCTCTGTTTGTGAACATATTAAAAAGCCATCTCTTTTTATTTCCTGTACTGTTTCACTCCCTCATCCCAAAGCCTTTCTTTCTTAAGAAGATAAAGTGCCTGAAATAAGTGTATTCAGCTTGGCAAGGACAAGGACTATTTCAGGTTAATTGCTACTTATCACTTGCAGCTAAGTGGCACCACAGGAGGTGTACATCTGCTCATTCCAATGGTGACCCCATGCTTGGAGGAGCCCACAGAGATCATGGGAGAAGCAGGAGGCTGAGGGTCATTATCCAGTGGCAGATGAGCAGTTTTGCATAATTTCAGCGTGAAGGTCACTGCTCTAGATCAGTTTTGTGGCCAACAGATGGGGCCATTTCCACACCTACTATCTTCAGGTCCACCAAAGCAGGTTCTCCCAGTGCCCACACGGAGGTGGTTCCTGTCTCTGTGGTACAAAGGCTTCCTATGTATGTGGTTATGAAATGTCAGGGGGAAGGCCAATGCTTGGTCTTGCCTCCTTCCCTTTGTAAAAGACCAACAGACAGGCAGGAGTAAGTATCCTGTTGCTCCACTTTTTTCCCATGATAAAAACCTGCTGGTTCTCTCAGTAAAGCCTGGAGAAACTACCTGAGGGCCTAACATTGGTTCCTCAGAGGAGAAGTGAGGCTGCCAAAGCAGGGGACCTCTGCAGGAAACAGCGCTGAGCTTTTCCCAACACTTTCCACACCGACCAGGGCCAAAAGCAATGCACTCACTCTGTTCTCAAACTTTCCTCCTGTAGTGATATGGGACTTCTCTGTGCCTTGAGGAAATTAAGCTATTAATAATTTAATGACTCATGGCACTTTGAAGAGGTCAGATGCTCACTGACGAATCACAGGATTCCCAGACTGGGATCTGGGACAAGCAGTGGATCCATCAGAATGGCAGAAAAAGCCAGTTCTCCCACATCTTGAAAAGCAGGGAAAATGGAGAAACACTAGTTGTAGAGGAAGATAGCAGCTCCTCTTTTATTCCAGTTTCAACTGTGGTTTTTGAGCCCTTGCGCATTAGGACCTCAACACATAAAAAGCAGAAATAAAGGCACCCACAGCAGAATTTTCCTGCTGATCAGTTGCCCTTAGACATGATGCAACGGTCAAGTGGCAGAGTAGTGTTCTGACTTACTTTGGCCTGCTAGTTACCATTATGTGTGTAGATTTAATTGTATGGACCTTTGAATTATTACTCATGCCCTGTGGGAAAAAAGAAAGCCCCCAAAACAAACACACACTGCCCTCCCCCATCATAGAATAGCCCAGTAAGCTTCAGTTTTAACCCAGGGCATGTCGGAGTTACCCAGTCATAATCCAGCAGCACAGGTGAGTGCTAGTCCTGTATTTTTACAAGGCTACTGCCAGTCACACTTGTAGAAGAATTCCTGTTTCCAGCCTTGTGTTCCCTCACATCATCACTCTTGTTGCTCAGAAATCACAGCAAGACAGAGGACCATGGCATTGGTGTCCATCAGAAAGGAAATTTCAGAAGGACAAGATGGCCCAGGCCATACACCACAAATATACACCATGTGCACCTATTAGATCAGGTGTCATATCAATGCTGTAAGTCTCTGTGAACATCTGCACACCACAGATTAATGTAAATGTTCAGCTGAGGAAACCCTCCCTTCCTAGAAGAGTGAACTGCATTCGTTCCTCCAGAACAGGGAAAGGTGACATTTCAAAGTAACCCTTCCAACTTCTGGAGATAAATTCTTCCTGGCTGTCAAAAATAAGAAGAAACTATTCCCACTCTCTCTCTGGAAATTGAAGTCTTGGGGTTCTCAGGGAAAAAAATACCCAAACTTTGCACCATAATGAATACTGTATTATCCTAGTTCTTCTCTTCCATCAGTCTTCATGTCCTTCATCTTCTCCGAAGGCCAATGGGTTCACCCAAAAGCTTCTTCCCAGGCTCTAGGTTCCTACTATTGCTTCTGGCCAAGACTACAAGGACACCTGCTTTCAGCATCAAGGCCACCTTCAGCAGCTGAACCTTCATTCATTATGAAAGCGTCTGCTGCTGTAGACCTATTTCAGTGCTTTCCAGCTTGGTCTGCCAGTCCCAGGCTTTGCTGCAACTTGCAATTGCAGGAACCCTTACAAATTTCGGAATGGCTTTGCTTCAAGACAGGACCTGAAGGAAGGATGGACTAGGTCCAACCTGTACTAAAAGTGCCAACAAACCTTGGCCAACTCATACATACTTTTGAGGATTTAAAGTGAGTGGTTAAAATAGATGAGAATTACTTTTATCTGCCCAACAGCAAAGGCCAGCAGAAACATGCACTTGGAAGCCACACACGACTTTTGGCTTTTTAACATGGAGAGAATGAAGAGCACAGATACTCCTCTGTGCACAGAGCACCCCTGCTGCACCCTTCCCTGAACGTGGGATTGCACAGACCTACCAAGATCCCCACTTCAGCCCCTTCCTGCCACCATCGTGGGGCATGGAAACCCTGTCATAACCTTGTCCTAACTGGGTTGGGTTTAGGATGCAATTAATGTTAATCGTAGAAAGGTGGAATGATTCAGGTTGGTAGGAATCTCAGAAGGTGTCTGGTTGAGTGAGGGGTGAGGACAGACGTTGTGGGGAGATGGATGGGAAACTCTTGTTTGGCCTGGAGGAGGGATGTAAAAAGAATGTGGAAATGGAGGAAAGAGAAGACCTGGGCTGATAAAAAGGTTAAGGGGATTAAGAGAGCTTCGTGCAAGCTGACCATGATGATCTTTGTGTTTTCCATCCACATTGCTGTTTGCCAAGCTCCAGCCCACATTAACAATCAACTTTGTGCTTGAGAAGCACAAAATCTCTCAGTAGATAACCTGAAGGAGACCCATGGCATACGGCTGACGGACCCTGGTGTACTACACTTTGCCCAAGCCTTATCCACAGAAATCACAAGAATGAGAACGTGGTCATACGGTGGCCAAGTGGTCAAGTGGGCTCGCTCTTGACAGATAATGTAGGTGTGCTCTAATTCTCTGCTGGTGAAACCAGCATTTTCCATGTGTGAGGCATCTGAATGTGACAAAGCTGCAGCTCCTCTCGCCCACAGGAGCACCTGAAAATGTCTCGTAATCCGCAAAGCCTGATACCCCTCTGAACTTGCATTAGGAACCGTCTTGGGAGTGTTGCACCGAAACTGCTCATAAATCAGCAGTACAATGACATGTTTGAGAGTGGATGCTTCATTGGTTAGTCCCTGAACTATGGCCTAATAGGTGTGAATGCTGACAATGATTTACAGGCCAGGAGTGGTTTGCATGCACACACACACACACACACTCGCAGGTGCTGAAATGCCCTTGCGTGCTGGCAACTGTGCACTCCCCTCCATCCCCTGGGGTGCCCTGGCATGGGACAGGTTCTGCCTCTCTGGTCCAAGGTGAGGGGGAAGAGCAGATTTCTTCCCTCTTGCTCCTCATTGAGGTTTAGCAACAACCAAAACAGAGGAGAGAAGGGGAGGGCAGATGGGTAATGAGGAATCAGCTGTGGGAGGAACCTGGGGTGAACCTTGCACATCACATGTGAACACCTGCAGCAATTTTAAAATGTCATACTGCATTTTGAACTCATGTAGGCCAGGCTGGCCACAATACTACCCGTGTTTGCCCAAGAACCTGAGGTCTGAGCCAGAACCCTGTGACAATATCTGTGCTGCTAGATAAAACAAGCTGGAGCACGCTCTCTGCATCTGAGGGCAAGCAGCATGGCATAAAGCACATCCAGATACCTGCATGATGTCCCCCCTCCAAACACGGTGTCTGCCCCAGATTGGTTCCTTGGAAAATTACATTTTCTACACAAATGCACCGAAAGATAAGAGTGCCCAGCAAAAAAACCTTCATACTCATATACATATACATACATATTCTGATCCTTTCCTGCAGGTATACACACGTACTAGCTTCATGCAACAACAAAACACTTGGATAAATGTTCCCAAGCAAACCACCCAACCTGTGACTCATGCACATGGTCCAGTGTTGTGGTATGACTATCTCAGAGCAACATTAAGAAACAGGCCTGAGCATTCAGCATCTGCAGTGCACACAGCAGAACATTTTCCTACTATCTCGTCCTCGGAAACCCATCACTGATTCAAAAAAGCCAGAAGATGAAGGACAGTAAAAGTAATGTGGAGAAAAATTAAACTGGAAATTAGTGATCAGGCCATAATTTCCCTGGCAGGCAAGGAAGGATGTAAATGCAGAACCACAGTCAGTCTGTTTTGTGGCTTCTTCCAAGGTCAAATTTTGCTTCTCATTCCAGGTCAAAGCTGAGGGCATCAGGCAATGATGTGCAAGTTAACCTGCCTCTTATGGATCTCTGGGCGCCAGAAACCTCTCGGAAAAAGGCTTTGCTGAATCCAGCAAATTCAGGTAACATTTCCTTACATTCAAGTCACTCCATGTGTCTTGACGTAGTCCAGGCACATGAGTAGGAGTTAAGCAGCTGCTGTGTGTCTGCCAAGATCAGCTGAGTGATCGCCCATGTGTTTTGTGATGGTGGCAAGTGCCCTGGCAGCTGAGCCCCTTTCACTGACATCAATCCAGGCTGCTCTTCCTATGCTGGTACGAGCAAGAGACTCAGAGATACCAGCATGCGACTGCCTGAACCCCTCCACAGTCCCCACTGATCAGATCTCCACTGACTATAATGGAGCTTAGATATCCACTCAAATAGAGACCCCAAATCTCAAATCAGCTGCCTCAGTGTAGGTGTCTAGTGCTATCTGAGACACCCTGGGACATTTAAGGCATCCACATGAGCCTGGTCTGCAGGGCATAGGACCCTTTGGAGGACTGCATTCAGATGGGGTGGCAGCTGGAGTCTGGTGGGGCATCCCACAGAGCATTTTAGATAGCAGTATGTACCTGTGGTTAAGCAACTGAATTTTGCCTCCAGGTGTAGACACCAAGATTTAGGTGCTTTAATGTGCAGCCAAATCCCACTTCTATGTCTTTTTCAAGGTGGATGTTAATCCAAAGGCTTCCTATGGTCAGCAGAGCTTTAAAGGCAGTGGTGAATGAGAAGAAAACAACCAAACCAGTGAATATGTGGCAGCTGAGACCTGGAGGTGGGTCTCCACCCTCTGCATTGTTTTCTTGGTCATAAGGTCTGTCACCAGCAGTCTCCTAGCTAGCTATGAGTGAGCTGCCCTGGGCTGCTGCCAGTCTTGCCTTTGGCCATAGACCTGACAGCCCCAGAGCTCATGTAGAGCACTTAAAAAGTAATAAAATAAAACTATTTGCTACAGGAACATGTAGAAGGGGAACCACCAAGAACCAATGTCAGTACCTTTACCCAAGCTATTTTTACAGCAATCACATTGTAAAGAGTAATCACATCGTAAAGGAATGGAAGTTTAAACTTAAGTTTTTTATTTAGCTGAAATTAGTGTGGCAAAAACCTTGGATCTGTTGGAAAGAGGAACTTGGGTGTGGAGAGGACTATTGGTTGCTTGCATGGTATTGCAATGATACGTGTTGGGCATTTTGGGGGGGACTATCAGCCTCTCTCTTCGCTGGCATAGCCGTGCATTTCAGTTTCCACTCTTTCAGACAGTGCAAAGGAGAGAGCAAGCTTTGAAGAGTGAGATGGGGAAACTGGAGACCAGCTACAAGAAGCAGCAGAGCAATCTGCAGGCAGGAATGTTATTAGAAATGACTGACGCATGACTTGAATCCATATTTTTTTCTGTACTTTGCAGGCATTACCAGCAGAAAATTAGGTGGGATTTGAACTTGAATTGCATTTCATAGGTTAGGGCCCTTGAAAACAGGAGAGGTGACTCTCACAAAGCTGTAACTGGCCAGACTGGAAAAAGGTCCTGGGCATTTCATCTACTCTTTCACTCTGCCTCGAGACAGCACTACGTCTGCCCAGACCACCCCAGGCAGAAATGTGCCCATAGGAACCTCCACAGCCAGGTGGTTTCAGGCTTTTACTGGATTCCCAGTTAAAAAACATAAGCCTGGTAGCCACGTCTTGAAAGACAAAGCAACCAACTCATCATCACGGGTGTCCTCCATGGGGACAGGATCCCAAAGGCCAGAGGATGTGTTGGCACTGGATGGGGAGGAGCAGAGCTAAAACAGGGGGGACAAACAGGCAGGTCTGGACTGTGTTTATTTTACATAGGTAATTTTTTGTGCTGGGGAGGTATTTTTTGTGTTGCTTTGCTTTCCTACCTTGTTAGCTTTGCTTTTCCTTCCTTGGGTAAAATACTGTTTGCTGAACTAAATTATTGACCTTGGTGAGCAGGGGAGTTTTAGCTCAGCAGACACCAGTGCATTTTGCTGGATGTCCTCAGCTTCCTGGGGTTGGAGGCCCAGGCTTGTGTTTTCCGAGTGACCCCTTTACACTTGAGCTTGGTCCATGTTGCTGCCAGCCGGGCCTACAGACGGGTCACACTAATGTTTAACTCCAGCCTGTGTCACTGCATTCGGAGACCGCTGTTGCCTCCCCTCTAGATGAGCAGTTTATGCCCTCCCTTTCCCAGCAGTGCAAGTAGATACACTGACCCCATCACCGCTCGGTCTCCCCTACACCAAACAAGTCTATTCCTCCATTGCCCTTCACAGATCCTCTTTCAAGACCTCTTTTCATCTTGGTTGCTGTCCTGTGACCCTCTCTAGAGGGGAGACATCCTTCCTTGAAGCAGCTGAAAGCCTGAGACAGGTCAAGGCATATTTTTTCTGGGAAGGACATGTGGATTGCAGTGCTGGGATGAGGGTAGGGTCCCAAAACAGGTCAAATTCAGGACTACAGGGTGAGAGGACTCTGCCTCATTGTCCCTGAGCAAAAGAAGGTCCATCTCTCTGCTATCCTTTGCCTACAGAGGGGTCAGATTTTTCAGCCAAGACAGTGCAGTGGGATCATCTGGAGTAGCTGGGCTGTGGGCACTGTTCCACAAACTCCTCCAGGAGTACAGAAACCTCTGGCACAAGGGCAAGTAGAGGAGCTCATGCCTGAAACCAGGGCAAAAAGATGCATGTCATCTCAGGCCATCTGTGTTTATCTCAGTACTTCCTTGCTGAGAAACTACAGACTGTCCCATTCCCCATTTTTAGGATGTGAGTTAAGCACATATTGCCTCTGGACACAGGGACTAACTTCTACTGCTGATCCTCTTCTCTAATGTGGCAGCCATGACCTCTCCCCATCATCCGGTGCAATGTTCACTGCTTAACGACAAAAAAATCTGGTGATACTGCAGTGCTGGCATGCCTCTCCAGATGGGAAGGGGACCTTTACTTCAAAGGTTACCCATCCGTGCCCTGAAAGGCTGGAAGTACTTCCCAAGTGACAAGTACCTGCCGGGGAGGAACAAACACTCCAAGTGTTTGTAGACCATTCTCCTATTACCTCTTACTACCCTAGATGATGACATGAAGCCAAGGCCTTGTTCCTAAGTGGACTTGAAGTGTATTGATCATATTGAGTCACAAGCATTTCAAGACTGCTGTGGGAAGTCGTATGTCTGGTCTGTTAGCCCTTATTGTCCAAGATGTGTCTTTTTTAATCTGGTGGCTTTCCTGGTGTCGGGTTGCCTGGCCTTGTGTTTTAGCAGATAGGAAAGTCATTGCATCCTACTCAGGGTGATGGGAATGTACCAAGGGTAGTTATAATGGACATCTCCCCAGCATATTGGTGGTTGGTGTTTCCTCCCATCAACTCATAGACACCTGTCTTAGGTGTCAAACCATCCCTCTTGTGATTTGCTCCATGCATGCTCAACTGTCCAGTGCTTCTTACCTGTCATTCTCCTTGGTGGGTGCTACTGGAAATTCAGGAAACTGAATTTCCTGCCTCTCTAATTTCAAAAGAGAAGGAAAAGTGGTGATGTGATGATATGAAGGGGAAATTCAGAATGAAGGACAGATTTGATAGCCTGAATGCAGTAAATCAGATTTTGGACCCAGTGACTCCTGCCTTTCCCTGAGAAGTTCTGACTTCTCATCTGGATGACTCCAGGTGCTTCCAAGACTCAAAGTAGTGGTGCATTCTCTCTATTAGGCATGTACAAGCAAGAGACACTTCCAAAATGACACCAGTGAGTAGAATTTGGCCCCCTGACTCCAAGGTCCACAACATCTCTGTTTGATCTATTCAGACAGCACGGAGTGCAGGGGTGGGATGTGCAAGTTTGGGATCCAGAAGGCTAGAGTTGTATGATGTTTAAGCAATCAGAATAAGAGATGCTACTGAGACTCTGAAATCCTGAATGGTGATGGCCCTCAGTCTGACATGTTGCTTAAAAGAGTTTGGGGTGAGTTTTGCAGGTCAGCTTGCAGCCATTTGTGTGATACCTGATAATCAGCTAATTTAACTGTTGGAAAATGGTCTGGGATTGAAATAGACATTTTTATACGGATCTCTGTGTGCGCGTTCATGCGCACATTTTTGCGTGTGCACGCACATATAATTGTGTGTATGTACACATCTATGCATTTATGTATGTTATTGCTCCCATTGTTTCCACCGATTTGAAGTCAGAGCCTCACAGCCTGGCATTTCTCCTCTCTCTTATTCTCCCAGTCTCAAATACTTTCCCTGCTCACAGCTGGGAAGTCAGCCTGTCACATGAACTGTAGGCAAGGAGCATTATCTACGTGGGTTTACTTGTTGAACAATGTAAGTAGATGATTAACCATTAAAGCAACAGAGTTTGCTGACCCATTAACCAAATAGGAAGGCCCTCTGGTTTGCTAAACAATGGGTCCCATACAGAAAGCACCCCAACTTGTCCATCTCGTCAGTGCTGTTGCTGACAGACCTGTGCGGATATTGCGATGTAATGACTCAGTTCGGGCTCTCACACAACCAATCGCGTGCCGGAGGCCAGTGCTCCCCATATTTTCATCTGCACTGTGTTGACCTTGGAAACTAATCTTGCCCGAATACATGCTTTGTATCAAACCCTGGGAGACTTAATAGCTGCCACTCAATTTCAGCCTCACTTTTTCATGAAGCGTGTCCACACGTTGCAGAAATGCTATGTCTGAATTCAGGGGATGCTAAAGCACACAGATTTGCTCATCTGGAGGCACTGGCCAAACACCCACCAGTCCTTGCATGAGGCAGAATTAATCATTCCTTTCTATCTTATCATCACTAATTAATCCCTACATTGCAAACCATCCTTGCCTTGTCTGTCAGATGCATTCCCAGTCAAACCATCCCTCTTGTGTTTTGCTCTATGCATGCTCAACTGTCCAGTACTTCTTACCTGTCATTCTCCTTGGTGGGTGCTACTGGAAATTCAGGAAACTGAATTTCCTGCCTCTCTAATTTCAAAAGAGAAGGAAAAGTGGTGATGTAATGATATGAAGGGGAAATCTCTTCCATCTGGATGTCATCAAAATCATGATGTGACACAAAGACCAGATACAGTGATGGGAAGATATCTTTTTTTCCCCCCCGTGCTAGTACATGGATGCAGACTGGGTGGACGTTCTGCAAGCTGTACATCTGGCATATGGGATATTCCTTGGTGTATCTCGGTGTTCTCAGGAATATTGAAATAGGAAGTTCCCCAAAGGCAGAGCTTAGTCTGGGATCCTCAAAGTCATCTGAAAGTCAGATTTCCAAAGTTATTTAGTATTCTGAAAATGAAAACAGAATACAAAAGATCTGGTTTGGGACTGTGAAGTAGAAGAGTGAAAAAAAAAGAAGGTCCAGCGTTTGAATTGAAACTTTGAAACTGTACACCTATTTGAAACAAGTAAGGACAAACTTTTCTACATACTGAGCTTCATTTCCGCTTCCCCTCACAAACTGCTTGAAAAATAAAAGAAAATTTTCATTTTCAACAACTTCTTTTAAGTAAAAAATTTTGCCCAGCTCTATTTCAACCTGACATATGCATGTCCTTCAAAGACATGGACAGCAAGAGTTAAGTGCACCTTCAGCTCACCTCAGGCAGTGGATACTCTGCACTTAGGCAGTATTGCAGCTTTGGATACTAAAGGGGCATTCTGCAAGGTATTTTAATTCCTGGATTGCTCAGTATCCCAGTGTCAGACAGGGTTTGGGTTATTGTGCTTTCTCTTGTGCTCCTGGGCCTACTTGCCGATATTCTACCAAAGTTGTGTTGTAAGAGACTAAGTATATTTTGGCTCTCAAGCCCTGCCCTTTAGGGCTGTGGCTTTGGAGATATTGTCTCAGTCAGTCTTGTGTGGCCTCCAAGTGCTGGTCCAGGAGGACCTGGGTTATATCTTCCAGCCACATGTTGGTGCCTGGGATAACCTAGGTCCTCTAAAATGGCCCAAAATACTTGAGTTAAGTCAACTGACTCCCACCCATGGATTGTACTGATTAGGGCTCCACTGACTAGGATGAGAGTTTAGATGTTAAGGGGAGAATTGCCCTGTAGGTTCCACTTCATATATTGCATAGCTCTCCAAAAGCTATAAAAGGAACCTGACATGAGCCTCCAGGTCAGATGGAGGTATCTACGCTGTAGATATCTACATCCAAACCAGTGAATCTCATTTAAGGATTGAATGCAAGACAGATTAATCAAATATATGCCAGCTGGTAGATTTTGGGCCAGATCTGGAGTGACCCACTTGGTACATCCAGGATGGGTATCCTGCCCTATAGATGGCACACAGATCACAGTTTACCAGTGTGGATGGATGCTGCTTTTCAGTGTTCTGCTTATCAACTGCCCACATAATAATGTCACATCACAAATATCAATCAGACCACACAGCCTGGGAGTCTTCCTAAGATTTGGACTCTGGGCACCTTCAGCCCACCTGCAAGAGCCTTGTAGACACACAAAGTTGGATGCTGCGAGATAACAGGGCTTCAGGTTGTCTCCCAAACTGTATTAGGTGTTGAGCTTGCAATCTAAGACAGAAGACAATGGGCTACAGAGAGGGAAGAAAACAGAAGAAAACAGCGAGATGGCTTTGTCCAGCATGATGCTGTGCTTGTAAGGGCTTACACTGGATCAAGCAGTATACGCCATCATCATCCTTCATCATCATGATGGCGACCCACCATCAGTGGTATCTGAATGTCTAAATATAAAGCCATCATACAGTTCAACCCTGAATCATTTAAACAACTATATTTGGAGCTCACTACTGATACTCAGATTTTCGCCAGCAGCGAGTTACCTGTTGATATCTGGCATTTTTATTCTGTCACTTAGAGGGAAACCAGTGGTAAAGGATTTCAGAGATGTAGTAGGCTAGGATAAGGTTTACAAGAGCCCGAGCAGGAACTGGCACATTGCAAAATGATTATTTCATCACTCTGGTGGTGCAGGAAGGCATTAAATATTGAGCAAGCAAGCAGGGAGCAGGACTGGCAGCAGACAGGTAGCGCAGCAAGAATGATCCTCTACTCTACACTCAGACACTCCAGAAGACACAGGTCTCCTGTGCGATACCTGCCAGCCCTGTGTGGATGTCCAAGGTGCCCAAGGCCAGGTTGCTGACAACAGACATCTGCCTTCCATCTGTCATGTGGGTTCAGGTACCTAGCAGACATAGGACACCTTCACTGGAGACCTCTGAATGGAGAGGGCTGGGTCCCACTGAGAGTTTCTGTGTTTTGCTTTATACCCACCCAGGAGCATCATGGCTGACCAGTCCCATGACTGTGATCCTGACTTTGAGCTTGAATGTTCTTTCTAAAGGGCCGTTTTGCTCACAGGAGTGGAGACTCACTCATGGGAAACTTCTTCCAACTCAGGACTTACGAGCCAAAATCTGGTAGTCTACTCACGCACTAACACAGGTAAAAACACCCAGCTCCTAGACACTCTGGCTGAAGACCAGACAGATGACAACATTCAAGACAATGGCATTTCAGTTACAGCAGTAAATCATAAGCCCAACTTTAAAAGAAGGATAAACACTGTGAAATAAAACCCTTTTGTTAGCATAAAATGTCCCAAAAGTGAAATAACATGACCGAAATCAACCTTCGTTTAATATAAAAGCAAAGAGTTTTCAGCAGTGCTGGAAAATACCCGACACATGTTCAATGGGTGGGCTTGATATTGTGACTGCAAAAATATTTTTGCTCAGTTTGTTTCTGGCTGTTTTGCAGCTGATGGGTTGCCAGATCTCTTGGCTGGATCCCTTCTGCTTTGACATTCAATGAGATGGGTTTGCTAGCACACCCGTACGGCTTGAAGAGATGGTGGCGCTGCCGGACTCGGGAAATGCCCCCCCCCGGTAAATCTAGAAATATCCCACCATTTTGAGCCACTGCAACTGTCAACAGTTTCAGAGAAACTGTCCAGAGCTGCTTAAAAAACAACCAACGGCTACTTTTTGCTTCGGCATTTCAAACAGGGCATAGTGGGACCGAGGAGCAGCAGTTTTCCCCTTTTGTTTAAATAAGTGTGGCTGCTCGCAGGACAGAGAAGCATGGTAGGACAGGTCCTTGGGGAGACACCTGCCATCCAAGAGTTGGTGGTGAGTGGTTTTGGACAATGTTTCTAGCTCCTCTCCACCAACCCACATGACCCCAGCATGGGGGGAAGAGAGGTGGATCTCCTGAGGGACAGCCAAAGGGAGGTTGAACCCAAAAAACGGTTGCTGGAAAGTGATGACAGAAGTAAATTCAGGTAGATTGGAAAGACTAAAGGGGATTGTTTGGGTTTTTTTTTTTTTCCTCAGGCTTTTCAGGAAAATATGAAATCATAGAACAGCAAATGTCCTTTTGGCTCAGCTCATAACAGTCCGTTTGAGGTCAGTTGCTGGTTTTGTTTCCTTCTGAGGGCATTTCACTCCTCCCTTTACTGACTTTCCTTTGCACATGGGGCTTTTTTTTTTTTTTTTTTAAGAGAGCATGCAATTTTCAAACAAAAAGGTCTTATTTTGAAATATCCAAGGAAATCTGTTGGCATTTTGGACCTGCCTTGAGAATGTTGGAGGGAAATGTCTCATTTTTTCCCCAGAAATTTTCTCCCACTTTTTTCCCCAGCCCACATAATTTCAACAGAAATTTATGAATATCTTCTGTTCCTCCCCAATCTCCATTTCAAAAAAAATCACTATTCAAAAAAACCCAAAACCAAACAGAAAAGACACTATCCAGACCTGCTCCTCATCCACTTTTATTATAATTTCTTGTTCTTTGCCATGTTAAAAACTGATCCAACATCCTGTATCCCTTCCACCATCCCATCCAGCAACGCACACCCTGCTCCTTCCCTGGCTTCCCAGGACCACACGTTGACATTCAACATGCACCAGCCCATCTCAGCCACATCTGGCCCCGTGTTGTGCAACACCCACGTGCATAAATGCAGTCCAACCAAAGCAGATGCTATGACCTGTCATTTACCATCAAGAAGAGACCCAAAATGAAATGGTGGCAAGAAACTAGGAATCAATAAAAGGATTTCTTTTCTTTTTTTTTTTTTTTAATCTGAGTAGTAATTAATTAGGGGAACCTCAAAAAAACCCATGGTGAATGGCAACATCCACAGACAGCTGGTATGGCTAGAAACTGTTACAAAACATCAACCAAAAATGAATTTGCAGGCATCTAAAGAGGTTTCTGTGTACCTCTCTCCAAGGGTACAGCAGTGACTGCAGCCAGGGACACAGAAACTGAACTCTAGAAACGCGGTCTCTACTCCTCACTATTTTTTTCCTTTTTTCTCCTTTGCCTTTGTTTTGCACATTATCACAGCTCTCCTTTTCCCTCTCAGGGACCGTGCATGTCCTTCAGTTAACTGGTTTAATGTATGTTCATGGTCAAAGATCCTTGACTTGGGCATATGCCTGGTCATTGCCATCAGTCTCTAAGATACAGAGGCAAGGTGGGTGACCTTAAAGATAGAGGAATAGGTTACCCCAGGGCACCTGTCACTCTAAGGATGAGGTAAACAAGAGGTCCTACAGGAGCAGAGCTAATGAGGTCTCCTATAGATATGCAGATGACATCTGGACATCTACCCTCACAGTAACTCTTGCATCACCTTCAGCTTTCCTAATGCCTACCCCCACACATGCACAACCTCAATTTCCTGATTTCCCTCCTCCAGTCACTCCCCTACCACCTCCAGTATCTCCACAGTAAGCCCACGAGCAGCACGGCTGGTGGCTTCTTCAGGGCTGGCACTACGTTAGTGGCATTAAGCAGCTCAAAGGAGCTGCTGAGCTCAGACAGGGGCCTCTCCCTTCACTGTGCACAAATTCAGATCTCTCTCTTCTACCTGATTTGCTGAAGGAAGCAAACTGTCATCAAAAGCCCTCAAATAATGTCTGGTAAATCACTGTGTTTTACAGTCTGGGCTCAGGCAGAATGTGAAAAGAGTCCCTGCTTCCTTGGCACTATTCCTTCAGACCTAAAAAATACCTCCTGCAGTTCTGTCTAACAAAAACACATTCATTCCTAGCATGCCTGACTGTCATAAAGACAATAAGGACCTTATTTTGCACTGGGACTAATTGCATTAAAAATCATTCTGGTCCAGACTATAAAGTCCCTGATTCTCCGTGAAATTACGAGGAGAAAGGTGATTTCCATGTAAAGGACAACCTGTCCAGGTTTACTCAGAGGGGCTACTTTGATAGTACTTGTGTACTTAAGAAGAAAAACCTTCGCAAGAGAAGAGCACAACTGAGGAAATATATGCATGGAAGCAGGAGTCAAAAATCTCCTCTTAAGGTAATTTTAAAATAATTTTTCCAACTCTTGGGAACATCAGTGAAAAGAGATGTTCTTTGGATCTTAAGAGAAGCATTTACTGGGCTTTCCACGAGTGGGAGATATTTTACAATTTCGATTTTTTAATGATGGAGAGCAATTAAAAGGAAAAAGTTTGAAAACATTTTGTTTCACACGTACACGTGTATAATATCAGCAAGCCCTGAGGCCTGGGGACCCCTGATGGTGCTCTCTTGTGGTTCAGGCCCATCAAAGTCATCTGTGGGAGTCCCAGTGAGTCACCCTCCACTCTCCCCCTCTCTGCATGGTCCCACTGCCTGTGGGGCAGCAGCCCAGCCTGCCCCTGGGCATGATTTGCTCATGGGTTCACCTCATGGATGGATGCAGAGGTCTTCAAATGCATTATTCTTCACCACTATGGGGACTTTGTAGCCCAGCCCAGGAGTCCAGAAAGCCCTCCTAAATGGGAGACATGCCTGCTGCTGGACCTTATTGAGCTTCTTTTGGTTGGACTGCCCTAATTCAGATTTATTGCAAGCCTATGCAGATGCTGGGTTATCACTGCCATTGCACATCACTCCGAAGACCAAGAGAAAATGCAACAGGGCATCAGCAGCTCCTGTGTGCCTTGGGATGTAGGAGTCCTTGAAAAAGATGCACAAGGGAAGACCAGATGCAAGCAACTCCACCTGTGTGCGGTGCTCATAGGCCTCTTGGGGTAAGTCTGTGCAGCCACCTTGACCTCACAAATAGGCAATGAACTTGGGCCTTCCTTCAGCTTAACTTGCAAGCAATAGCCTCTTAAATTAAGGGGAAAGAGGTGAGTGCTCCTAAAGATCACCCCTTGCTCTTCTTGCACGAGATACTTTCAAAGTATTTTAATATAGGTCCTGTAATCAGTTAAGAGAGGGGATCACTGATGGGAGTGAGGCTTAGAGAAACCTATGGCTTGTTGAAATTTGGTGCGAAAGGCCCTGCTAGGGGTCAGTCCCATGGCAGCTTGGTGCCCTGGCCTGATTCTGTTTCCATCAGATTGCCTCGTTTTGGGGTAGACCTACAGAGGAACAAGCAAAAGTTCAACATGTCTAGCCCAATGAGCTATGGCTCTGAGTCCAGCATGGCCTCACAACAGATGGAACTCAGAGGACAAAGCTGGTGTGTCCCCACCTTCTACAGCTGGGGACAGACAGCCTTACAGTACCCCCATGTCCCTACATCCAGTTCTGGATGGAAAGGGGGCCCCATGATGGAGAACTTGCATGACAGGCTTTCATTTGATTTTTGCCTTCAGTAACGCTGAAGTAATGCACTGCAACTCACTTCAGTGCCTTTTCATCTGGAAAGGTGGAGAGACAGGGCAGCAGTGGTGATCAGAGACATGCTGCTCCTTATTTGCAGTGATTTACACTACTCAGAGACCTAGGGAAGCAGGGTTGCTTTCAACCTGGCTCTCAGCAGCCCAGTTGAAAGCAACAGGCCTATTTTGACAACATCGTTACCCCTCAAAATCATTGACCCTGTCCAGAGCGCTGGGTGCTGGCAGGATGGAGGGAAGGGATGGAGGTACAACACACCACCGTGTTGCCTGAAGCTCAGAGCTGTCCCTGGTGTGACTCTAGCTGCATTCAAGCCTGATGTAAAAGAAGCGAGAATCTGGCTTCCAGCCCATTGTGTGATCACTCGAAGAGAGGAAACACCCTGGAAGTCCACGTGACGGTGAAAAAAGAGTAACTGGAAATGAAGGCGGTGGCGGCAGGGGGGGCTTGCACGGTGTGATCCCTGAGACGGTGGAATAAACGACATCCCGTGGGCAGTCGGCGTTCCTGGGTCTTGTTATTTCAGACTGTATCCGGAGGGCAGATAAATGCCAGGCCCACTTCTAATTAAGGAAACTGAGGAAGGGAAATGTGAGTGGCTTGTCTCGGAGGCGATCTGTCGGGAGGAAATGCAGCTGAAGGCGTCCCAGCTATCCCGGGCACAGCCTCGGATACCCAGCCCAGACCGAGCCTGGTGAGGTCCCCACCTCTTGCTGCCTTGCTTGAGTTACTCCGATCTGGGAGTGAGTGCCAAGTATCTGGTGGGGAACCCATGCAGGACTGGCAACGGGGGATGAACGAGATGACCTCATGGGTATTTTCCTTCCCTCTCGCACTCCTATGACTCAATCGCCCCGCTGAGCTGGAGTCGGTGCCCTGGAGAGGTTTGGTTCATGTAACGAGACCTCAGTGAGCTGGTCAAAGTCCTCGCCTCTCTAACGGGAGCTGCTTGGTGGGCGGACAGAGCCTGGCATGCAGGGAAGAGCGCCTGGAGCAAAACCATAGGGAGAGAAGGGGGTCCCCAAGCACAAAAGTTGCTGGGTTTCCTGCAAAAAAAGTGAGGATGGTGGTGAGGGCTCCTCTGGTGTGGGGAAGCCTCTGGAGCAATGTAAGCAGGCTGAGCCCTGCTTGAGAGCTGAGTCATGGAGAAGGAAAACTTGAAGTAAGTCACCCTCCAGATCCCCCTGTGGTCTAACGTGCCTGGGAAGAGCCTGACGGGACGACTGCAGCAGCCTGTGCTTTCTGAGGAGGTCCCGTCAGCTCTGCTCGTTGGCTGTCTCCGGTCGGTGTCACCCATGGGGCTGGGAGGCAGGGCTCATCCTGGCAGCGGGTGCAGGATGCCAGGACCCTTTGCAGGGTGCCAGGACCCTTTGCAGGATGCCAGACCCTCGCAGACCATCCCCCTTTGCATGCAGGGGCATGTTATAGAAGCACAACAGTGGGATTGGGGTTAGGGGGAGGATGCAGGTTTTCTGCTGATGTCAAAGCAGAGACAGGTCCAGTGACAACTGCTCTGGGGCTCCTTGCCCAGCGTCAGCATTGCACCCTGGCATCTTCTTTTGCTCCTAAAGAAGATGCTATGGTGCTGATGGTGCTGTGGCTCTTTGAAATTGTCACTCGAAAGGCCAAACTCTTTGGCCACTTGGCTGCTTCACTCTGGCTGTGGGGTGTCTGCTCCATCTCGGATATAAAACGTCCTGCTGAAAAATGCTCACTCTAAAAGCCAAGCACACGTGTCCACGCCGCCCTGGACACCACAGCACTGTGCCTATGTGTCACTGCCCTCTACTGTCGGTGGCTACGGGGACACCGGCCAAGGCAACCGCTGCTGAGTAGAAACACCCAGCTTTTGTGTCACCCTAGGGACTGCTGAAGGACCTGCAAAGCTGCCCTGGGAGGATGCTGCACCCAGCACCGGTGCATGGTCCCCAGGCACGACAAGCAGGATCCACAGGCAGCAAAGCCCTGGAGGAGTGAACGCCTGCTTGGGCTTCCCCTTTCCCCCAGCTGAAAGCAGAAGTGGTGACTATTTTTGGTGATGTCTCACTTTGGAAAGAGTCGCGCGCGCGCCCCAGAGCATCACCCCGGCTACGGCACCTTGCTCGGGGCAGAGGAAATGAGTAATGGCGAGGGTTGTGCTGCCTTTCCATGGTCCTGCCCTGGAGTTCTGCCTGGCACAACCGGAGTTTCCTTCCACGCGCTGGGCACACCAGCTTCTAGTCGATGTGCATGAAGAATGACTCTTAAACCATCTTTTCCAGCAGAGAAACAGTCAGGCAAAGCCTCCTAATGATATATATAACACCTCGCTTCTCCTCCCCTCCATCGGCGGTCCTTTATTGCCTTTTCTTAAGCTGGGAGAGCTCAGGTGGGATGATAAGGACACCCAACATGACCCCAGAGCTGGTCCTCATCTCCCAAACTCTCCTCAATGAAAGGCCTCTAGATGGGGCTTTAATGCAATATTGCTGCTGGCCTCGGCTGGGCTGCGATCGCCTGCGGAGCCCGGGGGCTGCTCCCCTGCCAGCACTTGTGGGGGCACACAAGGCCGTGGCACGGTGCTGCTACACCCCAACCATCGGCATTAGGGAACCCAGATATTCCCAGACCCTGGTGAATCACGTGGATTTGAGGAAGCCGTTGGCTGGATTGGATTTGATGCTCCCCCCAGCACGTTCCAGCCCCCACCCCGAGGGGTGCTGAGGCTTGTGATGAGAAGCCAGAGTGGGACCCCCCCAGACCACAGGCGTGCACGTGGATGCGAGAGGCTTCGCGTGGCGCTTCTCCACTGGTCTATTTTGCAAAGGTTTTGCCGCAGAGTGGGCTGGGATGTTTTACACATTAAAAATTACAGCAGCTTCCCCTCACCCCTGCAAAAAAAGTTTTTATTTTGAAAATAAGCAGACCCCAAATAGTTTGCACAGTGCTGGGAAGGCTGGAAATGCCCGAGTGCGTGGCTGGTGTTGAGAATAAATTCACCAGTGCTGCTCCAGGGGCTGTTTCAGGACAAAAAGTTCATTCTCATTAACCCACCCCCTGCACGGCTCCTGAAGCAGTTTGTCCACAGACTGTTGGGGTGAGGAACCCCGCCGCGGTTATCAGAGGATCTCGCTGTCTCGTCATGAACCCAGTTGTCACCTGCTGGGGACAGCTCTGCGGAGCTGAACACCTCAAACTCCTGTGGGAGCTTTGGGGGTGAACCCAGTGCCAAGTACCCACGTGTTCTCCGGTCTGTCCCCACGGGGACACGGGGCGGTTCAGCAGCCCGACGCACGCTCAGGAGGGAAACCTTTTTGTTCCTGGGTGGCAGCGAGTGAAGAAATTACCTCGAGGATGACGACGAGAGCGACGTCAGAACAAGGCGCTGAGCACCAGCGCTGACGTTTAGGGCGTTAACTCCTTCCCAGTCAGGGCGCTCCTCGTCCTGTCCATGCACTGGGGTCCCTGCGCTCCCCTCCAACGCGTCGGCGATCGCCGGGGTGCGTTGCTCTCGCACAGGAGTGTGCGACGCCTGCGCCTTTCCACGGCCAGCCTTTGCACAACGGATCAGCTCTTTCTTGCTCTTTCCCGCCCATCTTGCCTCTGCACGGCTGTCTAGCTTTTAAAAGCCTCACTGACACGTCTAACGCTTGAAAAACTGTCCGGTCCTTGCACAACTACGTGTTTGTGCACGACAGATCATCATTACCAGCAGCTCTTGCATGCCTCGTCATTGCACGCCTGGTCCATAAACAGCTTGTCAGCCCTTGCACATCTAACCCTTGCACGCCCAGCTCTGGCACAGCTGCCCAGCACTTGCACACCTGGCCCTTGCACGGCTGCCTGGTCCTAGCAGGTCCAGGCCTTGCACACCAGTCTGGCCTTTGCACACCCAGTGGCCCACGCTTGGCGCATCCAGCCCTTGCACCACTGCCCTGCCCTGGCACATCCAGGCCTTGCACATGCAGCCCTTTCATGACTGCCCAGCCTTTACCCAGCTGTGGCACATCCAGCTCTTGCACATCTGGCCCTTGCACAACTGCCCATCCCTGAGACACCCAGCCCATCCCTGGCACGTTCAGGCCTTGCTTGCCCAGCCATGTCACACCCATCCCCTGCATGTCCAGCCCCAGGACACCCAGGCCAGTGACACCCATCCCCTGCACACCCATCCCCTGCACATCCCTCCCTGTTCACCCACCCCTGCACACCTCTCCCTGCACACCCATTCCTTGCACACCCATCCCTGCACACCTATCCCTGTACACCCATTCCTTGCACACCCATCCCCTGCACACCCATGCCTTGCACACCCATTCCTTGCACACCCATCCCCTGCTCACCCACCCCTGCAGACCCATTCCTTGCACACCCATCCCCTGCACACCCATCCCCTGCACACCCATTCCTTGCACACCCATCCCTGCACACCTCTCCCTGCACACCCATTCCTTGCACACCCACCCCCTGCTCACCCACCCCTGCACCCCCATTCCTTGCACACCCATCCCCTGCACACCCATTCTTTGCACACCCATCCCCTTCACACTCATGCCTTGCACACCCATTGCTTGCACACCCATCCCCTGCACACCCATGCCTTGCACACCCATTCCTTGCACACCCATCCCCTGCTCACCCACCCCTGCACACCAATTCCTTGCACATCCATCCCCTGCTCACCCACCCCTGCACACCTCTCCCTGCACACCCATTCCTTGCACACCCATCCCCTTCACACTCATGCCTTGCACACCCATTCCTTGCCCACCCCTGCACCCCCTGCACACCCCTCCCTGCTCACCCACCCCTGCACCCCCGTTCCTTGCTCGCCCATTCCTTGCACACCCCTCCCTGCCTCCCCCCGCCCTCCGCACGCCCCTCCCCGGCCCCTCCCGCCCCGCTCTCTCCTCCCCGCCGCTCCGCTGCCCCCCCCCCCTCCCTCCCCCAGCTCCCGCCTCCCGGGGGTGTGTCCCCGCCGCCTCCCGCCCCCCGCCGGCCCCGCCCCGGCCCCGCCCCGCCGCCGGCCGGGCTCTCTCCGCCGGCCGCGCTATAAGAAGCGGCGCGGGCGGTGGGGCCGCAGCGGGCGCGGCGGGGGAACGAGATGAGCAGCGCCGGCGCCGCTGCAAGATGCTGGATGGACACGTCCTGCTGGGATGGCT
This sequence comes from Strix aluco, assembly GCF_031877795.1. Classification (NCBI taxonomy): domain Eukaryota; kingdom Metazoa; phylum Chordata; class Aves; order Strigiformes; family Strigidae; genus Strix; species Strix aluco. The sequence continues at coordinate 171,205,649 of NC_133931.1, read as the reverse complement.
CTCCTCCTGCGCGCTCCTAGGGCTGCTCGCCTGCGCCCCGCGGCCCTCCGCCGCCTACTTCGGGTAGGTGCCCCGCGTGGACGCCGCTCCTCCTTTAAAACTTTTTTTTTTTTTTTTTTTGGCACCTTGTCCCTCCCGCCCGAGGTGGGGATGCTGCCGGCAGCCTCCTTCCCTCGCTGGGTGCAGGCATCCCCCAGCGCCGGCAGCCGCCCCGGGAGAGGGGTACAGGGAGGGGCAGCCCGGTGCCCGCGTCTGTCCCAGCGCCCCGGACCCCGCGGGGTGCTGCCAGCCCGGCCGGGCTCTCCGGGAGCGGCAGGTTCCTGCCTGCCGGGGGCTGCTGCCTGCCGGGGGCTGCCGCGCTTCTCCCGCGGCTGCTGAGGGCGAGGGAGCGTTTGCCTTCTGCCTTTCCCCGACGGGGGGGGCGGCGGTGGCCGGCACGGAGGGGACCCGGAGCGGGGTGGCCGGGAAGCTCGGCTCCGGGTACTATAACATCCAGCAGCATGGAACAGCCCCGAAAAAAAACTTTTTACCCCCACTTCAGCGCACGCTTCAGCACTAGGTGCTGGCAAGCGGGTCCCGACATCACCCCGCGGCATTTTTTTTTTTTTTTTTTTTTAATTGGAGAGGGGGTGCGTGCTGCTGTCACCAGCCCGAGACGGTGCAAAGCTTATTCCCGAAAGTAATGAGGGTCCCCTCGGGGCTGAGCGCGGAGGGAAGCGCGGAGCCACCGCATCCCGCGGTGCTCACCTGTGCGCGAGGCGGGGCCGAGGCCGGCAGGGGGCGCTACAGCTCCGCGCCCGCTCCGCGCCGCGCAGGTGGATCCCGCGCCCTCCTGTCGCCTCTCCACGACCTGCGCATCCCCCTTCCCTTGAGCGGGGCTGAGCTGGAGGAGCCAAATGAAACCCTTTTCCCCCCATCTTTAAAGCCCCCCCGCAACCGCCCCCAGGAGGCTTCAGCCCCCAGCAAAGGCTCTGCGCAGCCCTCGCTTCTCCTTTTTGGGGTGTCAGTGTAGCTGCTTTTTGCCTTTTTTTTTTTTTTTCTTAAAAAAAAAAAGATTTGTCCCAAAACGGGGTCAGTTTGCGAGGGAAGTGGGCCCTGAGCACCTGATTAAGAGGTTTTGGTGCAAGTTTACTCAAAAGTGATGGTTCCTGCTTCTTTTTGGGGATGTTGTGTTGTGACCGCTGGTAGGAGCCACTGGACCGGCCCTGGAGAATGTTTTAGCAGACTTGAGGTTTTTTTCCCCCCTCTTTCCAGTAAAATAGATCCTGGTGTTGAGGCTTGTCCATTGCTTGTGGTCTGGCAAAGTTTTCTAAACAGTGCTACTTACATCTTCTGTTTCCAGCTCAAGAACCATTAAACTTCATGCTGCTGGGGCTGGTTTTCTGGGGAAACAGCCTGTCCTGTGTGTGCAGGTTTTTAGGAAAAGCCCTCTTCTCCCTCAGCAGCACATGGAGGGCTGTGCCGACCCCATTAGCTCGTGTGTCTGCCGAAGACCACCGGCACTGTGCAGTTGCACTGTGCCTCAGGGACTGACAGGGCTTGTAAGGAGCTTGGCTGTAACTTTCCTGTTAATGCACGCGGTGCTGGTATCTGCTGTAGTGCAGCAGGTAACTCATTCCAGTCGTTTGCTTCTGGGATTTCTCTTCTGGCCTCGTGTGGCTGGTGTTGATTTTAACTTGAGTGAACATGCTGAGCCAAGGGAAGTGTGCTGCTCGGTCTGTCCTGACCGCTTCGTGTTATTCTGTCTCGGTATGGCTGCTGTTTCTGATTTGAGACTCCCTCTCTGTCAAGAAAGGGAGAGGAGATGCTGCCAGATGTGCACCCAGCCAGATGTGCGCTCCAGGGCTGCTGCAGCGCGCAGTGAGGTTTGCTTGTGCAGAGCATCCTGCTCTCTGGTTAGAGCAGCAGCATCTGCTGCTAATTTCCTCTTTGTTCTTCCAAGAGGCCTAAAGCAGAGATTGCACTTGCTGAGCTGATGGGGACACGGAATAGTCAATGCTGAGGTCCAGGGTCCCTGCTAATCCCCAGCAATGTGTGATCTAACAAGTGTGTGTGGAAAAGCTGAGCTCTCCTTGCTGCAGGCTTCTCTATATTGATAAGAAACTCTTACCTGGGAAAAGCTGGATGTTCCTGCAGAGCTCTTGGTACCTCTGCAAGTGCCCTGTGAAGGCTGGTATTAGGCCTTCTTGCTATGCCTAGAAAGGTAGGCACATGCATGGAGGAACAGCTCCAGGTGAGGATGCACATCTGTTTGTTAGAATATAAATCTTTCCTAAAGACCTGGATGCATGATGAGCCTTTACTCAGGAGCTGAGCTGAAATGCTGAAGTAGGCTTAGTTGATTTCACACCCTTTCTAGTCAGGGGGAGGGACACTCCTTCCCAGTCAGAGGCATTGTCAGAGCCACTGTGACACCTTTTGGTGGCCTGCTAGCCCCTCTGATCTGAGTGCTAACGTCGCCATCGGAGGAGATGGTGGGGAGCATAGCAAAGCAGGCGGCTGTGTTAAACAGATGTCATGCTGGAGCTGCAGCTTAGCTGCTCTGTTCTGCAGTCTGGTGGGGGATAGGGACAGCTGTGGATGATCCCTCCCCCCCCATCCCCAATGTCTTATTTCAGGGAAAGAATTCAGTGTCTCCAAATGTGTGGCCTGGCGGGGAATTAGTGCACGGGGACAGAAATCAGGCATGGTTACACGATAACAAGATTGTGTCAGCATGTAGTTATGTCTGTGCCTGTCCCACAGGGGCAGCTAGCGAGCAGGAGGCGATGCTGGGGTGGGAACGCCACGGCTGGAGGCTGCTGCTTCTCTGTATGTCTGGCTTTGGTGTTCTTAGATGGATGCACAAGCAGCCAAAAATGATAAATGCCCTCTGGAAGCTGGTGTCTGTGATAAAGCATTGGTGCAGATGGGACCCTTGCTGCTGTCTTGCTCCATCCCTAAGCTGCCTGGTTAGAACATGGGGTGAAGGATGTGAGAGGCTTGTCCCTCACCTAGAGTTATGCTGGCAGCCTCAGTGCTGCTCCCTGGGTGTTGCTGACCTTCTCCCTGGTGTAGGAGAGAAGCAGGTGCCGGCTGGAGCTGGTACGCAGCAAAGGCAGGACCTCAACTGATGCTGATGTGTAGCAGTGAGCAGAGCTGAGGCCATATAGGCACCTGCTCAGGAAGTGGTTCCCATCTCTAGTTATTGGAAAGCAGCTGAAAGAGGCTGGCCTCAGGGATGTGGTGATGCTGTAGCTCCTAAGCCTTGTCTGATATGAGACTTCTTCATGCTGGAGGGGAAAAAGCATGCCTGCAAAACTGAGCAGGACCCGGGGGCTTGTGGTAGGTTTAGAGTTGCCCATCAGGATGCTTGATGATGATGATGATGATGGGTGCATCTTAGGGTAGGAGTACGTCTGAGAGACTGTTACGGGCTGAGTCTGTACCAGAGGGGAAAGCATTGCCTTGGGATAAGCGTCAGCTGAGACTGGCTTGTTGAGATGCACTGGCTGCTCTAAGAATGAGCCTGCTTTTATGTTCAGTCGTGTCCTCTGCAGCTGGGCTGTCTGAAAACTGATTTGCACCATATTGCAACTGGCTGCTGGGGGTAGTTTGGAGCATCCCCAGACTTACAGAATCCCTGAGAAAGCACTGCATTTCACTCTTCTTCCCTGCTCTGCTTTTGTCGTGCCTTACAAGCTTTGGGTACGGGTACCTCCCCTCCCTCCCTTTCTTCTCTCAAACGTGGATAGGTGGTGGTGAAAATGCCATAGAAGCATCTGAGAATTGTGCTGGGTCTTGCACTACCAGGCTTTGGAAATGGCAGATTACAAGATCAGCCGTGCTGGGGTGACAGGCAGGATGATTAACTTCAGTCCTGCTGTGCCCTGGTGCTAGTGGGAAGGCAAACTGGCCTGTAGGAGCTTGCTGCTTTCCTGAGCTGCCTGGTCTGTGGATCTGAGGCTGCAGCTTGTCCAGGCCATAAATCAAAACACTCTATTTCTTTATGGGTGTTCTCACTTATAATCTGATTCAGTTTTGATACACCCCTTTTTTTCTTGCTGGAAGAGGTGCTGGTTTCTGCAAGCTGGGATTTGCTTTGCTTTCCCCCAGGAGCAGAAGGAGCCAAGCAGCTCTGCCCCCTCTGCAAACACTTGTCAAGACAGTAGTAATGTTACAAGTGGCTCATGCTTACATAGTGTTTATATTGACAGATTGCAATGTTCTTCATAAATGTAACTGATCTGTACACTGCACGCAGGCAACAGGAACCCTTAAATGCTCGTGTGGGGGGGGGGGGGGAGGGAGGGGAAACATAGCTTGCCCTGACTTACCAACACATCGCTAGTGAGAGCAGGCTTTTTACTGCGTGGTGGGGTTTTTTGGTGTGGGAAGCATAATAAATTTTTGTTCCCATTGGCAGGTACAGAATAGGTACGCTGCTATGCTTTAGGTGTTGCTGGGGGAGAAATATTACATGCCCTGCAAATCAGAGTGTCATTCTGCTAAAATCCCTTAGGAAAAAAATCTGAATACTGGACTTGAAGGGGTATTCAGGGGTTGTGATCACCTTGATGGGGTGGGATCTTAAGGGGGCTGAGAGTTCGCATGAGTTTCTGAACTCTGTTGTTACAAGTGTGTGGCATCAGCTTGAATGTCATCTCCAATAAAAGCAAGCCCACGGGCACTGGCAGGCTTTGCCTGTTTTTGCCGGCCTGCAGGATATGCTAGGTGCTAACACGGCTGTTGAATATCAAGAATTTCTGTACCTGTCACTTGATGGTAGTGTGGGGCCACATGCTCGCGTTTGCAGCTTCAGCTGAAGGCGTGTGAACTTCTCGGGAAGCTGTTGCGTAGCCAGGCCACAGCGCGTTGGCTTTCCAGACGCGCCGATCGTCTCTGGCGTGTGTGAGATGGAGCAGCTGGTTCTCAGCACAACCCAAAAAAACAAAACCTGGACTCGGGTGGTGAGGGAGGAATGCAGCACGCAGGCAAACACAGCTGGAGCGTAAGAAGGCAGCTCCTGGGGCTGGGAGGGCGGCTTTCCCATCCCACCCTGTGGTGTTCTGCCTTTTCTAGATGGTGATGCCAGTTTTTAAGGTGCTGGATTTCTGGTTTTGCTTGGAATAGGAAGGGTGTGCCTGGCTTGGTTTGGTGGTTTTTTTGTTTTTTCCCTGCTGCTTTTAAGCTGGGTGAATTGTCACGTAGAGACTGATCTGAGTCCTGACTGGCTTCTCTCCCAAATTTGGACGCTCTGGGTCAATTGAAAGCAGTGTTTAATCTCTGAGGAACCCCATGCCCAGAAGATGCATTTGCTTTGTAGATGCTTGAAGGTGGCACTGGATTTGAAGTGCCATGAGGGTGGTGACAAATCCAGGAGTGTTTGGAAAAATAACTGTGCATGCAGCTGAGGTCTACCAGACCTGCATCTTCAGCCCTGGGGACCAGGATCTGTCCCAAATCTGGTTGGGAAGTACCTGAAAGCTGCAGTGTACTTAAAGCATGGAGCAAAACTTCTATTCAGACCGAGATTAGTATGTCTTAGACTTATGTACTGGATTGACCATGTTGCTTAAGACTTGGGAGCCACTATTCTGTGCCTCAGTTTCCTGTACTTGGAAAGACACTGGGGCTGTTACTCTCTGAACTCAACTTAATGGTGAGCATTGTATGCAGCCTCTGTGTCCAAATATTGTGTGCTTTTTGAAGGGCTCACCAGTGCTACAGATGACTCCCTAGGGGGGAAAAGATGGCTTGTTAGAGTATTGAGTCTATACTTGGCAAAGCAGGAGGCCAGTGACTTTCTTTAGTGACTGGTGATGCAGAACTAGAGACCAGGAATCTATAGGACTCTGGTCTCCTGGTAAAAGGCCTGGTCAATGATTAACTTGCTTTCTGGAAGCTGCTAACAACAATAAAAGGGAGTCCAGCCCCACAACCCCAACACAAAAAGCCCATGAGTGTTTAATAATTAAAGGCCTTGTGCTTTATCACAGGGTAATGAGAATTGCCTTAAGGCTTATTCAGTGGTGGGTAATTGAATTAGGTTGTGGGATTGGGAAGGGGGAGGGTTAAGTGGAAGGTCTGGAAGACTGCACAGGGAAGCTGATGTGATGCTCCTTGGTTTGAATCTTTCTGACTGCACTGGGTTTTGTCAGTCTTTGCCGCTTTCTTCAGTTTTGCTTAATCCACTGTGCTTGCAGACTTAGTGTAACTGCCTCCTGGAGAAGATGTTCCTGTCCCAGGGATGCTGTATTCCATTCCCTTCATTTAGGGAGGTGCTGACAGTGTTTTTATTTGTAGTGTTTTCTTTGGTGAAATGTTGGTATTTACAGGCTCCTTGAGATTTTTTTTTTTGGTGGAAGAGCTGGGCCAGAAGACACTGCTGAACTGTGCTGTCTATTCACGGAGGAGTCTGACTAGCCAGAGGAGGTGCTGGACCAGTGAGCATCACCAGTGTTTCCACTGCATGAGGCAGTTTCTGATGCAAAGCTGACTGGAGCTGCACAGGGGTGGTGAGACCTCAAAAGCTCAGCTCAGAATAGCTGAAGGCTAGACTTGCCTGCCCTGTCTCCCTCTTATGTCCCTGTGAGTAGCTGTTTTCTAAGAGGGACTTCAGTTGGAAGGGGGCTTGGAAGCTTTTTTTGGAGACTGAGGAGATGCTACATTCAAATATCCCTATGAGGTAGACTGTCTTAAACGTGGTCTCAGGCCACCAGAGGTGTAAGGACTTCTGCTGCCAGAAGCCTGATATAGATCCTCTGCTCCAGGTTCTTGAAGCAATGTGGCACCTTCAGGGCTTGTGTTCCCTGATCACTTGAGTTCTTCAGAGTACAAATGGGACAACTCATCCTGATGTTTGCTGCCTGAGGCACTTCAGAGGAAAAGGCTCAATGCATTAAAACTATCTTGCTCTGGTGTATGTGAAGGCGATCCCTATGCAGCTCTCTACAGCTGCCTTCTGGAGAAAGTACTCTTGGGTGGGATGGCACTAGCTTAGTTCATACTAAAAGCCTATGTTAGACACAAACTTCTTTACCCCAAGTTTCCCGACTCTCCAAATAGCAACCTGCCACCTTCTCAGTGCTTCCCTCAGGGTCTGTGTTGAGGCAATCCAATAAGTCTTATGTACCTGGCTTTCCAGACTGCAAACATGCTGAGCCTCTGGCTTCCCTCCATAATGAAGCAGCCTTTCTCTGTGCAGCCAAAAAAAGCTCTCTAGTGGCTTGTAGCATGTTAATGCAATTGGTTTCTCAGTCTGAGCAGCCCTCAAGCAGAGGGCCAATTGCTTGTGCTGTTAAAAGCTGGCGGGAGGCTGCTGCTCCTCCTGCAGAACGTGGCTACAGGGAGACGGGTGCTGCAGGTCCAGGACCAGCACATGGTCTGGCTGCAGGCTGGATAGGTAGGATATATTTTCCTAACTTACTGGACTCAGGGCTGGGGAAGCAGCTCAGGTCAGGTTGAGTGGAGTTAGAATTTATGGTGCTGGGTGGAAAGGGTTAACCCTTTAGAAGCTGTCTTTTTTTTTTTTGTTTAGTCTCAAGGTTTTTCCTCTTTCCCTGTTTTTAACTGTGCTTTTTAAGGTTCCCTCAGATTGTGACTGTAAGTGCTAATGAGTCTTATCTCTCGAGATACTGTCATAAAATACACTTATGAAATTTATCAGCTCAGTAAGGTTTACATTTTATTGTAATGCGTGTTTGTACTGTGCTAAGTGGAACAGGGAGTATTTTGACTACATGGATAAACATAGCAGTTACAGGATTTGATTTAGCTGACAGAAAATGCTATTCTGACTTTTCCTCTTTAGCTGTTGCAGAGAGCACTATTTCATACGGATCAAGCAGCTCCCGCATGTGTTATGCGGTCTTCCAGTCTGCTTGTGACCTTAAATGATTCTTCTGTAAGGTGCGGGGAGTATTTTGCTAATTGTTGAAGGATTTCTTTTGGGGGAAGGGGAAATGACAGGTCAAAAAAGCTTGAACTCTTCCTTTGGAAAGAACACAGAGCAAAACAGCTCTTCTATACATCCACTGCAGAACATGCAAGCTCAACAGTATCTGACATGAATGCTGAGTCTGTGTTGGCTTGGAAGGTAGCGTGGAGTGTGCAGTTCATGTTGATGGGATGTCAGGCTGTATGGGGGTTGGCATGAATTTTATAAGCAGATTCATTTGGCCTAGCTCACTAAAATAGCATTAACTGGATAGCCAGATGCTTATGGAGTTCGGGGGAAAAACTAGCTTGTTCTGACTTCTACATTTGCCATGCATTGGATGGACGAGTTTCACAATTGTAGCAAAAGTTTCCTTTCTTGGAAAAACTGCTCTGAGACTTTCAGAGGGTGAAGTAGCCTAACTGGCCATTTACTGTGCATAGTAGGAGGTAGCTGCCTGGGCTGTGGAGCAACGTGTGATTTCCCCTAGATGTAAATGAAGTACTGAGATGCCTATAGGAATATCTTGAGTTTTGCTTAAAAAAAACCCCAAACTGTCAAATGGCCTTGTCTAAGGCAGTCCTGGGAGGAATGGGCAGAGGTTTACTCCAGAGCCTTGGTCTGTTGTGGGGAAACATCTCAGAAACCAAACTATAGAGTAGCTGCCCAAAGCAAGTAGGGTCAAGCAACTGTTGCCTTCAAGGCCAAGTCCTTTTGGAAGAGGTCAGCGGATGAGCAAAAGAAATCAGCTTCCACTGCCTCTTGGACTGCTTAGGTTTTTTTTTCTCCATTTTTGGGGTCTAGTAAATTAACAGTTTACCTTGAGATACACAAGGGTGTGTCTTGAGTCTGACCCCTGGATGATGCCTTCATGTGTAGCATGCTGGTAAGTGAAATAAGATGATAAGATTAATTACTTTGATGCACAGAGCCCACAGGTTGACACTGGGTTTCTTGCTTCAGTATCTTAAACACCTCTTAACTTCTTCCCAGAAGGAACTGGTCATGACTTGGCTCCAACAGCATCAGCACTGCCAGATGAGCATCTACTGAGGTGGGCTCACCCATGTCTTCAAGAATACCTATTCTAACTTCCAGTTAGAGCAAGTTATTACCCTTTAAATTCCACCTCCACGAAGTGCCTTATTTATGCTCCCTGCTGTCATTGATCAGCTGTATGTGACAGCTTCCCCAGCTCTGCACGTGGGAGTGTACTGTGTGTTGCTACAGCGTGCGCAGGAGTGCACTGGTGCTAGCTGACCCCTCCGTAGGCTTGGCTCAAGGGGGTGTTGGTGGGGGGGGCTGCAGGATCATGGAGGAATGCCCATCTCCTGAGCTCTGACAGGTTGCTCTCATGACTTAGTGTGATCTTTATAGACATTCCCAACTGGTTGCTTAAAAGAAACTGCACAGAGGCACTGCTATGTCCTCATGGTCTGCCTACAGCAGTGTAGATCTTGCTGTGTGAACACCTGCTGAGTTGGGTGTGTTGACTGCCTTTCATTATTATGGTCAGCTCTGACCTTTAAATATCCTCATTGTAATGTCTTCTCTGCAGGTTGATTTTTTTTTTTTTTTTTGACTGGTGATCTCATGCTTGGTATTGCAATGAAACAAAGCCAGGCAGCCCTGGGGTGGTGGTGGTGGGGGGCATAACTGCCCTTCTGTTAGAGATTGCAACTGAAGACTGTAGGTGAAGCTGGTCCTGCATGTTGCAGAGGACTTCTTTTGGGGTTTTCCAGCGCTATCTTTTAGGACTACTGTTAGTAAACACCTTGTGCTCTGAAGTTGCCAAGGTGAAGTGTTCCTTCTGGGTGTTAGTGCTCCTTGGCTATGCCTGAAGCTGAGCTTAGGGGCTTCATTTTACCCTGGTGACCAATACAATGCCTCAGTTGGAATCAGTGCTAAGACCTCTGGTAGCTGACTGCTGGTAGGGTGTGTGTTTTGGTGGGCCTTAACACTGAAGCTCCTCATCCTGCCTGCAGGAAGGGTAGGCCTTAATCACAGGAGGTCTGCCAGATCCCTTCTCAGATGGCTTGCTTCCCTCAAATCTTGCTTTGACTTCAGTGTCTCCCAATTCCCATGGAAAATCAGTTAGTCCTGTCTTCTATGGGTACAGAGTCTCTTCTAAGGCAGTGCCTTTCAGCACTGGGGGCGTGGGTGAGGGCACATCAGACAAAGCATTGCAAAATACTCAGGCAAGCCAAGAAAATATGCTTCCACTTGAGTTCAGCCTAGGAAGACCACTGTGTATTTTGGTGTTTCTCAGTTTCTTTACATCCTGCTGCTCTCTGGCCTCCAACGCAACTATCCCAACCTGCCCGTGTTTGCGGAGGCCTGGATACCTCCTTCAGCAGTCTCAAAGGAGACTCGTAGTGTCCCCCCTCAGGTATGGGAGCTTCTGTATCCCACTGACCTGAGGCATGCTACAGCACTGCATGCGCCTGCCTCTTGCAGTGGCACTGCTTGTAGAGCTGAGCTTCTCCAGTGTATGGAACCAGCTTTGGTCTTGCTCAGGTGAGTTGCGATGTGAATAAATGAGCTATGACATGTGCTATGATGTGACAGTGTCTGGGAGCCAAGTTCAGCTCAGGGTGGAGTATTCACCTGGGAGCCTGAGCAGCTGGTGGGACTTGGGTACCTGGGAAACAACTGAGTGAGTTTGTACTTCAGATGAGGATTCAACTTGGGCAAATCCTTGTGGGCTGGCTCCATTGGTGTTGGCTACAGGGACCTCCCCCAAAGCAGTCAATGACTTCAGTAGAGCTTGCCCACCTCAGTGACACAGAGTTCAGCCTACTGCTCTGCTGCAAGCTCTGCTGTGCTACAGCTCTCCAGGGCTGCCCATCTCCTCTGTCAAGAAACCCTATCCTGGAGCCCGAACTCCTCTGGGGACAGTTCACCAGAACTGATTCTTTATTTAAAAGAACTGACTTGTTTTGCTTAATCTTGACAAAATTCTTTTCTAGCCCTAATCCTCTTCCAGTGTAACGTGAGATCTTGAAATACCTGGCAAACTTAGAGCATACATCTCTTTCTGCATCTCTGGGCCTCTCTGTAATCAAAGGTGAGGCGGGGGTTGGGATGTTTTCAGCCCCTGCCAAAGGTAAATCTCCTTCTGGGAGCTAGCAGGGAGCTGTTTCCCAGTCTGTGGTTAGCAAGCTGATCTGACAGGCCAGAGGTGAAACAGCCACTTGAGCTGAATTACAGGGTCTAACCAAAGATCCAACACTTTCTCTTTGGCTTATTAGCATGGCTGTGTTGCACCCCTGGTGACTGTTTATCTTCTGGCTTGTCCCATGTTGACTCTGGATATCCAGAGGCTTAGCATGAGTTTGAAGAGAGGACTGAAGCTGAAGAGCCACTCTTGGGAGAGTGTGAACTGGACTAACCAAGACTTTGAGCAGTCCCTGTGGTCAGTCTTACATAGCTATTTTTTTTTCCTGATTGAAGCCATAATCTCCATGCTGGTTCTTGTAGCTGATGAAATGTGTTTACGGGCAGACCCCCATCTCTGCAAGGTGCAGGACGGATGCTGTGCCAAAGAGCATTTGGAGGGGAGTGGGACCAGGCATAATCCTGCATTTGTCTCCTGAGCTTCTAGAGGGATCAACAGCCACGCAGAAACAAATCTGCCTTGATGCGATGGAGATGCCTTCAAACTAACTGCAGTTTGTCTCTGGGGAGCTTGTGGTCCCAGTCTTCCCCAGTGCATGGACTGGGTTCCCTGTGGGCTGTCCCAGACACTGCCTTGTGGGAGGTACCAGGGTAAGAGGAGGGCATCCTTCCCTCAGCACAGCATCCCTTGAGGCACTTGCTTGGACTGCTGCAAGGCTCATGGAAAACCTGACAGCTGGAGCTGGGAGGGAGGAGGTGAGCTTGAAGGCTTAGCCTCTTCTGACTCACTGGAGTTTGGGACTGCAGCAGGCTTGACCCTGTTATGTAGTGACACTGACCATGTTTTTACCATGTGCCCTGGCCAGGGTTGGATGCTCTCCCTTGCAGACCGTGCTGTAGGCAGGGGGGCACTCTGTGGTGAAGAGGTAGGTGGTGACCCCATCTATTCCCAGAAGCTGACTGCTCCAGCGTTGAGAGTGGTGTGAGGCTGGGGAGGTCTTCTTGGGGATGCTGTGCTTCAGTTGCTGTTGGACAGATCAGCAGGGCAGAGGCAGGTGCAGTTGGGTAGCCTTGTCCAAACAGATGCTCTTGCCTGCCTGTGTGGGGCTGTTTACTCTGTCACCAGAACTCTTCAGAGTACTGCTTTCAATTAAAGTGGCTCTAGAGCTGGTGTCTGATCTGTCTGGATGTGTTCAGAGGCCAGGAGTAAGTTTCACCTTGTTGCTCCACAGGCGTGGATGAGCAGAGATTGCCGGGCATCTATGTAGCTTTGGGCACTGTCACTGACCTCAGGGTGCTTCAGACTGTAAAACAGGGCTGTTTTCAGGGGGAACAGGCTGTGAGCAGAGTTGAGGAGTTAGTGAATATCCCTTGGGTCTTCTCAGGACCTCCAAGGGCTGGTTAGATTATAGAGCAGGTCTGAAAGTGTCTTTATAGGTGCTTGATGGAGCAGAGTCCTCTGGGATTGGAGTCACTGCTCCTGCTGCAGCAGTAAAGGGGGTTCAAAGACAAATGTGTGGGGATCTACTGATGTCTTAGTGATCTCTGAAATGTTGGTAAGCAGGTGTTGTGGTTTAGGCCCAGAGGCAACTGAGCACCATGCAGCTGTTCACTCAGTCCTTCACACCCAGCACTGGGAAGGAGAAAAATTAAACAGAAAGGCTCAGGAACTGAGATGAGGACAGGGTGGGTTCTTCTTCTCCATTAAAACAGTCATAGGCAAACCAGACAGACTTGTTAAGGGAATAAAAACAAGAACATCACTTTGAATTAAAGTAACAACACTAACAAAACCAACACTTTAACAGACAGAATGGGACAGTGAGAAGCATTACCATATCTTAAAACACCTCCCGCCACCCCTCACTTCTTCCTGGGGCCCAGATTTTGTTTCTCATATCTCTACCTCCTTCCCCAGCAGCACAGGGGCAGGGAATGGGGGTGCAGTCAGTCCTCTGCTTCTTCCTCCAAGGTGGGAGTTAAGCACTCTTCTGCATTCTTTCCCTTGCTCCACCTGGTGTCCCTCTCATGGGAGGCAGTCCTCCACAAACCCTCCCTGCTGTGAGTCCTCCCCATAGGATGCGTTCTTCTCGAGATGCTCTGGTGTGGGTCACCTCCATGTGTTGCACCTCCCAGTGCTGAACTACAACAGCAGGGGATTCTCCCCTCAGTCCCAGCCTAGCGCAGCCGTCTGCTCTGGTGTGGGGTCCTCCACAGGCGAATCTCTGCTCATCTGGTGACCCCCATGGATGACAGGGGAGTCCCTGCCATCTCACCACGGGATACAGGGGGCTCCGTGCTCCAGTGCATCTCTCCCCCTTCCTCCTTCTTTCCACTGATGTTGCTGTTCGCAGAGGTGTCCTTGTAAGTCCTCCTGCAAGACCCCTTGCTCTCAGGTTCCCCTTCTTAAACACGTTATCACAGAGGTGCAGCCACTGTTGCTAATTGGCCTGGCCTTGGCCAGAGGTGGGTCTGACTTGGAGCTGGGCGAACCTTTTTCTTTTCCGAGAAGCTTCTCACAGGGACCACCACTGTAGCCCTCTCCCCTGCTACCAAAAGCCCTGCCACACGAAACCAGCACAGCAGGAAACCCCTAGCTTCAGCCTGCAAGATCTGACTGCAAAACAAGCTTCATTTTAAGGGTGCAGTGTTGTGCCCGCTAACCTTTTCCAGAGTTTTGCTGGCGTTTCAGTGTAGCTGATACCCTTGCATAAAGCACCAGCCATGCAGTGCTCTTGCTACTGTCAGCTGCCTGAGCGCCTCTGTTTATGTGTCTAAAACTTGAAGGCTGCAGAAGGAAGAAATCTGACCAGTGCAATGGAAACCTTCAATTCCCTGCAGTCCCAGGAGGAGAAGAGTAGCTTCAGGCTGGAGCTAGGAATGAACTTCATTTGTACGCTGCCTTGCCTCTCCAGGAGGATCAGCCAGGAAAAACATCAACAGTTCCATTAAAAAGTCTGCTGGTTTGCTAAAGTAGTGGAATAAACATACCTGTAGGCATAACAGCCTGAACCGCACAGGAAACATTAACTAGAACGATCACACGCAGACTTGCTCCCTCTCCTCCTGTATATCTACCAGATAAAAAACACTGTGCATCCATGGTAATGTGTAAATCAAACAGCAGCTGGGGGTATTATTCTTAGCTGGGGAAGAACTGGCTTGGATCAGAGGGGCTCGGTGCTTTCCTAGAAAGGCAAAACCTGTGCTGAGCCTGCTCTGAGCTGCTGCCTGTTCCGGGGTGGGGACCTGCAGTAGAAACTGGGGCAGGATGGGGTTTGGGGTGGTTGTTAGCCTTCTCTTTGACTTCTGTTGCCCCTTCTTAGCTTCCCTTTACCTATTTCTGTGGGAACTGTGTGGGGCTGAACTGCTTTTGCTCTAACCAGTTGAGTCCAGTTAAAAAGCTGGGGTGGAAACCAGTGGGAAGTGGGTAACACCCTGGGAGGTGGGTGTGATAGTACTAAATGAGGAAACCAACCACCCCCAGCCATTAGTGTCTGGTGGAGATGGTCTCTTCAGTCCTCCACTGAGCCCACAATACATCTCCTGACATCTCTGGGACAGGGGGAGGGGAGACCTGCAAACTTGTATGACATTTCAGTGAGGGGATGTGAGCTTCAAGCATGACTTGAATGAGAGATGCTGCCAGCACTTTTTGGACAAGCAACCTGGTCCCTGAACTGCCCATAAAAACAGCTTGGCCCTACCCAGCATATATGGTATGTACAGAAAATACATGTGGAAAATGCCTCCAGTTGCAACCAGATGGCACCTGTCAAGCACAAGCAGACATTTCTATTAGTGTTATTAATTGAGTGTCTTGGACCACTCCCAGCCTCTGCATAGCAAAATAGCCCTGCTGTAGCTGTCCTCCCAGAGCAGCCCCAGGGGCAGATTGATGTGAGTATTGCATGCTAGATACAGTCCCTGTGCTCCCAGGCCTCATCTGCAGAGCCATTTAGCACAGCTAATCTGAACTGACTTTTAAAGTGGATTAGTTCAATTACTCTTAACTAGCCCTGGTGGAAACACTCTCCTTGGGGGTTAAAGATCCTTAATTCACTTTAACACACTTGATTTCAATGTAAATCAGGCTAAACTGAATTAAGGGCACTTTAGAGCCTTGTTCAGCGGCAATCCTTCAAAACTCATGTGGTTTAACCACCCCACTTTGCATTCCTGTGCTCAGTTCATTCCAGTTAGCATTGCTGAAGTGTCCCCTTACAGATGACTAATATAGGCAGCCTCTCAAATATAAAGCTGCAAACACGTTACCTAGGATAATGTGTGAACCAGCTCCTGTGAAGACCTCCTGCATCTGCTGATTTGGTGCTTAAAATTCCCCAGCCAGAGTTTTAGAGGTGTTTGCTGTCTTTTGGTTTTTTTCACTCTTCATTTTTCACTTTCCACATCTTGCTTTTTTAATTCCTCAGACCAAGCTCTTTGCTTTTTCACTTAAAAATGAAGAGCAGTGAGTCACACGCAAGTGTTTCTCTGCTGTCCCTAACTCACTGGAGAAAATAGTACTTCACCAGTGCACTCATCTTAACTTGGTAATTTAACTCTCCAGTTGAAGATGAGCTGTAGTTGTGAAGGAGATTGGCCTGTTTCCATGAAGCTTGAGCAAACAACAGTCATTAGATGGGGTGCCCTGGGCCAGCGGGCAGGATAATTCTTGTTTTGGAAAGAGTTGGGTGGGACAGGGGTTTTCTTCTGCGTTTTAAGTGTTGGATGATGTGTGTCTTGGAGAAGAGGGGAATCCTCTCAGCACCAAGTGAGGGGAAGATCCTTGACCGGGAGGAAATATTATCACAACATTTCTTTTTTTTTTTCCTTCATACTGACCCTAAACATTTTGGCTCTGTTTCCCGAAGGGGAGAGGAGGCAGCACTGACCCCTCTGCATATGAGGCTCTCCATCCCCTTGCCTGTATCCCTGAAGTCCATTAAGTGATTTAATACCATCCTGGCCCCCTGGGCTTCACCTGAGACTCCTGTTTTGCCGCTCTGGGTCTAGATTTAATCCCTGCTGAGTGGCTGCTAACAGACTGGGGAGGGAATGGCTATTTGGCATAGCCTTGCCATCTTTCACAGGGATGGTGGCCAAGGAAAGGAAGGGTTAAACACGATGGTTGAAAAGAGTGACAACATTGCTCTTGGTACTGCTGCTTCAGCCTGCCAGAGCAAAGGTTTATTTTGCTGATAGCCCCGTGTAACTTCATTCTCTCCCCCCTTGCTTCTCCCCTGCTTATGACATTTCAGCTCCTCTTAGTTTAGCATTATTTAAGAAATAGGTGAACAGTTTGGGTGGTCACAGGAGCAGCTGACAGCTATATGAGCTTTTTTTCTGGGCGGGAACAAACTTTCAGTTTCTTTAGCTCAGGTTTTTCATGGCTCTCATGAAAAGTTGCCCGGTGCCCTGAAGGCTGTGAAGGAGGGAACAGATGTTGCACACAAGCGGGATGCAGATGCTGCTGCCCTGCTGTGCTGGGGCTGTGAGACCACTCTGTGCTGTGATGCTGCAGCTCTGAAACCCCTCAAAGGACACACTCTGCCACCATGCAAAGTCTGCAACTTGCTTACGGCCATGGGGATGGTGGAGGAGAGGCATGCCCAAAGCTGCCGGTGGTCCCTTTCTAACCAGGCATTCAGAGATGTTCAGGGTCTGTTGGGTTTTATTTTTGGGGAGTGGATGTGGAAGGACACAGCTGGATTATAAACTGGGTCTGGAAAGGTACCTGTTTTAAGTGTCTGAACAATCCCCAGCAGATGCTTTCCCACACCAAGCTTTCAAATGCTCAATGAAGGATTCTCTGCTGTGAGCCTGGCCACCTTCTTTTACTTCCTATCAATACAGGTGATGGAGATTTCTCTGGCTGAACCATAAGCTAATTTCATCTTATTTTCTTACGACTAAGGAACTCCTTCCCTCTCTGTAGCAGCTTGTGCATGGCTGAAGAACATCACCATGTTGCTCTCCAGTTCCCAGCTGCCTTCAGGCTTGGTCATAAGGTGGGCACAAACAATGACAACGTGGACGTTTGCTGATGTACTTACGCATTAAATCTGCTTTCTCTGGCTAAGTTGTTTGGAACAGTAATGTAAGTCAGTGGCCAGGTTTTGGGAGGTTTTTTTCTTATTCTTGCTCGAAGGATACTCTCAGAAAGGATACTCGGAGTATTCTCTACCAGTATGGGGAAAAATTTATTTTCCTTAGGTTTTTAATTACCTGAGCCAAGACCTCTGTCTTGCTAGGTTTTGGTGGCAAGCCCTCATGAGTTTAGAACCCTGAGGTATTGCTGTTTCCTCCTCTAAGACATGAGACCATCAACCTAATCTGTAGTGTCTGTTAAGGCTTTTTGGGGGCTATTGCTCTGGACAGTACTGAAAACAATATGATGACTGAGCACACATCACTTTGTGTAAGCAGCCAACTTGTAACTTCACTCCTGAGAAAACCCCAGGGTCTTGCTGAAAGGCAATGTTTCACTTAGGTGCAAATTTTTACTTGAGGTTGATGCTGTCTTTCAACCTCATGATCTATGAAGAGGTGTGTTAATACATCCTGTCAAACTGTGCCACCTGCTAAACCTCCTCCTGTCTTAGGGATGCCTGGACAAGCCTGGGGGACCTTTCCGGAGTAGTTCTTTGAAGGCCTCTTTGTTGAGGCCATGCTTGTATGAAGTAGGCTTTTCAGTAGAAGATGACGAATAGGGTTGCAGGTGCTGGGAGAAAAAGGTACCTGAATAAAAAAAGCCGAGCTCCCTGGAGGAGTCGCCATCCCTCTGTGCAAAAAGTTGGAGGTGAGGATCTGCTTTAGCTAATTATTGTCCTGCTTCTGTCTTGGGGGTGTCACCCTTACTCAAAGCTTGTGGCCAAAAGACCTCAGACTTCCGTGATTGAAGGCAGCTGTCATTTAATTGAGTTTGTAACCATCATCTAAGAGGGAGGCTAATGAGCTGCCTTTGAAGTGGGAATTGCTCATGTCAAAGAGCAACCCAGAGTGGCTTTCCATCCCTTGTGGCTTTCTGGAGTGGTTCAGGGCTACTCTTGTTAGTAGGGAGTGCTGGAAACCTAAATGCAAAACCTGCATAGACCTGTGAGCTGCATTTGAGACCCAAATTAAACAATTCTGCTTGAGGTGTGACTTCTTCCATTGTGCATTGATATGACCATAGAGTAGAGTGGTAAAGGGCCTGCTGGAGTGGCCCTTAAAATGGGTTTTCAGTAGGTGGAAGATACCTGGCAATATCTGAACTGAGTTCTTGCTCCTGTGAGCATTCATCCTGAGAGAATGCTGACCTGTGACATTCATGGGGTCTGTGGGGTTTCCTTGCTTTGTTTTCAGTCTGCATAAATTGACCCTTTCTACTCCTGCAACTTGTCCATAGGGTGGAAAGTATCTGCTGTAGAAGTTGCTCAACTTCCATCTACAAAAATGAACTAAACAGTGTCAAAACTGGGAGTAATGGATCAAGTGAGATATTGATGTGAGGGCTTTATGGCTTTTTGTGATTTCAGGTTGGTAAGTACAAACCTCAGAAGTTGAATTCTTACTGTACTCAAGTGATGCCTAGGTGGAGGAGCTGAACAGAACTAAATCTGGAGTAGTATCTAGGCTGCTACCAAGTCCTGTCTCTGGCTACGAGGACTGGTTTACAAGGTACCCAAAGGAGAGATTTCTTTGCAGACTAAGCTCTTGTCCAGTTAGATGATGAGGCCAACATCTTCTCCCATAATTATAAATGTACCTTTAACAGAAAGATGGCGTTCCCTTAAAATTACTGAAAACTTAAAATCAAAAAAAATCTGTTGTGGGATTTTTATACATCCTGCTTAACAGGTTCAGACTGGAACGTTTCTTGATCTCTTGCTGCCCTGTTTTCAGCAGCCTCTGGACACCCTGTGGGCCATTGAATTTAGATGCCAATATAATTTGGTAAGGATTTGTCCTCTTTAATGGTTTCTTTCCCACCTCACTTCTTAAAGCTGCTCTAATTCCATATTGCCCTAATTGTGATATGCAAATTTTAAAAGGAAAATTGCAGCCAATGTATTTTAAGATCCTTATGGGCAAGCAGCCCCCTGCTTAACCTGATACTTTTGGACAGCTTTTCTCAGTAAGGAAAATAAAAAGCCTTCCAAATCAAGAAAATTATGTAAGCAAATCCGATGAGCGTGCTCTAAAATTAAACCTGCTCGCAAGCTCTGGGGCCTTCAATGTGAAACCGGTGAAGATTATTTTGGGGAGGCTGTAAAGCCTTGCCTGGGGGATGTCCAGTCGCGTCCTGAAATTCTCTCCTTCTGATCCACTCGCCCATTTGTTGTGATCAAATGTGTAGGAACATAAAGCTGTCAGGGACCCTCCTGGCCCAGGATCAGCTCCCCATCATCCTAAATGAGCCACAATAGGTATTGAGCCCAGAAACTTCACAGAAGCACTGGATAGCTTGCCCCCTGCCTTCACGCAACTCCTGCCATGCAGCGTCCTACTCAAAGGCATGACTCTTCAGAACAGTTGTAGCTCAGTGTGGCTTTGCTGTGGTAGGAGCAAAGCAATGTCTCGTCATCTGTGACCAAAGACGTCTGGTGTGAGCTTTCTAACCCTGGAGCTTACAAGCTGTGCTACGCGCACTCTGCAAATGATAGTTATTTGAGGATGAAGGTGGCAAACTGAGTTAGAAAGGCTTTTATTTGTCATCTTGCTGTAAACCTGCTGTCCTCCTCACTGCGTGTGTGTTATGAGGAGTGCTCTCTTCTTGCTGCTGTGTCTTCATCCTCCCTCCTGTTGTATTACCTAAGCTCTCCTCCACGTTGCAGTCACATAGATCACGTTTTTCTGTGGTACTTGGACAAAGCTGCTTTGGAGACCTTCGTTCCCATGCTGCAAACTGTGCTTGGAAAAGGTCAGCGTTATCCTCCAGGGATTTGAGCGTCTCCATGAGGTTTTTCCATGAGGGTTCCCCATGAAGACTCTGGTGACAAACTCCCTTCCAGTTAGGGGTGGGAGAAGGGGAGACTCTTGTCTCTCTGCATGCGGTCGCTACCACAGTATCTCCAGCCACAGTGTGAGTTTATTGACCTCCTTAGCTTTTGTGCTGAGACAGCTTTGGGCTGGGGTGATCTTAAGGGGTTCATGGCACTTCTCCTGGCTGAAGCCAGACATAAACACCTGGAAAGTCTTAGGGAGCACCTGTCGCATTATGCTCTTAGTTCTCGTTACGCCCAATAGATCTGTCAACTCAGCTGCATAAGGTATTTCCATCTGGGGAAAAATCTCCCCTAATTTTGTTTTACTCTTTTATTTGCAGACTGATGACAGGTTTCTAGCAAACGTACAAAGAATTTTTTAGCGTTGCTATCCTTTCCCCTTGCCTGAGTTCTCTTTCTTTCTTGGCCCTTGGTCCTCCTGAGCTCTTGCAGCCAGGAGACACTGCAATCACAAATGTGCAAAATATAAGATGGATAAACATCTTAATCTTACAGATACTTCAATCTAAATGTTTTCTGAGGCCCTCCATCAAGAAGGATTAGCTGGTAACAGCGTCTGAAAGGTCATAGCCTTTCTTTGACTTGCGCTGCTGCTCAAGATGCTAAACGTGTGTGAAAGCTTCAGCAAAAGGCCTGAGATGCCATCACTGTTCTCTAAGGCTCCAGGGAGCATCTGTGTGTCCTCTTGGGCTTTGGACATTCATCTTGGAGCTCTGCCTGCCTGTATTAGCCATTGTGATAACGTTGCCTAGAGCGCCCAAATGTGACATGTATCAACTGGCATTTTGGCTGCACTAAGTGTAAGATTTTTCCAGTGTAGGTTTATATCTGGTTTTTTTTTCTCTCAAGTGTGTGCATATTACTGTTATGATTTATTTTCAGGCTGTAACTTTGGTTTTATCACTTGAAATACTTTGGAAACTTGGAGGGCTTTTTTAATTAGTTGCAAGCCCTCTTTAACTTGGAGGAAAATTCCAGTGTGAAGAATGCTTTTGATTCACAAAGAAATTATGTTAGAGCCCCGTTAGAAAGGTTTTCTCTCATCTTTGTGTTATTTGGGCCTTACTTTTCCTCCCTGAAAGTGCCGTTTGCTTTGATAAAGTTGACTTAACGGCTCCAGAATAGATCAGAGTTTGTTATTGAGATGTCAAGACTATCAACATGGATATCCTTTGGCAGAAAGCTGGGTGGGAAATCATGAGCCTAGGAGACTAGTCCTGAGTACTTGCTTAAACTCTTAGACACAGGGTGGAAGAAATGAATACAAATAGTGCTTTTGGCAAGTAATAGCAATAGTTGTGTGCTAGGATGGGTCGTTCTTTCTCCCTTCTATCCTGAGACCTGCTAGTTAGCCTGTAACAACAAAAAAAGTGAATGTCTCCTGGTTGTTCCTTTGCTATAAAATAAAATGCCTTTCCCTGATTTTAGTTTCAGTATTGCTTATTGCTCCAGCTGCGTATGCAAGATATATACTGTTGGGGCACTTTCAACCACTGCTATTTTGGGACTGGAGAGGGGTAAACTAGAGGGATTCCTTTCTCTACCACTGAGAAAACAAATGTCACTGTGGGGATTGTGGTGGAGAGAAAACTGGCAAAGCAAGTGAGATCCTGCCACTCTTGTTCCTGTGGTTCACCCAGCAGAATTGCAAGTGTAACCCACGCTTGCAGGGTTTCAAGGAAGTGAGGTGTGAGACTTGTGGGTTAGCGTCCCTTGGGGATGTGGGTCAGGGGATGCTGGATGCCTCTGTAACCTCAGGGGAGGGCTGGAGGGAGCCCGGGAGGTCGGTGGAAGGCTTGGCAGAAGGGACGTGCTCTTGCAGGGAGGAGAGACCAAGGCTGGGGGTGGGACAGTTTTCTTGACACAGGGCCAA
Source organism: Strix aluco (assembly GCF_031877795.1). Classification (NCBI taxonomy): domain Eukaryota; kingdom Metazoa; phylum Chordata; class Aves; order Strigiformes; family Strigidae; genus Strix; species Strix aluco. The sequence continues at coordinate 171,183,751 of NC_133931.1, read as the reverse complement.
CTGGAAAGTCTCAAGTGCAGATGAAGAAAGGGGATGGGGAATGTGATACTGTCTACCAGGGAAGGACGTAAAACCTAAGAGAAGGATGTAGCCAAGTTCTGTCGCAGTGCTATAGGGTTTCAGCTGCTGCCTCAGCAATGCTGTTGTGCAGCGAGTTGATTAAAGCACTGGGAACTCTAGTTCTGTTCATACAAGAAGCCAAAGAGATATCTCATCTTGGTATGTTTCTGTTTAAGTTTAAACTTCCTTGAATCTGCTAATTATTTCCCTTCAACTTGCATTCATACCCTTCCTTTCAAATATGCTTTGCCACAGGATTCAAGGGAAAACATAATTCACGCTAAATTGGAGTGCAAGCAGGGTAGAGTTGATGGTTCAGCCAGATTTTAACTTCTTTTACCCTGACTTCTGTCTTCTGGATGTTATCTAGTATTGAGCAGACAGCTGTAGTCCTGCTTACCCCCATTGTGAGAGAATCTGCTGGGGAGAGTTATTCACAGACAAATTGTTTCTTTCCTTGGAAACACATTTGTACTCTTGCTCCAGTATCATTATTCATAGTTTTTTGAGATTTTGCTGTATAGCTGAGCACCTTTTGTGACACTTGGAAATTTAAGTTAGATCCTTCTGATTGGTGTGGGTTTTTTTTTTTTTGGCCTACTGGGTTGAATTCTGTTAGGTTCTATGTAGTTGTGCCCTGTATCATCCTGGGGATGATGACTCAGTCTCCAGACCCACTGAAAGAGGTGGGATGTGGGAATTGTAAAGCAAGCCCACATGCATTTTGAAGACAGATGGAAACTCCATTTCAAGCTGGAGCTGCTCTGGTTGTGATTAGCTCTAATGAGCATCTGTTGATGGAGTAGTCCAGGGAGGGGGGTCTCAGTGTTCTTTATTACTGATCATGTCAGGATAGGAAGAACTAAGCTGAAAAGGAAGATACAGGTTGTCTGTGGAGACTTACAGCAAAGTTTATGGAATATGCCCATTGCGGTTTTTAATTTTTCTTTTCCTGTTTGTAGTATTTCCATATCAGACAAATTCCACCTGCACGAAAGCATTGCCACAAATAGCTTTGATTGTTTATACATGCCACAGGATTTCCCTGATGTATATACCTGCCAGGTGTAGGCTGCAGTCCTGGAATTTGCCTGTCCCTTCTAATGCTGAACACTGTTTCTGGCAAATGCACGTGAAAGCTGAGCATAACTGCTGAAGTGCATCTGCAAGTGAATCCAGAAGCAGTGTGATTTAATGCCAGCACCTCAAGCATCTGGAGATACCTTTTAATACACGATTACTGCTAATGTAAGGCTTCACAGTTTAATCTGGGAAGCCTCAGAAGTGAGCTGTGTAAGTAACCTAAATCATCCCCTTTGTGCATGCACACTACAGTGGAATTTTGTTTCATGATTGCAATCAAGTTTTGTTCTGCAAAATCCTTGCTTCTTTCAGTGAATGGGCAATTATTAAATATTTCTCTTTATCGTTCTCATTAACCTTGTGGCCCCAAGGCTTATTTAGAACACATTATCCAGGTTCTGTACTCAATGAAAAACACATTTGGTTCCTTGTGGGTGTTTTTAAGATGCTGTCTGAGACACAGAGCTCAAAGAGAAAGTTATCAAGAGTCCACTTATCTACAGCATCCCTTCTGATGCTGAAAGTCAGCTTTCTTTTCACTACCCCTGAGTATTTAGAATTATTATGGGTCATCCCATGTTTAGTTGTCACACTAGGGAAACCCAAAGTCTCAGTGTCTGGAAAATGAGGCATGCTAAGGACTTGCAAAAAACTGCAAAAGCTCTTTTACTGAATTTGTCTTCTATCGTGGCCCTGCTAGAATAAATTGTAATTCTCAAAAAAGATACTCATAAGATCACAGTTTGCTCCTCCCATGCCTCATTTCCATCTAGTTGTCCTCAGGGAATGAAGACAAAATGGGAATCTGGAAAAGAGTATCTCTCTCATGCAGTGATCCTTTGCAGAATGTGGCCACATAACCTTTTTAAGTAGAACCGATTTCCTAACGCACGCACATAATTGTGCTGATGTTTTCTGGCCCTTGAATGGCTCAACTGCAAGTCATTTGTGTATAATGATTTTTGTTCTTTTCACTTCTTCCACTTCCACTAGTTCTCAAAGGAGTTCACAAGGGATAATTTAGCTACAAAACTTTCAAATCTCTTCATCTCAGTTTCACAGATGGATTCTAAAGCAGTCTGAATTCAAAAGGAGTTTAGGGATATAGATCATAATTTTTTCAGATGACATGTCAGCTAAATGCCTTTGTGAATCTGGGAAAAACTGATCATCCAGCCCTGGACTGGGAAATGGATTATATATTTTCAGGCCACACAAACCATTTGTGTTATAAAGCAGAATATCAACCTAGGAAATTCTTGTAGAGTTGGGTGCAGAAAGTGCACTAGTTGACTTTTGTTCTTCCCTGTTAGTTTTTCCCAAACGTGTAGATTAATGGGACATCTCTCAGTTGGAGCTTCTGACCTCACTATAGTTTCTCACAGTCAGCTGAAACCTTATGCCATTCATTCAGCTGTAACTTGACAATCTTTTTCAAGGAAAAGAGTCAAACGCTGCATTGTGGATTTGTTGAAGAGGGTGGATCCAGTGATATTTCTGGGGTCTAAGGAGTAAAAGTAGTAAGACAAAGGGAAATGGGAAGTATTCTCCTTTTTCCTCAAGTTCTCTGGGGCCATATGCTGCCTTAGATACATGGCCACCATTTTGCCCTTCGGTCCTTGGAAATGGCCGTTATATGGCATATTGAAAGGGCATACTCAATGTTACACCGTAGCAGTTTTATATATCTTTTAATGCTATTCAGTAGATGAAGATAGGACATCACATAGTATGCAGCCATAGAGCTCATAGCTCAGCTCCATGGTGTTTTTGGGTAACTAGTGATTTAAGGACTATCTTTCTGCTCTGCTTGTTCTGCAAGCTGCTGGTAGGTGGTTTAGAAAATGGGAACTTGCAGAAATTGGTTGATGGTGTACTGGATGATGTTTGCATCCTGGGATAACTCTAAGCCTGTGGATCCTCTTCCCATGAGACAGTTTTTCCTCGAGGTGCTTTCTAGCATGCTTTCTTGCACTTTTTACTTAGAATTGAAAATGTTTCTCCCTTTAGATGTCTGCAGGCACTGGGAAAAAGTGGTGTAGGGATTGGCATAGGAATAACATTGTGTAGCTCTGCGTTTCTTGGGACTTCCTTGTCAAGCATGAGCAGCTCGTAAATCAGATGGCTTCCTTACCTGATTTGCTACTTCTGAGGTCATATTTTATAGGCAGTGGTTGTAACTCAAGGTTTGCTCTGAGCGGCTTCTTGGAATTGAGGTGAAACAGTCCCAGTTTCATGAAGCCTATGTCTCATGGAGCTGGGGAACAGTTCTCTGCTAAATGAATATGGATACAGTTGTGGCATCCCACAATGCTGCATCTTTATGTCCAGTCTTAAAGCAAGGCTCTATCCCCCCCAAAGTGACTTGAAACCTGTCAGAATGCTGTGAAGAACAGCTTTCACATTCAGTGAGGATTGGGCTGGCAAGGTACAGTGTGACATAATATGTCTTTGCCCTCTATAATCTCTTACCCCTTCCAACATCCAGGCACACAAGAGCCGATTCAATTCCTAATCTTGGTGTAGTGAAACCACCTCGTGGTTTCTGTATTTGAGTTGATCTAAATTGGGATGGCAGGAGTTCTTGAATCCAACAGCTTTAGGCTATTTTAGGTGGTGAAAATCTGCCACTGGCACTATGAAAGGCATTTATAAGTAACAAGCTAATTATGTAAAATGCACACTGTCCACTTGTTAAGATCTTCTTAAAGTTTCATAATCTAATCAGAATTTGCTATGTATAACACCTGGCTTGTCCTCCCCCCTGCCTTCTTAATGCAACTTAGCTGGATGGATGGGTGATCAATACAGGAAGGAAATGCTTTCCTTAATGCTGGTTGAGTGTGCCACACATGCCTTTATCGTGCAATGCATAAAAGATGTGTTGCTTTGAAGATGGATAATACGCAGTCCTGTCTGCTCAGCAGCACTCGCAGAATAAAGCTTTGGCTCTTCCTGGGCCATGTAATGTTATTTTGGTTAACGTGACTCTTTGTTCATATAGACTCTAGTATTCGTAGACTTTGTTCATAGACTCCAGTATTATAAAAAAGATGTATAGGCTGAAGTCACCAAGTATTCTGAGGGTATTCACCAGAACTGTTGCCAAAGGTAGGTTTGGCTGAGCTCCTTGCTGATATTCTGTAGTCCAGTCACCTTCAAAAGGTGAATGAGGGTCCTGACAGCAGCACAGGTCTGTTAGACATCTTGGCTATCAATATCAATTTATTCATCACTTGTGATTAACCACAGTTATAACATCTGTTCCCCTTCCACAAAAGGGATGGGGAGTGCACGGATTCACTCCTTTGAGGAAGGTTACACTGTTCCTATAATGCTGTGGGACCTGGGCCTTTCCTAATGGTGGCGGATGGACATTGGGAGATTGATGGGAGATGTTCACGTTGTTTGTTCTTTCCCTCTTGCTGGAACAAATTGTGGTGCGGAGGAGCAGGGTTTTGGGGTGCTAGAGGAGATCAAGGGAAAGAGAGCAATGCTGTTCAATGGGTGGCAGTGCGGGAAGGACCATGCAGTGCCCTTTCATCTGGAGCAGAAGACAGTAAGGTTTGTAAGGTTGGCTTTGTGGGAACCTGTTCTAGGATACCTCAGCAAGAATCTAGTCTCTTGCATGGGTGGTTTATCCTTATCTGATGAGTTTGAAACCTTGGCCAGAGCTAGTTTGCTTAGGTGGAGACCTGACCATTGAAGTTTCATTTGAGGCTTGTAAAACCTCAGGACTGTAAAGCTTCTTCAGAAAGACATTCACGAGACACCTTTTGTCATGGGATGACCTTTATGCAAGAGCCTTTGAGTATCCTCCTGTTGAGTTTTGTAAGGAGCTAGCCTCTATGTTCACAGTTCATTCCCACAATCTGTTGTGGCTCAGAATGACGACAAACTTCTGCCATCCCATCACCATAATGTGTCTCATGCATCCTGATCTCTCCAGTGCCCAGAAAGTTTGTTTTTTCACCTGTTTAGTTTTTAAACCTGCCACGAGGATAATATGACATTAGAGTGGAAAAGCTATCGCTGCTGTGCAGGGGAGGAATTGCAGAGCTGTAAACTGCTCCCAAAATAGATCAGATGAGGTGTCAAACCGCTCAACTATCTAAATACTCCACGAGATGACCTCTGTGCGATATATAATAGGGGCTGGGTAAAATGTTTTGAGGGGAGGGGGAGCTGAAAACCCCCTTCTGCCTGAATCTGCATACTTGTTTCTAGAAGTTGTCATTTGTCCAGAAGTTGATTAGGAACCAGTCTCTGCTTTCAGCTGGGACCTTTGGGTCCTGAATATAAAAGCTGGGACTTGGGAAGGAGGAAGAAGTTAATTCTCCACTTGTTTTTCTGTCCCAGTGAACTTGAGGAGTTCTTTGCATTCACAGTGCTTCCCTCAAAGGTTCAATTTTGAACCCACACCTTCTGAGATTTGTGTCATCTGGAGAGCAACTTTTATTTTCTCTTTAGCTGCTGTGCTACTTGAATGTGTGTGTACATAGGGATATCTCTGGGCAGTGAGGGAAGCTGCTGTGCTGGCTACAAGGAGTTTCTTCCCTGGCTGCCAGTCTCCTTGGTCTGGGCAAGGGCACCCATGTAACTGCAGCATCTGCTGAGAACAGACCAGGCAGTGTTTGGGAGGGACAGGACGATTTATCTGACAGAGAGGAGGGGGAAAGGCACAGGCCAAGTCCTGCTGTATGATGTGTGCTGTGGAGCTGTGAAGCCTTTATGTCCCAAATTTAACAAAAGGGCTGGCTGAGGTGTTAGGGAGACAAATGGGCGATTCATTACCAAGTCAGATGTGTTCCCTGTCAGGGGCGGGTGGGAGAGACTGACACTAACACATGGCTGGCGGCACTGCCACTGGAGCCGTGTGAGGCATGCCCATGTCCTGGTGTGTTGAGGGCCACCGTGGGTGGGAGGTTTGCTGAGGACGTGGAAGGATTGCTGTTAGGACCATGGAGGTGGGGTTGCTGAAAGCGAGCGTAGCAGCAATAGCTTCTTCAAGGAAAGAGCGGGGCGCTTTGGATGTACGAGTCGATCAAGCTGACATTGCAATGTCTTTCTGTGGTGTGTACTTGACACTTCTGGGTTGGTTCTTGCTGTCCTCCAAAGGGTTGGAGAGTGCAGGTGGGTTAAATGCCACAGCCGAAGCATCCTGCAGTGCATCTTACAGGTGCCTGTCTCCGGTGCTGAGAACATAACTGCCATACGGGGTTGAACCAAAGATTTCTTCAGCCAGGCTATCTGGGGAAGCCAAGGAGAAATGGTACAAGTGATGTCTCTTGGCGTGTCGTGCTTGCTCATTGCAGGCAGTGGTTTGAGGCTTCCTGAGCCAGAGGCAGTGTTCAAGCCCTCATGTTTCATCACCCACCTGGGTGAACCTTTCCTGAATTTGTCTAATCCCTTTTGGAATCTATTCATAGTTCTGAGCTTCACAACATCCGGTGGCAATGAACCTTGCAGTTTAATGATGTGCTGTTTGGAAAAAATGTTCTATTCTCGGAGTGTCTAGCATTTCTTTTTTTTTACTGCTGTGCCTGGACTGAGTCAAAAAGTCGGATTCCTGCATTGCCCTGAACAAAGCGCTCCCTGTGGAGCCCCCAGCCTTGGGCAGATCTGTGGGGCTTCGTTAGGCTTCACGTCAGTACCTTGAGCTGTAGAGAGCCAGAAGTGTGGACTGCAGGTGTTTTGGGAAACGGAACTGCCCTTGTGAAGGAATGCCCTTAGCCCATGAGCGATGCTTTCCGATGCCATCTTTGTAAACTTGCTGGAATAAATATAAAGCTGCAGCAGTGCAAAAAGCACAACGAACAAACATCTACGGTGGTTTTTTGGTCCTTTTTGTTTAGTTTTCAAATACTAAATATCCTTTGTTATGTGCAACTCTCCCCAGACAAGGGAAGCTACCAAGAAAGACCATGAACTTGGGTTTTCTTTGCTTGAAACAGAAAAAACAAAAATATTACTTCAGGTTTATAGCACAGATGACTTTCTGGCTTTTAGGAATTCAGGCTTCATGATAGGAGCAGATGTAACAGTTTGCATAGGGCTCAATTCTTTACAAGAAAATCATGCCATTGAGCACCTGGCACATTTCCTTTGGTCTGCTGTCTGTAAAATCTGATATAAATTATTTTGCTGTATTTGTGTGATCCATTACATCTGTGGTCTTCTGGTCCTCAATCCCACCAAAAACTGTTCAAACGCAAGGTGGGGGGAGGGATGGTTATCTGTATTTTTTTGTGTGATCCAGAAATGTCCCTTGTTTTCTATGTCATGGAGAGCTGTTAAGCCCAATTCTGGATTAAAATGATTTACTCTAACTCCATGTCAGGGATGAAGCTGAGCTGGTTTTTACTGCAGCAGGGATCTGAGATCCTTGGATGGCAAGATTCTCAGCAGTGTAAAACAAAAAAAAAAAAAACAAAAACAACTTCCCCCCCACCCAAATGCCCCCCAAAAAACCCAATCCACAAAAACCCCACAACAATTAGACAAAACCCCCTACCTTATGGTAGTTTTATCTTCCTGCTGCAAGGAGGTGTTACTATAGGGCATAGATATGTTGTGCATGTGCACATCCTATCATGGAAAATATTCTGAAAACCTCTTTCCTCCCTCCACACCGTGTGGAGCTAAATGGGTTAAAACCTTTCATTTTCTTCTCTGGGCTTATTTTTTCATCTTCTGCTGCATTGCTCCCTGCTTAACTGCTTCTCTGCACCAAAACTCACAGCTACACATTACCTACGGTATAGTGGGACTCATGCCAAAAGAAATGATGTTAAGCTGAAAAAAAAAAAAAAGAAAATAAGCAGTGGCTGGGATAAGGAGCAGCAGTGGGTCGTGGGGCAGGGATCTGGTGGGGATCCAGGAGCTGTCCAGCCAAGAAGGGGGGTGCCGGCGGGGTGGTAATTCCTGGCACAGGCTGCCAAGGGCAAAGCTAATGCCGTCTTAAATCGGGAGTGAAAGCCCCTGTTGCCGCCTGGCCTGTGCATTCCACTGGCACCGCGGTTCACCGGCTGGTTTTAAGTTGGGTTGAAAATCCTTTGTAAATCTTGCTGATTGCTGTTTCATTCTTGAGAGGATGAAGGGGAGAGGAAACAGCCTTCCCTTCCTCTTCTCCCCCCTCCCCACCTCCCTTCTCCACCTCTGCTCACTTATGGACAAAATAGGTTATTCCAGTGGAATTAAGTTGCTGGCTGCTCTTGGGCCAAGCTACCTGGGACCTCCCAGCTAAGGGCAGCTAATAAGTCATTGAGTTGTAAAAACTGAATACCACCTCCTCAAAGACCCAGCAGTGTTTTCTAAAGGTGGTTTGGTGCTGGGAACTGTTTAGCACAAGCCACAGGAATTGCAAGAGAGTATTGCAAACTCTTTTAGAGCTGGTCCTGATATTTGTCTTCTCCTCGTATCGTTTCCACGCTGGTGAATCTTAATGCTGCAGCTCAGATATTTGCCTAACATAAAAATATCTCTTACTCTGGTGGACTGGAAACTTCCTGTATAAAGTTTGTTGTAAGGACGGTGGGGGGAAAAGAGTAGATGTAGTTCAGCGTTGCGGTTCAGGCACAGCACCAAGGTCTGAAAGACCCAAGTTTGATTTCTTCCTCTGCTATGGGCTTTCTCTGATTGCTTATGCCCTCCTCAATGGGGGAAGGGAGGCAGAAGGGAAAGCAATGCTTCCTTACTTCAGTGGAGTGCTATTAGCTGTAATTCATAACCTGTGCAGGTCTTCCGCCTTGCATGGGTGGGAAATACTGCAGCAGCTTGAAGTATTTGCTTGTGGTGCTTCTGGTTGCCATAGTGCAAAAATAGCTGTTCCTCATGGCAGGCACCTTGGTCCCATAGGTCCTACGCAGGAATGCACCATAACGAGAACATCTCCAGCCCTCTGCATCTGAGCTGAGTCACACTGTTGCTCATTCACTGGATTATTTTTCCTTTGGTTGCTAAATTTTGCCTTAATATACTATGTGCCAAACTCTTGGTAATTTTTGCAGAAGTTGAGGGCATGTTTTGGCAGGAAATTGCATGGAAGCTTATTTATACACAAATGACCATCCTGTATCTGAGAGACAACCATCTGTGTCTTGCTCCATTCACAGAAAAATCCTTTCTGAACTGATGTGACAACTCCTTTGTAAGGCTGTTGGGGTCCAGCTCTCTTCTCAGTGCAGGACAGCTGGCCTGGGGGAGGATTTCACTTGCTTGGACTGCTGCACTCAGCAGCCTGGGAGAAGTCCTCTGACTTCTGTGTGAACTTCAGCTAAGGCTAAAACAGGAAACTCAGGCATAAATTATCTCTGTGGTAACACTTGAGCCTCAAAAGAGCTTAATAACTTGGGATCAGCGTGGCTGATGTGCGTTAGAAGCATTCAGGAGAGCTGTGTTGGAAAGGGAAGAGCTGCAGACTTGTAGCAGCGAATTCTTACTTCCAGAAGCAGCTGTTTATCTTTTCGCTGGATGGTGGAACTCTCGATAGGACCTGAGAGCCTGACAGGTATGTGTAGCAGGATCCTTACATGCTCACTACTCCATCCTCTTGCCCAAGATGCTCAGAGGAGATGCCCAGAGGAAACCACTGTGTAGATCTTCCCAGGCAGAGTAATTGAAGAAAATTTGAATGACTGAAGCCTACAAGAATCGACACCTTTTTGTCTCCTAAAAAAACCCAAAAAGAAATCCGTTTGATCATACTTCATCAGGAGTCTGATAGAGACTGATGCTTCCTTCCCTGGTAAGCAGGATCTATTGGGTTGGAAATTCCCCCATGCTGTAGCTTTTCTCTTCTCTATCCTCCTAATTCCCACCACTCAGAACTGGAACCAAGGACTTAAAGGTATTCCCCTCAAATGCGTTCTCTTCATTGGCACATGAGCGTAGGGTATGGCTGCTTTCCAGCTGCATGAAGCGAGGTTACAAGTCTCTATTACTCCTACCATGTGTGGGTGGAAGTGTGTGATACTGCCGTGGTGGGGACTGTTACTTGTTTCTTTGCAAGTAGAAGCTGCAACTGAGATTTGTGCACTATTGACTAATGAGGAAGCCCATGTTTGAGAGGTTGACACCTAAAGAAAAGCTCTGTGTGTGTACCATGCTATTGAGAGGAAGATAAGGATCAAAATATAAATTGGGACATAATAGCTGTAACTGAGTTTCCAAATAGTCTTTTGCTTTGTTTTAATGTTCTCCAGCATCAAGACACCATTGTTTATGGAGAATGATATGGAGAGCAAAAAGGAGGGGAGAGCACAAAGCATAGTTGGTTGGGAATCATCTTGAAGAGAAAGAACTAGCATGTGCCAAAAGGGGCAGTGGTCTGTGGATGATAAGAGGAGAAAACCTTGCAAAGTGCCAGGATAGATGGAGTTTTAGCAAAATACTTCAAATAGCAATTAGCCCTTGTGGGATGGGGGTACCCTGGTAAATCAATTTAGGAAAGCTTCTTCACAGTGTAGGAGTGTGATGGTGGGAGAGAGAGAGGGCAGCTGAAGGTTGCTGGATGCAAAAAATAACAGGCTTGGTGTTCAGCATAACTCAGTCTGACACCTTGAGTTGTGTGGAGTCATTAATTTAGGTATTGCAGTGAAGAAGGTTAGTGTTCAAGTTGTCAACTTTTCAGAAACGTTTTTAAACTATTAAAAGAAAGAAGTGGTGGAAAGAGACAAAAAAAGGTTGGAAGAGTAGCAATACTGCAAGAAAAACGTTCATATAAAAAGTGAAAATAGAATCAATTTGGTCCTTGTACAGAGGTACCAAAGATAAATCTCCTGAGAGAGAAGGAAGTGCCAGAATAGGAATGCAATATTTCAGCAGGCCTGTCATTCCAGGCGGGTATAGCAGAGGCATTTCCTTGCAGGAAAGCAGCTCACCTTGTCTCGCGTCTCTGGCGGCACTTGCAATGGAAACTCTTGAGCATGTCAAAAACTAGAGTGCACTCACGGGTCTATGCAGGCATCTTCTGTCCAGTCCCTCTAAAATTCTCATCAGGAAAATGAGAAAATACAGGGACACTGAAGGAGTGAGCTGATGGGGTAATAAAAATTCTTGACTTCCAAGATGAGCTGAAAGCAGGACCCATCTTGAATTTCCTCTCTGGAAGGGCAGTAATTCCATGGTGCTACTGATAACTTGGCTACACAGCTATCAGTGTGAGTTGTGCAGTGTCAGGGGCTGTGTTTAGGATCTCTCCCAGGCCTGGGTGACTGGAGTCTGAACTCCAGGAAAGCGAAGCAATTAGCAGTGCTTGGCAAGAAGTTCACAACCAAGGCAGTGAAATACCACCAGTAGTCTATGCGCAAACCAGATAGATCATGCTATTTACATCTGGTGATAATAAACCTTCTGGTTTTCTGACTTCAGACTAGTGATAGATTAACTGGAAGAAGAATAGTGCAAATAATGTTGCAAAGGTCCCTCTCAGCTAGGTGGGTATGGCACTGAGCAACCAGATTCTTACTGGGGTCTGGACAGTGTAAGTGTGCCACTCGGAGCAGAAGTCAGGCAAGGTGCACAGAAGATTTAAGTCAAAGTCTGAAGCAGAAACAGTCTCTTGACTTTGTAGATTCATATTGCTCTCATAGAGGCCACAGTCAGTTTCCAGAGAGTTAAAGCTTCCTGGGTTGTGTACAATGAGCTTTTTGGTCTCTCTCCAGGTTCCTAGTGGACATACATTCCATCTCATGCTCAGCCCCCAATCCAAAATAATACAATTGTACGGAGTGCTAGCTGGCAATTTAGTTGTAACAGTTGTGGATTGGATGTGTATAAAATAAAAACCACCACCACCCCCCCCACCACCCCCCCCTTTCCCAAAAAATTTCCTTGGAAGGAACAGCTCAGTCTTTGTGAGGAGTGGAGAAAGCATCCGACTCTGACACCGTTGCCTTACGGGACCTTACCCAGCCTAGGTTGCATAAAAGAGCTTTATAGGATTATAAAGGTTCTATGCAGCGGCAGCTCCAAGGCAGCATTTCAGGTGGGGTCACTGGCTCTCCTTGGCTCTGCCTGTGCTCGTTTATTATTGATGCTATGCTCTGAAAAGTGCTGCCTAACCCCTCTTCCCGGGGATGCTGGAACGTGTGTGCAGAGCTGAGGCTGCTTCGCTGGTCCCCCCTGCTGAAACGGGCACACATCCAGCACTGGGGAGGGAAAAATGTATGTGTGCATGCACGTGTGCTGCTTTTGCTCACGGAGGTCTTCATTTGGAAGAACTTCATTGCTTAGCTAGGAAAAGCCCCTTTCCCCTAAAATTACTGCTTGTCATGTTCTGGAGATGCTTTCCTAATTCACTTGCTTCGCTCTGATTCAGACCAGCTTGAAAGCCAGTGAAATTAGTCCGAGCAATAAGCCAGGCAGTGGTGGATGGGTCTCTTTCAGCATGAGCGTTGCATGGCTTGTTTTTCACCAGTTTGGTCTTTCATGTCCCCTTTTCTCTAATGGGGAGGGCAGGGCAGAGCTGCATCTGGAAACAGAAAGTGGAGAAAGGTGATATCCTGCCTTCTCTACAGGACATCGTGTTGGTATCTTGTCTTTGGGTTGTTTTCTCGAAGGGGTGAGGTGGGTGTCTGCATGCTGGCCCAGCTTTCTCAGATCACTGTGGCTGTTACCCACGTGTCCCCAGTATCAGAGCTGATGACCTAAGCTGTTTGCACAGAGCAATGAATATGGGTTCGCTGACAATTAGTCCATTTAATGCTTCAGTTTTCTACTGTTTCTCAGGACTTTCCATTCACTAATTCTAAGTGGCTGCTGGAGGCCTGTCCTCTGGCATTGTGCAGCACCACAAATCCGATTTTCTACCTTCTCCCTATCCCTGACTCTTTATTTTGTTTTTATTTAGGTGACTTTTATTGAAGATACATGCAACTGAGCTGTGCTATTAGCAAGTTTTGCCAGGCCGATCTGTGGGAAACTACACTTTGAAGTACCTCAAAGCCAAGCACCTAAGGGGGAGGGGTGGCTAAGGGGTTCAAAATCAGCAATTGCTCTACAGAAATCTTGGCCGTAGGATCAATTCCTGTGTTCCTCCTCACTGTGATAGCCATCTGTTACCTGATACTTGGAGCTTATATTTTCCAGAACATTTAGCTGAACAGTACCTGCTCAGTTGGAAAGGTAAATTGGGGAGGGGGACCTGTAAAAAATGCTTTTATGCCTCCCTCTCTCTTCTTTGCCAGCTGAGGATATCTCTTGCACCAACTATGAAAGCTTGTAGTAATGAACTTTCAGAGCAGAGGTATTGATGAAGGCCAGGAATTAATATCCTGGAGATTTTCTTACATGTCTTTACTACTGTGAAGCTCAGACCAAGCCACCTTTCTCATGAACAAGGTTGCTCAGAGCTTCAGTTAACGAGGCACCAGGGCTGGGGGATGTCCTATCTGCTTGGGGAGCGGTTGAGACCAAGTCCATACTCTGTCCCAGTCAAGACAGAGCAAAAACATAAGGGTTAACATTTGTGAGTGCTTCAGATGGAGCTTGTTTGGCCCTCTAGATGTTTTTATCATCTTGGGGGAGAAGAATTTGGGGAAAAAACTGTTTTGGGGGGAAATTTACACTGGGTTCACTAGTTTTCCATGTTTCCCACAAATCACTCCGACTTCATTTTTACCATTGCAGGTTTTTTCCTGGAAATCCTAACACTTTTGAAGGAGAACATTTCCCTGCCCATCTCTGTTCTAAAAATCCAAACCTCAAACCCAGCCATCTCTTTTCCTCCCTTCTTTAGACATCTGATGTTAAATCACCTTGTCAAATCATCAGTCGTGATTGGATCTGTACGGGATGTTGCTGGTTGTGGCTCAGGTCAGGGTTTTGTGCCAATTGTGCAAGGAGGTTTGGGAGTTAAAGCATCCTAGCTGCTTGCTCTCGGGGACTGTACTCCTGGCAGGATGCATTCCACTGATTAGGGAGAAATCCTCATTGAAAAAAGAAACAAAAAAATTACTGCTTCTGCAGGACAGCTGGGGTTTTAAAGGGTTTCCAGGACCCATCTGCATTCAGTGAAGGGGGTGAGTGTGTGCTCCCCTCCTGTGCCCATCACCCCATTTCCCTAGGTGGTCCTACAGCGATGAAGATGTCTAAGCCTGCGACCCATCCCCATTCTCGCCTCTGCAGGACTGCAATTTTCCAGCATGTTTTCAATTCTGGCTTTAAGCAAGTCTTCCTTTTTGGCTGGGGAAATATGTCTTCAGGTCCTTTGAAACCCTGCATAGTGATTCCCATTGACTGTGTGGACTGGCACCTGGCCGGAAAAGGGCAGAGCCAGGAGAGTGGGGTGCAGGCAGCCTGGCCAACAAACTGCTCATGAGCCCAGCAGATGTTTCTGCAGCCTCTCTGCTCCCTGGGGCTAATGCCAGCCTGGTTCTTTTCCAGCAGCTTGTTACTTGACACCGGGAACAGTAGGCTGGCTTCTTTTGTTGCACATTGTACAAGTCAAGGACCTTGTGCTTGGCGAAGGCAGGGCAGGGGAGAAGGCAATGGGACACAAATTTCTTCGGGTTGTTTTTTAGGTTTTGAGCTTGTTCTGCCTTGTAAAAGCTTTTGGCGGCATCATCTGGAAAGTATCTTGCTCTAAAGCCTCAGGCTGTGGCTCACTAGGTTTTATGCCAGGATCTCTTCTCCTGAGGGCAGGGTGGCTGTAAGTGCTTTCTCCTGTGTCTCGGGTTCTGGTGGGACGAATCACCCTCTATCCCTTCTCAAGCTGGTTCTGGCTCTGCTTGATGTGCTAAAATGATTTTGTTGTTGTTGTTTATGCACAGGAGAGTGACTGTAGTGCTCTTGTATTTTTTGCTAGTTTCCCAAGTTCATGCAGTTGGGTACCTTCAATATCTTTCCTGTTTCAGTTTTCAACACAGTCCTGTGGTAGAGATTTCCAAGGTCTTATGTCCAAACAAGCTCTGTGAGAGCTGGTAGAGAAAATAAATCCAAGTATTGCTTCTTACCCTTCTCTTGCTCCCACCTTGCACACATACTGGAGGGACCCTTATTGTAGAATCTTTCATTGCCATTGGCAAGTCCCCATGGGTGCTCAGCCAGGGAGAGCTGGACCCCGCCATGGCTGCCATTTTTACCACGGGCTGTATTTCTCTCTCCTCACTGCTGTGTTCCTCTGTTCCTCTGCAGGCTGACGGGGAACGAACCCCTGACCATCCTCCCTCTGACTTCAGAAATGGAGGAAGCTGCCATCAAAGCCCACTACAAAGTCTGTGACCGCCTGAAGCTGGAGAAGAAGCAGCGCAGGATGTGCCGGCGGGACCCTGGCGTGGCCGAGACCCTGATGGAGGCCATCAGCATGAGTGCACTGGAGTGCCAGTACCAGTTTCGCTTTGAGCGCTGGAACTGCACCCTTGAGGGTCGCTACCGGGCCAGCTTGCTAAAGAGAGGTGAGCGGGGTGGGGGTCTCGGCACTGCCAGCACCCATCGGCTTCCCTGGCATTTTGCAGAGTGGTCATCCTGGTGCATCCTTTGCCAGCGGTGGGTCACCACCTCCCCAGAGGTCCAAAAAGAGCTTGTAGAAGGTAAACACCAAGCCAGGCTCCGCTCATCCGTGAAAGTGCACAGCAAGCAAAGGATGTGCTATATGGTGGTAATTTATGTGCTTGTAGTAGTGAAGCAACCCCTGTCTGCTTCCCATGGCTGTCCATGGCTCCTCTCTGTGGAGGCTGGAGATGTTCGTGCATGTGTCTGCAGTTACTAGCTATGGTTGCTCCTCACTTCTGCTGGAAGCTGAGCTGTTGCTAGAGAGGAAGGTGTGGAAGTTCCCAAAGCTGTCCCCTCTGTTTTTGTTTTATTTTTTCCCTATTATGTCAACCTTTCCAGAAAGAGGTTGAGAAAATGCCCTTTTAAGGGAAATAAGGCCAAATGGACTGTTCTGTTCTGTCCTGTTAGTGGGGACAAGGTGAACCCTATCATAGTGCAGGGCAAAAGTGCAAATGTTTGTGTCCTCTTACTGCTCTACCCAGGGAGGAGCTCCCCTTTGGAGGGTAATTCCCACACCCTTTCCCAGCAGCTCAGGTGGAGAGGACCAGAAGCCGAGAGAGAGTATTGGAGGAGCCAGTGGAATTTTTATGTCCTTCCTTTGTGCTACCTTTTATAAGTCCAGTTTCCTGCACCCTCCCAGTAAAATCCAGTTCTTATTTCTGGACTGCAGCTAACAGTGCAGTGGGAGCATTTCACAGATAGCTTGCATTGGTCTCGAGGGCTTTTAGGGACTTCCAGATAGCCCAATGTGCTCAAAGATAAGAGCAGAGGTTTGCAAAGTGCCCTCCCTCACTAATTAGTGAGAAGGATTAATTCAGAAGTGCTGGGGCTTAACTAATCACAGAATTGTCTAGGTTGGAAAAGACCTTGAAGATCATCCAGTCCAACCGTTAACCTAGCACTGACAGATCCCAACTACACCATATCCCTAACCGCTGGGTCAACCCGACTCTTAAACACCTCCAGGGATGGGGACTCCACCCCTGCCCTGGGCAGCCCATTCCAACACCTAACAACTCGTTCTGTAAAGAAATACTTCCTAATATCTAGTCTAAACCTTCCCTGGTGCAACTTGAGGCCATTCCCTCTTGTCCTATCGCTTGTTACTTGGTTCAAGAGACTCATCCCCCCTCTCTGCACCCTCCTTTCAGGGAGTTGTAGAGGGCCATGAGGTCTCCCCTCAGCCTCCTCTTCTCCAGACTAAACCCCCCCAGTTCCCTCAGCCGCTCCCCATCAGACCTGTGCTCCAGACCCTGCACCAGCTCCGTTGCCCTTCTCTGGACACGCTCGAGTCATTCAATGGCCTTTTTGGAGTGAGGGGCCCAAAACTGAACCCACTCATCGAGGTGTGGCCTCACCAGTGCCGAGTATAGGGGTAAGATCCCTTCCCTGTCCCTGCTGGCCACGCTATTTCTGACACAAACTAGGATGCCATTGGCCGCCTTGGCCACCTGCGCACACTGCTGGCTCCTGTTCAGCCAGCTGTCAGTCAACACCCCCAGGTCCCTCTCTGACTGGCAGCTCTCCAGCCACTCCTCCCCAAGCCTGTAGCGCTGCTGGGGGTTGTTGTGGCCCAAGTGCAGCACCCGGCATTTGGCTTTATTGAAACTCCTACAGTTGGCCTCAGCCCATCGCTCCAGCCTGTCCAGATCTCTCTGCAGAGCCTCCCTACCCTTGAGTAGATCAACACTCCCACCCAACTTGGTGTCATCTGCAAACTGACTGAGGGTGCACTCGATCCCCTCGTCTAGATCATCAATAAAGATGTTAAACAGGAGTGGCCCTAAAACCGAACCCTGGGGGACACCACTTGTGACCATCCGCCAACTGGATTTAACTCCATTCACCACAACTCTTTGGGCCTGACCATCCAGCCAGTTTTTTACCCAGCAAAGTGTGTGCCCATCCAAGCTGCGAGCAGCCAGTTTTGCCAGGAGAATGCTGTGGGAAATGGTGTCAAAGGCCTTACTAAAGTCAAGGTAAACTACATCCGCAGCCTTTCCCTCATCCAATAAGCAGGTCGCCCTGTCGTAGAAGGAGATCAGGTTTGTCAAGCAGGACCTGCCTTTCATAAACCCATGCTGACTAGGCCCGATCACCTGGTTGTCCATTATATGACTTTTAATGGCACCCGAGATGACCTGCTCCATGACCTTCCCGGGCACTGAGGTCAGACTGACAGCTCTATAGTTTCCTGGATCCTCCTTTATGCCTTTCTTGTAGATGGGTGTCACATTTGCCACCCTCCAGTCCAATGGGACCTCCCCAGTTAGCCATGATTTCAGGTAAATCATGGAAAGTGGCTTGGCGAGCACATCTGCCAACTCCCTCAGCACCCTTGGGTGTAACCCATCCGGTCCCACAGACTTGTGTACATCCAAGTGGTGTAGCAGGTCTCTGATGACCTCCTCTTCAACTGTGCTGACCTCAAATCTGCTTCCCCTCCCCATCTCCCAGCTCAAGAGGCTGGGTGTCCAGGGAAGAGCCAGTTCCACTGCTAAAGACTGAGGCAAAGTAGGCGTTGAGCACCTCAGCCTTTTCCTCATCCTTAGTTACCATGTTTCCCTCTGCATCCAATAAAGGAGGGAGATTTTCCCTAATCCTCCTTTTGCTGTTAACGAATTTATAGAAATATTTTTCATTATCCTTAACAGCTGTAGCCAAGTTGAGCTCTAGCTGCGCTTTGGCTCTCTTAATGTTCTCCCTGCATAACTTCACTACATCTTTATAGTCTTCATGAGAGACCTGGGCCCTCTTCCAAAGGCAATAGATTCTCCTTTTGTTCTTAAGATCCAGCCAAAGGTCCCTGTTTAGCCAGGCCGGTCTCCTTGCCCACCTGCTCCTGTGCCTTTAAGACTTCACTCTTGAAGTATGTCCAGCCTTCATGGACTCCCATATCCTTCAGGGCAGCCTCCCAAGGGATTTTGTTAATCAGTCTTTTGAACAGGTCAAAGTCTGCCCTCCGGAAGTCTAAGGTGGCAGTTTTACTAACCCCTCTCTTTGTTTCTCCAAGGATCGAAAATTCAATCATCTCATGATCACTGCACCCTAGATGGCCTCCAACCTTTACTTCCCCCACCAGCTCTTCCCTGTTCACAAGAATCAGGCCCAGGAGGGCACCTTCCCTGGTCGGCTCACTCACCAGCTGTGTGAGGAAGTTATCCTCCACACATTCCAGGAACCTCCTGGATTGTTCCCTCTCTGCTGTGTTGTGATCCCAGCAGATACCCGGGAGGTTAAAGTCCCCCACAAGAACAACGGCAAGTGATGGCGAGATTTGTCCCAGCTGTTTATAGAAAGCTTCATCCACCTCACTGCTTTGGTTGGGGGGTCTATAGCAGACTCCTACCGCAAGATCTGCTTTATTGGCCCTTAACCTAATCCAAACACTCTCAACTCCGTTATCACTATACTTGATTTCTGAGCTCTCATAGCATTCTCTTACATACAGGGCCACTCCACCACCTCTCCTTCCCTGTCTATCCCTCCTGAAGAGCTTGTAGCCATCAATTGCTGCACTCCAGTCGTGTGAGGCATCCCACCACGTTTCTGTTATAGCTATATGTCATAGTTCTCGTGCTGCGTCATGGCCTCAAGCTCCCCCTGTTTGTTGCTCATACTGCGTGCATTGGTATAGATGCACTTGAGATGAGCTCATGAATCCAACACCTTTTTGTGAGTGTGGGCCCCATTCCCTACCAGACCCTTCTCAGGTGCTTCCACAGTTCCTAAACATCTTTCCCTTCTCGCAAATGAAGTGGCAGAGGGAGAGCCCTCACCAGTCCACCATCCTTCAAGCTTTGGCATGCTTCCCTTGAGCTTGTTCCTAACATGCCCAGTTATCTCCCTGTCCCCCCTCATATCTAGTTTAAAGCCCTGTCAATAAGCCCTGCTAACTCCTGCCCCAGAATCCTTTTCCCCCTCTGGGACAGCTGCATCCCACCTGTCTCATTTCTTGCCAGCAGACCAGGTGCCTTATAAACCTTGCCATGAGCAAAGAACCCAAAATTCCGACGGTGGCACCAGTCTCTGAGCCACGTGTTAATCAGATATGTTTTCCACCCTCTTTCAGTGGTTTTCCCTTCCACTTGAGGGATTGATGAAAACATGACCTGAGCTCCCGAGCCTTCAATTAGCCACCCCAGTGCATTGTCATATGTAATGTAATGCATTGTCACTGACTGCTGTGGAAACAAGGAAAGTCCTTATGAAACCCAAGAGGTCCAGCCAGAGCTGCAAGACATTTAAAAATATCCCTGCATGTCAGAGGAGTCCCTGGATTAGTGGTGCCTTGGGAAAGCCAAGCACTTTCTCATGGTGACACCTGGAGGCCACAGCTTGTTCCTTCAGATGTGCCTGTGCCGGTGGGCAGCCCTCGGCAAGGGGTATTTCAAAGCAGCCTGAAGTTGAGCTGCCTTAAAACACCATCAAGAACCACCACCACCCGCCTCCGTCCCCACCTCCCCACCCCTTGTCAGGACCCCGTGTAATAAATGGTAGTTCTGAGAGTTGCAAGGCTCTGCCTGCTGTCTCATTCTTTCATGTTTTATGCCCCTGCAACATCTCTGCCCTCCACCGATGCTGTAAATCCTTCAGATGCTGTTCCTGTGGCATAACATGCTGCCCTGTAAATCTTTCTCCTCCTCTCTGGGAGCTGCTGGTTCCTGGTTCAGCATTGCAGCAAGTGATACCCCAGGGCAAAGGGGCACATGTATCACCCACTAAGACACAGCTATTCAAATACATCAGTGTGGGCTTGCTTCCTCTCTTTCAGGACCATTGCAGCTTTTTAAGAAGAGAGGGAAAAAAAGGCAAACCCCCCCACGTTTCACTTAAGAAAAGTTTCTCCCTCCATTTTTACACTTGGTCACCAGAACAGCCTGGCTGCTGGTTTGCAACTTGGAGTGATGCAGCCCGTTTCTTAAAATAACAGGGGATTGTTTAAGGGACTTGTTATCCTCTTTGGATACTCATGAACAATTTTGGAAATGGCTGAAACTGGATAGCTGTGGATGGCAGGCTGTTGATACACTGGGGGTTAGAATGCCTGCATTGATTTAAAGCTCATTATCTTGTTACAAAATATCTTGGTGCAATCAAATAGTATATGGCGGAGATGGCTTTAAATCTGGCTGGAGCCAAATGTCACATGGACTTGCTTGGAAGCCACCTGAGCTGCCTGCGGGAGACATGATACCTGTGCTCATGGGCACCGGGAGTTTGTGAAGCTTTCAGTGATGGAGAATGGGAGGACTAGAGCTGAAGCTGATGGGGAGATTGATGGAGGGGGACAACCTGACAAATGAATTCCTCCTGGCTTTCTATCAAACCTGGTATGTACTGAGGTTGCATGGCACTGAATTTCTGCTGAGATTTCACAACCTCTCTGAATTCAGAGCTTCAAACCAGGAGACCTTCAAGCAGGTTGTAGATCTGGGCTGTCTACTAAACCAGACCACATCCAGGCTGTTTGCTGCTAATTGCAGTGTCTCAGGCTCTCAGAGGAGTGCTTACACGACCTATTCAATCGAGGACTTTCTGCTAGCACACTGGTACCTCTCCATTTTGTAGCACAAGTGGTAGTGGTGACGAGGCTGATTCTACACTCTGGCGGCATGGAGGCTCTGTCTCTAGCAGTGGCATCCCTCTGACAGGCGTGTGGGCAGTCTGACCTAGGGTGTAACCTAGAAAAAGCTGAACTAGCCTACAAAAGATGAAAGGTGCTTAGAAGGCATTTTCTACCTAGATGAATTTGGTGGTCTGCATACCCATGAATTTGTTGTGTGAAATAAGTAAAGAATTCTCCCACCACTCCCAATGAGAGAGTTTGCAATACTGAAGATGTTTCTGGGGTGTCAGAGGATGTGGTCTAACTTCAGCGAGAAAATGAAGAGGGAAAACACCCAAATCTGGTTTCTCAACCCTGACCACCCTTTATGGTATCCTCAGTGAGTGTGGAGATGAGCCTTTTTTTATTTTAACCTTCCTTCCAGTGAGGGAAAAGTTCCTGCTCTTCTTTTCCAGGTGTGTGGTAGAACAGTCAGACAATTCCTACTACAATCTGCTTTGAGTCAGCCCCCTTGGAAGGACCAAACCCCAGTCTCCTGGCCTGACATTTCATCAGTCTTCTGTTAATATTCAGCATTGTGCACCTGGGAGTGCTTTGAGAAGACAGGCTCTGGGGATGGGCCAGGGTAGCGCCCCATGAGCTTGCTTGGACATGAACCTCCCAAGGAACAGTTCCAAAAATGACCTGGCAGGCCACGCAGTGTCTCTGCATGTCCTTGGTTGACACACCAGCTTACAGATATATCCACTACTGTCACCATCCACTTGTGTTATTTTTGAGTGGGGGATTTCTTGAGTTGGATCCAAAGCTGTTCTGGAATTGCATCTCAAATATGCAGTCATTTACGGCTTCCATAGCCAGAGAACGAGGAGTTATAAATACTGGCATGTTTGCTTTTTATTTCTGTTTTTTATTATTTTGATCGAAATCATGGGTCTCTCTGGGACTCTGTTTACCTACTGGGGGGGAGTGGATGCTGTCAGTTCCCTGCAGGCAAGCATGGAGGTGTAAAAAAGGGTTGTGCATGAAAGATTTGGGGTGTAAACTGCTTTTTGAGGCATCTGAGTGAGGTGCTGTGTTAGGTGACAGGCTGGCTACTGTGTGCTTCCTAGCCCTCAGGTGCCTTCTGTTAACAATTTTGTTGGACTGGAGTAGGACCCAGTGATTTTTTTTTTTTTTTTTTAGCGGGAGAGGTAAAAAAAAAGGGTGGTCATGGTTTCTATCCCAACCATCAGACTGGAAGTCTATGCTGGGTTCCTGCTATTTGGTGTCCCCGTGGTTGCTGTATTGCTGTACCATAGTGGTGTTACCACCAAGGCCTGTCCAACTCTTGCTCATATCCTTCTGTTTACAGGCAGAGACTATCTCCAGAGAGACAGCCACAGAGCTGGCCAGGTTTAATTTACATTCTTGAATCCTGCATTGCTCCACCTCTATCCATCATTCCTTGCCCTCCACTGTGTCCTCTTTACCATCAGTGATGCACATAGAGCTCATCATGCTTTGACATCGTTCAAACTTCTCACAATGGGTTTTTTGCATCTCTTTCCTGATTTTTTTCTTTTTTAACCCTTGCTCCAGCTGCAATTAAAGCAATCTCCTCCTCTTTCCTGCAGGTTTTAAAGAGACAGCCTTCTTGTTCGCCATCTCCTCTGCAGGACTAACGCACGCCATGGCCAAGGCGTGTAGCGCAGGGCGGATGGAGCGTTGCACCTGCGATGAGGCCCCTGACCTGGAGAACCGTGAGGCTTGGCAGTGGGGTGGCTGCGGCGACAACCTGAAATACAGCAACAAGTTTGTCAAGGAGTTCCTGGGGAGGAAGCCCAACAAAGACCTGCGAGCCAGGGTGGACTTCCACAATAACCTCGTGGGCATGAAGGTACATTGCAGACTGCTCAGCATGGGGGTTCATGCTTTTGTGGGGACAATAATGTGCTGCATTTAGGTGTGGAAACAGGAGTGTTGGATGCAAAATGCATGGAGTGATCCTTCTGCTAAAGGGGTGAAGTCTCGGTTGTGGGACTATGACCTGGTTTTACTTCAAGAGCTGTGCAAAACCATTGGAGGGAAACCAGAGGGAAAGAAACGGGACTGTCCAGGTCTAGAAAATGAGGTGGGGACCAATATTACTGACTTTCCAGAGGGAGGAGAGGGCCTTATGCTACAAAGGGATGGAAGGACAGGTTCTTCAGGCTTACATGAGGTAGGACAAGGAGAAAGGGATTTACACTACCACAACACAGGTTGAGGGATGCTTTTCTTGCAGCAGTTCAGCAAAGCATGGACAGTCTAGCATCTCCATAGCCAGTTTTGTTTAAAACTGGCTGCACAAACACCTGGAGGGGAACCAGTGTAGGGGTACTACTCTCTGAGTGACATCAGTTGTAAAAGTCCCTTTAGCCCTTGTTTTCTGGCAGAAGCCTTCCATGTTGCCTAGAGCTGCTAGGTTTGAAGCTGCCAGTGCTTGGGTGTAGAATCTCTTTTTTATTTTTTCTTTTCCCATTCTTATCCTCTCTGCAGGAGGACTTTCTGTTCTTTACCCCATGTTTTTCCCACAAGGCTTTACCCTCCTGTCTGGGGGCGTCCCCGCAGGACTGATGTAAAGGACAAAGTACCTGCAATTGTTGGATCATCCCAGCAAAAGAGGGGAAAGAAAGGGTCTTTCCACCTTCTCCTGTAGTCTGCTTGGCTGTACCTAGCCTAGAGTTGCTTGAACACGAAAATCCTTCTGATTGGCCAGCACAGGTGCCTAGGATCAGTGTTTCATTGCACCAACCTCGGAGGGGGACATACTGTAAGGCTATAAATAGCCTTCAAGCCTTGTTATTGTCTGTATGATTGGATGGAGGGTTGGGGCTGGGATCGGGGACCTGGGTCTCCAGTTTCCCAGGCAAATGCAGCCCAGCCAGTTGTGCATTCTAGGAATCACCAGCCCAGCTCAGTTGTTCCTGTGCATATGCATAAAATGTCATTCCTCGAGACAGAGTTGGGGCACTGGAGAATGCCACCAGCGAGTGCTGGCCAGCAAAAAGTCTTCCCCTCTCCCCACCACCAGATGCTCCTAGACAGCGCTGAGATCAGGATTAGAAATATCCTGGATTTAGCTAGTGTCTGGCTTTGGCTGACAGTTTTTCTGCCTCTGGATTAAAAGGCTCAGTGCCTCTGGACTCCTGTTGCAGCTCTTTGGTATGTGGAACAGGCTTTGCAGGGTGATGAAATCTGCTTTAATCCTTGTGGTCGGTTGTTCCTGAGAGCTTGTCCCAACTCTTTGGAGTTGGCTGTGTAGCAGATGGGACTGAAAGTGGAGAAAGTGGTCCATGGAGGCTGTGATTTCATGCTGGAGATTGCTGTGAGATGTCCTAGCTCTCCTCCCTTTCCAGAGTCGTATTGTAAATCCATGGGTATCCCTTCCAGCAGTGGTGGGGCTAAAAAACTTGCCCAAGGGATTTGACTTAACTCCCAGTGCTCTCCACCCCAGTAGCTGCAGTCATGATGCCCAGATGGCTGAGACCCAGTCTTGGATTTAGGTTAGATATCCTTATTTGTCATCTCTGCTCTATGTGACTAAACGAACTCCAAGGATGAGCTGGAGGGAGTGAATCTCCACTTTCTTCCTTCCCTGTCTTGTCCCGATCCCACTGGGAGTTAGTTCCCAGGGAAGGGGATATGTCAGGCACTCTTGCATCCTCTGCCTCTACTTTACTTGGCACAGTCAGACTCTGGTCATTGGCAGTGGTTTCTAAGCACTAATGTAATATCTGCAGCTAAACAGCTGAGTAACAGTTGTGACAGTTGTCCAGACACTGAGAACCCTCATGGCAATCCAAGTCAAAGACCTTTGCTGCGGATCAGTGATCCAGTGTTCCTATTTTAGCCCACCCACACCGTGCCTGTCGAATTGGTATTGCTGTCTGACAGCTTTCCTTGCCTATTTGCAGCAGCGGTTGAAATGACTTCTCTGTTTATGCTCCTAGAATTAGTTGAAACCATAGTTGAAAGGCAAGCCAAGCAGTGCACCAGATTCGTGACACCAACACAAAGCCAGGCAGAGAACAAGGGAACTGCACGTTGAGAAGGAAGCTTTTAGGATGATGGTGGTTCAAGATCAGGAGAACATATGTCTATATAGTCAGGATATGTGGACCTAAAGCACTGGCACAATAAGGTGCCATTAAGATGATGATCAGAGATGTTCATCAGAGATGAGGACCCAGGCTGGCTTTCTAATTGTAAACCTGAAGCACTTGTTTCAGATGTCAAAATATTCAAACTGATTTGAAGCCTGAGCACTGACCTTGGTGTGATTGATGGGATGTCACTGACGTTGCTTACGCTTGGGTGTAGATTAATATCAGGTTCAATCTGCTTCCTTCCTCCTGGTTCCACTGCAAGTGCAGTGTTGGAGGAGGAGTTGCTCAACAGGCAGTACTAGGTTCCCTTGCTGAATTTACTGATGTTTTCCTTGGTGAAGGTAGCGGGTTAAATATGAAACTCATCATGTTTCCTGTAGTCATCTTTCTCCAAAGAAGCTGCCCATCAACTAACTGCTGCCATATAGACTTTCCAACCATTGAGTAGCAGGAGATGCTAACTTAGTGGCTATGACAGTCTGAAGCTACCTTGAACTAACCTAGTTTGGTTATCTGAACAATAACTCATATGTATTTGATTTGATGTGAATCAAAGGCAATATAGAAAGACTGCAGATAGCCTGGATTTGTGCCATTTTGGAACGGAACAATTTTGAACTGGAGTGCTCATTATATGACTAAGATGCTCTTATGGCCTCTAATGTCCCTGTGAGTTCCAGAAAGATGATTATGGCCACTTCAAGCAGGAGCCAAGATGCAAACTGAATGCCTTTCCCAAGGTTATGCAGCAAGCCGATGATGGAGCCAGGAGACTGAAGCCAGTTCTCCTGAATACCTGTTCAGCACGTGCTGTGTGTTTTTTTTCTTTAACCAAACCACAGATTTCATGTCTATTAGTGAAGCCATACATGCATGAACCGAAACCTTTGCACTACAGTTTTGGACTAGGCTGAGAATGGACCCTTTGCACTACAGTTTTGGACTAGGCTGAGAATGGACAAAGAGACTTTCTTTTCCACTACTTGGTTTTGCTACAGGAGCTTGCTGCAGTGCCAGCCAATATTGGTGTACTTACGGTGTATGTATGGATGTGCACATGTGTGTTCACTGAGGGAGTAGAGGAATGTCAGTTAAAGATACAGCTCAAGCATGGTGGTCTCTGATTCTTAACAACATAAAATCCTTCTCATCTAATTACTCCCAACCATGGCAGAGTGTATAAACAGTCCCTTGAGACCCAGCAAAAAAAGGACCTGTGCTTAATTGACTGATTTGGCAACCACCCCTATACCCTTCTGGTCAACATGACAGTTTCTCCATGGTGTCACACTAGCAAAAAATCCGCGTATTTCTGCAAGGGTGACATTATCCTATCCCGCCTAGTTTTAGTCTCTCTTGGTAGAAGTTCTCATTTAGTTATTATTTTACTTCTGTTTTTTACAACCTTGATGGGCTGACTGTAATTTTGCTGCCACCAATGAAATAATCACTGAACATGTTGTGCCTGTGATGGCTCACAAAGTTATATGATATGACCTCAATCACTAATGAAAGGGTGAGCTTGTCTAGTGTGAGGATGAGGTAATTAGACCAGGACTTCTCCAGCCTTCTCTTTATTGAAAAGTAGGAGCTCTGAATAGACCACTTATTAAAAAAGCAATTTCCCTTCCTTTGCCAAATCTACTCTTGCTCATTCAGCTATTATTTCAGAGGGGTCTTGGGTGGAGAGGGTGTGTGTTGGGGGGATGTGTGTATGTGTCAAGGGGATGGGGAGTGGTGGTGGAGAGAGAAGTCAACCGTATTAAAGCTTGGTTGCCAGCAATGAAGTTTCTTGGTTATATTAAATGAAGCACAGGCAGCCTTGCTAAAGCTCTCTTCTCTATATCCTCCCCCCGTCTTCCCCCCTTGTACACACAAGTGCAGCCCTCTTTTGTAACCCATTAATGAAAAGTCGGAATATTAGAGCACTCAATTAGTTCCACTGGGCTTGAGTAAGTGATGTTTTAATTAAATTTGTCCAGTTTCTCAGCAAAGTATCATTAAACATGACTTTCCAACTCCCTCTCTGGAGCGTTGCTAAGTTTCTTAATCCCAGGAGTGCTGACCTCTTCCAGAGGTATGTCTGGTCAAGCATGTCTTGCAGATCCAAGGGGCACTATTAAAGGGGGCTGCTGTTACCCGAGGAAAAAAAAAGTCATGTTCTCATTCCCTTTTCCCTTTATCCTTCCAGAAGGAGGGACACAAGCAAGCCTTTGCCTGACCCTGAAGTCAGGGGTATAACCACAGTCTCCCTGAGAGCCAAGAGTGTTTAGTGCAAAACTATGGGAGGGCAGAAATGGAGAACAAGAAAATTCTTCCCTCTGAAAGATCTCTCTTTAGGCAATATCCTATTTAGGCCATATTTGAAACTGGTTCCCTTCATGAGGCTTCCTTAACTGTTTTTGCGCAATATCATCCCACATCTTTTGGTCTGTGTAGACTGTATGAGTGTTTCTGAAGGACCCTTGTCACCCTTGTTGCTGTAGGGTTCAAGTTCAGACCCATCCCAAGAAACGCTATGCCTGCATCTCTGAAACCGTGTGGGATGCTCTGGAGAGGATAGTGGGAGGTGTATGGACTTTTCCTTGTCCTTGTGCTTGTTTTGGAAGTCCATGCAAGAAATGGCTTTTCCCTTAAGCAGTGCTGGCAGGGATCTATCTCAAGAGCTGAGCGTGCCTCCTGTGCTGGAGATGGACTCTCCATATCAGGTAGATGTTTTCCCAGATATCATCTGTCTGAGGAACTTCATGAGCTATCACATAACATGTTATCAGAGCATACCACCCTCTTCATTTCTGTATCTCCATTTTACAGAGGGGAAAATGAGACCCAGAAAGATTAAGTGACTTACTAAAGGTCACACACAGACGTGACGAAGCAGAGGCTTGCACCCTGGTCTCCTGTTGTAGAGACAGTGTTTACAAGCACTGTCCATCCCGTCTCGTACGGTTCCTACTAACAAATATGCTTCCACTCCAGAGTTTGTTGAACAGGCAAGCTTAAATGCTAACCCCTCTGTTTTTCTGCACTCTCTAAAAGTATAATAATTGCTCTTTTTTGAGACAAATCTATATGAGCTTATACTAATACAGTTGGTGCATGGAAGAAAAAAAGAAAGACATAATGCATCTTTTAGGCAGTTTCTTTAGTGGTGTGTTTGCAGGGAGAAATCTAGCATCACACTTACCAAGGTACAAATCAAACCTAGTAAACAGCAGCCTCTCTGAGACTAGCTCTTGACTTCATACGTACAGATCAGTTTTCAGGGCCACAACTAGTATTAATTGCTCCAGGTTATGACAGGTAGGAATGCATAAGCATGCGCTCTGGATTTTCCCATCCTTTCAGGCTGAGATTGGCTCAGCCAAAGTCTTTCTAAGGCCTGGAAATCAACACTGGAAAAAATTGCTTGCTGTGTCCCATAAGTTGAAATTAGTTGTTTATGTGGAGCTCCCTTAGCATGTGAAGCACACTAGGAATACTAAAGGGAAAAAAAGTTCTCAATTTAAAGTAGGGGTATGTTGTTCTATGTTTAAGTGTTTGTATTGCATATCTCACTAAAATATAAGTGTTCATATTTTTAAAGAAGGAAGGGTAGTGGAAAGGGAAAACTCTTCTGAAAAAAGTTTGGGAACAGTCTCAAAAGAAGGGCGCTTTTTTTTTTTTTTTTTTAAGAAGATAGAAGAAAAAAGGAAAGGGAAAAGAAAACTTCTAAGAATCTGTGAAGAATTTATAATTCAACCAATGCTGATGGCCAGTGTTAAGGGACGAGTCTGGTCGTCTAGTTGTTTGGGCACTGTGAAGAAATAGGGACCATGGCTGCTGTGCAAACGAACGTTAATATTTGAGCTGAGAGAATAACTAAGCCTATTTAAATTGAAGGAGGATATATATATAGAGAGAGAGAGAATGGAAGAGATCTGATTCGTAAAGAAGCATCCCAAAGCCCTTTCTGAAATAAGACAAGATGAGGGCAGGCTTTTTCCTGGATGAGCTGACTCTAAGGAGGTTCATTTGCTCCCTCCTCTCCCCCAAACCATAGCGAATGGTTTGAAGCCTTGGAGCCGCAGACCAGCCATGACGACAGCGCAGCTATAACTGAGGAATTCTCACGGCTGTGCGTGCGCTTTGGACTGCTGCTGCCCAGACAAGAGTTGTCTGAAAACCACTGCCAGAGCCCCGTGACCCAGCTGGGAATGAATGGGAATCTGTCCTCAGTGTTTCAGCTAAAACACTGAGAAATTGTGTGTTGCAGCATGTCTGAGACTGATCATTACAGGGGCACTTAGTCTGAGCTTCGTAGCAAACCATTGTTGTGAGGAAGGATTACATGTTGCATAGCAATGCTCTGCTGTGATCCTTTTTCCCTATGGCTCTTGTAAAGATTTGGACAGGCAGTCCTGCAGTGCTATCTGATTTCCTCTTAGCAGCAAGCACCAATAGAGACAGTTCAGTCTTGCTCTATCATAATTGTTTTCCTCATTGTGCCTTTGTCAGTATTTGGTATTCTCATGACAAGATCAATGGGAGTTTGTGTTCCTAAGTCAAGCAAACTAATTTTTTGAAAGAGGTTTATTTTTCTCCCAAACTGCTCTCTTATTTGTGAGACTACCAGACCAGGTGGGTGTTCAGAGGAAAGTGGGAGGACATAATTCTGATGTGTGATGCTATCCCTGACCCACCAATTGTCTTTGTTCAACTTTGCTTTCATGGTGGAAGCTCTCTACAGCATATAACAGAATAAGGATTCAAATGCACACTTGTGTTGTTACTCCTGAGTTACTACAACTCTGCTGATGTGTGGCAGCTATGGAGTTTATGCCATGGGGAGCATGAAAAGTTTTGTGCTTTGGATTTAAGCTGAAAATTTTGCTTCACATCTGTGCCAGGATAGGAGCATGTGTGTGACCACTTATGTGTAGATGAAATACGATAAATAAGTGGTGATGCCATGTGTGTTCAAGAGAGGTTCAAGTCTATGAAGGATGGATACGGGTCAGGCTCTGAACTGTTCTGTGCCTTGAAAACAGGAGCTACCTATGGCTCTTGAAATAAGCTTGTGTTAAAGTCTTATTCTGCCTCTTGTACCCTAGACTTTTTTGTTAATGAAAACTAAGTTATTCTATCCTGGAAGTCCTTCCAGGTTTGAAAGCATGATCTAGACATTTACCCATTTGTCCAAGGGCCCAGCCAGGAAAGGTTTCTCCAACACCTCTCCAAGCAACCTGCTGACTTGGATAAATCTTTCTCTGCTTCCTGGAGGAATGAGGTGGATTTAAGTGTCTTTGACAGGAGCCTGCATCAAGAGGAGGAAGGTCTTTGTGGAAGCTGGAGAATGAGATGGGAAACAGAAGGTCTTTGCCAAGATTCATTTTGGTTCGTGGGTGGTTAGGGGCCTGTAGGCAGCAGTTCTTCATCACGCATTGCCTTGAGTAGCTGCATCGTGACTGTCAGCAGCAGGGCAGACTGGCTGGGGAAGAAATTTTTCTGGGATGTTCACTATAGCTGCCTTGTAACATTCTTGAGCCCTTCCTTGGTCCTTCAAGGGAGAAGGTTTATGGGGCAGTTGGGATGCACCACACTTGCACAATGATCATATGAAAATCCACATACTGTATTTCATGAATTGGTGTATTCATGAGAAGGGGGACAGTGGAAACCCTTTATGCTTTGGTCCACCAGTGCATGACATCTAAACTGTCCTAGCCACTGCTTAACAAGGAGCTGGAATTGGGTCAGGAATAAAATGGACTAGGATTCACTAGGGGCTTTTTTTATCGCTGTTTAAGCCCAGACAGGGACCTAAACATATGCATTAACACCTTTTGAAAGACCTTTATGCTCTTTCCTTTTGAAAGACCTTTATGACCTTATGCTCAGGGGCAGCTGGTAGTGAAGAGCAATGATTTATAATACCTCAAATAATGCTGAATGCTGACATTTAGACACCTGAATTTGGCCCAGAGGGTGGGATTCTGCTCACAGGTGAAGGTATCTAAACTGAGGTGCCTCCATGTGAGCTGGCTCCCTAGGCTCCTGTTCAGGAGTGGAGATGTAGTCAGCACAATCAGTGGAGCCTGGAGAGCTGTTCAGCAGAGCATGTGCAGGTGTCTGCTTCACTGCAGGATCCTTTGCCTGCTTTGGCTCCAGTGAGTCAGATGGGAGTTTAGAGGTGTTCCTCAAATGCAGGCATTTAAACTCTAATGCCTGCCTCAGTGAGGTCAACCCTGGCTGGATGGTGTGATTCAAGTGCCTAAACCTACATACCTATTCCTGATTGAAGGTCTGCTGCCATCTGCTAGCTGCCAATCTGTCAGGATCTGGATTTCCAACACATGTTGTGCCATATCTGCTAGCCCTGTGTGTATGCCTTGGATATACTGCACCTGCAACGTCAGCTCTCCCACTGAGCTCTGGAGAGGTGGCTCCTGATGGGAACAGCCTGGTGTCCAAGTTCCCTTCCTGCATTTCATGACCATGTCTTCTTCAACTAGCTCTAAATCCAGCCAAACCTGTGCACAGGAGAGTATCTACCAGCTGATGCGATTCCTGTTGGTTTCTTGTTTTCCCATCTCCTGTACAATGGTGGTCATCTCTTCCAGGTGGAGCAGATAGATGCAAATGGGTTGGGGGAGGTGGAAGGGTTGAGAAAAGCCTGAACTGATGAATGACTGCAGTGTGCAGCCCTTCTGCAAGTATCTCAGCAATTTTGCCCAGTTTGCTGATGGTCTGGGCGTGAAATCAAGTACAGGAGCTTTGTTTCACATGAACTTGCCTCTCACTTCTGGACAACCAGTGAAATGTGACTTTACATAAGAGACGGTAGGGGTGAGGGCTTTTTTTTTTTTCTCTGTGTTGAAACGTGTTCTGTACGCTCTTGTCTAACATTGTGGGATTTCTTGCAGAGTTGGCTAGACACTTTGGCACACAAAGCGTGACAGCCTCTAACCAAGCCGACCCAGCTGAGTACTATAAGCAGTAACACATCTCTCTCTGTAACCCGTCACTTGTTTGAATGCTACTGTGTATTATTGGATTGCATTTGAAAAGGTCTTGGCTGTTGCAGGAATGAAGTGTGACCATTGGCCAGGCTTTGCTGAGGGCCGTATTATGCATAGTGTCTTTCTAAAAATGTCTCTGTAATATCAGGATTGGGCCAGACCCCAATTCTTAGTCCATGACCTATTGCACGTTTGCACATGGTGCTCAGCAGGACTCATGCTGCCAAATAATTAAGAACCGGATGGTCAGGAAATGGACTGGAGCCAGTCTTCTGTTGTCATGAGGCCGTAATGTAGGCAGGTGCCATAATGGGCAGAAGGGAGATATTTTTTTTTTTTCTTCTTTACATGCCGTAGATGCCCAAAGGAAGGGCACTTTCAGTAGCACTTTACAGGAGGCAGCTCTATAAAACCAACTCTGTTGTAGCTTGCTATTTTAAGGGGTGGTTATACTTTACCCATTTAAAGTCAAAATGTAACCTATTTTGGGGGAAGGGGCAGGGAGGGAGAACTAGAACTATAAATACCTGCTTATAATCTGTGGACAAAATGCAAGTTATCTGGGACTGTGCAAATAACGTGTCTGCTCTCATGTTGCCCACGGGGGAGTCCCAGGCATGAATCTGTCTCTGGAGAAAGTGGGAGAGAACATTCAGATGCCATTTATAAGGAGATGGGTATGCTTCTGTGCCGTGAAGCATCTTTATCATAGCCTGATTCGAAAAGTATGGGATCCTTTGTTTAGCATCTATCCATTTATGGGTGTGGGGTCCTTTACAGCACCTGGGATGCTGTTACCACCTTTGTCTCTATTCAAGATGAATAGCCATTGATCCTCTCTTTGCTTTCTTCTCTTCCCTTCCTGATACTGCTTTTCCTTCCCATGCTGCTTTTTCTGTTGAAAATAACCTTGTCTTTCTGTTCCCTCCATCTCATACGTGAACACGGTGGTTCCACTGGCTCTGCTCTTCCTTCTGCATTTACACTTTGTGGTGGTCTGAAGAGAGCTATCCGTAAGCAAGATCTGAACATCTTGCTATATGGACACTGGCTTTCTTTTGCTTTGGGAATAAATTAAACATACACATTTATTTTCTGATATTTTGAACAAGTTATTTCCCTCCTGTAGGGATCTGTGAGATGAGTCTCATTTCTCATTACAACACCGACTACAAGGGTCTGAATTTTGAAATAAAAAGTAATTAAGAAAGGACTTGAAACCAAGCCTTGCCTGTGATAGTTGTAGTCCAGAGGCATAAGCAGGCATAAAGATTAACATGAGAGTCCAGGTGTGGAGGGGACAGAATCTACTTCAGTTTCTAAGGGATTAAATGCCTTACGTTTCTTTTTCGCATTGAGTATGAAGGCCTTGGTTGTAAGTGCTCTGCTTTTTTTTGTGGAGAGAATAAAATATATGTTTTCATCCTAGTTGAAAACACGTTATAGAAGATTCTGTCACTACCTTATAAAAGTTATGCTAGCCTGGGACTTGAACCTTGCAGCCTGTTCCTCCCTGGACAGTGGCTTGTGTAGACAACATTTGGGCGCAGCAGCCCCTGAAGGCCTGTGTGATGCCATTTCCCTTTATCTCCTCACCAGAAGCCTGACACAGCATTTAGCCAAGTGACTTTTCCACCCCCCAGTCAAGTTCTTTGTAAACACTTGTGGCCTTGCTTACTGACTTGCCTGGTCAAATCTCAGGACCTGCTCACTCTGAGGTGCTGTTGAAGCATCAAGGCAGCAGTTGAGGTTCCTCATCCTGACATAGAGTAGCTCCTATTTTCTCATGATGGGGCAGGTGGTGCAGCCTTTAGTGCAGGGGGTCTGTTCCTATGGCCAGAACTGAAAATTTAAAGTCCACTTATCTCCCTGCAGAGTGACTGCCCCACATCTTCTCTGTGCTTGAAAATTGAAGACTGGTCCCTAGTCCTTCCTGCAGCCACCAGCTCTGTCGTAGTCCTCAGGGGTCATTGCCTGATGGGCTGGGGACTGAAGCCACTGGCCTGGACCCTTCTCACTGCAGCATCAACCCAGATTTCATGTTTTTCCCCTTGAAACTTTCTATGTGAGAAGCCAGCCTTCCAAGCTGCCTACAGCTGGTGCCACAGGCAGAGTAAATCCTGGGGGCTGCATTAAAGCACCTAGAGTTACTGAGCCCTTCACACAGGGGTCCGTTTTCTATTTCTTCACATCTTAATTTTTCAGAGAAAAGGAGGGCACAGAGGAGACTGAGGCAGCCTTGGACTTCACCGTGCATGAAAACATACTTCATTAAACAAGTGTTTGGCCAGCAAGCCCTCTTTGTTTTTAAAAGCACGCGCAGGCTTCTTCATAGCTAGCAGAAAAAAAATTGGCAGGTCCTTTTGAACATGCTACCACACTCTGGAATAGGATCTTGAACATAGGTTGGAGAGGCAGAAGCTACCGGGATGTTTTTGGAGCTACTCCTTTTGGTGAGGGTGATTCAGGTGTTGTTATCGAGGGCTTATATATATATCAGCTACATGAAGGTTTTTCCTGAGTCACAAAGTGAACTGGGTAGGATGCTATGCCTAGTTGTTACTAGTAGAAACAGCACAGCTTAAGCATGTTTCCACTGAGCCTGTGCTGCTAAATGGGAGGTGTTTGAGTTTAAGGTGGTATCATGTGTGTTGTGGTATGGAGATGGTTCCACACTCATGTTCTGGACCATGTACCACCCCACCTGTATGTTCGTGTGTGTTACAGTAGAACTCTCCCTCTTTTCTCCACTAATCCAACTCCTTCCATTTTTGTTACATCTTATCTCCTTGTTCTTTTTAAAATAGATAAATAGGTGTTAAAATATGTATTAATCTCTTAGTTGCACCACAGCTTCAGCTCTCTGTTTATGTAGATGAGTGCCAGCACTGGACAGCCTTTGTACACCTTACAGTATCATTAACTAGCCAATAAAGCAATATTCTGGCAGGTAAATGTCATATTCCTGGAAACTGGGACCTTTCTAGAACAAGTATTTCCTGTAGTATGTGTTTTTTGTCCTCTTTCAACAGATAGTTTTTGTATTGTGATCGACTTTGTGTTCCAGAAGTGTCTTCTAGCAAAGGGTTTTTTTCTGTGTCTTGATTTCTTCCCCCATAACTGATTTTCTTTTGGGGCCATGTGTGTCTGCAGGTCATCAAAGCTGGAGTGGAAACAACCTGTAAATGCCATGGCGTATCGGGCTCCTGTACTGTCCGAACTTGCTGGAGGCAGCTCTCTCCATTCCATGAAATAGGGAAGCAGCTGAAGCAGAAGTACGAGACGTCGCTCAAAGTGGGCAGCACTACCAATGAGGCCACGGGGGAAGGTGACATCTCCCCACCCAAGAAGTCCATCCCTGGTCACAGTGATCAAATCCCAAGGACTACAGATCTTGTCTACATTGACGATTCCCCAAGCTTCTGCATGATGAGTAGATACTCACCTGGGACTTCGGGAAGGAAATGTTACAAAGACAAGAACTGTGACAGCATCTGCTGCGGGCGAGGGCACAATACGCAGAGCCGGGTGGTCACCCGTCCGTGCCAGTGCCAGGTCCGTTGGTGCTGCTATGTGGAATGCAAGCAATGCACCCAGAGAGAAGAGGTTTACACCTGCAAAGATTGACGCGTCTTCTGCTCGATGGCAACCCTCGGTGACGGGCGATGGTGATCTATGAGAACTACATATGGAGACAAACAGGGTTTGATTGACCTTCTGGGATCTGAAAGCTATGTTGAGACATAAGCACTTTGTAGGGTACAGGTGACCCAGCTGTGTTGCTGTTTTATTTTTGTTTTGTTTTGTTTTCCTGTAGACTGAATTTTAATGAGGTCCAACCATGTGAAAATAAGTGCCTGTCACACTGGGGTTAGACACCAGTTGACCTCCACCTTAGTTGTCTACGCAGTTTGACGGATCATTTATCCTTGAGACATCTTGATCATTTCACCAATCCTCCATGAACTCCTGGGCTAATATATTATTTTTGGCATAAATAACCTATACTACTTTATTCCTGAAACTTACCCAACTGCCTAGAGAACTAAGCAGATATGAAAGAAAGATCTTTGTTTTGAATGCGATGGCACAGGAAGTGGTCATTTATTTCTCCTTCTAAAACTGGAGAGGTGTGTAGGGTAAGCAGGAACAGCCCTGATGGTTCCTCCAGTGGAGTTTCTGCACGTTGAGCAAATGAGGCTCTGACAAAGAGACCCACTGGGAGGGTAGACTTTTTAACAACAGCTCTGTATCCACATGCTTTGATCACCAAATACAGCTCAAAAAATGTTGGGTCCACCATGTTGCAGACAGAAATATATCCAAGAATGAGGTTGGGAAGACAGTAGAAAACCAGATGTGCCTGCCCCCTTCGTCCAATTGTTCTTTTTTTTAAAACAATTTCTTCAAATGCAGTTTCTTTAGCACTATCGCTGTCTTAATTTTTATTTTTATTTTTTTAAAAAAAACCACTAGATACTTTTATTTTCACTTTGTGCACGATTTATTTTTTTTCTTCTCTTCCCACCTCTTGTTGATCAAATTCACCCTGTGGTAACTGCTTCAGAAATCTGAACTAGAACTTTAGTCTTATGCCAGCTGAATTTGGACATGTGTTTCTGAGTAGGACGAGAGAAATTCGAGTGCATATTGGAACACAGCAATGTCTTGCATTGTGCAGCAGCCTTTTTGGCCTGGATCAGACCTCTGGAGGAGTTGACTTTTCTTTTACTAGGTCATCATTCCATTTACTCTAAACTATGGCAGTGGTACATGACACAAGCTGTATGTAAACCCTATGACCTTAAGATTTTTTTTAACCACTAGATCGAGAACTGTATTTTAAAAATACAACTGCTAAATGACAACCAGCTATTGGATTTGGAACAACCCATCGATGCAGAGACAAACTATCAAATGGCCAGAGAAGCCAGAAACTGACTGCAGTGGTAGATCGTTCTGACGCTGTGAAATAGATGACAACCTTCAGAATTCCTTTTTTCTTTTGAAGAAGGAGACTTACAGTCCAGGACTTGATGTGGCAATATCCTTCAGTCATATAAAAGTGGATTGGAAGCATCTAGTGAATGCCTCAACAAAGCTTTCTAAGGAACCGCTGGAGAGCAGAGGGCATTTTATTTTATTTTTGGTAGCGATTTTTGATTGTCCAGTCGTAGCAATTTCCACCAATTTTATATAAGCCATTCATCTGGTTCTCAAAAGAGGAAAGTTGGCTGGAGTTTTTCAAGCAGTGGCAGATGTTAGCCAAGCAAAAAGAGCAGTTTTCCAAGCTGGACCATTATTTTTCAAGGTGTTTTTTTCTTTTATTTTCTTTTTTTTTCTTTTTAAACCTTTTTTTCCCCAAATAGTAGCCACTAATATTTAAGCTGTTCATGTGCATCTACTGGGAGGATAAAAGGTTGTTTTTGTTTTGTTTTGTTTTTTTTTTTTTTTGTCTTAGTAACAAATACCTGCAGTCCAACCTGGCTTGTTGGCATCAAATCTTGAGGTGGGGGCATGGGGAGGGACAGGATGTTACCGTTAATAGCGCTATGGTCCTGCAAAGTGAAGCGTACTGTCTCTTTATTTCCTTATTTGCTGTACAATTCTGGAGGTTGAGGTAGTGCTGGAGAAGGAGGAATCCACGAACAGTGTTTGTCCTTTCCACCACGGCAAATGCACGGTGGTGCATTTGATGCAGAAAGTTTGCAGGAATGTCTTGCAGCTTCTGGGAGATGCACCGCTTTGAAAGTCACCCACGAGCAGTTTATCTAATGGCTTAAAAAATAAACTGACTAGAAACCTATTATTCAGTGTGTGCATGTGTGTATATATATACACACACGCGCGCTGACACATAAATATATATATAAATATTGAACGAACATTTATTTATTGTAAAGCCCTTCAGAAGGACCTTCTTATGGTTTCAATGTGGTATTATGTTAAATTCTCTTTTTCCTTCTGTCTCTCTCTCACACATATGTGCAAACTCACTGTTACATTTTTGTGTGTGTGCTAGAATAGCTCTTCCCCTCCAAAGTAAGGCCGGATCCAAACCTTCTCAAAACGTGAGGATTTTTGGGTCTGAATTACTATTTCTGGCTCCATTCTTTTAAAAAAAATATTTGTTCTTAATTAAAGAATGGGCCTCAATTTATGTGCATTATTATTAATTATTATTATTATTATTATTGTTGTATTTAAACCATGGGCCTCATTTTCCTTCTTTTCACTGGTGTCTCTGTCTCCGTTGACCTCGCTGGAGTAACTCCACATTGCACTGGTGTGAGAGGAGAATGAGTCCCTAGATGCAGAAGAGAGGGCAGTGTTGGCATAGATATCATTGCAGAGAAAATGCCTGGGTCAGATGGGGTGGGGTAGCTTGGTGTGTTTGGCAGTGGTGGGGAGAGAGAGATGGGAGGGCAATAAAGCAGATTTGTCAAAGCTTGACTAGAAGAAAGCGGCAAAGAGTGAATGAACTACTGAGTGAAAGAGCTCTTCTGTGTATTGTAACTCACGCACTGAAGCCTGGATGCTTTCTGTAAGTATTTAAAAAAAAAAAAAAGCAAACACAAAAAACAAATTGTATTTATGTTAATGTGGATATATTACTTGCCTGTTATATATTGTAAATAGCAAGGTTTATTCTCCTGTGGTTAAAAAAAATTATAAATAACTAAATAGTAGCGAGGCACATGTGTTAAATGTATAGGCAGTGTATAAAATATACTAACACTCTGAAATCAGGAGAACATGTCGTCTTGGCCTTTTGACCTAGGGTGGTAAAACATATGTGGGTTATTTTTCTTCTTCCCCCCACTGCATTGTGTGTGTTTTGGGTAAGGGGGTGTTTAGTTCCAGCATGTTCCAGTGTTTGCCTTATCTTTGAAGAAAGAATGGGGGGAAAAGCCTCGTTTTGGAAAAAT
The DNA here is from genome assembly GCF_031877795.1 of Strix aluco. NCBI lineage: Eukaryota > Metazoa > Chordata > Aves > Strigiformes > Strigidae > Strix > Strix aluco. The sequence continues at coordinate 171,144,486 of NC_133931.1, read as the reverse complement.
CCAATGGAGCTTGAGTAGGATGAAACAAGTAGCAGCTAGTAGAAAAGACATCAAACCCTCTCAAAACCCTCTCAGTGCTTGACCTGGGTTTTCTGCTGGTGATAGAGATGTGTTGGAATTGAATTGACCCATGGAGCTGGAGCTTACGCTTGTGCTACTCCATACGTGTGTTCAGAAAACCCTAGATAAGAGACCCTGAAGGCCTCTATAAAACATTGGGTAGTGTTTTGTAAAACCCTTTTTGTTCCAGCTGTGAGAAATTGGATTTTTCCAGAGAGGCTAATTCTACCACCACACCATTGGATCTCCAGTGCAATTCAGTGAAATTGCTCGGTTTTGTAAAACTACTACAAGAGTGGATTTGAGTTCCTGAATCTTTCATGGTGTCATTTCATATTAAAAAAAAAAAAAGTGCAAAGCGACTTTTTCCCTTTTTCTTACCCCCAGAGAAATAGCAGATGTAACTGGAGAAGGATGGACAGGTGTAGGGGAGGTCTCTGGTTTCTGATCCTCTTTCACCCCCTGTCCCCCCAAAAGTGTCAAAGTGTTGGTTCTCCTAAGCTGATCCAGCAAGACTTGCGAGATCAGTTTTGGGGTGGGGGGGTGCAACCATTATTTATATAACTTTTTTATTAATTTTTTTAAAAGAGAAGTTAGCTGATGGAAGAATATTTTTATTGAATAGTGCATTTAGTTATGTCAGAAATATTAAAAAAAATATAATATTTTTGTAAACAAGGCAAACTGAAAATGTTTGCTGTTTTATATCAGAATTTTCTATTAAAAGAAATAAAACCCCACACAAATAATTGTTGCACCCATCATCTGTTTTTTAACAAGCTTCTATTCTGTGTGACTGACTCATATATGCCAGACGTGGAGGCATGCAAAACAAGTCCTAAACGTTACGTTCTCATTGTCTTCCAGCTTTCAAAAGACTCCAGTTGGTGAAACAAGTGTTTACTCAAAGGGGCTTTTTAAAAATTATTCTTGACACTAAAAATGAGTTATGAAAAATGAGTAGCTTGTAATTAAAATATAAAAACCTACCCTGAAACTTCAAGCTTACCCTTTTTCAGTTGTGCGTCCTGGTCTTGAGATGGCTCTGGATGGAGGAAAGCCGAAACCTATTTACAATAACTAGATGTTTGCCATTGATCTCAGTTAGCCTTGGAAGAATGACTCTTACAAAGGTTGTCGGGGGAAAAAAAAATCATAATAATCTGAGTACATGGGAAGGTTAAATGAAGAGGACCAAATTCCAGGCTTGATCTAAGACAAGCAATTTTTATCTATTTGAATGGGGCAGTGTAAAACTTGGGGAGCTGGGAACTTTCTCTGCAGTGGTTCAGGAAGCCTGTTGTTCACCTTTGGAAGTAGGGGATGAGTTACGGACCATCTGTTTTCAAAAGAGCTTTTGGGATTGCTGGTTTGGAGACCTGAGTAGGGGCGAAATAATTTTTGAGGATTTTTTGTGGTTGGCCAGCTTCTACACATCTGCCTTCCTTCAGCCCAAGTCTTGAATTTCTTTGTTAATCGTTTTTCAGCTGCCCTATTTTAGCCAACATATATTAGGTTGGTTTGGCTGTTGTAGGGTTGGATGAGAACCCAGATGAAGGGACAGATTTCTCAAGGGTACTTTCATGGAGTAGATGCTGCTTAAGGTAATTTTCTGGTGGATTATAGTGCCTGTGAAAAATTCCTCAGTTGATGCTGCAGTAAAATTAGGTCTGTTCTGTACTTGACAAAACAGGTGCAGCAAAGCTCTTCGTTCCCGGTTTATTTGGCTCTGCGTGCACATCTGTTGGGTTGAGTCTGGCTTCCATGGCCAGCTTGTCCTGACTTTCAGTTTTCAGGATGCTAACTAGGTGATGACTTTTGGAGAGCAACATTTTCCCTCAAGAGAAATAGTGCTTTTTTATGACCATTACTGTTCATGTAACTTGAAGGAGGCTCAGTATGGCACAGGATCAGGCCTCTAGAAATCTGGTCATTGCTCAAGCAGTCAAGCTTAGGGCTGTGATATTACCATTGAATAGCTTTTAGATCTATTTTTCACTGATGAATATTGGATTTGACCAAGCTATTTACATGTTCCAGGAAACAGAATATTTCTGAACAACAACAAAAAAAAGGGAATCTCTAGTATTTGTGAGTTGGGAGGCAAATGGATATTGCAAGCACAGTCCAGCTCTGGCATCATGGTAGGCTTCCTGGAACTACATTTCTTCAGGTTCAGGGAGTGAGTAGGGTGTAAGTTAAGACCATAAATGATTCAGACACATAAAGTTCAGCAGGCTGTCAGGGTACACATCTGAATAATGCATTTTTCTCAGTTGTTGCTGAATGTTTTCAGAAATGGGCAAAACCCTTCTCAGCAGCATTAGGCAAGGTGACCCAAAGGGATGGGAGATTCCTCGCTCGCCCAGTCCTGCCTTTTATCACAGGATTGCTCAGGAAAGTTGGAAGAGATGCTGACTTGATTGGCATAGTGGGCATTTGCAATGGGACTGGAGTCATCCCCCCTTAGATAGGGAGCCTGTGGTCTGAATCAGATCAGGTGTATGCACCTCTAGAAGGTGATTTGGTTCATGTGGAGGTGCCAGTTTCTCCTTGCTGACAATAGAAGGGGATAAAGACATAGACACCCAGGTTAACAGAGGTGGGGATGAATTCAGGACTAATCAAGGTATGTGTGGAGAACTCTACCAGCTCCCCTTGGGCATATACCCTTCTGAAACAGCAATTACCAAACTAGCACAGGAATTTTCCCTTGTTCCACCCCACCGTAGTCTCTAACAATGCCCTTTGAGGCCTGAATGTAAAGTCTAGGATTTGTTTTGCACACTTGGGATGGCATTTCCTTTTAAAGGGAGATGGGAATGCTAACATGAAGGATTAGTATTTTTCTTGGTTTTCGTTGTTTTTTTTTTTTTTCCAATGTCTTATGGGAGCCTAAGTTATTTTTCTCTACCTCATATGTACAGCTTGTAGGTATAAATCTGATTCTGAGTGACTGTTGAGAATGTATTTAAGTTATTTAACATCTTTGTATAACAAAAAAGCCAGAACAAATGAAACAATAAATGTATTTTAAATTATACTTGAAGCGTGCTTCTCTTTCTTTGCATCTGTTGAAAAAGGTTCAAGTGGTTGCGGGAGCCCCTGTACCTTCCTCAGCACTACTCCTGACCTGTGGTCCTGGAACCAATCTGTCCCCATGGCTAATGTAAACCTTAAAAGACCATAAAGCAGCCTAGTAGGTTGGCAAGTGTATTGCCTAGATGAGTAGGATGGTGTGTGTCCAGCTTGAGGTCACGGTATGCTTTGGGAGAGGTGAAATGATCCCCATTAATTGGTTGGGTGGTGGAGATCCTCATCCATTTGGTCCTGTTACAGTCTCCCCGCCCTTTGAAAGCCTCCAGGCTTTCAGGGAAAGGGATGCTCACAGTCTTTGTAGGAGAGAGTGTGGTTCTCCTTTCTACAGTAATTATGCATGCAGAAAGCAGAGCCAACAGCTCAGGAAATAGGTCCTTAACAAGCCCAGCCCTGGCAACAATTAAGCCTTGCCAAGTGAGCTGGCACTCTGATCATAGTCAATGTAGTGCCTCAGAAGTTTAAATGTAGTTGTCCTTGTAGTGTTACCATGAGCTGGAGAAATGCCTCTATGCCAATTCTGCATGACGATGGAGTGACCTGTCTACAGCAAGGCCAAAACCCCCGGAATCCTGCTCTCCCCGCCAGGTTTTCTACTCTCCCAGTGAAACAGCTCACAAAGCACAATCTGATTCAGGACTGTTACAAAATGCTCCGGTTTGGGCCAGTCCCTGTGCCAGTGTTTTGAGCAATACAATGTTAAACAAGCTCAGGAGGTTGACAGACTCCATCAGCTTTTTGTAGGATTGCACTAGTCATCATACTTTCCTGGAGAAGTCATGATACCTTGGCAGAATGTCACTGTCATGATGTGATTGTAAAGTTACTCTGATCAAGTAACTGGCTGGAGCTCAGAATAGGGAGGACGTGGCCAAATCTAGTCTGGCTGAATGACAACAATTAAAAAAGTTGTCATTATCCCAGGCTACATATTGTCTTGCTTGATCAAATATCTTTTTCTTCACAGTGATCCCCTGGAGTTATTTAGTACATAAAATTCATTTCAGCTGAGCTTTAAATAACCAGAGCCTGTTGCTGTTCATCTTATACTCTACTAATGACTCAAATGGGTGATATGGGTTTGCAAAGCCTCTGAGAAACAACACGGTGCCCCCATACATGGATGCATGCAATGAGATGCTGCTTTGCTGGATCAGAGCTGTGGGATGGTTCACAAATGCTGCTTTTTCATGTGGATGAGTAGAAAGCTTAGAAATCAACCAGCAGCTACCTGAGGTCCAACTGCTCAAGATGTTTAAAACAAACAAAGAAACAACCCAACCCAAAACCTGGCCCTGGAGTAGGCAAAACTTGTGCCAGAAGAGATCTTATTGAGACATCAGAGGGTGGACTATTAAGTAAGTCTATTTAGATTACTGGGCTACTATCCGTTGAGGCAGGCAACCTTACTATCTCCCTCAATGGCCAAGTAATCATGTTAACATAAAGCTTCTTCATGGAGTGGGGTAAGAAAAAACATAACCAATAATGCTAATTCAGCTGGCAGGAGGTAACTTCCTACCCTGCAGTAACTTAATGGCTTTCATACATGTGTTCAGATATTCCTCCTCAATGGTCTGGCATCCTGTCGAGGCAGCTAAGTGTGGTCCAAATGCTTCAAACCAGCAGACAGCCAACCCAAGTTGCTTGGCAGGCTGACTGGGCATGTGATAGAAAAACTGAGCTTGGAAAGAGCTTTAGCCACAGCTGTCCTTTCAGTGTACCCTTGACAGACTTCTGTACATCCCAGCTTAGACTATTAAACAAGGGCTACTGTGTTCTTGATGGTGTGTTGGAGGACTTTGAAAACTGTGGCCTGTGTCTCCAAAGTGCTGCACAAAGTCAGAGTTGGTTATCCCATTCTCTCCTTTCCACGCATGCAAAATTCTTACATTTATTTTACCTTTCAGTCTCATTTTCCACTGTGGTGCAGCAATCACATCCAGGCCTTCAACCAACCCCTTAAGAGATGGCTCCTCAGTACTTCATACAGAATCAGCATGGTTCATCCTTAAACAGATGATGGTATCTTTATCCAGTGTCATGCTGATGTTGGTATTGTATCACACTGTTGTAAACCTCACAGCTTATTCTCTATGGCATTCACCCAAGGAAATATTTACTAAATCAGTGAGAACCCTGCACAACCAATGCACCTTCTGCTTTTGTTTTGCTTTGCCCCTTCTTGTGATGAGAAATATCATCACCAAGCTCTGAGGAACCAGGCAGATACTTTGGCTGGTATGGTTCAGGTAGTTTTATGCAGGAAGTGTGGATGATTGGATATGATGGGACTGGAGATGGGGATCCATGGAGCTACCTCTGGTCTACGTCCCGTCAAACCCTGCAACAGACCTCCCTGCCTGGTTCAGCTTCCCAACTGACCTTGCATTACACTTCCTGGCAGTTGGGTAATGAGAAATCACAGGCTTGAAACCTCACAGCCAGCCACCGCCAGACCCTTAAAGAGCTGCTAATGTGAGTCGTAAAGCCACAGTAGCCTAGGATGTAACAGCGTTTTGACAGCTGTTCCCGCAGAGGAAGTGGGTGAAGTTAGAATGCGTATTGTAAGAATTTGGGATTAAAAAAAAAAAAAAAAAAGTATCAAATGGGTGACTTCACCTCCAGAAAAACAGGTTTCCTTCCCCCTTCTCTCCCATTCCTTTCCTTAGGGCCACTGCTAGCTCTTTGCAAGAAAGTGGTTTCAGCCTGCATCTATGGATGTGCTCAGCAGCAGGGGAGCATGAGAACTAAGTCCAATAAACAGTAGAGGTGCCTTTAGTTTAGAAAGAAGAACTTGCCTGATGTCATACAAGCTTCTAGCTACACGTCTGAGGAATGTGCTTAGTGTGGAACTGTGTGTGTAACCCAGCTAGGAAACTAACAACTGAGCATAGATGAATGTAGAATATATACAAGCAAAAAAACAGAATGAGGAGAAAGAGAGAGAAAAAACAATGAGTGGACAAATTTTATGCAGAGCTTTCTCTTAAATAGGCATGCAAGGTGAGTATCTGTTACTTGAACAAAAAAAATTAGAAATCTAATCACCAAGAGATGAGATGGGAGAGTCAGGTCCCAGGTATTGATTCATCTTCATCATTAACTTAACTCAAGATGTGTAGGTGCTTTTGAGCATCTCACTGTAGAGGTCCTAACTGAGTTATTTAAGACACAGATGCTACGCCTACTCTTTCAGTCTAAATAGAAATACAGACACAGTCAGAGATGAAAGAGGGCTAAAAAGGAGATGTGACTTTCCCAAATGCCTTGGTCATTTTGAGAACTGGGCCTAGAACCAGGTAGTGACAAGTGCCCTCAACACTGTTTGAGATGTGGGAGTACCACTGGTGGCCAGGAAAGAGACACAAATCATGCTGTACTTCAGTGTTCATATCCTTCCTTTCTGCGATAGGAAGCAGACAGGATAACAGCACGATTCATGTGTTTCCCTATGGATTTGCTTCAAGCCTGGCTCTCCAGGCTTATGCTAGATGCTGTCTCCTCCACTTCTGTCATTTATCAGTCTTGCAGTGGGGATCAAAGCTGGCTGGAGATGATGCCAAATGTATGACTCCCTTGTGCACTGTTGGCTACAGTACTGGTGGGCTGTAGCTAGGCTAATAAAGGGTATAGCTGCTGTCAACTGCAAAATGGAGCATTTCCCTCAGGACCTGGGATATAGAGATTGTGAAAGGAGATGCTACCAGCTGATTGGAAAAGAAGAGGAGAAATTTCAGTTTCTGCATCCTCTTCCAGGTCATCTCTGCTCTTACGTCCAAGAGTCACTATGTCGGTATAGGGAGTGGATTAGACTTTCTGGCTACGTCTCCAGTAGTTAACTAAACATAGCTCTCATACTGATGCTACCTGGCATAAACGAGCCCACATCCAACCTAATAAATACTCTCGCTTTCCAGATCAAGCTAGCTCTATGCAAACTGTCTCCTGGGCATGTTAATTCTTGAACCATGCCAAGAGTTGCTTGGGAGTGTGCTTTTGTCTGAGACAAAAGCAAGCCATGGATTTTCTAATACAATATATTCAACTGAGTTCCGGTGCCCGGGAATGTTCCTTGCCACTCTGTAAATCTGTTAAAATAGATGCAGAAATTCAAGTCTTCTACAAATAATCCTCACACACTAAGCCTGAAGTATTTATTGGCCAGTTTTTTCATTCTGTTGGTGGGGAAACCACATCTCAGGGAAGGCTGGCATTCCTGGTTGGCCAGGACTAAATCAAGAAACTGGTCCATCACAGCTGCTCCAGCACTTCAGCCTCTAAGGTACCCCTGAAGTGATTTCTGTAATGGTAACCTCACTAAACCTCACAAAACTCATCACTTTTTAGATGAGACATGGCCAGACCTTGAAAAAGACCTCATGCCAAAAGACAACCAAAGTGGAGGTAATCCATTTATTGCTTATCACTCTTTGTACGCCCTGCAGAGCCTTCCACTGCTTCTTTCAATATGCTCAAGGACTGAACAGCCACAGCTTAATTTAATTATTTATCTGAGGTACCTATATAAGGAATGCAGGTAGTGTGACCTCTACTTGTAGTTAATGGAGAGGTAATCAAACCTACAGAATAACAGAGAGGGTAAGCGATACCTCTCATATGCCTCTTTCTCCAGTGGCTGTTCATGCCTTGGGTTATCTCTGTGTGTGTGTGTATGTGCATGCTCTCGTGCTAGTATATTTACATTCACATTTCTTATAAATTTAACAGCAGGCAGCACTCACTGCAAGAATGCCAAACCCAGGGACTGATACAAAACCTTCAGAAGTCAATAGAAAGACCCTAATGGGCTCTGATCAGCATGTGAAATCCCACATCCACATAACTAATATTAGAATATCAGCTATAAATATTAGAATTCAAGCCCAGAGCTTGTGTTTCAATCCATTTTCCACCTCTCCTTCAATGATAAACTACCCAAAGTCTCTGATAGTAACCCCAGCTTGCTAAGTATATTCTGGCCAGTAACTCCTGCCTTAAAGAGCTTGATATGGCATCAGGTAAGACAAAGAGGGGAGAGTTTCAAAGTTCTGGTTGCTTGGGGCTGTGCCTCTATCTCTAGTCTATGCTATCCCTGTCTTCCACGGCCTCCTGACTTTAATAAGAATTTAGACTTAGCATCAGAATGACACTTCTGTCCTGGCTATGCTTTCATTTATGGCCTTCTCAGCTTCCCCAGGCAGCGTTATTTTCCAAGTTGCTAATTGCAAGGGTACTCAGCATAAATTATCACTCATTTCTCCCCCTCACTTGCACGGAAGAATCCCTCAAGGGATTATGCTTGTTAAAACAGGACCAGGCTCTCTATGAGCAATGTCCCAGGAGAACTGGGCAGCGTGTTGGGAGGGCTGAAGGAATAAAAAGAAAACAAAGGTTGTTGGGCACTGAAGTGTAAACTGGAGGGACCTCAAGCCCTAGGGAATCCCCCAGCATCTGCTAAGAAAGTCTACCAGCTAACCCTACTTGATGATTCAGACAGAAGGCTCTGCGTGTCTGAGATTTCACTGCTTTTTGTAAGGATTAAAAATGAAAAAATGTAGTTATGGCTAACAAGGTAGCACTTAAATTGAACCGTTAGACACAGGTTAAAAAAAAAAAAAAAAAGCATAAAGAAGACATTTGAGGCACTAGTGGGTGTCCTTTACCTGATTTAGTGTCTTGGTTAATTTTACAGACTGGCAAAATGTCCCAAGCTATCGCGTTTTCCATGAGCTACCTTTCTTTTGTTCTTCTGTTTATTGTCCCCTGAGGCAAGAAAACCTCAACAAAACCAAAGTTTTCCCTTCCCCAGGTATGAACGACCTCATCTGTGCCTGTTAGCCTTTCTTTATTCCTTGTGACAAGTCACTGGGATATGTACCCAGCTCAGAAGCACAGGCCAGCTGTACAAGGGCACAGTGAAGATGGAGTATACTTATAACTGAGTTTTATTTCTGGATTTCATTGTCTATTAACTTCGAATTTGTCTTCTTAAATAATGTACTTCTACCAGCTGACATTTGGTAAAAACATGAAGAAGCCATTCTTAGATTTTTTGAATGCTCTGGGCAGCCCATCTTAAAGCCCTAGACTGATTGTGGTCTTGCCCAAACCATGCTTGGTTGAGTCTTCCATGATTTCCTCTCCCCACTGGGCTGGCTCATCTCAGTTACTACAGCTGTAATGGCACTGAAATGTTATTAGTCACCTACCATCAAGTGAAATTACTTTACAGACAGTCAAATCATTTGTTTCCTAATTTCCAGGTCACCGCAAAATGTTCATGGTGGCTGCATACAGCACATAAAAACACACATGATGGACCTAGCATGAAGATGCTTATCCGGAATTGCTTTTCCTTCATGGGTCACCACATTTAAGGTGGTGGAAATCTTCCATCAAGCAATCCTGTGAGCTCCAGTGGGTGTCTCATGCTGTTAATTCTTTCAAGGATAGTTAGTGGTGCCTCTGAGTGAAATGGAAATGATTATAAATCCTGGACAAGTGAAAAGAAAGATGGCAAATGTCTGTTTTGTGTGAATCTGGTTGGTTCCACGCAGGGAAGTCAGCTGTTGTTTCATTGTGGCAGTAAATTACATTGTGAATTGGAAGTGTTGCAGTGGTCTGGAGTGTGAGGCTTTGCTGTGGAGAAGCTGGTGAAAACAAGAAAACTTCGTGTGAGCTGATGGAGGGAAGGTTTCTACTTTCAGTCATGGCTTGAAGCTACAAAGATGGGGAGAAAAAGGCACATGTGAAGTTTTCTGAGATTTCGGCAAGGTTTGGCAACAGAAAATGAGCTGGAATGGATTATTTCAACAGCACAAGTAGGCCACTGGTGCTAGTGCCTACAGCTGATTGGATAATGTTTTGTTTTCTTTCTTTTTCACCTGTGCAAAAAGCAATTTTTTGTTGGAAAACTGAAAAAAAGGATGATTTTTTTTAAATTAGAAAATGCAGCTGTGATGCCTCGTGAAAATCAAAGTTCAATTGCTTCTGTTCCCACTCTCCCCTATAGACCGGCCTCCTGGTCACACCAGGCTCCCTGATGCACCGCATGTCTCCTCCGTGGGCACTGGGGGAGATGAACTGGCTGGGGAGCTTGGTCTGCATCTCAGAGCAGTGACAGAAGGCATTTGAGCTATAACTCTCACAAGATAGTGTGGGGAAAAAAAAGTATTTTCAGTGCATGGAAGTACAAAGGGAGGGACAACAGGAAATTTGATGAAAATAACAATAATTTCCATGGAAATCATAGCATATTTTGTGAAAAGAATTGCAAGCAAAATTCTCCACTCAATGCAAATATTTACAGGAATATTTTACCCATGATTATCTGCAGATAAGAGGATCCTCAGAGAAGATCATCTGTGATACTGAAGTCTCCTGATTCCAGCTCTTGGCTCCTGTTGCCAAGATCAACCCAAGGCCAACCTTACCCGCACCAGTTCTACATCTCACTCACCTGATATCCCTCGACATATGGGATGTGCTAGAGTGCTCTCAGAAAGTGAAGGTTGTTTACATGTGAATCCATATTTCAGTTTTATTTTGGGATTCTTTATTGCTGAATCCTGACAGAAATCCAGAACCCATCAGGTTATACTCATTTAAAATGCAAAACAAATAGCCGTGTGAAAGGCTCATAAAACTGCAGATATGTTCCATATTTTAGGAATTATTTATTTTTAATCAGATATTTCATTGGCTTAAAAAGCATCATCTTGTTGTTTTCTGTTCTTTTCTTCCCTAATAAGCATTTTGGAACATTCTTGCTTTTCACAGGGCTCTCAGTTCACTATTTAAAAATATCTGGTACACTTGTAGGAATCACTAATGGAAGAAAACAGATGCTGTTGTATAGTTAGTCCTAATCACTTTGAGGAAAAAATTCTGCCTCTTTTAAAACAAAAAACCTGAATAGGTAACAAAAACGCAAACTTTTTCCTAAATGTCCTCCCCCCCATCCAAATGCTCTGTCAAGCCTGCCTCCCACCTGAGCTGTAGTTCAACTAGAGCTTATGGGAATTATTATGACCACTGCCAAATATGCTTTGGAATTAATGAGCAATTACTGACTTCGCCTTGGTTATTTCCAAGCATATTGGCTGATTCTGGAGTTAGGGGAGACAGTGTGTGACTCTTGTACTTTCTTTTTTGGGTTGGAAATGCCCTCTATGTGGTCTTCTACCCCAGGAGAGAGCCAAATGTGGATTTCATGTTGCATCCTTGGTGCCTTGCCACTGCTCACACTGGCACCTCTCCCTTCCCAAAGGGATCTGCCCGAGTGGGTGGAGGACACCAAGCCACAGCGAACTGCCCTCTAGATCCTGATGGGCGGAGGTTGGATTGGGACATCTGCTTTGCTGGTCTCAATACGGCTTTGGCTTACTATATACTCAGGCAGTTTACAGAATAAGTAAGATTCCAGTAGGATGCAGCCTTTTGGGAAGCGTTGGCAACGTGGCTTTGCCTCCCTTTTTTTTTCCCCCTTCCTTATGCTGTATTGTCTCTATACAGCTTCATAGGTGTTTCCGAACTTGGCATTAGCCATCTATAGCTCCTATAACTTCCTACCAATGCTTCACTTCTCACACCCTGATGTTTCTCATACCAGTGACCTCAGCTCCTGGCATGTATAAGCCAGGCCTGTTACTTGTAAGCTAGGGGAACATCCCCAGAGGATACATGCAGCCTTCCTGAGAGTTTTTTCAGCAACGATAAATAACAGTATTTGTAATCAGTTTTATGTTAGAAGTCAAAGTATTGCATGCTTGAGTCTATAGCATCTTAATTAGCTATGGACCAGTCCTAGAACTTTTTGCCAGTTCATGATTTTTGGTAATTTTTGATACTTAGAAATTAGATATTTAATATTTAGGAAAACAATGAGACTTTTTAATGAAAACTTTCTTTTTTTCCTTCTGTTTTCTCAGGAAATAAATTCTGTTATACCTTTTAAAATATCAAAATTTTAGCATTTGAAAAAGAGCTGTAGTTAATTCCTGTTTTTAGGGGAGGGAAGCTCTGCATTTGGCCTGGAACTACTAGGAATTTCTTTGCTTGTTCTTTCTTTCTTTCTTTCTTTCTTTCTTTCTTTCTTTCTTTCTTTCTTTCTTTCTTTCTTTCTTTCTTTCTTTCTTTCTTTCTTTCTTTCTTTCTTTCTTCTCCTTCCTTCCTTCCTTCCTTCCTTCCTTCCTTCCTTCCTTCCTTCCTTCCTTCCTTCCTTCCTTCCTTCCTTCCTTCCTTCCTTCCTTCCTTCCTTCCTTCCTTCCTTCCTTCCTTTCTCTCTCTCTCTCTTTCTCTTTTTTGTTCTATTTTCTTTCCTTCTCTCAGAAAGTAACATAGCAAAAAACAAACCAGACAATGATGCTGCTGCTGCTGTTTTGATTGTTGTAGCTGGAGAAATCTGTGGTAAGGCCTAGCCTGAGCTGTGTTTTGGATCAGGAGATGACCAAATCCTGGGGCTATCTTGATCGAGATTTGTTATCTGACTCATTCAAAGGGTCAAGGCTTTGAAGGATCCTGGACTAATATAGTGCTATCTGGGGGTGTTTATATCTTATCTTTTTACAGCTCCTTATCATTACGATCATGTCAAGTATACTGATGGAGCTGAAGGTCTCTTTGTCACCATGAGGTAGCAGCGTAATTTCCACTCCTTCATGTGAGAAGGAAATCAGGCAGGTGAGAGACTTCAGGTCACCTCAAAGGACATGAAATGTCTATGTCTGGGCAATTGAGTTCAGCCTTGCACCTTCTAAATGCCAAGCTAGGAGATATCACTGCTCTAACCGCACTCAGAGAAGACTCTTGATGTTCTTTTGATCTTTGACAGTCAGGAATGATTCAGTCCCAAGGCAAATATTGCAAATAACTGACAGCTATGCCTGGTTACCAGCCCAGCCCAAGGCTCCTTTTGCTTTCTCGCTAAGTGCCTTCCTCCCAGCTGCGATTTCCCCACTGCACTCATCCTGCGTGTGTGCAGGAGACTGAGTTGACTTACCTATGCAGTGAAGGGCTGCTCCCACCTCACTGGAGGAGGCAAACCAATGCCATGCAGAACGGGGAACACTCATGAAGAAGCTGAAACCCTGCCCCCTTGGAGCCCACAGCAATAGCCCAAATGTCCTTTTTGCCACCAGGTGGAGCTGGGAGAGAGCTCCTTGGAATGGTACAGCTGACAACACACTGGGACGGTTGCACAACCCTTGTGGCTAGCTGAAAAGAGGCATTTTTTGGTTGTTTGGTTGTTTTTTCTCCCCCTCCCAGTCCAGGAAATTAGTGTCTTTCTTACTGAGAAATTTCCTTCTGAAAATCAAAGAAGGGGGAATCACGTGTGGTTCCCTTTTCAAAGATTGAACTCATATCAAGATGTAAATCCGGCCATTGCAACCATTCCTTGGCATGGCTGACCATTACTGGGAAGAACAGTTAATGCAGAGCTGTTGTTGCTGTTTACTTCGTGCATGACTGCTAGGTCAGCTCCTTACTCCTGCCTGCAGTCTCCTTGCAGCTTGGGACTGCCCATCCAGGCTTACTGGGAACAAGGCTGGGTTCAAGCCAGTCTCATGGAGCTTCTACCCTCGTTCCTCAGTGGCTGCTCAGGTGACGGCTGCAGCATTGCTGACTGCTTCTGTTATTTCAGCCCTGAGCCAAAGTCTGTGGAAATGCTCTGCTGATGCACTTCTCCCATCTATAAGAGACTCTTAACTGCAGTAGACCCTGAGACAGCTTCTGCCCCTTAACAGCTTATAGGAGCCACTTACAGTGCCCTGCTGTGCCTCTCCTTTCTCTAAGCTGTATCTTTCACCCTGCACCCCCACCTATGCCACAGTGCTTGTATCCAGTCTGATGGTCACACACAGGCCCAATTTGCATTAATAAAATCAGATGTGGCCATTCTCTTGGCTTTATGAGCTGCTGCTTTGTGACTTTCACCCTGGTGTTGAGGAACCTTAATGAGGCTTAATATTAATATGCATTATCGGCAGCAGAGATATATTGCACAAGGTTTGGTGGGTCTCCACAGATGAAGTCAGCTCATATCTGTCTTCTCCAGGAGCAGACTGGGGAGGTCAGATGGTAATGGGCTGTGAACCGAAAGCCGTTTGAACAGGTGAACTTAATGCTGTATCTGTGCTAATACCTATTGCCTCTGAACAGGGCTCATCCCATGAGAGTCACACCTGCTGTTACATGATTATTTGGGGCCCAGAAAGGACCCGATTCACCTGCAGCAGGTTAGAGCCTGGGTCTGTTACTTGTATCTGCTGTTAGGGGTTGATTGGATGGATGAGGGCAAGCACCTCAGCAGTCTGGACTACTGTTCGGAGCCAGGATTGTGGTGTTGTGTTCAAGGCTATTCATGGTGAGGAGGTGGAGAAACCGAGGGTGAAACCACACTAAGGTTCAGGGCAGGAGGATGGCTCTCATGTTAAACTAAATCCCAGGAAAAAAGGGAAGGAGAAAATAAAAGGGAAGGCAAAGAAAAAGCATAGACCTGGGACAGACCAAAGGTCAGAAAATACATTACAAAAAACCAGGACCGGGAAATGGAGCAAGCATGGCCGAGGCAAGGTGAGATATTGGAGATTATTCAAAAGGCCACTCTTCTGTCATCCATGTTCTGTCCAGGCAAACCTCCGTTTCTGTCCAGGTAAAGCAGGAAATCCTCTCCAGATTCATCAGCTGATGGAGAAGTGATGCACAGACAGTTGCATGGGTCTGGTCTGCACAGATCCTGGACAATTTGGTGCCCTGTTCTTGAACAGGGGAAACTCCACCCTGACCAAATGACATTTGTCTGGCACACAGGGTCCAACAACTCACCTGCGTCTCCTGTTTTTACTTTGAGCTCAATATGAAATAACAGCATAGGTGATGTCTTGCCTGAATGGATTCCTGTGTGATCTTTGCTCCAAGAGCAGGCAGAGCCTCTGCTCTTGTAATGCAGGGATTGAGACAAATCATTTGATGGCTTGTTTTTATTTCTTTAAACTGGACTGAGCCTGAGATCTCTTGACTTCACCTCATACTAGTCCATTCCCCTCCATGTTTTTTTTATTATTATTATTGTTTTTTATTCCAGTGGGATTTGCTTTCCTTTTGTTATATTTTTTAGTGTTGAACTTTAGTACTCAGTTTAAAGACTCTTATTTGCTTCCTTTCAGCTCGCAGATGCTCTTAGTGCAAAGAGATGGAGAATGAGACTTCTAATGTGGAGCTGGGCTCTAGGAAATGGCTGTTGGGGCTTCTTTGTGCTTTGTCTCTGGACTGCAGACCACCAGTTTTCGTGTTTCACCCATTGTGGTCATATCTTGTAGCCACAGCCAAGATAAAAACTTTTGGTAATAAAACCGCTCAACTTTGATTTCAGCTTAATCAAATTTGAGGGACTCTTTCCTCTGTTTGCATATAGGGATGGTACTTCCCTCATCAAAAATAACCAGTGTATTTCACATGAGCTGGCAGACAGGCTCTGCTTCGTATTTGCAATGCAGTGCAATGGCCTGACCCCCAATATTTTGGCGATCACACATCGAGAAGGGCTGCCTACCTTCACCCATACCCAGTGCTGGCAGTGCCTGTCATGATTACTCCTGGTGCAGAAGCTGTGCTGCAGGCAGAGGCTGATCCCTCAGAGGAGCCTCTCTAGATGGGATCATGTCACCCTGCAGCCTGGTCCTTTCCCATTAACACTTCTCCTCCATCTGCCAATGCCCAACAAATCCATGGTGCGTACATTGTAAGGGAGGAGAAGTGAGAGGTCTCTTCTCACCACTGTCTGCACCTCTCCCTCACCAGTTCAAATGACTCTCACTGGTGAGCTGACACCGGGCAGAGGAGAGAAACTTTTTCTCCCAGGGTGTTCACTCACTGTTTTATTTACACCCAACCAGTGTATTTCTAGCCTGTATTATTTTGTTTCACCCAGCTGTGCCATTCCTTCCTCAAGCTGGTTTATTTCTTTTCCATACGCTCGGCATCCTTCACAGGGCCACTGGAAAGGCTTTGCAAGCTAGCATGGAGGTATCATAGGTAATAAAATACACGTTACTGAATGCTATGCAAACAAGTGAGGTCACTGTGTTTAGTAGATCTGTTTTTCCCCCGACTGAGGATAAAACCTTGTTCTCTCAGAATGATGGAAAGTCTAACTCCTTCCTTTTTTTCCTCTCCTTTTTCTTCTTTTACTCATTTTTAATTCCGTCTGTTGGTTCCCCTTGTGAGTATCCCATCTATTTAATCCAGTGCTTATTATTGTTGTTAGGTAACTGGCAGGGATCGACGTCTTGGTGAGCAGTCTCCCAGCCCACAATACTGCCTTTTTCTCAGCCCCAGCAAAGAAGCTGAGGACCACTAATACCAGCTTTATTTTCGTTGGCACTCTCCAGAGCTGGAGCCACCCAGTCTTTCCTTGCAGAGCGCTTCTTAATCAATATTAAATGGCTGACAGTGCAAGCAGCTTCCCTCTGCAAACCATTATTAATCAGTGTTGGGGGTTTGGTGGCGAAGGGTATGCAATAAGCCTCTAAGACGGGAGTGAATGGGAGGTGGAATGTATTGGCTTTTGGCAGAGGGGTATGTGTTTATGTCAGGAATATGCTCACATGATCTCGAGGGCAGAGGGATGAATGTTGCCCTGTGTTGGTACCCAGAACCTGATGTACTTTTTTTTTTGGTTGGTTGGTTTGTTTTCTTTTGTTTTGTTTTTCCCCTTCTCCATTATTTCACAATCCACATCAAGCACAGGCTTAATTTTAAGTTCTGGAGTAACTCAAGTTGTGTATTGACACTTTCTTTAATTTAAGGAACATTTAAGTTCTTAACTGGGTAAATGTATTTAGAAAACAAAGGGTACAAGAATTAAAATTCTGAAAAAAAAAAAAAAAAAATTGGCTCTACCTAAGCACTGTTTAAATTTAGCCATAAGTCTTGTACTGCTCCTGAATGCACTGATTAAAATATTTAAATTCCTTAAATTTAAAAGGAATCCTTCAATTGCACTATAATAATTTTCTGTGAAATACATCTTCTGGGAAAGGAATATTTGGACAGTTTAAATTCTTGGAGAGCAGAAACAAAAAACCCACTCTTTCTGACGTTGATATTGCAAAGACCTGTCAGAGCCAATAGGAAATTTTCTGAAGGAATGTTTTCCTCCTGGAAAAAGCCAATTTGATAAAACTGAAATGGTCTGCAAATGTTATTTGTGATGAACTTTTGTGAAAAAAAAGTTTTGATTTTCAGTTTCAGAATGTGTTTTCATTTCTATTATTTAAGTGCTGTAGCATATTGGTTGTATAGAAGCAATATGCCTCAAACTCAGTTAAAAATTTGTCAATATTAACATAAACATTTTTATCAACTGCAAGTAGTCTTGTCTCTCAGAATTGTGTTTAGTAGGAAATTTTGAAAATATTTTGCTTTCCTTTGGAGCCAGACTGGAAAGATATTGGAAAACATGGGATTGACCACAGAATGGAAAATTCAATTCCTCTCCAGCTGTGGTGCTTGCAGGTAAGAGGCGCTTTATGGTGTTTTTTGAAAAGTATATGGGAACAGGTTGTGGAATAGACTTTCCAGGAATGTGGTAGAACCCCCTGTTGCTTGAGGAATGCTAAAGCTGATTTGACAAACCCCTGGAGAATATGTTCTTGAGGGCAATTTGGTATTGGCAGGCAAGTGGAC
The DNA here is from genome assembly GCF_031877795.1 of Strix aluco. Taxonomy (NCBI): domain Eukaryota; kingdom Metazoa; phylum Chordata; class Aves; order Strigiformes; family Strigidae; genus Strix; species Strix aluco. The sequence goes on along the minus strand of NC_133931.1, from coordinate 171,126,639 downwards.
AGGTTGACTTAAGACATTCTTTATGCTTCCATGAAGGGAGGACAAAATGTTTATTTTGGTTTCAGGGTTTAATAGGTTTGGAGATATTTCAAGCTACTGGAGGCTTCAAAATTAAAGTATTCAGCCCAGAGACTTCTCTTTTTTTCTTTTTTTTTTTTTTTTTTTTTTTTTTTTCAGAAGGACCAAGAGCAGTCTGGGCAGTAACAAAACTAAAGTTATCGACACAAAACCTTTCTCATGTTACACTTTGGGCCACAAAGCACTTTTCACCTGAAGAATGAGCTTTTACAGGGGAATGTTTTCTCCCTTCCACAACCGCATTACTGAATCTCCTTCAATCTTCAGTCAAATTGACATGGGAAAAGTTTAATCAGGGATAAATAAAATTCCTCAAATGAATATTAATTCATTGGTTGTTTTCTACAGTAGGGATAGTGTCTCATGGCTTCCTCTTCTTTTCCGTTGGCTGTTGACATTTCCCTGAGGCTTTGCAAGGAGCAGTGTTTTCTTCAGAATGTGAAGGCTTTCTTGCCTTTCAGTTTTCCAACTGCATGTCAAGAAGCCAAAGTCCTTGGAAATGTCGATTCAAAGGGGAAACAGGTGATGTGAACTCACCATGAGTAAGGCCGGAGGGTGGCTGCAGAAGTATGGCATTCCAAGAGTTTTATATACAAATGCTGATGTGCTGGAGCATGAAATGACCCTGCTGGTCTTTTTTTTTTTTTTTTTTTTCACCCGTCTTTTTATTTTTGTGCTTCCCTTCCTTTCCTGCCTCTTTTAATTGTGTGTGTCCTTTTCACTGTCCAGTGGGTTGTATGTTTTGGATGAGGAGGCATCTCCTGCTCCCTCATGTGACAGGATTCAAGGACGGGTCCACCAAGAGCATTAGGAGAGCAGATAAAACCTCGTGAAATCTCTGAATCCAAGTATGAGTCATCAGAAGAGTTGATTTGAAAGGACAGCTGTACTAACATTGACTAAGATGCCTATTAAAAATATTGGCAGTCAAAGAAGGATCACTCAGTATTTGATCATTCATTTTGGAAATTAACAAAACAATCCTCAGAGATTTAGAATAATATTTTCATGTCAAGATAAGGACTTTTCGTTTGTGGGTGTTTTTTTGCATTTTACGATTTCCTCCCAATTTTATTCAGGAAATCGTAGAAACACAAAATACTCCTTCTTTGGTGGGACTGATATTTGAAACAAAACCAGAAGCCTAGGGTTTGTTTTGTAAGCCTAATTATGATTTTCCCCCATGATCCATTATTCTTTTTATTAGCCTGTGACAAACTGCCTGAGGGTTCTGGGAAATGAGCAGTTAACTCCATGTCCTCTGGGGCTCAGTTTGTGTGTGGTTTAGTGCCTGGGTAACGCACGGGTCTTTTGGGGCAATTGTAGCCTTTCTGGGAGAATCCTCAGCGAAGAAGACCTCTTTCCCATAGTACCAAATGGACATTGCAAGATATGCTCCATCTCCAAAAAGCCCCGTGTTCAAGTGTGGTTTTGGGACCACCTCACAAGGTTTGTGCCTGTACATGGTGGCCCTAAGCCTGCATGTATTTTACCCATCAGTAATGGCTTACTAAGTCCAGTAATGTGTCCATTCATTTAGAACATTATTGCAGCTAAGGTGAGGGGCAATGCTGAACTGGCTGTTTTTCTGTGTTTGTTCCAGGGTGGGATGAGCCTGGTCCCTTCCCACAGGTAGAAATGTGGGGCAGAGGGTTAGGATGACTTTGGTGAGGAAGGACCCGCAGGCAGATGCCTGGGACCAGAGTGAATTTCAGGCAAGGGATTTTCCTTGAGTTTCCTTCCAGGGAATCCCAGTCTTCAGCCTCTGTCAGTTGATCCGTTCTATTTTCCTCTTAACTCAATCACCCTTGCCAGAGTGGGAGGCAGTAGCATAGGGGCTTTGCTGGGTGTCTGCTTACTCCAGAGACCCTGGGTGTCAGGACTGGATTCAGTGTGGACACTTCTTGGGACCTATAGACGTAGCAATTCTATATTGGCCCACATTTCCTCACCCATCTGCTGTATTCAGGGCTTGTTGGATATAAGGGTTGCTTTTGCTTTTTCTTTGATGAGAACAAAATAATTTTTAATGAGGAAATCATCTTAACTGAAGTTTTAACTGAAGAGATAAAAAGTGTATTTCCTGTTTTTGCCAGAGGAGAAAGGGACAAAATCTCTTTGCTTTTGTAAAGACCTAGTCCCAACATTTATTTAACTGAACAAATTAAAAAGATAGTGTGTGTATTTTTCCTGTGACTCTATAGCCCATTCTTTTCATTCAAACAAGCAAGCAAATAAAAATTTAAGAAAGAAGGTACTTAATCTTGTCATTTTATCACAGCTAGTTTTGCTTATGCTTTGACAGTGATACTACAGTAGCTCAGCTTTCTGATGTAAAAATAACCTGTATGGACTGAGCTCTGAAAACTCAGACAACAGCAGAAACAGGAGAACAGACAAACTTTCTTCTAGCTCTGTGCCATCAAGACCTGGCCTCATGTTTGTGTGAATCTATGTACAAATGAAAGCAGAGTGTGAGTATAAATAATATGAGCAGGAAAAATTTTTCCAAATACCATAGATGTGCTACTTTTTGGTGAGATTTTATGAATTGTTCTTATTTCAAGACAAAGCTGAGCTCCCTGAGCACGTGTCATAAAATAACAGACATGTAGGCCGATGGTAGAACAGACAAAGACCTGGTACAGTTAAGAGTGACCAAGGATATATTGAAATTTGAATTTAGACCTCCCATGTCCATGATGAGGTGCAGCCCCACACAACAGCTGCTGGAGGGAGGATGATGGTTTGATGGTGCTTGTGTCATGACAGCTAAGCCTTTGCTTCATCTTCTGAAGTTATCTTCCAAACAGACCCTCGGTGTTTGTCTGTAAATGCTGTAACGTAATGGTCCTGGTATTGTCCTCCCTGTTTCAGAGGAGAGGAGAAGGGACAAGAGACATCTGCATCCATTCATTGTCCTTGCCTGTGCTAATACTTCAGCAAAGTCACTCTTTCTCTAGAGATGCTTTACATTGCTCTGGCTCAAGAAGCCAGACTTTCAAAATCTCTCTCCATTGAGCCATGCGCTTTGAGGAAAACAGGAAGAGCTGAATGACTGGGGCAGGAAACCATCAAAAGAGAACCAGAATTTCATTCTTGCCCAAGGTACATGCTCTCACCAGAAGTCATCCTCCCCCTTGCCACTGTGATACCAGATGACATTCAGATCTGTGCTACTCTCTGATGAAAATCTATTTTCCCATAGTGCTCATGTTGACAATCTGCCAGCAAAGGTTATTAGATACCATCCATAAAGCCTGTGGCACATTGACCTGTTCTGAGGGAATCAAGTGAAAGTCTATCCCCTCCCCAGCCAGAGCCCACCCAGTGAGAAGCAGGCTGGCGGGTTGACTAAACTCAGATTATCCTGTCCAGAAAATTACACTTTTAGTGGATTAAACATCTCTGTTTTGTGGTCACCTTAAGAAAGAAAATCATTACAAGAAGAAAATGTTGAACTGGTATATATTTTCATCTTTTGATTCAGAGTAATTTTTTTTTTTCCTCCCTGCCTTCCTCCTCTTCTGCTTTTCTGCGTATAGAGAAGTAAATTTTGTCTCCATGATATTTCTTTGGCTGAACATGATTCAGCACCGCTGGCGCTCTAAATCAATGTAATCAAAATAATCATGCTCCTTTAATCCATCCACTGGTCCCAACCCTGTGTACTACATATATGTTTTTTTCCTAAGGTTTGGCTCTGACATCACTGAAATACTTCGGCAAAATACCAGGACTAATGTCAGGAATAAACCAGCATTGTTAGTTCCTCCTTTCATCCAAAGCCAAACACCTGTAGCTCTCCACAGGCCTCAGAAAAGATCTTGGTGCCTAGAAATGCCCAAACAGGAGTCCTTCTCCAATGCTGTGCTGTTGCAAGAAGTGGATTCAGTAAGGGGAAAAGCTAAAGTCATAGATTCCAGGAGAATTGCAAAGAGAAAGAAAAAAAAAAAAAAGACAACAAAATTCAAAGAGGAGGACTAGATCCTAAGCTGATGTCATTAGGACAGCTCTGTGAATGTCAAAAGCTATCCTGATTTACTCCAACTGAAGATTTGATCCGGGATCTTCAATCTGAGGTTCCCAGTTGCTAGGAAAGGATGTGGTGTCAGTGCTGCTTTTTCTCATGAAGACCTAAAAATGTGGTCCCGGGCTCATTTTCTCCACGCTGACTGAGCTCTGCTGATCTGCACCAAGGTCTGTTTACAGAATCACAGAATCACAGAATCAACTAGGTTGGAAAGGACCTTGAAGATCATCTAGTCCAACCATTAACCTAGCACTGACAGATCCCATCTACACCATATCTCTCAGCGCTATATCGACCCTACTCTTAAACACCTCCAGGGATGGGGATTCCACCACCTCCCTGGGCAATCCATTCCACTGCCTAATAACCCGTTCTGTAAAGAAATACTTCCTGACATCTAGTCTAAACCTTCCCTGGCGCAACTTGAGGCCATGCCCTCTTGTCCTATCACTTGTTACTTGGTTAAAGAGACTCATCCCCAGCTCCCTGCAACCTCCTTTCAGGTAGTTGTAGAGGGCCATGAGGTCTCCCCTCAGCCTCCTCTTCTCCACACTAAACAACCCCAGTTCCCTCAGCCGCTCCTCATACGACCTGTGCTCAAGACCCTTCATCAGCTTCGTTGCCCTTCTCTGGACACGCTCGAGTAATTCAATGTCCTTTTCTGACCTTTAGCAGAAAGCAATGCACGCACTCCTCCCTCTGCCAGCCTACCCAGGCTGCTATACGTTGTTTCCACAGATAAGGGTGGTGGCAGTGCAATGGATTTGCCTCTTGAGAGACTGAGAGGCTGATAAGGAGTATGGGAACTCCAAGAGACTTTGGTGAGGCCCAAGCAAAATTTGCTTGTGCTCTAAATCTGCTGTTTGCTGTCTGAGTACTTTCTCCTATTGCTTCCACAGCTCTGCACCTGCTAAACCTACTCGAAAGCAGAATTTTTCAGCTCATTTGCAACATTTAATACCATACTCATGCACTGTGTTGTTTAAAGGACTAAGCTGGTATCTCTACATGGTGCCAGACTGGATTATATGAGGAGATTGGCTGGAACTAAGTATCAGTGCAGGACTCTGCACCATACTCCACCGCTCAGTCAAAACGTTCCCTAGCTTTGGAGCTTCTTAGGTAGAAAAGAAAAAACTTGCTGACCTTCATATGACCACTACAGGTGATTACCACTCTTAAGAATAGAGGCCTTTGTGCCTAAATCTTGATATGCAGGAGATTACGTATATAGATACATCTAAAAATACCTGCAGCTTTTTAAAATTTTCTGCCTGCTCTTCCTGCATACATGTACCTTGAGAAATGAGGTCTGGGAATCAACACCAACAGTTAAACTTTACACACGGTCTCTGTATGCTGATATTAGGGAGACTGCATTGATTCCTCATTTTAAATGTTGACTTTGGGAAATCACTAGAAGTTCCTGGGAAGTAACCAGCTCGAAGTTTCGAGGTATCTCACTGAGAGGCTATGACTAACAGAAGAAAACCAAGGCCAGAACTGGCTTTCCAGCTAACCATTTATTTTCCCAGAGAAGTCCCTTATTAATTTTTATGGTGCATAAATACCAGAAAACCAGAGACCATTAATTAGTGACCCATTTTGATCTTCATACTCAACTCAGTTCAATCCAAGCCAAACTGGCATTTTTTATCGTTTTTTGTTTTGTTTTGTTTTGTTTTTAAATGTTTAGAGAAAAGTATGTATGTGGACAGATTGATTTTGTTATTTCTTTGTTTTTCTAAGCAAGTCTGATCCTAATTAAAATTAGTGCAATTTTTTTATTCCAATCAGTGGGACCCTCTCTCACAAGTTGTTATTCTTCACACCTATCCCATGTATTCTGTTGGTAGCTTACACATGCCACAGTGGTTTATGGATAGATACAGGATCTTGGAGAGTGAAGTTCATTTGGTTTAGATCTTGACCCAGCATCTATCTATTGGCTCAGCGATGCACTTGCACTGACTTCAGTGGGCATCTTCAGGGTAGCAAGCAAGAGCCCTTTTGTGAAGTGCCTTGCTCAGATATAGACACAATGCTGGATGTGAAGTGCCTCTCAGCCAGCTCTTCTTCTCCAAAAGTAGGAGAAGACAGGCAGGAGACAACAAATCCACAGCAGATCGCTGCCCCACGTCTGCACAGAGGACTCCAACAGCAGTAAGAATTTTGTCTACCAGATTGGCATCAACATGTTCCTCCTCTGATAAGGGGTCCTTGGACTTGACCTTTATCCCTCATGCCTCATGGGGGCTGTTAGCTGGAGGACTGTTGTGACCCAGGTTTATCATGGGAGACAGAGATTCTCTTGACCCTGCTTACCTGGTGTTTGGAGAAGGCATGTCTGACATGTGGTGACAGGGACTGCAGTTTATCTCTTTGCTGTCAGTTGCTGACAGGTTTCTTCCTCATGCGGAGTTTGTTTCAAGGCTTATATGGTAGGCCCATCTTTTAAAAAAAGCAGATAAATGCACCAAAAATCTGACCTATGAAATTATTGAACCTGAGAGGGTTTGAGTGTAATGAGTTATTGGCCATTGGGACTGGTAAAGGATGATATTTCTCTGAGTACTGCATCTGCCAGTAAATCACACAGAAGACTAAATTTTAATCTCTATATATGTTGAAAGTGTGTCTTAGGTATTGTGTTAACCCTTTTCTTGTCAGGCTGTATTTCAGCACTCTCTGTGCAGCTGGATGCTAGCTACTTGGAGAGCACAGCAGCAGTAGAAAGCTAGGGCTTCCAGAGGTCCACAAGAGGCCTAGAAAGAGGATTCAGTGAGAGCTCAGTTCCAAAATTGTTTAGGTCCCAAGAAAAAAAGTCAAGACAAAATATCTAAGCTCAATTTGGTTTGAAAGCCTTGGAGATTGGACCTACTGGCAGGATCACATGATGGTGGTACACCCTTGCAATACACCCTTAACCCAATGCAACATTATGCTCCTGTGGTGACCAAATCTTGGGTTTGTGTCCAGGTCTTATTGCAGATCTAACATTTCTGTTCCAATTCCCATAAAGTCAGGAAAATAAATCCATGTCACAAGGTGTTTTTCTGTATCCTCTACTGTCAAATTTAATGATAGTTTAGACTGGTGTAAATTTAATTAAAATCTCTCCTTTCATCTGGAACAGATTTGTTTCATTTGTTGAGAGGGTATTGATGGTATGTGACTAGTTCCAGCTGAGAGAAGAGCTCGTTATGCTAGTCACAGTGCATATGGTGATTAATGACTGACAATATCCAACATACAAATTTACCTCCCAAATAATTAATTCCTCCTTTCTTTTTGATGACATGAATGATATCCTTGGTAGACCCTCTCTAATTCTATTAGCTAGAGGAGTGTGTGTGGTTATCTTGAAGAGATGAGTAAGGCTAGGGATGAAAGTTGCAAAGACTTCTTCACCCACAAAAGGAGGAGGTGGGAAGGAGGTAGTGTGGCACATTTTCTTCTTCACTGTGCTGTGTTTTTTTGCATCGCCAGTTCTCAGTGTCCCACCTCATTCTCACTCCCAGATGTTGTGCAGTAAAGTCATCAACCAATGTTGATCAATCCATCCAGGTAGGTTTGGTTGGTTGGTTTTTTTCCACCACTCTCTGCTTCATGAAATAGTTATCAAATAGAAGAGCCAATTCCAGAAGCCAATGTAAATCACAGCACAGAAATGCAGTGGACTGTGGACTGCCAACTCTTTTGAATGAGAAGAAAAGTGAAAATTAGAGATCTGTGTGTTTAGACCACAGAGACGGGAAAATGGATTTGATTGAATGTATGTTTGTGAGAAATGGTGTGAAAAATACATGTCTTCCAGACTCAAGCACAGCTGTAGAGCACCCAAGGGTATGCACTGCTCTGGGTTTCTGCTATTCTTGGCTCCCTTAGTACCTCCTAAGTGGCAGATGACATCTTGAGAGTCTCCATACGTGACATGATCTGTGTGCTCTGTAAAAACTCCATGCAGGATTAGCATGCTGTTTGCTTCGGAGAAAATCTTGAGGTCTTGGAGAGACTAAAATTCAGTGTCATTCAGGGGAATTCACTTATAGAACTTGCCTGAATGGAGCACGCAGGAATTTCAGAATCTTGGGAATGGCTTGTGCATGTACAGCTTGACCTTATGTACATAGTATGTGTGATATTATACACAGCAGATGAGCAGATTGTGCAAGGAATGCTTTATGCACTTTTAGTGGGTTGGTTATTACAGGGGGATAAGACGGGTAAATGGTCTCTCTGGGAACAGCCTGTCTTGCTTTTCTGTTATACACCAATGATGAATAGTACGTGTGTGGGCACAGAGATCTCTAAAGAGGCTGGTTTATAGTCTGGCGACTTTACCAATAATACCGGACTCTTTTTTCGATGTTTGCCTGAAATCTCTGTTGACATTACAGCTTAACTGAAGGCAGACTGGCTTGTGGCTTAGGAGATCTAGGTGCAAGTCCCGAGTGGGTTTCTGGACAAGCCACTTTAACCTCCCCATGCCTTGGCTTTCCTCTCAGAAGTAAAATGTTTTGGTTTTAAACAAAACTTCCCTCCCCCCCCCCCCCAAGTGGTTTTTCCCTCTAGATTTTATATTTTAGGTGGAAAATTTCTAAAAGTTTTTTTTCTTTCCAGTTCCTGTTGGAAAACATTTTTTGTGGAAAACACAACTTTTCCCATAAAGTGTTCTGAACTTCACCAAATGAAAGCGCAATATAAGATCTATTATTCTTGTGGTCTGTTTGGGGTCAGGATGCATTCATTGGTCACGTAGCCTTACCCAGTGTGCTCTCCTGTCATGGGAGTGCTGATGGGAGAGAAACCCTCAAGGACATGGTTTTGGATTTTTTTGGTCTATTTTTTAAACATTTCTAACCTTTTCTTAAATGCAGGCTTCTGATCCCTTTTTTCAACTCTTTCCAAAGGGAGTAATCCCAAATCCATTCCTCAAGAATTTTTTTTTTTTTTTTTTATGTGGAAGTACCACACACAGCTCTTATTACCGTCTGTTACCTCTCCCCCTCCCCACTCTTCATCCTCTCCCCCGGATCCCTCCCAAACACTTGGGTTTGGCTCATTCCTGAAGCCAGTTTGGTTTTCCTTCAAGAAGCCTTTCCGCAGTTCTTGTTGCAAACCACACATTAGCAAGGCAATGAAATTCTCCAACCCTCTTTGCTCCTTGCTAACTGTTGTGAAAAAAATGTTCATCCTCAAGAATAACAAACATGCTTCTCCTGTCTGCAGACCTAGGTGAAAAAGTAGGATGTTCAGATCCTGAACCAGAGGTTCATCAGGTTGACATCCCCGAAGTCCGTAGCATGATGGTGGTTTCAAGGAGCTGTGCAACTGAGTGCCACAATGCTGATCTCTTTTATCTACCCATTGGTGGATTTGCTGTCTGGTTTGGAGCAGAACCCATGACCTGGATGGGAATGTTTAGTTTAAAAGGGAACCTGGAGTCTAATTGTCCTTTGGTTTTGGCTATGCTGTGAGCAAAGCCCCGGTGTGTGTCATGCAGAAAGGAAGCAAACCTAATGCTAGTCAGGGCTTATTTGCTTTGGTTTATTTAGTTTAATTTGCATGAACGTCAACCAAGAGAAAAATGGTTTAAAAGTGGGGTGTCTGAACAGAGACGCAAGAATGTGATCAAGGAACATGAACAGAGAGTAATTTTACAGCAGCTGGCGGTGATCGTTCAGTGTGTGTCTGTACCCAGCTCTCAGATCTCAAGCCAGGACCTCTGTTTTCTCACTTGCCATCAAACTTGATTGGGATTTGGGACTCTAAGCAAGATACGAGGAGCTTTCTTAAGACTGCAGTAATCAAATCTAATTATCAGTTAAGTGTCGGGGTTTATAGATGGGTATATATCAGTGTGTTCATCTGCAGAGAAGCAGTCTGAAAGGCATGCAAAATGTGTGGGATCTGACTTTGGCTTTCAAGAGAATTCTGTAATTTAGAAAACACTGTACACTTTACGAAGAAACTAATCCCCTTCCTTCCCTCTCTCCTCCAGATTGCTCAAATAACATGAATCATTCCACCCTGCACATGTCAGAGAAGGAAATTTTCATCTTAAAGCGTTGTCTTTTTTTTTTTTTTCTTGGGAACAAAATGTTATCAAAATCAATTTATTCCCATGTGATATTACCATCTCTTTTCCTGAAAAAAAATATTCCAGAGTAAAACCTCCCAGAGGCTCAACAGCTATCTAGATCCTAACAAATTTTTGGCACTCTTCCTTGCTTTGTCACTGCTGTAGGTTAAAAAGCACTGATAAAACCAACCAAATCATTGTCAGACAGTGTTGTAGTGTCCCACTCTGCACTACTGGAAAAGAAAAGACTGTGCTGAAGACATCACTGACTCAAGCTCAGGTTCTTTTTTTGGTATGCAGCAAAATCTTGAGATGTTCTTTAGCTCACAGCTATCAATGTTGACTTTCAAATGCAGGTATTTTCAAGTGCTAACTCTCCTTTCTTCTCTCTTTTTCCTTTTGTGACTGATGTTTTATTGCTTACTCAGGGTTGCCTCTTTCTCCTTCCTTTGCCAAAATCCCTTTTCCCACTTAATTGTGTGCATACATAGGAGTACCTTGAAGTAAGACTTATATTGTCTAATGATATTATGGCTCAGACATGTATGGTCTCATGAAATCAGCCTCTAAGATCCATACAATGTACAAGGACTGAAATATTTCAGCGGGGAGATTATGGGGACAGAGCTGGCTTGTCCTAGACACTGTCACCCTTTGAGATGGACTGGTGGGTTGAGCCTGGTGGCAAGGTAACACAGACAGAGGGAGAGCTTTACCTATCCTACAGCATTATCAGTCATCCCACAAGGAATGTTTTGGTCACCCCACATTTTGTCCAGAGGGAAGGGCTGTTGACAGCCATTGTGAGGCCCCATTTCTTCCTCCATGCTGTGGGACTTTCCCACCCCACCACATAACCATATTGCTGCCCGCCTCATTTCCAGCTCCTCCCTGGCTCTGGTGGGGACAGCTGGGTGATAAATGCTTGATAACAGTAATGAGCAGATAACTTTTGAGAGGGCATGGGGAGTGGTGTGAAACTAAGGAGAGGGCATGAACTTATCATTTCAATAAACCACTTCAGAGTCCCCTTGCTCTTTGGAAATTTCTGTACATCCCCAGAAAAATCCACCCAAATCTATTTTGACTATTTTTTTTTTTTTTCCTGGATCTTTACCTTCCTTGCAATGACCTCTGTTTCCTTTGGAGTGAAGCACAATGAAGCATATTTTCTTTTCTACCCATCCTTTCCTCATTTTTCTGCCTGCCCTGGAATGCAGGATTAGATGTTGTAATGCAACATTAGGAGCTGTAAAGGTTAATATCCTGCTCTGGTTTTTTACAGGCTTTGCTAATGAAAGAACACCATACCCACTCCCCTGCTTCCACCTCTTCCCCCTAGAAAAAGGATTTAGGAAACAGGTCAGGGTCTTGTCTTGTCAAGGGTGAGAAAGGGGGAGGGAAATAATAATTATAATAAATAAATTAAATAAAGACCAAGCCCTGTCCTGCCATACATAGTAGTCAGGAGCCTTTTTGCATTTGAGACGCCCAGCAATTACTAGCTAATCCATTTGGCAAATGCAAGATGGTGCATAGATCAATTCTTCCCAGCTCTGTTTTTTTGTGTGGGGAATGTTTGCTAACTGAATTAAGGAACAAGCAAAGAAAATACCCTCCTTGTTTCCCTCAAGGCATCAGAGTAGCTGGACAAAGCCTCTGGCTCCTTGGGCTGTAGCCTTGGGAGATGGAGGCTGCTGAGCCTCTGGATGTGTGGGAAGGCTGAAGGAGTAGCAGTGCTTTTGGGGAAAATTCCTGTCTGCACCTTGGCGCTGCATTGGCCCCTCCCTGACAGGGGAGACTAATCCTCTATGATTTCATCTGTCATCGGCCACAGTTCAAGGCAGAAGGCTGGGGCGGGAAGGAGATTGTGTTATAAAAGAGGAAGGTGGGAAAACCTGAGATGCCACGCTGTTGAAACCACCTAGCACTGTAACTCATGGACTTGATTCTAGAGGGCTCTGGACTGGCAAGGATAGGTGTGGGGAGGAGGAGGTGAGTCTAAGCTGGTGAGGTTCATTTTCCAGTTCCCTGGGAGTCCTGGGATGACTAAGGCTCTCCAGAGCACCTAGGAGGGATGTGCAGTCTCATGCTTCGCTGCTGCTGCTGCAGCTTATTGCACCCAAGGGTGGAATGGCTCTCCAGCCTTGCTCTGCTTATTCATCCTCATGTCTGTTAAGGAGCCCTCTCTTAGGACCCAGGACTACAGTTGCATGTGCCCTTTGGAAAGCGATGTGCTTTGTACCTTTGTCTGAGCCACATGTTCAAATGAAGCAGGTTGAACTTGGAGTTAGTGTGCTGGTCTGAACCATAGGAAATACAGGTCCAAGTTCAGCTTTTTCCTTAAAGTCCATAACTGTCAAACAGATGCTTTCAGTGTGTTTTTGTTTCCTATCTGTAAAATTGAGAAATTATATATTTCTTTGTCTAAGGAGTTGCTCAGCTGAACCTTGCAGGAAGCCAAAGAGCTGCACAGGCCAGAAGGTAGGAAGAAGAGAATGCTATAGAATGAAAATTTTGCTTCATGATGAATCTCAGAAATTGGTCACTGACTTTGGTTTTTTTATGCAATCTGTTTTCCCAAGCACCAACCTATAGCTAATTTCTTGGGAAGATTTTTCAGGCTCTGATGGGAAATTTTACCCTGAACTGGACACTCTTAGGCAGTATCTGCCTAGAAACCAAAGAGTTTTTCTGCATTGAAATGACATTTCCCCATTAAAAACAAAGAATCAAGCAACCCTTTGAAACCAAGAGGTGTCCCACCAGCAGATTTCCACACAGCCCTGAGTGGCAGACAGGAGAAAACATTTACAGGTAGCCGAGCAGGATTGTCATGCTCTACTAAGAAGTTTTGATTCTGTCAGGTCAGAGATTTTTTAAAGGGAAAATCTCTAATAAATTATAATAATTCAGTCTGCTCTGGTTATTTGGTGAGTAATTTCATAAAATAAGAGAAGTCCTTACTCCTGCTCTGGACTAGATAACCCTTCTGTCTGTCTGGTTATTTGAATTCCTATAATATTCTCAGAAAGATAGGTCTAAATGATCCACATCTATCCAAATGTGTCCAGTAAAATGTGAGAATGAGTAGGTGTTTGGAAAAACCTTAAACTGATATTTCAGGCCTTTTGCTTGTTTCTTTTCTTGGTTACATTATTTTTAACATGTAGAATATTCCCTGAGATTATAACCAGTAACCTCAGCACTGACTTCTAGAGCTGCGTAAGTGATAGACAAATCAGTAGATAGATAAATCAATATCCTTAAAAGTGCATGAGATGTTAGCACCATGTCCCACAAACTCCCATCTACCACCGCTCTGGGTTTTTGCGGAATATATACATACATTTCTCCAACAACAGTCCACAGTCACACTTAGTTGCATGAGTCCTGGCCCAGCGGGCACCGGGACAGTTAGTTTTACACTAAAGTTGGATTGACTTGGAATATTTGAGAGGTTTTTTTCCATTCTCAGATTTCCACAATCCTCATCAAGAATCTGCTGGAGGCTCCATTCTGGGTATTAAAAATATCTTAGCACCCATCTCAGCAACTTCAGTAGGCTTCAGTGATCTGGTGGGAGTGACAACATTTCTCCTACCTAACCATAGGAAGTGCCATAAAAAGTAGGGAGAGTTTGAAATGAAAATCTGTGATTGATGGTGCTCACGAGAGCCATATACCTAGAATTACTCCCAGTGTTCATAAACTTAGGACATTCCACTCAACAGCTCAAAGGAAAGGTGTCCCTTTGACACCTTGGCTGTCCTCCAGCTTAAACTCCAGAAAGACCTCACACAGGGCCACAAAGAAGCCAAATGAACATGAAATAACCTGAACCTGAGGCCATGGCATGTCAAGACCCAAAGGAATGACAGAATGGTTATTAGTCTGGGAGAATTACTTGTTTCCACGAATGATGTGTATGATATAGATTTGTGAGTTTGATGCTATTTGTAATGTGAGATTATAGTCCTGCATTGATGTCTGGGAGACCTTAAACCCCCTGATTAGCCACAGGACTAATAGACCATAGCAACAGCAAAGGAGCTCTCTTCCATCCTCCCCCACTGTGGCTGATTCAGTCCTGTTGCGAGGGACCTGAACTGCAGACAAGAAAAACATGTTGTTTTTCTGAGTTTGTTCTACTATTGCCTGTCTGCTTAGATTCCCTGACAGGGGCACTAGTCAAATACTGTCAGGATTTCTAATTGGGCTACTAGTAACTAAAAGGCTACTACTTATATACAGACAGCAGAATTTTCCCCCATATACTTCATCTGTCTAGGTCCTGGATTTGACCTAGATTTGACGTAAGACCTGATATAGGTTTTTGACTCATTTTCTCCTTGGGAATTTATTAGCTCATTTGAGTGGGGCTACTGAAGACATGTACAAATAGCTGTGGTGGACCAAGGTGAGTCCTGGAAAGGAAGAAAAGAGACTACACCATGTTTTGTCTTTGCAGGAAATTTTGCTTTTTTCTGAACATGGCTCATGTATTTTAAGGGAACATTTGTGAATCTGAATGGATATTCATAAAACTACAGCATATAGAAATTGTATAGGAGTGTAAAGAAGATGAGAGGGAATAGTGAATGTGTTAGGGTGTTACCAGCACCAGGAGATCTTAGGAAAGGAGGACTTTGTGCAGCACATCCTGGAGATAATGGATATGTTTTGTCTGGGATGATTTTAAGGATGGAATATTTGTATTTGAAAAGAAAAGATATGGAAAGATCCCAAATAGAGATGGAAAGGAGGGTCAAAATGAAATATCCAAGAGGTGAGCAGAAATGGCTCATCAGGCACAGCTTCCATCAAGGGCCTCTTCTGCTTCTACATTTTCCAGATCGTCTCCAAACTCCATATATCTTTGCTATTACAACAATTCTCCAGTGCGGCTGAGTACATCAGCACAAAAGTAAAAAGAACATCAGCACAAAGAAATCAAATGAAGTAATTTATGGCATTCTCTGATCACTTTATGTGGAACTTACCACAGGCTTAGCAGTGTCATTGTGGATAATGGAAAGAGTGAAGTGAAACCTTTGCTTTCATCCTGATTGGTCCCACGCTTCCCATAAAACATGGAATTTAAGAATCAACTCCTAAGAATCAGCTCTAAGTCTAGTCTTAGCCTTCCTTTTGGATTTGTGGTTTTAGTCCTTTGTTAGATTTTTGTTTCAGCCCACTAGACAACCAGAAAGGATTGCCTTTGGGGTTTTTTTGCACAGCTCCAGAGGATTGGACCTTGGTTAAATTGCCTTGATCACACACACAGTGTCAGTGAGCTGGATGCACAGCTGGGGATTAGAGGGTTGGATCTGGCCACCAAGACAATTCCCTCTAACTTGCTGCATTTGCCTTGGAGAGATGACTTTGAAGGCAACACATGGAGTCCAGCAGCTAAATACATCCTATCATTTGTCTGGATTATAAGTAGCCACAAAATAAAGGTCAGCATTCCCATCTACAGAGCTTCTGAGAAAGTGTCCCAATATTGACATCCAACCCGTACAACCTAAGAAGTTGGATCCACTTGTCTCATGGAAAATGTAATGTAAAATATCCCTCTCCTGTTTCTTCTAGATGGCTAGTTTGAGAGTAACCTATTTTGTCTGCGGTGGTCAAAGACTCTAGTATAATATTGGTGACTGATATGAAATGAATTTGTGGTCTCAGCCCATTTCTCAGTACCCTCAGGGGTTGTGTGTAACAGTTGGCACTTATTGCCAGGGTATTCAGCAGAGAAGCCAAACCTTGCTCTGTGTAGGGGGTTAATTAACAGACTTTGCAAAAGAAGATGCAGTGTTTGGGAAGTGGGACCCTAATTAAGTGTGGGTTTGTGGATAAAACCATCTCCATTTCTGAACCTCTAAGAAAACCAGAGCAAACCAAATAAAACAAAGCAAAAAGAATCATAGAATCATAGAATCATTTAGGTTGGAAAAGACCTTTAAGATCATCCAGTCCAACTGTTATGCTAACACTGCCAAGTCCACCACTAAACCATGTCCCTAAACGCCACATCTACACATCTTTTAAATACCTCCAGGAATGGTGACTCAACCACTTCCCTGGGCAGCCTGTCCCAGTTCTTAGTGAAGTAAAGTTTCAGCAAAGTAATTTTTCCTAATATCCAATCTAAACCTCCCCTGGCGCAACTTGAGGCCTTTTCCTCTTGTCTTATTGCTTATTACTTGGGTGAAGAGACCGACACCCACCTCGCTACAACCTCCTTTCAGGGAGTTGTAGAGAGCAATAAGGTCTCCCCTCAGCCTCCTTTTCTCCAGGCTAAACAATCCCAGTTCCCTCAGCTGCTCCTCACAGGCCTTGTGCTCTAAACCCTTCACCAGCTTTGCTGCTGCTCTTTGGACATGCTCCAGCACCTCAATGTCTATCTTGTAGTGAGGGGCTCAAAACTGAACACAGTATTTGAGGTGCAGCCTCATAAGTGCTGAGTACAGGGGGACAATCACTGGCCACTGTTTCTGGTACAAGCCAGGATGCTATTGGCCTTCTTGGCCACCTGGTCGCACTGCCAGCTCATATTCAGCTGGCGGTCGACCAGCATCCCCAGGTCCTTCTCCACCTGGTAGCTTTCCATCCACTCTTCCCCAAGCCCATAATGTTGTGTGGTGGTGGTGTGACCCAAGTGCAGGGCCCAGCACTGAGCCTTGTTGAACCTCATACAGTTGGCCTCGGCCCATCAATCCAACCTGTCCAGGTCCTTCTGTAGAGCATCCCTAACCTTGAGCAGATCAACATCTGCAAACTTGCTGAGGGTGCACGTGATGCCCTCTTCCAGATCATTGATAAAGATATCAAACAGAACTGGCCCCAGTACTGAGCCCTGGGAAACATCACTTGTGACTGGTTGCCGATTGGATTTAGCTCCACCACCACTCTTTGGGCCTGGCCATCCACCCAGTTTTTTACCCAGAGAAGAGTACACCTGTCCAAGCCATGAGCAACCAATTTCTCCAGGAGAGTGCTTGGGAAGCCATGGGGAAAGTCACTGCTTTAAAAAAGAAAATAATCTCTGTAAGACAAATTAGTAGAATGCAGAATTTACCATTAGAGTCTGAAAACACTTCCTGAGATAAGGTAGTCATTAACCCAGAACCAGCAGGAATGGAATTTCTGCTTGTCTGTCAGTCCTCATCTCAACCCATGTTATATCCATTGACACCTATAGGACACTCAGTACTTCAAGTCTTATGTCAAACTTGGTGAAGTCAATGAGCAGTTCTCCAGATATATGTCAAAGGCCATGGAGGTAGAGAGCCATCTATGGATTAGGATCTCGAGGCAAGAAAAGCTCCCTTGGTGTGTGTTCCATAAGGGGACATGAGAGTCAACACAAAGAATGGAAAAAGATCTTTATTGTCTTGTGCTGTCTTTTTTATACCTATATCAGTGCCTATCAGTGCCTTCCTTTCCCCTTCTCCCATCCTCACTAACAAATCAACCCAGATATGTGACAATTTAGTCATAACCTTGATCATTAACTGGAGAAAGAGGGACCAACCTCTGCTTTTGAAAAGAGTGCTCCAAAATGCTCAGGTCACCTAGGAGCTGAAGGCTGATATGGTGCAAGTGTAGGAGACAGGGGCTGAATTACACACTGGGACTGGGAGGATGGAGTGGGGAGCTACCTACCTGGACATCATGATGAGAGATGGCCAGCAGCTCCTGATTCTTTTCTTGACTCTTCAACTGACCTTCCACCCTTAACAATGCAGTGTCTGGACAGAGGCAGAACATAGCTGTTCAAACCTGATTTTGGTTCTCAGTCCAGCCTGGGGTGAGTCTTTTGTCATCAGCAAGATTTGCCCTAGATTTACCCCCAAAACTTCTGAGATTAGATTTTAGCCCCTGGTTCTTTGGATGGGTGATGTAGTTAACAGCTGATATGCTCAGGCCACTCCCAGATTGTGGTTAGTTATTCAGGCAACCACAAGATTTAGATGACCTGTCTGCATTGCGCTCATCTTGGAGGGCTTTGTACTCCTCAGCCTACTGCCTTGTAAAGGCAGAGGTTGGGAACATCTTTTCTTCAGCCCAGATTTTCCCAGGGGCTTTTCCAATATTTAAATTAGAAGTAAATGTTAGTAATATTCCTGCTCACCCATTTATGATTCGGTTTATAATGAAGATGAAAGATTTAGTGCACCAGAGAGATTTTTAGCTTCTCAAATTGGCACCACACCCTTCTGATAAGTCAGTTGTCTTGCCTCAGTTCCCCCAACATGCAAAAAAAAAAAGGCATGTGCTGTCATTCTTGTTTTGTAATATTGTCTATGAATTTAAAGGTCTTTGTTTTATTGTTCTTAGCAGCTCGCGTGATGTGGCAGAAGGCACAAAGTGCTTTAACACCTCAGCACTCCACGCTTCATGGTGACAAATACATCTAACAAGTTGGGCAAGAGCACTAAAATGACAGCAGTTTAGCTGACTCCTGTCCCATCATTTCAGATTTCAGGAATTATTGGTCTGCTGTTTAGCACTTTTATAATAAGCCTGCTCTACTGGGTGCCAAAGGCTTCCAGCCAGTGATTTCCAGTGGAAGGGGACAGTTTGACTAGGAAGATCAGAATCAAAGTCGGGACTCAGTCCAAAATAGAATCATATCTATTTTGAGAATCTGATTTCTAGTTTTAATTAAGGAAATCTTTGGATTGTCAAACAGCCCTGTGGCTTTGTAGCAAGTACAGGAGGCTCTTGATTCATGGTTTGGAGACTTGATCCCCTCCTCTGTGGCATGGTGGTGGGATGGCGATTCTTTTGGAGAGGAGTCATCTGAACATGTTGGGGGAGTTGGTTTTGACTGGGGGGAGAGGGTTTCTGAGATGGTGTCAGGAGGGGGAGGTTGACAAGCCCGTTGTGACTTGCGTGGGGAGAGGAAAGTGATTTGTCAGAGCTTTAGTAGAAAGGATAGTTGATAGAGATCCTTTGTGCAGTTAAATACCAGCCCAGCTTTGCCTCAAAGGGGGAGGTATTCCACTTGGGAGGAACCCAACAACGTTAGTAATGTCGTATGACAGTATACACAAATCATCTGCTTCTGGCATGAATGGTCCTGCAGCCCTTGACAGCAAGTTGCTGCTGTATTTGGAAACGGTCTTACTCATGCCTCCATGATGCAAATGATACAACTCCTGGATCCCCCGTCACTCCGTATCCTCACAATGCACAGGGCCAGAGGCCAGGGCCATGCTGTGCCACTCCCACGTGGGGACGGTCTAAGTGACAAGGGGCACACGGAGCAGCGGAGGATATGATGCGAGGGCAATAGCATATGGAAGCAGTGTCGGTGGTGGGAGGCTGGAGCTCTGAGGCGGTGTTGCTGTGCCTGTGCCAGCTGTGGCTGGGGTGGATGCACAGGGCAGCCAGATGTTGCTTTTTTTGGGAACATACCCTCCTTTCCCTCCAGATGTTCCTGCTCACCAGCACGGACAAACCCAGCCCTTACCCTCCAAATGGATCAATATTCTCTGACTTCAATGTTCAGTTCCCAGGGCCTCTTTGCCAGGGTGGCAATTGGGAAATTAACTGGGTGGATGTTTTGTTTAATAATTAAGATATATATGTATAATAATATGATCAGATCTCAAATAATGAGCTCAGATTTTTTCCCCCTTAATCTTGCTTTCCAGGGAATGCTGGCAGGTTTGGCTCTGTGCATCATACCACAAAAATCTCACTCCTCCAGGAGCGGGCTAATACACGAAGGAGCTTTTTACCAGGCTGATGTATCACACATGCTTTATATATCAGCTTGGATTTCTTTAGTCCAGACAAAAGGATCAAAGACATAGGGAGGGGCAGGGGTTTGGGAGAGCTTTGATTCTTGCAGACATGGAGAGCAGGGCAGCGTAGCATGGCTAGAAAGGCTCAGACATATCCAAATGTAAGAAATGGTATTTATGAGCCGTGCTTAGAGATTGCCTCTGGAGCTTGTAGAGCAGCTGGTGTCACTTTCAGCTGACATTTGTAAAACTGAAACACATACAGCACAGTCAGGAGCAGGAAATACAAATTATGGACAAAAGTTTGGTGGATGCAGGACTAGGAAATACATATTGTGTGGTCCATGTTGCCTTTTTATAGACATGTCATATTATCTATGAAACTAAGGCAGGTATTAATTCCAAAGCTGGAATGCTGCCGGGGATGGCAGTAAATTTAAATACCTTCAGCTAAACTGTTCTTCAAAAGAATACTATTATAAGCTCTGCCAGAGGTGTCCACCTTTCAACAGGTAAACATCTAAGATCCTGACATTCTTCTCCGGCTCTGAATGTGTCCCATAGTCACACTCCACTTGGAGAAATTACCTGTAAAGGAACACCAGTGGTATATATTTAACAGCAATAGAAAGAAGGAAGACTGTAGGAGGAGCTACCCAATAGCAGTCATTTAAAATTTATTGCAAGTCCCAAATATTTGAGGTTTTTTTCCAAAGATGATTTACAAGGTTTTCTATGCTTATTAAATGCTTGTTAAGAAACAACATGGTGCCTTGTCTTTGAGTTTTGACTAAGAGTTATTAACACCCACTCAGTAGGGTTTCACATACTGAGCCCTGGATTTGAAACCAGTTTAATATATTCATGAGAGTCTAGGAAAAAACAGGCCTGCAGCCTGCTGTCAGCTAAACTGGGCGCAAATGGGCACTATCCTAGTGATACATATGCTCATCTCCTGTAACTGTCCTCCAGTGAGGAGAGTCTTCTGCCTGGCCTCTCAGAAAACCAAAGAAACAGCTTTTTGTGGTGAGGTATGGTGTGAGGATGAAAGGTTCGGCAATGCACAGTTTCCCCCAAGCTAACAATGATGTAACGATGTCAACAGGGTTTGGAACAAGTCACTTTATTTCTTTTCAACCCAGCTGATTACTAGCGTCCCTCCTACTGACAAAGTAACCAGTCAGCTGGAGTCAATACCTTTGTATAGCAAAGGGCTGTACTGCATGGATGCACAAGCTCACCCCCATGTTAGGTCAGGCCTCTCTGGAATTTTTTTCCCCTGGCTGATACAGGCACCCCCACCTCCAAAACTGTCATCAAACCAATCATAACGGATGCCCCAAAGGTGGAAAGCCTGAGCTAAGTCATGGCCAGCATTCAGTGGGGACCTGTCCTGTCATATGCTGAAGAGTACTGCAGGACACCCTGCAGAAGGTCACAGGGTTGCCAAGGGGGGTGTATTGTGGCCTTTGGTCTCAGGATCTATTCATTCTCTAGCCTTGAGAGCAATAGTCTCTTTCCATGCCAAATGGCCACATTCCCCCTTGCTGGGCCACCCTTGATCTAGACAGGATAAGAAATGACAACACACATCTGGAAAAATCCTACAGATCTCTTGACCTTTGGGCTGTAGGAATGGCTGCTGCATTCTGCTGCAGAACTGCCTCCTCCTCCCCCATCCCCTCACAGAACAGAGATATATATATAGCTTTCACGTGTGCCAGCTTTTACTGGGGACATGAGGCTCGCTGCAGCCCAAATGACACTTGCCAAGTCCAAGAAGACAAAGACAGACTTTCGTTAGTGGTGTGGGAAGAGGGGTGGGAGGTCCTGCTCCACCTCATCCCCATCAGTCCAACACAGATTTTACTGTTCCTTGATGATATATTTTCATTGCAGGAATAGCTGGAGAGTGGGGCTCAAATTTTGGTTTGCTCTGCCACTGCCTGGGTTGGCAGGAGGCGTTGCTAAGCAGTCATTGTGAGTGTTTGTATACGCTCAGCACCAGGCTACCATGAAAATTTGGGAAAGACCCACCCTGGAGGTGTCGTTCTCACCACCACGAGATGACTCCCTGAGCAGTTTTCTATGGGTGCGGGGAAATTGCCATTCTTTGCAAACATTGATCTGATTTTTTTTTAAACAGTGCCAAAATTTTTGTTGTTCTTAGAGCTTATTTTATAGTGAAAAGCTGGTCTGATATCAGCAGGGATAGTGGCAGCCCTGCTTGGAGTAAAAGAGGGAAGGAGCTGTGCTATGAAGTGCTACATCATCATTACACAAATTCATTTACAGCATCACCCAGGGACAGGGAGTGTGCATTTAGTAACTTTATCCCTGCCATTTGTTTGGAAATTGGGAGCGGATGCAAACATAGCACCTCTCTTGGGTGCTTTCAGGATGGAAGAAACCAAGCACCCTCAGCTCCTCCAAATCCGACTCAACTGTTGCTTTGCGGGGGTGTCTCACAAGATCATGAAAATCATAATACAGCTGCCTTTAGAGGCTTACTGAGGTCTGAACTGGGACATGGGAAGGGATTCTTAAAACAGAGGCTCCTGGACCCACGACAAGACCGAGTGCGAGAGCAGTTCAAGGGAAGTCTTAACCAGTAGGAGGCCAGAACAACAGTCCTAGTGCTGTATCCTGATCTTGCTTCAGTGGATTTACAGCTGGTTCCTTTCCTGGAATGAAAAGATTAGAATCGCTGGAGCTGTGTGTGCGTCTTCCAGTGAGGAGAACTAGGTATGCAGCAGCTGTAAAAATAAAAAGCCCTCTCAGGCCATCATAGTAAAAAGGTTTGGAAACTGTTGAAAGTGGGGTGGGGTGGGAAAATCCTCAAATTTCCTACCTTTTTTTATTTTTTTATTTTTTTTATTTTTTTTACTCTGAATTTCATCATGTCAGGTTTGAACTTAGTTTGAAAGAAAAGAAAGAAATTTTCATTATATTAGAGGGAGCCTGAAGATTAAAAAAAAAAAGGTTTCAAAACTTCTTTGAAAGCTCAAAAAAATTCTGTTTGGTTTTGTCTCATTTGTCCTGTTGCTGCCTTTCCCAAAAACACTGCTGATATTGGAGATCCCAGCTGCAAAATATCAAGAATACAAAACCTGATGAGAGGCATTTTAGAACAACTTGACAAGATTAGACTGTGCTTAGTTATGCGGTTAGTTCAACTTATGCTCATGCTTTGGGACTTCAGCTGAAGACCTATAGGAATCAAGAAGAGAGCATGCAGGTATATACCTGCAGGTGACCAGAGATTTGCCTGTGACACTGAACTTGGGATTTCCACTGAAGTATCAGTCACTGAATGAAACAGAGCAGAAGAGAAGACAAATAAGAAAAATAATGGTTTAACTGAGTCTAGCAAAAAGATTATATTAAGAACTGAAAAAGTGAATCTCATCTGTTTCTTCTGACAAAACTTTGTGTAAAATGAATTGAACAGAATAGCAAATGGTCATTCTGCTCTTCAATCCATGTTTCTGCAAAACTTTTATTCACTTCACTAACCTAAAGATCTCGTGAAAGCTGAAGTTTAACACAAAGCTTGAGTGAAATTAGAGTGGAAACACTCTCTTTTGCTCTCTCTTTGCTCTGATGTCACCTGGACTGTGGGACCTGTTCAGAAAAGCTTTCATCTCTCAGTGTTGGCATTGGTGAGAGATGGCACTGGGAGCTATCAGACCCCTTTTTCTTTCCCTCCTATGTGGGTCTGGACAACTGGTAACCCAGCACCACCAGATTTTCCTCCTTTCCTCCAGCCCTGAACTGGCTGCAGATACCATCTTCTGGCACTGTCATGGGCAGGAGAAGGAGAGGCACTATCTGGGGACATTCACAGCCCATGGTGCAGGTAGTGTTAGCTCCATGCAATGGGATGGTGCCTTGATAGCACTGCCAAGCAATGTAGATCCTCTCAGGACAACCATAGCACTGAGTTCTTTAGATGATGTCAGTTATTAGTAGGGTATTTGTCTGGAGGAAGGCTTGATGTTTCTGGGTGTGAGAGCCCTCCATCTAACTTCAAATGCTTAATTCCCAGCTTCTGTGTTCTCTCATCCATCTCTGATACCAAAACCAGGCTGAAACTACAGGGAAAATAGGGTGGACTGAAAATGATTGCTTCCCAGAGACCATTTTATTATGGAAATACACCCTTTGTCTATCAGTAAATTAAATCTGTTAATGTCTTTACTCATCGAAATGAAATTGTTAATTGCAAACTTATCGGCTCATTTATTCTGTCTAATTTTGGGTCTCTTGGTCTTCACCTACCTCTTTGTTTATCGCTAGGCATGCCCCTTAGCTCAGGTGCCCATGGTCTGTGCTTCTAGAAAGGTCTTTTTTGGTTCTGAGCCCTGTGAGGCCCCACATGAGCGGGAGGGAAGCATGTTACACACTTGGTTCCTCTCATCTTCTTTCTATTTGTTTTCTGGACGTATCCTGGCTGAAACTACCGATCTAGAATGTGTTCTGCTTCTTAAGCAGTGGCAAGTGCCATCTGCTACACAAGAAAGCACGAGAAACTCCTAATCAATAATTATGGAAAGCTGCCCATGGAAAGTTTCTTCCCGACTTGCATTAACAAGAAATCAGTCTGTTCTGAGAGTTTCCATGCCCTCCCAAAAGTACGTGATAAATTCCTTATTAATCTTCTTACAAGGTCATTATTGATCAACATATATTTTAAGTACATAAGGACAACACTAGGATTTGCACAATTATTTGTTGTGTAAAGACTTTTTTTTTTCCCCTTAATAACTTTTCACAACCCCTCACAGAATTTGTCGAGCAACCCCTGAGATTAGAGGCTGGTTTGGACTCGGTCCTAGAAAACATGCCAAGTATGATAAATAAAATAAAACATCTGGAGGTCTAGCCATCAGAATATCATCAGATATCCACAGATTCTGAGGGAATGTTATGTATGAAAGGTAATAATCTGAAGTATTGGGCTTTTCATAAAACATAGCTCTCTGAAAGAATGTAGAATGAGACAAAAAATAATGTTGATCTGAGTTGATTGTCTAGAAAATTTACTATGGAAAATCATGAGGTCTGTAATGAATAGTTGGATTGCTTTAACAAGCATCTGTGCCAATAAAATCTAAACATATATTTAAAAAACAAAGATAACAGAAGTCAATCTTGCTAAGCAGAGATGTAAGGAACAATGCGGAGAATAAACACAGTTGAAAGGGGAAAAAAGGCAAATAAGGTTCTAATTAGTGGGAGGGACTGAATAGATTACACAAAGAAGATAAAAGCAAGGAAACCTAATTGGAAACACAGCAGTGTAGTATCAAACAGTCCAAAGTATGTTATCTAGTATAAATGGCCCTTTCCACAGGCAAGTGGTGGGTAAAAAGGTTTATGCTCTTGAGGTTAGGAGTCAGGAAGCAGAGAGAAGAAAAAATATTAGTCATGACTAAAATGCCCACTTCCCAAATTGAGTAACAGGCATATGCAACCCTTCCCCCATGATGAAGACTGCAATTTCAGTCTTAGCCCTCACGGAAATACATGAGCATGGACTGATGTTAAATGTTCAAGGAGTTCACCAGAGACGTGCTGTTTCTTCATGTCTTTCAGTGCTGGTGGAAATAGAATCCCAAGTTCAGCCTGATCACTGCAACCGTGTCATCTCTCTGTGGCAGCCTATGTGGAAAGAGTATTTCTCTGAATTTGGCTGACCCACTGAAGATACTAACTGTAAACTTTGTAGCATGGAAGCAGGAAGCATCGGTGGGTCCTCTCACTCCCTATCTAGAAAATAGTGTAGTAGGTGCTTCTTACAAGGTTAAAATAGTTGGAGAAAGACTTTATGTTCAGTTAGGCATGGTGTATATGAATAGACACCTGATCAAGGGCTTTGATGCTCCTTTTGGGACTAAACTCTAAATCCAGATTCTGAGGAAGGATGGACAACTAAAGGAGCAAGAAATTGCTCTCCTGGGTTGATGGTGTCTGTATCTAACTGATGTGCTGTAGCTAGGGGCTGGAATATGACCATTTGTTCTCCATGTGCAAGCATCCTTACCAAAAAATACCCAACAGCAATCCGCAGTACTGTGTGGAATTATCCTTCTTGGTGCCCTTGTCATCCTCAGGATTAAATGCACAAGAAAAGTGGCCCATTTTTTCCCAAACTCTTTGTATTTAAAAACAAGGGAAGAGATTAGATCTAAGAAAACACTCTGTGGTTAAAAACCTATTGGCTGCCTTTCATCACTTTCTGTCTCTATGGGTTATAATTTTCTGGAATTGATGCCCCAACTTTGTCTCTCAATGCATTGAGGGTGAACACTTGTTAGTGAGAGGTTGGTTACATAGGGTTCAGCAATCACTGCAGGTGAGCTGCTTTGGTTGGCTGCCTGATTCACACAGCAGCGGTTTCTGTTCTTTGAAGTGACATGCACAGCTTTTGCAAGTTGCTTTGTAAAAGGAAGATCACTTTTGCAAATGGCTTTCTGCAGCATTGGCTTGGGTGCCAGGCATTGCTCAGCAAATTCACCCTTGCAGAGAACTCAAGGGTGCCTCACTGCAATTGTATAGATTTGGCTGCTCCTTTCCAAGCAGCAGACTGCCAGGCAGTGCCAACTCCTCTAGAATTTAAAACACAGGCATATTTGTGGTCATTTCTACTTCTTATTTTGTAAGGCTTTTCTCAGCAGTACTTGGAATATGTTGGCCTCGTAGATTTCTGGCAGAAGACTGTGGTGCTGCAATCCCTTCTATTAACAAAGCATCTGTCTGTCTGTCTATCTATCTATCAATCTATCAAACTATTCTATCTTTAAGCAAGCTCAGTTGTGTCTGGAGTGGGAAATCTGCCTTTCCTTCTCTGGGATCAGCATGCAAAGACCCATCCCGTCCCTCAGAAGCAGCTGCCTTGGTTTTCCAGATTTTGCTGTTTAGTAAACTAGACCATTGGAACATCTTTGCTGTGAGTCCCCTTCAACCTGATGCCATGGACAGCTTATTTTGCTCTTAATAGAAGCTTCCTTGCATTTTTGATCTTTTAAAAAGGAAAATATATAAAAAATTTTGAACGTGGCATTTTCATTTGTTGTGCTATTCCTAGCAAAAGTGTCACAAACGTTTTTTGCTCCTTCCATCCACTTCCTTTTTTTTCTAAATCTTGATGAGTGAACAGATATAAAAAGAGGACAGTTCTAGCCTTCCCTAAGTGACTATTGGTTTTAAGGGTCAGTGTATAATTAAAACTTTCCAACACTGTTCACAGCACCTTTGGTGGTGTAAAGAGATCAGGCACGTCTGATTAACAATATGCAAATAATGTTTCACAACCTTGACTGCTTGCCCTATGAGCCTGATGGCACTAAGTCACTTGACCACTCAAGTACTGACCAAGAAAGCAATAAACCAACAGTGAAATATCTCTCTAAATAATGACAGGAAAGATGGCTTCAGAAAATGGATGTTGTCTTGTCTTAACATGTGGTAAACTTTTGAGGTTATTGCTGGTGGCCAGATGTAAAATGCAAGTCTGCTGTATGCTCTCTCGATAAATTTTAATCAGGCGACCATGCTGTGGTTGAGGCTTGCATCTCAGATATGGAGTGATAGAGTAGGAGAAAAATTTGGCAGAGTAGCCAAAGGTCAGGAATGGCGGTGCAGACTCAAGTGGAAAGTTTTGAGGAAGGACAAAGGTTATGAAGTTAGCAACGTGATCAGACAGCCACAGTAGCAAGACTCAAATGCAGCAATTGGAGTGACTCATCCATGTACAGTTGCTCCTTGCAGGAACTGGGTTGGGGTTTGTCCCGTTGGGGTTCAGTCTCACCAAGCTGAGCTTTGCTAGATTACTGATGAGAGCTTGCTTGGTTTGTCAGGGTCCCTGCCAGATCACTGCACATGTGAGCCTCAGTCTCCTGAGGTGATGGTTTCCCTTTCCTTCCCACTTCCAAGACAACCTTTCCTCAATCTTTGCCATACCATATCATAAGCAAATTCAGGTCAGAGGAGTCTGCAGGTCACTTTGTCCAATTTCTTTCTCAGAGCAGGGTCAGAGATGAGGACAACCCCACTGCTAGTGAGAGGTTGGGTATGATGAGCTCTCACCTAAAGCTCAGTGCTTGGGAAAGGGCAATGAACCTGTTTTAGCAGCTGACATGAAGGACAACTTTTCATGAATCGAGTGGGATGGCATTGTGCTTTTCATCCTCATTCCTGTGACAAATGTTGATGTCAATCTGGCAGCATTCTTGTTCTGGCCAGCAGACCCTTTCAACCACTGTAAAAGGCACTGATTTCAAAATGACCCAAAGCTGTGAAGAACAGCCCTTGTTCCTCTGGTTTCAGGGATTAATCTGAATTGGATATCATTCCTCATTTACAGAGACTGAAATAAAAAGATGGAACTCTGCAAGCAGAATGAAAGACCTAGAGATACATTAGAGTTAAAGAACAAAGAGTTAGCACTGAAGACAACACTGCTTAAGCCTGGCTGCTACAGAAAGTATTTTCAAGGTCTTCACTGCCACTGCATTGGTTTTTATGGCTTGTAACCTTTCAGTACACCATCTAAAGTGTGGCAATGTCAATATCCTCATTCTACAAGTGGAAACTGGGGGTGGTATCAAAGAAAGAGTAGTGTTCATTTCAGTCAATACTAGCAATCTAAAATTTGATATCTTGTCTAAGTTCGTCTTTTCTACTTTTTCTGGAGTAGCTGAAGTTAGATATGCATATTTAAAGAGCAAATGAACTGATTTCACAGGAACCTGCCCTAAATGAATCCTTGTCAGGGATTATTCTGATGATCGGAAATGAAGTGGAAGAGGGATGATGCAAAGTGAGCTAAATACTTTGTTTCAGAACATTGCCTCTGATTTGAAAGACCTGTTTTGCTTTTTCAACATTGAAGAAACAATGCATTCAGTAATAACAACTACGTAGAACTCCAGATTAGTTTATCAGTTAATTAGTCCTTGGACACTCTAGATTCTGATATAACACCATTTTCCAATGAAAAGCTTTGAAGCCTGAGATTTCTGTTCACTGCTCTTGATCACAGGTTTCTCGCTTCTCACAGATGAGACTGCAAGAACAGTTTACCAGGCTTAGTAGTTATGGGTGCCCTTAATGACTCCCACTCAGTGATTTTTCTAACTTCCTTAACTCTTCTTGACATCCAGACCTTGTTGTATCAGATCTACAAAGCTGCCACATCTTCAAGATAACTTTGCAGACAGCTCCTCTAAGGATTTCTGTAATGCTGGGTGATCAGCTGTTTTTCACCTCATCTAGCTTTTTTATTATTATTAATCTCTTTCTTTTCTTTCCTGTGCTTTTGTTTAGATCCAGAAAAATCAATAAATATCCCAGCAAAAAGC
This sequence comes from Strix aluco, assembly GCF_031877795.1. Lineage (NCBI taxonomy): Eukaryota > Metazoa > Chordata > Aves > Strigiformes > Strigidae > Strix > Strix aluco. The sequence goes on along the minus strand of NC_133931.1, from coordinate 171,097,320 downwards.
ATTCCTGGAAGGTTGGGGTGCATGGAGCCACATTAGCGATTAAAAGTATCTGCAGGGCAGAATTCCCAGTCAGTAGACGTGGGGGTGGGATTTCTCTCATTTTAATATCAGATGTCTGAAAATTATTTGTCTGTGCTAGTCACAAAATTCTCCCTTTATAGTGAAGGCAGACTCCAGACACCCATTCACTCCCTGGCCTTCAGGTTCAATTTTATTAAAGGCCTCTATTTAAAAGAAAAAAGCAAAACAAACAAAAAAAAAGAAATCAACCAACCCCCCAAACAGGTCCTCCTTTGCATCAGGACAGGTAGAATTTGAAGACTGCCATACAGTACTGTCTCTGAATATCTTAGGGATTTTGTAAGTTTATTTTACTTCCATCTGCTCTCTCCTCTCATAGGTTTTTCTAAGAGACAGTCTTAACCCCAATCCATTGCAGCTGACTTAAAACCCTGCAAGTCAAATAAAGAGCAGCTAAATTTTCAGCAAGGTAGAGTCAGTTCCAGTTTCATTCAAAATGTAAAGCCAGGTGCTTTAAATGCACTTTGCAAGAGAGGGTTAAGTTACAATAATAAACTTACTTGCACTGGCACTAGCTCCTGTAGAAGGAGAAAAAGAAAAATTATGCTCATCCAATTCTATACAGCTTGGCAGGAGATGGGAAAAGCAGAGCAGGGTTTCTAGGAAAGCGCATGGAAAGTCACTGCTTAGAAAGCTGATCTGGTGAATTTCGCTTTTTAATTTTTTTTTTTTTTTCCTGGATTCTCTCAAAACCACACAGGCCAGGAGGGATTTACTTCAGTGTCTGCCACACTACACTGTAATGAACGCTGGTCCAAAAAGAAGCTTTTTACAGATGATGTTATATGTGCTAAGCATTTCTGTGGCACTGTTCAATTAGATGAGAAAGTAAGTCCTGAAGTGCAAAGAGCACCAAAATGCTCTTATAAGCTTCAGCCATGTAGAAAGCCAGACTGCAGTTCATGCAAATCACTATCGATACTGGTAGTTAAACATATATTTATGTCCTTAAAATGAGAGTCAAGCCTCTACATGTCCCTTGTAAAGTTAGTCAGTCGGACAGAAACAGCTCTGCTTGATCTGGGGGTGTGAAACCCATCCCGTTTCCCTTTGCCTCTCAGGCTCTTCTCTTCCTGCAATGTGTCTGCACCTTCTCCAGGTGTGCATGGTCTTGGTCCTGGTTGTCCAGAAGCACTCATCCAGTTCTCTGCTCCTGCTTGTCTACGTGTTTTGGTGTACACTAGTAAAGAGGGCTGGGATGCTGACAGGGTTTTGCTTCTGAGTGTTTCTGGCTGATAAAGCTCTCTCTGGTACAGGCATCTGCAAACTGTGGTCCTCTGGAATAGGTGAAAGCAAAGGGGACAAGGATTTCTTGAGCTTTTTTCCTTCATGACCCCATCAGCAAAATGCAAACTCATGGAGAATTCATTTATGGATATTTGATATTTAGAAAGAAGTACAACACAAATAAAAAAGTAAATGCTGATGTTTACAATTAAAGATTGCTTTGCAGAAAAATAAAACATGATCAATGTTTTAGGGATGAAAAATCCTCTGTAACTTTAGTTCACTAACAAGGTACAAAGAAAGCTTTGGGGAAACTGTAGATGAAACTTCACCGTGAGTACAGGTTCAGGGCTTTAGGAGCACTGCCGTGGAATGGAGACTTTCACTATCTCATCACTAACATAAAATGTCAGGATAGTATTAGCACTAACTTAAATAATTTGTATTAGATAAGCATGCATATCTACTGCTAAAATAACATTCTCTGATTTGATATATGAGAAAATATATACTTATTTGCTGCTTTGGTCAAGCTGGTTTTCTGATCTCTGCCAGGGAAATACTCAATATTTTCCTTAAAGATGTATTTGTTGGCCAATTATTTGTTTAATTTAATTTCAATTTTAGATTTTATTTTATTTAAGTTTTATCTAACATTTACTACTACCATATCTAAAGGAAATCTAAGCATGCGTATCTATTATTTTATTCGTGTTCTGATTGCTTTCTTGCATTATTTTCAGTGATAATTTACACTATTTAGTACACAAAAACATACTAAATTAGTCAAGATTAACTGATACATCTGCAGTCTTGTCAGACAAGCTTGGTATTGAGCTGAACGTATAATCTACCTTAAAGAACTTTAAAAACAAAATTCAGGAGATACTGTCTTTCAAAAAGGATGGTCCATGTCACCATGTGATGGAGCCCTCTGATGGATCATGCTTTCAAAATGGTTAATGGATTGGAAATCTGTGGCAAATTCTAACTCTGAGCAGCCATCAGTTTGAACAGTCCAGGAGATACTCTAATCTACATTTGAAAGAAAAAGAAAAAGGCTATATTGGGCAGGGTTTGGGGAAGAGGAAAAGCAGCACATCTTGAGTTCTGCAACCAAGAGAACATGACTATACAGAACTCTAGTCCCTCTGCTTGGAAACTTATGGTTTAAGTGCTTGTCTAACACAAGCTACACTGGCAGCAAAAGAGGAAAGATCCCAAATCTGTCCAAAGGGGCTTTGCAGTGTTCATTTTGACACATGGGAGAGGGGGAAACAACTGTGTTGCAGAAGTTTCACAGGTTTGAAGATGATTATTTGGCCAAAACACCACTCCACCAATCAAATTTTCTTGGGGAATGGGGGTAGAGGACTGTGAATGGTTTAGTAAGCTGTCATGCTGTTGGATGAACTGTAACTTGACCACAAGTACATTGCAATGCAAAATACTAGTTTTCTTAAGTCATCTTCAGAGCCCATTTACAGGGATCTCACTACAGAAAGAGCACACAGTTCCCTAAAAATAGATGCCCAGTGCTATCCGAGGGTCATGGAAGCCTAAGACATCCACATGGGGCTGGTGGATACCAGACAGGTCTTGTACAAGACTCATGGTCCTCCAGATGTTGGAGACCAGCTGGAATATCCTAAAGCATCTCAGATGGCATTGGACATCTATGTTTAGGCAATTGAATCACCATGACCAGCTTGGAAGAAAGGGGAATGAGTCTGCATTTAAAAAGGCTGAAAGCTTTCAAATTGCTCCCATACCCTCAATCCAGCTCCCATCCCAGCTGGGAAAACAAAACAGTAATCACAGTATTTGCTGTATTGGGCTTGCATAGCAAGGTTTTGGTAGCGGGGGGGATACAGGGGTGGCTCTTGTGAGAAGCTCCTGGAAGCTTCCCCAAGTCTGACAGAGCCAAAGCCAGCTGTCTGCAAGACAGACCCACTGCTGACCAAAAGCGAGACTATCAACAATGGTGGTAATGCCTCTGTGATAACATATTTAAGAAAGGGGAAAAAAAACTGTGAGAGGACAATTACAGCTGGAGAGAGGAGGGAGAATATGTGAGAGAAATAACTCTTCAGCCACCAAGGTCAGTGAAGAAGAAGGGGGAGGAGGTGCTTCAGGCACCAGAGCAGAGATTCCCCTTCAGCCCGTGGTGAAGACCAGAGCTGTCTCCCTGCAGCCCATGGAGGTCCACAGTGGAGAAGATATCCACCTGCATGGAGGACACCATGCCAGAGCAGGTGGATACCCACAGGAGGCTGTGACCCCATGGGAAGCCCAGGCTAGAGCAGGCTCCTGGCAGGACCTGTGGCTCCATGGAGAAAGGAACCCACGCTGGAGCAGGTTTGCTGGCAGGACTCATGACTCTGTGGGGGACCCACGCAGGATCAGTCTGTTCCTGAAGGACTACACTCCATGGAAGGGACCTATGTTGGAGCAGTTCATGAAGAACTGCAGTCTGTGAGAAGGACTCACTCTGGAGAAGTTCATGGAGGACTGTGTCCCGTGGGAGGGACTCCACACTGGAGCAAGGGAAGAGTGTGAGAAGTCCTCCTGTTGAGGAAGAAGGAGTGGCATGGATGATGGACTGACCACAACCCCCATCCCCTGCCCCCTGCATCACTGGTGGGAGGAGGTAGAGAAATTGGAAGTAAAGTTAAATGAGGGAAGAAGGGAGGGGTGGTGGGGGGGGAAGGTGTTTTAAGATTTGTTTTATTTCTCATTACCCTACTCTGATTTGATTGGCTATAAATGAAGTTACTTTTCCCAAGTTGAGTCTGTTTTGCCTGTGGCAGTAATTGGTGAATGATCTCTCCCTGTCCTTATCTCCACCCACAAGCCTTTTGTTACATTCTCTCTCCCTTGTCCAGTTGAGAGGGGGGTGACAGAGTGGCTTTGGTGGGCAACTGGCATCCAGCCAAGGACAACCCACCACAGCTTACTTGCATATTCCATATAATGAAGAAAAAAACAAATAAGACCACATAGGTACAACCAGAATGGGGAAATCCAAGGATTGTGCGTGCTTTTGTCCCAGTCTTTATCTGGAGAGCTTTTTATGCATCCTTCACTCTGAAAGATGAGTAATTGTGAGGAAATCTCAGGTTTCTTTTAAAAAGAAGATAATGTAACAACCCTCAGAAGTGCAGAAGAAACCTTACAAAGGCAAAATGGAAAAATTTCCAGTATGAGAATGCAACTAAAAAGAGCCTACATTTATTTTTGTAAAAGTCTGATGAAGTTTAAGTCGATAATATGCCTGGGATGTGAGGGGGGAAGGCAAAGAGAGGGCTGACTCATGTTTTTTGAATGTTTGGGGTTAGCACCAGTGTATTTGGCAAATTCTTGTGTGTACTTAATATGTGTGAAGGAAATTATAATTGGTGCATAGATGATCTGTTAACTAAAAATAGGGCTAAAGCTGTAAAAATATTTGTAACATAAAATTTCACCAACTCTTCATCATTCTTTAGTGCTTTTCTCAAAACACATTGCTAACTATGGGGGTCTCTAAACACCTCTCCATGGTAATTTATTTGAGAGATGATGGCAAAGCTGAAGATGCATTTCAGCACGTTACGCAAGATCTGCAAAGGCAGTTAAACCAGATGAGGACCTACCAAGCTAATGGAGAAACTCCTTCTCAATCACACCACTGAATTACCTCACTGACTTCAATGCCTTTACCCTCCCAGCACCTCTTATTGGGTTAGAAGTTTGTTCTGATCCTGTATTTGTGAATGAAGGAGGCTGTCTCTCTGAGCAGTCTGTCCGTGGTGGTTGAAAATGTCCCCAAGGCAAGGAACTCATCCCAGGACTTGCTAATAACCATATTAATATCCAGCCCTAATTTTGCATGTTGTCTCCATATTTTGAACATCTTCCTGCCCGTGACATTGTCTTGACCACTTCTTCTGAGACAATAGGAAAAACCTGCTAGGACACCCATTTTCCATGCACCCCAAACAGGAATGTTCCCAAATGTCCTCGGCAAAGTTATCATGTGTCTTGGATACATGCAGGGAAAGTCTCAGGCTGAACCTGGAACTGATCAGAACTCCAGTTGAAGTTGGTGGAAAAAAAATCCTCTCTTGACCTTCATGAGCTTTGGCTGGTATCCAGATTCATGATATTCACACCTCCTTAATGCAACCTCTGGCACTTGAGTCATGTAAAGCTGGGTAGGGGAAAATGTCAGGTAATGCAGTGTAAGCAGCCACCCTGGAGAACACAAACTGGCTGGCTATTCCCAGCTCTGCCATGGTTGAGCGCAGAGTTTATGAAGTGCTCCTTCTCCAAGTGCATCCAAACTGAGCAGCAGCTTTTGCTTTGCCTGCGACCGGAGACTGCAGAACATGAGCTGCCACTAACACCTCACCATTGACCTCAGCTTTGCCCGCCTCTCTCTCATCTCCACAAGTTCTGCCCCCTCCCACTCACCCCCCTTTCCTCCTCTCCCCAGTCCCATGACAGCACCATGGCTGGCTGCAAAAATCTGTCAGCTGGTGTTGCTACTCCCTGAAATTATAGGTGATGGTTTGCGAAATGGTGGAGGCCTGCTCAGTATTATCTCTCTGTCACTCCTCATTTGTCCTTTATTAATAGGTCGATGAACTTGAGCAAATCCTGCAAATTCCTCTGCTTTCCTCTTTTGCCTTCCCATCTCATCTCTCTTCTGCTGCTCTGCACCATTAACCTCTCAACCCACCCCTTTCTCCCCCTTCCAGCCCAAGTCCAAAAGCAAGAGTAAAAACAATGTCCTTTCCCCAGGCTATTAACCAGTCATATAGCGTATGCCTTGTTCACAGCATGCAACTAGAAATGAGAAAGCGTATGTGTGCACACACATGTGCAAATGCATGTGCACATGTGTGAAAACACAGCCTTCACATCGAGGTTTGCATCTTGTTGCAGAAAGGATGGAGAGCTTAGGAGGAAATCAGTCTGGGAATGGGAGCAAACTGAAAGTTTTCAGTTCATTTAATTTTTTATTTCCATCTCTACCACAGCTCTCTGCATTCAGTGATGTATTTTTTCCCTTAGGGAGCAGACTTCTGCTGCTCACAGGCACTAGATTGAATTACATGTCACATCTCTGCTTGGTGTGAAATCAACATTTACGTGGGTCCTTACAAGCTGACAAGCCAGTTTTCACTTATTTGGGTAATTATATGTCTGTTCACTCCTCTATTACCAGGGAATGCCTAGCATGGTCTGGTTTGAACAGACCTAGGTGGCTGATGTCAAAAAATGGATGCATAATTTGGAGGAGAGGAGTTGGGATCGTAGTTGAACCACCAGCTAGTTGCCTTATGAAGGACTTATCACAGCAGTCTGGGAAGCCAGCATCCAGCAGTGCTGGAGTCATTGCTTTCTTGAAGATGGATATCACAGTAAGCAGTAAAGTCTGTCTTTGATGGATCCAGTGGATTTTTTGTGATGACCTTCAGGTTACATTTATGTTTATACTCTAGCGTAGGGACAAGTTGTGAAGGAACAACTTCTGCATATACTGATAAACACATTTACCCTTCAGAACTCCTTGGCTGCACGGAATCAGGCTCCTGGAAATGTTTCCTTTCCGTGCTAACTCCTAAAGAGCACCCAAGAGTCACCTGCAAGTTTGTTAGTTCATCTGGGCTAATACGGTCAGTGTTAACAAATGAGTAACATGAATGGCCAAGTCCCAGCATCCAGAGACAGTCCTATAACTCTTCCTTTTGCTGCTAGTGAGATACTAGTTAGCAAAGGTAAAGCTTCGTGTAGATGATAGCTCCCTCAGTTAAAGTTGTGACTTTTTAACATCCAGTGCTAATTGAACAGACTTGGAGATAAGGGCTTTAGACCGAGAATAAATGGACAGTTTATTAGATAAAAAATGTAGTTTCTTAGATAGAAAATGTCAGCTGGGGATTTCTCGCATTAGGGTCTTATGTTTGGCCCAGTTTTTCAAGAAGCGAGGTCACCATTAGCTACTCACTGTACATTTGACTTACACAAAAGATTTTACCCTAAAGAGGAAAGAAATATCACCCAGCCATCAGCATCAAAATCAGCATCAGCACCACTGGAGGCAGGACTTCAGTGGTCTGTGCTCCTCTCTATAATGGTTAGGCAAAGATGGACTTCTTTTGACATATCCCTGTGATTAGAGCTAAAAAAGACAAGTTTCACTGGTGGTGACCAGGGTTGTTGCTCACTTTTCCTGCTGGAGGAAGTTTGCCTCCTGGTCTGACAGTCAGATTCACCCAGATTGTGGCTACCAGGATTCTCCTGGATTGTTGGGCTGGTGGTGGAGTCTGGTGAACTTTAAATATTGCACTTGTTCTCTGGAGATGGTCCTTGGAGGGAGAATCCTGATGTCTCTAGTTGTAGATCACTGTGATTGACAGGCCTATCCAAGGGTCTTAGGAGACAAGCTACTGTCAGCTGCACTAGTGGAATGGAGGAGGCATGCCTTTCTCTGGAAAGAAAACATAGAGCAAACACCCTGGATATTTTTTTCTCTTTCTTTCCAGATTTGTGAGTGTGGGAGTGCTGGATTTGGGCCAATTCAGGCCACTGCCCCCGGAACAACAGAAAAAACAAAACAAAAAAACCTAAGGAACTCAGTACAGTGGAGCAGTCCTGGCTTCAGTAGCCTGCAGCAGCAGGTGGGCAATATTAACTGGGCTTGGCTGTCTTCAGCTGTTTTGAACGTTTGCTGGTAGAAGAAGATGATCAGAGGTCATGTTTGTGTTACAAGGGAGCACTGTTTCCGGTTTGGGATACTAGTCACTAATTAAGAGCAGGTGTTGGTTGTCTAGACAACTATGGGGCTAGCCAGAAAAAAAAGTGGACTTTCAGGTGATTATTGGCAAAAGGTTTGGAATTAACCACTTAATACCCTTTATTTTATTTTATTTTGTTTTAGTTTGCAATGTTTAACCATGGAATACCACTTTTTTCCCAGTGAGTCAATGAATAATTTTATAAATCTTCAGGATTCACCTTGATTCTCCATCATGAAATGCAGATCAGATGAGTATCTGGTAGAATTTCACTCCATTTGAGCTTTCAGACAGAAAGATTACATGTTAGACTGATCTTGTCTGCCTAGTTAGGAGTTTTTCTGGGAAGGAAGGAGATGGATGGCATGGATGGGCTTAGAATGAGGCCAGTGAACCCATGCTCACTTTCCCATACAGAGTTGTACAAAGGTATCGCTAACAGCCACAGGTAGTATAAGAGATGAGCACCACCTAATCCCCTTCTGCTTGGATATTCATTCATATACTCGTTAAATCTTCATCCTCTTGGAGCTATAACACCTTGTAAGTCCTCATCTCAGCTCTGATGGATGTCCCTGCATATGTGTGAGAGTATGATTGTAGCTGGATAGGTGCATGCACATATGTACATGTATACCCATGTTTTGCCCTGTATTATGCTAAGCTAGCTACTATTCAAGAAGAAGAGACTACATGGTCTGCTGCTTTGGCCACCATATGTTAATTTTGATGTTCCTTTTACTTTGTTGAATCTGTTTGCCCATATGGTACTCGAAGACAAATTCGGAATCTGTAAAATACGCTTTCCTATAGGTTACCTTAATGATAGTGTTGTGGATTAATCTCAGTTTAATTTCCCCTCTAGTGGTATTTGAATGCTGTCTTCATATCCTCCTTAAATGGCTTCTTAAGGGACATACAAATCCTTTGGCATGAAAGGTGGTTTTTAAATACAGTACATGGTTCTGGCTTTTTGCAGTCTTGACTCATGCAGAGTTCCCGTCCCATCAAGTGATGTCATCCCTTTCCATACATTGAGGAAGGGGGAAATTCAGACCATGAAGTTTGTCCCGCTCAGCCTGTGAGAGTTTGTTGTATTTTTGACATGAATCTGAGCTCACTGGATGTGTGTGATGGAGGGCATCAGAAAATCCATTTGATAATCATTATTGAATTTATAAGGGGTTAATAACTCATCTGGGTAGAAATCAAATCTTATACCATGTTTGGAAAGCACTGTCTGAGTCTGAAATTGACTGTTTAATGATCCTGTTTTGGATTTGTGACTTCTAATCTTAGATGCTTGAAAGGCAGATGTCTCAGTCTGACCTGATCACAGCAGGCTGCCCTCACACCGCCTCACTAGAAGACACTTCTCACTGTACAACAATGCACATAAGACCTATTAGCAAAGACCAAAAGCTACAATAAAAACATGATTGCGAGAGCAGGAGAGAGCATCAATATCCTGTGACTCTTTAGTAGATCCGTGTTGGGCTCTCCATGGAAGGATTCGATGCTTCTGACTCAGGTGCTTTGTCGATGGAAATGGGCATCCTGGCAGACAGCCTCAGAGCTCTTGAATCCTCTGAAGTACCAGTCTCTGTGAATCTTTGAGTTACATCATTCAGTCCTTGCCCTGGGTTCAGGCTCTACAGCTATGGCAGCTGTAGGAGACATGATGCCGGAGAAAACAGATATATGAGCTGGGCAGGTATGGCTGTCCCTTAGTCATTTTCCCATTTCTTTTTTCTATTATACCATATGTTAACACCATGTAAGTGTATATCATTTTCCCTGCATGTTTAGACACTCAAGCACATATCAAAAAAATAAATAAATTGTTTTCTTAATCAAGAACAACCGTTATGTCATTTTGTTTGGAATAAATGTGAAGTTTTCTTCTGTAATTAAGGATCATATTTGCCTTGCACATGTTTTTTTTCCAGAAGGACTTAACCATATGCTTAACATGCAGCACATTTTCGGGTTCTTTGCTGAACGAAGGCTTTGATCTCAATTATTTTTTTGTTTCCCCCTCATTGTTTCTCATCCCTTTTCTCATCTGCTACTTCTAATCTAAGCTTGCCTTGTATAAATAAATCCTAAATTGACGTAATTTGTCTGTGGTACGGAACACTGTTTATGTTGAATCAGGTCTGCTGTTTTGTTAGTGTGGAAAGCAACCTGAATGGTCCAGGTGCAGAAGCCCAAAGCTTAGTGGTTTGAAACGAACATGTGGATTGATCTGGTCAAATTCTTACATTAATTAACCGTACTTCTTAACTGTTCTCCTTCTTGTTTGTCCCTCCAGCCTCTGCTCCTTTGTTAAATGAAAACATTACCTTGATTTATGCAGTATAGATTTTCTTCTGGTCTGACACAGAACTGAAGTGGGATTTGCTTGGCAAAGCAAGGTATTGCAAAGGTTGCTGAAAACAGGATGTAATCTCTACATGACTTTATCTTCTCTTGTGTATCTTGCCCTCACAGGTGAAATCAACATAGATCTATAAATGAGGTGTGTTGAGTTTAAACTACTGACTATTTTATTGGTGACAAATTTGCTGTAACTATTTCCTGAAGATATTTGCTTTCTTTTCCCCACTTATGCTGAGAGTTGGGACATTATTTTTCTATAGACAGGCCATTTAAAAAGTCCATTTCCAGCTGAAACAGCTCTAGTCTTTGCTAAAATATATATTTGTTTAAATTACTTCTACAGAAAAAAATAGTAAAAATAACTCCTGAAAACTACAGATCCTTGACCAGAACCTGGTTGTTTGAGCTTCATTAACATCTTTGCCACAAATTTCCTCTGTAACTTGAGCATGTTATGCTACCTCTTTACCTTATTTATGAATTGGTAGAAAATAGAAAAACTCTCCCTTTGTCTTATCTCTTGACACTGGCCGTTCTGCATAGCAGATTTAGTACATACTTTTTAATAACTATCTGTAATTAAGTGTCACTTAAGGGTCCCTTTGCAATGCCAGAATAATGTATACATTTATAGATATATATGAGAATCAAGCCTTTAATCTTATGATGCCTTGATCTGTAATGACCATGATAATACTTGCTTTGTCTCTAAGCTCTTTGATGCAGGGTGGTTTCTAGCTTCACTGCTTTTGGGAATCCCTTGCTGAGTGAGGACCTTGTTCTTTGTTGGACCTACTACAACATTCACTATTTCCTATAACACAGCATATGTCTAAATCCTAACTGGTATTGCAAAACCATGCACTTGCCTGTAAGGTAGGACTAGAACAACTCCTGGCCCATTCAGTGTCCAAAATGAATGGGTCCCTCTTAGAAACTGTCTATTCAATGTCACATATTACTGACACAGTTTGGGGTTTTGCCCCTGGCTAATTTTCTGAAAGCTGCTCAAGCCCTGATCTGAGAACAGAACAATCACTTTCCTTTTTGACTTCTCTGTGACACTCATATTTCACAACAGCAACGCAGTTGTTTTCAACCTTTTTGCATATGTGGACATATGGAAAATTTCCAAAGCTGGAGCATGCCCTGAGCAGAAAATTTAGCTCTGTTAACTTGGAACTTTTTTGTGCACATGAACCAGAAGCAGAAACCACATTTGACTTTCTACAGAATTTACATGCATGCTTGGCAAAGAGGAAGAAGGATCTCAAATGGAGAAATGAAGGGCTGGTTCTTAGCGCGTGTCTCTACAGACCATCATTACAAAATAATAGTAAAAGTAATAATAAAAAGTTCTGCACTCATCTCTGTTGTAAATTAGACTAACAGGGTGGAATTAAACTCTTCTCACTTTATGTATCTATGGAGTAGACTACTTCAACTGAGCTGCTCTCTCTCTGCTTCCAACTCATACCCCAGGCTTCATCTGTGCCCAAATCCCTGTGCCCAAATCCCTGCTGCCATCAAATGCTGAGGGCATTCAGATGAAGTGCCCTGGTGCAGGTCTATCTGTCTTTCCTTTACCAGAGCAGGCTGTAAGACTCCATAAGCAGCACAGGAGCCAGGCTGCTGGAAAAAACCCTGCTAAAGTATAAGAGTGGTGTCACTGGATGAGGAAATATGGAGGAGAGCAAATATCTGACTCAAGAGTGGCCAAATCTGTTCAACAGTATGACAGTGTTGATTGTTTTTTGAAGGCAGCAATGAAGCGGGTGGGTGGCTCAGAGAGGACCTGATCTGTTGTGAGGTTCTTGGTGCTTTCCATGTTCAGTGGAACTAGTGGGAATGTCTGGGTGCAATGATGGAGCAGTTGGTAACAGCCCCTCTATGTGAATCTTGGACATTTATCAAATTAGGTGAAATAAATTCTGCTCTGATGTACCATTCCCTGAGATTTATTTTTTTTTTTGCAGTGGCCAAGAACTTGCCCTCCCCAGAGTGGCTTAGGACTGTCAGCCCCAAAGGACCTCAGATGGTTGCTAAACCAGGGTACTTGAACTGGTGTCACATGAACTTTCTGCTATTCTGCATCCCCCTAAGCCAGTTCTCATTTAACTGTGAGGGGTTGGTCCACCAGTCACCTTGCAGTCCTCCTCTGTGGCATTGTGCTCTGAAGATCTGTCCAGGCACCCTAATCTGAGGTATAACCTAATCCTAGTTGTAGATACTCATACAAGAGAAGATAGCAATTGTACAATAGGGAGCACAGTGACTGGTTCCTTGGAATTAGCTGGGTGCTACTGGTGATAATGACAGTACCATGATGCTGCTGAATTGAATGTGAATTTGCCAATCAAAGATGGAAAAATCACAAGCTTACTTTTAAACCTTTTCTGTATTTTTCCCTTTCACCTAAATATCAGAATACGAAATAATAATTGAAATAGATCAAAACAAGGAAAAGAAAAACAAGTAAACAAAAATTATATTTTTGCTTTCTATATTTCTTGCTGCTGAAAATAGGAAAATATGTGGGGAGAGAAGGGATGTTATTTGGGGAGAAAAAGGAAAGAAGGAGATAATTTTTTCTGTGACTTTTCACCAACTTAACCTAATCTTTTTTTGAGTAGTTAGGACCATGTGACACAGCTGAAAGTTACTGTGATGAGCAAGATGCTAAACATCACTTTGCTATGCAGATGATAGAGATTTGGCCTGTGGATGTGGTTAAATCCCAGTAGCCTAATGCCAACCCCAAATGATTATATGCTAGAGCATACCTGAAAACTATCTGGCCACAGACAAATTCATATCTCCCTGTTTTAGTGACACAAGGTAAAACAGTCCTGTCTACTGCCCCCGATTCCTACCTCTTTGTGATTTACCTTCCTCACTGGGATATTATCAAGCCAGCTCTAATTCCTCCCAGATTTCTGCTGATGGCAGTCCCTTTTCTTCTGGCGCTTAGCAGCTTTTCTGGGGAGTGTCTCACTAGGACCATCTCTGTGCTGTAAATTGATCCAGCTGTCAGGCAGGAGGTCTTAGCCTGCCTGAAGAATTTGGAGGAGGGGTTTCTAAATTTCTCGATGCATAAGCTGTGCGAGCATATGGCCATAAATCCTATAAGCTTGGGCACTTAGTGGTGATACAATAACACTTGATGGACTCCTCTAGATAATGCTGCTGTAATGTAAGGTGGATGCAGCAGGGAGAGACTGGAGCCTCAGGGTCGGCTTTATGGGCTTTGCCATCTTAGGCAATGTGGCAAATGTCCACCGTACGCACAGACAGCTCCAGCATGCAGGAATACCTCTGGGCAACTGCTTATTGAACCCCCTGACACAGAGACATAACACTCATCATCGCCTGCTGGGAGGAGTTTTTGGGAGAGGAAGCCTGATGTCGTCGCAGCACAGCTGAGAGCTTCCCCCTTGCCTCCCCCCCTTATCCCCTGGCTGAGGATGAAGAGCATCTGTTTAGCCTTCTTGTCCCTCTCCTGCTTCCCTGAAGCTCATATTAACGCTCTGGTTTTTGCCTTGGGTTCCACGAGCATCAGGGCCCCGATTGTCAGCCCTTGTGCCAACAACAAGATATTATAAAGGATTTTTTCTGATTAGCTTCTATCTGATTACAAGCTGATTGTGGTGTTTCCTACTGGGGCTTACTGAGCAGCACCACCCCCTTCCTCCCCTCTCATATGTCCCAGGCATGAAGGGGCTAATCCTTTACATTAACCAGCCCATTAACTATTGTGCCTGTAAAAACACCCAGCCTGTCACAATTACTTCTGGCTCTGTTCCCTCCTGCCCATCAACTTGATCGAAGATAATGTGTAATGGGATAGCGCAGCGCTGCATGCTGTTGACACTAGGAAGAAAGATCCCAGGGCTGAAGTGCCACTCAGGTTACAGATGAGCTGGAAAATCCACCCACTCATGAGAGTGGTGACAGCTTTGTATACAAACTCTTGCTGCCCGCGATACCGAGATTGCAGAGGCTGAAAGTCTGCAAGTGCTTGACAGACAGGACTTTGATGAGAGCCAACAGGGAGAGGGGCTGCGTGGATGTTGCTGGAGGTCAGCTGGGTCGTCTCTTTTTAAACCTTGATGCTCTAGCATAAGTGGAATAAGTTATCGGCTTAAGATAAATCAAATGAGGATATCTGCTTACCATGCAGCTCATCCTTTTTGTCAGTCAGCACAAAGGGCAGATTGAGGAGCTGAACGCAAAACTACGTTGTTGTGGCCATAAGTTCCTCTTACACACTTGCACACGTCAGGATGCAGTTGGATGAGTTCCTGCAAACCATGACTGAGTGGCAGACTGCTGCAGTAGCTACAGCATTGAAACCAAGTCATCGGGCATCAGCAGAGTCACACCCAGGACCCCTGCTTTGTCCTCTTCCTTCTGAACACGGGCGTTACATACTCCAGTGTTTTGTCTCATATCAGTAATTTTATAAGTGCTTCAAGGCAGGACTTGAATATTGACTTTTTTTTTTTTTTTTTTTTTTTTTTTACTTTGCCTCTGAAAAGTGTGGGGGTTTTTTATGGGAAAAGGTTAAAATATCAGCTTCCAAACTGGGGTGGTTCAACCCAAAGCGCAACATTTCAGTTTTATCAACTGGCACAAAGAGGTCTGTTTCAAATCATTTTGTGACAACATATTAAGCTGCATTTCTATCTCAGCTTGAAATTGGCCTGCCCATTGGGCTGTTGCCTTTCTCCAGAAAGAAACATGATTTTCTCCATCTGAAAACCAGGTAAAAGAGGTGAATGGGTGAATCACTGGGACATGAACTTGGCTCAGAGAAGAAAGAGAGTGACTAGGATTTTCAGAATATAGCACCAACAAAGGAACAGTTTTCTTTTCACTTGATCTGAAAATAGCCATTGCAGCCAGGTTTGATAAACTGAAATGCAATATTACAGAAATCCTGCAGTTCACTTACCTCTAATATTTATTTACCATCTGGCATAGTAAGATGTAGTTATTGGCCCAGACTTTCCATGAAAGTGTAGCAGTAGTATAAAATAAAGGCTTCTGAAGTACTCTGGGCTGAGTTTGCTTTCCTAGGAGGAATACAATATGCTGGGACTAGATGCAGCTTTTAGAATAGAAGCTTGCATAAAAAGATTATCCCTATTGGGATGGAAGATCTTGATCAAAACTGTCTTCATATTTTTTCATACATAGCCCTTCACAGCTGATAAGGAAGCTACTCTTACTGAGACAGAGAATGGAGTAACAGAAACTTGTTTGTCACTGGGCTTCTAGGAACTCTGCAATAGCCATGAAGTTTTATTTCCATGATTTGGGCATTTCCATTCCTTTTTGACATCCCCAAAACCTTTGAGACATCTTTCTTAATGCAGCAATCCTCTTGAACTAAAAATATTCTGAAATTAAAGGAAATTCTGCAAACTAGTAGACGTATTACTAGCATGGATCTAATGGTTTCATTATGAATTAATAGTAATAATAATAATTGTTGGGCTGAAGCAGGGTGAAAAGTAGGGTTCAGCAGGGCAAAGTCAGTTTATGATGTCATGAGTGTCGCTTGACCTCAGAGGGGTGATTCTGTCAGTATGTCCCATTTCTGGGGACAACTTAGGAGGAAAGTAAAACTCAGAACACATTTGAAAAGAACAACTCATTGCGTACATGTCATGGTCAATAATTCCTCACTCAACAAAGGCAGGTTCAAATGGCTGAGACCACGGAGTCTAAACCAGATTCTGTGCTCTATGCCTAAACAAGGTGAATAGCCAACAGATTTCAGCTGATGTCTTTTCTGCACTGTTTTCTCTGTTCACAGTAGCAGGCAGATTCTGGATAAGAATCTCCAGGAGCATTTGCAAACAAGGCAGTAAAAGCAATGAGAAACCCTAATAACCCAACAGAGGCAAGAAACTCTCTGGATAAAAAAAAAATATCTAGGAAAAATAAAATTATATAGCCTCTGATTATTTTAAGCAGTTTTAGAGGCCTCTAGGAAATGACACTGGTTTATTATCTATTCAGTTAGCAAATCCAGACTTGACTTAAAGGGTACGGGGACTGCTGTGACTCTGGATGCAGGGGATGGGGGTAGAATTTGTGTTGAGATTTAAGCTTCTCCAAAGTTCAGAAATGGTTTTCTATAATGTATACCCCATTGATAATTATGTTAAATCCTTTTTTCAAATGATGCATATACAAATAAAAGTAGTAATAAAAGACAGTAGATGTATGATTCTGTAAAACATGATGTCTCTGTTTAGTTACTCCTAACTTTACGTCAAGAGCAAGGAGCAGTGTTTTCTTGCTCCTGCCCCATCACCCGTGAACAGCTAATGGTTCGTGATATGATGCCAAACACTTCTTTTCAGCAGTTTGGATGCGAACCAACAGCTCAAGTGAAGTATACTTTAGAATCCAAGCACAAACTTGCTGGTCCTGTTTCATCCTCAAAGAAAGTCTTGCCTACCAAGGAACTTGTCTGTTTTTTGCCTTTCTAGTTTTAGTTTTTCCTCAGCTTTGTGTGTCCAATCTAATAAAACCCACTAACTTTCCCTGCAATCTTTGCTGATTACGCTGTTGCAGCAAGATTGTCTTTCCACAAAAGGGCACAGATATTACAACACTCTGTGATGAAACATCTGGAAGTCGGTTAGCAACCATTGCAAGTGAGATGCACATGGCTGATTTCAGCACCTTGCTTCCCTCTCTATTGGGTGGTGAGGAGAATTAAGGTCCTAGAATGAACTTCCCAAAGCCAGAATTTCAGGTGATGAGGCATCTACCTTTATCAGATGGAACTAATAAAGGGAGGGATGCTGGGAAGTCATCGGTGTTGTTTTAGGGCTATAGCTAGTGAAAAAGACAGGTCATAAAATGTTTTCCTGCTCTAAGTAACTTCCTGGGAGGTTTTTACAAAGAATATTTATATTTTATTTTAGGCACCAGAAGCCTTGACCAGAGACCACTAACCACTAGATTATACAGCCAGACTCCCTTTTGCTGCCTATTCTTCAAGCCCCATGAATCTTGAAAGCTTAGCAAGGGGCTCACTTCCAGTCTACAGCTTAACTTTCAAGGTGCTTTTATAGCTTGTGCAGATGTTAGTCCACAAATCTGACATCAGTCATGGAATCTTGTTGTGACCACTACAGTGGTCTTTGAAAACAGCTTCATCCAAGTAAGTTGGCCTCTGCTGGGGGAGGCACCTCTGGGGAGATAAGTGCTGATATGTCTCTTTTCTTTCCTTAAGAAGGAAAATAGATGATAATCAGTCTGTTAATATTTGCTGTTAAGCCACTGGGCAGTACATGCATAGTTAACACCAGTTTAGCTTCAGAGGCCTCAGTGTGCAAGGTTAAGAGAAGGATGTGTGTGTGTGTGATCACAGGACAAATTTGGGAAAACAAAATAACACAGAAAGCTGAAGCATTGCATTACAAGCCTTTCAGCCTGGAGTCTCCAGAAACATGGAGCCTTTTGCTCTTTAGCTGCTGGAATTTTAATTTATTGTTGTTCATTTCTATTTCTTTAATAAGGAATCCTGAGTTGAACTCCTTGCATGCTTACTGCACTCTGCCTTTGGCTGGCTTATCCAGGCTTTCCCTTGCAAACCCTGGAGTGAATCATTTAATCCCCTGGACTGGAGTTAGAGAAACTACAGAACAGCTCGTTCATTCACTGGCAAGGCTGCGCTTCTACACTGTTGTGGCTGGGACAGCCTATGTGTGTTCCTGGACTCCGTAAGCTATCCATTTCACCGGCTGGTTCGAGCCGCGTGCTCCCTGCATTCCTTTGGTCACAGGGGCGTAGGAAACGATCTTACCGCTCAACTTATATAATGAAATTCCCTGGCAAAGCTAGCCATGATTTTGTCATTAAACCTTGATGCCTCCTCTCTCGGCCCTCTCCTCCTCCCCTTTTCTGCCTTGAGTCTACGCTTGTAAAACTGGCAATGAGTCTACCACAGAGATCATTAATCCAGCAAGGTAGAGAGGTCTGTATGCATATGTTGCTGACATGGGCTTTCATTGGTGTGTTTGCATAGCTTTGCTAGCCTGGGTTTTCCCCTCAAGGGCTTGGGACTGAGTGGTGACAGACGCGGGAGAGAACTTGGCCCGATGAAACGGAGGACTTGGTGGTTCCAGTAACCACTGGCTCCAAGAGAAGACAGGAAACCAGGGGGGGAGGCATCAGAGTGAGGAAGGAATTTCCACCACAGCATGATGTTGGCTTTGTGATTCAATATAATCAACATGGGTTTCTTTTCTTTCTTGTTCTTCTTTTTTTCTGTCTTGGAAGAAAATGGAGGTGGTCACCTTACAATAGAGAGTGAGATTGCTCTGCAGAGCCAAGGGCAAACTGCAACAACTCTCCAACCTGCCACAACAGGAAAAGCAGCAGATCAGAGACTTATAGCACGTCTGCAGCCGAGCTCAGGATTGCTCAAAAAATGCATCCCATTGTACAGTAGAGCCAACAAAACCATGGCCTTAAGGAACAGGTAGGCTCCCTTTTCTCTAAAGCCAAGGTGCTGGTGGTGGATGCATATAAAAATGCTATGGAGAAGCTGTAGCCTCACACATTACTTTAATTGTCCATACTTACTCCGGAGTACCTAGAGTTTTGGGGTAGTTTACATCATCTAGAACATTACCCCATGCTATGGTGGCTTTACAGAACAATCAGGTTTACTTTTCTACCAGTGTATTCATTTGTGGCTGGAAGCTTTCTGAAGAGATTGTTTCTGTGTCGAAAATAGGACTTTTAATTTTTTTTTTTTTTTTTTTTGTAAATAAAACTTTCAGAAAAAAAAGTGTCTGTTAGCAGGCTGCATTTTGTAAACATATGTGTGTGTCTGTGCATATGCAAATGTAGCATTTTGTAGGATGGAAACATTCTGTCTTAATTTTATCAGAAAAGAGAATTACTAATTTCCATGCCATCATGAATTTTCATTTTGAAGATTGTTTTATATGCTGTAATAGTCATTATAACTTCTTAAATTATTATAATAGGCTATATCTATTTCATACATATGAAAGTTTTTGATTATAATACAAATTGTTGTGTCCTCTTCCTTCAAAAAGTAGTTTTCAGATTATTTTTATATTCTTGACAGTGATATTTCTTTTTAATATTTTGAACTATTTCAGGAAAGAAAAGTCTGCATCCCGGATGCAGACAAGATACATGCCACTTTTCTGCTTATGGTGACCATCAAAACCTCATTAACAGTTGGGAGGAAATTACTCTACATGATGTAAGAATGTGCACTTTTGTCTCGTGTGCACAATAAAAGCCTTATGTGAATACTGCTGATATCAAACCTATGAGTTATGAGGTCTTTCTAACTCTCAACAGCACAAAGTAGGAGAGTAAGTGACCAGCAATTGCTCAATTCTACAGAAAAAATATGCAATAGGAATTAAGCTTTTTCTTAATGGTAGAACATTACCAGAGCTGTAGGATCTACAGGGTATGGAGAATGAGCAGAGTCACACAAGGTCGTGGCATATGGAAAAACTTGTCTAGTTAAGGGACCAGAAGCAAGATGATTATCTAAATGTGGCTGTCTGCCATAGTGGACGACTTCTGTATTGTGTCATGAAGACATCTCCTCTTTTCATCCTGAAGAACAGCAGAATAAGGACTCACAGTCACTGAGGGACTGGGAGCGTGAAAGACCTGAAAAGCTAATTCCACTTGATCATGTCTGAATACTGGTTTGTGCCTTCTGGGACATGTCATCCTGTGGAAAAAAGGTTCAGTGTCTGATGACTCTGGAACACTGTAGATATCTGGTGGACAGAGCTGAATGGTAGAAAGGGCATAAGGATCATTGTGGGAAGGAAGCAAAGGACTTCTCAGTGCATGAGGATGCTTGAAGGGAGGTGAAGATCATCTATAATGTAGATGTACATGTCTGAGCAAGACACGCCAAGGTCCTTTATAATGAACAGAGAACTAGTCAATACAACAGGCAATATCTATAACGCAATTCATCCCTAAAAATAGATCAGATGCATCATGCTCTGATTCAACCTTTTTCTCTCCGAGACTATAAAAACAGTTGAGGGAGACCAATTCAGATGGGGATGTAAACACCGAAAATGAAGGGAGGAAAGCTCTTATTCTCGTATTTCTCCTGGATAAAACAGAAAGGCAATTAAGTAACAGATAGACAAGGGAACAAGTAGTGTGGAAAAAGCCAGAGCAGAGGTGATTCTTGGGAGAGATGGAAAGGTAAAGGAGATGAGAAATCAGGACACATGAACAGTGATGTTGATAGACCTCTAGATGGAACAGAATTGAAATAATCATGTGTATTCCAGCTTCAGCAGTTGCCGAAATGAAATTTTAGCCAAAATGTAATTTTAGCTGAAATACTCAAAATTCACAGAGCTCTTTACAGTGCTGATAAAGACTAAAGAGGACAGGGAACCTGAGGCTTGAGTCTGTCATGCATTAGAAACCATCTCACTAGTACGATTCAAGTCAGTACCCATAACCTCTCTGATGTGAGGCTGAACTCACTCTGCTTAAGGTTCTCCAAGGAGAGGTTAGACATCACAAACTTTTGAGACACTGCAGAAAATAAACCCTTTGTCTTGGCTGGCAGTCGCAGGAAAACATCTCTTAACATCTCTGATGAACAATGGTTACTCATTCCACTGACAATTTCTGTCTGAGACACAAATACAGGGTTTTTGCAGGAAATAAAATCCCATCCAACATCTTTTACTGCTCATGGTACATTACTACTTATGAGAAGAGACTCTGACTATGAAAGCTCCCATAAAAAGTGACATTATGGGCCAGATTAGTGAGTGGTATAAATTGAAATCTCCAGAGAGATGTTGATTCACTCAAAACTGAGGATATATCCTTCTATTTTCTGCTTGGAAAATTAGACAAACGACGATGTACGTGAAGGCCCAGCCCTGTCTGGAAATGCCATCTGGTAAAGGTACAGTGGTGCACATGTCCATACCTCAGCGGGCAGTCGCAACCACACAGTGATTACCGAAAGGAAAAAGATGGCCTTCCTTTTGCAAGGATCTTCTGTTGAGTTTTGAAGCTGCTGCTCTCCTGTGTGTCTTGAGAGGAAAATGACTGTGAAAGAAAACATTCATGGGTACGTCTGTTTGCTGGTCTTTTCAGGTAAACAAGGATCTTCTGGTTTTTCATCTGTAGCACACTTCCAAGCAACCTAACAGCAGCCAAGCCTGTTTGTGGAAACTGTGCTTGTTTTTCTACCACTTCTCCCCAAAAGCACTCACAAATCCTGATTTCCCAAACTACCACAGCCGTGATCCTGGATTGCAACCTTGCTAAGCCTCCCTTTCATATCAGCGCCTGACTGGGAGCCCAGGCAGCCAGAAAGCTTTGCTCCGGCTGCAGATCTGAGCACACGACGGGTATGGGCTCAGCAGTGACAGGGTCCTCCTAGCATCCCCTTTCCTAACCCCTGACCACCACTGGTACAGGATTTGCCTATTTTCCTCCTAACAGCAATGTACAGGGTTGCACCATCCTGCGGTGAGCTATCCCATAAACAACAACAAAATGAGCTTATAACTTTAAGCCTCCAAATGAAATAAGAAGCTAATATGCCCCATCGCAGTGCTTGCCATCTGTAAGAATTAGTCCCAGGGGGAAATGAATAGAGCCATTATTCCTACTGTGCTCTTGGCTGTGTAATTCCTACAGTGGTGAAACAGTAGACAGTGAGAGGAAAAACATAATACTTGTGTGACCAGCCTGCCATTGGCTAAACGAGGTTGTGTGTATCTTGTTCGTGAAATGAAGAGTCGGGCAGACAGCTTAAGGGGTGACAGACTTCAATGTCCAAAATGCTTCTTAGGCACCAAGTAATTAAAGCACTGTGTGGAATGGATAACAGAGCTAGGAGGCAAGTTAAAGGTTCATTTATTGATGTCTGAGGCTTGTGAATGACTCTGCTGCAAACCATGGAATATATCAGCCTCTGACTGCAATTATATTTATGCTCCCTCAGAAAATCTCTTCCTCCCTTTCTATGCGTCCTGTGTTCTCCTTTTGTTACAGATGATGTTAAAAGTGAAGCATGATGGCCCGTTAACCCTCACTGGTTGATCCGAGCAGCGTTGTTCTTTCCAGGGGAGGCTGGATTCTCTCCTGGTGGAAACTGGCCTGATTCCCATTTTATACTATGTGAGGATGTTGCCTCAAATTTTTCAGCTGAGCTGAGCCCAAGTCATGAAGTAAAATGTTCATAAAGTAAGATTTTCCAGCATTAAGTAAACATTACTTTATCTGAGAGGAATGAACAAGAATGAGTGCAAGCACAAGAAGCAGAAGAGCAATGTATGAGACTCCTCTCCAGGGTGAAAATAGTTGCAGTTAAAAATAGATACTGTCACTGAGCACAACCAAGCAAATGTTGCCTCCTGGAAAGGTAAATGTTATATCCAGGAGAGCATCTAGGAACTCAGCCTGCTATCCAGACAAATAGAAATGTCTTTAACCCTTATGTCTAAGTCGAGGAGTGAGGCACGGTTAGAATAACTCATTACATGTGTTAAAGACCTGCTCAATATCGTACTAGAAGTCCCATTTCAGGGACTTTGCCCCACACCACTTGGTTTTCTTTGTCCCATTTCCTTAGTGCTTTTCGGGCTTTGCCAATGAAGAAATAAGTGAGTCTACTTATGACGGGACCTTCCTGATTTGGATTAGGTGCACCAGTTCTGCATTCAAAATGGAGAATCATTGAGCCTGGAGTTAAAAAAAAAAAAAAAAAAATTCATCAGGGGACTGTCACCCTTTCAGCTGAAAGAAAGGCTGCTATAGTAGGGGTGAGGGAGTCAAATTTAAGGGCCGAGTAAGTGATTCTGCCTGATAAGCAGCTTTTCTTGTGCAGACCAGCACCACTCAATGCAGGTACCGGTTCCTGCCAGCTTTGTCCTGCTGACATGACTTCCATCGTTTATGATTTTTTTTTTCTGTCTAGAAGCATCCAGTTGTGTTCAAAGACAATAACATCCCGATTGATGATGTTGACCTGTCCTACTACTTCTGTTTGTCCCTTTTTTGCCGTTCCATTTGGCTTTATAGTTTATTCTGTGCTATAACTGGAATTGTCCCTCTCTCTTCCCTTCCCATCTCCCTAAATCATAGTCTTTCAGCATCATATGTTTATCATAATCTTTCTTTCCCAATACAAACCCTGAACCTCTGTCCATCATGTCCTTGGTGTTTGCTGTGATGTTGGCATTTTTTCCTATTAATTTAAAAAAAACCCACTAGGAGTATCGAATCATCTCAGCCACCTTGAAGATCTGAGCAAGAAGATGCAACAGAGACTATGAGCCCTTAAACAAATTGCTTACCGTGGCTCATTTCATTCACCTCCCTTTCTCCTAGTTTATCTACTTGCATTGTCTTTAGAAGCTCCTTATCTTGGACACTTTGTTTTATCAGGGCTTTTTTTCATCAAATGGGGCCTCATTTTATACAGAACCTCTCAGCACTTCTGTAATATAAATTGTAATACACCTGAGGGATTGCAAAAGCCAGGAAAGAGTACGTCGGAACGAGGGCATGCCAGCTACCAAGCCCATGATGACTTCCTGGTGGAGAAAGCAGATAGGTTGAGCATTAATATGTCCTGAATCTAGAGTGGAGTTTGAATATAATTCTGAGACCAAATACCTTAGACTGAATTAAAGAGGAGCCCAGAATTTGCACTGAGAACATGGAATAGGAGCACCAGGCAGGAAATTAGCAACACTTGCTGTGTTCTACTGAGCCATAGCACATTTTGATGTTTTCTTTTTAACCTGCGGTGAGAAAGAGGATTTGAATCACAGTGGAAATGGATCTGCAGTGTTATGGCTCCTCAGAGAAAAGCCTTGTAGGGTAGGGTCCAAATCATCTCCTTACCCAAATCTTTTCCAGCTCTAAAGATCAGTAAAAGAAATACATTCGGTGCAGAAAAGGCTTCTCAGGCATGGTAGGCAAGTTCAATAGACTTTGCAAGCTCAACAGCTGCTCTCACATCACTTGGATCTTAGTGTCCAAGAGGCGAGGTGGCGGTGTCTTGCATGAACGATCTGGTAGGGGAGAGAGCAGATTTAACATCTCCTCCAAGACCAGTAAGTCTAACAGCTTTAGCTCCTAAAAAAGGAAGCCTTAGCCAAATTAACTGCTTATCACATTGGGAGCTGGCAAGGGGTGTTTGGGGGGGTGCAAGTGTATATTGGATGTCTGGAGAAAGAAAAAGTATTGTGTTACTGACTGAAAAAAACCACTTTGCAGCCAATTTGCAGTTTGAGCTCGTTGCCATGGTGTTCCTGTAGGAGTGGGAGTAGATAGGAACTTGCTGTGGGATTTGCAAGTGCTGAAGCCCTGAGGTCCCTTTCTCCATCCTCCCCACAAACTTGTCCAGCTATTAATTGTACAGAAGAAGCTTACCAGATCCACTAATGGTGAGCCAATAGTTTACTGGGAAAGGACCAAGACAAAGCATGGATTTTTATAAACGGCAACACCAGTCGTATTGGTTCCATGCTCGCAGGCAAAACCACACGGACGTGCCTATGCACATACAGTGGAAAAACAGAGGCTGAATTGCTCTGAGCTGCCATTACATTAACAAGATGGCTACCCGCAAACTTGTGACCCAAAGTCATATGTTCCTACTGGGAATATCATAGCACAGAACATTACGTCAGCCCCACAGAGTTCTCTAAGAACAGCACTGCCTTTCCGCTCAGCGTTATATATTCCTCCCTTTCGTCTCTTGGAGAATTACCAGAACCGCTAGTTCTAGGCACGGAAATCTGCCTCCAGATTCTAAATCCAGCTAACACATCCCACAGAACACTTGTGTTCAGATGGGTAGACAACATGATAGGTCAAGGAAGTCTGTCTTGTATTGCCTCTTCTGTGCCAACCTGGTGACCTCAGGATAACCTGTTCCAGGATCTGAGAAGGTCACCATCACCACAGTAATGAGATGAAAAGGAGGTTGAGGCAAGTGAAAGCTAGGTGTGGAGAAAGCTTCCTGCAAGAGAAAAGAAGGTCAATTAAAATGACAGAAATGTCCCCAGAGATGTGATGTAGGCAGGGCTGTATTGCCTGTGTTATTTAAAAATAGACTGGTCATAGCCTGCAGAATCATCAGGTTGATGATGTCAGAGAAAGAGAACCTTGTATGAGCCCTTTGGAGAGACGAGATCCATATTGAAGAAAGCCTTGCCCTGAGCTACGAATGTTCCCAGGAGGATGGTGTGGGTGCATCCAGCCCATGTGTGCCTCAGGATCAGTCTCTTGGGCCACATTTCTGCTGAGTGACAGCATATTTTTCTGGTCTCAGACGTCTTTTGACAAGCCACTGCCAAACACTTATGACCCAGCAACCACAGTCAGATTGAAAATGTGTAATAAAATGCTTTGCTGAATCAGGACTTGGATCTTTTTTAATCAACATCCACATGCTGTATGTGGTTGCCATTAGGTCTAGATGCAGACATTGTGAACCCCTGTTTATAACTGATGCTCTTGACAACATCCTGACTACTTCCCCTGAAGACTGAAGCCAGGGGACAATAGAAAAGATGTCCGCTTCCACTCCTCAGGAGAAAGTTTTTCTTTCCATGGTAGATGTCTGTATTCCATATGTGAAGAATGGATTATATTCAGATCACCTATTAAGGTGCCTAAATGCATGAAGGTGCCCCAGATGGTATTTCATTACATGTCAGTGACAAATAATTCAGACCACCCACTCTCAAGGCTCCTAGATGCTGCTGCTGGGTCTATGGAAGGAAGAAGTTACGACAAGAGAATCAGGCTCCACGAGTAGGTGGTCGAAAGACAGTCCCATCTTCTCTCCATTCACTGGGAAAGGAGCCAGCCTCTGGTAGCCCTGGCTGCTGGGTAGTTTGGGTTCTCATCATAATTTTCATTACCAGATTAAGAGCCTGTATCTATGAAGAGCACCACAGTGAGATGAAAGAGTATTACCCTTGGGGGAAGCTCCTCTGCCCCCTGTGGGTTTCTCTCTCAGACTGATGAGGGTGGTGAAGCTTCTCAGCCAGCACAGATAGAAAATCAGCCATTAGACACCCCATGATTAGGGCCCCTCTCGTTATTTTAATTTTGGTTTTGTAGTGAGACAAGCTGGGAACCTTGCACTGTGCTTGGCACTGCAGAGTAGTTTAATAATCACCTAATAAAACTTTTCATCTGGCTTCCCACATCCCCTCCCTTTCCCAGATCCCTGCCCTTCCCTGCACTCTCTATCAAGGATACAGGGTCTAGCATAACACACTTCACTGCTGTAGCAACCTTCTTATCACTTGCTGCTGCTGCAGGTATTCAGGTATTTGAGGTATCATCATCATTTCATGCTCTTTAATCCAATTTCAGCCAAAGCTGTCATTTGTAGTATGTCTCCATGAGTCCCTCCCTATTCTGTGGGGTTCCTGGTTGTGTCCAAGGGTGGAAGAGAATCTGGATCTAGATATTATGTTTGGTCTACAGCACTGTGGAGTAGAACTACAAGTGGTCCTTATACTGAGATGGTTCAAGTTGTCTTTGTAATCTTGACTATTCTTCAGGGTGATACTCCAATGAAACCTTGAACTTCATAGCCTGTATTCTTCCAAGGAAGGCATGAAAGTAAGATTTCAGGCATGAGGCATTAAAGAGTGCTGAGCTAAATAAATCATCCTCTAATAGGATTCTGGATCTTTTTTGTAAACATTTTTCACTAGTATGGTTCTGATTGCAATTAGTGTAGATTCTGGCTTTGAACAAAGTCACAGATTTGTAGTTTGGAATGCAGATCAACAACAGCATGGGCTGACCCTAGGTGACTGCAGTCATGTCTTTTACACACTACAGGTTCCCTTCTCTTTCTTTCACTGTTAATGTCAGACAGCAGACTAAAGATAAATCCATTCAAGGATACACGCCAGCTGAAAAATTAACAGTTTTTAAAAAGGAGAGAGATTGAACTATAGATGTGCTATAACTGACAGTCCTTTACAGAAACTGCAGCTGAGCAGCAGGAGACAAGACTGCTTGTTTGTCTTATATCAGGTGCTCCTCTTTGTGCCAAATAGAGGAAATGGAAATTATAACCCTTCTGACAGCGGCAAAGCCTCCCTAGGAAAAAATTTATGGAGGTCAGGGAGAGGGTGAGATACAGGCATGGACAGAATAGTACCCACAGAAAAAGCAGAGACCTGGCTGAGAAGACCAGTGAGGACAAGAGTGCAGCTTTCCAGTGTGACAAAGACAAATTCTCTAGGGTGCTAAAGGGGACTATGTGGACTGGTTTGCCATCCAGGATGCTGCTGACAGTTGCTGGACTATAGGCAAACCTGTGCATAGAAACTTATCAGGCAAGTGGTACCAGAAAGGGCAACTGGAGTCTCGTTTACAACCATTTTTATTTCTAATCTCACTCAGTTTGAGTTTTCCCTGCTAAACCCAAAATAAGTAGTCAATTCTTTTCCATGTTCTGAGCTTTTGGAATGAAGAGTCCTTTTGGTGATGTTGGAGAGAATGAATGGCCCAGGACAGGGGTAAATGGGACTGATGCCTTTACGGACAGTTATGGTTTAAAGTGTTAATCAACCCACAGCCTGATGCCCCTGCTTGAGAACATGCTAAAACTGACTTCAGGGCTCCTAGTGCTGAACAAGAAACGCTGCAGCTTACCAACTCCCAAAAATAAATTTACAGAATTTATTGAGACACTTCTCCACATTTTACTCGTCCTAAAGTGGATGTATTCACTAGATTGTATGGCTTATGTCCTAAGACTTTTTTTTTAGTTGACTCTAAGGAGAGCTGACAGTTGCAAGCTCAGGTAACCTTCTACACTGCAGACATCTACATATATGCTACTTGATTCCCACTGAATGCAGTTTAAATCCTGAAATATCTGTGTGGATGTTGCCTGGTTCAAATTCTGCAATGAAGTTTGACAACATCACTCACTTCCTGAAAACAGAACAAGTGTGCAAGGGTTTTTCTGGCCAGGGAACTCTCTTGATGCTCTATCTCCTCCCCGGCAAAGGGAAGTCAGTAAGACAGATACAGTGTGTAGCGCTTTGTTTCTCAAAGGCATTGTAGACTGGTGGAAGGTAGGTTAAAAATAACTTTGACCAGGCCATTTGGGGTGTATATTCCCAGGGTTGTGAGAAGTGTACCAAATCTTCAACTGACAGGCAGTCAGAGGGACATGGATTTGACCCATTGTTCAGAAGAACAACTCCAGCTGTTCCCAGCTCTGGAATAATCTTTGACTGAAAAAGGAGTTCATTGCCAGTTGATGGAATAGCACCATTTTTGACGGGGTTTCACTAAGAGGAACCTTACCCAACCTCTGACCTAGGCTGACATTGCTCAGTTTGTGAAATCAGAGAGGATCCCAGACCTAGATGGCTCAGCATGTGTTCAAGTGCACTTGAGGAGTGCCAGCAGGCAGATAAGCTGGGTAAATGTCTAATAAGGCAAAATTTCCTGCTCTGTTATTGTTAAAAACATATCTATAGGATCCTTTTTGTAAGAGGTCATTTTGATTTGTTTCCCATGTGCTTTTTTAAAAGTCAGTGTTTGGCATTTGATACCTTGTGCAATGTATAATCCCCATGGTCCAAGGAGCTTTAGAGCGCCAGGAAATCCAGAATCTTGGCATGAATATGGGGCCAGCTCCCATAACACATGGCTGCATGACTTTTCTCTGTTTGTGGTATCTTTGAGACACCATGGTACGTGGTGTACTCAGAAATCAGCTGTGGGTTTTGCCTCAGAGACCTGTGAGAGAACCCCCCCACCCCTCCCATCTAGTGCAACTTGTAGAAGCCCCAAACAAAGAAGATTTGTTCTTTCAAAAGAAATAAATAATGACGGGAAAGAATAAAACACAGAATGGTGCCCCCCTGAGGGAGGGGAAAAGAGGTGGTGGCCAAAGGAGTGATTGATTGACCGCAGCCCTTTGACACCTAAGTGCATTCTCTACAGTGGGGTGTGTGTGCAGTGATGCACTGTGCAGAGAGACAGGCAGCCCTAGAGGGTCAGCCTCATGCAGATTGTGGATCCAGGGATAAATTGCATTTATTATGCAATTTCACTTACATGAACTCACTAATCCAACTTCTCTAAACTGACAAGCCCTCTTACATCTCTGCCTCTGAACAGCACATTGGCTGGGGAAATATTTAAGTTACTACATTTTCCTCTCAGCTTTACCAGATAAAGCTCTCTCCACCTTTTCCTCTCCAGAGTGACCTGAAGCTCAGGATGGGATCCACAGTCTGCACAAATGATAGTCACATGTGAGTAACAGCTGCATCACACAGGTAGCACCAGGCAGGATTACTTTTGTTTTAAGGAATATAGACATAGTGCTTGCATTTAAATTGTTTAAATTAATATCTCCTTTGGGGAGAGGATAAAATATTGCAATTAATTGAGTAAATGCTATCTCCTATTCTAAAGAAGTAATGAATTCAGTTGCCAATATTCAGTGATCTGGTAGGACCAGGCAATGGAAAATGGGCTCTGGACAGGTGGCAGAACTTCTGGTTCCCATCAACTGAGGATCCGATGTCTGGAAGTTTCTACTAAATATTAACTGTGAAATCTACCTCAGCACAGTCCACTGCAAATACCACTATGAGTCCCCACACTTGATCCCCTCCTTGATGGACCTAGAATGCCTCCACATACTGAAGGTTATCATACTGCAGTCCATTTGAATATGTCTCAGCATTTCACAAAAACAATACAAAAATGTCATTAGCTTTCATCTCTGTTTGAGTTTTTTTTTTTACTCTAAAAAAAAAAATTATTAAATTCTACATGTTCCCCCCCTCCCTTTTTCCTTCATAAGACTTACAGATCTGGAATCCCATACTGGAGGAAATTTATTTTCCCAGTGGAATAATACCAATAATAAAAAAAAAAATCACAAATTATTAATTACGTCTTTCCTCTAGAAAACTTTCTTGTAACCATGTATGAAGAACACTCAAAGGAGCAATGTGACTGAAAAAAGTAAATATTGGTGCACATGGAGAATACCCAGTTTAATGGTTCTCTGAGTAATATGCTCATCAGAAATTCTCACAGATAAATTTTGCTGCTCTCTATATCTCTAACCAGATTTAAAGAGAGATAGCTTTCACAGAAGAGCCCTGGTGTTAAATAAAGGTGAGATTGGCAGATGCCAATCCTGACACGAAACTGGTAAATGATAAGAAAGCAAATCAGTGAATGAGAAACAATTCTTCTTCACTAAAACTGACAACATGGGAAGAAATATGAGTAAAAACTTTCTTATTTTGGGAGAGTTAAGAAGTTATTGTAGAATGATAAACACTGTTTCTGCTTAAGCTAGAAAATTGTCAAAAGCCAGTATTTCTGCAAATGTTGATCTCAATATGCGATGTTTAAAATTAAACACATCATTAACTTCTGTCAGGAATTGGATTCTAAATGTGGGATTCATCTCACCTGATTTAACTATTCATCTTAGCTGGTCAGCCAAGGTTCATTTGAAAGTCTATGGGGTGGGAGATGAATCTCCAAGGGTGTTTCCTCCTTTCTGGAGGTGCCTCTTTCTTTCCACAGATTAAGAAGAAAGTAAAGAGTGACTAGCTAAGACTTAAATGTCCCGTCTAGGTTACATGGTTAATAACCAAAGTGACTTTCACTGGAAATGGCAGGGCAATATTCTTTCTCTAGGCAAAAAATGGAGAGAACCTGGTGAGTAGAAAAGGCAGGGCCTGGGATGCAGTTACAAGTAATCAAGATACCGCAGCAAAGCAAGTTATTGTTTGTACTAACGCTATTCCGTTTTCTAGGCCACGCTGATAAAGTGTTGGTGATTTATGTTGATGTGTGTTACTTCTTAGCTGAGGTAGCAAAAGAGCATGTGTGTAGTCATGTCTTGGTTCAGCTGCTCTCACAGAGGTACTTCACACCAGTTAAGATGCCCTGCAGTGGCACAGGATTACTGGTAGACTTGCAGCTTCTGGAGTGACAATTAGAGATTGGTTTCGATCATGTGCAACATCCAAAATTATGTTAAATGTCTGCATGCTGGCAACTGAATGCTGTCCCTGTAGTGAGATATGCCAAATACAGCAAGGCATGGATATTTCCAGCCCTTTTTTATTGTCATATTGCCAGAGATATCCTGTGTCATATAAGGAGATATGGAGAGGCCTCACACTGGAGAAACTACTTGAGCATACCAATCAAAGGAGGCAGGAAAAGCATTTAATTAAGTGGGTGAATTGAAAGTGAGGTCCCTGACAAAGTCTTATATTAGGGAGACCACCTCTTCTACTATCAATTTTCTTGTGTCATGTTTGCTTTGATATAGGACATAACGAAGCAGTAAGGCAGAGTGAGGAGTAATCATCAAAACAACAAAAACATTTTATGAATGAGCATCTTCTACTTTAGCAAAGATCCAAAATACCTCGCTTTGCATGAACACCACCTACTCTTAACTCTTACCTGCCTTAATTCTGTAAGGCTGCCATAAAACTGACTCTTTAGCAAGCCCCTTGCTCCTTGTTGCAGGTCTTTCCCTGATTTTTCACACTGCATTTTAATTTAAAGTGCACCTGTGGTCAGACACCACCCAACTGCAACAACCCAATATTGCAAGGATTAATGTGAGCTCTCAGAGAGGACTTACAGTGCACCCTTAAGAACCAAATGTGATTACAAGCCCTTCAAATGTGTCCCGTGCATTGCTAAGGTAAGACATGTATATGGCAACCTACGCAAGATACACCTCATTTATGCTGTCAGGGAACTTTCTTCAGGACATGGGTGGCTCTTTTTCCTCCTATAGCACTGCTATGAGCTGGTTTTGTGTGCTGATAGATATTCAGAAACACTGAGCCCAAATCCTCAGTCCTGAAATCAGGAGGAACCCCACTGAATCCACCAAAGCCCATTTCTCCCACCCTCAAGGACAGACACAGTACTTTGCAGAACTCAATACCGCAACTTTTTACTGTGTTGAGACTAGTCTTGTCCTGCTGAGTGTCTGTACCCCCATGAAGGACTTGATTACAGGTTCCTCACTTCTAGGCAACATCTGTTCCAGACTCAACCTCTTGTTCATCTCAAATGTCCGAGTCGTCTCACTGGTAGCAGTTGCAATCAGTTTCTTTTATTACAGGGGTGGGATGTTAACATTTTTAGTGCCAAATGTTCAGGAGTTCCAGTGTCAGATTGCACTCTCTTACACCTCATCCATTGCCTGCAGGATGTGGCTTTGTTACAAACTGTGAAGGGAAACACAGAAGCAAAATACCTTGGGAAACGCCATCCTGACAATTCCTGCATCGTGGGATGGTGAGACCTGGATAAAAAACTGGTTGGATGGCCGGACCCAAAGAGTTGTGGTGAACGGAGTTAAATCCAGTTGGCGGAGTGGTGTCCCCCAGGGCTCGGTTTTGGGCCCACCCCTGTTTAACATCTTTATTCATAACCTAGACGAGGGGATCGAGTGCACCCTCAGTAAGTTTGTGGATGACACCAAATTGGGTGGGAGTGTTGATCTGCTGGAGGGTAGGGAGGCTCTGCAGAGAGACCTGGACAGGCTGGAGCGATGGGCTGAGGCCAACTGGAGGAGTTTCACTAAGGCCAAATGCCGGGTGACGCACTTGGGCCACAACAACCCCCAGCAGCGCTACAGGCCTGGGGAGGAGTGGCTGGAGAGCTGCCAGTCAGAGAGGGACCTGGGGGTGTTGATTGACAGCCAGCTGAACAGGAGCCAGCAGTGTGCCCAGGTGGCCAAGAAGGCCAATGGCATCCTGGCTTGTATCAGAAATAGCGTGGCCAGCAGGGACAGGGAAGGGATCTTACCCCTGTGCTCGGCACTGGTGAGGTCGCACTTTGATGACTGGGTTCAGTTTTGGGCCCCTCACTCCAAAAAGGCCATTGAATGACTCGAGCCTGTCCAGAGAAGGGCAACGGAGCTGGTGCAGGGTCTGGAGCACAGGTCTGATGGGGAGCGGCTGAGGGAACTGGGGGGGTTTAGTCTGGAGAAGAGGAGGCTGAGGGGAGACCTCATGGCCCTCTACAACTGCCTGAAAGGAGGGTGCAGAGAGGGGGGATGAGTCTCTTGAACCAAGTAACAAGCAATAGGACAAGAGGGAATGGCCTCAAGCTGCGCCAGGGCAGGGTCAGACTGGCTCTTAGGAAGGATTTCTTTGCAGAAGGGGCTGTTGGGCGTTGGAATGGGCTGCCCAGGGCAGTGGTAGAGTCCCCATCCCTGGAGGTGTTTTAAGAGTCGGGTTGACCCAGCGCTGAGGGATCTGGTGGAGTTGGGAATGGTCAGTGTGAGGTTCATGGTTGGACTAGATGATCAAGGTCTTTTACAACCTAGATCATTCTGTGATTCTGTGACCTGTCTACGTATGTTTTTCAGTTGTTGCCAGTAACCACCATGGAAGATTCTTAGACCATTTCCAGATGAGTGTATTTTCATGATGTTCCATGCTTTTGCAGCTCTGAGTTTGTTTGAACCTCTGAACTCTCCAGAGTCTGAAACATGAATGGTAGCTCTGTCTTTCCCATGGTGGCCCATTGCTGTTAACAGTATGAGTCTTGTGTTATTTTCTGACCTGGAAATGTCCTGATTCCAACAGTTGGAGTAGCTATTTCAGGTAGGCCCATGCTAAAATTGTCCCTTACTTTCCTTGCCCAGGTATGACCAGTTACATTTTTTTTGACTGCAGCTAGTGTCTGCAGGGTCATCCAACTTTGTGATATCTTTCAACAGGGGAAAACAAAAACTATGAAGAATCCAAAAGGTGAAAATTTTACCTCAAGGCAGAAGAACCTCAGTCTGTCCTTTTAATACCAGTTTTATTGTTTTACATATTAAGAAGAGCTGAATCCAATGTTCCACAACTTAATATGCTGAGATAAGGAGAGACAAAAATAGAATGATCCCATATTTCATCTGGGCAATCCCAGACAGGGATATAAGCATGTCTGCCAGGCTGTACATATGCAGTGAGCCCAGGATGACCAGGATACCTGACCATGATTGCATGTACCCTGTACTGAGAGCTTTTACCTGCACAGTAAGTTCAACCCTTCCATGATGTGTCAGATTCTGTGCATACACAAATCATCAGTACTAGATATATGCTGTGAAACCACCACATTCAGGCCCTGTTAACCTTCCTTTTCCAGTGCAGCAGAGCTGGGGGCTTATTTGTCCCAGGACTGGACAATCTGCAGCTGCTGCTCTGGTGGGAAGTCCTGGCTAAATGGACAAATTTTTATTTTCCACTTGAAATTTTGGAGCAGCAGAAGAAGACATCTTCATGGAAAGCGGAGCTGTCATAACCTTACAAAACTGACTTGTTTATCAGGAGGCAAGGAGTAGAATAGATGAGGTAGAGGAGTACCTCTTCTCCAAATGTTAAACTGCTACATGGGATGAAGATTATGTCTTCTGACATACCTTCAGCGCTGGTGTGGATACTCTTTCAAGATATGTCTACCTGTGCCTTTGGATTGTGACACAGCAAGATTACCTCCTTCATAATGCATTAGAACGGCCAGCAATGCAAATCCTCATCTAGCCAAGGCATGGCAGCACGGTGTCTAAGGGGGTCTACATCACACCGCACTAATTTCCTGCTGCTGCAGCTTTAATGTTGACAACAGAAAAATTGGTCCACCTTGACCTGATCAGTTCAGGAAAGAACTGGAAAATCTTTGCAATATAGCTCTCCTGCTGTGCTATGATTCATACGACTACGAATCTCCCCATGCACACTAGGATGAGACAGCTCTGTCAGCAATGTCAGAATTAGTAGCAGTTGCAGGAAGAAGGGATAAATGTGCTTTAGCTCAACCACAAGTCATTGGTAACATTCCTCCAGAGGAACACAGGAACCAGTCCATGACATCCAGTGCTCTGCTATCAGAGGCAATATGATACCCATAATCAGTTTATTAGGCTGCATCTTAGAAATGTACTCACATAGTGGGGATAATTCCTTCCATTCCAGGAATCACTGGGTAAAGTTTCTAGACTGAGTTAAGAAAGGTCAGGTTAGATGATCATAGGGTGTCTGCTGGTTTCAGTGTCTCAAAATCTTTGTAGGGATTTAGAAGGAGCCAACACATTTTCACTTGTAAGTTAGGATTTAAATAGAGATTTGTTTGTCTCTCTTTCCTCTGCATATCAGTTAATCCACATCAGTATAGAAATATTTATCTTCTTTCCCTTTCTTTCCTTCATATTGCCCCACTTGTCATTTCGCCTTCCTCTGTCTTTCAGAGCTGTAGCAGCCAAAAAAAAAAAAAAAAGGCAAAACAAAAAACCCAGCCACACTAGGGGAAGCAATTCAATTCCACTGCCTCTCTGCCTCCCTCCCTGCCCTCAAATCCACACCTACCAAACAACTGAGCATGAAATATTTTATTATGCAGCAAAGAGCAGAAAAATGTAATGTTTACTGGTAGTTTCAAGTGCAACTTGTACCACAGCACTGACCCCCCATGGGAGGTACAGAAACCAAGGCAAGGCTGGGCAGGGTTAGGGAGTGATGCTACATTTTTTCCTGTGCCTTCAAGGCCAAAATGCTTTGAAGGTGCTTTGCTATTTTCCCTCTCTATTGCAAATGGCATCTGGCTATGGAAAATATGGGTAAACTTTCTGTTATCTTTAATTAATGAAGAACTGGAAGGTGCACAGGTACCTTCACATACAGCCACTGAGGACTGTGAGAGGGCAAAACTGCACAGACTTCATGTTGTACAGTAGCAGTGTGCTCAAAGTCAGGGACGTATGTCTGGGGACATAAATGTGGGATATTGGTAAGGCTTGTGCACTTCTCATTGATAGGGTAAATGTTAAGCTCTCTCTGCTGAAAACCAGGTGCCTTTAAAGGAGTGGGCTTTAAAGGAGTGGGCTTTCACTTTTTTTCTGAAATGAGACTAATTTCTAGCTCATGCTCACATTGGGAAAAACTAAATAGCTTCAGTTTGATGCCAGTGACAGTATTGAGCAAGTTGGCAAAGACTCATGGAAAAAAGCCAAAGCCTTTAAAAATAACAACAACGACAATAACAATGCAAGATTCCAATTAAATTGCTGTGCCACTGCTTGGGAGTAATGCATTGGCCATGGGCCACTGTGAATTTATGGAGCAACTGGTTGGTCTCATCTGATTTATTCAGCAGATTAGCCACAGTCACTCTGTGACTGAACACCAAGTTCTTCTTTGCTTGCCCTCAAGTTAAATTATTATTGAGGTCAGCAGAGGTATACTGATCCATGCCAAGTGAGAATCTGGCACAACAGTAGCTAGTACTACATTTTCCATTATTTTTTTATTTTTTTTAACAGAGAGTACAAGTTTCAAAAAGAAAAGGCTACTTTCTGTGAAAAACTAATGATTCAGCATATTAGAGGCAGACACACAGAGAAAAAGACAGATAATATGGTTGAAAGAAGGTATGTCAGCTTTGGTTGACCTATATTGGAACATTTCTCTGTCTTAAATCAGTCTATTTTTGGTCAGTAGGACACAAACGTGATGAGCTGACATTGATGAGCTGTTTATCATGGAAGCGAAGTTCACCCCAACTCTTTCTTTGCTCTAGATTTTCAGGTGAATTCTCTAAGCATTAGACTAAAGATTCAGCCTCCTTTTTCCTGCCCCAGGTAATCTTTCCTTCTTTTCCCTGCCCAGATATATCCTGAACAAAAGGGACAAAGAAATAGCTTGTTCATCTTCCTTTTGTCCAAGCCTGGTGCTAGGACTGTAATTCTGAATCCTCAGTACTGGTGTGGGAACTGAAGCCATCTCTCCTGTTTTTTTTTCTGTGACATATCAAAAAACTACGCTTTGGCATACCAAGATCATCTCCTTCAGCCAGTCTCTTGAATGTTGTAGTCCCTGCCACAAAATTTCACTGGTGTATTAGGCAAGGTATGAGTACATGCCTTGGACCAAGTCCTCCAAGGGGTTTCCTCAGAGGAACAGCTACACTCCAGACATCAGATAGGCCAAGACATGACTTCTGGGTCAGCAAGGAAGGTGCATGTGGAAGTACAAAATACCGAGAAATAAATTTTAGTACGATCATTTTTCATATGGGTATCTGAAAGATTTGACCTGCTCAAGGGAAAGTTTTTCCTTGGAGGGATGATCATTTAATTATTATGTATGGTCATATACTGGTTTTGAATATGAATATTGAATTATATTTTGTTATTTGGTTCCCTCCTGCTCTCAGTTACCAGGGAAGAGGTAAAGCTGATTTTTTTTTTTTTTTTTTTTTTTCCTCTGGGTTGTTGGGGGTGGAGGAACAGAGGATGATGTGTGTTTGGGTTTACCCCTCTTTTTCATGTCCAAGCCTGATCTATTCATCCTAGACCTGTGCAATCAGTGGAGAGAAATGTGCAGCCTTTCTGAGGTGAATCACACCAAAATAAAAAGCTGTTCTAGGCTTCAGTTTCTCTGTTCTGACTACTACATTGACAGAGGTTGATTCAGATGTCGAACTTCTGGGCATATAAAAATAGGGCAGATGAATGCCAGACTGTAGGCCTGATATGTGTGTGGGGATTACCAAGGTAATGAAATGTGCCATCTGCTTTTTGTCTTCTTTAATGGAGGACTTTTATCTCAGTCTTCAAGGTGATTCTGCAGCAAAGAGGTGTAGCTGTTGGCAGAAGGATGGTGTATGAGGGATCGCAGGAAAAACACGTTTTAGAAAGATGTTATAACCTTATTAGTATTATTATTAAAATTTTTCTGCAAGTAAATATCAAGGTATTTAGCTTCCTGAAATTGGATTTATTGATTTTTTGTGACAAAGATAATTTTAAGAAGTGAAATTAATTGCTACGTTTATTTTAAAAAAATGAGGAGGAGAATTGTCTTGAAAAATTTAGAAAAGAAGAAAAAATCTATATTGAGACCTGGGAAATGAAAACAATGAGGAAATGTCAGTATTGCTTCAAGAATCATTTTTCTAACCTCCTTAGAACACAAACAGTATTTTGCTGAAAGTTTAACTAAATCACCTTTTGATTTCAGACGTCTCAAAACTTTCATCACTGCAGGTTTTCTGGGGGATCTGGAAACAGGACAATTGTGCAGGAGGGGCTGTTTTTATAGTATATTTGGACTTGGGAAAGAGAAACCTCCAGATAATCTGAGTTCATGGGGATTTCTCATGTGGATTCCTGACCCACCTTTCAGCATACCTAAGCCAAATTTTCATCTGGTCTATATCAATGTCACAAGGGTACCTCCAACTTATACCCACTGAGGACCTGAATCAAATTATTCACACTCTAAAATGCAGATTAATCATCTAGAGGTGCATTAGTTAGCTACTGGTATTTCCCAAGAAGGTCTGTAAATGTAAAAGTTAAACAAGAAGATATATTGCCTTAAGTTCCAAGTCCTCTTTCTTTCCATTATATCAGTGCATCGCCCAAGTGACCCTCCAATGTTAATACACATAAATACATCAGAGACATGCCCGGTCCATGATTAAATACCCTGATAATTTTGAGGCCCTTTAACATATAGTATTTCACGCTATCACAAACACTAATGCAGTCAACCAGTAGCCACAATTGATTACGCAGAGCGGCTGCACTCATGTTCCTTCTCCAAAGTTTCTTGATTAGGTGCCAACTGCGTTAAAGGCCTATCACTTTCCAAAGCAAGAAAAAAAAAAGAAAACTCCCACAGTGATATCCTCTAAAATAGATATAAACACAGTGCTTGCATGACTAACAATGAAACAGACCCTGACCAAACTCTTGTGTCCAGGGCTGCTAACAAATAGTTAACCCTCTCACACATCCTGCATCCCACTGATGGACTGAGAGAACAAACTTGGATAAAGCAACCAAGTGACTGGGAGCCGCAACCAGTTCCAAGAACACTCCGGGACCAGAAAGCTCTGGCTGGGTAGGATTTCAAGGTCTTGTCCACAAGGATCCACAATTAAAATTTCTTGTGCTAAAGTTTCATGGTGAAATAAAAACCCTGAGATTCCAATGCTTCCCCTCTCCCCGCCCCTTCCAAACACCGCTCCGCTCACAATACAGCACAGGGAAGGAACAGAAAACCTCCAGTATTTTGGCAATCACCGCTGCCCTCCTTTACATATTTCAATTCCATCTTTTGGAAGAGCTGTAAATCTTTCCTCTTATTTTTTTCTCTTGTTCTGTCTTCAGCTAGCTTGGCTATATAATTGCAGTGTTCATGTTACTTGCATGCATAGGAAATGATGCTTAAAGGGAAGGGAACTAAAGGCCTTTCTCTTTCTTTCTCACCTCAGCTTTAGGGGTGTACTGATAGACGCAGTGAAGTGATAATGTAACACAGCTTGTCTTCTTCTTTCTACTCTAGTTTCTATTTTATTACATTTTGTTTGTGGTCTTCGGTTGTCATGGCGTGTTATGTGACAGGAAAGATCTGGTGATTCTGGATGCTATGAATTCAAGCATCAGTCCCAACCTGACAGTCTCTGCCTCCTCCGAAGATTACCAACACTCCAAAAGAGTGGGCAGAAGGAACGCCTTGCTCTCATCCTCTCCAGTTTATGGCTTGGATATGGCTGACGTGGTTTCTGATAGAAGGGTTGAGGCCTATCCCTCTCCCTGTGGCCATCTTTGCTAGCAGATGGAAAGGACACGGTGCTTGTCCTTTATTCAAAATGCACATTATGATTCCAGAAACATTGGGAGCACTTGGGGAACAACACCTGTACTAGAGCAGCCAATATCTCACTACTCTGTGGGCGGGGAAACCAAATTATGAGACAGGAGTCCAAGCTACAAATGGCTCATGCCTGGTCATTCAAGAGGGTCAAGGTCAGTTTGCCAGACAGGGTAATCTTAGGCCTTGTCCTTCACTTGTTAGTATATTTGAGCTCTTGCTCTCCCTTTCTTGGAGCTCCACATGCGATCTCTGACCTCTGCAGGCAAACCCTGTGCAAGTGGTTCTGAGCAATCAAGCAATGCTTTTAAATATCTGTGGCTATTGATATTCAGGATCTATGGGCTGAAAAAGTGAAAAAAACCCTCAAACCTTAAACTTTTAGAGTAAAATATTTTTTTTCCTTCCCATTTAGAGTGAACAAACTTCAATCCTCTCAAAACATAATGGGATTTAATGCTGATTTTAGTCCTGTGCTCGTACATGACAGCTAGACAGATCAAATTTCGTGTTTTATTTTATTTAAATGTCAAAAAACAGAAGATTTTTTTCCCCTAGAAATGTTCCAGTCTCCACGAAATTTTCAGTGGGAAACTTTTCTGCAAATCAGTATGAAGTGACCAAAGAGAAAGAATGAGTCATGTCCCCTCCAATTTATAGACTGGGGTCAGGACAATCTGATGGCATGTGGAAGAATTAATTTCAAGTCCCTCATTGTCACAGCTTCTACCTGTGTCCCCAAAAATTGCTTTCTGCACCCCCACAGCAGTGAATGCCTGGTTATTGTAGTACAAGGGCTCCCCAAATGCTTCTCAACCTGCTGTGACGTTACTAACATATTTTGAGAAAGGTACAAGCAGTGTCCTTTCATAAGCAGACAGTTTCACTCCCATATTAGACGTCTGTGGGAAGCTCATTCCATAGCCTCATCCCTCTTTGGCAAGATCATGAAGTTTTCTGGTGAGCTCAGTTACTAAGTGGTGGCTCCAAGGTGTTTGGATTTGCCCTTTGCCTTCGTTTCACTGTGATGTTCTCTCCACTTCCCTTATTAGCTGTGTAATTAGGGAGGGTGAAAGTCACTACAGCTGCAAGTGTCTTTGGAGATGTGATAATTAAAGAAAATCATGACAACCCATAGCTGGAAACTGTGTCTTTGATGGAAAGAAAAATCATTGTAGGATGTTTCACTGAGCATGTAAACATGTGCTTTGCTGATGTCCTTAAGGACTGTCCTAATTTTAACCTTGTTTAGCTTTAAAACTTGCTTTTGACTTTGCTTGGAACAGGAGCCTGTGGTGC
Organism: Strix aluco; assembly: GCF_031877795.1. Lineage (NCBI taxonomy): Eukaryota > Metazoa > Chordata > Aves > Strigiformes > Strigidae > Strix > Strix aluco. The sequence goes on along the minus strand of NC_133931.1, from coordinate 171,055,802 downwards.
AACATGGGGGAACATGCCAATGTGTTTTGTTGAATGAAACATTAAATAAATGGAATGAGGAGGAAACAAGAAGGTAGGAGAAATCAGATGACGAAGGGTTGGGCAATGGTAAAACAACACATTATCTGTGACAATCAGAGAGTTCCTGTAGTGGGGAAATAAATGGGACCATGCTTCTGCCAAAAAAAAAAAAAAAAAAAAGAAAGAAGAAAAAAAGGACTTTTTGATTGCAGCATTGCTGTAACTCCCTGTTCATCCACATGGTCTGATGAGCTTGAGAAACAAATCCATTTTGAGCCTGTTTTCTGGAAGAACTGAATAAGTATGCTGGATGCCAGATACGCAAATAGGCAGTTGTCTCTTTCCCCTTCTTTTGAATGAAAAGGCCAATAATATCCATGTTTAATTGATAAGTAATGATATCAAGTACCTATAAGCTTGATGAAATTAGTCAGCTTGGGAGAGAAGGGAGGTTTCATGTTAGTATCTCCACTGAGGCAATGGCTCAGTTTGAATTCAACCCTTTATTAGAGACCAGACAGCTCAAATGTGGTGTCAGAAGGACAGGCAGAAAATGTCTGAAGTCCCAGACAGACCCAACAGTCTTTCCAACTCAACATCAACCAGCCTGGTATTGCACACCTGAAAAAATGGGTGGGATTCATCCGACTCCTGCTCATCGCTTCAGGCTCTCTTTAAAGTCACTGTCACCAAAGACATCTAGCACAAAATTTATCTCATCTTTTATCAGAATCCTGCAATAGGCCCAAGGACTCATACTCTAAAAAACCTGTTGGGTATAAAGGAAATATAAAGGGAGTTTGAGGTATAAATGATGGAATTTTAATGTGACATGAGATACATTTCTTCTTGTGCTAAAGAATGTACGAGTTGCCCCTTCCAGTTCACCTTTTGCATCCTCCATCAAGGGTACGTGTATGTAGAGAGAGCTTCAAAAATAAAGAGAAGAGCTGATGTTACCAACCTTATTCTTAGTAGCAGATGACTTCCACACGAGTCATAGCAGAGCTTTACCTAATCTGGCTCCCTCTCACATCAGCCACATCTGCCACAGCTGGTGTTTTCCATCCTGTTTTCCTCTGGGTGGGGTTTATTCCCAGAAGAGGATAATCAAGACTTTCCAGCCTCTTTCCCCAGCTGCACTTAGGCCTTTCAGTTTATAATGGTTCAAAACTCTTTCCAGGTCTTTATTTGAGCTTCCTCTGTTTACAGCTACAGTCCAAGGTAGCAGGTCTTTCAAGCCATCCTAGCAAGGATTTCACTGTCCAAAATTCATGCTGCCCTTCATATAATCTCTTTCTCTTAACTCTCCGCAATTATTTGGACTGAATTTACAAACATGCCTTTATATGACTGATGTCAAGTGCAAGGATGGCTCACCACCCATACGTGGGAAAATGATGCACTCTCCTGCAGAACAAAAGTGTAGATGCAGTGATTCTGTTGTCCTAACAATTAATTTTCTTAATTCTTATAGCTCCTTAATAAACTGTTGATGAGCCTTCTGTATGGTCCTGTAAAATGAAGAGATTAAATATGCTAAAAATGGTAAATATTTTCAAAATCAAGCACACATATGCAGACTGTAATTAGATTGTAATACTGTTGTGAGGGATGTGTCCCTCTGGTGTAAATCTGTGCTTTTTGCAAGCATTTTTACTCATTTTACTAATTTATTCATACAACCAGGACTGAATGAGGGCACACAGCATTTGCAAGTATTACAATTCTGTACGAAATAAAATGACAGGGGGTATCTGCCTTCATTGCACATGAACTAAGCATTGTAAGGAAAGATTTCTGCTCAGAATTTGTGGCTTGGCTGCCTTTCAGTCCATGCAGTGTGATGAAGAATCCTAGGTGCTGGTCTTAAATGGGTCTTAAGCTTCCTCAAGGACCCAAACTCAAACACTGGACTCCAGATTACAGAGAAAAATTTATGTGTGGTCACTATTGTGTGGTGTAGGGCACTTTCTGGAGGCTGAGGAAAGCTAAGATGCCATGTAGGCATCAGTTATATTCCCAGCTGACCTGATTTCTTAATTGCCTTCTCCAGTTATGTGACTCCAGGACTCCTTTGCTTTACCTGGAGAGGCAACTACACCTGAGCCAGGTCTAACTGTGCTGCAAGCTCCTTAAAGAACAAGCTCAGTCCAAGCAGCAATCACATCTCTCTTCTAAGGTTACGGTCTTTGTATCACTGGCATGGAGAGCCTATTAGGAATGTAGCCAATTGTAGTATTACATGTGCTATTTGTCGCAGAAGAATTTTTTTTGCTTTCTCTTGTTTCTCTAGGAAGTAGCCACAAATGTCCAGTGTAAGGTTACTGGGCCCACACAAAATTTTATCAGATTTTAGCAGCTATTCCTGGAATTACATATTGTTTTGTCTTTTTGAATTGAAATGACAGCAGCTCAGGTGTCAACTTTCATATCAGGGTCTGTTTTTTTCCCTAGGGCTGCTTGAGGAGTTCAAATTTTACTAAGACACCAAAATTAGAAGTAAAGGCTTGGAGACGGGGGAGTAATTATTTTTTTTTTTTCTTGGTGATAGAGCAGAGTATTTTTTTTCTAAAGTTCAAATCTCAGTAATGACTACTGTCCTGTGGGAAAAACAATAGAATCTGCTACAACACTGTGCTGGAGGAAGAGACCAAGACAGACTGAAGACATTGGCAGTGCCTATGTGTCTGTGAGTTGTTTCATGGTGGTGCTCTCTGGAGTAGATCTATCCCAACAATGTGGAATTACCACTGATAAATTCCCCTTTGCTGCTCCCTAACAAAGTGTGTGTGGGGGGACCCAGCTCACACTGAGTCTACCAGCTAAGCCTCTTTGCAACCCCTAGAAGGAGCGAATAGGACATCACCCTGTATTAGAAGGACCTCAACTCTCCTTTTGGGAGACAGATGTCATTAACTCCCACCCTACACGTCCTCACACCCAGGCCTGGATCTCCTGTCCTTGTAATAGAGCATCCTGCTCTCCTGTTTACTGTGATTCCAATATGCAAAATGCACCTTTTTAGCCTGACCTGTGGTTCAAGTAGATCTGTGTTCAAGGCCAAGTTGGATGGGACTTTGAGCAACCTGACCTAGCGGAAGGTGTCCCTGCCCATGGCAGGGGGGTTGGAACTAGATGATCTTTAAGTTCCCTTCCAACTCAAACCATTCTAACTATTCTGTGATCTATGATCTGGAGAGTGGAGGCACAAAGCAAATGAGCACTGGTTTTTAACTCTCAGTTAGCAACTTCAGGAAGGGGGCATGTCTACAGACATCCCTCATTGCTGTGAGCCCTTTCTTGTCATGTGAGATGCATCAAGAGTGGGGCATTTCATGTCTAATTCTGTGATTCTACACAACCACAGAAAATCAAATCTTTAAGCTTCCTCTGCTGTGCCCATCTCTGTAAATAATATGAAATAGGAGGTATTGGTCTTAACGTGACTCACTCTTAAATTTCAGGTCAAGTGAAGATGACACTAATTCTACAGCTGAAAAGTTGAGATAGCTTGAGACATGGAGTGGAACTTATCTCACCTATTTTTAATCATTTAGCTATTAAACACCGAGTGTCAGCTAAACTAAGTCTCAACTAGACTAGCTAAACACCTAGTCTTTAGCTAAACTAAGCTAAACTAAGACATCTGGTTAGAAATGTGATAAATCACCTTCTAGAATGGTTTGTATGTGCTGGTAGAGAGGGATTATGGATAATTTAGGTTAGGAGAGATGCCTGCTTCCAGGTGACTGAGATGTATCCCACTGCATTGGTAGTTCATTTTCTGGCGTTGTTTTTAATATTAATCTTGGAAAAGCAGCCTACTGAAAAGATGACTTGATGTACATGAATTAAAACTTTTGTGAAACAACTCAGGAATATTTCTGAGGTGAAGTTTTTGGTTTTGGTCTAATTCGTCTGCTCTTTACATTTTAACCAATAAATTGATCATTGATTTTTAAGAGAATTTATGTTAGACAGGGTCAATTAGCAAAGTGCATGATATTGTATGTTTTGATAAGCAGCTGTCATTCTCAGACAAATGAGCTATCATGTTTGCTTGGGACACATTGTCACACAAGTGTGACTTGAGTTCACCCATTTAACTTTTGACAGAAAGCTGGGATGTCTTAATATGGAGGCTGTTAACTTAGACTTTCCACATAGCAGAAAGAGCAGGAGAAAAACCTCCAACACAGTTGAGAGTTGCCTCTGCAGAGGCTTCATCCTCTTCAAAGACATTAGAGCAGGACCTTAAAATGGCAATGCTCCTAATGGATAACCCTCAATTTACAGCAGAATGAAGCTGGACCATTTGCCACGCAGCAATCTGTACTTTGGGAAATGTGGGTGAGCATGGGCAGAAACAATGCCCTTTGGTTTAGGGGGTAATCCCACTGCTCTAAGGCTGGGATGGACTTCAACTATTTGAGTTGCCTTGGTTTGTTAATTGCTGGTTTCAGTTTTTTCTCTCTTTAACATTATTTTTCTTCTTTTTATTCCCCCTCTCAAAGTGATCTCAACAAATTTGACAACACCCTCACACACCCCACCCTCACTAGCCCCCCTGATATGATTTATATGTCTGCCACTGCTGCTGGTACCAGTGCTGTAAAAAGAACTGGCTCCTGTTCAAGTCCTTCTCCTGTCCAAATGTTTAGGGATTTGGAGCCCATACATACAATTACTGCGTGGTTCTCAGGAAGAGAAAATATCCAGCAGCTGTTCAGTGTCTGATCAATTATGAGTTGAGGAAGAGGAGTAAAAGAGAGGGGAGATATTGGTTAGAAATCTGTACATAATTAGGAAACAATGCTAAGAATGAGTGCTTGGGAGACATGGGGAGGATAGATACACTTACAGCGTATCGTTAGGCTAATGGGTCTCTCCAGCGTGGAAAGAAAATTGCCCCTAACCTGATGTGGGTATTTTTTCTGAGGGCTTGGCAAGATCAAGGAGGAAGAGAAGTCAGTTCTAGTCTGAGAACATGAACACTTGAGAGGGAGTCTGGTAAGTAGGCATCTTGGAGTAGATCTCCCTGCCCCAGTCAAGCACTGCACTGACTGTGATGGCAGCTTAGACACCCGCTCCACGTGGAGACACATAAATGTAGGCAACTTGGTGTGTGAGATGAATCCTGCCTTAGGGGTTCAAATCAATTTTCTCCCCCACAGGTGTTGAGCGTCATCTGAGAAGCCCAAAGCTGCCTGGGAAAGCTGCACAGGGCTGGCAAATATTGCAAAGTACCTTAAAATATTTGCTTCTTAGAAATCCTTGAAAGGGACTTTCACTCCCCTCTGGAGTGAAATCCAGAGACTAGAAAGTTTACCAAACAGCAGTAGACTCCCACCTTTGCACAAATGAATTTAGTCAAAAATTTCCATTGCATTTGGAATAAAGAAAATATTTTTTCCATACTTAGTATCTTGTCTCACATTTTACCTGAGGTAACTGGAGAGGGTAGGGGGCAATAGATCCTTGGTTTATTAGCACTACCCAGCACCATATGCACCCTTTAATTCACAAGAGATGATCTGTGCAACCTCCCTTTACTTACATTGTGACTGAATGTGGCTATGAATGATGCTTATGTTTACCTGAGATCCAGGTGACTTCCTTCCCAGAAAGTCTGTGGATTCAAAGGATGCTTGAGTACTATCTTATATCATGTCTTGGAAGTTTGGAATGAAGATGAAGGGAAGCATTTGTTAGCGACTAAACGAACCCATAAATCCGTTGTTTACAGATCATATGGGTCAGCCTTGAAGGTATCATGTCCAGAATTTTGATGTGTTCTAGAGCTTTTTCATGCACACTGTTGACTCTGAATCTCAGCAGACTCAGAGAAACTAATGCTGTTTTCCTTCAAAATCTATTCAGTAAACTGACTAAATGAGCATAGTGGTTTACATTCAGTTTCAGTGAAGAAGAATAAATGGAAAGAATTGATTTACAATGTACCTTAGGGCAAAAATGAAAATGTTTTCAAAAGTAGTCATTTGTGGGGGAAAGGATCAGTAAAACCTGACAGCTGAAAATGTGTCAGCTTGTGGTTATGTGGACTGAGATCTTTATAGCTGATAAATTTACCTACATCCAGCATCCAGTAACATGATTCCATAGTCGCTACATGAAGCTGCATAAAGACTGAGACTGTCCTTTCTTCACACAACAACAGAAGCATTTAGTAAGTTCTGTTCAGCAGTGTCATCACCATGGATACATTTACTGTTTGTGTTGTAATATGTGGAATTTTACCTAAAGTCTTAGTTCCTTTGCAATTACATAAGATTATTTATCTTCATTAAGATTATTTATCTTCATTATGTGTAAAGTACTTTTGGTCAGGAACACCTGAAAATGTGACCCAAAAGACTTTCAATGTTTAAGAAAGAGAGGTTTACATTGCCCTAAAATGGATTTATTATTTCACCTAACCACATTAATTTAAAATTTAGATGTCTAGTCAACATAGCTTTCTGCATCACATGTATTCAGTGGAAAAAGTTAAAACTTATTAATCTGAACCTAAGATATATGGGATGAGCCTTTCTCTGGACATCCCAGTCTTTCCATTGACCAGAGAATTGCAGATGATTAGCTTTGAATAGACATCTAACTCTTAGATAGAATGAGTTAGGTGAGAATCCACTTTAATATCAGAATAATTTCTTCACAGGTTTTTTAATGATGGTGTTCACCCATGAGATGACAGAGTAAATCTGCTGAAACAGATGTCTCGTTTAGCTACGTGATAGCTCAAACGCATTTTTCTCTGGAGCCATGGAGAGATGCTGACCTCAGAGCAATAAAACTGCATGTTCACAGCACGGTGGTTTTTTAGATTAGAAATGCAATTTAATTAAAGCTTTTTTCCAGGAACACTGATAGAGTCCTCTTTGTTCTGCCAAGTCAAATTCAAAGGTCATGTTCTTCAACTGTCTCTTTGGTGCCATTCAGATTAAACCTACAATGTTCTAACCAGTCAGGTATCCCCAAACACTCAGAGTGTTCCAGCCATATATAGCTATTTATGTAACTATGTCCTAGTTCAGTTATGACAATGCAAAGGGGAAGTCGAAGATGAAAAATTACCTTCTCAGATGTCCAAGATGAGATTTTTCCATCATGCTGTTGCAGTTTCTGCCTTTCCCAACTGACTTGACAGAACCTATGCCATTCCTCTTCCCTATCTCAAATAACAGGACTCCCAAACTTTTTCATTCCACCTCTCAAGTGACCTGGGCCTCCTTCCACTCCTTCTTGTAAGTGACCTGGGCTGCTCTCCTCTGTTCCCCTGAATCTCTCGCAGAACCATCACAGACCTCCTGTCCTCCAAATTTTTCCTTCTGGTCCCTCAGTCTTAAGCCTTAGTTTTATCTCAGTAAGGAGAAGCCTAGGCTTCAGAGAAAGGTTGTCTGTCACATTCCCTTTTCCAATCCTTGACCTACGAACCTATTTTCAAACTCACAGATGTTAACACCTGGAAGCCCCAGTGTATGGCTGTTTTCTGACCTCCAGGGTTAGCATAGCCTGGAGAAACTCAACCTGGCATTCCTGCAGCAAGAAAATACCTGCCAGTTGAGCTACCATTCATGTTGGGACATTCATGACAGCCTTTCCCTTTGCAATAGTTATTTTTTCCTGAGTATTTTCCCCTTATCGCTTTCCTCTTTCTGTTTTCAGTACAAATTTAATTTTTGTGTTTTGGGCCTAAGTGAGGCTGTCATAGATGGTTTGGTTAAAAATACATTTTTTTGTTTAGTAAACAAAGACTGAAACATTTCTTTACTAGATTATGAATAATTTTGTCTGGACATCTGCTGGTAGAGTCAATCAAGTTGACAAAAAATACTATTTGCTTTTGGAGTTTCTCAAAAAAAGGGGGTTTTGGGGAAAGGCAAGTGAGCAAAACTACTTTAATTCTTGATTAGTTACTGAACTTGTAAATAGAGTAGTTTAGCGACTTTATTCAGAGACCTGCAATGACCATTTCTTGTACTCTTTTTTTGAAAACCGGTTAATATGATCTACTTATGAACATCAAAAAATGGTCAAAATACATGCAAAGTTTGTTGTTTGTGTTCCCTGGATAGTCAATGGAGAGATAAACACCTCCAGAAGATGAGTATTCCCAGCTTCCAGTAGATATCGAATATAACTAAAATGAAACATCCATTGGAGATGTGTTTCCTTCTAGTGACTGTCCAGGAAGCCTCTGTGACCAGTCCAGACCACACATTTATGACTGAAGAAAGGTCCATGACATTCATTACATGTTCTATGAGAAGAGTCTTTAGGATCATTCACTTAATGTCAGTGAAAGATTTTTTTTCCAATGTCTTTGACTTAGAATGCACATTATGCTCTGATTAACATCAATTGTTGATGTTAATCAACATCAATCTATCACTATCTTCAATAAGAACAAGAACAGGTCCTTGAGGCAAGCCCCACCTGGGGTGATTTGCAGCAGTTTAGAAAGCTTGACATCCTGCAAACTGACTCCCTTTGCTATGCTTTGTGAACACTTCCTCTACTGTGTTGAATTTAAGTGTACTGTGACTGTTGCTTTCACATCCCATACTCTCTGCTTAGTTACAAAACAATGTCAAGAAACCTTCTTCTCTGGTTGGCGAGAGACCAGATTTTCATCCCAGCCATCTTCTGGTTGTCATTTTCCTGAGATATGTGAATCTGTAAGCCTTTGACAGTTGACATCTCGTCTCCTGGCTTGAACATACAGATGTTTATTACCCAAGCCAGATTGTATAGGCCAGGCAGAAAAAAAACCCCTAAGCTTTCAGTTCAGATCCATTGCTTCTCCGGTTGATCCCTCTCTTCCCACAGAAGAGGTTTTGCATATGTCTGGCTGCTTTTGCTATTGAAAACTGATTAATTAAAGTCCCCCCAAGCTTAATTTGCTTTGCACAGAACTTCAGGATTTTTTCCATTCCCTCCTCCTGTCCTTGTTCTCTCCAGCAGATATTTTCACCAGGTTCTTCTTTGTTCTCCACAACTTCTATCTTTAACCAGAGAATTCCTCCACCAAGATGATCCAAATGAAAGGACAAGAGAAACTTTACATAGATAGGATAGCACCTGCTATTGCAGGCAAATCCTGTGCAAAGGTTTTGCCTGTTTCTTTTAAAGCATAGGAGCTTCACGTTCTGATCTCTCTCTTGAGGATTCTTGTCCTTCAATGTCCCATAATGCATCAATGCAGCTCCCATGGTTCTTGTCTTCACAGTTCTTCGTTGAACTTTCCCACCACTTTCTTCTCTGACTGCTTGAAAATGTTTTTACAGTTTGTTTCCACTGAAAAAATGACTTTCTCTTCTAAAATAAATTAAAGATTTATCAACAATGAAGTCAGAATATTGTAGGAGGTGCCCAAGTGGGACTAATTTTTTCTTTCAATCTTTTATGTGAAACATATTAGGCAATGAAAATAAATATTTACTTGATTTACAGGAAATCCTTTGAGCTTTGAAGCAGAAACATTTCTTTCAGAATATACTGAGAGATTTGGAAAACAGCAAACATTGGTCATTCTGCCCTGCAAAAGAGAAGTAGCTTCAGCCTTTTTTCCCCCTTAAAAAATGTTTTCTTATTTCTCCTTACTTCCATTCTCTTAATGACATTGATATGAACCTCCCAGTACCAGCAGAACTCCCAACATGGTCATGCTTTCTTGAATAGCTGTGTGGAGTTGGTCAGACATCAGTGAGGATACACTACTGGAGTCTGGTCTTTCAGCGATTAATAGAAGCACTTTTTTACTAAGGAACCCATGAAGGGAACAGCTTCAAAAACATCCACGTGAAATTATGAATTGGAAAGGTGCTCGTCTGAGATAAATCCCTTAATAGTTCCTCTGCTTCCAATATGACCTCCTTTGATGCTTTCTTTGCCTCAGTCTTTAATAACAAGACTAGCTGTATTGAGGGAATCCAGCCTCCTCAGCCAGAAGACAGAGACTGGGAGAACGACCCCCCCACAATCCAAGAGGAGATAGTCAGTGACCTACTGCATCACACAGACATACACAAGTCTATGGGACCGGATGGGATACACCCGAGGGTGCTGAAGGAGCTGGCTGGGGTGCTCACCAAGCTGCTTTCCATCATTTACCAACAGTCCTGGCTGACCAGGGAGGTCCCAACAGATTGGAAACTGGCCAATGTGATGCCCATATATAAGAAGGGGCAGAAGGATGATCCAGGAAATTACAGGCCTGTCAGCTTGACTTTGGTGCCTGGGAAGCTGATGGACCAGATCATCCTGAGTACCATCACACAGCACATGCGGGACAACCAGATGATCAGGCCCAGTCAGCATGGGTTTATGAAAGGCAGGTCCTGCTTGACAAACCTGATCTCCTTCTACGACAGGGCGACCTGCTTATTGGATGAGGGAAAGGCTGTGGATGTTGTCTACCTTGATTTTAATAAAGCCTTTGACACCATTTCCCACAGCATTCTCCTGGCAAAACTGGCTGCTTGCGGCTTGGATGGGCACACACTTTGTTGGGTAAAAAACTGGCTGGATGGCCAGGCCCAAAGAGTGGTGGTGAATGGAGTTAAATCCAGTTGGTGGCCGGTCACAAGTGGTGTCCCCCAGGGCTCGGGTTTGGGGCCACTCCTGTTTAACATCTTTATTGATGATCTAGACAAGGGGATCAAGTGCACCCTCAGCAAATTTTCAGATGACACCAAGTTGGGTGGGAGTGTTGATCTGCCCGAGGGTAGGGAGGCTCTGCAGAGAGATCTGGAGAGGCTGGAGCGATGGGCTGAGGCCAGCTGGAGGGGGTTCAGTAAGGTCAAATGCCGGGTGCTGCACTTGGGCCACAACAACCCCCAGCAGCGCTACAGGCTTGGGGAGGAGTGGCTGGAGAGCTGCCAGTCAGAGAGGGACCTGGGGGTGTTGACTGACAGCTGGCTGAACAGGAGCCAGCAGTGTGCCCAGGTGGCCAAGAAGACCAATGGCCTCCTGGCTTGTATCAGCAATAGCGTGGCCAGCAGGGACAGGGAAGGGATCTTACTCCTGTATTCGTCACTGGTGAGGCCGCACCTCGATTACTGTGTTCAGTTTTGGGCCCCTCACTCCAAAAAGGACATTGAATTACTCGAGCGTGTCCAGAGAAGAGCAACGAAGCTGGTGAAGGGTCTGCAGAACATGTCATATGAGGAGCGGCTGAGGGAACTGGGGTTGTTTAGTGTGGAGAAGAGGAGGCTGAGGGGAGACCTCATCGCCCTGTACAACTCCCTGAAAGGGGGTTGCAGAGAGCTGGGGATGAGTCTCTTGAACCAAGTAACAAGCGATAGGACAAGAGGGAATGGCCTCAAGTTGCACCAAGGAAGGTTTATACTAGATATTAGGAAGCATTTCTTTACAGAAGGGGTTGTTAGGCGTTGGAATGGGCTGCCCTGGGAGGTGGTGGAGTCCCCATCCCTGGAGGTGTTCAAGAGGCGGGTTGACATAGCGCTGAGTGATATGGTGTAGTTGGAACTGTTAATGTTGGGTTGATGGTTGGACTGGATGATCTTCAAGGTCTTTTCCAACCTAGACGATTCTGTGTTTCTGTGATTCTGTGATTCTGTGATCACCTGAGGCATTTCAGGAGAAAACAGAGTAATTGTCAAAATACTACTTGTCCTGTGAGGGGGAAAAAAAAAAAGAAAGAAACATTGGTTGTGGTCCTCTCACCACATTGCCTGGGCTACAGGGCAGTTCAACACTGAGTGACTTCCCAGTTGTGGACACCTCAGTGTTGATGTGTCCAGGCAATAGCAGGGAACTTGAGGGGAAAAATAAAGTAACACAGACACAGACACTGAAAAAAGCAACATCTGAGTTACCACCACCACCTCCTGGAGCGAAAAAGGTTGAGTGTGTTAGGGAAAAGGTCTACCTTCCAGCCATCTACTGACTCAGCCTGTCTCCATTTTCATGTTCAAGACTGAATAAGATCAAACTAAAATTGCTTGTGTTGGGGTAGCATATAGAGTTTCCATACAGATCACTGAGTGCTTGAAATCCATGCAGTCTGGATAATCATAGCACACCCCATTGTTATAGATTTACAGTCAAGGTGTGTTGAGACCTAACAGTGGGTTCAGAGTTGACATGGCATGGCTGCAATTATGCAGAAAGTCAGTGCTGGAAAGTCGAATAAAGGTTGTTTGAAGATGAATTTCTCCCTTCACATCTGGATTAGTGCCTTCAGATTGAGCGCCAACGTGAAGTGTCCCCAAAACCATGACCCTGGAGATGGTTTTAGACATGTCCATATGGTGAGATTCATTTAGTAGAAAGCTTTTGGCTCCCTGTACAGATCAGCAGTTTTAGTGTAAACAGAACTCATGTGAAAAGTAAAATTTGCCCCTGGGAGTAACAATCTATTTATATTGTAAATTCTAAGGAAACAGGGCTGTAGATACCACCTTTTAATTTGAGCCATGCTGGTAAGCCAATGTTCAGATTCTCACTGAACCAGTATTCAAAGATCTGCATTCAGTTGCAGAGGTGCTTTGCAACTTTGCACCCTGTTTCCCTACTTGTAATAAGAAAATCTCCTTTTTCTCACTCTTTTTCTGTCTCTGTAGCAAGGTGTGTCTTTTACAAAGTTTTATGTGATGTGTGAAAGCACCATTTGGATCTTGGTTGAGAGCTCCCTGGCACTGCTGTAATATTGGTAATAAGGTGGCATTTTTTAGCAGGCTTATTCTGCCTAAGAAAGTTCAATTTGTCTTTTCATGTTCAGTCAGAAGAACCAGGTGAAGGCTGAGCAGATGAATACAAGGACCTTTCTAGCCTGTGGTTTAAAATAAACTTTGAACTGTAATAACATAAGCCCAGAGACTTTTTGCTAGTGGAATTGTAATCTGAAAAGAAAATTGATATATGAAAATCATATTACCACTCTCTTTCACATGCACATTCTCAATACTCTTTTACTTAATAGTTCTTAACTCTTGACTTCATGACAAATTTATCTCTCATTTAATACTTAAGATGTTTAGACCATTAGGTAAAAACAGCATTGCTATTTAGGTTACATGGTGAATGTTAGAGCGCCTGGAATAATTCTGTTTTGTGGTTTCCAGGCTCACTCCAAAAAAATTAGAATTGCAGTGAGGTTATCCATGCAGTTAAATTTAAAATAAAAATCTCAAACCCAAATCCAGATTGAAGCAAATCTTGACAGCATGAGGAATCATTGCAAAGGTTCAAAAATTTTCACTTCACTTCATCGTTATACGCCATTTCCTGAAGGAAGCCAGACAGGTTAATCATGTGTGAAATATATATGTATACATATATATTTTACACATGCACATATATATTTATGTGTGTGAATATGCATGTGTGCGTGAGTGTGTATATATATTTTTTTCCCTTTCTTCTTCATATCAGACTTCACCATATGGCACTAACCCCATCATTTAATGTGGAATTATGAAGAATGGAATGTGGAGAATGAGGTCTTGCTTTCCTATTGGTCACCAGGCTCCTCTTTAATTGCTGGGGGAAGATCAAAATTATAAACAGAGGTCTGTGACCATAGAAACACACAGATCAACTTTTAAATTTCATCACATTAAAATAATTGGCTTAAATTTTTTTGCTCTACATTGCACAGGAAAAATGCCTGCCATGTGTGTTTAAATATATATATTGTTCAAATATATATACTGCAGTTCAAAATAGTGATGGTGACTTACAAGTCAGATAATTCATCCTAGCAAGAGATGTAAATTTTTTCTCCGTATAGTCATTAGTAGCTCATTGAAATACAAGTAGAATTCAGAGCAAGAAACTCTGGTATCAGTGGAAGTTTTCAACTTATGTCTGCTTAAGGGCTCCATACAAAGGGTCAACAGACTTGTTACTCACTCTTACTGTTTTTTTCCCATCTACTTTTCCAGCTCCGTAAACACACATGTGTATTCAAATCACTATGGGTATGCTTTCAACAAACTCTCTTGCCCCAGTGGACAAATGGATTTGCACAAATTAGAAATCAATTACAAGTTGATTCTGTAGAGTTGAAAACTGCTTAGTTAGAGGCTTTGAAAATCTCACTGGTTTCTTATAATATCATGAAATCATAAATATGCCTTGTCTAAAAAAGACCTCTGGAGGTCCCTAGTCCAATTTCTTGCTCAAAAAAAAAAAAAAAAAAAAGGGTTATATCCAAAGTCTGATTGTGCCTTTGTCCAATTGAGTTTTGAGTAATTTTTCCGTTATATCCAACCATAGTTTCCCTTTCTGCAACTTGTGACTCTTCATCCTTCCACTCTACATCTCTGAGCAGTTGCATGTCCTCCACCAACCCCATTCATGTAGTGGAAGTCTGCAATTTGTTCTTCCTCTCTCCCATGGCCAAATATCACTGAAAGTCCCCACTGCCAGGGAGAGTAAGAGGTACTGATGTGGATGTTTTTTCTAGGCTTTTAAGTTTTTTCCAGACAGAGAAATGTGTATCCGTGGTCCTAAGTTTAGGCCTTACCCTGTACACATTTTTGCCTGTCATTTTCCTTGATCTCCAGAGTGACCACGTCTTCCACTTCTCTTATTCTATGTCCCCCACTGTCATTACTTCCTAAACCTTATTCCTTATTCGAATAAAGCTAAAAGTGGTAAACCCAAGCTATTTGTTTTGTCAATATTTTAGACAAAAATTTTTCTTTTCCTTTCCATACTTGTGTCATAGCTACCATAGACTTTATACCTTTATACCTTGACGCTTTTGCTTTCAAAAGACCCATCTTGTTTGATACATCACAAAAAAATGCATAAAGAAAAAATGCGAATGCTGTCCACTCTCTTTCCATCAGAAACCTCAAATCTGACTTTTTATTGATGTCCCTAGAACTAATCCTTTCTACCAGCTTTCATTATGTCCCCAGCTCTCATCTAGATTCTTAACACTCATCCAATCCTCCATCTTTCCCAAATTTAACTACTTTATGTTCCAATTTCCACGGTTTCCTCAAAGGGAGTCTTCATACTGAATACAGAAACCTAACTGACTGTGTTCTGTAACTTCATCTTCTAGCTTTGTGAAACTCTTCGTAATTCTGCCTCTTCGTCTGATTTTCATGCCAATTGGTCACACACATATCTTCTTTCTTCCATATTTGATCACTAAGTGTCTCTTATTAAGTCTCCTGTTCTGAAAACAGCCTTACCTTTGATGCCTGCAAAAAAATAAAGGCCTTAGTTCGGTTATGCAAGGTCAATGGAAGCTGGTCTAAATGCCATGAAAAGCTCCATGACATTTCTACCAATTTCTACAGACTCTGGGTTAAAGTTCACATTTAGAACTATTATGATAACATATTAACCAGTATTTCTTTAACCTCACTATCATCACCGTCCTGATTAGTTATCTATTATTATGATTAATGTTCGCTACAGCAGCGGTGCTACGTGACCACAGCCAAGATTCAGCTCTTGATGTCACTTATATAAATACACAGTAAGAAACAGACTTTGGCCTAGAGAAATTATGAACTGAGTAGTGAACTCAGACAATGAAATAGAGAGCCTTTCCAAAGTTGGCTAATGTCAGCTTTATAGCCAGGGACTTGTCTAACATCCTGTGTGTCTTGATTATGCCCTGAAACATCAGAACACTTAGTTGTTGTACCAATAGAGATGATCATTCACCCATCTTTAGTTTTTGCATAAAAAAAAAGAAGCCCAAGGAGGCAAAGTAGCAGTTGGAAGACTTGATGTCAATAGAAATTCCATATTGAATTCAAATATATATATATATATATACCACTGCCACGTAGACATCAGCTAAGGAACTAGTTCTTGGATCTTTTATAGCCAGTGGAAAATATGCTTAAGCATAGTGTGATTAGTGAATGTCAGCTGACTTGTCTAGTTTCCTACTTTTGCACCCAACACTCTATCAATATTTTTGACTAGAACTCTACCAATTACAAATGAAACCCAGAATGACTAATTTCAGTGGAGATGTCTAAATTAAATGCCAACACTGTCTGATGAACACTACTTCCCCCTCCGTAGTATCTGTTAAGAGTCCACAGTTTTCCAGCTGTGGTGGCTTGCCATCAAAAGTCCAAAGCTACCTAGAAAAACAGTGTCAGCATGGCCTTCTCAGCGAAGAGGCTTTCCTCTGTAGACAAAATTTCCTTCCTGGTGATCGTGTTGCAAACAAGTTCTGCCTCAGAGAGTCAGGGCACAAAGAACAAAAAAGGGATTTGAGTAGCCGTGTGGTGGGAATAGGGAAGTGGAGGGAGGAGGGGGCTGGAATGGGAAAGCACAGAAACAGTTTTAAATATTTGGAATCTGCAATTGTATTTCCCCCCTTTCCCTCCCAGAGCTTCATTTTTTTTTAGCCCAGATTAACTATTCCCCCTACAATGCTTTTTCATAAAGGGATCAAGTCCATTGTTTATAGAATTTGTTAATAACAGTCTCAGTCGCGCTGTCACAGCAGAGTGATTCAATTACAAGACTGGACAATAAAAGCTCAATAAAGAAACTCAAATCCTTATTAAATTCTTTTTTTTAATTATTATTAAAAAAATACCTAAGCAGGCTAGGATTGCCAGATTGGGAATTTACATTGAACAGAAGAATGATATGATCTCTCTGAGTAGCACGGTGCAAATTAAAAGAGGTTTAGTGTTAAGTGCTCATGGCACAAAAGCAATTTTAAGTACCTGCAATCAGCTTAGGTTGGCTAAGCCTAAACATGTACAAATCGTGTAATGGGCAATATCCCTGGCAGTACCACGCAGAGCTCTGACAGATGTGTTCTCCAAGGTGTACAGTGGGTCCTACAATAGCTCACGATGAGCGTCTGCATGGTCATGCACACTGATTGTGTGTGTGTGTGTGTGTGTGTGTGACAGTGTGTATGTGTGTGTGCGTGGTTTGTGGGCCACCTAGTGTCCTGGTGCTGACTAAACAAAATAGTCTGATTTTTATTTCTGGAAACAGAGGTTTTAAGGCAAGAAAACAACATTTCAGTCACTGATTTTGATACCTCTCCAATCACAAAACAAGATAAAATGACCCAGAGATTGCTGCACCTTTCTCTTAACTGCTGCTTCAGCTGGAGACTCTTTCATAAAAGAGCATCCAATCTGTATTTAGACCCTTCTTCCATTGGGAAATCCATTATTTCCCTTGCTAGTCATCTCAGTTGATAGTTACCTTTGCAATAAGGAACTTACATTTTTTGGAGTTTTGTTTGGGGTTTTTTTTTGTTGTTTGTTTGGGGTTTTTTTTTCAGCCTGGCATAATTAGATGCCAACCTTTTTTAAAGTCTGCTACACTAAAAAGCTCTCGGTTATGAGAAAATTTTGTCCTGTATAAGCACTTAGAGACAGTGACTCAGGCACTTCTCAATCTTCTCTACGTTTAGCTAAACAGTGGGAGCTTTCTTAGTTTCTCAGTGCAGTGTAAGGTTTCCAGGATTTGGCTCATTCTTACAGATCTTTGAATTCTTCCAGTCACACTGGTACACATTTCCATGCCATCCTCAGTCCTCTGATTTGTCATCAGCATGGTAGTAAAGCCTGATTTCTTTGTGATGGAGGACAACTGAGCTACAGGTGAAGATTTTTTGCATTTGAGGTGTACAAGTAAAAGACTGTTGTTTTTGACTCGTTATCTGGTATCCACTAAGGAATGATCCGAATAGGACCTCTATTCTCCATTTGACAACTTGCTTTTGTTAATTGTCTATGAACGTAATGGAAAGTCCTCCTATTCTCAGAAATTTGATTAAAAGCGTCCCACACATTAAAGCAATTTTTGGAAGCATTAAACAGTCATATATACACGTACACAGAGCCTGGTGTCATAAAAGTCATGTTCTTAAGGTATAGGTAAGAGAATATGGCAGAGAAAAAGACTACAGAGAACAGCATGGAAATCACATATAGTCCACTTAAATTGATCATCATGAGAGGCTGGAGAATTGGCTTAAACTGGGTGTCATTGTAATGCCTTTGTGAAGAGTAAATACTTTACCTTCAGCTTACCTTTGATGTTATAACATCTCCCCATTGCTGGCCCTACCGGATGACAAGTTCTGAAAGCCTGAGGTAATGGAAGTCTGATCTGCTCTACACTTTCTTTACCTTAAGATGCCACAACAGCCAAGGTAGGTATCAAAAATGGGGTTAGTCTTGGACATGAGCTGGCAATGTGTGCTTGCAGCCCAGAAAGCCAACCGTTTCCTGGTCTGCATCAAGAGAAGTGTGGCTAGCAAGTCAAGGGAGGTGATTCTTCCCCTGTACTCTGCTCTTGTGAGACTTCACCTGTAGTACTGTGTTTGCCTCTGGGACTTCAGTACAAGAAAAATATGGACCTGTTAGAGCAGGTCCAGAGGAGGTCACAGAAATGATCAGAGGGCTAGAAGACCTCTCCTGTGAAGAAAGGCTGAGAGAGTTGACATTGTTCAGCCTGGAAGAGAAGGCCCAGGGAGACCTTATATAAAAGAGGCTTGAAAGAAAGATGGGAAGAGACTTTTTACCAAGGCCTGAGTAACAGGACAAGGGTCAACAGTTTTAAACTGGGAGAGGGTAGGTTTAGACTGGACATAAAGAAGAATTTTTTTATGATGAGGGTGGTGAGACACTGGACCAGGTTGCCCAGAGAAATTGTGGATGCCCCATCATTGGACGTGCTCAAGGCTGGGTTGGACAGGGCTTTGAGCAATCTGATCTAGCAAAAGATGTCCCTGTGCATAGCAGGGGGGTTGGACTAAATGATCTTTAAAAGTCCCAAACCATTCTATGATTCTATAATTTTAGCAGTCTTTAAAAAAAAAAAAAAAAAAGAAAAAGAAAAAAGTGTCTTGCTTGTGCTGGTAGTTTTATATCTATCTCTGGTCAATAGAGGGATAAGCAACAGCTGCAGGAAATGCTCTCTATCTCAGACACTAAGGGATGGGGTGAATTACCTTCTGGCAATGTCTACCAGAGGGCAAATCATCTGAGCTGTACAGCTGTCCCTTAAATCTCCCTCTCAGGTGCCTTGTTCTCTTCATTGACTATACAGGCAACCTGGTCATCTTGCTTTGTCTAATTGCTTAACTTTTAGACAGAGCCAATTAAGTGATGTGAAGATGCACATCATCATAAATTTGGTGGAAGACCGGTAGTCTTCGATAACAACACAACGAGAGGTGTGAAAGTTTGAGCTGTGATCTGACCTGTAGTCACACAGCCACTAGGAACTGTGGTGTGCAAGACTGGTCACTGCTGGATCCACTGTTGGATAAGAAAGCTGTTGCAGTGCCAGGCAGAGGGCAGCAAAACTGGAGAGGCTGAGTGGATGTCTGAGCATCCTTGCTGGTGCGTCATAGTAATTGGAGCAGCACGTCTGTGACAGAGGATGTGCAATTGTTAAAGGAAGTTGGAAGTGTCAGAAATTAACAAGTAAATGGACGTACATGGTGCTGGAGTAGAAGGAGGTTGCTACAGCTGCAGCTTATAAATGTTTCCTGGATGGAGATCATGCTGTATCTTAGAAACATTAGATGTTTTGTCCTTCGATGGACATAGCTAATACTTCAAGTAAGAGGAAAATTATATTAGTGCTAGCCTTGGTAGGGAGATCATTACCCAAAATTTCCTCTGTTGTCACAGACCCCTCTGTTGGATTCATCCATCCTTAGATAACTGTCTAAAATAGATGGCATGAGGTGCCCTCTCAAGTGACCTTTCATGGATAAAAGCAGGAAACCTGGCTTAAAGCAGGGGCTTACATTTTAAATGGCTATGGTTAAGAGAGATTAATTCTACCCTCAGCACTCAATCTAAGTTAATCATCAAGGCTCTGCCTGCCAGCTCTGTACAAATATGTGGAGCATTCACCCCATCTTTGAGTAGTGGTTTATGATTGCTGGGATAAACTGTTCTCCAAAGTGGCAGTTTCTCTGAACTGATTATAGAGAGTGTGGAATGAGAAAGCTCTTCAGAAACATGCTTCAGTTACTTTCCTAAAAAAATCAGGCAGGATGAAGTCTTTGTAACAGAGGCAAGAGATTTTCAAGAGCTGCAGTTGGGTCCTGCGTTTATCAGAGACTGACTGTGGAATGATGGATCTTCCCCACTTTTTAGGGATACGATGGGGTGTTCATTCCTGATGCCAGCAACCACTATAGATGCACTTAGTTTGGGGTTTACCTCACCTAATGTTTACCATTTAAAACTTGAATGTTGAGTCCTACCTTGGATTGGATGTTTAAGACATAAAGTAAAATAAGTCATCTCTCAAAGTACCCATTTCTGCTCATGGTTTGTTTCTCCCTATCTTGAATTAAATGTTCAATTTTTAAGTGGCCACCTATAAACAAGTGAATTCTCTGCCTTCCAAGATATAGATGAGCATGACTGATGCTTGCCAGATGGAACTAGAGCTCTTAGAGATGTTGTCATGTGCCTTAGGTACACAACAGAAAGCTTTTTTTTTGGATTCAGTAGTGAATGGTGGTGCATTGGAAGCAAGAATGATCTGAATCTTTCTCTTTTCTCTCCTGAATTAAGAAACACTCACACAGCATGGTAACAGTGAGGCAAAGGTGGCTTTTTTACTCATACTAAATAAATGTAGACTATATAGGCTGATCAAATGCAGCCGACTGCTTTGGACACTTTATGAATTTTCTTATATAAACTTCTCAAAAGTGGAATGAATTTCTAGGCTAGCAGGCATACATTTTTTAATTAAGAGAAAAGCATTTATTAGAACAGATGAGAGCGCTAAATCTGACCAATATACCTTTGAAGCTGCCAGCCCCCTGCTTTATTCTGTGAAATTACACTCCCTGAAATGTGGTATGGCTTTATATTTCACAGCATCCATAACACGGATTTATCAAAGGTCACTATGGCAACATTCAGGCAGTCTGAGACAAATACGCGTATGAGCATAGAAACAGAACAAAACAAACTGAAATCGCCCTGTTCCCACCCAGTCTTCTCCCCTGTCCCTTCAACTCCAAATTCAGATGAATGCTATTATTAATACTCCAGTCGATATTACCTCAGCAGAGATTGAAAAGCAGGAGAGAGTTCACACCGCAGATACGGGGAGGAATATCAACGTTGTATAGGCGCATTGCACGCATAGGATCACTGGGGCTATGGGTAACTCTGCAGAATAATTGTATTGGCATGTGTGAATTCTGGGAATCAGAACCTCCTAATATTTGTTTTGGCCCTGTTTCCATGGTAATAAGTGCACTTGCTATTAATTCTCTAGTTTATTACTAGTCTTTATTCCTAGTATTTAGGGGAGGGGGTTATTCACATTCACTTTGGAATTCCAGGCCTCGTATATAAACCTGAACTTACGAACAGTAAATGTGTGTATATATATATATAAAAATATAAAACGAGGCACTCAGAATCACAAATATCTACATTGACTATGATAAGCATTTTCAGAAGTGACAGAACTTTGAGATATACCAGTCCTCTTTTACTAATAGTATTTGAAGCTGTTCTTTCAGAGACCTCTAACCACAGCTGAATTTATAAAACATTTTTTTTTTCTTTATTTTACTCATTTTAAAAAACAGGACACTTTTAGCATTTTATTCCCTGCAAAGAAGGAAAAGTGTCCAGAAGGTGAAAGAGTTCAGAATACTTTTTTGCTTCTCTGTTAATGTATATATTCATACATTGCTATATGTTGCACAAACAGACCAACACATGCACAGAAATCTATATGAAAAAGTATCAACAGGGCTGCAGTCACAAAGTGAATTTCTCAATAATTAAGCCAAAATAAAAGCTGCTTGTGAAACCTTACATTTCTCCCTTTTATTACATGTTATCTTGCAACTTAATGAAATGGTAGCCTGCTATATTTAAATGGGAAGCTCCCATGGTGAGAACCATGCCCAGACAGCAGCAGCAATTCGTTATAAAATTTTAGCTTTACTGTGCAGTAGTTGCTTCCAGGGTGTATTTTCTATCTGTAGTTCAAAGGCTGCTCTAAAGACCGAACTGTTCATTTCCTCCTGGGCTTTTTTTGGCATTCCTGAGTGGTTTTCCAATGTTAATCATCTTCATAATATCCCTCTGAGATGGGAACTTTATCTTTATTTTACTAAAGGGAACCTGATAAACATATCAAGATTAATATGAAAAGTATCCAGTTATTTTGGTGTCCAGGCTGAGGTCTGAGTGCCTGCTTTGGCAAAGGTTTAAGCATTTATACCTTATTAATCTCATCCAACTTTGTCTAAAAATAATTTATTTCTCTGAGCTACTCATTTTCTTATAGTCAGCAGGGAGAAACGAGCACATTCAGAGGTGCTTCATCTAATATGTCTTGGATGACTATTTTGGGATGAGATGAATTACTCTCCAGAGGGACTAAGGCAGATAAATCCCACATTATTTATTTATTTGAAGTAGTTTCGCTTGATTTCAGATGCAGTTAGGAGTGCTCAATACTTCATTAAAATGCTGCAAACTAAAGGTGTCAGGGACTTGAGTGAGGTCATCTGAGCCATCTCTATGCTCCTTCTGCCTATCAGACCTCAGAAACTCAAGTCACAACACACAAAAAATCCATGAGTGACCGCTTGTGTGAAGTTTGTATGAAGCAACTTTGCCTGAGTCATACAGCAGCTGTAGGAAGAGGCAGAGTATAACCCTGAAGGCAAGGTTTATTTTATAGAAATGTCTTTCAAATTCTTCAACAAACTAGGCAAGGCCCAAACGCTGGTAACCTCATATACTAATTGCTCCCCTTCAGCTGTAGATCTTCCATCTACTGTTCTCATCGAGGAAAGGGTATCACGGGAAAAACAGCACTACGTCTTGCAATAAAAGTCTGCATCAGGTATATGTTTGAAGGGGCTGATACAAGAGTTTTCAGACTGTTTTAATTTTGGCGGTTTCTGACGTTGAAGAACTTGATTTTGCAACCGTAAGGTTGTCACTTTAGGGCCACCCCCTGCAATTTTCTATTAATTATTGAAAAAAAAAAAATAAGGGGGGAGGGGAAATAAATAATAAATTTTGGCATGTTGCCTCATATGGGCACCCACACAGATCTTCCTGGGATTTGCAGCATAACAGAGGAATTCCTGGAGAGTGGAGCTCTCATCCCTTCATACCCATCAGGTGGGGTAACGCTTTCTCAGCAAGTCACAGAGGTACTGGAGGTACAGAGGACACCATGGAGTGTTTTTCAGCAGATGGACATTATCATCCCTGTCCTTCTGCCCCTAGATAATCCTCATGCCCATCTCTCTACCTGTTAGCTCCAGACTTTGTTGCTAATTCTTAATCCTGGTGTTTATCATAGCCAGTCACAACGAGAAGGGAAGAAGGGAAGGGAAGGGAAGGGAAGGGAAGGGAAGGGAAGGGAAGGGAAGGGAAGGGAAGGGAAGGGAAGGGAAGGGAAGGGAAGGGAAGGGAAGGGAAGGGAAGGGAAGGGAAGGGAAGGGAAGGGAAGGGAAGGGAAGGGAAGGGAAGGGAAGGGAAGGGAAGGGAAGGGAAGGGAAGGGAAGGGAAGGGAAGGGAAGGGAAGGGAAGGGGAAAAGAAACAAGATTCAGGAAATTTAATCCCAAAAGTTGAAAGATAAAGCGAAATTTTTAAAAAGTTTAGAACAATCTTGATAGCCAGTACTCCAAGCCTGCCCTATGGATCTATATAATATTATGTACTTCTTAACTTTTCCCCACTTGTATCAGCCTCTTCCAGAACAAAAGTGTACTTTGGAACACACATACAACACCTTCAGAATTTCCTTAGGCACTGTGAAATGCATGAAAATATACTCAGGGCTGCATACTAAGGTATTTGAGAGCCTATGAAAGACAAGAGGAGATGAACTTACTTGGAAAAAATAGGGTACAATTTTTCACTAGGGAAAAAAAAATCTCAATCTCCTTGCCTGGAAGTTGATTTTATTTTATTTAATTCTTTGTGAGAGCACCATCAGCAAATCATTGTTAACAGTGTACTGAAAGTTAAACAAAATAATAAAGTGGTGGTAACGGAATCCAGAGGTAAGTTCTACCTCAGTGGAAAAGAGAGTGAAACGGATATTAATATTTAATGTGGTGGAGGTGACAAGTGAAATGAGTACTCATTTACCCTCTCCTTAGTACTGTGCACAGAGATATGCACCTCCTCATTCACACATACACATTGATGCCTACATTAGCCATGGATGGGAAAAACTTTTGCTCTTATGGGTTCTGAATTGAACTAAAGACTTCATTTAGCAAACACATAAACACATGGTTACCGTTACGCAGGCACTTAAATCCCAGTTTTTCAGTGAGTTTTACACATGTGTATTTACACAGTTATGCAGTTAATTGATTTGGTTGTTAGGGTCATGTCTCACAAGGTTCTGAGTGATCAAACCACTTGAGAATGGGATTACTTTTGAATATATGAAATCATTAGGATTAGTTTTGAAGCATCTTATAAACTGAAACTACTCCTAAGGAATCATAAATGTTTTTTTCTGATCAGATTAAACACAAGAACATAAAGTGTTCGTACACACAGGTATAAATAAATATACTCAAACCACTGTAAATGAGATTGTTGGTGTTGTTGAAGCATGTAGAGGTCATGGAGGTCATAGAGGTCTTTATATTAAAGAATATAAAACCTTGCTGTGCACTAGTTACCTAAGTTTTTACGTGGGGGAAAAGGAGGGCAGGGTGTGAAGGTCTCAGACAACTACTGAATTCAGTGTTGGCCACTGGATTTCAAGACCAAGAAGTGAACCAACTATACAGAGTTCAGAGGAGATAATCAACAAAGATCAGAAGACCAGCTAACATGGCCCATGAGGGCAGACTGAGGGACGTACATTTACATATTCCAAAAGAAGGGATATATGTGTATATACTTCTGTATAATATGCATATACACAGCACGTAGAAAAATGATTTTTTTTTTTCCATGAAATATCGTTAACCTTATTGCCAAGAGAATCCAATTCTAAATCTTTTTCAAGGATGATGGAATATTAAGGGTCCTTGTCTTTGTTATTATTATGTGTCTCCAAAATATTCCATGTTTTCAAGAAAAGACCTCCAGAGCTTTTTTTTTCCCTGATTTTGCAGCTCCTATACTACCAAAAGGAACAGTGGCCATCTCAGCCTTTACAGGGGAGGACGTACTGATGTTCAGACTTAGGGAGTATGGGTTCAGACCCATACTTGATGTGCAGGTGTACTCTATGACTTTAGTAATTTTATCTAATCTCATCCAATCTCTTTGTCAACTATCTAATTTCCTTCTGCCTCTTTTCTTATTTCTTAGATGTACATAGTATTTTTTTCTTCTGTGTCTGACCAGTTTTATCTGTTTATATAGGACAATTAATGTAATGGGACTACGTCTCCCATGCATGTAAAGAGAACTTAGTATAGGACTGGAAGTTGTAGAGCACCATGATAATACATACTTGTGTTTGATTGCTCTTCAGAAGAAAGAATTAATCCTGCCTCATCTCTTTTGTTTAGGACATAATAGTCCTGATGGATTTTTAATGTACTCTAGTCTCAGGATGTGGAATATACTAAATTCTCCATTTTAAGTTCTCCAGGTCACCATGTCCATAATATTCCTGGGGTAATAAATGAACATTGTTAATGTATATACCTGTTTTATACCACTTGTCAATAAATCTATGCCTCAGAGGTAACTACTTGTTTCTTCCTTGAAAAAACGAAGAATTTGGCTCCAAGGTTTGATTGTAAAAATTTTACTATTTTCTACATTCAGAGCCTCTTGACAGCTGGCAGCATGGATTTCACCCTCTGACAGGGCATTTTTTTCCTAGCATGTTGAAGCTGATTAAATTATTTTCATATTATTCTAAATGAGTCTTAAAGAGTCTGTGGTGACTGGATGTTTCAGTGATGCTGTAAACTCGGACACCTGCTAAACAGTTATGAAATATGAAGAATTATGGAGCAGTCTAGTACAAGATGAGAAAAATGACTGATGCAGGGAAAGCATTAAGAATTCCTCAAAATACCCACTTTTTTATTATTAATATAGTGCATGATCTGAGAATATACTCCATGTTATCATCATAAGGTGGAGATTTCTGCTGATGGATAGAAAAGAGACCCCAGAATGGGAGTCATTCATGTTCATTTTTACTTCCCCACAGCCCCATCCAATTTTCATTAAAGAAAGCTCTGCGTTCACCTTAACCTCCTGTATTGCTTTCTCATCACTTATGCCCTGGCTAAATGTGCAAACACAAAACCTGTGCATCACTGCTTCAAGAGATGAAAGGTATGAATCATGATCAGTGTGTAGGGACAGTCATGTAAACTTTGGGTCCTTGTTCATTATACAGGGAAAATGGAATGCTGATTTAGTGAGAGGATGCACACAAAAGATAATTCTTACACATCTCTTTTAGTACCTTACATCACGTTGTAGATTTTTCTTACACTCCAGCCTGGTTAATACTACATTTGTGATTCCTGAATATGATTACTGACTAAACAGAGATGCCTGTTCTAAAGTAAATGTTTCAGTCAGCGCTAGCCAGCTAAGCAAATGTGGTCCTCGCTGAGAATGTAGCTAGCATAATCAATATAGTTTAAGAAGTAACTCTTCTCATCTTGAAGTCTTTGTTCAGCATGGGTCAGAAGAATCAATCCTTAAATGCTTCTTCCTCTGTATTGAAGGAACTGGGAACATGGGTTATGAATTGAGATGGAGACATCTAAGGTCTAAGGGTAAAACACACTCTGATGAAGCTCATCCTTCCTGTGAGTTGAGCTATGAAGCCAGCAGTCTTTCCTGTTACCTTTTCACCAGCTCCCTCTCTGTCTCTCCCACTAATGCAATGTTTTGCCCAGCCCAGCAGACACTAGTTTCTCCTAAGGGGAGTTGTTCAGGTAGGATAAATCTCATTAGTGTTCCTCCCCAACATCCAAGGCCAGGGAGCTACTATTAATTTCTCTATCTGTATTATGACAGTACTTGTGTTTGGTGTGGATATCTACATAAGAAGCCTGTCTCTGCTCTAAAGAGCTAACAGCTGTTTTCATCCTGAGTCCTGATAAACAATGCCTGGATAAGGTAGCTGAGGTGTGAGGCATGTGTACGGCCAAGTTTGTCATTTTCCACCAGCACACCAGAAGCTGCATCATTATATATTTTCTTAAACTGCTCTTTGTTGGTTTTTCTTCTTCTCCCCTCCTCTCTCCCCAAGCCGTCCTGTTTCCTGCCTTAATGAAATGATTTGAGGGTCTGCATAGACTCCTAATCAGAGAAGACAGACTTCATGAGAAAGACCACTGCAATTGGAAATGAATATGGCTTTCAGGAGCCAGTTGCCATAAACTGAATTGGGCCAGAGATAACAAACTGTTACTGGGAGCTGTGACCGAGGATGTGTGTGGTATGTCCTTTCTCAGGACATCTTACAGAGATGCTGATTCATGTGCTGTCTTCCTCCTTTGGCTGAGCAGAGCGCCAGCCTTTGGGGCTGTCATTTTACAACGTGAAAGACAGACGTGAGATGCGCTGGCAAGAGGTTTCCAGGCAGTAGGGTAAATGAGCCAAAGAATTCAAAGCCACAGTCTCTCCCATTCCTACCCACCGGATTATAACTGCAGCCAGAAGAGAGATGCAGATGAAACGAGAGAGCAAGAGAATGCGGTTACTGTGCTGAGAGGTATGGTCCAAAGAAACACATTAATTTTGTTAGGGCTTGGGCCAGCAGAAGGGGCCCAGAGTGGCAGAGAGGGAAGGAGATGAAGGAAAAAGGGGCGATTATGAAGCCCATTGCCTAATGCATATTGCCTGGTGTTGCTGGTTGCCTGCTTCAAGGCCACCCACATGGGGTAAGTGACACTCGTGAATGACTTAGTAAAACTCATGGGGCCTGTCAAGGCAGTGAACAGGAGTCTCTCTCTTCGTCAAAGGACTCATTTAAAAACAGAGCTGTGAAGGGGAAATGGGAGTCCATGGGGGTGGTAACAGAAACACAACAGCAATGAGAAAACATGAGGTTTCACAAGCAGGGCTGAGGTGGTCGGCGCTACCTTGCTATCAGCACCCGTCACTGAGACTGATGGGGTTTTGTTCTCCCCAGACTTGGTGGTGGAGACCAGCTTGGAGGAATGAGTCAGGCTCACCATTTTAATTCTTTGGACATAAAACTCAGCGTGAGGTACGGGGGAGAGCTGCAGTCGTGCTTGACAGAGGCCACCTAGAAAAGCCAATGTTGTTCTTAGTGGGGTGAGTTACCTCATTCTGAGCCAATAGGTGGGAAAAATCCCAGCATCTCACCCTTCATCAGCACTCTGCATCTCCAACTGGTTGCTACAGTCCATAAGAGCTACAGAAAAGCATTTGAAAGCTCTCCAAGCTGAAGGACCCTCATGAGGCTTTATGAAAGTAATAAAACTATTTCTTCCTAATCCTTGTTTTTCTTCCTTATTTCTTTTTTTTTTTTCCTTGCTGGTAAGGCTAAGAAATGATAGGAAAAAGTACAGGCTCAGGTCACATCTAGTTGCTTGTGTACCAATTTTTCAACTTCCAAAAGAAATGGAAAATTCAGTGTGACTACTGATGCAGTGTTGATTTTATCAGAAAGGATTTTCCCTGTCTCATTCCACAGAGTCATTTCCTTTTCAAGCAAGCCCAGAATCTCAGAGGTTAATATTAAATTTGTCTCCGTCTTCACATAGAAAGAGATGATTTGCATAGAGGCACTGTCACCAAATTCAAACCTGGTCAGAGGGCTTTCAAATGGAGAAAAACTGCAATTGTGTTTGGGTCAAGGTGTTAATTTTCTCATTTAACTTCACTATAATGACCTTTCAGTGCCATTTCTTGCTGTTCAGTGGTGCACTAACTCAAAATAAGAATTAGTACTTAAATCTTGAAGGGTCTTAAAATCTAAAGAAATGAGAAATAATAGTTGTCCCTCATTTTCAGGAGCAAGGCACAAACTTAAATGCGTTTATCCAGGAATCATTGGCGCATCTGGAAATTCGCTGATCTCTACAGGCTCCAACCAATAAGATGGCAATGAAGTTTTCATCCTCTAAAAACATACCTGTGACATGTGAAGTATAACTCAAAGCCAACAGACACTTTCTTGTGAGTTCACCAAAGACAGAATCTCTGAGAAATTCCAGAAATGCAAACAGAAGCATCAATTATTTTTAATTCTTCTTTTTTTTTTTTTTTCAACTTTGCACAACCTCTGAGATTTTGACCTCACAAGTTTCACACAGCTCTAGTTAATTCTTGTTCAAGAAGCAAGTCTTCTGACTCAGAGTCATATCCTAAAATTCTTCCTTATGAAGGTTTCACACTACTCAGGGCCAGCAATACAGATCCATTTGCTGATGTGATTTGACTAATCCTCCTATAATGAGGAAGTGGAACAGCTGAGATGAAAGCCTGAGCCCTCACTGTGCAAAGGTATGAACTAATAAGCAAAGCTAAGCTAATATGGGGATCTGGGCATTCCCGGAGGGGATTTGAACCAAACTGACTTTGGTATTTTTGATCAAAATGGATGCCAAAAAAGTTATTGAAGGGTCCACAAACTAAAGCAAAAAGTCAACAATACTACCACCTGTCTATTCATTCATGATACTATTATCCATTCAGTGGCAAAAAAAAAAAAAAAAAAAAAAAATTACACTTACCCCAGATTTCAATGCATGCCAGAACTTTCATTGTCACATTCACTTATTTGCAATGGACAGCAAACATCTGTGGACTGCATTCATATCACTGAATAAATGCATACATCTGTACGTTTGCTAGGGGTATTTAAAACTGCACAGGGAGATGGGATCATGCAAGGGAGGAATGTAATAAGATTAAGATGGACTGCAGTTACTCTGGTATAAACTTTACGAACAGTGAGATTTATTAGCCTATGGAACAGAATTTCTAGAAGAATTGACCCACTAACTTCAAAAATTTAAAACTATCCCAAAACTACATAGCAGAAAACACAATATACATCCTTGGTTAACAGACATATATCCTTCTGAGTGGCATTTTCCAATTTCTGAAATGTAAGAATAATATTTTGCTCTTTATGTTGCTGTGAGGCTACAGACTTTATAATGATGGTGCTGTCTTCACAGAATAAAGGACAGACTTGACCCTAAAGAATTTCCTTTCTCAATCATCAATTAAATACAATTTTTAATCATGAATTTTCCCTTATGTAATATGCCTAAATCTATCCCTATTAAACAAAGAAGAACTTTATGAGGATTTAGTGTTTGCTTAAGTGGTTTGGTGGATCAGAGCTTAAAGAAGTAGGGTTACTCTTAAATTCGTAAGGATAGAAGAATGGGAAATCAAAACACAGAGAGTTTGAAGCACTGATGTCTGAGATGTCAGTGATAACACAAGGGGGAACAAATGGAATTTGTTGCAAGGCCGATTCCACAACTGATTAACAGTGAAAAAGATGGTTCAAAAGAAGTTTTAGGAGGTTATTACCAATTAGACAAAAAGCCTTGATGTGTCATTTTGTGATTTGGTATTTTTCTTTGTCCAGAGAGATGGATACATGGAAAACTCTATTGGTTAAGATTCTCATTTTCCTCTCAGAGTGAATTACTGGTTGCAGATCACTATTACTGTGACAGTTAGCTAGTTAGCCAGCAATTTGTCCCAGGAATGTAAATTGAAGTGCTAACCTGCATTGTACTGGGTATGTGAATGGTTCCTAAACCAACTCTCTGTGACAGGTATCTAATGTCATTTAAGATGTCTCAAAGTATTCTCTCTGATTTCCAACTGTTGCTCTACAAGCACACAAGGCTGGTATCAAATCTGCTGGATGTAAATAAGTGCTCAAAATACCTTACATGTCTCAAAGGACTCCAGACACCAGTGCATTGATGACTGAATCAAGCCCACATTATTCTCGTTGAGAAACTTTGATGTAAAATCTTGAAAATAACCCAATGATGGGGCGTGATGCTGAGATGGTGCTGATGGGGGAGGGTGAGCAAGATGGAGAAACAACAGTGGCTGGAGAAGATGGGAGGGCTGAGGGGGGAATCTAGCAAGTCACTTGCTGGACAGGGAGATGAGAAGAAAACTGGGGAAACCTGGTTCTACAAGCTGCAGGGAGGGCAACTTTCCATTATGATGGTGAGACATCAGCACTGCACAAGATTACTTGGATCCTCCAAGTTGATAAATAGAGATTGTGTTATATCACAGTCATCTTCTGCTCCTCCAACATTTCAAAGGGAACTACTCTGAGCTCATCTCAGCTAAAATAAGTCTTTATCACGCGTTCCAAGACCTTCATTCCACCCCAGTCTGACACTTGGAGCCACCCACAAAGAAGAAAAGCAACATCATCAAGCATAGCCAGCTGGGTGCTGTCAGAGACAGCCAAAATATTCATGCAAACTGCAGAAGAACTGCAGCCCCATCTCAAGCCAAGAGGAAAATCTTTTATCTGAATTCATATCCTCCACTGACATTATTAAGGCTGACATTGGGCTGTACACATGAGGAGAGGACAGAGAGCAAACTGCTTTTACTTGAATAAAAAGAAGAAAGATGTCCTAAAAAAGTTCTCACAAGTTATGTCCATGGACTTTCCAAGTCTCCAATAAGGTGTGTGAGCCTCATTCAAGTAGTTCCTGTTTCAAATGCTGCCACAATTACACCTCTATCCGTTGCATTAACATGTGCCAAGGTCTTCCAGGGCTGTGTTGGTCACAGCTGGTCAGATTGCTGTGAGCTTTGCCAGCCATCTGTGCCTGGGTGTTTGGAGTCAGGCTATAGGAGGGAAGCAGCCAGGGCTCTGGAGAGAACAGTTTTATTTGGAAAGTGCGTTTCCCAGCTGCAATGCTTCACTAAAGTCCTTTCTTCATGATGTGAACACAGTCAGTGTCCATCAAGGGACCCAGGTGAGCTTATCTCCATCATGTAGTGTGTTGCTCTCAGCAGGCTTGAAAAGTCAAATTCTTGTCCCTAAGGATCAGGTCAGTTTTCTCAGGGAGTGCACAGGAGGGTTTGAAAAAATGTGCAGGTGTAGCTAGAGGGTGGTGGTAGGTCTTCATGGGGAAGTTTGTGGAAAAGAGTCCTAGGTCTCCCTGCCTGAGCTGGGACTTAGGTTGCAGACTGAGACACAAAAATGTGGGTGTCTGCAAACAGGTATAAAGTCAAGAGAATTCTTCAGTTCATTTTGTATTTGTTATCCAGAGGTTCTTTTAATTGCCCACTCACAGGTATCTTCTGCCCTTTGAGTTGGTGTATAGAGTTTGGCATGAATTCTGGAAATGCACAGGTTTCCCACAGGTCCTGTGGCATATCTGGAAACTAGATTTAGATGTCCCAGCTATGCTAGAGCATCTCAAATGGCCATAGATGCTTCTACCATAGGAAAATGAACTGAGCTCACTTATTTGGCCAGGTAAGCATCTCCTTAGACTCCACTGGTTATATCTCCATTATATAGCTATATACCCTAGACACGTTAAATAAGGTTTATCTTAACAGAGGCAGACAGTGTTCTTTCAGATGACATCCAAGACATATGCAAATATAATGGTAGTTATGACACAGGACTTGTAATGGCCTTGTGCCCTTGTGGACTGAAGCATTAGGTAAATTTCTACTCTATTCACAGTATGGGCTAGATCTTCAGTGACAATGGTAGAAGTTTTAGCAGCTGCTTCTCGTGTACAAATCTATGGTAGGGTTCAGTGGCTTGAAGACAGGAACTGAGCCTCATTTCAGTGTCAGAGCATGGATGTTTGCAGCCATTTGGGACAAAAAATGCATCTGAAAACACTGCATGAAGTTGTCAGAGTGGTCATGGATTAGGGATGGATGGTCTCCAAATATAATGAGTAATTCAATTAATTTCTTTCACTACATAAACCTTAAAAGCTATCTATAAAGGAGAATGAGCACACTAAGTGCTCTTTATAAACAATGCAGAAAGAGGTGTTTGTATAAAGTAGTTCAGCTCACTAAGACCTGACTGTAGAGAAACTGTAGAGCAAGTGAGATCTCAGTCCATCTTTTCCAGGTAGAAGGGCTTAACATAGTCCTTGAAGTCTCAAAGCTCTCTAAAAATAATGAGGATAGATTTTACCATGATACGTTTGAGATTACCTGTCTCCCAGGGCAACTATGCTTTTGTTTCTGACCTCAGAAGGGAGCAAGCCAAAAGGTGACTCACATCTACCACTTGTAACCGTCACCAAGATTCAGAGCGAGGTTTATGCTGGATACAAATGGAAACACCTACATTGAATCTATGCTGAAACAGAAAGATTGCCTGCAAAAGCAATGATGGTTGTAGCTGGCAGGTCCACAGGCTAGGATCCCATCTGGAAGGTCATCCGGTACTGGATTGCCCAAACAAGAAGTCTTTTGCATCACAGTTTTGGCATAATTTCCCCCATATGCCTGCAGAAGAAAGATGTTTTCTCAATACCCATAGCTAGTGATGTTGCTGTATTCTTTGAAATGCATGAAGCACCCTCAGATTTCCATGAAACAATGACCAACTGTCCTTTATCTTTCATCTTAATATTGCTGCAATACTATTGATGTTGCTTTGAATTTCTGAGATGTGACATTTGTTTGCTTTCACCCACCCACCCACACGCATAACAGAACTGACCTATGCTACAAGATGCTTCTACCAGATTGTACCAATTACCTTCTTGGGTTAACTGACACGTGTGTTTGTTGTTCTGTGGCTAGACTAACATTAACATATTTTGTGGACTGCTCACCACCTCCTGCTGAGCTCCCTGGTCTCCAGCTTTGCCTGACTAACTTGGATGAGCTGTCTTTGGATGTACAGTAAGAAAGAGAGAACATGAGTGAGAGCATGTGAATTGCAGGACATAGAGACAAGAATACCACATTTATAAAATCTCTTCCTCATGATATTTAAATCCACAGGGCCAACAAGTGCTGTTATTTTTATGGAAGTGCATCATGCAAAGTTCTAAGTCATGTTGGTAACAGAGTATGGGAATAGGAGAGGGCCTGAAGCTCCAGTTAGGAGGTAGAAAATGGAAGATAAAACCCTACAGGAACTCTATATGGAGGCAAAGTGCCTTCAGCCTCTCTGTAAGTGAGAGAGAGCCACTGTATACACCAACTGAGTTATGGGTATCAGTCCCCACTCCTCTCCTCTCCTCTCCTCTCCTCTCCTCTCCTCTCCTCTCCTCTCCTCTCCTCTCCTCTCCTCTCCTCTCCTCTCCTCTCCTCTCCTCTCCTCTCCTCTCCTCTCCTCTCCTCTCCTCTCCTCTCCTCTCCTCTCCTCTCCTCTCCTCTCCTCTCCTCTCCTCTCCTCTCCTCTCCTCTCCTCTCCTCTCCTCTCCTCTCCTCTCCTCTCCTCTCCTCTCCTCTCCTCTCCTCTCCTCTCC
This sequence comes from Strix aluco, assembly GCF_031877795.1. Classification (NCBI taxonomy): domain Eukaryota; kingdom Metazoa; phylum Chordata; class Aves; order Strigiformes; family Strigidae; genus Strix; species Strix aluco. The sequence continues at coordinate 171,021,366 of NC_133931.1, read as the reverse complement.
TCTCCTCTCCTCTCCTCTCCCCTCCCCTCCCCTCCCCTCCCCTCCCCTCCCCTCCCCTCCCCTCCCCTCCCCTCCCCTCCCCTCCCCTCCCTCCTTTAGCAAGACATGCTAAAGAAATAAACAAACAAACAAGACAACCAGAGGATCTTTTCCCCCATCAGCGTCTTGGAAGTCAGATAGCTATTGAGGAAGCAAAAGTTTTGTTGTTATTTTAAATTTTAAATTTTGTTATTTAAAACCCCTCTTCAGCTGGTGTAAATTGGAGCAATGCTGCAGACTTCCAGTTTGTGCCAATTCAGGCTAAATGGTCATCTTATTTCAGTATTTCTATTTATTTGCCATTTCTCATTTCATATTCAACCTTCCTTGGTAGTAGTTTTCTCGCTTGTGTACAGGACCACTTATTTATCCATTGCCTCTTTTGCAGGAATTCTCAGAGGGTTAATTTTATCAACACATAGCATTAAAAACCATGTCAGTCACTAATATCTGAAGATACTAATGAAAGCTAGTGTATTCAAAATAAGCATATAGTAATTTCCAGGACAGCTGCTCTAGATTTTTGAAGTTTAATACAATTTATGTGAAATTGCAGTTTTCTATGGGGAAATATGAATGCTACTGAAATATTTTGATTATACTCTGAGTAGGTGAGATTGCAAGTCAATTTTTATTAGCCTAAATACTTCAGAACATTTTTAACATTTCTGTTAGTTAAAGGCCATGGATTGTATCTCTCATAATTGTGGTGTGATGACTTCTTTTTCCTTTCATTCATTCGAGTAGGGCCACCTACCAGCTGTAGATCTGTAGGACTCGAGCTTTGATGATACCAGCCTGTCACCCACTTTGGTGATCTTCATGATATGTTGGAAGACGCTTGGGACTGTCTTATGGAAAAATTAATTGAATTAAGAAGACCAACATGTAAGGGGAAGATCTCCCTGCAAGAGTAGCTCCAAGCTGATGTCGCTAGTAAGGATAAGTCGTAGCTGTATATAAAATTGACTTAAAATGAAGCATTTTCTGCCACTGGTTTCTTGACTTTGATATTGATCCATTTCCACATGAAACCACATTTTGAAATGTTAAAATTCCTTGCTGGATGGACATTTTTGGTTTTGTTTAGCAACATGGTTACTCCTTTTTCGGTCATCTCTTTTGTGAAATTTTGGTCTTTGCTTTTGTCCAAAATTATCCAGAAAGGATCAGAAGTTCCATGTAATCACCAAGATATACGGCTTTAAAAAACAGATACCAAGCATTTTAAGACTTGCAATAAAATTCCAGGTTTGGCAATACAGACAATGTCATAATTTCCTTATGGCTCATTTTTAACCTTTTCTTTCAGTCACAATAAACGTTACTGCATTTTTTCATGTCTGGTTTTATGTTATAGGAATAATCTGAGTCTTTGCGGACTCAATTGATTAATCTGGCTGAATTCTTTCACCTTGGGGATTGACTCATCCTGTTTTTTCCTGACTTCCGTAATGCCTGTTTCTTGACATTTAGATCTCTTTGCGTCATAGCAGCCTGGATTCGTATCTGGCAGGCCCTTTTCACTCCCTTCATGTTTGTTGTGGCACCCTTGGGCACAGCAAATCTCAAACTCAGAGTAAGCGTGGAACAAAATATATATGGTCCCTATGCAGTTCTTTAAATTAGGTCAGTATTTTAATAGTGATGGAGTTTTAATTGTATTTTTTAAGGCCCTCAGCTATGTCTGACACCTTCCTGTACTAAAAAACCCCAAAGCTAAACCATATACACACTCTGACTCACCTAACTTATGCCTCTAAAACTTAGGGAATGTATTCAGTTCATAATTACTCTAAGATAATGAGCTCTGGATATAGATACCTCCAAAAGATAATTTCTCACATTTCAAGATAGGTACTTAAGGAAGCTGGAATGAGACTTTTAATACGATAAAATTATGTAAAACAAAGCATCTCTCATGTATCTAATCTCAGTAAACATCACAGTGTCTCACTAAACCCAGTCTTTATAGGCAAGAGGAGCAAAGAATGGAGAAGTTTTTCTCATGTTTCTGAAAGAAGCCATTAACACCTTGGAATAGACCAGAAGTCCCCGAGTCTCAACACTGCACAATTAAATTTTTATATATGTGTATACTGAGTTGAATGAGTCACAGTGCTGTTCCTCCTTTAAAAAGAAAAGCTCCGATCTGTAGGATCTGATGTAAGTTAAATATCTGTAGTATAGGTACAAGATGCAGGCATGTATGATCCCGGGCTTCATTTATAAACAGTCTAGAGGCGTAAGAATATTTAGGGTCTGATTTATCTGATCCATTCTGGAGGTTTATTTTAGGATCAGATGAATTCTGTCCTTGTCTCTGCTGTCTGCTGACTGAGGAGAAACCCTAGGACAGATCCCTCAGGTGTAGATATTGACACTGTAGAGGTTTATTCTCAGTAGAGGTCTGAAGATTAATTATGTTCCAAGTGTTAATTTTTCATATAATTATAACATTTAGATATTATATTTTGGCTCATAAGCTTCTAAAATATGATTTGCTTTTGAATATATCAGTACACATATGTGTTTATATTTGTAAGAGGCCTTCAGCTAGAAGTAGTCCATTCTGTTCTGTCCTCTTCCATTCTGTAAAGTCAGTATATTCCGGTGAAACACCCAATTCTGGGTTCAAACACCAATTTTCAAGAGAAAAAAAATTATCTTTTAGTGAGTTTTAGAAATCACTTATTTTTTCCCCCCGTTTTTCTCTTGGCCTTCTATTCTAAACTGATTAAATATATTCCAAAATGGAGTCTCAATTTTCCTGGCCATCTTTCTGTAGCTAAATTGCTTCAGTAACAAATCTGACTGTGTAAGGCACAATAGATTACTGTTGTGCCTACCACTAAAGAATTAGATCAGTGATATGGGTCAAGGAAATAATTTAAAACTCTGAAACAAAATGACCACGTAGGAAACGCCATGAGGGTGAAAGAGCTAAAAGGTATAAGCCTGAAACCTTGACTTTTCTTCTGCTGAATTAATTTTCAATGCTTCCTTCACTCAGTGTCCCTTCCGAGTGGCCTTCTAGAGAACCTGTCTTTCTCTAGTGATCAGAGGTGCATTATAGGCCAATATCCTACAGAAAATAATAAACTTTTTGATAAAGTTAGGCAAGATAATCTCCTACTTCATGTATTTAGACCTCCACGTCTGAACTTTCAGTATTAATGCCAGACTGGAAAGTATTACTGTAGTTGGCTTTTGGCTGTGTGAACATGATTATGTGTGAGCAGAATTATTAGTTAAAACAGTGTCTTTGTTATTAACTATTCTATATCCTCCTTTGTGAATTATTCTTAATTATTTTTCAGCTCTTCTGGATCCATCAGCTGAGCTTGGCGTGAAGCAAACTAATTTTTTGACTTGATTTATCTTAGTTTCCCCTGAGAATTTTATACAAATCTGCTGAGTCTGCACCATGTTGAATTAAGATGCCAGGTCACCTGTAGAGTGTCTTCTCCAAAGATGTTTGATCATTGGAAGTATCTTTCCCCAGGACACAGTTCTCTCATATCTTTATAAATAATTCAGCGTCAGATATTCATATTAAAATACTGACGATAAGGGGAAGTTAAGTTTGAAAATTATGACGCAGTTGAGCAACTATCAACACTGATTAGTGCATATTTATGACTGAGGTTTGCATGAATTATTGCTGAACAAAAGCTCCAGTAAGCAGCCCACTTGTCTGGATGGAAAAGGCCCAGGAATGTCACAGGCAGATGTATCATTTTTATGACTTTGTGGGGACCTTTTTACGGAGCTTTACAGTAATTTAGACTATTTATTGTACAACATCCATTTCACCTTGTAAATCTTTTTGCAAATCAAGCATGTGAATATGGAAGTGGCCACACGCAGCAAAATCTAGAAGAAGCAAAGAAATAGCTGCAATTCAGCATATCAGTTTAAGGGTATACAAAAAATAAATTGCCTTCACATTTCAAAGAAAAAAATGGAAGGTTGCCTGTTTTTGCTGTGATTTTGATGGAAGTGATATTCTGCCTAAGCACTCAGGAACTGGGGCACTATTGCAGAAAAATCCAAACTGGAGAGGCTTAAAATTATTTAATGTTATAATTGTGACCTGAAGAAGGATCAGATGTAATCTACAAAACCCCCAATATTTTCAATGAAATTTTTTAAAACTTCTAACTTTTTCAAAGGGAAAAGGCAGTTTTACAAAGAATTTAAGGTTTTTTTGAGGGGGTAACAACCGAAACTTTTTCATTTCAGTTTTGAAAATATTGGTAAGTAGAGTGCGCAGAACAAACAAGTTGTTTACTTAGTGAGCTCTAATTCAGTCTTTCGGAAGGGATCTGTTTTGTTATAGAAAGTTTCTTTTGCATATCCATAGAGATTAAGCAGAACATCACTTCATCATTACTTTGACATTAGCCTGGGAGAGAAATCTGTGTGGAGGGGAGTGAAGCCTGAACCTCAATGTAATGCTACGTGTACATTAATGATGGGCTTGGAAAGAAAGGACCCTCGAGTCTTTATCGTTGTCACTAATCTGCAATGCAATGCAGCTGTGATTCTTTTCATCCACCCGAGGCATCTTCATCTGCAAATTGGATCCTGTTCTTAGCTGTATTAAAATCAGGGTTTGAGTTTAAAATAAAGCTATTGAGCTGGTCTTGTAAAGAACCTTTACTGTAGGTGAAAGTGTCTAAGATGCAGATGTGAAATGGCTCACGAATAAGATTATGTTGACTATATATGGACTGTATCAGAGTGTCCTAGATGGCTAGTTTATACTTTTAACTTGACCTTCAGTCTGCAGTTGTTCATATGACTCTAACCTTTATACTGAAATCCACACTATTATACAGTGCTTTTCACTGTCTGAGAATTAAGCAGGGAGTCAGGTACTTAGGTACCCTTGAGTGTTTATCCCTTGACTTCTGTGTTCCTAAAGGGCAAGACATTACTATTCACTTTCAACATAACTCAGAAATTTCAGAAGGATGGTATCATTTTGTGCAATTTCCAGTACCTTCCATTTATGATTTTCTCAATAACTTTGTCATAAAATTCTTCAGACTCATGAAGCCAAGATAAGGACAAGGGGTAAGGAGAAGAAAATTGACCCATAAAAAGAAAATATAAAATACACTCCTTAAGAATTTCTGAAAGGAAAGTTTTCAGTAAGACTCAGAGAGTTTATTGTTTGGGTTTGGGGATATTTTTTTAGGTGTTTTACTTTTTAAAATTTTTTTTAGTTCAAACTCATTTTTCCATTACTAGTTATAGGTTACTACAAATGGGAACATGGAATAAAAATCCCATTGAAGCTGTCCTCCTTTAATAACTTGCACTAAATCATGAGATTGTCAGTGCCTATGGGCAACATAAACCCATGTCTTCCGATTTTCAGTAGGAACAAGGAACGAGGCTGTTTTATGGTCACATATTACATGGCAGCTTAGGCCCAGTGCATTCTGTGGCTTCTAAATTCAGGAAAGCATATAGGAACTGAAAGCTGCACACCCTGATTGCTTGTAATTTCAACATATTGCCTGTAATGTCACCTGTTTAATGTAGGAATTTTAACTGGTTAAGTAGTAATCACCTTTTACAAATTCAGGTGGAGAGGCATATATCCTGAGATAGTCAACCCAGCCTCTCCTAACAGTAAATGGAGAAAAAAAGGTAATCAGTTCATTGAAATACTTCTAAAAAATTTCTGCCTAAAGGGAACAAAAGGCTATTTGAAATGTGGAAGACCATCTTGATGAAAGAACTGCCAGGACAGAAAGAAAACACACAGATGCATTCCTCCCTTTTTTCTAAGGCAAAGCTGGGAATGTCTCCAACCAGGTTATTCATTTGCTTTAAAAGAAGTGGGTAAAGTACCACAATGCTTTTTAACATGCTCTGACTTGTATAGTCCGAGGTGATCATAATATGCCTATCACTAATATAACTTCCCTCATGAGAAGCAGCAGGGAAAGTCATAAAGCCAACCTGGAGTGGAGATAGTTCTTTGAAAAAAATTATGACCTGTCATAAAGTGTCATACGTTTTATGGTGTTTTCAAACAACATCATAGCTGCTTTAGTTTGCTCTCAATGCTATCTGTATGTCTCTTCTACTCAATGCAGGTGGCAAAGGTGGAAGCAGGACAGAAAGCAAAGAGAGAAGAGCTCTGTATTACAAAAGACCCACAACTTGTTCTCCCCCAGCTGTTTGAATGTTGCGTTTCTGTTTCCAAGGGTGAAACACTAAAGACAGCTTAGATGTTGCGTGAGCTTTGTTCTGCTTATCATTTATATTGCACCTTTTATTGTAATTAATCGACTTATTGATATGCAAGAAGAGGGAACTTTTACCTTGCTGCAAATTTAGAGCTGGCAACCATTATGATTTTTTTTTTTTTTTTTTTTTCTGTCACTCACAAAAACTCTGGGTAGGATAAAGGCTATGAAGTGCCCAAGGCACACCACAAACTGATACTGGTAATCTGTAATGGTAACAAAGATATGCTCAGACAGCAAGATGTGACTTTTTCTCTTGAGCAATGTCACCAACTTCTACCCTAAGTACTTGTCAGCATTCCTCTTGGGTAGGCATCAGGCTACTCAAGACTTTTTCACTCTTGCGATTTCCCAGTTCACTGCCGGAGGACATCTTCATGGCTGGGATAATAGGTGTGGCACTTCCTTGAAGTGAGTAATATATCTGATAATTCATGTATCTGTTTCTTCAGGATGTTTGAAGATTTAGACAGATTTCTGCTTGTAGCATGAAGCACCAAGGTAATACTTTTTCTCACTCCTGAGGGCTGGAGACTTTTGGGAAATGGATATAATAAAATGAACCAAGGTGACAGACCTAAACCAGTATTTCCTATGATATAAATGGTCTCACAAGAGATTTAACATCACATTTTAAAGACAGTTCTTTTCTACTTTTATGAGGCCCCTTATGTATCTCAAGATATGAAGGCCTATTCCTGCAACTTACCTGTCAAGAGCAACATTGCTGTATATGAGTGTCCAAGCACCACCAGCCTTCAGTAAGCTTTACCTTCATAACATCTGCTGGACTACTGGCTTGATTTCACAAACAGGGAGGTCAAACTCAGGAAGCAAAATGAAAATTCAAAAGACTCTATGAGATTTGGGGAAATCTCAGAGAGTAACAGTCAGAACTACCCACCACCCTGGACCATCAGGGTGAGCAGCACATCAAATCTGGCCCTTCTGCTGAAGTCAGGGAATTCTGTATTATGCTATGAAATATTTTGAGAAGTGCTAATCAGTAAAATAGATTTGTTGTAACTTTAGTCAATGATAGAACATTGATTGTCCCTTATTATGAATGTGTCCCATTCTATTCTGTTATTTTGCTTGTCTCGCTCTCACCTGTTCCATGAGATATGATCTTCCATCCTCTTTGCAGGTGAGCCTGAAATAGTGTGGAGCTTTGGTTCTTCTTAAGTCACAGCTTTATTGAGATGCTATTGCTTAGATTTGAAAAATCTGGACAGGGATGTCAAAGAAAAAAGGGTTTTCAAGATCAGTGTTCATCCTGTGCTTCTAGAAAGTAAATACTTATTGAAGTCAAATGATAGCATTCAGTACCTAAAAGAGATGGGCTACCTGATTTACTTATCAGCGTTACTCTTCTGAAATGATAGTACAGCGGTCAGTGGCCAAAAGCCTTATAAAATCGTCTTCTGAAAGGCAGATCATAAAACAAGAAACATGAAATTCCGATGCCTGTCAAAGAGAAAGCTAGTCCTTGCTTCAGATCTTTACAGAAAGACTGCACCGTTTAGTTGGGAATGCACTTGTCATATCTGACAACAGGGATGGAAGGTTATAGACCTCCAGGACACTTAAGCACAGACTTATGTGGCACCTACTGGAGATTACCTGCTTACAGATAAGGCTGTTCCAATAGTCTGCTATGTGAGGAATACACCACAGATGCTCTTTGACCAGGCTATGACCAGGCTACTCTACACTCAATATTGCCTGGGAATAGGCCTGGGATATTCACACTTAAGTATTATTTTGTGAGATTTGTTTTTGTTACAATTTCTGAACATGGTTCCAGAGATAGCATGGGCCAGTGATCATCCTCAACAGATAACCTGGGTGCAATGACCATCTCTGAGCAGTAACAGAGGTTGTCTGTTGGGATGGGAGATGGTCTCTGCCAGCTGGTTTCAAGTCTAGAAGATGGTTCTTGTTTCATTTTAGCTTGTGTTAGAAGGTGTTTTGGAGCCAATTGCTACCAGTCAGGCAAGAGTGACTCCATCTAAAGTGTCCGGGGTGGTTTTGCTATAAAGACAGGTTTGTCTTGGAGCTGCAGAAAACTACAAATGCTGCTAGGATTAAAAACATCACTGGACCCTGGAAGGTATTGGACATTGCCTCCAGGAGTTCTTTTGTTAGGCCATCTGCAGCATTTTATGGAAATGTTTGTTTAATTTGCTGGTGCTGCACACCTAAATATTATTGTTTTATGATACTTTGTTGAAAGGGGATTGCATTGAAAAGGCTAGGTAAGGAAAAGATGGAATCAAGTGCTAAATCAGTTTGATGTTTGTGATCTTCTGAACTCTCTTATCTTAGATGTCTTCTGAGTCATTCTTATCTCCCTTTCCCTTAATAGCCTTCCCTTAATAATCAAAACATGATAAGAGTAGAAAGGGCACTGGTATAAAGCTATTTTAAAGTGAAACTTTGCTTTCACAAAACCAGAAGCTCTGATTGGTCTTATTCTCTGCAAACCTTGGTCTTGCTGCTAGAGAGGCTCCACCCATACACACCTTGACCTATGTTGTCACTGGAGTACCTCTATAGAACTGGGACCTTAATTTAGCTTAACTCTGGAGTTATAGTTGGATGGGTGAATAGATACATAGGTAGAAAAAGTCTTATGGATATCTATAGAGAAACAGATAATAATTGAATTATACTTAGCATGTGCCTTATTCTGCTAACACAAGTGTCTCAGTAGAGAGTCTATACTCAAATACAGCTGCTGAGACATAAAACAGACATTGAGATGGGATGTATTGAAAAATTAAGTGGAGATGGTAGCACTGCTGACTGAATTTGTGGAAGGAGACTCTTCTGATGGTGGTTTTGATGCGTAAGGTAACATGGTGACTTAGACCTGGAAGAGCGGGCTTTTGAACCTCCCAAGCGGGGAGTCTATACAGGAGATTTAGGAATCTGATACCATATAAAAGCAATGCAGTTGGGGTGGTATTTTTTGGATGGAATGTAAGTGATTTGGGAACCTAAATGACTTGATGTTAGTCATTGGTCATTAAAATTACCATAGACTCGGATGAGTCTCTGTCTCAGTGTGTTGATAATAGGTTATACTGTATTTCACTGGTTGCAGCAATAGAGACAAACTCTCTCTAAGCTGCGTGGCCTGGGTCCAGATACAAGGTTTGCAATAACAGTACGTCAAAATAGCTCAAAAATTGTGCTTGAGAAGCAGGGAGAAATAACGTGACCAAACATAGATGCTGTTGTGAACAAGCCATTTGAGAGTCAGTTCACAGCTGTGTCTGTTGTATTGCCAACTTTTGTACCCCTGTAGACTGGAGACTTTTAAAAGTGATTAGTATGTTTCTCTTACCTAAGGAAAAGCCACTAAAATTAAGATATTTTTTTCTCTAATAGACAAACAAACAAAATTTGATTTCCATTAAAAAGTGTCTACTAACTTAAAAAAGAAAAAGAAAGGAAAAAAGAACAAAAGCCCAAACCCCCAGCTTAAAATAGTTAACTTTCATCTCAGGATTCCTGGAAAGTTATGTTAATATATACTTAATTTATTCATGTCAAGAGCGGACTAGACTTCAGAAGTCCACGTGTTCATTCAAATTATTCCACAGTTTCTGGAAAAAACTTAGTTTTCCCACTCAACTGCAGCTGATGTGAAACTCTTACATGCTTTGCTACCTTCAGTGATAATAAAATAGATTTTCCTTTTTATTCTGTACTACAACATCTGGCCACAATTAGTTTGGGATCTCACATTTTTTGAGTAGATGTCAGAAATAATTTGTATTTCTCCCTTCTCCTCCTTTTTATATGCAATATGCAGGACATACTTCCACAGGGAGCTAAACCAAAATGTAAGATGGTCATTCCTGTCTGCGTCATTTCTTTCCAAAATGTATTGCTCTCAAGACAACCTGATGGCTCACGTACCAAAGTCCATTTTTTCCTCCTATGTCATTTCCAGCATTTGTCACCACCTCATACTTTAAGCTTTAAGCACTATCTAGGGAGTTGCATAACTTCTGTGCAAAATTCTGATACAAATCAATGCATAACTTAGGCATTAAGAAGAAACCAAATTATCCTCTGCTAGAACACAGGCAACTAAATCATTCTTCTTTTTTTTTTTTTTTTTTTTTTTTACATTTTTTGATATTTGCATTGGGTCTGTGAAGACAACACTAATTTTTCATTTTTATGGCCTTTTAACATGAACTCCTTATAAGCACATAACCTGCTGTATGATTGAATACACAGAAAAACAAAACCCCCAAACAGGCTTAATATGAAAAACAGTGCTAAATTTTAGGCTTGCAATGGAGAAAAAAAAAAATCAAACTACTACCAGAAGGCTTTTTATTTTAGTTCCTCTCACAGCTGTGAATTTGCATTGCAAGCGGGCAGCCCGTAGTCTTGCTGCATGCATCAGCTAACCCCTGTGCAAAATGAAAGCATGGGTGCTATGGTGGTGAAGGACACTGTTGTTCAAGTGGTGAAACTCTCAGAAAAGCCCATGAAACGTGATGCACCCTGTGCGTTGGGTGTGGTGGTGAGTGCAATGAATCACTGGCAGCAGACTAAGCACAGACTGGTGTCTGGGCTGCTCTGGTTTGGAAGGGAAGGAAGAATAATATGGGGATCAGCAAAACTGCTCAGTCTCTGTAGGATGAGTTCATTCCACCTTGTTGTCACTGCTTAAAAATCATGCATTTGCCTAAACTAGGGGTTCAGCTTTAGGTGCCTAGTCCCATTTCAGTCCTTAGCAAACTCATCTGGTCTCCATCTGCCATTGCAGAAGGATTTAGATCTCCCATGGGTGCTGAGTTGTACCTACCAGCCATGTGTGTATTCTCAGACACCTCCAGGCATCTTATATAGCATGAGATGTCTCTGCGTAGGCAACTGGATTGTGTCCTAATTATCTAGGAGACTGTTAATGTAAAGGGAGAGAAACTGGTACCTCCAGAGGCTGATATACTCAGTTCTGAGTGTTTTAGACAAGAGTGATGGATTGCTTTTCTCTGCTATGCAAAAAACTTAGACACTTTAATTAGAAACTTAAGGTTGGATGCAGTTGCCAGATCTCAGGTATACAGAGCCATTTGAGATACCTCTGGGTGTCTGTAACATCTGCACAGAGCTGGCAGATATGACACAGAACCAATGAGAGCTGTTTTCAAAGAGCAGCTAAAGGCTCAGTGAGATGTGCTATGACTTCTAATGGAGCTTAGGAAATTTATGCCTCTCAAATGAAGAGGTTCTGATGCCTAAATATAAGTACCTTGTGCCACCTCCAATACCATAAGGCATCCCAACTTGCCTTAGGTGCCCCTCCAAAGGATACAGTTGTCTCTTGGAGAGAGTAGTCTGAGCAAGGGCTCCTTGCATTGTACGATTCAAATTTGCTACATGAGTCTTCCAGAGTATCTGGCTTGCTAACACTGATGCATTGTAGCTTTACATTACTTGCTGAGTTCCAAGAGACTCTTTTGCATTAGCTTTCCTTAAACATTAACTCTTAAATTCATATATATGAGTAATTTCTCTGTCCGTTCATCATCACTCCGTGGCACTTCAAATACTTAACAGCATCCCATGGGAGTGGCAAACTTCGTGTGATGATGGGCACAATTACTTTTATCTCTGAGGCCACCGAGACCTCTGTCCCCTAAACCAATTAGAGGATTTTGATCTGCATAAAACAAGACACCATAGGAGAGATCATAACATTGAGCATAAGTATCAACATGTCTGATGTATTAGTGGTTTCAGATGATGTACTTAGAAGAAGGAACAGTCTTTTACATAGGCTACCAGCTCACTTTGGGAGTATGTGGTGTGGTCTGAGACACAGAAGAGGTTCATAATAGTCTAAGCGCTTGAATGCACATCTCCAAGTCACTGCATTAGTTTCAGGGAACCATTCCTATTCCTGTTGTCAGGAAACTGAGTAACAGCTGATCTGTGTTGAGACAGTCATAGATGACATTTTTTGAAATTTAACCATCTCATAATGATTTTTATTATATTTTCTGATTTTTAATAACTTCATTTACATTTTGATCTGTTCTTATACCCGTATTTCCTCTTTTGGGACCTAAGTGGATGCTTGATATTGTAGGGTATTTCATGGATGGGATTCAGTTAACAAAAATCAGACACCTAGAATGAGGTGTGGCCATGTGAGCAAAATGTCTAATGGGCCAAACTCAGATGCCTTCTTGAAGTTAAATGAAATCACTTCCTAGTCTTAGCTCACTGTACTGACCAATATCCATTGGCTGTAATAGGAGTCTATACACGAGGTATGCATAGTAGCACCTATGCACAGATATGTGAGGGTGGGGTGATATTCCGTTGCTTAAATACAGACATTGAGAACCATCTGAGATACCCTTAAGTACCTTGACTCCAGCTGGTGCTGCAAAAGGGCATGAGTTGTCTGTAGGTCCTTGGTCATATCTCCTAGCCTGGTGCAGATGTTGCAAATACTCTAATGTCTTTCAAATTGCACTGGATGACTCTGTGTGGGCAACTAAATCGAGCCTTAGACCTCCACTGTGTACACAGAGACCTGACAGCCTATTATTCATGTAGACAACTAAATGCAAATGGCCTGATCTGAAAGTTTAATCCAGCAAAGTGGTGGATATAAACAACTAGTGCAGCCATCTGGGGAAGCAGTGCAAATGTGTATCCAACCCCACAGCTGAGATTTGACCCACAATGACTAAGGCTCACAAGCAGCTACTCTACCCTGGGAGTGTTCCTCAGCTGTGCCAGAGAAAACTGAATTAATTTGTCTCCAGTAGAAGTCATTCTTCTCACAGTTTCTCAGATGTCAACACTGCAGAATAAGTGCTTCACAGAGCTATAAATCAAGTCAATATGTACAACAAAAGAGAGAGCAGATGAATGGAAGAGACCTTTTCTTCCTTTCTTTCCTTGATCTGTACCTTCTTTCCCACCTGCTAAATGGTGGTTTCTCTCTCTGTTTATTATGTCTTGTAGTTCACATGGTTTATTTTCACTTATTTTGCTTTTTAGTTCTCATTTTTTTCGCCAGCATCTTTGCAGTCCTTGGGAACTGGAGTACACTAACTCTTAGCTGAAAGGGATGCAGAACACATTAACCCTACACATTTTTTTTGTCAAAATCCAAAATTAGGAGGTGTAGTTCCTCTGACAGCTGTGCGTCCCAGACCTGCAGACTTTACAACAATGACTTTGCATAAAGGAAACCCTCTTCTACATTCCTTCGCTGACTGGGACCCATCCTTGATAGGTACTGGGCAAAACCAGGAGAAAACTGGAGAAAATGTAATGTAAAGGACATGGACACTGGAAGTACATTTAAGAACACTGAAGTCCCATGCTCTTTTTTTATATCAGGTTCTCATAAAAATATCCACATCACTCAAAAAAACAGCTAAAAGTGCAAGTATGGACAAAGCCCTACATAACTAATGTATCAAATAAGACGTGGTAGGATGCCGTGCATGGACACCCAAATACAGCTGGGATATACTCCCTAACACCCACAGATAAACAGAGACCTGAGATCCAAGAAAATGTCTCCTGTCACACATCTGTCCCATGTTACTATGTGCCATGACCCAGCAGGTGAATGCAGGTATCTGCAGTCCTGAAGTAAGAGAGACCTGTGGAGCTGAGCAGTGTCCAGCAGAAGATGTGTATGGGGGAGATGTCACTTTCCAGCCCTGACTACAGAACCTTCTTATAGATGATCTATGTCCCTTTTTGCCAATGTGACTTAATAAAGCAAATGTGACAGGGAATGGCCTTGTCCCATATTTCATGACAGGAGGAGAAATATGAGATAATTGAAGATACATATAAGTATACACGTGGAGAAAAAAAGCCAGAGCTGAGCAAGACCCTAATTTCACTGATTTCTAATTTTTTTTTCAGTTCTACCAGCTGTGGCAGTCCAGATTTAACGCTCTCTCTCAGCTGAGTCTAGTGGCTCAGCACTGTTGAAATCTGGGAAATCCTAAGTCCCAAGAAAATATGAAGACAGCACCCTGGTAAAGCACATATTTGTGACCAACTGCTCCTTTCCCTACTAGACCTCCTGTTTGCCCTTAGGAAAGCTCTCCAAATGATCACTTAGCCTTTCAGAGCCCAGAGCAGGCTTTGGGGATCCCCGCTGTGAGACTCAGCAGTGGAGCAGAAGGAAGAAAGGAGCCTCAGACTACTCAATGCTGGTGAATTTTCCAGGGTTCTGCTTTAAAAGTTGGTAGAGGGTCTAATTAATTTCCTTCTTATATAACCTTGTTGACTGATTTAATGATGACTGGTTATAATAATAAAAGATTTATGTCCTTAGACATTATGCACGAGTGTTGTTTTTGATACAGGGTATAGGGCTTTCCCAGCCCTCCTTACAGGAAGACATTTTTTTTCCCTTTTAATTTCCTCATTGAATTACTCACACACATACAAATACCTGTGAGTGCACACACACTTTCCTCTGCCATAAGGGAGAAGATGCCAACCACAATTAACACCAGGGACCACTGCATTCCTTCCCTCATCCAGACTTGCCTTCTGTAAAAAAGACCAGCCCACAGCTTTGAGAGTGTGAATCATACAAAAATAATTAAAAAAATGCCAAGAGTGTCGGTGACTCATGCTTCTCCTTTTTAATTTATTGGTAATTTGGAGAAAGAGGGAGATGAAAGTGAGTCAAAAGTCTGAGTCTATTCTCTTTCAGAGAAATGATGCATTGTGTTTCAGCACCAATAAGTTGTTTGGATTTGAATAATTCTAAATTAATCCCTTTTTTAAAAAAAGTATGCCAAAATTAAAAACTGATTTTGAAATTAGCCCCCACTTTCTCAACAGTTTTAGTTAAAAAATGTCAACACAATCTGTCTTTCCCTTTCATTTCTACTAGTAGAATTTAATGAGTAGTTTGGTGAAAACAATATGAATTCGTAACATGTTTCAGTGTTGCCAAATATGATTTTTTCACTAAGAAGAATTACCTGCCAAAGAAATACCACTCTGCCACGCTGATGACTGTGTCTGTGACAAAAAACAAGGGGTGCTTATTCTTCTGATTTATGCAGTCATTTTGGTATAGATGGGTGTGAAGCATCTGTAGGAAAAACATCTACCAGTTGTGAAAGCTTCACGAAATTCTGCAGAATTTCTTTTCCTATACACTTCTTTCTCTTTTTCCTAATGTTTTTCTGAATTTGTAGTGTATAAATTTCAGACTGGAAGTATCCATTCAGAAAGAAAATGAACATTTTTCTCTGTTTCTATCACAGTGAGGATAAGAAGTCATGAAATTAAACTGAAGTAAGAAAGATAAGGATACTTAGGGCAAAAATCTCAATGCAAAGCACCCACCCCCCCCCCTCCCCCCAAGAAAACCAACAACCAACCCTTGAAAAAAATCTCCAAGAAGAATGAAGTCTTGCAGCTGATTTCTGAAAAAAAGGGTTGGAGTGTCCTTCAATGATTTTTTTGAGAACAGGTTAGACAAATATCTCCCAGAAATGTTATAGGTTGAGTTGATTTTTCCTTGAAGAAAAGACAGGGTGGTGTTTTTTGTCCTTTAGGTTAGGTTTAAAATTCCAAGATTAAAGCTCAATTTATTGTTTAAAGTAGGCTGAATAATTTTTGTAGTTCATAGGGATCAGTATATTTTTCCATGTAGATGTTTTACAGAGATGTTTTATTCAGATCTGCTTGGTTAGTAAACTCTCCTTTTCTGACTCAAATTAATATGCGCAAAACCAGAAATTAAGAAACTGATTTTAAAAATCAGTGTACAATTTTGTATGGAAGCCACACAGAAAATAAAGCAGAAAGATTTATGTTAAAAGTTCAGTGAAATCCGGGAACCAGCATTGTGGTGTCACTTGTAGATTTCTAAAACAGGGGTAACTTGTTTGATGTAACTGGGGATTCCTTATTTTAATGCACTTTCCTCCAAATTGTCACTAGGAACCAATGACTGTTGCTTCTTTCAGAACAAAGAGAGTTTCTTCTATTTTTATATCCCAAGAAATGACAAACAAAATCTTGCTCAGCTACTAGTAATAATCATAAATGACAGAAAAAGCAAAGTATAAACCCATTTCTGTCTTCAAGTTAACAGAACTTTTAGCACATGTTGTAGAGATTTATGGATCCAGTGATCTGTAAAAGGATTTGTACAGGTAGAGATGGTAAATTGTAGACATTGAGATCAATGGAACTTGCAGATGAATGGCACATGTAGGTTGGTCCTTAGAAGAAACATGGCTTATCTGGCTATAAAAGCTCTGTGGCTGTGGTTTCCTGAGAAGAGAAAATGATTTTATCATTTATTACCACTCAAAGCAACTGACCCACGTCTTCCCCTGGGCTCACTGTGGTGCTCAGTGGATATTTCTGTGGACCAGTTTGGTACACTGATACAGAAAAAAAGGTCTTCCCTACCTCTTTTTTATTTTTTTTTTTGAGGATTAATTTTCTATGGGATTAGTGAGTTGTGTTGGTTCATGGGAGAGAGGAGGGTTTGCCGTGCATGCTACAGGCATTGCAGGGGGAGTTTCCTTTCTACTCACTGCAGCTGTGAGATTTCAGATGTTCATTCTTGAAAACACAAGACTGAAGGATCATAGCAAAAGCCTGAAACTGCAATAGTAAGGGCAGGTACAACTGACTGACAGTAGTCCCTTCTTTTTAACCCCTGAACTGCATGGTGCAGTAACAAACAGTTCATATATCCAGATCTTTCATATTTTTCTTCTTTTTTTCTTGGTAATTCATAGAGGATCCCCACTGAGATTGGACTCCTGCTGTGTTCAATGATATGCAAAGACACCAGCAGACAAGAGAAGATGCTCCTTGTCTTGTAGCCTTGGGATTGGTTACATGGCCAACACCCCAGACCAATTTCTGGCAGAGTCGTTACTAAGACCACAGTTTTTGTAGCCCAGTGCTTCCAATATTTGTGTATATCACTTACATAACTTAAGAAAAATAAAAATTCAAAGCCCCCTCCCACCCCTTTTGCCAGCCCCCTTAACAGAAATCTCATTTGCAGCTGCCTTAGCCTTTCTCTAAAGACATGACAGCTATCTTTCACTGTGATGTGGCAGACAAAGATGTGTTCCAGTGGCAGAAGCCATCTGGAGACCAGTTTCCTTCCTCTAATAGGAAGGAAGTGGAGAGAGATGTTAATAACCAAATAGACACAACAAATCTCAGCCACTTCAGGGAACACATTTCATACAGAAAAACATAACTTGATTTTGAACAAGTCTTGCACAAGTTAAAATTTTTCAGTGAGTACAGTGTGATGGGGCAGATTAAGTTTTATTCTAAACTGCATAGGGAGGTTGGATAGAAGTGTCCTAAAAGGACACTTGAACAGGCCAGTGTCATATAGTAGTGCAAGAGATGTCCTTCCATCTCTTTCAGCACCCCCTGGTTCGATAAATGCTTGTCTGCGCCCTGTATTTCACATGAAATCTGAACCTCGGGCTCAGTGACATCCAAGGTTTTTTTCTATATGATTTGATGACAGCTGCAATAAACCTACTGGAGAAAGCAACACGAAAATCCCATACCTTATCCTGAGACATAACATTTGTATGGTATGAATGTTCTCGAGAGAGGAAAGTACCCAAGCTAGAGGAGGAAAAAGATGTTGGATGTTCACTCCCTGAATGCAGGCAGCATTTTCTTGTACTGTAGCTGGCTAGAACCTTCCTATGTCCATCTCGTTATTGTTCTTGGCAGGCAGGTCAGATTTCCACAAGACAGTGGAAACGGTCTGTCAGAGCAAAAGGGCAGCAGAGTGTGTGCGTGTGTGTCTGCAGCTCTTGTCTCCTGGAAGCACATCCCCAACCCACCAGGAAGGCAGAGGAGTGAAGGAGGAACCAAGAATTTGCTCTGCTTGTGGTTGATGTGGGTCTGGTCCACGCAAGGGGGAAAAACACCTGTGATTGCCTTGGAAGAGACACCAGTTCCCATGCAGAGAACAGAGGCAATGACCGTTAGATCCAAGCTTCCAGGAAGAAAAAGATATAGAATCTGTTATTTCTGTGAGTCAAGCTTTTATTTTTTTTTTTTTTCTCATTCTTTATGCTTTCTTCTTCTCTTTCCTTCCCTCACCCCATGGTATATGAGCAATTTCTTCCTCTTCTGCTTTTCATTGCTTTTGAAAGAAATTTCAGGCTGAGACTAATTTCTGCGTGAACAAACAAGATTTTGAGAGAGGTGCCATGCACTCCTCCCTCTTGTCCACCCACAGGAGGAAAGGGCCAGATTCCCAACAGCTGATTTTGTATGTCTGCTGAGGTCTTTTTGCATCAAAGAAATGTAACATCATGTGCAGAACATCACTGGGAGCAAGGTCTGGCACCCAGGTGTCCTCTGTCATGCATTGCAACATCAGAGGCCTTTTCTCTGGCCTGTGAGTCCTGGATCCCTGTCTATACATTGTGCCAGCACAGATGGATTTGGATTCTTCTGCAAGAGAGGTGGAACATAGTCTTATCCCAGTCCATTGTTTGATGATTGTGTTCTCTTAGGAAATAAGGCATGGAGCTGCTTATTTTAGGAAAATTATAAACATAGGCTCATGTCGGTGGAGCTAGAAAAGATTCAACCCATCAAACATCTAATTTGTCCCCTGGAGGTAACTGTTGAATGAAGAAGGCAAAGAGGTAACTTTGCTGCCAGTTAAAGGCTAAGCTGGATCAGACAGAGTTTACATAGTGGCTCATGGTTACCAAAATAGGTGACCCTGCAGGCCTATTTTGCTCCATTATGCAAAATGTAGGTGCCTTTGCACATGGAGAATAGAGGCCCTAAAATCTCTTCAAGGTCTATCTCCAGAAGGGACACCCAGACTAAGTGGGACAGTGGGAAGACCACACACTCGTTTGCTTTCCTGGAGGCCTGTAGAGACTTCATGGTCCAAAGGCTTTGGCGTACTGTGCCACCAGTGGAGACAAACACCACTGGAAGTCCCAAAGGATTTTTGCCATCTAATCTTAATGATGAATCACTCCCTGGAGGTGCTGATTTCTCTCCACCAAATGCGATGGAAACTGGATTTTACTAATCCGTATACAGTCTGATGACCCCCAGAGCAACCTGCCTTCTTTCTTTTTGTATGGTGATGTCATAAATCAGCTCTTCTGGCCTAAAGCAAAGCAGACACATAAGTCTTGGACATCTAATTCTGGACAGAGTCTGGTGATAGCTGCCAGCTGCACAGTCTAGTGGAAAGATCACAGAAGAGATGCTGTTTCGCTACATCCTGCAGGAGAAAAGCAGTTCTGCACTGGGTCTGCACTCAGCCAGTATTTGTAATTTAATGGCTTTATATCCAATTGTCAGCTCTCAAGCAGCACGACCTTTCCTGTTCCCAAGAAGGGGACCTCAAAACCATTCCCTATCTTACATAGTTTGCTGCAAACTGGTCTGTTGAATGCAGAAGACATGACTTCTAGAAACCATGCCAATAACTAGTGTCCTCAGAAAACATTTGTAAATGTCCAAATGAGCTCTGCTCTTTGCATATATGTTGCTATACCTTGCTAGATAATTCCAGGGACTTTTCCAAAAGCATGTCTCACTCTGGAAACAATTAACAGTCACTCTTTCTCCAAAAAAAAATAAAAAAGTCAGGGATTCCTTGTACTTTACCATGAAACTGAGAGAGAGAAAAATATTTCCTGTCTTTATAACAGCTGGTTGCACTACTCCAGAACATCCAGTGAAGCAAGACCACCACAATTTACTTTCCTCAATGGGCAGTTGCTAGAGGTTTAAGCAGGGCTTAAGCTCCAGGCTTGATCTCCATCCCCTTTCAGATGGAAGCTGATTCATTTAGCTGGGTAAGACCTGTATGGATATAGGCTTTCAATAATCTTTTAAGTCAGCGACAGAGCTAGGAGAACAGACAAGCTTAGAGGCAGGCAAAGCCTTCTGCAGGTCTGAAACAGAAGCAGTACACTTCAAGCTAAGAAAATGTTGGGAAAAGTTGCTCTGGGTGTAAATTAATTATGTTAACCACTTGCAGAATGGATGCATGAGGAGCAGGAGGATGTGTTAGCAAAGAAGAGGTGATAAGGTCATTAGCCCCTTAGGGACAGGGAAGGAATGATATGGACAATTATCCGTTGTGAAACAGTGAAATGTTAGTACAGGATCAAGAGTGAGGAAAATTGTGCTGTGCTAAAATATCAGTATCTGGACTCTTATGATTTTTAACATGCAGTGGAGCAATGAATTATACTTCACAGGCTCATTGCTGAATATCTCGGTAGATATTTTTTAAGAACTAGAAGGAATGCTTGATGGAAAAATTTATCCCCAATAAATAAAATGTTTCTGACCTTCCCTACTTTCTGCAATAGCAAAACACTTTCCATTGCCTCATGGGCTTTAGTGAATCTCCGGTTTGCACAAGTTGGTGTCTCACTCCTGCCTCTAAGTCCCATGAAAGCTGCTTTCTCCTCTTGGCACTGTCCTAAGAACATGTCTAAGTCACTTCAGTCATCTATGCTTGACTCACCCACAGTGGAAAAATGAGATACAAAATGATTAACCGCCTTCCTAGGAGTATCAGGATGATATATAGAAAAGGAAAAGCATGTGTGGTTAAGGTAGAAACACGGCATGAAGGATGTCAGGATTCTGTTCTCACTTCTGCACCTAGTACAGCTTGTGAGCCTGGGACATGTCCTACTGCCTGCTGCCTGGCTGTAGTGTAAGCTTGTCTGGGTTACATCTGCTTTGGAAACCATGACTGCTGTTGAGTCACCTAAGCAGCACCATAATACTAAGCCACTTTATGAAAAACTTTGATATCCTAGGGTTGAAAAGGGCTTCCACTCCAAACAGCTAAGCATCAAAAATGAATTGAATCCAGTCCTGTGGTTTCATTTCTTATGGGGTTGCATTCAGTGCATAAGAAATCCCAGTGCAAGAGTCTGCTAATGCAACTCTTGGCTTTTAGAACATATTCCACTGACAAAGGTGAGTTCATAGTGGGAAAGTCTGTCCTGGATAGGGACCAGAGTTCTACAGTATGCATATTGATGGCGATCCAGGCTATCCTATTTTAGTTTGCATAGGCATTGACCTCATGCTTCATCGGAGTCAGTTTCTCTACATTGATTATAAAGACAGCCTATAGCAATTAGTTCAGACTCAGCTAAGCTTTAGTTAGTTGACTTCGGTCAGATGAAGCTATTTAGGTTGAGGAAGCAATCTTTTATTTTTTTTTTTTTTTTTCTAAATATATGTGCTATGTCATGGTTGCTCCCTTAGACAGCACACATAATATCTGTTGCGTATCTGCTTCTTTCCACGGTATTATCAAGTGTCCACCCCATACGGGTATTTGAAATGATCCTCACACTGGATCATTAGGAAGTGGAAGGGCAGCATGTTATGTCCAGCCCTCACAGAGCAGCTGGTGTCATAGATCACACATGGGATATCACATATTTTGGATAGCTACAGTGCAGACATGTAGAGTTGGTCTGGTCATCATAGGTCCTGTTTATAAAAATGGGTACTTTTAAAGCTTTATATAAGGATAAAAGACATCTTGCCCTAGACTCCACAGATGATACAAGTGATGTCCAGGACTGTCCCCTAAGTGTTCAGTTATTCTAAGGGAAAACTGTTAATTCCTGAAGCAGCTTAACTAGCTGTCTTTCTTGGAGAGGAGTTGTGCACACCTATGCAAATCAAGGTGAAACCTGTATGGAACATGCCAGAATACACAGCAGCTAATTTATATAATTTTCTCAGATTAAACCTGCGTATGTTTGGCTCCACTGAAAAAAAAGAAAATAAAAATAAAAACAAAAACGAAAGAAAATACAGCATTCCACATTAGCAAAACAAGTTTCTCTGACTAAATGTAAAAATATGGTTCCCTAGAGCAACTTGCAGGCCTGGGTCTTATGATGCCTAAGGGGTACATTTTCTAAAGCCACATGCATGAGTTTAGTGCTGCTGTATTTTACATCCAGTAAAAAAACCTGATGAATCTCAAAATGCAATTCCAGTAGCATTATTTTTCACCTTATGTGTTGGGGGTAATCCTTCAGATTATTAAAAAAGAAGGAAGAATGTGTTTTCCACTTTCAAAAGTATTCATCATGATCTGTTCCTCCACTGTGTTTTGGCCCCTGTGAAAGCCGCTGTGAAATCAGTCCCGATTCTGGCAACCATTCTCATCCACTGCAAGTATGTGCTGTATGATGTATTTCAAGTAGTATGGCAAAGCATTATTTTTGTCACAGAGAAACCTCCATTTTTCTCCTTTTACTCAAATCAAGAACCATGAGAGTCCAAACAGTCTTACAGAGGATCTCAAAGACACTGTGTCATCGATGTATGACACCAGGGTCTGAGTAGTGCTTATCAAGCTGCATTTCTGCCATTTACATTCAGGATGAGAAATGATGCAAAACCAGGTAAAATGGGTAACTTTAAATTACTGCACCAAGCTGGTTGGCTGGTTGGTTCTCTGAAATGCATAGTGGGTCACCAGATGCTAAGGGGAAATGTCCTTACTTTTTCAGCTACAAAATGCAACTTCATAAAGCAGAAGGAGAAATGAGCAGTAGGCCCTAGTCAGCACTAATCCTCATGAAAAAAAATGTGAATTATATTTAAAAAAACACAGTAAGTGCTGAAGAATTACAGATACGTCTGTGGGAGAGCCAGGAAAAGCCTGCATGCAGCTGTATCCGGTTCTCATATAACTGCAGACAGTTTGGAAGAAGAATACACCTGCTCTGTTATTAGGTGCAGGAAGATAATCAAGTTTTAGTACCAGGCCCGAACACTGTTCAGTTTATTAATATGGATGCAATCAAAGCCTCCCATTTCAACACTGGGGTGGAACGGACACAGCTCCTCTTAATGCTCAGGTTTTTTTAATTTAAGAACTTTTTGGATCTGGAAGTTAAGTATGAGAATGGAAAATGGATTGTGTGCATATATGTGTATGTATATATAAATAAAAATATATGCATGTATGTGTTAAGCAGGCATAAGGAAAGAGGAGGTCCTGTAGCGTGTTAAATCTTGGAATACTTTTCCCCACTCTGATATTTTCTAATTTATTTAAATACCTGGAATATTCTGAAATACAGGATGCTTTTACGCCAGAAGGTGTTTAGCCAAGGAGTCAAGTCAAATCTCACCTGCTCCTCTGTCATACTTTCTCTCAGTCTTCATTGACACACCCATGGTAGTTCTTCTTGAGGGTCAGAGCCGGATCAAAGCTTTTGATTTGGCCTAGAGTTAAAAATGAACACTCTGCATTTGTGGACCTGCAGCAAAGAGGCACCAAAGAAATCAATTTCACAAGAGACCAAGATGGAAGGAAAAGATGTTCTCAGTCCTGTGCAGGAGTATATCCAAATATCCACAGCAGCCCTTTGATTTCACAGGAGATAAGACAGTTCAGTTCAGAAACAGACCTAGCCCAGGAACAAACACCATCCTCCTAAAACCTCTTCCATGACAAACTTCCTCCTCCAGTAATCATGCCTGATTCAGCCCATGGATACATTCATACGTGTATATATATAAACCTATAGAAAGATAGTTCACAGCCCTTTCCTGTCACTGGTGCTGTGGTTTGGGGATGTAGTAGTGGGGGGCACAGGGAATGCAATGGGCCCACAGTATGGACCAAAAGGAGTTGTTTTTCATTTATTGTCCACCTTACGTTGTCATCTGCATGTCTGCAAGGGACTCATGAAAAGTGACCCTTTAGGAGAAGAAAGCCTTTTACACCATCTTTTTATTCCTGGTTAAACTTAAGGTAAAGCAATCTACTGTCAGGCGTTAGGACTTTATCTAGGCAAGCTGACCTTTTTCAGGAGGAACATTTTACCAAGTGGAAAACATTGCCAATTAAGAGTATTAAATTAGTGTGCAGACAATAATTTTCCTTGAATTTCTTGAATTTTTTGCCCTTAAACCTGTCTCTGAACTTAGCTGTTATCTTTTTGAAATCAGAGGTGTGACCTCTCTCTTCTTTCCATAGCCTAGAGGA
This sequence comes from Strix aluco, assembly GCF_031877795.1. Lineage (NCBI taxonomy): Eukaryota > Metazoa > Chordata > Aves > Strigiformes > Strigidae > Strix > Strix aluco. The sequence goes on along the minus strand of NC_133931.1, from coordinate 170,996,991 downwards.
ATAAAATAATATTAATAAAAACCTCATCAAATCATCTGTTTAGTCTCATCTCCTTGGTTTTGTTGCTGGTCAGTCTGGTGAAGTACTGAGCTGGGAATGTGAGTCTGTAGTGTCAGTGTTCATTAACGTAAATACGAGGAAATGGAAAAACATTCCAAGAGCTGGATTCACACTTACACTAAGGTCCCTTTTTACTGCTTTGGCAATGGAAAGAGACCAAGAAGTGGGTGGGCATGTCATTTAGTAGTATGTTCCCATGTTTACAGCACAAGTACTTTCTCACCTTTCAACAGCTCTACTTAAATTTGCTAAGATGGACCACTGGAGCTATTCCTGCAATACTTCATTCATCAAATGGCTTGTACTTTGTTGAGTAGCCATATTTAAATACCTACCAGTAGCAGAGGAGCAATTGAACTCATGCAAATAGGGAAATCTTGGGTCATGCACTACTTCATGGTCTCCAGATGAAGACCAGGACTGGGGTTCCTTTCACATAACTTTAGATGCTGTAGCATATTTATCAAAGTTGGCTTCTCCTTTCAAAATCAGTGGAGGTGTAGAAAACCCACTCAGTGGACATCATCATCTCTTCCTAAAATATGTGGTAAAATAGGTCAGTCTGTGCCTGAGAAGTTTATTTCTCTCCATTGAGAATGTGGGGATCCAAGTGTGACTGGGTCACTTCCATCCAGATGAGATGGCTCACCACCATCCATTGGATTTCCCTGAAGTTTGACAAATAACACCATATTGACCAGCTTTGACCAGACCTTGGGAGGTCCCTTGAGATTCTCTTGTGTCCTAGCTGGGTTTGTGCAGCAGACATGCTACAGGGCAGTTGGCTTGCCAAAAAGCAGTGAGTATGTTTTCAGCTGAACCAGGAATAGGCCTTGGAGAATACCTTTTCCAGGAGGAATTTAAAACGCACTGGGCTTTTCACTGGACAGGAGCAAAGGAGGCGTTATCACACAACCAGTCACTTGTCTCATCAGGGTGGTGGCAAATAAGGGTAAGGTCAGCTCCAGGGTCCCCTTGTTAGGGAAGGGAAAGGTAATCTTTTAAGAAAGGCCTCTGAGCCAGAGTTACTGCCTGTGCTGTTGCTGGAGGGATGGAGGGATGTTGCTTCAACGACAGCCTGCCCTCAGCCCAGCATGACTGTTCTCTCACAGCAGACAGACAGTTTCCAGTGCACTGTCATAAGCAGTGGGGTCATGTCTCTCTTGCTGTCCCCTGCAGTCTGCTGCCTGAGTGAGTGTCCTACTTTGTACCTCAAGCCACAAGCTGTTGCTGGCTCTGAGTGGTAAGCTCCCTTAGGCTCAGCATAACAAACAAATTGTGTGGTAGACCACAGGCAAGTTGCAAAAGATAAAGCTCTGCTTTAGCTGTCTTGTCATCAGTGGCCCCTGGGGAATGTGACTCTCCTGCAGATCTGATTCTTGCACAAAGTCCACGATTCCCAGTATTCTGTGGCTAGCAGAAATCTGAAATACTGAATTTGAAATGATTCTCCAAGGCCACCGAGGACTCTTGTTATCAAGTCTGAGACTGAAAGCGCCAGACAAGTCTTCCACGGAACAGCTGTAAGAACTACCAACACTCTGCAGCCAGGGAACAGATACCAGTCTTCCATTACAACATCACATGTCCTGTTTCATATACAACATCCGGATGATACTAGATATATTTTAACCATATGCAGCTCTTTCCCTTACCTGTCATCATCTCCAAGTGCTTGGCATCTTTCACACAAGCAGCTGAGCCCAGAACACAAGGAACTGGATGGAAATCATGTGATTGGTTTACATTGGAGATGATTCTAAATAATCCAAAAAAGCCCTTGGCCTAGAAATGCAGAAATCCTCTTCTTTCTTCCTTCCCCAAAGACCACACAAAGCAACTGCTAAAACACTTTGCACTGACTCTAGACTCCAGAGCAACTGTAAATAGAACTTAATTCCAAAAATAGAGAATGAACAGATTGTCCCTTTTGGATGTTCTGGACAGAAATCAAATTCAGAGCATAGGACAAGCAGGACTCCTTCAGGTCCTCTAAGTCCAGTCTCCTGCCATTTAAGCTTCCAAATGGATCAGTAGCAAATCCATACTGTGTCCAGTGCATATCACAAGCCACAAAATGCATCCTGTCACATCTCTGCTGCAGAGACCAGAAGGTTCATAGAGAGAAGGAGGGGGAGATAAGAGGCAGGACTGATGTTAGGCCCATGTAATTACAAAAAAAAAATCGTTATGGGAAGTTATTAATCCCTCTCTATGTTCACACAGTTGAAGAGTAAGTTAAAAAAAAAAAAAAAAGCCACACACAAACCTAAAAAAACACATCAAAACCCAAAACCCTTCAGGAAAGCAAGATGTTATCATAGAGAAAACAGTGAGGAAGGGGTGTATTGGTATCTCCAAGGGTTAGTTCATTCTAAAGAGCAAAGTCCTGAACTTTACATCCTTTTTACTTTCTCTAGGCTGCAGTCTCATCTCCTCCAAAACAGAGGAATTCTCCAGAGCCCTTGTGGGACAAGTCAGTGACTGCAAGATGCCTGCTTCTCCATCAGAGATTTTCTATGGGTATGTGAAGTTGTATTCAGATCTTCATGTATTAAATTTCTGTGTACTAAAAGATCACGCTGAATGGAAAAAACAGTCTACCTCTTGCGGAGATGCCATCTGTAGTGACTGTACCCTGAGTTTTGCATTTTTTCTTTTCTCTTTTAAGTTCCAGCTGCTGGAATTGAGTGAGTTTCTAAATTTCAGATTATGAACTAAACCAGACTAAAACATGTTCGCATTTTTTGTAATTATGGACAAAAAGGTCAAGTTGCATGACAGAGAACAGGCAAAACCAACCTCACTTTTATTATTTCTAAGAAGAAAATAATCTTGATATATAGGTCAGTCCTTTCATTTTCAGCAAACTTTGCCCAGTGACTTTTGAATTCTGGGGGTGCTTGATTGCTTAGCTGTGCCCAAGGTTCCCACACCATGGAGAAAGTCCTGTGCAAGAGTACGTATCAGAGTCTGGTTGCAGAATGCAGACAGACAATTTAAAATTCATGTAAAATCTTATTAAAACTGCCCAAATTTCCAGAAGAAAATGAAAAGGATGTGTTTGGGAAACAACTTCTTTTCACTGACCTAAACCAGTGGGGTTCTCCCACTCACCTATGGCGTAGAAACTTGGGGCAATGCAGCAAGACTCACCTCAAATCCTCATTTGAACCAGTGAGGTTTTGTGCTCACAGGACAGAGAACTGTATTGAATTAGTTGTATTTTCTAATAATGATCTTATTTCTAAAGTGCCTCATTTCAGAAGGATATTTGGCTGAACATTCAGGCCCACAAAACATATTAACAAAAGGATTTTTAAATTTCCAAGCATTTTGGCTAGGGAAAAAAAAGTAATAAATAATGCAAAAAAAGGAAAGAATGAAATCTCCTTATTCTCCATTTTTTTGGTTGGTTGGTTGGTTTGGGTTTTTTTTGTTTGTTTGTTTTTTTGGTTTTTTTTTGTTTTGTTTTGTTTTTTGTGAATATATTGTCTATGTGAGTTATCTCCGTATAGCATTTACATAGCTGGAATGATCGAGAAATCTGGCAAACTTTAGAGGGAGAAAGAGACTCAAAAGGGGAAGAAAAAAAACTAGAAGGAAAAAATGAATTAAAATCTCTTAAAGAACCCTTTATCATCAATCAGCTAAATTAAATTAGCTGTAAATCAAGACTATCCATAGCTGAAAGAGTAGAAAATGTACAGGTATTACAAAATGAGTTGAAAAAGTAAAATTATGTTGTTTGTTGTTGCAGTACTACTTATTTGGTGGCATTTATTAACTGTAGGAGATATTTTATTTCAAATGGCTGGAATTTGTTTTCTATCAGAATGACAAGGGTATTGCAACGCACAGTGTCTAGAAACTCACTTTTCTTTTACTTTGAGGCTCTTCTGTTCCTGTTGGTTGTGAAGGGACAAAGTGCACTGGATGTGCTGGGGGTTTGAGTTGGTGTTTATGTGTGGTACTGTGTGGCTGAGTTGGAGATGAAAATACCGCTGAGTTTGATTTCCCATTTATTTTGATCTTATTGATAAACAACTAACCAGTGTCATCTGGAAAGGAAAGAGGAAAGTGAAATGAAGCTGGAGGGGAGAGTACAGAGCAGTTCTCTAACCTAAACTACAAATAGACCCAGATTTGATACATTATGATCAGGTAGAGGCAATTGCTGGGAAGTTTTTCCTTAAGGGGTTCAGATAATGTAATCTAGAGCAGAATTTAGTTCTTGTGCCAAAAAAATTTTTGCTCCGGTCTTATTAGAGAAAATGAAGAAATAAAAAAATCAATTCTTTTCCCTGAAATACCACAAGGGTAGAACTTTATGCAGCATTTCAGAGTCAGGACCATGAGGTTTTTATTTGGAAATGCCACAAGAAGCAATGTTACTATGCGATACTTCCAAATGAAGAACACATGGTTTCAGGAAGTGCCTGGAATGGTATTATCCTCTATAAACACTCTCATTAAAGACAGCTAACAGCATGTTTCAGGGGAAGATGGCTGAGGGGAAGAATAGAAAACTATCAGCTGATTTACATCATACGACCTGCAAGAAGTGATTATAGGTGGTTAAATGCTTCCCAGGGACTTGGATGTCTGCTAAGCTTTTCATACCTTCTGCAAAATTCATGGGGTGGAAGGAAAAGAAGTAAAAACCCTAAAGGAAAAAAAAGAGTGGTCTGCAGTTTTGAAGATGGGTGTGACATTTTATTGGACAATTTTATTAAAGAGGGGAAAACCTGCTGAGGGCATGTTCTCTTCCTGGTTTTGTTCTGTCGCCTTTCCCAGGCCTCTGGCTGTCCTCACCCTTGTCTCTGCTCTGTTAGCAGTTACCCTGCACGTCACACTGCAGAGGAAGTGTGCGTGAGATCTTTCTCCACTGTTTCCCGGCTGTGACTCTCTCAGCTGGAATGAACAGATAAAGTAAATCAGGGCAGAATTTCGTATGATTTCTCCGCATTTATTCAGACATTGAATTGCGTTGGTTGAGTAGTGTGAGTGTACGTGGAACAGGCATCGACCTCTCTGTTGGTAGCCTCGGGGAAGACTTTGATTATATCTGTTGTAAACTGAATGAGCAGATCCTCCAGCACTGTGGCTGGAGTGGTCCATGCTTGTACCTCTATGCTCAGGGCAGAATAGCGCCTGTCATCTGGATGTGTCCCTGGCCACACCGAATCATCTGGGAGGATTCTAGTGATCCTGGACCAAACCCATGCCAGTGACTTTGTTAACAATGCAATGCTAATGTGTTCCAGTGACTGAAACCATTCCCTGTTGCTGCTTAATTTAGTGGAGTAGGTGTAGCCTTGAGGTTGGATCCTGATGCTGCTGTCACACAAGGTTAACTCTCCTGAACCTAAAGAGACAGGGGTTCTTCTTTAGCAGAGCAGCTCTGCTCCAGGAAGGTGCACCAGCCTTTGAGGGAGTACTTGCTGCCATAATTCATGCTGGGAGAGCGTAACTAGAGTAGGTCAGATTTGGGATTAAAGGTTGTAAAAAGCTTTGCTTGGGCTTTCCTCTGCTTCTCCTCAGGTGGTTGCAAAGAATGAGTGTGATGGTTTTAAAGAAAATAGACTTCGGTGGTCTGGGAAGCCACTCACCAGGGTAAGGGAGCCAACAGGATTAACAAATCCAGTGAGGACAAGAGACTAACACAGCAGGATGTTGGACAAGCTGAACCATCATTGTGAGGTTGGGCTGGAGACCCAGAGGACTGATGTCAGCGAGCAGAAAGGTGAGTTTCATTCACTTGATGGACCTGGGGAGAGTGCATCTGGGATGCTTCTGGGCACCTCATTACCAGAAAGATAGAGATGAGCCAGAGAAGGGAAACCCAACTTCATGATTAATTGGCTGAAGAAAACAGCCTATGAGTCATGTGTAAAGATGAATGGCTTGACTCTGAAACCACAGCGTGGGGAACCTAGTAACAGTCTAGTCTACAAACATTTGAGGAGAGGTTACCAGAAAGCAAAGAGATAACTTATTTAGCATGGAGCAAAGGGCTGATATTTGGATAGGGAAATTATGAAAACCAAATTGATGGAGCAACAGCCAGTCAGTACTGGAGCAGTTGATGGGAATGGTGGACACAGTAGGATTTCAGCTGCTGTGTCACCATTACTTGGCAAAGCTTAAAAACATGAGAAACTGTTGTTTTGTGTTATGGGAAGTGAGGGAAGACTGTTGTTTATTGGGGTCATAAACCTTACCTGCATGAATGAATTGATGCAGTATAGGGCTCTGGGAAGAGCAAACAGGGAAGCAATACAATGACTTCCCAGATAAGAAGATCTTGGTACACACATGAAAGACAGTGGAGAAAGCCATTAGCTCTCAACAGTCTGTCCCATTTTTGTGCCTTGTCAGATTACAGTGTTGCCAGATCAAAGTGCTTTAAAAAGACAAGTGTGGCTTAGTTCCTTTTTTGAGGAGTCATAGGGATGTCGACGACAAAGAATTTCTGCCATCTCAACATAGAAGATCACTAGATGACTGATGAGTAAACATGTGCGTTGACTGTTATAAACACTGGGGTTTATTTCTTAATATATGTTCCCTCTTGGATTCCTTTGCTCCAAGTTACCAGTCTTTCACTTTTGCTTTTGGGAAGCCGTTAGTTGTTAAATATTAGTTATAATTTAGACTGTCACCACAAAGAGAGCAGGAAGGTTGGCTCTGAGACAAGCGGAGATAATTTTTCTCATTATCAAGCAGGTGAAATAGCCTGATGAAAGAAAACAACACCATCCTGCCACTGGAGCCAAAGGGCAGGTGGAAGCTTGGGAATATGGTTGTGCATGAGGAAGTCCCTTGGTCGGGCTTTGGAAATCCTGGAGAAATTGTAGCTGAGCATCAGTAGTGTGGAAGCCCCAGTATGGGAGCCATTTGAAACTAGCACCAGAAGACAGCCTGTAAGGAGTATGATGGACAAGATATATAGGCCACGTGCTGTAGTTGTTTGGTATCTTTATTCCCAACAGCAACACATTTACCAAATCGGGTACTGAGGGCTCTGAGCTACTGGGCCAAATTTTAACAGTGTTTGAGCTCCCATTGGAGCTCCTGCTGAGCTCCGTCAGCTCCCATTAATGTCAACACTGTGAATATGGAGATTTTTTATTTTAAACATAGCAGATATAAGTCTCAGCAAGACTTCAACCCCAATGTGTTATGCACTCTGCACACATGCATGAATCAAGAGTCAGCCCTTGCAGTGGAGAGCTGACTTAACATTGATAAAAGAAAAGCCTCTGTTCCTACTGGGCAGATAAAGAACTGGAGCCTGAGAGCTTAAGTCACTTTCTAAGGTTGCAAAAATTTGTCTGTGGCAAAACCACGTACCGTAAGGTGTCTGTCTCCTCTTTTACAAAATACTGCGTGCTGAACACGTACTGCTGAACACGTACAGCCCAACTTTCATTTATTCACAGAGAAGTCACTTTGGGAGAAGGTCTGTGAAGGAGTTATTTTGTTAGGACTCTAGGTTAACCATCTTTGAAGCCTACATCTCTAGCCATTTCAAAGAAACCTCCTTTGTTGGAGCTGTGTTGAGCAAGCTTTTAGAGACCCTGGGTATGTGGCTACCAGACGAGGAGCAACAATGGACAAAGTGTCCTCTTGTGGATATACCTGGGTGATTGAAGATGGCCTCACTCTTCTTTTCTGTTCCTTTGCTACACTTTTATTGACACAGCTGATGATGCAGGCTCCAACTGTGAAAACAATAAAGCCTGTTAGAGGGGAGCTAGTAGTGCACTATAAAACGCTCTCATTGCATTAACTGCCATAGCTCTTCCAGTGCTTATAATTTTGTGATGTTCAAGTCAACCTCTGGCTCTAAGAGCTGTATGTGCTGAGTCTTGCTGCAGATGACCCTGTCATGTCATAGGCAGAGAAATGCAGTAACTCTGAGACTATTTCAGAGGTGATAATTCTCTTTCCTGTTTGCTGCATAGAGGGATTACCCTGTGTTCAGGAACTTGCATCTTTCTAACTTCTTGTGCCTCTCAAGCATCTCTTCATCAACACATATCTATATTGCTTTCCAGGTTGGGGGAAGGGGGAAGAGAGAGGTATGTCATTGTCAGAGCATGCATTAGAGTTATTCATAGGTTGAAAGGAGTATTGGAACATGGATGGGCCTGGGCTGTCACTGCGGTGTGTGAACACGTTTCTGCTTATCTGTACCTGTGTGTGAACATACGGGAACGTAGTATATGTCTGTGCGTGTATGTGAGATATCCATTTGAAGCCACAGACCCTGAAATCTAACAAGGACAACTGCCAAATAGCACTCGTTGCCAGTTCATAAGACCTTCCAGCTCCTGATTTGGGCTGTGGGTAAGAAGCTGGCAGCTGGGGGTTTCAAGAGCAAGTCTCATTCCTCTGTTATAGGAAAAGACTGCAGGGAGGATTCCTTTCATTGGAGCCACAGAGAGAAAACAGAATAAAAATGCAGAAAAGATTCCTCAAGGAAGGAGATGCTGGTTCATGTTGTGCACTGTCAACAGAGCAAATAATAATAATAAAAAAGTTCAAATTAAACTGAGTTTATTAACACCCATTGCTCCAGATTATATGTAATGGACTTGTGAGTAGGGGATGGAATGGGATGAATGAGCAAAATCTCAGGTCAGGACTGCAATGCTGGAAAAAAAGAGTTTCAAATACCCTCAAGTGAATTTGATACTTGTGGAGTTCATCAAAATAAAGATGTGCCTCCTAATTTTCACAAGTAAGGAGCAAAAGCAGTACTTTTAAACTTTCTGTTAGGAGAGCTCCTACTAATACAGATGAGAATGTTGTGGGGAAAAAAAAAAACAAACATTTTTCCTTTTTCCATTATAAAAATATTTTTATAATGGAATAAAAACAAAACCCAAAAATTCTCTTTTTCCAAGCTCACAGTCAATCTAATTTGGAGTTTCAAAGAAGAGAAATGGAGATAGAATGAAAATCTGACTTCTAATAATTGTTAGAGCTCCTGGTGTTACAGAATTTTTCTCTCTGATTTGGGCTGAGGCAAGAACACGTAAACAAGTAAATATACAAACACATGTAAACAAGTTTAAAGTTTGATGAAAACCCTGTTCTTGAGTATGGATTACACATGGTAGAATATCATCTAGTGCTAGAGTTGATGATAAATTGCAATGAAAAAATATTATGTCAAATTATGGTGTTACACTTAAACTAAAGACTTGGAGAAAATTATTGATTCTTAAATTCCTCAGTACAATTGTTGTGTGTGTGTGGAATAGAAAGAAATACGTCATGGTTAATGCAGTCACTTGAGAACTAATAACCTCGTTTCAGATTCATAGTGTGCCTGTGGGTTTCTCACATTTGTGATGAATGCCATCAACTGGGATGCTAACAGATTATCCTGACCTACCTCTTTCTTTTTTAATGGAAAGTGTTTGCTAGATGTTGTTTCATTCTGTGTCAGAATGAAAGTGCATTTGGAAACCTCAAATGCTTTTCTGAGGTAAAAGAGCTGCTTTGCTCAGCAGTTCCCAGGGTTGAGCTCCAAAGCAATATTTTCTATGTTCAGAGATTATATATGATGATCCTGCCTCTGACTGCAGCAAAACCAGTGCCAGAGCCATTTGCACACAAGCTACATCCATGCTGATAAATTAGACTGTGTCAGGACCTGTGTTCTGGCATTACAGTGAATTACCACAGTTTTTAATCTCTTTTATCCTCCAGAACTGGGTGGCTGGATCTTTGTTGCTTGTTGAGAGTGGTCTTTGGCTAGTAGTATTAATCCTGAGCCATACAGGAGTGTTTTGGGATCCTCTCAGCTTCTGTGGGCCAAAATCATGCAAGGGAACATTTTAGCAATTTAGCAGTATCACAACTAAATCCTCCTGTTCTTAAATTACCAGTGGAGATGCTCACCAGAGGTAAGGGCCAATGTACTCTTCTAAATATTTAAATTCAAAGTGATTGCCAACTGGAAGGGTGAAATTAATCACATATAAAGCTGTTTGGCTGAAAGTTGAAGACACAGTGCAACCAAAGAAACCCCTTTTAGCCCCCTCTCTGGTTATGGGGAAGGACTGAACCCTTCAAAGGACAGAATCACTCTATTCTGAGAGTGTTGTCCAACATGGGTGGGATGAATCACTTTATGGAGATGTCTATGTCTCTTCAGTGGCCTAGAGAAGAGTCCCACATCCCAGGTGAAATTTAGCATCAACATCTGAGAGCGAAGCTGAGTGGGACTATCCACATCCTTTCCTTCACAAGCACATCCTTAAAAATATCAAAATTGCTCAGTTAATGAGAGAAGCTCAGGATTTCCCTTATACCTTCACATCACCTATGAAAGAACCACTAGCAAAATGCATCATCCAGTTTTCATTTCCAACCCCAACACTTGCACTAAGTAATGCATTTCTCTCCAGATCACAGTGATGCTCAAAACAAACAAAAAAAAAATTACACTGAGCTTAAAAGCTTTTTCAGAAATTAGATCAATCCTTCTGATTAATACCTGCTCTTTGTTAAGAAAATTAATTTTCAGTTTTACATTGTAAGGGCAATTTTACTCTTAAAGTATATTAAATATATTTTAAAAGTAAGGAAACAAAAAATACAGAAGTTTTGAGGTAATCAAGTTCTTTTTCATGATTCATTGTTTAGAAGAGCCTTTTTTTTTCTTTGTGTTGCATAGCAGTCATTTACAATAGCAAACATTACCATCATTTGTTATCACAGTATAAAAATATAAGTGGGGAAGAGTTTGGAAATGAGAGATCAAGGTGAGATCTTTTACTGCAGATTTTGACGGAGTTATGAACTTTGAGGAAAACAAGCTCTTTTTTGAATTAAGGCCATGAGAGATTTCATAAAATATTTCTATGCATTTGCTCTTAGCAAATTTTAAGTTGAAAAAAGTCCCCTTAGAATAAATCCTTTCAAATCTCTCATTCTGGCTTTGTAATTTCATTATTATTAATTTTACATTTAGTGTCATATACATGTAACAGTAACATTATGCTATCATGTGTCAAACAGAGAAAGTAGAAATAAAACATATTTCTTGATTGAAACAAGATGTTTTTCTTTTATTAAGTATTTTTTGCTGGCAGTGTCAAAACGTGACAATTCTACATTAATGAAATGAAATATTTCTATGGTCCTGAACAGTATTTTCCCTAAATTAATATTGTTTTCATCTGTCATCTCAGAATTCTTGTGTTCATTGCTGGTTTAACAACAGCTCTTGGGACTTAGGTGAGACTTGTCTCACCTGATGAGGACATCTACTCTCTGGAGACCTGGTCTGTGTAGTCAATAGAGTCTAAATTCTACAGTTAAGTTCAGCTAACCTTAAAGAAAATAATTCTAACATGTCAAGTATATCTAATCTAAAACTAACTGTTTCTATCCATCGGTAGTTTTTATTATTGACAGATAGACGGATAGATATTGAAATAGGATGCATCCAGTGTGACCTACTTTAGGCAAACCTACATTCATTTTTATTATCTTGCTTTCTTTTGTCATTGTGTCTTTAATGATGTCTATTCTTTGAAATATCTTCTTGAGTGTTAGATACGACTGAATTGAAAATCAGTGGTTGCTATTTACTCACTGAGTATAACCTTTCCTTAAATGATATTGCACTAACCCAATTTTGAGGAACTCACTAACAAACAAACATGTTCATAGACATGATATTTTGTATGGGATGGAAAGAATCTTGTTTTCCCTTCACAGAGGTTTAAGCTAGCTCGTTTTGTCATGTGATTGGAGTGGACTAAAAGCATATAGGGGGACAATTAAAGAACAACTGCTGACAGGTTGAAAATCCAGGAATTGCCAGAATTTAACTGCATTTGATTTTGTGCCCATAACACAATTTTCTATGTAAATGAACCCATGCTCAGCAAAAGGTGGAAGACTCATTTTCTCCTTTGATCTCCCCACTGCAAACAGCATGACAGTCATGAGAGGCCTGATTCACACGCACCGAAGTCTTTCTATGGATTTCAACAGGCTTTTGACCCAGCCTGAAATGGCTCCCATATGTGATGGGAGCCAGAGTTGAACAGAGCTCTCCTCCTTTGCAGCTCAGTACCTTACCCAAGACTTCACTTCCTCTCCTATTGTCTGAAGAAGGGTTCCAAACAGCCATTTGAAGACTCTCCTCAGACCACTGGAAACAATAAATAATAATTTTAAAAAAGCTCCTTGTGAAACAGGCCTCCCAGCTGAACAGAGGGAGATGGCCCAAAATGCAGGAGTTTCCTACGCGATACAGGAGATTTGGCAGCAGGAGTGGAATTATATCTCATTCCAGACAGTGAAAATAACCAAAACCATGAGGTTTTTCATGGAACAAATGGAAACCATGTGACTCGTCACAATGGAAAAAGTGTAGCTGCTTTCAGCTCCCTAAGCCCTGACACTTCTTTTTGATTTAACCACAATAATCTAAGTGGAAAATGAATAAATGTCAAGGCTTTTTTCAATAAATCTGTGCACGAGTGAGAATAGGAACCAGAATAAAAGCTTTTAATGACATAAAGTTCATATGTTTGGAACCCTGACAACATTTTTTTTCTCTTATTTTTTATTATTATTATTAGGCTTGGTTGTACCATTTGTTTCAAAAAACAAAATATTGTGAGACAGGGAACCTGCTAGCAGTTGCTAAGCTTGAAGTGAAAGCTCAATTCATAACAAGATGACCCGAATCAAGATCTATCTGTTTTTATGAGTTTAAAAAAATTATTTTAGAAATAAGCATGATATTTGTCCAGTGCTCACTTGGGCAAGATTTCTGCGCGTTGAAATAAGATTGGTTGAGCACAAAATCTCAAACATATGCTAGCGCAAGAAATTAAATGGGCAAAGACTGTATGTCATACTTGTCTTTTTAGGGGAAATTAATGTCACACTGTCTAGAGTCAGGAATAATGCATGCAGCCTTATATACAATAACAGTCTAAGTGTGCAAGCAATGGCTCAAGTACCCAACCGTAGCAGATTGCTTTCACTGTGCTTTATGTTTCCGCTTGAAACAGGTAAAAAAAAAAAAAAACTTGCCATGAATGTCCACCCCTGAGATGACCTTGGTCTGCAGTAATGAGCTGGTTCCTTATTGGTGAATGCATTCCCCAGGGGTCAGAATTAGACTGATTTGCCTAGCATCACATAACAGGATGAAAAGACAGAAGCCTTCTGTTCATCTGATGCCATGATGAAGTCCACGTCGTTACTCTGAAAATAAATGTGTCATCTTATGTACCTGGCTGAATCAAAACCTCAAGGAAGAATTAGATCACTTCACCTGATAATGATGCTGAATGAAAGTTATCTGTTAGAAAATCTCTTCTTAGACAAGAAAAAATAATTCTGCAACAGTGACACTTACAGCAGAGACTAATGACAGTTTGTGACTTTGTAATTACATGGGAAAAAATCTTTCTCTGAGACCCTGTTTTTAAAGAGAAGGTACTGTCTGACACATATTTCTAGGGAGGGATATTATTCAGATAGTGTAATATATTTACTAATACAAATCTTACCTTACTTATGACCTTGACCTATCAAAGCTATAAAAACACTACTGTTATATAATATCTATTTTACCTCCCAATGCTAGATTATTTCCTAAATCTGATTGGCTTTGCTGAGCTGTGAATAGCCCTCCAAAGACTTGGAGGGCTTTCTTCTGATGGTACATGTAAAATAACCCCACATGTACAAGTAGAAAACCACATAAATTAAAACACTGTAACAGACACAGTCTCCTTGAGGTAGAGGAGAAAGCTCTGAAGTTCAGCATACCCCAGCCTCCGCTCTCTACCAAACACTGAACCACCTTTCCTGGAAAGGATCCTTGCCAAGTTCCCACTAGCAGGGTTGCTGGTAAAAATGATGCAGCTGTGTGTCTCTGTTGCATGTGTAATATCCAGCATTTCCAGTCCAGGTCTCATGATACAAAGTCATCTTGGTGCCACCTGCCTGACCTTCCTAGTGTCTTCTACAGGTGGATAGCCAGTTCAAGAGAACCCATTGCTGATGTGGGAAATGTAAAGCTCAGAGAGTCCAGATGAAACTAATGAATAGAAACAACAGTGACCAGAAACAAGAAGGCAGATGATCAGCTGAAGCCTGATACATGTAGGATCTAATTGGTCATTTTTATAGTTATCCAATCACCTTACTTGACTAGCTACCAGTCATGCGACTATCCCTTCTCCATTGCACTTTTACACAGTTATTTTTTGAGCCTTTCTTCCTCAGACCAGTCAATTTTTCTTTTCTTGCTTCATCTGCTACAGTTTTGTAATATTACCTGCTGACTAGTGACTTAAGGATGTCTGGTCCCGCATTTTTCAGAAAAACTGCTATCGTGTACCACTTTCTTAATAGTCCAAGTGGTTTTGCTGTGTACCTGTAAATAGAAAAGAAACAGACATTTGCAGAAAAATGTTTTGCTGAAAGCAGAGTGGTGTAATACTTTGATAATAACCTCTTGACCAATATATGACCAAACACTAGCACCCAAATATGGCACCATGTTATGTCACTAGTCTTGCAGGAATGGCAATGACATAATTAACTTCAGGAGGGAGAAATTCTGCTTTCTTTGGTTATCAACCAACCATTAAAGGAGTTTTAGGTACTAGCTGCAGGGACCAAGAAAAGAGATGAGAACTGAATTTAAGGAAAATCTCTAGGATGCATAAAGAAGGTATTGGTGGGGCTGTTCATTTACTCAGACTGGGAAAAACTGGGAAGACAAAGAATCCTCCACAAGAGAAAGGAATTTTAGACAAAATATTTTCCCCATCACCTGGAGGACAATAAACATCTGGAAAGTGTTACCAGCCAATTCATGCAGGAACCCAGCACAAGAATGAGATTTGGAGACCAGTCAAAGGCTCTGGGAAGTGGTGGAGGAGTGATGAATAGGTAAATCAAGGTGAGGTAAGTGACAAGGAGAAGCATACCAAGCAGGAAGCACATTGCCTCATTCCCCTCCCTATACGCTCGTGGTGGGTTGGAATGACTTTTTCTTTCACCTTGCTTCCCTGGGTCCTGAGGATATGTTCACTGCTAAAGGCCAACAGCATTCTCTTCAGGGGATGTTGCTGTAGGGAATAAAAGAGATTTATAGCCTTTATGAGTTTGCAGACATTCTAACATTTTGCTGTGGAGCTATAGATTGCTGTATAGCACATTTACACTAAATGACAGGCTTGGTCTCCTCTTCTGCCTGTCATAGGTGCCTCAGCAGTACTCTGTAGACTTCCCTCAACCTTACAGAAGTCTGCAGGTCAGAGGCTGGAAAAAAGATATGCATACCTTAGAGACAGTAGAGCTAAGAAACACCTTTTACATCCATGTTCTGAGATCTTAGCCAACAGTAATAAAATTGATGTATACCAGGAGAGCTTCCTTGTCCTCATGGACTGGGGTGAGGTGGGGGGTTGCAGTCTATGACAGGTGAGATCCAGGTTCTGATATTTCAGTGGAAAAATTCTCACTTAGCAAGCAGAAGATTTCTCTTAGATCATTTCCATGGAATACTTCCATTTACATAAACTGAAAACAGACTTAGACAAATTTGGGGGGGGGACTAGCCTTTTGTCACTTCCTGCCAATGTGGCCTATTCTCTAACAACCATGATCAGTCTAATTAAGAGCCCTTGAGTTTGCTCGTCAAATGCTTTACTGTTGAAACTGATGTTTCTTGGAAAAAGGAAGACTTTTCCTTAACAATGAGATATCAAGATTTTGTTCCAGATGCGAAGGTTTGTCATAAGTCTTAACAGTTAGTAATGGAGTAAAGAAGCTTTGACTCCTGGCCCTCATTTGTCCCCTGAGCCATGCTGTTTGTCCCTGAAGGGTGTTCTTCTTGAAATAAGGGCATATCCTGTGGTCACAGACACTGCCCATTTGGATCCTCTGTTGTGCAGTCCAAAGCCCAGCTGTAAATTCAAGAGAGTTTAAGACCAAGGAGACAAATCTATTGCATGCAGCAGCCAATAAAATGTGTTATAATTGGGGCTGGGTCACTTAATGGAGCTCCAAAGTAGAAAAAGTAGCATGTTTGTTTGTTTGTTTGTCTTGTTCCAAAAGTAAACCAAATAGCTCATAATTACTTGTGCCAGAGGTGAGGTTTCTTCAGTGAATACTGGGCAAACCAAGATTTGCTCTGTCCCTCAAACTGCAGTTTCACAAAACCTATAATGTCTGAGCTGTCCAACAGGTCCAGGGGAAGTTCCACCTCCTTGTAAGTTAAGACAGAGTTGCATATCCTAACTTTACTTATTGTAAAACATCAAGAGAAAACTAGGAGAGAAAAGCAAATATCAAGCTGCTCTCCCTGCTCTGGGGAGAAGGAAATGTAGCAGCCACGTAAGAGCTCACCCTTAACGTGTCGCAAATATATATATGTTGTATTCAAGAGCCTGTCTTTTACTTATCCCAGGTCCAGCTTTTTGCCATGTTTTCACAGAATTTAACGGAAAAGAGAATTCTCATTGGCTGGACTGGCAAGATAAAATGTCACATTAGTTTCTGAATGCTTAATTATTACCACTGTGTCAAATTAAGTTTTATTTCTCCCATACTACTCTCCATGTAATTTGTACTTCATTCATATTAAGATTAGGAAGAATTCAGCATGAACTTTTAATATAGACCCAGGGTCTGAGTGGGACACAGAGATTTATGTAGAATTTACTGGCCTAAATTGCTTCCTAAGTGTCCTCAGAATTGTCAGACTGGATCAGATCCAGTCCATTTAGCCAATACTTGTCTCCAACGTAGGTGCTACTGGATTCAGAGGAAAGTTCAAGCCTAAATTTTTTGGTCGATGTATGTGATATCTCTTCCCTCTGTGACCAGTTTATGAAAAATACTCACTTGTCAGAACACCTGTTAGAAATTTTCATCATTTTAGCTCAGGTTGTAGCAACTCATTCTTTCTAATTTAAGGAAGTTCTTAGCTGAATATATGTGGAATTGACCTAGATGGCAGTCATCAGATGGACAGGCAAATGTCACTGAAACTACTGTCCATGAAAATCTTATCCTAATGACTAATAGAAGATGGATCCAATTTATGTTCTCAAATGGCTTCAGCAAGCTTGGATCAGAAACTTTCTCTGGGAGAGCATACTGCATCCTGGTCCCACACATGGGGACTCAACAAAAATGTTCATCCGTCCATACAGTAACTGTTTGTGGCCACAGCCACTGCAGGCGCAGAGGTCTCACGTGGCTCTGAGGCAGAACTGGGTCATTCCCCAGGGCCATTAACATGTGGCTGACTTGTGGAGAAGTGACACAAAGTGTAAACAGCAGCCTTCATCAAGGCAAAATGAAAAACGAATGTTTCCCGGTGCACTCTTCACATCAAAGAGCCAAGACTTGAAGAGTACCAGACTCCAGGACAGCGTGCGTTCAACTCCAGCATAAAAACATAATTAGCACATTAAACTGTTACATAAACATGTTTGCATTGTTATTTACTAAGTATCACAGGAATGCTTTGTAACAGTTAATCAACTCAAGGGGGTGAGGAGAGGGAGGAAATGGCTTTGCATGGAATAATGAAAGACAAATATTCCGGATCAAACTTGTTAGAATGAAAAAAAAAAAAAAAAAAAAGAAAAGAAAGAAAAAAACAGAAACAACAATCAAAAATATCCCTCCAAAAACCCATACAAAAAAATGCAACCTCAAAACAACTGTCTGGAAATGAAACTTGACAAACTTGTAATTCCTGTATATCATTTCTTTGGAATTACATCTACATTTTAATTGTTAGATTTTAATTATTATTTGAAGGAAGGAATTACCAAGCTCATGTTTTCAGGTCATAAATGTGAATCACTGAGGGGCCTGAAGTTTCAGGCAGAAAACATATCATATAGAGGTCTGAAAAGAAATTTCTTTGTTGGAACTTTTTGTTGGAAGGCTGTAAAATTTCTGACAGTAACGACAATATTAAATCATGGGTTATACCAATGTGAAAGAGTATTTGGGCATGATTCTGAAAGTAAGGAGAAAAAAAGAGTATTACTTTGCTAAAATATATTTGTTTATTTAATTATGAGCAGATGACAGGCAAGGCCCTGGAATAACATGTCATCCAAATCCTACATGGGCTGTTTTCATTTAGAGGAGGAAAATTACTAGAACTAGGCTCTTTTCAATCAAGTTTAATATAAACTTTTTTAAACACCCATTTTAGAGCAAGGTGAAGTTTCAAAGATGGTTGTCTGCACAATACTCTATTGCTGAGAACTAAGGTGAGGTGAGATTAATCCCAGCTGCAGTGTCTCCATGAACCTCCTATCATCTCCTCAAGGTCATTCCACAACTTTTCTCCTCAGCGGCTGTTCCAGGAATCACAGAGGGACACTCTATAGCTTGAAGGAAATTACCTTAGAAAATATCTGTAGAAGACATAGTGGTGGCCATATGCCTCCACTTCCAGTCAGGACCAGTTCTTCTCCATGGCAGTACTGAACAGAGCATTCAGAGGTTCAGGGAAGTGAGGACATTTCGGCAAAGAAGATAATTTTGGCAGGTAGATCTTGTGAGAAACAATTCCTTGCCCTTGACCTTGTATCTGACAGTGCTTGGCAACCTGCTTTGAACATCTCTTTTATCCTATCTGCTCTTTTTCCACACATCATGGAGCAGATTTGCCTTACCAATTATATTTCTAGGATGGCTGATCTCCTGGTGAAGTCCTGAACTGCAGTACAAGAAATATGTAAGCTCAGAACTGAGATTAATATCCCTTTCATATGGTTTCTGGCACTGGAAAGACCAGTGAGATTCACCTAGTGATTCTGCACCGGCCTAGAAAGGAGGCAGAGATAGGATAAATTTCTACCTCTAGTTTGACACGAAGACCCAGGACTGTGTCAGACTCAGAATACAGCCCTGCAGGTAGGGTATAGTCTACAATGCATTGTGAAGACTACAGTAAACCTGTCATAAAAACTATGTTTTGCCTGAGGAGAGAGTCAGCTTGGACACAGTAACGTCAGAGATTACCTTTTGGAGCTTATGAGAAACACATGAACAAAGAGATAAGGTACACAGAATAATAGAATCATAGAATCACAGAATGGTTTGGGTTGGAAGGGACCTTAAAGATCACCTAGTTCCAACCCCCCTGCCATGGGCAGGGACAACTTCCACTAGAAAAGTTTGCTCAAAGCCCCGTCCAACCTGGCCTTTAACACTTCAAAGGGAGGGGGCAGCCGCAACTTCTCTGGGCAACCTGTGCCAGTGCCTCATCACCCTGACAGGAAATAACTTCTTCCTTCTATCTAATCTAAATTTCCCCTCTTTCACTTTAAAACCATTACCCTTCATCCTATTCCAACGCTCCCTGATCAAGAGTCCCTCCCCATCTTTCCTGTAGCCCCTTTAAGTACTGGGAGGCCGCTCTAAGGTCTCCCCAGAACCTTCTCTTCTCCAGTTTGAACAACCCCAACTCTCTCAGCCTGTCCTCATAGGGGAGGTGCTCCATCCCCCTGATCATCTTTGTGGCCTTCTCTGGACCTGCTCGAGCAGGTCCATGTCCTTCTTATATTGTGGACCCCAGAGCTAGACACAACACTGCAGGGGGGGTCTCATGAGTGCTGAGTAGAGGGGGAGAATCCCCTCCCACGACCTGCTGGCCACACTGCTCTTGATGAAGCCCAGGAGATGGTTGGTTTTCTGGGCTACGAGTGCACACTGCTGGCTCATAGTCAGTTTTCCATCTGCTAATATCCCCAAGTCTTTCTCCTCAGGGCTGCTCTCAATCCACTTATCGCTCAGCCTGTATTTGTGCATCGGATCGCCTCAACCAATGTACAAGACCTTGCACTTGGCCTTGTTGAACTTCATGAGGTTCACATCGGCACACATCTCAAGTCTGTCCAGGTCCCTCTGGATGGCATCCCTTCCCTCCACCGTGTCGACTGCACCACACAGCTTCGTGCCATTGGCAAACTTGTTGAGGGTACACTCAACTCCATTGTCTTTGTCACCAAGAAAGATGTTAAACAGCAGTGGTCCCAACACCGACTCCTGGATATTAACATGTCCAGTTTGAGAATCACTGAGAAGGATGATTCCCAAGCTCTGCTTCTACTATACTTAATGGATCAAGATATTTTGTTCCTTGTACTTGTTTGGGGAAAATACCTGCTTCCTTCTTTTCATGAAGTTTAGGATTTGGAGACACTATATTTCTTCCTCATCAATCAGACAGAGCAAGTCATTGTGTTTGCAGACATAAGGAAAGAAGAACCTCCATCTCCCCTCTCAGCAGCCTCCTTTTGTGTCAGAGTTGGTAAGAGTCCACAACTTTGTTGTGAAATCTAAGAATCTGTTGAACAGCATCTCCACTGCAAGCAAAAGCTTTTAATCATCATTTAATAATTTAACAATTTAATAATTTAATTGGATTCCTGTTTTCTTACCCAAAGCAACAAGTGCTCACATTTGATTAAGACTTAAAAGGTAACTGAACAGATTCCTACCCAACAAATGAGGATTTGGCACAGGGTATCGCACTTGACTGCTCCAGAAAGGCACAGATTTCCCATAGGTCCTGTGATATGTTTGCCTGTCCCATTTGGATGTCCCAGATATTCACGGGCATCTCCCTTTAGCAGGTCTATGTTTAGGCAACCAAATCTTAGCTAAGCTGTCAGTTGAGCTGATGTACCTTTCTGTCTGTGAACTGTTATGGCAAATTTTAGATAGTTCGGACTGGTTTATTTAGCATTAAAATTGTGTCAGTCTAAGGCAGATTCCTTTGCATTTGCAGGGTGACAGAGCATACCTATGGACAATAACCCCATTTTGGTTGATGATCTGTCAAGCCATGGTGAGTCTAAGCTTTTCTGAGGGAACGTCTGGCACATCATCTGAAAAAACAGATTTCTACTCCCTACTCTCAGCACTTCTATGATTCAAACTGGGGCTAAGCTCTAAAGGAAGGTGTCATGAACACCCATGTCTAAGAATGTTATCTGCAACCTAATGCTCACCAAATTGCACATACATTGATTTTTGGTCCAAAAAAGGTTCCATTATCTTTCTTGTTTTGCTCTAGGTATTTCCTTAGCATTGTGCCTCCTCATTTAAGTTATGATCATTACACAGTAGATTATGATTCGCTGGGACTAAGCTTCATATTATATAAATCAGTATTCACTGGAAGTCAGAAAAGGGACATATTTACATCAGATGTGAAATCATTGTGATACATGTAAAGAAGCAAAAATAAAGGCAGATTTCAGAAGTGAGACTGTTCTCTGAAGAGTTTGAAAACATTAAGGTATGAATAGGCTGAGGTAAGTTTACAGCTGCTTCTGAGGTATGGATGTATTGACGTGGGTAGGTGCAATTGCGGAAAACAGATCCTTTTGTCTGTTAAACATGTGTATGGTCAATCTATTCTGGATACAGAGAATAATATTTTAATGAAAGATATACAAATTAGAAGTGGAAATTAGATGCCTATTTGACTAAAAAGAAATTTCACATGTCCTTTTCAGAGCACAGATAGAAAGGACCTAACAAAATCCTCTCATATAATAAGCGTGTACACACACACATTTGTATAACCTCAGAAAGCAAGCTGCTTCCAACTGAACGTGTGTAAAGATCTTGAGAAGCTGACAAAGTCTATGATCAGATTCTTACCTGGGCTTTTTGGACTGACACTGTTAAAGGATCTACGCTTAGCTATCACAGCATGGCTACTGCGTATTCCACACACAGCTCAGGTCTGGAGGATTGCCCATTGCCATGAGTTGAGCTTTTAAGCCCAGAGTCCGGTCACCCCATTTTCCTGTGTGGGATTGTCCTACTCTGCCTTTTCCCTCACCCCCAGTTGAAGATTCAGTAGGTATGAAGACTTGTTCTCCTTCCACCCATGTTTGCTGCTGGTCACCCAAGTGACCATTTGTCCTTCTGTCCACACATCTGATAGTGATCTAAGCTCAGAGAGGTTACAGTAACACACACATATGCACAAACATGCACGTACAGATGTCTTTGAAGTCCTCTAGGCTTGACACAGAGCGTGAGGCTGATTTCTTTTGTGTATGTTGGTTTTGTTTTGTTACTACTATTTTGTTTAAACATACCTTTTCTAGGGACTATGTTCCTTGTTATTCCCATGGGGAGGGACAAGTTGTTTTTTTACTCCTTCCCTGGCATTTTTTTTTTTCCAGACACTCCCTTGATATGGAATTTGCACATGTTCAATGCAGAAATAAATGATCAACATTTTTTTTCCTTCTCCCTTTTTTTTTTTTTTTTTCCTTTCTTGGAGCTGGATGAAGGCAAGTCTGTAAGAACACAGCATGCTTTTCTACAGCAATCATGTGAAAACCATTACAGAGCTGCCCTTAACTTGTACCATATCCCCAGTCAGCCCTAATAAAAAAGACACAAGAAATATGTATGTGCCACTACATTGTTTTATGGAATCAATCCCTCCTGTGTTGTTAAAACAGTAAAGGAAATTTGGTGTAGAAGGAATGTGCATTTTGAAAAAGGCCACTAGATAGATCAGGGTCCTAACACCAGCAGAGACAAACTTTCTTTAGATAAAAGCCTGGTTTTCCAGAAGTGCTGCCCCTATTTTATAGAGTTGTTGGTCGTTACAGTAATAACAGTTACAGTAGTATGTGAAGATTTCAGCTAACTCCAAGCCTGACAGTGTAGATGCTTTAAATAAATATTCATTAAAAGGGGTCCTTGACCTGGAAAACTTGGAGTCTGAATGGACAAGCTGCCCAAAGGAAAGAGTATGCTTCATTTCAAGGTGTGAAGCTGGGGTACTGTGAAATGAAGTATAGGACTGATTTCAGCTCACTTTATCTACATGGACGTTATATGACAAATTTATCTGTGTAGTTTCCCCCAAAAATCATTGTAGAGAATTAAATATATCCAGAAAGAGATTCATTCTCCCTCTCTTGGTTACCCTTCTCAGGGTGGGAGATAACCTTTCTCTCTCTTTGACTCCAAAGTCAAGCTGTATGATTGAAGTTTAAATAGCTGAAATCAGGTTAAAACAGTTGCACACTTATACATATCTCTGATATTACACAGCCCATATAATGGAGCCAAGATCTATCCCTAGGCTTTCTGAGGTCCTGCTCAGTACCACAATGATGATGCCATCTTTTCTCAGCCAAAGCTCAGATGATATGCAAAAACTCAGCATCTCTGGAAATCTTCATGTTAACATTGAAAAAAAAAAAAATTATTATTTTAAATATTAAAACCTAGTCTGTACAGTCAAATGAAGAAGTTTATCCTTGCTGACTTACCAAGGATTTAATTTATTTGTATAATAGGTATACTTTCAGAATATATTTTCATGAATACTGAAGGTTTGACCAGAAGAACAGTGGTCTTCCCTGAGATTTATTTTTCCTTGTTAATTTTTTTCATGTAGAGAAAGACTTTCTGATGGGGAAAGACTTTCTGGTAGTGTATCACAGAGTCATAGAATAGTTTGGGTTGGAAGGGATCTTTAAAGGTCATCTAGTTCAACCTCCCTGCAATGACCAGGGACATCTTCAACTAGACCAGGTTGCTCAGAGCTCAGTCCAATATGACTTTGAATGTTTCCAGGGATGGTGCATCTACAACCTCTCTGGGCAACCTGTACCAGTGTTCCACCACCCTCATGGTAAAAAATTTCTTCCTTATATCTAGTCTGAATCTAACCTCTTTTAGTTTAAATTTATTACCCCTTGTCCTATCGCTATAGGCCCTACTAAAAAGACTGTCTCCATCTTTCTTATAAGCCCTCTTCAAGTATTGAAAGGTTGCAGTAAAAAACCCCAACTCTTTCAGCATTTCCTCACAAGAGAGGTGTTCCATCCCTCTGATAACTTTTGTGGCCTCCTCTGGACCCGCTTCAACAGGTTCAAGTCTTTTTTGTACTGAGGACCCCAGAGCTGGATGCAGTATTCTAGGTGGTCTCACAAGAGCGGAGTAGAGGAGAAGAATCCCCTTCCTCTACCTGCTGGCCATGTTTCTCTTCCTGCAGTCCTGGATTTTGTTGGTTTCCTAGGCTGTGAGTGCACATCGCTGACTCACGTCCAGCTTTTCATCCAGCCTACC
Organism: Strix aluco; assembly: GCF_031877795.1. Taxonomy (NCBI): domain Eukaryota; kingdom Metazoa; phylum Chordata; class Aves; order Strigiformes; family Strigidae; genus Strix; species Strix aluco. The sequence goes on along the minus strand of NC_133931.1, from coordinate 170,972,778 downwards.
CCCAAGTCCTTCTCCGCAGTCTTTCTCAGTATAAACTGTCCTTTTTGACTCACAGCAGTTCTTGCCTCAGGAGTGGTTATTTACATCACCTGAAAGCACACCGTGAAAATTACAGATAGCAACAACTGACTAACTGAAAGGGACATTTCTGTAAAAGGAGCAACTGAGCAGGGAAGAAAGAGTCACAGGGAACTTTAGAATTACAAGAGGTTGCGTGACTATACAACAAGCATTTTAGGAAGAATACCCCAGACATCCACCATATGATGCATCTGACATGTTAGATCAAGTGGGAAGGTGAGACATTAGTCACGACATTTAGATTTGGAGAAGTGAGGATGCTCCAGCACTGATTGACTGTCAACAGAATATTTAGTAACCATTCCTATTCAGTCAACTCATCAACTCCCCATCCCAGAATAGGAGACTATCTGAGATAAGTACAGGGAAAAAGAAGCTGTAATATTGTATGGAACAATACCATTATTTTTTTCCTTTTTAACCCAACTGGCAAAATGTTTTCCTGAAATTTGTCATCACATCTTTCTGGTTAACTACATCTCTGGTGGTTCCTGAGAGGGAACAGGGATTCACAGTTGGATCTAAGAAAGTTTCCAACTTGAATTCTGAGTTGAAATGGACCATTCCTTTTGAATTTTGGGGGAGTAGAGATGCTGTTTTCTAGAAGCAGTATCACTGACATGTTGATTGAAGACTGTTGAAAAGACTGAAGAGAATAGGCCATGGTGGACATCAAAGAACTCCATTCTGTATAACCTGCATTTGGCTATACATTCACATATATTTGTACATTTCTGTTGGTCAGAATTCTCATCTTCCCAAAACTACAGAAAGAGGAGTATACACCAGATTCCTTCCTGAAGAAACCTACTTTAATCTGGAGTTCCTTTTCTTTTCCCAGCAAACAATTGTCTTTGTCAGTCTGACTCTCCTGGTTAGTCTGAGCTGTAAACAATTTCAGCTATATGATGGAGAGGAGACCAAATGTGCAAAGCATAAAGTCACTTGTGGACTAAAACTGAGCGACATTCCCTTCCAAATAGCGGCCTTGGACAACAATACTCCCAGTTCATGATGATATGAAGGATTTCAAGTTCCATGCTCACACATCGTAGTAATGAAGAACAAAGAAAAGTAGACAGCATAGTTTATATGAGGACTGTTTTTCATAAGTAAAAAGTATTTCAGATTTTCTCTGGAAGGTGTCACATAATATATATACATATATATTTTAATTGTTGAGATTAAAGATTTGAAACCCTGAAGACAGATATGGTGAGGTTTTCTCATTCACTGTGCTATGCTTCTGCCTTTCTGTCCTGCACAGCTTCATTCTCATCAACATCTGGTAACAACATTGAACGTGGAATCCAGGCTTATGCATATTCTTCCTTCTAGTTCAAACATTCTGACTTCTGACAGTAAAATTAACACCAAATTTGTTCATGTGTTCCTAAAGGGAAAATATTCCTTAATCGGTGAGTCAAATTACTTTCATGTAATCAAAATTAATTGTTCTTGGAATGTTTTCCAAATAAATAGTTTATTCAAGAGAAAAGGCAAATAAAAGAAGGCAGAGAGGGAAATATGGAAGACAAGGATGGAAAATTGCTCTTTGTGGAAATGAGCTATTTTTGTCAAGATCTGAAGCGATAGAAGAATGGCTAATGAGTCAGTTTTGATAGCTGGGTTAAGGAAGAGTCGCTGAAGAGAGCATGGGAGCAGACTCAGCAGCAGGTTTTAGCTCATTGCTGCAGAGCATGAAGGACTGGACAGGTATGGATAATGCTAGGAAAGCTCAGCTGAACTAGAGTTGAGACTTTCAAGGGATGTCAAGGGTAAGTAGAGCTTTTCATTCCACATTAGCAATAAAGGGATGACCAAGGAAAATTTGTGCCTGTTTCTGTGTGGGATGGGTGATTTAGTGTCAGCAGACACAGATAAGGTTGAGATACTCAACTACTTCTTTGCCTTAATTTTCCAACAGGTCTCCCAGACATCTATGACTAGTGGTGGGGTTCAATGAGGAGAACTACCAGCAGTGGATCATGGTCAAGTCAGGGATTACTTGAAGGAACTTCCTATACGTGTTCATGGGCTGCATCATAGGGTGTTGAGAGAACTTACATCCTTGAAAACATGTTATTATCTCTGAAAGATCACGGAGAACCCCTTGGAGGTGAGGTCCCTGATACCTGGAGAAAAATCAATATTACACCCATCTTCCAACTAGGTCAAAAGGATGATCTGAGGAAATCCAGACCAGTCAGCCTCACTTTGGTACCAGGAAAAATCATGGAGCAAGTCCTCTTGTAAGATTTCTGGTCACATGGAGTAGAAGGGGATTGGGGAACAATCAGAAGAAATTTACCAAGGATAAATCATGACCAACCTCATTGCCTTCTAAGATTAAATGACTGGATTTCTGGATGAGGGGAGAGTGGGGAATGACATTTATTTCAGCTTTAGCAAGGCTTTCAAAATGGTATCCTGCAAGAAAGAAGCTAGACCCATGTTCTTCACAGCAGTGTATGACTGCAGGATGAGAGGCAACAGGATATGTTGAAAGAAGAGCTGTTCATACTGGAGCAACCTCTACAGATAAGGAGAAACTCTTCCTAATGACAACAGTCAAACATCTGAGTAGGTTGCCCCAGACAGGTTATGCAGTGTCCATCACTGGACATTTTCAAGACCTGGATAAAGGATGATTAAGCCCTGAGCAACTTGGTTTGACAGCATTGCAGACACAGTTGAGCAGGAGGAAGGACTAGATACCTCCTGAGGCCCATTCCAACTTGCACTATCCTATGATACTATGTGGCCATGAATTGGAATTATTCTAGTGGAACCATGTTTCATTGGAAAATGTCAGTCTGCTAAATCTGCAAACAAATAAGAAAAAAAATCTCTAGTGAACAAAACCCTGGTTTTGTCTCCCTGTAGCAAATTCTTGTTGTAGGAAAAAAACAGCAGTCTTGTACTCATTATTAGTTCATAAATTCATTATGAACTTGGTAAGTCCCTCAGAAATACAAGTCCTGTTGTACTTGGTTCTGTACACCTGTAAATTTTATGTTTGATGGATCTTGTTTTCTAATTCAGCAGGAACAACAATGGATGAGACAGAGGAGACAGATAATTTTCCAAAGTCCATGCAGTCAGGCAATATTAGAGATACTATCCCAAATATGTCAATCCCACACAGTTTTCAAAAAAAGGCTGTGATTAAATGGGTATAAAACATTAACCAGGTGACTCCTGACATATACCTGAAGAGGAGGCCCCTTTATCTTTGAAGTTAATGGAAACCTATGGAAAGATTAGGTTTGCTGTAGGACCTCAGTAGGATGGAGTTAAAGAACCTTTCACAGGTAACTGGCCTGCTTGATCAAGGTTGTTTGATCAGATGACCTCCAGAGGACCCTTCCAACCTCAACCATTCTGTGATTCCATGATAACATGAAAGAGTTTAGCCTCTTGATTGCTTTTGCTACACAGACTTGGTTTTGATTGTTCTGTAAATACTATGCAAGCAGCTGTTTCTTGCTCTAGTAATGGCCACTGCATTTTGATCCTGGAACAAACCAGAAACCACAGAGAAGGGAAGAAAAACACTAAGTGTTCCAATTAAGATTTGGGACAAGGAAAGATTATTTTTTTTATTTCTAAGCATACATATTTCGTTAGTGCATGAGTCATGGAACACAGGCCTGAGGCCCCTCAGTTTGAATATCCAACATGCTAGGCAGCTCCTCTAGGGAGAAATAGCGTCCTTTCTCATGTGTGTGATATAGATTTGCACAGGAGTATATAGCACTTGGTCTGCAGAATGTTAAGCCAGCATCAACAGTCATATTCAGCCCCATCAGATCTCTCAGTGCTTGTACACATCATTGCAAATTTAAGGATAGAGGAAGATTTCCTTGGTTTACAACTGACCCTCAGTAAACAAAAATATGCATGCACTGCACATATAAGCAACATACCTCAGCAAGCCACTGGGAATGTTATTCATACACTCAAACCAGTCTCATTTTGCCTCTGCTAGCAGCAAGGTGCATCCTTCTGATCAGTTCTAATCCATTGCAATCCAAATGTTTTTAAATAGTTCGTGTAATGTGGATCATTGTGAATAATAAGGATCTGAAAGTACTTATATCTTGAGTTTAGCTTGCTGGTTAGGAGATGGTGGTTGCCTTTAGAAGGGGAAGTTGATACTAGTGGTGACATTTACTCCCAGGGCAGATGGATCCAGAGACAATGTGTGAACACAGTCCCAGTCTTTTGGTCTGACTGAGGTGTTCAGGACCACCAGCAGTTTATGGAGAGAACAAAATTTACTGTTACACAGCAGAGTGAAAGATGTTACATGCACCATCCAAAACATGTCTTCAGCTGGACTGGAAGTCATAATCTGGGTTCGTGCTACAATTTGCTGAGTTTCACCTTGCATGATCTCACTGTATAAGCTGTAATTTATCTTCCAAAATTCATAGCTCCTCTGCTGCCACATCATATTGCAAACATATCTAATTAATTTTCTGCTGTTATTCAACTTTGAAGTTTTCTTTTTGGCATCACAGAAGTGTATTTTGGATGGGACCTGAGTGACATTTTTGATGAGCAATAAATCTGCTAAAATTCAGGATCTGAGACATGTAGGAAAGGACAAAATATATTTGTGAAATTAATTTCAAATTTGGCAAAATGTTTCAGCCAAGAAAAAAGAGGAGGCATTTCAAAACTCTTCACTTCCATATTTTCAGAAGAAAACTTTTTCATAATGCCTGACATTCATCTATAAAATGTCTTTAATCTTATATAAGTAAAAATAGTTAAACCTAAAGTGTCTATGTAAGCCCCAGACAAAACCAAGTGTTTAGTTTTTAATAGTCCTACTTGAAAACCTCAAATAATTCTGCCTTGATTCCACCAAAAAACCTTTTTAACTTTTTGGGTAACATACTTAACTTCAGTTCTGATATTTTCTCCTTTGAAAAGACTGGTGATCTAAAATAAATTTTATTTGGGTCTTTTTTCTTTCTTCCTTTTCTTTCTTTATTTTCTCTTTTTCCCCCCTCCGCTCTGTGGGGTATTTGCCTTAAACTATGCATTATTCTGAGAGAGACCTCCATGTCGATCTAGACTTCCTCATCTCACAGCTGTGCAGAAACACCAGCCTGGTCTTGGTAGCAGCAAAACTGTGTCAGCACAGGGATCCCTGGGGAGCAGAGACCTCTCCTGAAAGTAAGATGGTGTCATTTCCCAAGGTAGCTCATTGCACCCTCACTAGTTACTGCAGCTTTGACAGGCCTGCCAGGGACCATTTTTTTTCTATACAGCTTAGGTCAGCTTTTGAGAGTCAACAGTGTTTATATTTAGGATGCTGTTAAATTAAGTGTCTGGGAAAACCCAACAGGTCACCACCACCTCTCTCTTCTGTTCCTTCCCTGCACACACCTTTTGCATTCACAGCCATACACCCTTCTTCTTTTTCACTGGCTCTGACATTCACCTGATGCCTCTGCAAGCTAACACAGTTCACTGATACATTTGAAAACCATGTCTTTTTTTTGGTCTTTTTTTTTTTCCCCCTTGTTAAATCAGATTTTGGCCCAGTCAGTAAACTTAATCTGCTTAGCATAAAGTTAACATAAAGGAGGGATTAGTCCAAATGGTTAGAGTGACAAAGTAGAAGAAGGAATCAGAGAGAAAGGAATGGCAGGAAGGGTTTGGTCACACTGAGCTGGGTAATCTCAATAGCTGTGTCTAACTCATTCGTAACCATCATTAGGGTTCAGAGTTAGCATCTCATTAATAAATCTCTATATATCATCTTATCAATGGAACCACTACGCTATATCTGTTGTGTTTTTCAGCCTTACATTATGCATTTTTATCTCCACCCCACTCTACGAATTATTTTCTGTTGGAGCTGGAAAGATACGAGGCTAGTGTTTTACTTCACAAGTTGAAGAACATACAAAGGGAGAAAGTTAATAAACACTTTTACATCCTTTGAAAATATTTCTTAAGTAGTGTTTTTTTCAGGTGGAAACGTGCAGTACACCACTTAGTGCCTCTATAAGAAGGCATAAAGGGTTTATTGACATGTCTTCATGCATGACTAATGCTACCAGACAGAATTTATGATAACGATCGTGATATCCAGATAACAATGAAACCATCTGTATCACCCTGTCTTGTTGCCCTTGCATCAACATTGATTAGAAGAATGAGTCATAGACTTTAGGATCCACAAGCCAGATCTTCCTTATTCTGTGGCATCATCTTCATTGCTGTTAATATCACATGTGCCTCTGTATGTGCTGAACTCCAGGTTGATCAAGGAACATAGAGTCCCTGTGTGTCCTTGTAGTATTATATACCAGTTTAGACCCATGTGGGTTAATGTTGCATTTCTTGCAGATTGTGATACTCACACAGGCTGCTGATAGAAAGAGATTTGTTTAAAGAGAAGAGCTGAAGAATTCAAGATCTGATGCCCTGGGTCTGCAGTTCGGGAAGTGAACGCTATATGGACGTTGCAGGTCTCCCACAATAGGTTTCCATGTCCTGTTCCTTACCATCTCCCATCTCTCCCTTTGGGTCTGTACCATGACCATTTATAAATTAATGTCATAACCTAATGGATCTTTTTTTGGCTCTGGATCCCATGTGTTGGACATGGCTCATTATCCTATTTTGGGTTTTGTTGCAGAGGGGATTACAGAGGGAAGAAGAGTTGTGATACCTCATGGCTTCTTCTACTGAAATGAAAGTCAGTGTCTCAAATTCAGCTTAGTGCTGTGGCCTCCTTCTACCTGATAATTAATATGTCTGGTCTGCGACACCCTCATCCCATGGCATCTCCATCCCCTGGGAGAATAACAAGTTGAGTGGTTCACTCCAGCCTGTAGAGATCCTCTCTGAAGGGAACATGGTTTCGTATCAGCCCTAGTATTGGAGCTGGGAAAATGCTCAGGACCTCCCAGGTCAACAGGAAGGAGTGATAAAGGCAGCTGAAGAGAACAGCCATAGGAGAAGGAGCACCATGTTTGTATACAGACAAGGCATATGATTTATTGTGGGTTGACAGCACCTTATTGTCTCTGTGGTACAACCATCTTGTTGAGGGCTGTATACCAAGCCTATCATTAAAGTATTTGAGCAATTTATAAAAGAGAACTAAAGTTCTCAGGCGCTGCATGTAAAAAAATTGATGACACAAATCTCAGTGGGATGTTCCAGTCAGGTTGCTGTATTGTGAGGCTAGCTTCTGGTAGATAATGATCCCTGCTAGTGTGTAGCCCTTGAGAGACACTAGAAGACCTGGCACATGCAGCTGAAGAGAGAGAGTACAATATATAGGCTGGATGTGTTACAGAAGGGTCAGTGAGGGTCCCTCATCTCATTTCTTCCTGCCCCTGCACATACACACATCTTCCCCTTAACCTCTTTCACAGTCTGTTTTACTATAGAAATTATTAGTGTTACTTGATCCAACCTGTGAACCTGGGAGATAATGAACTCCCCAGATATTCTCCAGAATATCCCATGTCTCAGGCTACCATTGCTTGACATGATAAAACAAGGAAGATATGCCTCTATGGAAGGGGAAGGGAGGAGGAGGCTGTTATGGGGGAAAGGATAAAGGGTAGAAAGGGAGGATGTTAGGAAAGCACTTGTTATTGAGAAGTACTGCATGCTTCAGCCACCCATTGAGCCCTGGGGCATGTTTTCCCTCTCTTATACACACACACATACACAGAGCTCCTATCTAGAGATCACCTCGGGAGAGAAACCACTAAGGAAAGATTTCAAAAGAGAATGGGAAGAAAAAGGGAGGAGTGGGTTATATTCTTTTCCTTGAAAAATCCAATCCAGTATTCCCAAGCTCAAATTGACATTTTGATGAAGTAGAAGAGGAGACGTCCAAGACCTCATCTATCACCAGAGCCTTCAGCCCACTCACCCTCAAGATATGTTTTGTAGGACAACATAGAAATGCTCAGCATTAAAAGGCTATGCTGGAGATTATGACAGGAGGAGGCACTTTACATAATCACAAGACAGGGTCATAGACTGTCACTTAACTCCATTACCTCAGTTTCCTGATTTGTGAAGTGAAGGCCATCATCTTTCACTTTCCCAAAAGAGACTGGGACAGACTTAGGGCTGGTGTCTTCTGGGCCTAGAAAGGAGAAACAGTTTTAATATTCAGAAGTGGGCAGCACCCAGGCAGCATCCTTGTGTAATGCACAGTGTGAATTCCCAGTCTGCCCTTCCACCTGGCCTCAGAAGGAGACACATCTCCTGTAGTTCCACCTGGGAAGATACAGCTTCCTTCTTTGATAGATACAGATTCCTTCTTTGGTTAGTCTGTAAGATGGCTGGTTACAGAGAATACACAATCTTCTAACAAGAAAATGACTAAAAAGAGTTTGAGATGGCTGAGCTGAGAGCTGAGCTGAGCTGAGCTAAGCTGAGCTGAGCTGAATTACCTGCTGTGGCATCTGAAGGTAAGTGTCCATTACCTATTGGAGTGCCAGCAGCAGATGGGTTGAGAATGATTTTCTGAAGCTAGACAGCTTTGAGAACAAGTTTCCTTTACTCTCACCTTTCATGTATGTGTAGTGACACTATATTCACTGATGTCATGAAAGAGGAATATGGATCCCTTCCATTATTAAGCACTTTTAGATTTAAAAATTAGATGATGTATCCCATGGAAATTTTGGTCCTTACATATATTTGAAGTCAAATGTTTTTGTTCTAATAAACAAAAGTGATATACTTAAATCCTATGATACTGGGTAATGAGTGCTGAGACATCCCACAACAAGGTATTGAAAGCAATGTAACACAGAGACTATGAGAAGTGCAGAATTCATTTCATAGCTGGTATATAACTGCATAGGTGCTTTAGACACATTTATTTCCCTACTTTCCATAGAGGTGGCAAAGATGAAGAAGCTGAGGAAGACCCTAATGGTGCCATAAAGGCTTAAGACAGAGAAGCTCTCAAAATCATTGATTGATATAAGTCCTGAAAGCTGCAGAAGAACTAAAAGAGTCAGGATGAATAAATACCTGACTTCTGAGGAACCGAGGTATGAGGTGAGACAGGTATCTAAGGCATCTTCAGCTGGGACAGAAACCAAATCCACAGCACGCTGGAGACAGAGGAAATCTTTAACTTACTTTGCTTATCTTAATTGCCAGCACTTCTCTGATACAAGGACATAAGTCTCCCTAACTGCTTCTGAACTATTTTCTTAAGCCACTTTTCCTTCTTTTTTCTCTTTACCACCCCCAAAAAACTGCCCCCAAAAGATAGACAATAAACCCCCTAAACCCTAGACCTAGGGTGTTATGTGGAGGTAGGTGGAGACAAGTGGTGAGTCACAACCTTTTCCAATGTCAGTAATTCCCACTCCACATGGGCAAGCCACCTGGAAGGAGTGTGGATTTTGATGCTCCCTAGTGACTGCTCTACAAAGACATTTGCCACTCCTGCATGGCTGCTAGTGATAAGGGTTAAACTCTTTGATTTCATTAGTTTTATTTCAGCTGAAATCCACGAAAAGCTCTCTGTTCAATACTTGTGACCAGCATGAGAGAGGCCAAACAGGAGCACCGCTGCTATAAAAGCCCTGACCTTCAGGGAGGAATGTGTGCACAGAACATCCAAGCATCTGACACAAACCTACAGGAAAGGACCACTCACCATTTCTGCCATTCATGGAACAATACCCAGAAAGACCCTTGTCTCACCACAGTGAGTACACCAACAATCTGCATGACCACCTTGACTTTTCTCTATCTTGACATTTCTCCTCTCAGTTTATTTGAACTCTTAGTGACACATCAGTCTGATTCTTGGGGGTGGGAAGAGTTCTCCAGGGATGAGTGAGGTTCAAATTATGTTCTCCCAGTGGAACTGACCTTGGCTCAAGAAAACTATTTCATCTTTGCCCATGACTTATGAAAAGGTCTTCATCTAAGCGTCAGTCTTTCCACCTAGCCCGCTGCTGTCAACCCCATAGTGAAGAAAGCCTGACTGCTTCCAGAGCCATGTCCTAATGCTTTAGTGCTTACGAAGATACAGGGTTTCTTGTAGCTCTTCTCTGAAAAAAAGGTATTTTTCTGCATTGGTAAAGAGGAGCAACTTTTTCTTCTAATAGCAATCTGCTATCCAAATGGTTCTTTTCATCTAAACTGCAAGACCTTAATTTTCCAAATCCACAAATCTCACATGTCTTTCAAATTTGGTTCAAATTGGCTTATGGATTAAAATGAGGCCTCAATGTAGGTGCACTGCTTGATTGCATAAGTTTCATTTCCTTAGGAAACCAGACCAGAAATCTGTCTCCTGACATACTTTCTGTAAAATCTGGAGGGAAAAAGAAAGGAAGGAGAAACCCACTTCTCATTTGGGTCAGATGTTGATTCTCGTTCATACTGGCACCTGCATTTAAGCAGAATGCAGTCTTTTTCTTTTTTTCCCTCCTATTTTTTCTTATTTTTTTAAAAATTTATTTTGGCCAGATGTTAATTGCTTTAATGTAAGGGAAGAAACAAAACTTCAGCAGTGAAGATCTGGCCTGAGCCCTCTGCTTGGAAGATTTATGGGAGATGTAGGCTTCAAATGTCTGAGCCTGGAAATATTCCTTCCTTTTTGGCCCCTTCCCTCTTTCCCATCACCCCCTCGTCCCTGGGTTGCATACGCTTGTGTATGCATAAAAGAGCTTCTCACACATCTGTCTTTATTATTGATAGACATGCTGGCATCTGATAGCGTTTAGATTTATTGCTGTGCAAGTCATGGGTTTTTAAAGTGCTAATATTTTACCATCTTTCATGCTGAAAGAATGCCAACTTCTAAGAGGCCCAGTAGCCTTCAGGATAAACCTCTGGCTACTCACCTCTGCAGCCTGAGACGGCAGCTCCTTGGAGACCATCCTTCTTGCCTGAGCTGCCAAGAAACGAAATCTGGGGTCTCTCAATCTTTAAGCATCAGCAGTCTTCAGAGTACACTGGAACTTTGCTGAGCTCGTGTACTTTTTTCCCCCCTCCTCTTTCTTTCTCTTTCCCCCTGTGATCCAGCTGTTTATTTTAAATTTACAAGTTTAAAACGGGCTAGGCTCCCCCTCCACCCAGCTCTTCCACACTCCTCCTTTCCATGTCCACGATGGCAAGCTATTGTTGCTGGCTTAGAGCTGAATTTTCTCCCTGTATCACTGAAAAACAACAAAAAATTCTAATAAAATTAGGAAACCACACATGACTCCAGACAAAATTTTCCACGAGTGTAAATCAGCATCATGCCATTGAAATCAATGTCAGTAAAGGCACTTGGCCCTGTAACTAGGAGACAAAAGGGGCAGCTGCAACAAAAATGTTAACTTTGCAGCCCTGGGATCTCTCCCTGATCAGCTGTTTATTAGCTGAGGAAGCATTATCAGCCAGGTTAGTTTCTACCTTTTTCAGCAGGGTGATAAAGATATTTATTCCCTTGCGTCTTGTTTCCACCGACCCCCAAGCAGCAGTTTCTCTGCTTTGGAAAGCATCAGCAAGTGAACATATTTGCTTGTGAAAGCAAGACGCTAATTATGCCAGCATCAGACAGGAGAAGCATGAGACAAGCTTTATTTGCAAACCATCAGGGAGTACAAACTCACCTATCATAGGAAAATACAAAAGCTGCCTGATAACAAGGAAGCTCAGAGCAGTCTCTCTTTTTAAGTGCATATATAAAAACACACACCCACATATGTGTATATATATGTGTGTGTTTATATATAAAATTATACTGATTTTCCTAGGAACTCTGTTTCCTAGTTACAAGCCTGCACATCCATGTCTGAAACAAATAATAGATTAAACTCCTATTACTTGCCAAGCAAGCATTGCCCAGAATAGTTGTGTTATATGTTGAATTTTTGGAAAACATGTCAATCTGCAGAAAAAGCAAGCAGTCGTTTGTAATGGCTCCTGATCTGTCTGGCTTGTAAGTACAGCCCGAAGCAGGGCACCATCAGGTCTAGCAGACCGCTGGTACTCAAGAGGTTTTGGGGTGGCTTGGAACATTTCCACATGTTCAGATCCTCATTCCAGAAGGTCTCCAAGTGCAGCCAGACCTCTCTGGTCTGGAGGAGCTAGGGCAGGAAACCTCAGAAGAACAGGCTTCCTCAGCTTCTTGAACTTCCTATGCATGGCATATAAATACCATATGGACAAGCTCTTCTAATATTGCCTTCTTTGCAACTTCAGACAGAGATGTTACTACTCTGCATAGAGATGGAGTCTCATGGTCTATTCTGTTAAGGCTTTTACTGTTATGTGACAGAAGAGAAAATTCAGCAGTCTGCATTGGGGAAAGTCACTTTGAGTTTATCTGTGTCTCTGCAGGGAAAGTAGTCGTTTTAACTAGTTCTATGAGTGATGTGACTAATGTCGCAATGCTTCATGTGTTGTATAAACCTTTAAGCATTTCACACCTTCCTTATGTCACACCTCGAGAGATGGCCCCACCTCTTAACTTCTGGGGAGGCAGTGGGATACTTAATTTTCCACTTTCTGTGCGTATTTTGACAGATCTTGTTGAGTCAGCAGAGCCACAGTCAACTTACTACTTCTGTTCTCAGTATGAGGAGGGCTGTGCTTTTATATGCAGCCCTGAAGATGCACATGGAGGGTAGAGAAACGCAGCATGATGTTGACCACATTCCTGTCTTGACTCTATTCTGGATCCAGCTGGGTAGATGCATTTCTTCTGCCTTGTGAATGGTTGATCTTTCCAGTTGTGCTAAAGGTTCGCTGTACCTTCTGTGGATGCAAAACAGCGACCATGATTTAAAATGGGCACTGTGCAGGGGTCCAAAGTCACAAGCCAGAGACCTGTGTTTCCAAAGTGAGCACACTGAGACTCCAGCCATCCTGCTGAAGATGAGTGCTGGTGCTCACACACCCTGTGTGACCAGTTTCATGCTTTTGCAGTTGTCTTCTCCTCTCTGTCCATTCTGGTGCAATGGCTGCTTCTGCCAACACGCCAGACGTGTCCACGCAGAAGTAAGAATGAGTAAGACCGCAGCTTCTTCAAGCATCACTTCAGCCAGTCTGAAAAGAAGGGAAACCTACTTTATGCAACACTCGTGGCTCCTGGCAGGAGACCGGAGTCTGTAATCTCAGTTCAGCCAATATGATTCTTCACATAATATCTCAAAACAGTGTTTGGGTGTTTAATGGAGGAATAAAGATGTCTGCCACAAACCAACACCTCTGAAATCGAGCAGGGGTTGAGTGGGTCTATTGAGAAGTTCACCTCTTTGTCTGAGGTGGGAACTGGGACACCATGCCCCAATTTAGTGCACCAAAATGCTTGCTGGGAGTATGAGACTGCAGGACATTAACCTTCTTCAAGTGCAAAGGCAGAAGAACGCACACCCAGATCTAATCACAACACCATTACACTGGATGGCTCCCTATAACCAACCTTCCTGGTTATCTCACTCAGGAATCCAGAGTAGTGAAGAAGACTCTGCTCTGAGGTTTCTGAGCTCTTTGGTCGTTGCTGGTTTTCTCTGGATGCATACAGGGTTTGGGGTGTAGATGCTGGAGACTTTACTTCACACTGTATTTACTGATAAGAAAAACAATAAATACACACCCAGCAAAACCTGAGTATGAATGGCAGACTGTGAATTAAACCAGACAATGTAAATGAAATTCTTAAGCTTGGAGGAGCTGATTGAAAGTCTTCTGTTGGTCACAATTTTCGCTCTGTCAGCTTCTCTGGCCTTGAATTTTGTCATGGAATTACTCTCTTGCTTTAGGCTCCAAAACAAGGCAAACAACTGTAGAGGAAAGGAAAGCTCATCTGCCTTCCTGACCCACACTCACTTCTGCTCAGCAGATACAGGCAATTTCAAGTTTGCAGCTTCAACTGTCTGAGAAAGAGAGTGTCCCTGACTTAACTCATCGCTCTTTTTAGGTCTCATCTAAAGCACAGGGAAATCAAAAGCCTTTTCCTGCTGACTTCAGTGGCCTTTAGAACATACCTAGCGTGTCCCCATACTAAAAGTCATTGCACTTTAAGTGTGATTGGGCTGCTATCAGGCTGGTCTCAGTGCTCTGCTCTCTCACAGGCCTCAATGTTGCTGATGTTGTAATTGTTCATGGAATCAGCCCCCTCATGCCTTCTCCACTGTCTCAGCAAACACAGGTTTCAGCACTGACTGAGGGGGTTTAAGAGAAGAGTTTGTCCGGGGAGGAGTGGTAGGGCTTAGTGTAGCTGACAAGGAGTGAGGCTGGTGGCAGTGGTCCAGGGGTGAATGACACCTGGGTCCTGGGTGGGGGTAGGAGTTAAAGTGGACCAGGCTACCATTCCTCTTTCAGTATCAGCAGTAGAGACCTATGCTGGAAAGAGGTGGGAGTGGGTATCTCAGCTAAAATTCACCTTCTTTTCCCCTTCAGGATAGACAAAGGAGGTGGTTCATCACTCCTTAGACACTGCTCCTTTCCCTGTGCCTTCAGATGGTTCTTTATTCATTGAAGGCTGTGATGTTTCCCTGAGGACTCTCCTTTTGCTTATAATTCTCTGTAGTTCAAAGTGGATCAGATGAGAGACCTCAGGAACCCCTGGTTTGAGTCTTGTCCTTACATATGGACTTTGTGTCAGCATCGTTTTCTGCTCTTCACCAGTCACAGCTCTTGGTTCACACCATTAGTTAGATGTGCCTTAAGGTGCTTTGAATCACCCCACAGAATAGAGATCCCCAAATGACAGAACGAATCAAAAGGGAGATGACGATGGGACAAGTTGGTGGCAGAAATTTATCCTTTATGCTTACATTTTTTAATAATTTGAAATATCAAAGGCAACATTTTCTCTCATTTTCAGTAACGCAAAACATTTCTGCCAGTTTTTGGAGTTGAGTGCAAAGCCAAAGGAATTCCAGGAGAGCCACCTGTACAGTGTTCCCACATCCTTAGAGTTTCAAACCTCTGTTTCATCTCCTAATTTGTTGTTTTGACCTCACCTGCGTTCTTCTTTAATCCTTTCACAGGGGCACTAGCCACCTGCTGGGAAATAAAATGGTTTTCTACAGACTTCTGTAGAAAAGAACTCTGGAATGTGCCCTTACACACTTCTTAGGTTTCCACAAATCAGTCACAGAATCACAGAATATCAGGTTGGAAGGGACCTCAAGGATCATCTGGTCAAACCTTTCTTGGCAAAAACACGGTCTAGGGAAGGTGTCCCAGCACAATCATAAAAAAAGCATCCAACATTGGGGAATCCACCACTTCCCTGGGGAGATTATTCCAGTGGCTGATTGTTCTCTGAAATGTTTCAGTCTTTGTGTTCAGAAACATGGCTTGGAGAATAAGGAGCCTGTTCTGGAATCAGGGTTGGTTACGTCCCTGCCAATCTTTCTTTCATGGCACTTCTTTGGAGCCATCACCTAATTTATGGCTATCATTAATAAAAAAAAAAATAAAATTAACAGAACATAAGATCAAGTCTCCAGATCTCATAACACTGTGAAATTGAGCTGGAAATTTCATAAAGACAAGATCTCTGATAACATTCCCTGGACGTCACACTTCTGCTCAGGCTGGAAATTCCCTATCTTGGTACTTCTGCTTTCTATCTTGGACAGAAAGGAAAAAATATTGATTTGTTATAGTTGCATTTTTAAAAAAGTACAATTTTCAAAATCTCAGACACATTTCTCCAGGACTGGATAATGTTTTCCATGAGGATCCAGGTTTCTTCATCTACAGATGAGATGATCAGCTGTATATATTTTGTACAATATGAATAGAATGCTGACACCAGCAACAATCTTCAAGAAAAAAGAGAATTTGGATTAGAGAGGAACTGTAAAGTAGGGGCACATAACAGATTTCCTACTTGAGCACCTAGGAAAAGCACACAGATCATTTGAAGGAATCACTCCTTGTGTGAGGTTAGTTACAAAAAGCAGTGGGTTTTTTAGCCACTTCAACTCAATGGACTAACTTTTCTTAGAGAGATTGTTGAGTCTCATTTCTTTCTTGTCTGGTGCTTCAGCCCACACAAGAATGAGAGGTTTATGGTCTTGGGGAAGAAGAATTTATTATCAGCTGAATTTGAACAGAGTTGCAAACAAGCATGATGAAGATAGTGTAATGGTGTTGTTTTGGGAAGAAATACAGTTCCATGGCTCTGCTCTTCCAACACTATTTCAGTGGCACTACATAACTTGGTAACTCCATCAAGGCCAGAAAAATTGTCAGGGGGACTTGCTGCCAGCAGTTATGTAGAAACAGCTTTGTTGACAGCTCTTGTAAGTTTATCCTAACGTCTGGGACTGTGGATAGCACACAAATGAAGCCCACACTGACTACAAGGCCCAGACTCAAAAAGGCATGTTGGGGTCTGAAACGTGCTCGATTCAATGGCAAGAATAAGTGGGATGAAGCTCGCCTATCTTTAGTTCTATGAAAGGAAGATCATAAAGTACAAGCTAATCATCATAGATCGCATCTATAACCAGTGAGGAAAGATACACCTGAAAAAGAAAATTAATTTGAGTTTTTTTAGATGCCTGCCTTGGAATTAAATGAATTATTGGATTGAGCTTTGAAGTGATTGGAAGGCAGTCTAGGGTGTTGCCCAGGCTTTAAGACCTAACTTTAAAATTAGGTGAGATCTATTCTTTTCAAGACATCTAAATGTCTTTTTTTGTAACAGTCATCCAGTCCTCATAATTCACACATCAATCACTATCTCATTATCATCTGGGATCTACTTTCCCCAATGAATTATTGAGAGTCATTAATTATTATTTTGTTCTAGGCTCTGAATTAATACATTGTGGGGAAAAAACCAATCCTATCTCAAAGTGTTTCTGAGGGTTCCATTGCACATGTAGCCTTATGAGCAGTACATTTGTCTCAGTTGGGAGATGGGGTGATGTAAGGGATGGGCTCTTTTCTTCTTCCAAGGCAGCATGTCTTCTGCCTTTTCGGTAAGGGAACACTGGCTCCTATCCTAGCAACACCAGTGAATTATCACTGCACTCCAGTCAAAGTTCCTTCAAAAAAGGAACTTGGCAGTATGAAGCTAAGGATGGGAAAGCAGGACAGTGAGCTGTCAAACCATCTGAAGGAGGTTCCATCCACGGATGCTCAACAAGACAGAGGAACCATGAGCCCCTCTAAACTGTAAGTTTGCGCTGAGTCTGGTATCCTGACCATGCTTGTAAACACAAACCTGCCACTTAATAGCATGTAACTACCGTGCTGACTCGAATGGCATGTTTACGAGAGCAAACCCAGCAAGTACAGGAAACAATAAAAGCCTTTGCCAGCATTGTATTCTGTCTCTGACTCCGTAAGTGACCACAGCACCTGACAACATCAACCTTGGCTGCATTTTAATGATCCAGCATGTATTGTTCTGCAAGCTATGGATCTCCCCCTCAGCTAAAAAAAAAAAAAAAAAATTGTGTACTTATATTTTCTTTCTGTTTCCCTCCCCCTTACTGCTTCCTTCTCCCTCCCTTCTTGTATAGGCAAATTCCCACAATTGCAGAGCCAAGTCCAACAGCTGTTGTGGCTAACACTGCTGAGAGCCCTGTGGTTAAGGGGCTGAACTAGGAGCGACTGGAGTTGTTTAAATTCCAGCTATGCCACAGGTTTCCTGGGCAACCTTGAACAGGACACCTAATCTGTCTTTGTGAGCATACGAATATTTCCACTCTTCTCCAAAAGGCTGAGAAGATGAAGTCCTGAATGAATGTGAGGAGAGTTAGGAAGACAGATGAAATTGTGTTTCCATTTTAATATAATCTTGAGGGTTTTTTTTTACTGTGTTGCTCCCGACCAGCTTTCAGGAGCATGGTGCTTTTTTTTTTTTTTTTTTTTTTTTTTTTTAACAAGTTAAGGTTTTTGGCCATTGTTTCCCTTCCCAAAGCATACAAATTTTTAAGCTTTAAATGTTCTGCTAAGTTTGTAACCCAGTTATGAAGAGAGAAGAAGAACACAATTTTAGAAAGTAAATTTCATGTCTGGATGAGGAGTTAATTTCCTAATCTATCTGCTATCTTTAAGTCTCTCTGACAGAGTTTGATTACTACCAATAATGAGGTGCTGGCTGCTGCACAAAACAGAGTAAATGAAAGCCTCTACTGCAGAACATTTCAGGAGGAAAACCAAGCATGGGACCTTCTCATAGAATCACAGAATCATCTCCTCTGGTGAAACAGAAATATTTTTATTTAGGGCACATTGAACCTGAACTTCAGCTGTCCTAAACCATTCGGATTCTAGCTACAACCAATACAACATTATTCATTTATACCAGATGAGGAACTGGCCCAGATGTCTACAAGGAACCACTGGAAGCCAATATAGCCATGCAGCTCAGCTCCCCAAATCAAATACATAGTGAAGTGGTTACTTATTAAATCTGACTACAACCTATTCAATTGGTGTGAAAATTATTTTACGCTACTTCTGCTTGTAAACTCTTAAGAACTGAACAGCGCAGCTACAATACATAGGTGGGGTTTGCTTTGCAGATTAAGATGCCAAGACTTATATGTATACATATCAGTGTTTCCATGTGAACAGGCATCCAAGCTCCCATTATAATTAAGGGCATCGATGAAATTTGGTTGGTGGAATTGGAAAGCGATCCAGCTGAGAAAATGTAGGTGCCTGCAGCAGGGTAAGATGACACCCTCTCTGTAATTTGGTAGGAGTGAGAGACATTTTACTGAACACATAATTTAATTTGAGGTACAACAGGATATCTGACATCCATAGAAAGACGGCAAATATGACACAGGATGGAGAGATCTATCTGTACAGACACAAGATGGAATGCCCTCAGTGACCTCTAATGGCAGCAAACACCTTAGTCTGAGAGACTGAATAACAGCCTTAAATTTCTGAAATGGGAGCAACTCTGATCAGGGCTATCCTAAATTTCGGCAGAAAGACATGCACAAAGCAAAAACTATAAAGTGCTAAATCCTTTCTTTACAAGCAGCTTTTTAGATGCTTTATTCTGTCCTGAAAAAGAAATTTATACCTAGTGTGAATTTCAGAGAAGATGCCAACTAAGTGCTTGACATGGCAGAGTTTGTTTTGTTTATGTTGTTAGTTTTACAAGGAAAAAAAAGGATAAATACATACACTGACCAAAAATAATGGGAAAATATATGAAAACAGACCACAGATTCTCAAGAGACAGCTTACAATTATATGGGACATGACAGAATTTAAAAAACAACATGCAGAGCATGTAGAGTAAACAAGAAAAAATATCCCTCATGTCTTACAGATTCTGAGGGGCCATAAATAAAAGATAATGATATTTAGGTAATAGGGGGAGGTAACACATAGGGTCCCACTACTATTAATTTTCAGGCTCAATATCTTGTGACAGGTATAATGTTGTATTTGGATGCCTTTACTTGTAAAGAAGAAAATTCAAACAGCAGCAAAAACACTATATACCATAGAGTTGTTGTTAATGTGAAATTGAACTTCAGTGATGTTTAAAGAACAACATTTTACCCTTGTTTCTATGGTGCTGAAAAAAACCCCATGGATCTACTAGGGAATAAATTGGCTTTTGAGAAGTAGAAGGTCCTCCTGTTTCTAGTATTATAGCAGGAAAAAACTCCATTTTTACATCACACCAAGGAGATCCATACCTGTGAACATTAGTTTTTCCTTTAGCTACAGTGGGGAGAGTCTGTGTTATTAAAATTAATTCCTGTCTATGTAGGAGTAAATAGTTGCCACCTATGTACTTCCCTGCCCTCAATAACTTTTGGAGTATTATATTCTCCTTCTCTTATCAGCAAAATATTTGGATCCCATTTTTGTCTTGTCCTTGAAACATCCCAAACACACAGTAAGCTCGATACCCTGACATTGAGAAACATCCTAAAATATTCCTTACTAGTTTATAAACCAAACATGCCTTCAGTTTGAGCACAACTTTCTTTGTAAGGAAGGGACAAACATAAACCAGTGGATGGGTAAAACTGATGCTGTGAACGTGCCCTCATGAAACTCACAAGGTTGCCCAGATCTGTGAGTGAGTGCAAACACCAATGTAGAGAAAGTGGGGTAGGAAATACTGAGTTACAGCATGGCCAAAATCCTCCCATTCCTTGTGGGGTAGGCACAGTATACACTCAGCAGAGTTTTGTGAATCCTCTAGAAAGCAGAACCATATGCAAAAATGTGCAGGGGAGACCCAAGTTAGAGGCTAGCATTACTCAATCAGGTCGTGATATTTAAAACTGAATAACAGAATCCTTACAGCCTGAGCTAAAGAAAAACCTTCTGGGAACAGCAGTTGTAGGAGACCTTTGTCTTTTGTACATCTATAGAATTTGACCATCTGGGAATTAATACCTCCTCCCTCTAGTGGGTTGGATGACCTTATTGCATTGAAGAATGAAATTCAGCATTCAAAACCTCCAAAATCAACCATGTGTTGACAGGAGTTGTGAGTATGTTGGAGGACAGGATAAAATTCAATAGGATCTTGAAAAACTGGAGAAACCCTGGGGGAAATCTTGGATGAAATTCAATGACAAATGGAGTTCTACACTGTTCAGGAGATTATCATTGCATTTAACTTTAGGCATTTGAAAATTAGGTGTCCAGTTTAGCCATCAGCTAGGGTGTCTCTGAACATGGGGTAGACACTTTCACCTGATACATCCTACCTATTTTTGGATGGCAGGAAACTCCAGAGATTCTGATCTTTTTTACATTATCTACTGAGCGAATCTAGCTGATAATTTTAAACTGGAAACTCTCTGATGGCTAAGATCAGAGGTATAATTATTAGGCAGTGATAACTAACTGCATAGATAGAGATGTTGAATGAGAAATTAGATATAAGTTCTTCAGAGACAGATCTGAGCATATCACAAGTTGCTTATTTGCCAGTTATGATACACTATTACAAGGTTTAACAACATCTTGGTCTGCTGTCGCTGGCAGCCAGGAGCCAACCTTTGTAGCACTTCATCTGGAGGAAAGAATTCAAACTGAGGTACTGCACTTCAGGAGCAACATGGACCCAATTCTTCCTTCGTCTGAGAGGGACCATCATCTACTTGGCTGTATTTAACCAAAGCAGACCAGGTCCTCTCCTATATACCAGGGGGCAATAAGCACAAAATGGTCTGTATTTATGCAGCTTAAGTCTCTCCTCTATAGAGGCGATGGGTTATCCTGCCTATTACAATTACAGTATGGATGATATTCTATGAGCTTGAACCAGTGCTCTGGTCCTCTTAGTTCACTTAGCCTAAAGTGCCCTAACCACCAAAATACAGGCTATAGCAGAGAGTGAAAAGCCATGGCAATGTTTCTGGTTTTAGCCTGGAAGGTCAGGTCAAACTGACATTTAAAGATGGATCAGGATGGAGAAGCAGTTGAATGGAAAGCATAATTCATCAGCACAGGCTTTTCAAGTCCCCCTCAAAAGAGGGAGATCTTAGTTCCAGGTCTTATTCTATAGTCTTACACCTCTTGCGAAGAATCCTTGGTAGATCTGGGCCAAACTGACCTGCCCAAAAACATATATAGAGAATCATGGGCTTAAATATGAATGAAATGCCCTCCAAAACTGCCTACTTCTTCATGAACTACTGAAGGAAGCACAAAAGATTACTTAAAGCAAAACACTTAATTTGTAGACATGTCAAAGAAGAAAGGACTCCCTCTGTAAAGTGTTAGAGGCAGGGAACATTTCTAATTATGAATATTTCTAACACCAAAGACAGTGTGGTTACCACTTGATGGGATTCCCACGAGATACTGTATTTTGCATAATAATGTAAAAAGCAACTCAGAAAAGAAACATAATGCCAGCAACTTCAGTTAAAATCAATAGAGCTTTTAAGAGCACACACTGCCCATGTATCTGGTGCAGGACACATTTGTTGTTCACCATCTGAAATGTATACTTCTCCTCCCTTGTGAAATATTTAATTCCACTTCATAATGACAAGCAAATCATTATGTAGCAGAAGTGAAAATCTGTAAGGTTTGCATTTAATAAAAAGCCATTTATTCTCTCTAGCTGACCTTTTTAAAGGCATGGCATTTCCCTGAGAAGGGGAAGCAGGGTTTTGGAAATAGATAATATTAAAAAACTTAATGCAAAATGCAGTGTCTAAGAGGCTACATCTTTGTATCACATTTGGTGTCTTTAGTAACCTGGCAGCTTCTAATTAAATTTCTCTCAGGGTGATAATACAATTGAAAAATGACATAATAAAGTGGCTATTACTATTATTATCATTGTTATTAAAACATTTTAAAGTGATACTCTAAAACTGTTTACAGCGCAGCATGTCAAAACACTATGCCCTAGCAAATGATTTGTTTGATCAGAACATTCAGTTTTTCCAGCAAGAATTTTACTGGATGGATTTTAATAGCCAAACATTTGGAAAAATGTCTTTAGAGGATTAGGTGGCTGGAGCTGCTTAAATACTCTTATGCAAGCTGGGAAAGCCATTGCTTAAAGGGCAAAATTCAACACACAGCATGTCATTTGGGCAAATTATTTCCAGGCAAAAAGGGATAACCTGAGCTGGCATTTATGATAGTGGATTCTGTGATATCTATCCCTCAGGGCTTTATCCAATTTTAAAAGCCAAAGGGAAGAGATTTCCCACCCTTTCCCTTGGGAAACTCTCAGTCATCTGGTAGTTGTGATTTTCAGGAAATATATCCTAATCATCAGCCTTATTTTTCCTTCTGTCATTTTTCATCTCCCCACACCTAGTTCTGCTTCAAACAATATTTCTTTTTCTGTGCCTATCTAGTATGTGTGTATATTGTACTTTCCAAGCTTTATCTCCTATTAACTCCAATAAACTTGTGAAAATACAAATGTCATTTGGTATTTTACATTAAATTTCAGTTATTAAAATCACGCAATTCTTTAAAAAAATTATTTAGGATTCATTTGTTGCAAGAAAGTCTTGCAAATACTTCCTGTGAAATATTACAAATCAGAAGGAAAATAAAATAATCCCAATAATATTGTTAAGTTAATTAGAAGTCAGTGTCATAATTTCTGGGATCCTGCATCAAGACTTGTGGCAACTCAAGTGTAGTGACCCTGGATTCACTGCTTACATTGAGCATGCATACATCATGTAATGTTAAATCTCTTCTTTGTGGTAGTTGTCACTGGGAGCGCTCTCTGACACCAGTAGGACCATGTATACAATACAATCCTCACAACTTTTTTGGGTTAAAAAGATGGATCAGATGATCCCTGGAGATTCCTTGCAGCCTTTCATCCCATTATGGACTTTTTCAGTCCATAAATATGAATAAACTGAATATGAATAAATCTCCTTCACTGTATTGTCTACACTTCACATGACTAATGTTGATGGTCTTGATGAATCAGGTTCTTCGGTGCTGGAGTGACCCAAAATGCTCTTTTTTCTCTATCCCTTCTTGTATATTATCAATGTAATCTAAGTGTTCATTTCTAGGATGCTCCCATTTGAGTACAGTTTTGACTCTCACTCCTCCAGAAGTTCAAGTCTTTCTCTGCAAGCATTGCTGAGTGGGATAGGACCATTTAGCCATAGAAGGTATATCTTTGCAGCATAACACAGCACTGGACAGAAATATCTAAACTAAAATGTCAGCAAATCAGCTACCTGAGGTCCCAAAAGTTTTGTAACTAGATAAACATGAGGCTCTTCAGAGCTAGCTGAAATATTTTCCCACTGATGTACCCTCTGGTACAAGCATGGGGACAAAGCAAGGTCTAGATGACCTCAAGGAGATTTCCCCCTCTATCTTTGCCAGTTCCAGTTTTAAAAAGACATGGCAAGGTCTGGAGTTACCATAATCCCCTGGGAGTCCCACATGATAAACACATTTCACAGTTTTGTGGGAGTGGGAAAAAAAGAAAAGGTACAGGACTATCCAGCCTTTTTAGAAAGACACAAAATTACTTGGCTTGCAGTCAGAGCCTGAGATAAGTCACAAGGCTTTATTTAGCTCAGGGCTGTGCCTATGTTAGCAACAGCCACACGCCTGCCAATATGCAAGTAGTGTATGCTGAAGCATCTCAAAGCATGGCCGAGGCATGCATCAGATAGCATATACAACTATAGATTTGTTTCTTTGAATTTTTTTTTACAAACAAATGTAGGGAGCCATCTTCCTGTCACAAACACATGAGCCCAGATTCATCTCGCTTAATCAAGACGCTCAAACCAGTGGTCTGACCAAACTCATCTCCATCAAGAGGCTTTGATTGACAGCAGGATATCTGACTTATTTTGATACTGCTCAGAAGAGGACAAAACAACCTTTTGAAGTGCTTATTTCTCTCCTCCGCCATGTATAGGGACCACAGAGTGACTAACTTATGACTTACTGGCCATCTTTTAGAGGATTTGCACCACTGGTGTTTGGGGGCCCCCTCTCTGCCCAGACTGTGTGGGAGGGTATGTATGTGTGGCGAAGGGTTAGCAAGCGTCAGCCTGGTGAGAACCACAGAAAGATCCCATGTGCATGAAAAGTCTGAATGGCTCCGTAAGCACCGCTGGAGATGTGAGCCACCTTCGTATCACGCTGTGTCCCTGCTCAGTCACACCATTCACTGTCCTCAAACCACTTCCTATCCTCATCAAGCTGTGTCTGTTCCTGTTCCCACTTTATTGCTGACGCCTTCTCACTCACATCAGGCCCAGCTCTGCAATTTTCAGCTGCCTCATATTATGCCCCAGCATCCTTCCTAATTTTTTCTTGTTATTGTAGATTCTTTCTTTTTCCCCTTCACCTCCTGTTATTTTATGGATCTCTCTAGTTCTAGAGGATATGATGCCATTTGAGATATTTATGTTTGTTTTCTGAGTTGAAATTTATAAGCACATGTCCTGAGGTAATGCTGTCTGTGATTACAGCAGGACAGGGGCAAGAAAGTTGCTTTGCCCGAGGTGTGAAATCATATATAAAAAAAAGTCCTTGCAAAAATTACCTGGAAGGGTGGACTTTGGTTTGCATGGCTGAACCTCAGGGCTGTCAGTTGTCCAAAGAAGAAAAAATCCTATGCCTTCACACTGAGAAGCAGGGCTGTGCACACATCAGGTCATAACAAGCTCACAGCAGCAATGGGTTTCAGGCACCTCAAATCCAAACTCACCTACTTTCTCTTCTATGAGCCTGTAAGTGTGGTGTCCTGCATGCCCCAAATCCCACACAGGACAGGTGTATTGCAGGCAGCCTGAAGTGTGGGTAAGTGATGGGCAGGAGAGATAGCTCTGCCTGCTTCTGACACTCTGGGGACAGGTACCCCAGGGCTAGATAGACCTATCTACTCTATTTAAGGACAGAAGACTCTGTAACTGCCTCCTCCTCCTGCCTGTTATACATTCTGCCATTAACTATGTCATCCTCCTAAATTAAGTGGTAGGTTTCTTTTCTGCTTATTTTCAAATCCTTTCTGAAACCCTTCCAAACTCATGAACCCGTGAAAGTCTCTCAGGAACTTCGCTTGCAAAGATCTTTATTCGGTGATGGTTCCTCTTTGACAGCTTCTTTTTGAAATGTGTTCTCCAGCAAGTTATGTACTTTATACAGAGTTTACTCTTCTGATATTCCTGTGCGTTTAAATGCAAATAAAAATATCCTAGAGAATAGGGCTCAAGGGAATCTCAAGAAGCCATTTACCTTGTGTCCTAAGAAGGGAAGGGAATAGTTGAGTTAGCAGTGGTAATCAATAAATGTCCACAGAACTACTCCTGACTGTCTGCTCCACTGTTTCATTATTTTTATGATTAAAAAATTCCATTATCACAATCCTACCCCTACCACCTAATTTCTAAACTGACTGTCCCTGACTGAAGTTTAAGACCAAAGTCTCTATCCTGTCCTTAATGGGCAGGGAGTTTAGTTTGTTTTCTTTATACGCTACTGTCTCCAGATTAGAAAAGTGGTATCATGTTTCCTTTCTGTTTATTTTTCCCTGGACTTTAAAAAAAATCTGGTCACTGGAAAGGAAAGGTATCAATCCCAGAGGGAAAACACTTGCACTGTTCCTTCTTCTGAGAAACCATTTCCCAAATAATACAGACTATGAAGCACTAAGTCAAAGGTCTCGTTCATCAAATCTGAAATTTCCTCAAGGAATGAAACTGATTTTTGTTGCTCTGAGGTTGTGTCCATAAAATCATATTCACCAATGTCAGGCACATTCTTACCCTCAGTTTCCTTTGATTGGGTTTTATCGGTCGTTCCTTTCTTTTCCTGGAGCTGATATTACACTGGTTCCCCACAGGTTGCTTACATTACTGCTTTCTTCACCGCTAAACATGCCACAATGGCGATACAACTTTTCATGGTTTTCTAGGATTTAACATCAGCCTGTTTTCAACACTGCTTATGTATGCATTGACACAATGTTTAATAAGAAAATAGTCAACACATTTCTCTTGAAAAATGAATGCTGAAAAACTATTTCAAAGTGACTGCGTGCGGAATTTATATTTTTGACATGAAAAAGAAAGATAAAAGAAATGATCTTGAAAATGGTCCAACATTTTAAGGTATGTTACACGAAATTTATCAGAAGTGTATTAAAAGATCATGCTGAGATGAATCAGTTAGAGTTCACGTGAGTGTTAGATTTTTGTAATAATTTATTTCTGTGTAAGAGAACTTGTTTTCACCAATCCTTGTCCATTTCTTTTGAATAACAAATATTCTGACGCAAGAACTCTGAAAAATCACTTTTTAATCTCAAAAGTCCCCAGTATTACTTAACCCTTAAGTGATTCCTCTCTTCTTCTGCTCTTCTTTGTCCAGCAGCTTTTAAAGTCTTTTTCCTACATTCATGTGCTTATGCTAGGCTGTCAGGAAACTGATCTTCTCAAACTCCAGTGGTATGTTGTCCATGTACCTAGTATCATACCTTCACCTGTCCAAATGGTTGTCTTGTCATTGCCCTTCTATCCTTGGACCTTTGTCTGACGTTCCCATGGAAATAGATTTGGCCTTCCTCCACTTACTTTCACAAAATATATTGGGCCATTAGGCTTTCTTACCCTGTTTTCTCCTTCCTCCACTTATACTCTTAGGAATGTGCCTACTCTAATATATATGTTTATCAAGTCTAAATTAAAGATGACCTTTGACAATTGAAAGGTTCTTTGAATCAGATTTGTGCCACTCATAGAGCATATAGATTAGCAGCACGGACAGCTAAAGTTTTTTAAACCTGAATAAGAACATACCAGTTTGCACAATGGCCAGGCTGAGAATAGATCCTGAGTCTGACTTGATCAAGACTGGTTAAAAGGATTTGATTGGTTTTGCCTCATATGGGGTAGGATTAGCTTCATCTAAACCCAGAAATTCATCTCATATGTAAAGAAAGCTAAATTTTGGGATTTGAATGTAGATGCCCTGGGGGATTTCACCTGGCCTTCATCTGTTGCTCCAACTGGCACAGTTCTCCCAAAAAAACCTTTGTCATGTTAGTCATGTGAATGTCTCTGATATACTCAGGCTTTTCAACTGGCACTAGAGATCTATGCCTACCCATCTGAGTCCAGCCTTAGTTTATATTTAAGCTCCAAGGAAATAATGGTTTTGGTTCAGTAGCCCAAACGTAGTCAACTAGTGCCATCACAAATGCCAAGGGTTTCCCGTCAGGTCTTCAGATCCTGCTCCAGAAAGGCACAGGTTTCAGCCTGAAATAAAATTCTGTATTTTAGCTACAAAATATTTTTCTATATTGCTCTGACTGAGCTCCTCCATGATGCGCATGGTAAGCTGGTGGTGTTTATTTCTCCTGTAATCAAGAGATGTGCCCCTTAAGAATGCAGTCAATCTTGCCTATATAAATGTGTCTTAAATTTGAGAAATCATCCCATAGGGGTGCTTGTCCCAAAGCTTAAAACGGTGTATTTGACAGATCTTTCAGGTCAAAGCTTCTCAGAAACACTTTCTACTATGTGAAGAGCAGATGATTAAGGGAGGCAAAGATCAGCACTAATGGTGCAATCATTGATGAACTGACCTCAAAAGGATATAGGAGTGGCAATGGTGATAAAAGAGAGCCCTAAACTATGGAGAAAGATTATGGTCACAAACTTTAACTTTATTTTTATTTTTATTTTATTTTTTACTTTCAATAACCTGCTCATTTTGGAGAAATTATATGATTTTCTTTTTAAATGCTGAGATAAATAGAGCTAGGCTGTATTTCTGTTCCTGGTATTTCGGCAACAGAATGGCTGGGAAGTGCAACTCATTTACACCATTCCCATGCCTTGAGAGGTAATGTAAGGAAAAGAAAGGTTACACAGATGTTCCTTTTGGGTTGATAAAAAATTTGATATTTTTATTATTAATTATTGCTTATTATATTAATATTATGCCTTGACAAATCAGATCTTAATGTTCATGCAGCAATTTTTAGACCTAAAAGTTGGGTTGGTGCTCCCACTGTGTTTATGCATAACTGGTTCTATTTTCCTATTTTTCCTTTATTAAACAGAGGATAATATAATAAATTAATAGTAAACAGTGAATAATATAAATCTATAATGTCTCTATTCTTTCTAGAATAGGACAACACATGAATAAATTAACTGTTGAATTAAATACTCAGCTCTGAAGACAACCAATGCCTAATTCTCAATTTTCCCAGAAATACTACATCAGGCTTTTAATTTCCACACACTCAGGTAGGTCAATATTGTTCTCATTATTAGAAATTAATGAGCCCATTTATAACAACACTAACACTAACATAAATAATATGGTCTTACCTACTAATGAGAACAACCCCTCAAATTTCTATCACTGCTTCCAGATATCAAAAACTTCTGTTGGTGCAAGTCACTTCTGTTATGATTATTTACTGATATTCTCACCTATAAGTGGGTGAGAACGAAAAGCATCTTAAATAAAGCCTGTGGTCTGTGACAATGGACAGTTTTTCCTGGGACCTGCAGGCAAGTAGCAAACAGATGCAACCAGAAAATGGGAAATGTTTCTGCAACTACTAACAGCTGTGGTCTGTGTTATCTGTGCAGAAAAGAGACCCAAGAGAGAACAAAAGTGATGTCTGACACCCATTCATAAGCCACCTATAGATTTTATAGTTAGAAAGTAGTGCAACAACCCTTCCAGCCCTTACCAGCCCTTTTTAAGTGTATTTGGCATGTAAATTTTCATATTCAAGTCACATCTCCATAATGATATATTATTATTATTATAATTAGACAGGATTATCTAAGATGACACAAAAAGGACTAAGGAACAGTATTTCCTATGTTTTTCAGTTCCTTTTCATATTTGAGAGATTTTGGCCCCAGCTAGATGTCCACCTTAATTATGGGTCAAACTTAATCATAATTTCCAGTCATTAAAAAATTGAAGGAGATGAAGAAGTATAAAACTTAGTCCCAAGGGTTCAGATATCATCAATTTCTTTGTAATGGACGAAGGAGGAGCAGGTAGGGTGCTGAAATATCATTACAGTTGTAGAAAAAACAGATAATTTTGTGAATATTTGCACTAGAACTCAACAGACTTCACAACACAGAAATTTACCTAAGAAATAACATGTCATATATCTTTATTAACCATAAAGTCTGCAGGAAGGAGGCCACAAATACCACTCTTCTATTTTGGTGGAGCCATGTGGGTCTCTTGCCAAGTGTGGCTACTGTGCTCTGGCATGGAGACTAGAAGGTGGGTAATTGCTGGGGAAATGGGTGTTTCTGGCAGCTGTGAGGAGGTGGCTGAAGAAATTTGTTTTTACAGGGACTCACAAGGAATTTAATGTGTGAGCTACTTCTCCCAGGGATGTAATGGGAATTTGTGGCAATAAAATGTGGCCTCAGGAGGGCCATTCATATTTTATTAGCTTTTGTGGAAAGACTAAAAACTCATCTAAAGACCATCTCACTATTGCTTTTCAATTATCCTACCCCCTGGGCTGCATGGACAGCATTTTGGGGAGGAATGCTATAGTGTGGGCAAGCGATGCTTTAGACTTTCCATGGGCCACACTGATTCTGTTTCCTCCCTTCTCCTTCTTCCCTTCCCTTCTTTCCTAATCACCTTTCCACACAAACGCATGCACACACCGAGCTCTTGAGTGCGCACAGGACTTTCTGTGCTAATGAGACTACCCATTTGTCTACTTTAAGGTCCTGAACTAGAGGTAGACAAAGTCAGAGTTTAAATACAACCAAGAACACATCTAAAATCCCATTTACCCTGTGAAGAAAAGAATTGCTTGAACACATTTTACTCCACTCAGACTCTGTCACTGACCTTTTCTTTCACCAGATCAGCCCCTCCTATCAAAGTCTAAAAGAAAAAAGCCAGAGC
This sequence comes from Strix aluco, assembly GCF_031877795.1. NCBI lineage: Eukaryota > Metazoa > Chordata > Aves > Strigiformes > Strigidae > Strix > Strix aluco. The sequence continues at coordinate 170,942,334 of NC_133931.1, read as the reverse complement.
TTCTTTGCTGTCCGCTTAGCCTTAGTGAAAGGGAAATTAGCAATGCAGAGACTTCTTCCCTTATAACGTCATTATGTTTTCTACTTCGGTGCATGGCAGAGAGCTACTAATTCAAGCATTTCACGTCTGTGTGGGTATACACTTTTTTCTCGCTTGGCAGCAAGCAACTGAATCACTATGATGAGGGAGTGGAATGCCAACTCCTCGGCTCATGTTACTGGCACCAGTACTCACCCATGACACAGAATGGGAGAGCTGCTGTTGCATCTCCACAAAATGAGAAAGTGTTTTGACTAAAACCGAGAAGGTAAGTGATGCTTAACCACACAGTCTCAACAGCCTTCTACAGACACTTGCTCATTAATGCACTCCCTAAAAAAGCAGCTCATTTTGATAGAAGGCTGCAGTTGTAACTTCCTAGAGTTGGCTGGAGATTCATCAGTTCTCATAAGGTTAGTAATTTGTTTCGTCGAAGCTGGGAAGCCTCCAAAGAAAACTAGTGGCATGTAGGATGCAGTCCTGGCAACTCTAGGATTTTAGTTTTCTTCCTGAGTCTATAGAAAAACAATATTCTAGAAAAATGATTCTGTTGCAGCATAAAGCTAAATCCCTACATGACTGTGCATGTAGGAGGTTCATGGAACCTTTTTCTCTTGGTCATTAAATGATCTGATGGTAGGAACAGCATGTTATGTACATTCATATCAGACAAGGGACCCTTAATGGCTTGTTGGACTGGGAGCTTGGAAAGGAGAGCAGAGAAAGATCTCAGTATTTGTACAGGGCCTATGGAATAAACTCCTTATGACTAGGGGTATATGGCAAAGCAAAATGGAGAAAATTAAATAAGGCATTTTATTTGGAGTCCTGATGTGGCTCATGAGAGGCAAAACTGGTGTTCCCTAGCTTGAAACATTTCCCAGTTTGAAAATAAAAATAAAATTCTACAAATTCCCCCACTAAATGGCAAGTGGAATACATCTCTGGCTTGCTTTCAACAGCATTAAAGTTTGGGAGAAAAAAAACATAAACTTTGTCTTTATTTGTTTTGGCAAATCGCCTGTAATGTTACTTACATGCTGTTGCACAATGGATTTGTTTCAGCTTACATTCAGGTGTGGAGGAGTCAATTCTTTTTGTTAGTTACCCAAATGACAATCTCTGGTTACTCCATCCATGGCTTTGAGGAAATGGACAGGCTGACGTGACCTCAATAAGCTGGATCTCAAGATTGTCACTTCCACAGCTAGAAGCTTTTTCAAGGCCCCCACATTCATGTTCCAGACCAGATTGTCATGCGGGGTCCATCTGATGTCTGCTATGCCCAAGTGTCTATCTGAACTCCTTCAGCCCTTTTTAATGAAGGGGGAGAATAAACCATTTCTTGGGGCTGTATGCACCATCCCAGAATTGCTATCTGAAATATCCCAGTTCTGATATATCTGTAATTATCTGATGGCAGGAGCCTTCAGATCTTTCTTTCTCCAACTGAGGCATTGCAGGTACTGCTGCTCTCATCACCCTGTAACAGACAAAGGGCGGGGTTAGGAGCCCAAGGCAGTTACCTAAACATTGATATGTTTAGGCACCACCATAGGGTGCCCAAATAAACCTGCTGCCATCATTCCAAAGAGAGACAGGTCTCTCACAGCTCCTGTGTCACATTTAGCCTCATGTGGGTGCCTTGGGTTTGAGTCTGGTCTGGACTGAATACCAAAGTTTGGGCAACTAGAGCTCCCTGATTCTAGCTGACAGAACATGAGGAGATGCCTACATGTTGAACCTAAATTTAGGAGACTCAGTCTGTGAACTGAACACTACTCCTAAAACTGCATGAGATAAATTCTCTCTCCTTAGACAAAAAGGCTGCCATATCTCATTTAACAGTAGATTTGTTCATTTTAGACACCCACATCTCAAGCTGCTAGCCCAGGCTTTGAGCTAATGGAAGATTACACATTTGCAAAGAAGGATTTCAAGAGCTCAATTTAGTTGCACACCTACAGACCTCTTGAGCCAATTGATATGCTTGAGAGCATCTGATACATCTGCACAGGTCTGCCAGATGTGACATAACAACTGCAAGAGACTTGTATCTTGCTGGAGCTGCAGCTGGAGGCGAAGTAAAATTATTTCAGACATCTCAAATTCCATTAGACACTTATGTTTAGACAGCTGAATTAGCACCTTGATACCTTTGAGGGAGGAAGATGAACTACTCTCTAAAGGCATGATTCACCTGCATAAACATTGGCATCTAGTACCATTGGAGACCACCTGGGGCTTTAAGACATCTGCAGGGTGGCAGATAGGACACAGGACACACAGGAGATCTGGTCCTTTTCTGGAGCGGACACCTATGGCCGAGACAGGGTGGTATCCAAAGTGCAGCAGACAGCTGTGTTTGCACAACTGAATCCCACCCAAAATGCCTATTTGTAGAGACTCGTGGGTGATCAGGTCCAGTGCTGAGTCACATTTGCTCAGGTGAATCACACCTATGATTTCTCCAGTTTCCAGGAGGTGACTTCTCCCTGCCCTCCTGTGAAATTCAGCCGATCTCACACATCTCCATTTCTCCAGCCGTATAACTGCAAAGACCCACATGACTCCCAGAACAGACACGTGTGCTCCACGGTCCCTGGGCTAGTCCTTCATGAAGCTTAGAGGGGTCCCTCTGACACCTTGGGAACCACTGCTTGAAAGAAACATTATCCCTTTACAGATGAAGCAATGCACTGACTGATGTCTCCTCTTGAGAGCAGAGGAGAGATGAAGGCTTCATTTTTGTGCAGTGCATGGTTGAGACCAGACTGATGTCTCAACTTGCCTTATGCTGAAAGAGCTGCCTTCTTTTTTCATCTTGCTGGGCTGTGATTGATTCAGAGCAGTCACATTAGACGGTAGAGGTTTTGCTGACCACAGAAGCTGTCTCACTTTCATTCCGGAAAACTTATTATTCTTTGCCCAGTTCTGTCTGTGATGGTTTCCCTCATTTTCACTTGTCTGTCTCTCCTAAGGCGCATTTGCAGCTCAGGAACAAGGTGAGGGCAAAGGGATGGAGCAGGGGCACAAGCATATTAAATTTGGTAAGATACAGATAACTCCCAAAGTTCTGATGGATCAGTAAAAGCAGCTTTTAGCTTTGGGAGCAGGGTTTTATTTTTTCCCCTGTGGTTTTGGCTGCGAAGCGAAGTGGAGTTGGAGATGGAAGTTGGCTTTTAGCATTGGTATGCTTTGTAATTCACTACCAGATGGCAGAAGGGGACTTTTTCCACCCCCCTTCTTTTTTTTTTTTTTTTCCCTACAGTGGCAAATGGTATTGGTTTAAGCCTTCTGCAAAGCCCTGGGAGCTCCCTCCCTGCTTTGGTTTGTGTCCCTCCCCATCTATCTTGCTCTGTATAATTACGTACAATCACATTCATTTTTAGCTGTGCTTCACATTCCCTTTGCTTCCAATAATGCATTTTGGTGGCACCTGTGACAACCCAAATAAATAAAATTGATGAGGCCTTTTTGCATTGGAAAGACTGGATCTTCTGGTACACTGATTTTTCAGTTATCATCATTCTCTATTTGATCTTCAGCATTAGCTTCAGTAGAAACTTTTAAACAGAGCTGATCAGAGGGCCATAATTATGATACCTTGCAGTCCTGGGTCTTCACTGGACGGGTTTGCAAATATTTCTAATGATCTGTTTAACCTGGAAATGTATTTGCATGAAACATCATGTAAGAAATTACTAATGGGGGTTTGTAATTTGCTATCTGAAGAACCTGTAGTTATTTCTATTGCCTTCTTGGAAGAAGATAGATATTAGGCATAGATACACAGGGAGAGGGATTAACCACTGGAGCAGGCTGTTACCAGAAGTGTATGTTTTCCCTCTCTTTGTGATTCTGAACCAAGACTAAACTTCTTGTTGAGAATATATGATTCAAATAAGTTATTAGGCTTAAGGTAACAAATGAAATCCCAAAGATTCTATTATACAAGGCATAAGATTATATACATTAAGAATTATTTCTTGGCCTGAAAAATCTTTAAAAACTTTTATATACTGTTTTCACCTAAACCAAGTTTTTTTCTTTGTATAATGAACTTTCATTCAGGATACAAAATGTATGTCTTCTTCTGTAAATTCTTGAGCAGAAAATCATTAGGCCTGACATGTTTGACCGTAGCAGACATTCTCATCTGCTAGTTGTTTTTCCACCAGGCAACAGTTTGTCTGCATTAGGAACAGAAAACTTCAGATGCCTGTAAGTTAGTTATACAATCCTAGCTATTTTTCTAGCTTCTATCTATAGCAAAACAGAAAGAAAATTTCAAAAATCTCCAGCCTTATAACAGGAAGGCCTGGCCCATGCATGTCTGTGCATACCTGTTTCTTACACAGGATGGCAAATAACTGGCTTAAACTACAGGGTGGACTTCCACGTGTCTATGATTCAGAGAAATTAACCCAACACTTGGGACCTAGTAGGCCAAATTCTAGGAGGGATATCAAGGTAGCTACCTGCCAGTGGGCCAGTTCCCATAGCCAGGAGTGAACTAGAGAGTGATGCAGCTACTCTTTGCATCTGCCTACACCTGAGCTGGCAGACAGGATGACCAGAGCATCATTTACTGATGAGATACAGACTTCAGGATAGACTCAAACCAAGGCTCAGAGTCCTGATTTGGAATCCATAATGGGAGGCTATATACCCTATAGGATCTTCCTACTGAGGCCACCAGATGATTTGGTTTACAGATTCCTTCATGCTAGTTCACCATGTTCTGAGTTATTCTAGCCTACAGTTAGAAAGATTAGCTCAAGCCATGATGCTCCCTATTCTTAAATATAGAGGTGCTTTGCTGAACTGCAATTTTGTTAGCAAGCAACTTATTTAACACATAATAATGGAGTTGCAGCTGTTTGTGGTGTAGAACTAAACCTAGAATCTGGACAGAGCCCATCAGTATATGTGAACACAGAAAAATCAGACAGGAAGAATAGGTAGAACTGCAAATTCTCAAGTCAAATGGGGATGGCATTTGTCTTGAAAATTATGTACTAAAATTTAGACATCCAAATGTAGGAGTGTAAATGTATTACTGGTGTCTAACCTCCCACCACAGTTAAAGAAGAAGCAGTCAATCTTGTCAACAGGAGACTCAATTCAGCTGCCCACAGGTAAGGACCTAATGTCACATGAGACACCCTAGAGTATTCAAGACATCCATCTGTGGGTAGCAGATAGGACATAGGATTTATGGGAAACCCTCTGCCTCTTGGAGCAGCAGCTGTAGGCAAAGTGAGACAACCGTGACCACTGTTAATATCAGGAGACTCCAATGTCAGGGCAACAGAATTTTTTCCAGAGTCCAAAGGGTGATTTAGCTCACCTTGAAGTTAACACCTGAAGTATGGTGCAGATTCCTGAGTACAGGTTTCTAGTACATTTGAGACATCCTAGGGCAACTGAGGCATCTTTCTGGGCAGGCAGGTATGACCACAGAACTTGTGGAAGATGTATTCCGTTCTGAAATGATAAATAGAAACCAAGAAAGATACTCCAAAGCTCATGGATGAAGGTGTAGCACTGAAAACCTACAAAGAAGCAATTACCTCCAAAAGACTATTCACTGAATCTGCTTTAATTTTAATGACCATTTAGGCATATAACTTAGTGACTGACTTTTTCTCACTATTTTCAGATGTTAATCTTGAAAAAAAAACTCTCATAGCTAAGAAAAGGAAAATGAGCCAGCACACCTGAGAGCACCTCTCCATCTTAGCTAGATCTCCAGCTGCCACCACCTGATGTCACTCTGTGGATATGTCTTGGACCAGATGACGTAAAAAGCCCATCTGCAAAGCAGAAGTAGTAGGATGCATGCATGACTTAGTTGGCTGACGACAGCTAGGGCTACACAGATGTACATTGGCTTCTGATGGAGTTGTTCCCAATCAGCAAAGATGTGCAGCTGGCTTTGTAAGGTACAAGTGCTTGGCTTTGTATACTGGGAGAAAGTGAGAGATTACGTCTTCCTCCTACCCCTCCCAGGGCCATTGAATATGCCATTTCAGAACTCCTTTGGCCTTTTATTAACTTGATTTAAAGTACAAGACCTGTGAAAGAGGATTGTTCTGAGTTGTACAGTGGAACAGATTCATTGCGCCTTGTTCACAGATACGCAGCGCTGTCCAGAGATGGAATGATAAGTCTTGGAAGAACTTGAGTTTTCGGTTTTGTTTGCATTATTACAGTAGATTCCAATTAATAGGTCCCCTAGTAAATGTCACCCTCCCTCACCTGGAAAGATTTCCTGGGAACAGACTCAGTATGAGTCATTTCATTGCGTTGAAACAATGAATAAACAGCACATCTAATCCACAGAAAGGGCATGTTATAGGGGATGGCTTAACAGGCTAAGCAACAGATTTCAAATGTGTAGACTCTCTGGAACCATAGCTTTGAATTCAAGTAGTGTCATTATTTTTGTTTAACTTTTTTTTTTTTTTCTTTTTCCTTCTCTTTTCTTTCTTCTAAGGGTTAAATCAAAAGAGTGACAGCATACTGCGATATGTTGCAGTATTTTGGATTGCATTGCTCCGGATGGACATTGAAAACCACCAGACATATTTCATATAAGTGAGAATTTACCCTGTTGTCCTTGGACATACTTTTCCTCCTTCCTATTGTTATGGCCAGGACAGTCTGGAATTCAGCACCAGTTGATATGACCTTTGGGTGTGTAATTTGCTGAGTGCTTTGGGGTCACAAGGGATGAAGAGCTCTGTTAAAACACAAACTTTTTATTATTAGCTCCTGTGAACAGACTGCAGGCAACAGGTGTGGATTGGTTCTTGCTTAGCTAAGACTTCCTACTGTGCTCGCCTTGGTCATCTCTGCCTGGCCTCCAAGCACTGTCACTGCTTCCAAAGCTCAGGTTTACCTCCACAAATACTTTCATGCTTCCTACAATGTCTATTTTCAAAGATATTACTGAATGATGCCCTAAGGATTCTCTGTAGCCCTTAGGGATCAGCAGATACAGAGAGGAAATCCTAGTTCAGGGCTTTTCAGCCTGGGGTTTGCAGATTCCTGATAGCCCACGGACTACCTGGAAGGTGTCTATGCAATATAACTGAAGCCCACAGTCAATAAGCAGGCGTCTTCATCTGTAGCAGAAAATGTTTAAAGATCCCAAATTAAAAAAAAATAAAAACAAAACCAAAACAAGCCAAAGGCAAAACCAAAAGCTACTGGAAACTGCTGTTTAAGTCAGGGATATAAGGAATAAAAATGAATCCAAGGGGTCAGTGTCCCACTGTAAATTCAATCCTCCATCTTGCTGCAAATGTCCTGTGCAACCTGAAGCAACATACCTCTTTTTTGTCCGTTAATAACTTTTTTCCCATTCTTTGTCCATGGGGATGAGAGTCAAGCTTTAACTCTGTATGTGGTATAGTGTTATTATTAATTGCTTCATTAATAGTAGGTAATAAGACCTACTTATTAGTAGGTCTGGGAAAGTTCTGGTTCTAGTTCTTTGTTTTTTCTTTTAAGTAGTTGGAAACCTCTGTTGAAATTGCATTGCTCCCTTCTGCCCTCAGCTGCTGGCAATTACAACGTGATAACATCAGTGTCAAATGACACAGACAGTCAGTCACTGGGAAACAATTCCAGAACAGTGACAGCGGAGAACTGACCTGTGAGTAGTGACAAGTCGTTCCCAGGGGTTGCCCCATGGGAGCAAGAGTGAGAAAAAATCAAGAGTCTTGCAGACTGAGCCAGGTAGGAGTCGAAACTGTTGGATGGAGGCAGGTATTTTCCTTGAGACAACTCTGCTTGTTCTAGAAGAATGGGCAAAATGCTGTTTCTGTCTACCTAAAGGCATCACTAGCCACCAGAACATGTCTTTATTAGCTACGAGACATTTTCCACTTATTCCAAAATCGTCTCTTAGTTTTCTGAGGATATAATCCTACCCTTGCTCAGGCTCTCTCCTGCTTCTCCCACCCCCCCTCCCTGTGTGTTTCTCCATTTTTCAGTCCTTGCTGTTTAATGCAGGCACATCCAAAAAAATACTTCTGAGCAGAATTAAAGCTGAGGCAAATAGCTATGGATAGGACGTATATATTATTGTTTGCTGAAGACTTACAAACCCTCCAGAATGAGGATGGTTGAACACGATTAGTCAAGAAGACAAGTATCAGATGGCTGGTTGAGGTAGCATCAGACAAGTGGTCAGTAGTTAAATCCTTTTTTTTTTTTTTTTTTGTGTGGCTTAACACAAACAATAAAACATGGGATTGGTCAAAATCAGTGTCCTAGTGCTGTTAAAGAAAGGATGGGATAATTCTTTTGATCAGATAATAATTCATTCTCCTACCACCACTTTCAGAACAAAACATTTTTTTCATAAAAGTTTAGTTATGAACACTTTGCAATATTCGCAGCTTTGCCACAACACCATCCTGGAGAATTACATTCTGGGTATCTGACTCACAAGTGCAAAAGCACTCCTTCAGACCGGGCTAGTAGTCTAAAAAAAAGCCTAATTATGAATGTGTTCACATCTTCATCCTTAGTTATAGACTATGCAATAAAAATGATCACATGATCAATGAGAAAGAATAACTCACTATTTTAGATCAAGTAACTGCAAGAGAGTGAAATGGGAGGATCAAAGAGCCAGAAAGCAAACAGAACAGAAGAAAGTATAGAAAATCATCACTTTGGACAGAAAAGTAAGGAATAAAAAATATATGAAAGAACTGGGGAAATCACAAAAAAAAAGGAGCTACTTGAGCTCAGGAGTACAGCAGTAAAGACTCAGGTTTATTATTGTTATAAAAACCCAATAATGATGATGCAAAGAAGAACCAGAGAATAATGCAATTTCATGATGACAGAACACGTTAAATTTTAATAAGATATATTAAATAAAAAGTTTAACTGGTGATACTATGATTACACTGAATACACAACTGTTCCACAGCAAGACCCAAAACCCACTGAAATCAGTGGGAAGACTCCTGTCATTTTCAGAGTATCATGGAACGAGGCCTTTGTTTCTTTAAATAATTAACACAAAGCCAATTAGCTAGAGCCTTAAATGCAGGCCCTTTAGTACTGAGGTACTGACAAACAGCCATCTTGTCAATGGTTTACTGAATTCCAGATTAAGAGCTACTGGGCATTTACCTTTTGCTTTGAAAGATTATTAACTACCAGTGCTACTAAACTCTCATTCTTTCTGAGGAAATATGAGAAAAGAGCACAGAAACTGAAATGAGATAGCTAGAGATGTAAAACTTCAGGGGATGGTTCACAGATGCAACAGGCAAAGGTCTCCTGCCTACAACATATCCAGACATGATCTCTCTCAAAGAGAGAAAGTGTATTGGCTGTGGTCATCATGTAAACCAAAAATAAACTACTCTGTAATAAACTACTCCATAAATATAAAAAATAATAGGCAAGGCTGCAACCAAATGTTCCAGCCTTCAAAGATATGCATGATAGGCTGAAACTTATAGATGTGATTTTTTTCTTAAGATCAAGTTTTTTTCTGGGTTTTTAGCTGCAGTTTGCTTTTAAGCTGTGTTTATGTTTGCTTCTCTGCAATTGCGAAAGCGCGATGAGTAATAGCAGAGGGTCTTCACAGGTTGCATTCTTCAGAGGCTCCAGTCTGAAAGAGTGTTAAGGAAAAGATGGGTAATAGAAGCCCTTCATGTGGGAAGAGCTGTGTGTGTTTTCTGATATGACTGGTTTTGCACTCCTATAGAAGGCTTCAGAATTTGAACTTGAGTGATATTTCCAGGTATGATGGAGAAATGGAAGACTACATCTCCCCTTTATGGGATCATTCTCTTGCTATGAAACATTTTTGAAGGACTTGTTGGGACAAATCAACAGTTCTGAAGCTACTAGATGAGGTTACAAAACAAAGGTTAGATTTCACAGATGCATCTTGGAGTGCTTTTTTGATATCTGTGACAGAGAAAAAGAGATCCAATGATGTGTTCTGAAAGTTTCAATTGAATTAATTTGGGCTGGTGGGACTATAGGCAAGGGGCAAAAACAAGAATAGGTCACAGATACAAACTGAAATTTATGCTGAGTCCATGGCTCGTTTGGTACAACCATGCATCTTGTCTTCCAGATGTCTCACATTGTATAGACACAGTTTTGGAAGTGCTAAAGACAAGCTTTCCTTGGAGACAAGGCTTTGTATACCTCCATTGAAATGGCCAGGCATCTCAGTCCCTGGTTTAGCAATTCAACTGCAGATGTCCCCTTGTTCCTTTGACTCCAAAGGAACTGAAACAAATATTGAAAGAGTTTTCCTAGATCTAAGAATGTCCCAAATGATAAACTAAACCATTTTACTGGGAGAAGTAGCTTTACCAGGAAACAGGAGGATCCATCCAGGCCTATATTTAATTTTTTAATGTTGAGTATTGTCACCAAGGAGACAATATTTGGTTTAGTTGCAGCTTTCCCTACAGCATTGCTCACTGTGATGAAGCTCGCAGTTACAAGGACTACCCAAGAGCACTGGATGAGACTAATTCAGAGAGAAGTGAAATGTTTGTTCGATCTAAAGCACCACATCCTCTGGAGAATTTAAGTGAAGACCTAGCCCCCAAAACAATTTGTTTGAGATCTTGGGAGCCACAGAGGCTGGGAAAGATATAAAGAAAATCACTGCTCATTTATTCAGTGGAGTCCTGAGAGACTCAGTTATACTGTGGGGCAGGGAAGGAGCCACAGTGGATCCCAAATGAGAGTAAGAGGTTGACTTCAGTATATTCACAATTCTTTCTCCTTCATGATCTGCCAGACTTCAGGGACAGGGGCTTGATCCTGCCAGACACTCACCCATGTGCTGGCTCTGAAGTGCTGACTCTGAAGTTCGTGTTCACTTTGGTGCGTGTTGATTTCATAGGATCTCTATGAGATAACACTTTGGGGGAGCGACAGAAGTTTTACATGAGGTCTCAGGTTTTCCCTCCATGTGTTTCCACTTTATGGGGCTACATTAACTGATGGGAAAAATGCAGAAATCTCAAAGGGATTTTATTTATCTCTCACAGTCACTGGTTTCTCTGGTGGTTTTGGCATCTGAATTTTGAAGAATTTGCTTCTTACTCCTTGCAGCGGTATTTTAGAAAAGACAACATCGATTTTATGTTATTTTTCCACTTAAATTTTGAAAATTTTCTTGATTTCTAATGATATCAGAATCACGTTTTTTCTCAATCTTAGGAAAGAGCCTCATATATAAGTTAAACAGCAGTGACTACATTCTGGGCTTTGCCAACTTTGCTGTTAGCTGCGTGGGCTGTTTTTGTAATCTGGCCTTTTTTATTAGCTACAGCTGAAGTCATCCAATGTCTTCATGGATCAGTCCTTCTGATTGAGGGCCACTGTGGATGGGATCCATCTCATTTAATGGTAGTCATCCAAAAAATAGGCATGTAAATACAAGTTAGTCACCAAAGGTTTGTGCTGTAGCCAGTGGAAAAATAGGCATTTCCAGACAGCAATTTCTTTGATAAATTTTAGTTACTTATTCTGGTATGAGGTGAAATAGGCCTTTAGTTGAGGATGTCTGGACACCAGTCATCCTAAGAACAGTAGCAATTATGTTGATACTTGGGTGCTCCTGAAAAAATACTTTCTCGTGCACAGAAAACTTCACGTTTGCTCTGTTCTTAATCTGTGCACAGCAAGAAGCAGAAATGACCTGGAGCTATTGAAAATTATTTGTTTGGATGTACAGTGCACCCAGTTTATCACTGATTGATGAAGACTGTACATGAGTCCTTTGCATGACATGGACACTGTTCATTAACCTGGGAAAGGGATCTTGTGAGGACTTTACTTGTAAGCAAATTTCGAAAAACTAGTGAGGTTTTCAGACGTGTTCAGACCTACCCAAACTTGATTCCTACTGAAAAGATTTTCTGTTAGATTGATGGGAACAGAAAAAAGCTAACAGTAATACCTGGATTTAGTAGTGCATACATAAGTGTCTGCTGCTGCACTTTACCTGGCTGCTAGATGTCATTTCGGACAGATGAATGTCACAGATTAAGATTTTTTTCAATAGGTCATCTAAAATGAAATAAAAATGACCCACTCATACCCAGATGGTGGGCTTTGAGCACAGTTACCTATATTTACATGTCTATGGTGTAGTTGTCTATAGGTGAGCTAAGATACTGATTCCATTGTCTGATTTAATTGATGTGTTCCATTTGATGCACTGTAAAACATCTCAATTGGCCCCCATACACCTCTGTAGAAAGACACAGTCTCCTTTAGATCCTGTCTCATATCTGCCAGCCCAATGCAGATGTGGATATCTTAGGTCATCTCAACTGGCAGTAGATGCCTCTGGCTAAATCCATGAATCACATTCCTACATTTGGTCAGCTGAATAGCACTTTAGATTATATTGGCTTTACTGACTGATCTCCACTGATTTATAACGAGAGCTTAGATACCTACTGACATGTAGATACCTCCATTTACGTAGCTGTGAGCTGAGAGATGAATCTTACCATGAATACATTTGAAAAAATCCACTCTGTTGCGTGCTCACGAATCATCTACTTATGGTTTAGTCCTGACTATATTTCAAACTGAGCACACTGTGTAGGTGGACATGTGTTCCCAACTGAAGCTCAAAATATAACTGCATGTCATGACATCACATATAGGAAACAGCTAACAGATGTCATAAATGTAACCAGACAACTTATGATACTAACATTAGACTTCCTAGAAAAATTTAAGTATTCATATATTTTACTCAGACTGGCCTTGGATTCTCTAGTCTGACCTTATGCATAGCACAGGTTGGGGAAAAAAAATTAAAATCATCTACTCCACTCCAAATATGAGTTCAATATGTTGTTTGCTTAAATAATTTTTTCAAGAAAAGGATACTATCTTGAGAAAAAAATCTTCAGGAAACTGATGCTTCAGGTCTTCTCTTGGAACATTATTATTGTCGCTAATGACCCTAATGAAAAAAACCTGAAAATACCCAACCAACAAACAAGAAAACGTCATAGAATCACAGAATACAGAATAATTTAGGTTGGAAGTGACCTCTGGGAGTCATCTAGTTCAACCACCTGCTCAAAGCAGGTCCAATTAAACTAATCTGAAGGTGTTTGGTTTTGGTTTTTAATTTAAATTGCATGGTTGCAACAGTGTTTTTCTTTTGGCAGGGGGAGGATCTTGGAAATAAAGATGTTTTTAGCACTTAGTATTTTCTTTCCGTGAAAGACATTTTATATTTTTATGAAGTCTTGGGGACAGGAAAGATATGAGGCTGTTGGACAATTAGAGCTACAAAGCCTGAAAATGCAAGTGGAAATAATATATTTTGGCCGATGTCATGTGCTGAATTGTTATTTTAATTTGGAATAAATAAACCACTGCATCATAAATGCCTTAGTCATGCATATAAGTCTTTAATCTTTGAGAACTAAAAAAAAGGAAAAATGTCATTTGAAATAAAGTCATAACAAAATGTATTATTAATAGGAAATGTTATATGTATATATAATATTGATGACATTTAATACCGTTAATATGAGGAAAATATCAGCAGTATATGGTGGATTATACATGTGTTTACCTCAGAGGCTTGGTCTCAAATGTTGGTCTATAGAAGTGATATTTACATATGTAACTTTTAAAGCATTCTTGTTTGGTAAAACTATCAAATTTCTGACACACGTACAGCATCTGGAGTCCCATAGGAGATCGATCTCCAGCTAGTAAGACAGAAATTATGGTTTAAGACTAGAGGTTTGAATAGAAGGCAATTCTGCAGGTGCAGAATGAAGGGTATCCCAAGGAATTAAGATTTTGGAGGGTTGTATCAGTTAAGCATAGATGTTTAATGACATTTCAGGCTTCCTAGGCTATTCAAGGCATACACACAGGGTTGGAGACAATACACAGGATATGTAGGGGAATCATGCTCTTCTGAACAAGTGGAGACCAGCAGGGGCATACTGTGACTTCTCAAATATCATAAGACACCTATGTTTAGGAAACCAAGTTGAGTCCTTTGTGATTTGCTCATGGTGAAACAGGAAATTGGAGTCAAAATAAAGCTTACACTCTGATTTCCTGAGCCTGCACCTGTTCATCCTAGCCATAAAAGCATCCTTTTCTTTTAAAGAGCAAATAACTTTTGAAGGGTATGATTACATTGAGACAAAAAGAGACAATGTAAAGTCCTCCACTTATAAAATGAAAAATAGAGAAGGAATAGAAACGGATTTGTCACACCCTAAGATATGTAGTCAGGGCAGTCTTTAAGGATCAATATTTTAAAATGTGTGTAGGTCATCCTGATGCATCTCATCAAATTTAGACATATTTCTGAAAACTCGGATATAAGTGCTTGCACAACCCATGTCTAGAACTAGATGAAGGTCAATTTGAGGCACAAGTTTCCTATGAGGATCATAAGAGTGTGCAGGGCAAAGATGAGGAACATATTGGTCTGGTCTTCAGACCACTCCTGGACCTCCAGGCAGATACAGATGAACTGAGCCTAGATCTCTAATGACTACAGCTGTGGCTTAGACACCTACAACACATGTATATATATATAGGTTTAAATATTTAGAAGTATGTTCAATCTCAAACTGATTTTTTCTCTTCCAGCCAGATTTCCTTTCCCTTTATTGTTTAGTTTTACTCATACTGTAAAGTTTGAAATCCAGGGAAGTTGAGGAAAAATTATTCATAACTGCTGTGGGCTTTAGACAATATTTTTTCCTCTCTCAACATGTTTTATTGTCAACATGGAAATTCAGGGACAGAGTCCTCTTGACTTCACAGGCAACAGGAGTTGGGTTGTCTGGCTCCAACCCAATGAAGCTTGTAAAGCAATCCTATTTTAAAAAATATTTTTAATAAAAAATGAGAGGGTCTCTGGAATACTCATAGACATTAATTCATCCTCAGTATGTGAAATATATTGAGAATAAACTAATTTATCACACTTCTATTTCAAAACACTAGATTTACACATCTATTGCTTTTATTTTTAGGTATTCTAAAATAAGATGCATGTATTTAGAAATAGATAACAGAAGAAACAGTTGCTGCAGCCAACTTCAACACCTTTCTTTTTTTTTTTTTTCCCACAAAACAAGATGGTGTCATCACAATTACAAATTAAACTTCAGATGGCATATAAGCATCAGGAAGTTTTTATGAGAGAAGAAAGAAGAAAAGAAAATACATTAGTGGAATACACACCTGGTTTGTGTTTCCATAATATACAGGTTCATATCTGGTTGTTGAAATCCTGCCAAACAGTGATAAAAGCTAGCAATTTTGGTGTTGTTGTTGAAACTCACCCCAAGATTTCACTCCTTTAGAATTAAGACTTGGTTCTGGGTAAAAGTCAAGTTCATGGACTTTTTACTATTTGTTTTCTCTACTAGGAACAATTTTGATTATTTCAGAACACTTCAGTTTCCATTAACTGAAATCTAGAGTTTTGAATGGAAATCAGTTATCAAAATATATTATCAAAATTAGAGGTAATTATTGTAAAAATGGACACAATTGAAACAAATTTTATCCAGATTGTTGGGGAAAAACCCTAACTGACTTTTCTCCCCTACATTTTTGTTTTTGAAATATTCATTATTCTAGATTTTTTAGATCAACGAAGGATAGAAAAAGCAATCCCAAATTTGTAGAGTTTGAAGAGGTTGTTAAAGCATTTCCACTCAAACCTAATCGCTCTGCTTAAGCTGTGAAAACTAAAGAAGGTCTGAGTCTGAGAAAATAGCTTCTTTATGAAAATTTGCTGCTTCTATGCATCTCTCATATCAGTTCTTTAAAACCTTAAAGCATTTTGGATAATTTTGATCCGTGTCTATTAGAACAAGGCGTTCATTACCAAAGACCCACTGCTGTTAATTTGTGTTGATGGTGTTATGACTGACAAGGAAACACTTATTGCTCATGGCTTAAGCTCTGCATTTGGATGTACAAAAACCATAAGGGAGCTAGCACAGCTGATGGATGGTAACTCATTCAACTGTGGCACCCCATCCCTCCATGCCTAAGAGAGTGGCAGCAGCGGGCTTTAGTGGTAATGCTACATCTGATATCCACAAAGTGACCTTTTAAAAAGTGAATGAAGCAACGGTCACTGGGAAAGGACAAGGAAGTATTTCACTTCAGTATGAAATGTATGATCCTCTGTATTAGAAGGCAAGACTGTGGGTTGCGGAGAGAGATGAGTTTACAGGTTGTGGATTTTGATCAGGCTCTGGATTTTGATGTGCTGGAGTTATACAACAGGTTTTAAATAACAATAGCGTAGGAGTTAGATCCCAGCTCTTGTTGCTTGGGTAGGAGGAAGAATGCAGTACTTAGTGCTATAGAGCTTTGATGGTTTCCTTTTTGCTGGGGTGGAGGGCAGAGATAGGTAGTTTACCATAGGTAATTTAGATTAGGTCATACTGCTTTTGGATGGGAGTTAGATTAATGGACATGAGACAGACTATTCTTTTCCACCTTTTCACCTTTGTAGGTTTTTAATTTCTGCTGAGCTATTCAATTTGGTCTACCAAGATTCTGGGGTAATCATTTGAAATGCTTGAAACCTACTCAGCAGTGGCTGTAAACTATTTCCAAGGAAATTCAAGTCCAGTCTCCCTATTGATTCCAGTCTCTCACAGCTGGAATGCTTTACTTTTTCTTTATCCCTAGCAGAGAAGCAAATTAGATACTTTTTCATTTCTTTCTTCCTCTATGAACTTCCCTCCTCAGGCTAGATTATGCCTGAGGGAGAGAGGATGAGGACAGAAGGTACAACTCCATGAGGAATCTCAGGAGATGTTGTAATTCAGAAACATCTTCCTGAGATTCAGTTCCTTCCTTGCTTCCTCTTACTTTGAAAAATATGGGGATTTCTTAGTAATTTGACACCTGTCTATGCTAGCTGTAGTTCTTGACTCCCTGCATAGTAGTTTTTATGCATTGAGTAGTGAACTATTGGGCAACTCCAAGGCTAAGGTCTGTCTGTGTTGTGTGCACAACATGTAAATGACAGGTATTTCTACTGCATTTCAGGAAACAAGTACAAGATCCCAGGGGAAAAAAAAAATGTCATTTTTCAGCATTAAGTAAATATTCACCTCTGTCTTGTGAAGGGTCTCTTCATCTTGAGTAGGACTGTTCACACCGTGAGTCCCTGCTTTCCTTTATCTCCTCCACAGAGACTTAGCTTCCAAGTCACGGTCTGGCTTGGTTATATCAACGGAAATATGAATGTGATGGATTGTTTTTTACTTTCATTGTTAGGACCATCCTTGCAGTTAACTGCCTGAGCACACAGAAAATTTTAAATTGGTATCTAGATTCAGTGGAAATGGATATGGTAGAAGTTCCTGAAGGACTGATTTCTAACCTGGCTCATGAAGAACAGGTAGACCATGAAGCCAAGGAACTGTTCATCAGTAGAGCAACATCAAGCTATATTTTTTATTTCCACAAAAACTTAGAATATTAATAACATTACAATGTTTCAGAAAAAATGGATGATAGAGCAGTAAAGCACATTCATTGCTCCACAGTGAATGTAAGTTAAAATCCCATATATAGTCCCAGGCCCAAAAACTTTTGCAGATATCTTCCTCATGGAAATATGTTGTCTCCTTTGTCTCTGGGCTGACCCAGGCAGAAATTAATTGACAGAACTAGACTAGAAATAGGCATAAATTGGTATTGTATTTTCATCTCAGAAGACCTGCAAAGATTAGCATTGCCTGAGGATCCAGTTCAAAACGTCCATTTAACTTCCTGTCTTTTAAACTGGAATTAGCAAGTGTGAAAACGAATCAGAAAGTCACACACCCAAAACTGCATTTGACTTTGTCAGAAATGCTTATTGTGAGTTATGAGTTGGTTTGCTCTCTCCCCATGTTTGCAAAAGAAACTCAATACCTGTCATGGCAAGATATTTTGGGCTTGTTGTGTTTTTCCATGTCAAGTCCCTGTCAGCCAAGCAAATATAATAATAATACCAGTGTCACGCATCATGAATTCACACTTCACAGGCCAATAGGTGAGGACTTAGCACTGCAATGTCGAAGCAAAGGAGAGGGGATACAACTGTGGTTCAAGATCCTTTCAAGGCATTGTTTTTTCTCAGCTGTAGCTGAACTTTTTCGTATTGCTTTAACAGAATTTGTGTCACTTTCTGACAGGGCAGCACTGTTAAAGAAAACCCAAAAAACCCCAAAAAATAAAAACCCCTCCAACAATAAAAAAACCTCAGAACTTAAAAATAAACAAAATGTTTGTTTTGCCTCTATTGACCACTCAGTGTAAACCTAATAAATCAAGTGATGAAATTGTTCTTAAAAAATTTCCCTGAAATAGATTTGCATGAACACACTGAAAGCTAGGGACCATGTTAATCGTAGTAATCTATAACACTTCATGCTTGTGTAGTGTGAGGATGCCAAAATGCTTTCCGAGCATTAATTAATTGAGTTTCACATTACGCTGTGTGAGCATGGGGATTATCCTGGCTGTATAGCTGGAAGGAGCCGGCTGAATGATTTGCTCAAGGCAACCTCACCCAGGAGTCAATGCAAAGACAGGGAGCTGAATCAAGATAAGCCAAGTACAGGAATCCAGAGGCCTTTTTCTGAAGGCAAGAAGGCTCTTGGGTATTTGTCAGTGTGTGAGCCCAGTTTCAGAGGTCCTTGGGTCAGGAATAGTTCCTTTGACACCAGTGTTGTTGCTGCATGGTGATACCTTTATGTAGGATCCAGATATACTTATGCAGCAATACTTTAAAGGCAGCTGCATGCCAATCAACAACCAAGGAAAGAAGGCCTGTTGGCATGGGACAAGCTAGTCGCTTGAAGAGTGGCAGTGAAAGCTGCCCAATACTAACCTCCTATCTATATGTGTCTAGATTGTTTTCCAGACATGTAATAAAAGGTAGTTCTTTTATATTCAGCAATTAAATACTGTGTTAGGAAGTCACCAGGCGGAGGAACAGTGCTTGCAGATAGTTTACATTTTCCAGAAATTTTCCAGAAAACTTCAACTTTGTGACTGCAAGGGGGCAATGATATCCACATATATAAAATAAAAGACTCCTAAAGAATTTGTGAATACTAAGGAAGAGTTGTGTGTATGGTTAAGGGAACATGTATGTTTGTTAAGTGGGTGCATGATCTTTTTTTCACTGATCTTTTTTTTTTTTTTTTTTTCCTGTGAGCCTTTTTCCAATCAGAGCTGCTGTGTTTAGGTGTTGTCTCTGCACAGTTGCCTGAGATGGTGGGAGATGAAGCTCAACACATACCTTCTACTCCAACCCTCCCTAAAAATGACTCATATCCCTGTCACTTCCTAGACCCATACCCAAACATGATGGCAACCATCCTTCTTGGCCTTTTTTCTGACACAATCATGCTCCTCACCTTTTCCTTCCCTCTGACATCACTCTGTACCTTGTCACCATTTGCTTATCCCACACACATACCTTTTGACAGTGGGAGGACAGATGTCTTTTTTTTTTTTTTTTCTTTTTCTCCACCAAGGCCAGCTCCGGGAACATGTTTGTTAATAGCTGGAATTTTCCTTCCT
Organism: Strix aluco; assembly: GCF_031877795.1. Lineage (NCBI taxonomy): Eukaryota > Metazoa > Chordata > Aves > Strigiformes > Strigidae > Strix > Strix aluco. Next base: position 170,922,669 of record NC_133931.1, on the reverse strand, counting down.
CCTCCCTTTCTGGACATCTAACTCTGACCATGATGCCAGGCAGCAAAGGTTTCTGTGGGCAACTTGTATATGTGCAATCTGTTTTTCAGGAAGTCCCTTCCCCTCTTGCCAGCACTGAGTCATTGGCACTGAGCAACCACACAGCCATGCCAGAAAGAATACTCGAGCCATGGAGGGGGAGACAATTTTAGTTCAGTGAACTCAGTGACCGACTCTGGGAAAATCATCAGAGGACCAAAATGTAACAGGACAACCCACCAATACCCACAGATGGCATGAACACTACCAGCCAGGAAGGTTTCATTTGTTCATTGTATTTCAAAGCCTAGTTATCATGCAAAGGTTCACAGCCATATTGATGAGTCTGACTTGGTTTTGGACAGTAAATCTTTCCTCACCTTTCCCAAGTCCTTGTCATACAGATTTATCTGATCATCGGATTAAAAAAAAGCATTTCCACCTGTTTGCTGTCATTGACTAGTCCTGCAAATAATTACTAACGCAACTCCTCTCTAGGAAGAGAAAAACAACATTTTCAGTCCATACACGAAAAAGATCCCCATCACCTATTTTTTATGTTTTCTGAGACTGTTTCCTTGAATACATTTTTCCCATCATTTTGCAGACCTGTCTTTGTTGATTTCATTAGTATGGTTGTGACACAAAAGAAAAGTAAAGCAGTGGTGGATGATCCCTGGTAAATGCTTCATTTCAATTTAGGATAGCCTTGCCACACTATTCACAAACATCAGTGGTACATTCTGCCTCATATCTCTCACATCACAGTCCTGCTACCTCCTTTATTTAGGGTTGAGATCATTGCATGGACAGTGAGTCAGAGCAGGGAACTAATCCAAGTGAAAGCTAACTCTGTCAAGAAAAAAGAAAGAAATTTTCAGCTAGATGGATGCCCTGCTTCCCCATGGCAGATCTACACAACAAGTAATGTGAGCAGCAGGTACGTTGCTGGAACGACAACTAAGGATCCTGGAAGGAGTGGTGGGACCAAGTTATTTCAAAGCAGGTTGGATTTCAGTTGACATAGAGAAATCAAAATGTAAACCACTAGGCAGTTAGAGTGATATTCTGCTAGCTCCTGTGTCACCTCTACAGTCAGGTCTGTACCTCACACATATACAATAGCCCTTCCTGCTCCTCAACACTGCATGCCACATGCAGTCATCATATTTTAGCCTCCTTTTTCTGCATTTCTACATGCTCAACAGAAGAAGAGAACTGTCCCCAGGACTACAGGACTGCTCACCACAGAATATCCATGTACCACAGTGGGCATGAGGGATGTATTAGAATGGATATAGAGGGAGAAAACTCAGCAGAGGGACTTTTCCTTTGTAACTGCACATGGACAGCAGGAACGTTTGAAAGACACTCTCGAAGCAACTCAAAAGGTGCCACGCCAAATAGAAATCATTTGGCAGAAAATAAAGTTCAAGCCCCGTGCAAGTGCCTGAGTTAGTCAGTGGCAAAGATTTGGCATCAAGTGGGGCATAATCAAGCCAACAGACATAAACAGCTTTGAATCATGCCCTGGGTATGTCGTAGATACCACCTGGGGATTATTACTTACTGTTGCATTGTCAGTGCTTACTCCAAAGGAGTGTGAAATCCTTCCGACAGCCAGACTTCCACTGTTCTCCTGGAAGAAAATGTGAGGAGAAACTGAAACTAAGAGATGTTAGATTTCCCCTCGATAATTAATCTGGAAGCTTCTTTTACCTGCTTCTTATTTTCTATCCATGGTACCTCTCTGGCCACATTCATCCCGCCACGAGGGCACCTCATTTGTCCTTACAACATTCCTCTGTACGATACTGTTAAGAGTTGGGTTTGTTCAGCCCAGAGAAGAGAAGGTCCTGGGAAAACTTCATTGTGACATTTCAATATATAAATGGGGCTTATAAGAAAGATGGAGAAAGACTTTTTAGAAAGGCCTGTAGTAACAGGACAAGGGGCAACAGTTTTAAACTGAGAGAGAGTAGGTTTAGATTGGACATAAGGAAGAAGTTTTTTACAATGAGGGTGGTGAGGCCCTGGCACAGGTTGCCCAGAGAAGCTGTGGCTGCTCCCTCCCTGTAAGGGTTCAAGGCCAGGTTGGACGGGGCTTTGGGCAACCTGGGCTAGTGGAAGATCTCCCTGCCCATGGTAGGGGGGTTGGACTAGATGGTCTTTACCTTCCAATCCAAATCATTCTATGATTCTATGTTACTATGATTTTATGAAATAGGTCATCATATCAACCAGGGACATGGCAGTTGACTGTGTAACAGGAAAGAAGGAGATAGTGAGAAGGGCTTTTTTGAGGGAGTGGAGAAAAGGTTAGTTGCATTTCTGTGTCAGATGATGTTACAGTTTGATACATGGTTTAAAGCATATTTCATGAGAAGAGTGTGCATGGTCAGAAAGGAGAACTCTCCCTTTTCATGGCTGTTCTCTGTGTCAGGCAGAGCCTTATGGGAGGAGGAATAATTATTTCTTTCCTGAAAATACCTGAGCTGGCTTAGTTGGGAAAAGTTTCTGGAGAACAGGGAGCAAACAGAGAAGGAGAGAAGCATCTGGCTAGGAGCCCAGGGCATGAGGATAAGCTGGGACATTTCCTGAGGGGAGCTGGAGGCTTGCCTCTGGCAGGGAGCAAAGCCACAATGAAGCCTCAGAAGTGACAGAAAAAAAGGGACTTTCTTTGAGATTCAGAGGGGATGGAGTTCATGGAGGAAGTGACAGGAGGTGGTGGGAAAGCAAGATAGAGGCAAAAGGACCTCCCACAAATCTCTGAAAGGCACAGTGGGGAGGACTCGTTTGCAAATCTTTTCACTTAATGTCTCACGCTGATCTGAAATTCACTGTTTAATGAGTTACATTGATGATATGTATTAGAAACCTAGCTATTGAGATTTGATCGCTTGTCTTTTGACATGCTTTATTCAAAAAAGCATAGTCTGATCTGTCTCCAGGCTCTGACTAACCTGGAGGTCCACGACAGTGCTAGTAACCCAAGGCACAAAGCACTTGCCAGGAACTGAGAAATCTGCCCTCTACCTCCCGCCACTTCCCCTTCTCTCGGTTTTACAAATGGACTTGAAGGTAATTTTTCTACAGCCAGTGGGAAAGGGATGATATGAAATCTTCTAGTAGTCAGGGCATCACCCTAAAGCTACACTATTTGAGAAAAGACAGGGAGAGAAGAAGGAACTGGACAAGGTCTAACAATCATGTTCACTGTTGCTGCCTTCTAATTTTTTTATTTTTTTTTTAGAAATGGGAGAGCTAAAGTCATCCCATAATGTCATCTCTTGTCTCAGTCCAAAGTATCTGATTTGCACCTTGCACACAAAAGGTATCTGGGCAGCTCAGTCTGACCAGGAGCTAAATGCCTCGAGCAGTGCACATGTTCTTCTGGAAAGGATAAGGATAGTGGCGGGGGGGGACACACCATCTACTTCTCCATGAGTTCCTCAGTGCTTTTGAAGGTCAGACTGAACAGGTCCTGAAAATCCACTCTAGATATGAATATAATTGTTGCATACCAATGAAACAACTACGTCAACTATCAGCATTGAGGCAGAGACTTTTTTTGTGAATCTAGCCCTAAGAACATTGAACCCACAGCTTTCCCAAAGATCCCACCAGGAATTTTGTCTACTGCTTCATCTTCTTTCAACTTCCATTTTCATCCAGTTATGTTTCTGGATCACCAAAAGAGCCCCCAGACTCTTGGTCTTTTCAACAAAAAACCTGAAGGTCAGGGCCTGGCTTTTTTGTAGCAGGTGCTAACACACACTGCATGATAAACTTCATGCATACCCAGGAGTCCTATGCAACCATACATGACCAGAAAAAACTCGATTGCTTACTGAGCACAACCCTCCCTATTTACACCAGAGACATCACTCCTGGTAGATGTTCACAGCCTGGGTTCCCAGCAGTCTCCTCTCTGGACTGGTCAGATCCTCTCCTTTGCACAGGTGACCACACAAAATAACACTGGTATTTGGGTAAAGTGGTGGGAATCCTCTGTGTGGTCACTGTAGAGTCCCGTCCCCATGTAGAGGTGTTCACCTGTACTTCAGGCCACACAAATTGGGGCAGGTCTCTCCTCTCCTTAGCCACTAAATGAATCCATAAAATGGCCTGTTGACTCTGGTTTTCTGAGCGCTCTGAGTCAGGAAAAGGACCACCAACAATTTGCAGCAAATGATGTGGAGTGTACATTTGAGAAAAGGACTACTTTGCAGCAGTACATAAGCTCTTAATGTCCTTGGGAAAAGCCAACATAAAGCATTTTTATTGCAATAATAAAACTTGAAACTTGCATGTGGTGGAAGAAGGGAGCAGAAAAAGGAGTCTGTGGCAAGTGTTCCTATGCTACTGCTACACAGACGATGGAGGAGAGAAATATCAGAAGTGAGAGACATACATCCCAAAAGTGGCTGCTCAGGAATACCCTTTTAGGAGTTCTTGGGAATGTAGGAGATTCACCAAAATACACATCATTCTTTTCATAGGAAATGCTCTCTTCTCAAAAATATTTTTCTTCACCCTTAATCAGGGGATAAAAGCAAACATTTGGGAAAAAAAAATTTCTTATGAGGCAAAAAGTTCAAGAACATATTTTGGAAAAATATTTTGTCATCTTGAAATGTCTTGTTTATTCTATCTGTTTAATCTTTTTATATTAATTTACATTGGTTCATGTTGCCTCGGGTGTCATGCACAAATGCCTTGCTACTACAAATGGACGTTGTAACATGGCCATTTTTGGAATAGTCAAATAATTTTGTTTTACATTCAGGGTAATTAAGGACAGCTGCTTCTTAGCACTAATGCAAACATCCTTTTTTATTTTACTCCCTAGATAAATTTCCTCTGTTCATCTTATCCTGAAGCAGTTTGACAATTCAACTTTTTTCCTAGTTAAGTTCCCTGGAAAACCTTAAAAGAGAACTGAATATTATTCTTCAACTTGACTTCAGGCTAAGGGGATGGGAGCATTGTGTAAGGAAGAGTGGCTGCTTATGGTACGATATTGAGAAGTTTATTCATGTCGTGAAGTCACCATACCAAAAGGAAATGATACAAGAATGCAGGATGGGAAAATAGGAACCTTACACAGGAGATTAAGTGTATTATGGGAGTTTGTCCTGGCTAAGATGCATTAGTTCATCCAATGTTAGATGCTAAAGCAGTTACACTCCCTCTCCTGGACTTGAACTAGTTCAGTGAGAAGTGTTTTGGGACTCTATGCAAAGCCTTGAAATGCACCATAAATATATGCTGCGTATCGGGCGTGCAATGGTGTGTGTACCATAAGGGAACACGCCTGGGAACTCTCCATGGACCCAAAGATTAGTGTGTGTAATGGGAGCAGAGTGGGGTGACTGAGGGTAACAGATTCACCCAGATTTTCTACATCCCTTTTCCAGAACTTTATGGGGTTCAAACACCAGACCCACACACTTGTCAGCTCAGGCAAAAGCAGGTCTTCTTCAGAGTTACCACCTTCTCACATTCCTTTTTATGACCTATCACTCCACTTTTCAGACACTTTTATTGCAGTCAAGCTGGACTGAGATGCTTTTCCTTGGTGTTTGGGTCCTTAATGTGGGGGTTACCTGTAGACATTTATTTCTCATTTATTTCCATCATATGCTAACAGAAACTCTGTCATAGCCTGACAGGCTGCAAGTGTTGTAAGAAAAGACGTGAGCCTGGATTTTTTTTTTTTTTTTTTTGGTTCAGCTTCTTTTTTTCCAGTATTGAACTTCATAAGCTGGCAAGAGCTCACATAGACATACACATTCATGCGATTCTTCCCATCTTGACAGGGACTTTTGGGTTGGCAGGACTCATGAGCTATTTCAGCTGAGGATAATGTAGCTTGCTCTTAAGGCCCCCTTGTTAAAAATAAGCCGCCTTCCATGTGGTTCTCCTACACAGGGAAACCAAATCCTTTCGTTGGTCAGCTGGAAATCTGCTCAGCCACCTGAGATTCATTGTGGATGAGAGTGTTTACAGTCCTTGGTGTAAGTATCTCCACTCAGATGTCAGCCAGGGGCCCTGTTAAGTCGACAGGAGCTTTTCCCATTGACTCTAGTGTCCGCCGAATGAGCCTGAAGGTGGTGGATGTTTCAATACTTCATTGTGTGGAAGCCTGATTTTGTAGTTAAGACACTGGTGTGGATACAGGATAACTGTGCTGGGTCCCAAACCTGTACAATTAAGGCAGAGACAGGGCGAGGCAAATGTATGACTTGCATCATTTTGACAACTCATTGGTAATGCCAAAAAAAATACTAGGTTAAAAAAAAAAAAAAAAAGTATTGGTTATTTAAATGACTCAGAAAGTAAAAATATATGTTTTACTTAATTCAGAGTGATTCATCATTTTTACATTGCAGAATTTCATTCTGCTTTCTCAAGTGAGCAAAGCTTCTGTGGATACACTGTGTCTGTGTGTCCTCCCATCCTAAAATTCAATCTCATATAAATTAACAGAAGGAAAAAAATGTGCTGAGAACTATAGCAGATTGGCATTTTACAGTTTAAAACTATTTTACTAATGAAAAAAAATTACATATTTTGTAAGCACATTGCACTAAAGCACATTGTATGATTCTTTTCAACCTATTGAGTTTTGAAAGACCCAGATGTTCAGTGCCAGGGTTTTTCCTCAGTGACACATTTCCATTTCATGAAATGTAAAATACTTCCTCCTGATGGCACTTCCAGTATTTTTAAAATGTTTGTACATAATTTCATACAACCCAGGAAGATTTTCCTAGCAGTGGAAGTAAAGAAAACAGCTTTCCTATGGCTTTATATCTGCTTGGTATGTGACTTTGGTGACTCAGAAGATGTAAGCTTTGGCTGAAGATTTCCCTGTGATTGGGATATTTTCAGTGACTGTCTCCAATATGTATTCTTTTGTGCTTAATATTGAAAGCTATTTCTTACTGAGTATTCATGCTGTGTCTAATACAATGGGGTCCCTACCTCCCTTCAGCCCTACGGATGTTATCCTAAGATACAGAAGAGTGGTCACAGCTCATGATGTACTTGTACTTGATGTATGTTTTTTCTCCCTCTATTTTATTTCTTTTTAACCTGTCTATAAAGCAGGGTCTCTGCAAATCTAAACTTAGAAAGAAAAACATACATGCTCTGGCAAAATCGAACAAATATAATTGTGATGGGGAGACCCTAGCAGCTCAGGCTATAAAACATTTCAGAGTTCAGGAGTTTAGTCCTACAAATGGACACACACTTTACAAAGCTATAAAAGTGAAACACACCTAACAAACAGGCAAAACTTCCACTGTAGCATCTGGTGGTAACAGATCCCTTGAATCAGCTTCCTGTTGCTTGTATCTGAAGCTTTCTTGGTTTATGGTAGAGAACAACCTGCTCGTAACTCCTTCTGGGCTTGGGTGGGCCCAGGAATCTCGTCTGGACCCTCCAGGTCTTGTTCTTCATCTCCATCCCCCGGAGCAATTCAGGGAATGACACTCTGGAGAACCCGGGGATTTAATTGCACAAGATCCAGGCTACATCAACACAGAGGCAACACACTTTGTGATTCCCGCACAAAAGATTGTACATGAAATTAAGGGTCTCTAAAGCATTACGTTTTCTCAAATGTAATCTTTGGGAAGGGCTGGACTTATCAAATCAACACAGTGCAGCTGGAGCAATTATCTCATTTTAATTCAGTAAAGCAGTGTTTATGGAGTTCATACAGACTCAAACCCATCCTCTGTTTAAAAAAAAAAACCAAACCCTCAGGAGAATTTCCATTAAAATGCATGTTTAGAATATATGATTTGCATTTCATTTCAGCTTAAGTTACACTGTATTTGATATTTACAAAGTTTGAATGAAGAAAAATTTAAATTCCAATGAAGTATATGTTTTTCTTCAACTTAGCACCTATGAAGTGTGATTTTACTGAATATTTTAATGAGAGTTCAAAATAAACCACTTTTTAAAAATAAATGCAAAATGAAAACTATTTCAGTTTTTCCTAAAGACACAGTTTATTTTCCTCCTCAGAAAACAACTTTTCTTATGAAAAGTATTTGATTTAATTGAACTTTGTGTTTTCTATCCACATACACAAATAAATCATCCCAGCTGCATTTAGACAGGCTATTTTGTGACTTGACTAAAATCTCAATTTCCATACACATGACATAACATTTTAAAGTACCTGTTCTTGTAAGATAACAGCAGAAATGACATGCAGTACTTGCCATACTCACACTCAAAAGGACCATTAAGAGTTCTGAAAAAGGAGAGTAACTTTTTTCAGCTGCGATCTCCGGTTTATATTATATTGTGTTTTAAGCATCTGGGCTGACCACCAGCTGCTACTCCAGGAGGGCATGAGTCTCCCAGATGTCCTCTGTCCCATCTGTCATTTTCACATCTATCTCCTGAACAGCCCTGAATATCTCAAATGTCACTAGGTAACACATTTGAGGTACTTGAATGCCTCTTCATGTCACCATTATTATAGGAACACGGTTTCCAAGCACTGTCTTAATGTTAAATTATCATAAATATTTGATTTACTTATGAATTGGACTATAATCTTCCCACAAAACTGAACTAAATTCTCAACTAATGTTCCCTGCTCTTCTCTCCCGATCTCAATCCTGATTTCCTGTGCCCCCTGGTATATAACATAATAGAAAACATAAATATATGGGGTTTTTTTCAGCTAGGAAAATGCACTGACATGTGCACACATGCACATCCGATGCAAATGTATGCAGCAGCAGAATTCCCACCAAAACCAAACCAAACCAAAACCAAACCAAAACACCCAAGAGAATTACATCCTGGAATACCTTAGTCTGACTGTGACTTCAATTTGGGAATGAAAGACTTTGTATCTCCCAAGTACCTGGATGCCATATCACAACCCAAATGGAACAGCAGGCTTTGAAATGGCAGCATAACTAGGATTACTACTGATGAAAATGGATTTTGACACACATGGGGCTGGAACATTTGAGTGCCTGGTAGAAGCCAGGGACTGACCCAATTTTGTGAATATATGTGTGTTTCTGTACATGTGTTTGAAAGCAGGTATCCTGAGTATTCCTACCTGAGTAAGACTTCTGTGACCAAAACAGCATTTCAGTAGCAAACACCAAGTACCCCCACTGGAACCACATCCTCACCTTACTAAACGGTGGCCAGAAGCATGCTGTTTGCCAGCCAGAAGTGGTTTCTGTGATGTAGCTTATGAAACAATCAGCTCTTCCCTCCTGGCGACAGTCAGGACAGGAGAAACCACCAACACCTGTCTTGGCAGAGATCCGAATGAAATTCTTTCCCCTGCAACCAGAGGAAGGAGGAAGAGTGAACTGAAAGTCTACTTTGGAGGCGAGCAGATTCCCAGTGCAAGGTATTTAACCTGGAGCACTGAGCCTAAACTGGGAGTGATTGAAAGCTAGTGTCATTGGTGAGGTTCTGGGGGCCTTTTCCAAACCACCTGAAGGATGCAATCTTAAATCCCGCTGGAAAATAGTAACATCAGGACTACAGTAGTTTAAGTTGTTCAGTCCAGATGTTGAACTGGAGAAAAAACAGCCAACAAAAATAAGGGTCATCCTGAAGTACTTCTCCTTTCTTGTCCCAGAAATTACCAAAAAAAATGAAGCATTTTTATACCAGCACTGAAACATTTTTTTTGGCTTTTCTGAAGAAGTGCTTCACATTTCATGGCAGCACTGCTACAGAAGCAAATAGGCAGCCATGTACATTTTTCAGAAACAGCACAGAGGGACAGAGCTCCCCTTTACTAAGCAGAGACACGGGCTTAGTCATCGTTTCTGCCTAAATAGTTTAGACTCATCCTACCATAAATGATAACAGAGTACCACCACTCTTGTGAAAAAAGAATGACAAAGCACCATGTCCAGTAAGCTTCAAAACTTTCCCACTGTGAGCTCACTTCTGGATTGTGACTCCACTTTCAGGCTCACAGCCCAAGTAGGATCATGACCCAGCTTTGGAAACCATGGCCCAAGACTATTCCAGGAGACTGTGCACTTAATCTTCTTGGAACCATTTAGGTTTGCATAATATCCTTTGAAATGGGCAGAGAGGGACTGGTACTCCCACAGGTTAAGTTTTCCTAAGGATTACCCAAATCGAGTCAAAGCAAAGGATAGACCGAAGAGCTTCTACCTCTCAAAGGAGTTATCACACTCACTATAGTGTGCTAGAAGGTTTTTTTAAGAATTTTGTCACAAGCTCTCTTTTCCTCTTGGTCTCTACCCCTAAAATATGAAGAAATAAAAAAGAGAAACACAAAGAATAGGAGTGACTGATATTTTTTCCAGAGAGTACTTACCCTATAAAGAGGTGAGTGAGTGGTAGTTCTTCACTTCAGCACATCTTAAAATAATTTATACAAAGTGTCAGAGGGACACAGTCATCAAGCTATGGACATGTAGGACTGTGTGATCAGGGATCTATCTGGACATCACTGTCTTTCTTTGCATCAAAGATTTGCTGACAAATGATGTTTCTACAAATTGAATAATAGATGTAACACATGTAAATCACACCTTCATCAGATCAAAGAATTAAAGGATATTGGCACCAAGGTCTGCAGAAATTAGTTGACAAGTTTATCCATAAGGAGTAACTAAATTAGTGAACTGTCTTCCGTGATTCCCTTTAAGTCATTAACCTGAGCTGCATGAAGGAAATCAACCTTTCAGGAATTTTTCTCAATAGTTTAGAGTTCTCATAAATTGTTTCACATACAGTCTTTACGCTGAAAAGACTTTCTTACCAGACCTTTTTTTTCTTTGCTAAAAAACAATTTTTTTCTCCTTTTCTCAGCATTTTTTTAGGCAGGCTTGTAATACTACTGGCAAGATTCCAAGTGTTTAATTTGGAACACGATACCTTTCATTAAAAAAAAAAGAAAAAGAAAAAAAGTCTAGCTAAAAGATCAGAAGAGTTTATGCTGGAGCTGCAGTGAGCTGCTCAAGGGAGAGTTGAACTCCGGTGAACAAGCCCCTGAGGGCTGGCTGGGAAAAGCAATTTAATTCATTCTTCTTCGCCTTTTAGTTTTGGGATAAAATTGCAAGACTGAAGTGGAGAAACCATTGAACAGCTGTTTGCTGGAGGACATCAGCAATTCAAGCCACCCTAGGACCTATGGATAATGATGCTGTCTCTGTTCCCTATGGACCACCATATGGGAAGGGGGCATGAAAGCTAAGAGACACCAGCCAAAAAAGAGTAGAGAGACCTCAAACCACATAGGACTCTTTCCCTTGGGTGTCTGCTGGCCGTTGACAGTAACCCTCATCCTCTGAAGAGTTGTCATCATAGCATAATCACCAGCTAAGCAAATGGACTCTGCTTTATGAAGCAAGATGGATACATAAAGAAGTTTTTTTAATTTGATCTGTTTTCTATGATAGTGCAAGGATATTTTTTTTTTTTAATTGTCCCTCAATTCCTTGTCTGCCCATAAGGAAAAGCTTTAGGTCTACATTTCTTTCTACAGCTTTCCCTCTTTCTCACCAACCTTCCAACTTTTGTTTCACTGAAAATCCTGGTTACAGAAATTCTTACTCCTCTTGGGTGTATGAGATTAATTGTGCATGTGCAGTCAGAGTTTGTACACAGAAATACAGCGTCCCTCTTTTAACAAGTAACATGTTGGGGGTGAATAACAGGACAATGACCTGGGGGTTCTTACTCTTCCCTTCATAGTTGGTGAAGAGAAAGCAATGGTGTCAGACCAACCTGCAGCCTTCCTGATGGGCTTTCTTGGGAGCCCTGGGTGAACTCTTGCTTATGATATTCCCCCTTGTATGTGCTATCAACACTCCACTTTTATAATTTGCTTTTTATTTACTTATATTTTTGGCCAGCCAAACATCTTGTTGTTGAGAAGGCTGATCCCAAAACTGGTCCTGAATGAAGGAAAGAGCAGAGGAAAGCTGATGAACGGGACCACTTTGCATGAATATTAGATTACAGTGAGGAATTCTTGATAAACTCAAACATACTAACATAAATTAGACAATATCAAAATGGTTTTCATCTGCACACCTCCTTCTATTCAGGGAGCTCAAAGCATTTGGCAGTAAGTGTTAATTGCACCTTAAAACAGTTTGCTGATCCTGCAAGCCTTATCCAAACTCCTTTACTTATTTAAAGACCTATACAGAAAAAATAAATTATACACCAAAACTACAGTATGGTTAAAGGAAGCCAGAGCCTCACCTTCCTGCCATTGTTGATGGATTTAAATACTATAAGCTATGGATTTTTCAGTACTTCGAGTTTGGTACTAGGTGTAATGGTGTTAAATAAAAAATAACAATAAAAAATAATAGGCTGAAGTTCCTGTTCCTGAAAGGAGATGGCCTTATGATCAGTGGAGATCTAGTTAGTGGACTGTGAAGGCAATTAATTGCATTGTAAGCTGGATGTCTAAAAAAATGCCTGAATTCCTTCCTGAATGTACCACTTGTTATCAGTATTAAAAGGAAGTCTGAGGAAATTTGTTGAATTAAAAAAGTCTGCAGTGTAGACACCTGAGGTTAGGTGAGATAAAATCCATCCCCAGTGACTTCTTCAACCTTTCAGACAGTCTATCACTCCAGTGAATACAGTAATGTCTTCACCATGGTTTGTCAAATTGAGGAATTGAACTGAGTCACTCCTGGGATTTAATTTTTATTTTTGGCCTGGGAATAGTGATTTATTCTCCTTAAAGGGCCTTGTTCATTAACTTCTTAGGAGATTTCCTATATGCCTGAACCATTCCTGGTAATATGGTCATGTGAAATTCCTGGCAATCACTACCATTACGGCACATTTTGCTCTGTCTCAGGGGACCAAAACATCCTGTTTAGCTGTTGAGCTGTTACTGCAACACCTCTGAAGGAACTTTAGACCAGGGTGAAGTGATTTTAATGCTGCCTAAGAAATGTATCCTGCTCCCTCTGTTTATGCTGATCTATTCTATAGGTGGGCAAGATTCGGTTCCTGCAAATATTTTGTCCCTCGGTATGTTTGTGTTTCAGCAGGTCCCAGAAGTGCTCCAGAATGCATAGACCTCTCTTCACTCAGCAGAAGCCTCTGGTCACTCATCCCCTAGATATGTGTGTTATAAGACAGTTTCTGTTCTTAAAGGCACACAGTTTTAGTTTGCAGGTTTTTAAGAGATCAGTCTTTTTCAGTATGTGAAGACAAAGAGGCTGAGATCCATCTCACTTCATTTTAGACACATACAATATAGATCTCACGAGCTGATCTAGAGATCACAAGCTATCATGAGAGTTAATGAGAGAAATGGTCATCTTTGGTTCTATTTAAAGGGGGATATCTACTTTAGGAGGAGGTAATGTGAGCTTGAGTTTCATTTCATTAGGAGCATGATTCGAATGTCTACACATGGCCCTTTTCCCTGCCCTTGAGCATCCTTCCTTCTAGTTGTCATTCTAGGACCCTGAAGGTCTCCTCTGTCCTATAGAGCAACTCCTTTTGCATGTCTTGGACACTCTAGAGCATCTCAAACAGGCATACAGATTCTTGTGTGTGAGCAGCTGCTTTTTAAACTATGTTTCTACTCAGATACAGATGTCTTCAATTATTCAAATGAATATGAGCCTGACTGAATGGGGAAGAATGTCCTGAGAAGTTGTTTATTTTTTATAGCAATGAAATGGGAAGAAACAGGTTCAGTTGCTGGCATCTGCACAGAGTTACTATCTAATGGTGTTTTGGACTATCATGATGTTCATATGAAAACTGACCAGAGGGAGTTGTGAGGGAGGGAGTAATGTAAAGAAACAGCAGGCACTTATGCCTGTACTCACCATCCCCAAGTAGCCATAGGATGTTTTACTGAGAAAGGGCTGGCCTTCAATCTGGTGTTAAATCCACTAATATACTGGTGGGATAGAAACAGTAAAAATCAAAGTTTAAGCATCCATCTGTATTGTTTGATTGTAATTATATGAGAAATATATGTGCCGACATCTATACCTCTATCTATAACCATATGTGTTTCTGTATCCTTATGCTGTGGGTCAAGGGCTGGGGGAAGTGCATGGGAAGGTCTGGAGTGACAATTTGAAATTCAAAACCACCTTTACAGAGATCCAGGATGTCGTGGTTTAGACTCAGCTGGTAGCCAATCACCGCGTGGCCAATCATTTACTTGCCCCCGCCTCCCTGGTGAAATAGGAGAGGGACAAAAAAAAAAGAAATTCGTAGGTTGAATGAAAAAAAATTTAGTAACAGTAACAAAACAACAGTAACAATAGTAAGTCCCAACAGGTAAAATGCAGCAGTGCCTTACTGACCGGTGACTGGTACACAGCCCGTCCCCCAGCAGTGATCCCGACCACACCAGAAATCCCTCCGCCAACCGACCGCGAAACTGAAACCAAAACGGGCCTTGAGAGAGCACGCATCCGCCTATATACTGAGCATGACATCACAGGATATGGAATACTCCAATGACCAGCCCGGGCCTGGCCCTCTAGCTGTGATCCTTCTCAGCCCAAGGAAAGTTAACTCTTCCCTGGCAGAAACCAGGACACTCTCCACCCCTTATTCCATAACATTTATGTTATGCTCAGGTTCCAAATACATTCTAAGGAATCACCAATCCTTTTCCCAGGTCTCACAGATATCCTTCCCTTAGTCTATGGGCCATCCTTCGAAAATGTCTACTGAGTTCGTTTAGTCCATAACTTTGGGTTCCATCTGTCATGACAGTCTTTAAGGCTGGAGGAAAGAGGTGGAGTTGGCTCAGTTGGTGGAGCAGGAGACTTTGGATGTGGCAGGAGGATGTTGCGAGGCATCAATGGCAATAACAGGGTTATTCGACTGTTTGATTCATTGGCCATTTTCACCTAAAATCAAATCTCCTTGAGGCACACATCAGCCTTCTCCGTCCTTCTGCATTACCCATCAAGTGTACCCAGGTCCTTGGGCAAAAGTAATCCCATGCATGGGTTTACCTTTACTCAATGCAGGAATAACCCAGACTGTCTTCTCCAGCATATTTTTAATTTCACAGAATCATCTAGGTTGGAAAGGACCATGAAGATCATCCAGTCCAACCTTTAACCTAGCACTGACAGATCCCAACTACACCAGATCCCTCAGCGCTATGTCAACCTGCCTCTTGAACACCTCCAGGGATGGGGACTCCACCACCTCCCTGGGCAGCCCATTCCAACGCCCAACAACCCGTTCTGTAAAGAAATGCTTCCTAATATCTAGACTAAACCTTC
This sequence comes from Strix aluco, assembly GCF_031877795.1. Lineage (NCBI taxonomy): Eukaryota > Metazoa > Chordata > Aves > Strigiformes > Strigidae > Strix > Strix aluco. Next base: position 170,907,364 of record NC_133931.1, on the reverse strand, counting down.
CCTGGCGCAACCTGAGGCCATTCCCTCTTGTCCTATCGCTTATTACTTGGTTAAATAGGCTCATCCCCAGCTCTCTGCAACCTCCTTTCAGGTAGCTGTAGAGGGCGATGAGGTTTCCCCTCAGCCTCCTCTTCTCCACACTAAACAACCCCAGTTCCCTCAGCCACTCCTCGTACGACATGTGCTCCAGACCCTTCACCAGCTTCGTTGCCCTTCTCTGGACACGCTCGAGTAATTCAATGTCCTTTTTGTAGTGAGGGGCCCAAAACTGAACACAGTCATCGAGGTGCGGCCTCACCAGTGCCGAGTACAGGGGTAAGATCCCTTCCCTGTCCCTGCTGGCCACGCTATTGCTGACACAAACCAGGATGCCATTGGTCTTCTTGGCCACCTGGGCACACTGCTGGCTCCTGTTCAGCCAGCTGTCAATCAACACCCCCAGGTCCCTCTCTGACTGCAGCTCTCCAGCCACTCCTCCCCAAGCCTGTAGCGCTGCTGGGGGTTGTTGTGGCCCAAGTGCAGCACCCGGCATTTGGCCTTAGTGAAACTCCTCCAGTTGGCCTCAGCCCATCGCTCCAGCCTGTCCAGGTCTCTCTGCAGAGCCTCCCTACCCTCGAGCAGATCAACACTCCCACCCAACTGGGTGTCATCTGCAAACTGACTGAGGGTGCACTTGATCCCCTTGTCTAGATCATCAATAAAGATGTTAAACAGGAGTGGCCCTAAAACCGAACCCTGGGGGACACCACTTCTGACCATCCGCCAACTGGATTTAACTCCGTTCACCACAACTCTTTGGGCCCGGCCATCCAGCCAGTTTTTTACCCAGCAAAGCGTGCGATTATCCAAGCTTCGAGGAGCCAATTTTGTCAGGAGAATGCTGTGGGAAATGGTGTCAAAGGCCTTACTGAAGTCAAGGTAAACAACATCCACAGCCTTTCCCTCATCCAATAAGCAGGTCGCCCTGTCGTAGAAGGAGATCAGGTTTGTCAAGCAGGACCTGCCTTTCATAAACCCATGCTGACTGGACCTGATCATCTGGTTGTCCCGCATGTGCTGTGTGATGGTACTCAGGATGATCTGGTCCATCAGCTTCCCAGGCACCAAAGTCAAGCTGACAGGCCTGTAATTTCCTGGATCATCCTTCTGCCCCTTCTTATATATGGGCATCACATTGGCCAGTTTCCAATCTGTTGGGACCTCCCTGGTCAGCCAGGACTCTTGGTAAATGATGGAAAGCGGCTTGGTGAGCACCCCAGCCAGCTCCTTCAGCACCCTCGGGTGTATCCCATCCGGTCCCATAGACTTGTGTGTGTCTGTGTGATGCAGTAGGTCACTGACTATCTCCTCCTGGAATTCAGGGGAGTCGTTCTCCCGGTCTCTGTCCTCTGGCTGAGGAGGCTGGATTCCCTCAATACAACTAGTCTTGTTATTAAAGACTGAGGCAAAGAAGGCATTAAGGACCTCAGCCTTCTCCTCATCACCTGTTACCATGTTTCCTCCTGCATCCAGCAGGGCATGGAGACTCTCCCTGGTCTTTATTTTGCTACTGACATACTTATAGAAACATTTCTTATTGTCCTTGACTGCTGAAGCCAGAGTAATTTCCAGCTGGGCTGTAGAGCTCCTGATTTCTGCCCTGCATAACCTCACAGCCTCTTTGTAATCACTGTGAGTGGCTAGTGCCTTCTTCCAAAGGCTGTAAACTTTCCTTTTCTCCCTGAGTTGCAACCAAAGCTCCCTGTTCAGCCAGGGTGGTCTTCTCTGTCTCTGGCTTCTCTTACAGCACCTGGGGACCACCTGCTCCTGAGCCATTAAGACTTTCTTCTTAAAGAGTGCCCAGCCTTCCTGGACCCCTATACCCTTCAGGATTGTCTCCCAAGGGATCCTTTCAAGCAGGTGCCTAAACAAGACAAAGTCAGCCCTTTTGAAGTCCAGGATGTCAGTTCTGCTTAGACCTCTCCTGGCCTCTCTAAGAATAGAGAACTCTATTATTTCATGATCACTGTGCCTTAGTTGTCCTCTGACCGCCACATCATCCACCAGTCTTTCTCTGTTCACAAAGAGGAGATCCAACAGGGCACCTTCTCTGGTTGGTTCACTCACCAGCTGCGTCAGGAAGTTATCTCCCACACATTCCAGGAAACTCTGGGACTGGTCCCACTCTGCTGTGTTGTATTTCCAGCAGATGTCTGGGAAGTTGAAGTCTTCCACAAGAACAAGGACAAGTGATTATGAGATTTCTCCTAAATGCCTATAGAATATTTCATCCACCTCTCTGTCCTGGTTGGGTGGCCTATAGTAGACTCCTACTACAACATCTGCCCTGTTGGCCTTCCCCCTGATTCTAACGCAAAGACACTCTACCCTGTCTTCACTACACTTGTACTCAAAGCAATCATAACAGTCCCTAACATACAGCGCCACCCCACCACTTCTCCTTCCTTGTCTGTCCCTCCTAAAGAGCTTGTAGCCATCAATTGGCACACTCCAGTCATGGGAGACATCCCACCATGTTTCTGTAATAGCCACGACATCACAATTTTCCTGTTTCATCATGGCTTCAAGCTCCTCCTGTTTTTTACCCATGCTGCATGCATTGGTATACATGCACTTCAGATGGGCTGATGTTTTGCTCCCTTCCCCCTTCAGATCTAGTTTAAATCTCTGTCAATGAGCCCAGCTAACTCATGACCCAAGATCCTCTTCCCCCTCTGGGACAGGTGCATTCCATCTAATGCCAAAAGGTCTGGTGCCCTGTATACTAACCCTTGATTGAAAAATCCAAAGTCCTGACTGTAACGCCAGTCTTGGATCCACAAGTTCATCGGTTGAGTTCTCCGGTATTCTTCTTCATCCATCCCCCCAACTGAAGGGATGGAGGAGAACACAATTTGTGCCCCCGACCCCTTAATCAGTTTCCCCAAGGACCTGAAATCTCTCTTCATTGCTTTAGGACTTCTGGTAATGTCGTCACTACCTACCTGAAAAACCAGGAGAGGGTAGTAGTCCTTGGGTCTCACTAGAGCGGGGAGTTTTGCCTTGAGGTCCTTGACGTGGGTCCCAGGGAGGCAGCAGACTTCCCTAAGAAGCGGGTCTGGTCTGCGTATGGGGCCTTCGATACCCTTCAGAATGGAGTCACCCACTACAATGACTCTTCTGGGGTTCTTTTTAGAACTGGTTTTATTACCTGGTCTAGAATGACCCGGCCTTGGTGGACCTTGGTCTTCCTCCTTGTTTGTCTCATTTTCTTCCTCCTTCTCTTCTTCACTCAAAAGTTCCAGGGTCCCGAATCTATTGTGAAGGGACACCATGGAGGGTGAGGGAGGTCGGGAGAGGATTTTCCTGCCTCCCTGAGCGGGGACCTGTTTCCAGCCTCCCCCATCTCTTAGGTCCCCTCCTTCTGCCTGGTAGCAAGAGGATGAGGGATTACCTACCTCGTTTGGAGCCTCCATTTGCTCCTGTTGCTTTAGGGGTGCTAGGGTGTTACTCCACCAACCAATTTCCCTTTCACACTCCCTAATACTTCTTAATCTCTCGACCTCTTCTTTGAGTTCCGCCACCAGGCTGAGCAGGTCATCCAGCTGATCACAGTGCACACAGGTGTTATCACCGGTGCCTTCCAACAGGACTGACAGGCTCAGACACTCCCTGCAGCCCTGAACCTGGACCGCTGCATGTTTGCGTGGCAGCTCCATCTGGGTCACCATGTTCTTTCTGGGGGTGGTTTTGACCCAAGTGGAGACCATGGTTCAGTCTACTCGTGGAGGACTGTGGTGGTTTAATCCCTGCCAGGGTCTGAGACCACGCGGCCGCTGCCCCTCCCCCACAAAGGGAGTGAAATACAAAGCCCCGAGACTGAGATAAGGAAAGGTTTAATACAAGAGAGCAACAGCAACACAGCAAACAATAAGAATAACAGTGATAACAATGAACAGAGCAAAGTATATACCGATACAGCAGTGAGAGAACTGGCTGCGCCAACCCACACGATCACCGATTCTTCCCGTGCTCGCACCAGGATGTGACATCAGCATGATATATGAATAACCCGGCTAGAGCTTCCCCCACACTGCTGGGGAAACTTAACCCTATCCTGGCTAAACCGGGACAAGGACGATAAGATGAAACTAGCTCAGATAAGATCTAGACCCCGGAGATGGACTGCGCTCTGTCTGCTCACCCTGTCTGTGTGAACTGCCACACAAACTGACGCGCCTCACCCTTCTGACGCGCCATGCCCTGTTTGCCTGCCCTGGTTTGCCCGCCCTGGTCGCTCGCGCTCCCTGGGAGCTGCTCTTGTACGTGAGGGGCATGGGGTGTTGTCACTCCAGTCTCCGCCCACTCTGAGTCACCACCGTCCTCATTAGCAGCAGCTCACTCTTCCCACTCAGGGGGGAGGCGACTTGAGGCTCTACCTCTTCCCTGGGCTTCTGCCTTCGCGTCTTGTTTTTGATGCTTTCAGGAGGGTCCCCCCACCACTGTCCTCCTCTTCGGAGCCCCTCTCCTCAGCAACTGCATCCTGTCATAGATCAGCATTACATAGTACAGCAAAACCAAAATCTTAACCCAACTCTCACAGACAGTGAGCAGCAGCATGGGAAATACAAATACATACTGCAAATGAGGTCATAAAATCTTAAGGAGTCGTTATCTCAAACCTCAGGCCCCACCTTGGGCACCAAAAGACTGTCATGGTTTGAACTAGGTCAGTAGCCAACACACCCCACACCCCCCCCCCACACCCCCCCCACCCCCGAAATAGGGGAGGGAGAAAAAAAATAAATTCGTAGGTTGAATAAAAAAAAAATTAGTAATAGTAACAAAACAACAACAACAATAGTAAGTCCAAACAGGTAAAATGCAGCAGGGGCTTACCGACCAGCGACCGGTACGCAGCCTGCCCCCAGAAGTGATCTGACCACACCAGAAATCCAGCCGTCAACTGACCAGGAAACTGAAACGGGCTGTGAGAGAGCACACGTCCACCTATACGCTGAGCATGACGTCACATGATATGGAATACTCCAATGACCAATCTGGGCCCAGCCCTTTAGCTGTGCTCCCTCTCAGCCCAAGGAAACTTAACTCTGTCCTGGCCGAAACCAGGACACAGGAGTATGGATTGAAGCAGAGAACCAGGGGAAGGAAAGCCCTGCAGCCACCATGTCCCCCATTGGTATTGTAGAGTGGCCACACAAGGGCAGTGGGTTGTTTGGGATGGAAATGTTATGCTGTGGAAATGTTATGTATCATGTAAACACACCTACTTAACACATGGTTACCCACCACATCTAGGAACAGAAGCCATTTACTACTGTTCATACTTCAGGTACAAGCTGTGCTGGCTGTCCTGGCTCTTGATGACCCGGGATAGCAATGGGATCTGATTTACCCATTCTCTGGGGCAATTTGTCCCATTTCTCCTACCCCAGCTGGAAAATGCAAAACACGAGAAGTCTGTTGCTGCTGTTTGTTTGTGTGAATGTTTCTGCCTGTGCTGATCCATGTGACCAGCCATGTATGTGTACATGTAGATATGTGTTTGTGTGTGTGCCTACTGAAGATACATGCTCAGGTTCCTCACTGTCCAGAGCTGGGGCCACGGAGCTCATCTCTGCTGGGCTACCAGATTTGAAAATCCCTTAGCAATCAGGGAATCTTGTACTGAAATGCTTTTTCTTTTTTTTTTTTTTTTTTTTTTAAATTAAAAATGCCTTTTTTTAATTAAAGATATTTTTTATATTTGTTTCTGAAAAATCCTTGTCTTCAGTGGAGGACTTATGCATATCTTGTGGATAGTATGAATGGAAGTTTTTCTCTCAGTATTCTCTTTGCTCCTTTATACCAATAACCTGTCTATTCTAGTTCATCTCTGTCTGATTTCCCATCTCTCTCTTTTCCCCTTTTTTAGGATATCTTGAGGACATGGATTAACTGCGATCTTGTTTGCAGGTATTGGCAGAAAAGGATGGTTAAGCACTATGGTGAAATACTTTTTTTCTTTTTAGTAAAGGAGGGGCTATGAGGCTTCATCAGCAAAGAGGCTACATTATGCTGTGGTTTGAATGGAGACATGTAATCACACATGCCATGATTGCCAACGTGGAATTCCTAAGACCAGAAAACCACACTGCTCAGGATAGGGGACACAAGTCCAGAATGTGCAAGTCAGATCCTGTGAAAAACTCTTAGTAGAAGTTGTCAGAATTGTCCTTTTATCCATAATTTGAAGGTATCCATGTCTTTAATTCCTACTGATTCCAGCACTTGTGTAAATCAACACAGTAAGGGAATACAAACATAAATACATCTGGCATACTCAATTTTACTTATGTTAAAAGAATAATGTCTACATATTTATAGAATCTGTTTACAACAAATAGTCATGAACCTCTCAATTTATTCACAATTAGAAATCTATTTGTACATGCCTCAGAAGAAAGGAACATTGAGGTTTTCCTACACGTGAGGTTCCTCTGCCAGAGTATGAGGCTCCTTAGTGCTAGAAAAGACGAGAAAAACCTTACAGGTGCTACCACCAACCCTTAGTAAAAGGTAATAAAACTGTGGGGGTTTCTATGGAGTGGGAATGTAGGCAAAGCTACCCAGCAGTGGTTCCATGGAACCTCCAGTTTGGAAGATGTCTAGCAGCAGCAAACAGAAGGGGGTGGGAGGTAGATGAGATGAGAACATAATTTCCCCATCATTCTGTCTTTTTTTCCTCTAAGTTAAAGAGAGATCAGGTGTTGAGAGGCTAGTTACTTATATTGTTATAAACTGGAACCATCCCCACTGAAGAACTTGATTTTTGTGCACTTTTTTACATGGCAGTGCTATCTATACTGAAACAAAAGATGTGCAAAGTGCTGTTATCTAAACACACCTATTCTAGAGTAAACAAGGGGTGATCTCACATGTCGTCCTCAGCTTCAAAGTAGTTTGTACAATTTTGCCATGAGAATAAACATGGCCAGCATGATGCAGCCTATCACTGAATTGTGAGCAACTTGGAGTTTTAGGGGGTTAAGCCTGCACAGAGAAATACACCACAGAGGAGCCGAACTCATGTTCATGTTTATCTTGCTCAATAACTTCATTGAGTGTCCTTTGCTTAAGACACATCAAATTCACACAGACTTAATGAGACAATCAGGCCCATGAGATTCACTTCAGACATGTTATAAGATTTTCCAAAAGGGGGAGGGGAAAAGTATAATTACTTCAATAAAACTAATGCAGATTCAATAAGCAAAAGGCTGACAATTACTTAACCACAGAATCTGGAGAAGTTAGCAAGAAAAGACACTGGCAATTATTTAATCATAATGTCTGGAGGAGTCACCTATTAGGATATCAAGAATTTAACCACATAATCTGGAGAATCCAATAAATCTGAGCTCTTTTGAGATATATAAATGCAGTTTCTAGAGATCTGGTAGAAAGAAGGACAGCAACAGTTATTTAATCACAGTGTCTGGAATATTAACACAGCTGGCAAATTTGCATCAGGATTTGGAGAAGTAAGCAAGAAATACCATCCCCCAGATCTCCCTGGAGCATGTATACCCTTTAACATAGAGCCAACCCTGAAGAAGAGGACTCCATTCGCCATGAAATTACTGGCAGAATTTTTCTGCAAAAAGAGGGGGTTTTGATCGAGGCACATGTAAGAGAACCAAATATACATGGGTTTTAGGATTTTTTATGTATCATACAGTCCCAGATAAGTCTCTGAAAATTGCTTTTTCAGTTTTCACACCTGTGCGTTAGGTATAAAAGTACAAGAGAATGGTACTGTGGTTGCTTTAATGACTTAGTTGTTAACTTGGGACTTCAAAGACACAAGCTCAATACCCAGCTCTATGAGGTTGTTTCTGGTCATCGTGGTCAAATCACACAAACCGTCTATGCCTTCATTCTGCTGAAGAGTGATGACAGTGTCGTCCTGCCTTGCATATCAAGCTAATAAAGAGCATGAGAGACATGAAGAACACTGCGATGGAAATCTGAGAGATATCCAAGACAGTCTGATTGGAAGATGGCAGTTGACCAAGATAAAACAACTCCCAAAACAGAATTAAAATTGCATCAGCAATATTTTGGGCTGAATAATACAAAAAACTGCCAAAAAATGTAAAAGATTTCCACTCGAACTTATCTTTATTTCAGTGGAAGGAGGTCTTCAGTTTATATGGCTTCTGTATCAGAGCCAGCCTTAAATCCCCAGCAAAAGGGTGCAAATATGAGCAGATGAGCACCCTGGGCCAGATGTGCTGACTTGCACTTATTAAATATGAAGAGTTTTATATATCGTGTGGTTAAAAAAATGACAGAGGCCTCAGAGTGTGGATTAAATATCCCAGCTCCCTTCGAGAGTTGATGGGAAATGAAGGCTAATGGTTTAAAGAAAGAGAGGTTTAACTCATAAAGGCTTCACTCATAAACCAAATTGGTTTAACTCATAAACCAAAACACATTTCAGATTGCACCTATATTTGGAGGTTGCTCAAATCCCCTTACTGGAAAAATATCCATGTAGAAAGATCCACAAAGCATTTACATTTCTGACATGAGATGTACGTACCACAGTCTATATCCTGGCAGCACCCATTAGTTCAGTGACCTACTCATCCAAAAGCTCTTGTGAAATTTGCAATAGTGGCATCCCAGCCATAGATCCTGATCCACTGCATGTCTTTATAACAGATTGATTGCTGCAAAACTGGCAGTCAGGGAAAGATGGCTGATGTACTTCCTTGAACACCACACACTCCTGCCCTCCATTAACACTGTGCTCAGAACAATGGGCAGCATGAGCTTGGAGGGATTCCTCTCTCCTCTGACTGTGGGGATATGAAACCCACGTCTATAATCTTAGCATCATTTGTTTCTACACAAAAGATGGCCCTTCTACTCCTTGAAGTTAACAGATAAATGTAAAATGAACTAGGTGAAGTTCAATATTTTTAACAAGAAAGGCTGACCATCTTCCCAGTCTCAATGACCTTCAGTTACAGAAACCTCCTGTGAAGTAGTGCTCCAATCCCATACTTTCCATTTTCTTGAAGAATGTTTCAGGTTTTGTTCTATTTGGTGTACGGAAGGAAGACTCTCTCTCTGAAAGGCAGGAAGGGCCCCACATGCATGCCATGAGCTAGGACACAGACACCTCATTGCTAAAATATTTACTCTACTCATGTGTAAATGGGTAAACTCCTTGAAGTAAGTAAGCAAGCATGTAAGTCTCTTTCCCCTGTATTGTCTACTTTCTGCTCTTTTTATAACTCTTCTGATAATCTTACTCCAAGACTACTTGGAGTCCTACTGACCTTCCCTGGCCAGCACTAGTACAAGAGTAATAATAGTGTCATGCTAAGAGGAAATAGCAGTCTTGGAACCAGCCATGGTGGAAACTCAGAGGGACTTTCACTGAAGCAAAGAGGAGTCATACAAAAAGAGACACTGTCTCCTTTGCATGCCAAAAGATCCTTCCCCTCTGGCTTCACCACCACCACTTTGGCAATTCACCAGCAAAGGAGCAGGATGAGCTCTGCAGACAGCGCGGCTAACTCAAAAGAGCCTAGGATTTGCTTCATTACTGTTTGACTGTCTTGTGTGCTCTTTTCTTTCCCTCCTCCTTCCTTTTAATCAGATTGCTGTCTTCTCTGGCCCACAGCACACAAAGATGTTGTCCTCCAATGATGAGTGCTGTGCTCTGTTCCCTCTCTTCTCTCTGCCACTTAGCACAGTGTTTCTCTGTCAGACACTATTGCTCCCAGATTAAAACAATATATGACAAAAAGATACCCGCTGACTATTGACACTGGCAATTATATAAGAATTAAATGGGCTGTGTGTTTTGGATGAGCTTCAAAGGCTTGTGGGATTCCCACACATGCTCAGAAAGTTGTGGGGTCCTTTTTATTTCTCAGACATATGGCCACTTCCAAGCCTGCTATTTCCTGTTAACATGAAACTATTATTACCCATTTATTAAACACTTCCCATCCAGCCAGGAAACAGAGCATCCAAGATAACAGCATCAGAAACCCCAAGAAAGGGGGCTGGCAGATGGATCTGTTTCCTAAGGAGCCTAGTCCAGCAAGATTTATCTGACTTTCCATTCCCCTGACAGTGGGTGTGGTTGAAAGGGTGATGTAATTTCTATCAGCGCCAGCTGTTGATCTAAGCATCTGTCATAACAAGTGTGTGAACTTCTTGCACCGGCCCAAGGTATTGCACATGCCATGGGAAAAGTTCCTACTCATTAACAGGCAAGTCTTAAACATGCTACAACTCTCAGTCACTCTCATGGCTCTTGCTTAGTGAATTATTTTGCAGTGCTAACTCTGAAGGTACTTAGACTTCTGCCTGGTGTTGGTGGAGAAAAAAAGCTTCTAAGAATTGTCTTTCCAATAAATTTTTGAGAAGTGAAAGGCTATATATGTATTTTTATATGGTGTCCCTCACTTCACCTGTTTAATATCTCAGGAACATTTTAACAAACAGAGTAAAAGAGGAGAAAAATGTTATTCCTTTTTTTAAGAAAGGCTAACCTGAAGCCTGCGTTTTCTGCTGTGTTCAGATTTTTAGGTCTCATGAAACTGGTGTGTGAGGCCAGTTAAGGTTGAAGATCTCAATGAGATGATTTTTGAAGGGGACAGATCTTGATGTTTCTATGCTTTTCTACAGAAACTAACAGATCTTAGCCATTTTAATGTCTTTCTAATTAAGTGAGGTCATTTAGATGTCTGCTTTTAGAAAATCTGATTCTTAAGGATTTGTCTAAGAACACGGTGAAACCATGTAACAAAAGCAGGTCTTGAAGATCACCCCTCATTTTTTTTCCTACGAGGGAGCCTCATGCCTTGAAATAGATGGAAGTAGTCAAAAAAAAAAAAAAGAGAGAGAAAAAAAAGAAAAATAAAAATATTTTTTTATTCCTAAAGGGTTTTTTGGTTCAGGGAGAGCTGGGCAGAACTACACAGAAGGGGTGTCGATGTAAGCTTGGAGGAGGACCTGCCATGGTTTTGATTCAGGCCCGTCATTATGGTATCAGTGGTCTATGCTGAGCCTTTCTGCCCAAAGGCTGCTTGTGGCCAGAATCCTCAGAGCACATTGTCCCAGCCCCTTCTGAACCACACAACGGGAGCCAGATCATCCCCTGCTTTCCCCCCAGGGAAGCAGGCAGCTCCAAGCCAAAAAGCATGGCTTTGCCCTCAGTCACTCCAAACACACCCCTTCCCAGAGGTCAAGGGCCTCCCTCAAACAGCAGTCTGAGACCATAAGGCAAACACAGAGTCCCTTCTGTTATTTTGTGCTTCTATTCTCGGTCTTGTCTCCTCTCACGTGGAGTGCGGGGATTAACTTGAATGTTGTCCACAGAGCTCCAAAGCATCATGTTTACCCAATCTCTCTCAGGTCACAGTGCCTTGGTGGTACAATGAAAGTTAAAGTACAGCCTGCTAATGTGTGGAGCAAGAGAGAAGATAGAAATGTCATCATGACAGTGTCTGTACAGAGGGTTAAAGCACTGGGCAAAATGATCTGTTTAATATCTCAACTTCTGTGAAGACACGCAGCCTGTTCCTGAGGTTAACCAGCCGATGCATGACATAACCCTGTTATTACTGCTTCTATTATAGGAAGGCCTTGGGTCTAGGTGAAATCAGGCTTTGCTCATGGCACAAAGAGGGTACGTGTGTAGCAGGAGATGGTCTTCTCTGGACTCTCACCTCATTCCCAGCATCCCAAGAAAACTGGCAGAGAGACAAGGAGGAGCTGAACCCAGCTGAACCAAGGTCAGTTGAGGAGGAGTGACTAGCACTTCCAGACCTTATACCCACGACAATACCTATCACAACAGGGCACAAAATCTTCTTGAAAGAGCTTTTGGAAATCAGACCACTGTCAATCCTGCTTGGACCTGCTGTTCTCTGGGACCTCTACCATCGCTGCCACTACTCCTCATAACTCACCCTCTGAGTAGATTTTAATTAAAAGGCAGGAGCTGATTTGGGTGGGAAGAGCCCTTTTGCCGTTTATTCAAATTATCTCTCATTTGGGTGGCACTTGTCTTTGGTCTATGTGACCCACACCAAAGCTTCATTCTTCCTGGGTGGGCTTGAACCTTAAAGGGATACATTTCCAAAGGAGATTTTAGCTACATGATGGCTGAAATCCAACAGATGTTGCTTTGAAATTGTACCCACAATATGTACCTCCGTATGCAGAACAAATCATCCGAAATAATACAATATCGCTATAAAAAGTGTTACAATAAAAAACCTGTTTATCTAGGAATAGAAAACCAAAAGGTTTTGATGCTTTCTATAGGACTCCTATGAAATATGCAGCTGAAAAAATCACATTTAAAAAATTTGAAATGTTCATTGGCTTAACTCCACAATAACTCAAGGGGAAATCATGAATAGTAGAGATCACATCAGTGAAAAAAAGAATTGGTTTTTACATGGCAACATCTAAGCAGTAAATATGACTGCAAGTAGTACTTTTAGTCAAATACTGCCTAGTGAACCTCATTGTCCCAGCAATCACCAGTAATTCATTAACAAGCAGTTGCTACACTCCTCTACTGCTCCTGTGCCTGTTGACAGAGCAAAAAAATCTGCTTAGTGAAAACACTTAAATTTTTTAATAGGATCACAATATCACAGAGGCTTTAAGTTTGGCAAGGACTGCTGGAGATCACCTAGTCCAATCTCACTGTTCAATGCAACGTCAGCTACAGCAGGTTGCCCGGAACAGAGTCCAGCTGAGTTTTGAATATCTGCAAGGATCGAGATTCCACGACCTCTCTGGGTAACCTGTGTTCAACAACTGTCACAGTGAAAAAAACTTTTTTCTTGTGTTCAAAAGGAATTTTGTGTATTTAAACATTTTAAATGGTTTTATTTTCTTGTGTACGCAGTAAGCCATGCGTGGGTTGGTTGTTTTCTTTGGCAGGTCGTTCCTGCATTTGAGCGCTTGCTGGTGAGCCAGCAGTGAGATATCAGGACGGACATCAATTTGTACCTCAAGTTTGTACCTCTGTATGAAGGAGAAGACTGAGGAAGAAGGGGCTGAACCAAATCCTGCTGAGTTTTATGGAAATATTTCAGAGACGTCTGGAGAAAATTCTTGATCTTTAAGTGGTTTTGCATGTTTATATTTTGGAGACAAGTATATTGCTCACTCTAGGCAATGAAATCGTAATGTTTCATTAGCCCTCTGATAAATGCTCTTAATGATACTCATAACCATATCCTATAGACAGAACTCCACCCACTCCTTCTTAGTATAAACACTACAATAATACAGCTCCCTTTTTTTGCCTTGTAAAGGAACAAAAGACTGAAAGAGACATCCTCAGGCCTTGAGACTGTTGCAGACAGGGACATGTCACTAAGTCTTTTTTTAAGACATTTAAGTGTGGCCTTAATATCCCAAAGGATTTTCCCCCCATAGATAGCAGAGGGAACCTCTCCCTGACTCTAAGCTCTGGGGGTTATATTAGCACCACTGCTCTCTCTTGTGTTGTGTTTGCCTCCTGTTGCATTTCTGCACTTCAATTATGGCCCCTCTGAGCCTGCAGTCTTTTGAGTTATATAAACCCACCCAGCCCAACTTCTTTGTTGTAGCCACTTAACTCACCAGGGCATGTACTGGCTTTTGTTATTTCCTCACCTCCCTAGTCACAATCCACTGGGTCACACCGTGCTCCCAGCTGAAAGGGAGGAGATAATGTCCTCTCTGGGTTTGGAAGAACAGGTTCTGTGCCTGAAAAGCAATTTTTTTTTCCAACTTCTAGCAATTAATTTAATAAAAGATATTACACCATGTCATGCTTAGCCTCATTATCCGAAATTCCTCCATATCAAATGAAAAGAAGCAGTCATATGTGAAATATAATTCATTCCTACACATTGGAGACAGGTGAGATTAATTCACCTTCAGGATAATCTCTGTCTCTCTTATGATCAGAAAAGGAGTGAATGAAGATCTGGTTAATGAAGTCTAAAGAGAGATTCATCTCCCTCTTCAGAGGATGTCCAGATGTGTCAGAGGGATGGTTCTCTGGACTCCTCTGACTAGATCACCATTATCTTACCATGTGAGTTCGGTCATTCATGTCACATGGAGACCTCTATCTGAAGACACCTTTAATGATACCTGGGGTGCTGCAGGAGATCTAAAATATTCATATGTGGTTCATAGATATGGCACAGCACCCGTGGGAGACCAGTACCAATCAGGACTGGAAGCTAAGCCAGAAGGAATACACTTAATTAAGCTACTGTATGTATATATGTTAATCCAAATGCTGAATCCTACACCTATGTTGCAATATTTTGTTTGTTTTTTTAAAACAACCCTAAAAAATCCCACTGATTAAGGAAATGTACCATAGCTGGTGCTGCAGGCAATAGGCTGTTGTTTCTAGTTAAATGGATATATGCAATGTGTAAAACAAGATAGGTTTAGGTGTTCATGTGCGTGAAAGTGTCTAATGATCCATTCTGCTTCTTTGTATTCTGCTTTTTCTTCACTTAGTTACGTGTTCCGCCCTCTCAATCTCTACCTTCCGTGGCACCCATCTATCCCAAAGGGACCTGTCAAATGCCAATATATGAAGCTTGGACTCAGCTGATTAGCCACTGAGGGAAGTAATTTTTTTTTTTTTTAATTTTTTGTGAAAAGGTGACTGGTTTTTCTCACTATGTTTTTCTTCCCTCTTTTTATTCATCTGGTTTTATACAGATGTAAAATGAAGCTCTTCTGTCAAAATAAGACTGACTATGAAAACCCACAAACCCAATTATCTGGAAATGGCCCAAGACTGTTCCAGTCTATTACAATCTATCAGGAGACAAGTGCTGGGAAGTTTCTTCCAGATACATCATCAAATTAATGGCCATCTGAGGCCTTTCTTGGAGCAAAAGGGGAGGGGGTGAAAGTTATAGACCCAGGCAGGACATAAATAGTACAACTATGGCAGAAAATAAACCACCATTTGTTGTTAGTTATCGTCCTTCAGCTTGAAAGTGACAAAAAACAAACAAAAGAAATTTGTTATGTACATTGAGGTTGGAGGAGTGTAGGAACCATGCAGCTCTTGAGAACATGCAAGGAAATGGGCTGTTGCCAAGTACACTACTGCCATAAATCTGTATTTCTGCCTGCTGTTTGCTTATTATATCAGAGATTTTGTTGACAGAGTCAGGAAATTCAGGGAAATGAGTGACAGAAAATTTAAAAAAAAAAAAAAAAAAGCAATCTTTTTTTCTTTTTCCTTAAAATGAATGAAGGGTGAAACCATCCTTAGACTGAAAGGGTGGGACTCAACAGACTCCCACTATCCCAGACAGGATGCCAGGAAACTTATATCCAGTAACCTTAAGGTGGGTCTTCCCAAAGTATCTGGAGAGAGAAATACTTCTCACCTAATTTTAGCCACTTAGAAGTGAAACATCTTGAATAGGTAGTCCCCAATCACCTCCAGGAGACATTTCATTACTTACATAATTATCTAAAAAACCTGGGTTGGTCTTTGCAAGTGCTTGTGTCTTTCTGTTGGCAAAATAGGAGTCTATACTCCTAGTTTAGGCTAGTTACATAAAAGTTAGGTAATGAAAGTTAGGCAAGGAGAATCTCACCTTAATCAAGTGATGGGCAACTCTTCTGTGGGTGCTTTTGAAAGGTACCTAAAGAAAGCAGAGCTGATTTTTTCTTTCCTCAGAGAAATGGTGCATCGCCATGTGCGGAGACTCTTCACTAACCCAGAGGAATGCCTTACGTTATGAACAGTCCCCTTGAGCTCAGTGAGATTAACACTTTACAGGAGTAAGCTGCCTTCAGGTTGAAACATGAGTGTTTATTTACTTGGGGTAAGATAAGTATGTATCAAAGTCCCAATACCTACCCCTTGATTTTCCAAAAGTGCAGAGCACTTTATAACTGCATCCGCTGCAGACAGCTGAGCAGCAGCACATTCAATGTAACTTAGATCAACTTCAGTGCCTACAAATGAGTGAGTTGGCCACATGCTCACTGTTGTCAGCAGAGATCAAGGGTGAGACCCTTGGTGCTGGTAGCTGTCTCAGTTATCATGAGACTTCTACATTTGGGCAACTGAGTCACATCGCTCGCCAATAAAGCTAATATATCTCAAAGAGCAATTCTTCTCATCACCTGGTCAGATGAATCACTTTCCCAGCTCCACTGGTTGCATCAATGAGGGGTTGATTGAGCCACCCATACACAGTTGTTTCATGGCATTTGAGATGCCCTAGACTTGCTCACAGGGCTGATGAATATGACACAGGACCTGCAAGGCAGCCATAACTTTCTGGAGGAGCACCTAAAGTTCATTCATATTTCAGCCTTATGAAGGGCTTCAAATGGCATTAGATGCCTGTTCGTGAGCCACTTGTTAGAGGCAGAGATCTCCAACAGTTATAAAGGGACTGAGACATCTATGTCTTACGAAGTTGAATATACTGCAGACTGAAGATATCTGCACTACAGGGTAAGATGCCAAAGCCCACCCATAGGCATCTGATGCCATTTTAGATGCCCTTAGCTTTTCTGGATGTCGTCATGTGTAGATACGACACAGAGTCAGCAGAAGATTTATGTTTTGCAGCAGGAGACTACAGTGACTAAATGACGTTAAGAAATTATGATTAGGCAGATGGAATTCACCCATAAAGTGTACTCATCTAGAGATGAACAATAACTTAAGAGTCTATGTTTTAAGTCAAACCAGCTTCCTTGTGTAGTAAAGTAACTATGTTTCAACAACCTGGAAAATTAAGATTCAAATTCTCAAAAAAAAAAAGGGAGATTTGGGGAACAGAGAGATGACTGCTGGTCCTTCCAATTATTGCACAAGGAAAAAAAAAAAAAAAAGCCAGTGACTTTTAATTCAGTCTTGGGTTAAGGAATATTAAAATAAAGAATTAAAGAGAGATTGGGAAGGGTGTGGTGAAAATATCTCCTCTCTAACAGCATTGAAGACACAGAAGTTCTGGGGTGGTGCATGGAGAGTATTTGCCAAGTTTGTGAGGCTCAGAAAATCATATATTGGTATGCCATTTAACTTTGATGGGGAAGAGAGGAGTATAATAAATACAAATCTTGTATTATTTCAGGGCATATGTGACCTAAAATGTAAAAAAATGTGAAAGAAAAAAGTTGATAAAAATATTTTCTCCACATTTTGGAAAAATGAAACAGGTTCATTTCAGTTCAGCGCTAAGAATGGAGACAGGACTCTTGTTTTTTCTGTACTAGTTTGATGAGGTTTACGGAACACTCTGAAGCAGAAGGGAGTAAGTGAGGGTAGAAGAGAATTCATCTGCTTCAAGATATGTTCACTCCAAAATGGAGCCATAAAGTTACGAATTGACCCTTGTGTCACAAAACAACACCCTGTGCATTCAGGGCAAGGCTGAGTATAACTCTAACTTATGTTCCTGGCATAAAATTTGAGTTTTATCCTCATGTGACTGAGACCAGAATTGATAATTTTTTTCTCTCAAGAATCTAGTCTAGAAGTCTTGAAAAACTTAGAACTGATTCAAATTAGTTGCAGGTCACAATGGATAAAGAAAAAAGTGAGTGAAGCTCTGGATGAGGAAGGGAGGTGCTTAACCAAAAAAATCCATATGCAGCACAGTATGTTGCTACTGGAGCGCTATGCAAGCATCCCATGTAAAAGGCACACTGTTTTCTTGGTAAGTAGGAATGACCAGAAGTCCCTCTTGAAATGCTGATTTAGGACAATGCCAAGATCTCAAAGGAGAAAACTTTTAAAAGCAGCTAAAGCCAGGAGACTGGTCAGATGAAGAAAGAAGCACTGAGCAGAGAAGTTGATGAAGGAATCATCCTGGAGCTGGAAGATGAAACCTATACAAGTGTTATTCCACCCCAGGGAGTTCTGCACATTTAGCTGCTGATTATGACTACGTGTGTCATGGATCACATTTCTTACTACATGCCCGTTAACTTTAGTGACTCCAGTGGAGCACTTCACCTGGGTGGAGTGGTAGGTTATCCAGGATCATGGCTGCTTTGCTTTCCAGATTAATGCAAGGGTGATGTCGCCCACCAGTGCACCTGGCTCACTGATCTATAAATCACTTCTGAAACCCCAGAGAGCAAAATGAGCCATGGAACTGTCAATCACCTTCACTGAGCATATAAGCAAGCAGGTATGACGTTGGGAATTTTCAGAAACTCTCTCACAGCTGAAGCCTGATGCCTGCAGCTATTTGGATGGAAAGCCAAACAATTTGTCCTGCTTTTATATAGAAATGACATTAGCCAACTTTGGCCAATTCACACACTCCTTTTTACATGCTTTCCTTGGCCTCTCATACACAATGTTAGCAGACAGTTTCCTGTACTGATTATTCAAGTCAAGTGGCTAAAAATGATTAGCACCAAATGACTAATGCAAATGTCAGTGAATCAGTAACTTTCTTATGGCACTGATATACTACCACACTAATACACTACCAAGCAAACAGTTTCTTTAAAAATAGTTCAAAATCTCTTCCCCCCCCCCTCACTTTTCTTTTATAGTATGGAGAGTTTCAAGTCTGTGTTCCCAAATCACACCCTGATGAAATGCCAAGGTCTGGTTTCACCATGCATATGATTCTCATTTAAGAGACACATACTTAGATGAATCAACGTCAAAGGCCCATTTAAACAGAGCAATTCTGCAATGAGCTAATAACTCATGCACAACAAGGTATTTCATTCGCTAGCTCTAAACAAATTATGAATGTTAAATAAACATCTTCTTGCTTAAACTAGTCAAAAGGAGAGGAAGCACTGGCTGCTTTTAATAAAAGTGTTGTGCAAAATGAGAGAGTCACAGATGGCAAGGTTTATTTTTTTGTTTTCTAAAGGGCGATTTTCATTTTGATTGAAGCTTGGTAATTCCTTTTCTTATTTGATTTCCCTAAAGCAATGTTCCAGCAAACATAGTTTTCCCAGTTTGGATACTTAGGCAGTGTTGAGCCGAAATTCTCATCTGGAAGAGTTTTTCAGTCATTCATATAAGATGTAATCCAGTGCCCATCAAACTCAGTAGGATTCTTTCTACTGATTCCAACAGGCTTTGGATGAAGTCTGTGGTGTTTGAGCAAAAGCCCAGTGAAATCACAGAAAGATCCTCTTGACATTAAGAGAAGGTGGCTGAGACTTCTGCATTCTGCCCCACTTGCAAAGCAGCGGACCTTTTCTGACAGAGGCTTCACCCAGAATAAAACATTTGACTTAATAGGAAACTGTTTAAAAAATTTTCAGATTTTGAACTAAATGGAAAGAAAAAGATATTGTTTTGGTAGGAAGTTTTGGGGGTTTTATAATTTATTACCCTTTTTTACCCTCTGATAACAAAAGAGGGAAGAAATGAAAGAAAACAGTGGGAAGTGTTATGACTTTTTTTTAGTTCACTGTCAAAAAAACCCAACCACTGAACTAAATTACTGCATTGCACAGTTCCTTATCTTATTCAAGACCAATTTCCAGCAAGATACGAGAAGCAAGCATATCAAGGCTATAGAAAGTAAAGAATATGATTTTTTCTTTAGGCATCAGAGTTCTTTTTCAAATGGTAAACTGAGCTAGCAAAGCTCTAGTGATGCTATTTGAAATGTGTCTTGCTTTTCCCAAGTTATAGCCTTTACCTGATCATTTACTTAGACGCAGTATTAATGAAAGATAGTAGGGAAGCACATATAAAGGATTGTAACTGTAATATTGAAATATTTAACATTAAAGTTGAAAATGCCGCCGTAGGAAAACTCTTGCGACCACAAAACAAAATGACTAAATTTTTTTTTTTTCTCTTTTGAAAAGGAGAAAAAAAATTACCAAAATAAGTAAGCTCATCTTTGGTCATACAATTTTTTCATGTTTTATACCATAAACAACAAACTGATGATTGATAACATTTTTGAAGTCCATTGAAATGTTATTTCAAAGCTTTTTCAAACCCCAACATAAACTTTTTCATCTCCCCAAAATAATTTAAAGAGGTATTTCTAAGTTCCTTTTTAAGTGAACAAAAATAGAATTTGTTACTATAGAATTTAAATTGGAGGTTTTGCTTAGTATCACTAAGGTATAAATAGTGACTGGATATGAAATTTAACCCTGGCCTAGAGAAATGAGTTTAAGTCTTATTATGCTGCAGGATGAATGCACCTGGCTCAGCAAAATCAGGTGCCTGGTCCTTGAGACTGTCAAGTCCTGTGTAGCGACCCATGTACCAACCAACTGTTCTGGTTTGTGCTGTTGACTTTAAAAGTGGTGTTCTTTTTTCCCCATAATTCCTAGGTGACTGTACACATTTTAGCAGACCTTTGATCTCTTTGGCTTCATACAGTTCTAGCTGTGACTTGAAGGAGGTGACAGAGGGTCTGTCTTGAAGACCACTCTGCTGTTGTGATGATTCATTCCCCTGGACTATTGGAAAGCACCAGTAGATTGGTAGAAGATAAATTGATATCAGGAGGGACAATTGCATTAATCTCTTTCCCAGTCTGAGGCTCTTTAACTTTAACTAGAGGAAAAGAAGCTCAGAGTTCTGCTGCAGGAAGAATAAATCCACGCCACTAGATCAAATATAAGAAGGTTTCTCAGTTACAACACAAAGAAGTGTGCAAAGCAAACTCTAGTCTTTTAAGAGAAATAAAGTTGGATGTTTAAAGAAATAAACCACCACTTTTTCAAAGACCAACATTTTATTTTGCATTTTTTTCAGGTTCTTTTTCAAGTGGCCAGCTCGAGACAAGTGGTGTTTAGAAAACTACTTGCAGTTTCTCTGTGAGAAAAATGCAAGTGCAAAGCAAATAAGAATACAAAAAATGAAGTTATTCAGCTGAAATATAGGAGGATTTTATTTGATCTAAAAAAAATTCCCTTCAAGAAAAAAATGTTTTTTTGAAAGAAGCCCTTGTCTTGGGTGGGGGGAAGGTGGATAAAAAGCAAAGAGAAATTAAATGTTGATGGAAGCATATTGAAATAACTTGAGTAATAAATACATATGTTTCTATTGGCATATACAGTATTGTTCTTTTAAAGCATATTTAATGGTCCTGAAAGAGATGGAGGAACCCTTGTTCTGCTGGAGCCCAGATCCTTGGTATTAGGCAAAGAAATCCCACCCAGAAGCAGAGCATCAGTAGCTGAAAGAAATGTCATTGGAAAATGAGCTCTGATTGGGGTATTAGTAAGCAGAGAGAGCAGTGGGGCACCCAAAGGAGATGCCCACCCTTAAAGGTTCAACCAGAAAAAATCCACATCCTAAATTCCATTCCCATGAAGGTTCATCAAGATAGTTTGGAAGCCAATGTGAACAAAACTGAGGCTCATTCTCTCTCTTCCTGCTTTACTAGTTTCTCTGGGCTTTATTTTCTCTTTTGTTATTTATGGTTTTTGGTAACCTAGGGAGAAGTGAGTGCAGGGGCAGGAAGGGCACTTCCCCAGCTCTCTGCTTCTGATTGTTCAGAGGTGCCACTCCCATTGGTATTAATCAGTGCAAGACCATTAGAGCTTGGCTCTGGCTCCAAGTGAAGCAAGATCCTGCTCTGTTGCCTGGAAAACATCTGCTGGGGTGGAAAGAAGGAACAACAAACACAGGAGAGAGGAGGGAGAACTGGGACACAGAGGACAGGCAGTTGGTAAAAAGCTACAGACCTTTCAAGGTCTGATCTAAAGCCCACACTGAGTCAGTGACTCTCGTGACTGAGGTCAAAGAGCTTTGGATCAAACTCAAGAAGGCTGTTTTAAGCTTTCCGAAGCCAGAATTTTCAAACTTGTGATAGGTTATGATAGGAAAAATCAACTAACAAATAGTACTAAAAACCTCACAAAGAAGCTTAAGTTCACTAAAGGATTGGGGAGGTTAACTCCACATGAAAACCTTGAGAGATCTGTAAAACAGAAAGGCAGACCACCATCACAGAGCATTTCACTGTCTTTTCCCTGCATAGTTCCTGTGCTCCTTTACCACTGGGAGCTTCCTTAAAATCTGCTACCTCAAAAGGCCAGCAGAAGAAACTTGTGAATGACTTGTGAATACAAAAAGAGGTCATACCCTGATACTTGGATACAATTAGGTTTTTCTGAGTCTTAATTCAACCAGGAACTACACTAACACAACTGCAAATTTTACCTATGCAAGGAAATATTGATGGAAAAAAAACAAACAATTAAGCAAACATGCAAAACTATGGGGAGATCCCAGAATACAGATCACCTCTGATACATTTCTGGACAAGTTACCAAAATTTCTATGGAGCTTTTCATGCCATGGTCAGCATATATATATATATATATATTCATGAAGACACATAGAATAACAGCTCATAGTCTAGGAACCAATAGTTGCAACGACATAGTTATTCAGGGGTGATTTCAAAGCTAGGGTCAAAGCTAAATTGTCTGTCCACATGAATGTTCTTGAGTCAAGCCTCAAGGTGACCAAACTGGGACCACTTCGGGGATCATCTAAAATCACTATCTAAGCTCTTGTGCACACTCTGGGGAATGTTCTGGGTGCGCCTTCAGCCTGACCCTCAGTGGCACCCTCCATTTATCTCATCTACTCTTGCAATATTGCCTTATGAGAGGTGCAAGGGAGGCCAAGAGCCTTGGTCCTTGCTAGAAGTACCAAGTCTTCTAGAGGGTACAGGGAGTTAGTTTGTCTGGTCTATAAGGTAGCAGCTCCCAGGAGTGTTATGAATTTCAGTCTGTTTTGAAGTACAGCATAAGAACATCTCATCTTTCTTTTTACAATAGTTCCAAGATAAAGAGAATAACTTTAAATCTTTGCATCACTTAAAGGCATGGTTATTACACCAGAAAGGCACAATAAAATTCTTATTAACATACTAAGAGGCAGAACACAGTATAAAACCGTAATCCTGTAGCTGGAACAACATCTACTATCTTTGCTTTTCAGAACTGCATGTACAGATGTAGTAGTGTGGTTTCTCAGCCCCATGACCCAGCCAGACCTGTTACGGTCTAAGCAGCTGAAGCCACATCTCTATTAGAAGTTTTGCCAAGAAAATTTTCACAGCATGGAGGTGTCTTCATTAAAGAAGTGCCACTGTAAAGATCAGCTGTCAATTCCCACATCAAACAAGCTGCATTAGGAAAGGGGAATCAGGTTGTGGAAACAGTTCCTATGCTAAAACCTGGCATAGTATTCCAGATGAAGATCATTCACAAGTTTTAAAACTCCTTTACAGAATCTGTAACAGAATTTTGATGGTGTGTCTGTCTAAAAAATCTTCCGCTGTGTAGAAATGGTTTATAATCAGATATGTGTTTGCCTAGTGCAAGGAGAGCACTGAAGAAACCCTCATGAGACCTCTGAGTAACGCTACTGTGACCACACCGTGCAGTGCAAGGCAGGTTTGCGTTGGATAAACTTTGAGCTGAAGCAATTATACTGGTGCCAATTCTCAGCTCACTTGGCCTACATAGTCCTCACATTGTCCGATAGAAACATACCTGGATTTATCTGCAAAAAGTCTTTGGAAGGGATCTACTGGGAAAGTTACAAACTGTTCAAATCCCATAGATCTTTGTTCTTTTGGCTTTCTTATAGCTGTTGCCAGATGGCCAAAAAATGAGTTTGGGAATCAAAATCCCCTATACAATTAAGAGTGCTGGTGGACGGCATAAAGCTCTACTACAAGACTTCAGTATAACAAACATGTTATCGAATGAGGAATCTCCAGGAACTAATATTGATTGTGTCATGACTATGCAGTCTGCAATGATTATGCACTCTTCTTCTTGAAATACTTTTTGATTCCTTTGATCAACTACTGTGAAGTTTAACAGAAGGCAGGGAGCTTTAAAGGTTCCTACAGTTGTGATGAAAAATACGGTTAGGAAAGGGAAAGAAAACGTATGAGTGCCTTACCAAAATAAAATGTGAACTTGCACCATATTAGGCACTAAGGGGTCTGCAGAGGCAGGAGATAATACAAAATCCCTGATTTCAGGAGATTTTTTTGAATCTGAGCTCATGCTTTAATAGACACAGAAGACTCCAACCATTAGACCCTGTGCTATAGGAAACAAGACTTCATCTGTTTCATCACTCAGGACTTACTGACTCTCTGGCTAGCAGTACTAGTTCTGCTTTTCCTTTTGTTTCTCTTGACAAGTATTGTTTGGCTCTGTACGTTTGTGTTTGATCACTCTCCCCTTTCCTGTTTCCAGAGCATCCTTGAACCTTTGAACAGCGCTTCATGAAGCAATTGCCCACGTACTTTGGATTTTTCTGTTCCAAAGGGGTTGAAGCCAGCTTTATATTACCTTGTAGGATTCCCCCGAACTTCGCTAAACTTCTGGAAAGCTATTTCTTGTCAGAAGCCCGGGTACTGTGATCACCCCATGCTTCAAGTTTTCTTATACAGGTTTTTGAAGAATCATGATGACCATTATCCAAAACAGGTTACTGCACCGATGGATATTTGGTTGGAGCTAATTCACTTAACCCTACTGTTATACTATGATGAATTCAAGCACAACACTGCCCCTGATTCTCACATGACCAGGCCCACAACAGCCTCTTAACTTGTTTTTATTTCTGCTAAAAATTAAAATCAAATGAATGGCTTTTGGGAAGACACTTTGAGGAAAACATTTCCACTTTTAACTAGAAACAGGTTTTTCTGTTCTTAACAACAGATTGTGGTTTTCAAAAGCCAAAACTCTTTTAAAATTGAGATTTTTTTTTGCCTTTTTCTTTAGTAAAATTAAAACAATTCCTAAAAAGAACCATGTTCAAATGGGACCAGCTCAGAGGTCTACCTGCATGTTCCATAACCAATAGTGAATACCCGTTAAACCAAGTAAGTGATGGGTAGTCTACCTGTTGAGGTAAGAATATCTCACCACTCCAGACCACTGCAAGTGGACTGAAGAGTGTTAGAAAATGGTCTTTAAAGAATTGTACGCAGAAGCAGAGAAACTAGATGGAAAGTAGACACCTTGTCCAGAGTTTCCACATCTAGACCTCTACCCGCTGTACTTAATCTAAGCTGAAGCAGGGAGCACCATGGGACTGAAATACCTTTTGCTCAGTCTTCCCATTGTCATTAGCTTCAGAAACAGTCAGACCAGCACACAGGGAGGTCACTTATCAGCAGTCATCCTTTATGCTAATAGCGGACTGAATTTTCTTCAACCAGTCCAATCCTCCATCAGCAGCACAAGATAAATCTGCTTTCCAGTCCTTTTTGACTCTTCCCTCTTGAATCACAGTGGCTGAAAAATGGATGAATGACTTACTCATTATCCCTGAAAATAAAAAATAAATCTTGTGTGCATGCAAAAAAATAAATATGTGTGCATGCATGCAATCTTCATTTTATAACCCTGCCTGAAGGCTAACTCTTTCAGGCTTGAAGAATTTAAGAAAATAATTTATAGGATTTGAAATTACCCACTCTTGTTCACTGGCTGCTGCAGACAACAGCTCTGATCTCATGGCTTACTTTGGATTACATGTGGTGTGAGTTCAATAGGAAGAAGCACACAAGTTCAGCAGCATACTATTTTGTGTGCGTGCCATTAGGCTTTGCTTAGTTCACGAGGCAGTCTCTTTGTTGGGGGGTAACTGTGATCTTAGTCCCCTCTAGTGATACTTGTTGAACATCACTGCTTAAACAAGACAGCATAGAGGGGAAACCCTTTTCCCTTCCCAGTATGCATTCTCTTTATCGTTTTTTCTTGAAAGACCAATAAATGAAGTCTATGTGGGACACAGCCATGCAGTGCACTACTAATGCAGGGTCACCCTTAGGCTCCTATGTTTATGAAGTCCCTGTTGGCCCTGCTCAGGCAAATATATTCCCCCATCATCTTACCAAATCTTCAATGTCTGCCTGGGCAGACCCTTTTTCAAGGCACAAACAATATCTTTTTTTTTGACTTATCTATGGGTAGAAACTATGTGTGGTCAGTTGCTGGAGCCTGGTACATTACTGCTGGATGAGGACAAGGTTTAGGGATCCTTTTCCTGCTCCAAGGAACCCTGTGATGGAGCTCACCCTGGGCAGGATCTGCTCCTCCTGGTGAGGATGTAGAGGACGTGGAGAACCATGATAGAAGACAAGTTATTACTGGGATGTTTTTAAAGCTATCTGCATAGTATTAAACTCTCAAGCTTGGATGCCAACAGTGTGAGAACTTAGCTCTCCTACACATCAGTGCAAACAGGTCATGAGGTCTATTTTTTTGTTGTTAGGTCCAGGGAAAATGTTGAAATCAAAAGTCCTGTTCTCCCACATGCTGTAGCTATCTATGACACTGTACTTCACCCAAAGTGCAGGTGAGGGACCTGTGACATCTGTATCTTACAAGAGGGGGAGCTCTTGTGTCTGCTGAAGGTAAGTCCTTGTCATATTTTAGCAACTACTAACACAGCCCTACCTGCTTCCCCAAGTAACACATACAGAGACACACACACAGCAGCTCCTCTTGGAGCTCCTATATTTCCTAATCATGCAGATTACCACGAGATTCTCTCAATACCCCATTTTATTCTGATCCACAGGTGGCAGAAAACTCTAGATTTAATCTGTTCTCTCTCCCTTTCTCAGTCTTGACAGTAAAAGACAAATATATAGTCAGATCAGGAGCGTAAGACAGCAACAGAGAAAAGGAAAACAGAAGTTTGAATATGCATTTTAGAGGACTGTTGTCCAGGTTCTTTCAATATCCCTCTTCTAGAATCCCTTCAGTATTTTTTAGCTGTAGAAAGAGAGGCCTGGAGTATCACCCAAAATTGCAGATGATTCCGTAGCACCACAGGGCTTCGTTTCTGTTTTACCTTACTTCTGTTTCTGTGGCGTTAGGTATGGCACAAGGATGAAAATGCCCTGGATGCCTCTAGTTGGAGCCAAGAATGCTGGACACTTAAAAGCAATTTCCCGTCCCTATTTCACACCTAATCATCCCAGGGGTGTGTGTGAACTATGTAAATGTTGTTGATGGCACTTTGCTTTTCCAGCTGCAAACAGACTGGCTGCTACTGCTTGAGCTAAGAGCAGCGTGGTGTCTGTTAAGACAGATCCCTTATCCTTGACCTGCGCATGGACACCAGAGGGTATCCACACATATTTTTTTCCCTTCACCCTGATATGCCTTTGGTTGACTCTCCCAGGTCTTCTGCTGTGGTGATATATAGATCTTCAAAGCATAAAATTTGGCTTTAAAGAAGCGTTGTATATGAAATCAATTTAATACCTGTCTTTTACTTATTGGTAAATGGGACTCGGGTCCAGGCAGATTTGTTCTATAGGGTATTATGAATAACTTCAGGAAAAATAGGAGAGGGGTGGAAGATTCAGGTTAAATCCAGTTTAGCAAAGGGGTGAGGGGAAGCAGAGAGGAAGAAAGAACTGTAATTTGGGATGCAGTTCTATCACTGGCTTACCACTAATTTTCTTTATTAAGACCACAGACAATGTGTTTAGAGGATCAGCTTCTGTGAGTGTTTATGTCCTTCACAAGCTATTGAAGGAATCTGTTTCTACCTAACCTAAGTGACTAAGCAAGGATGTTTCTGGGTCCTAAACAGCACACAAAGTTAGGCAGATCTGAATAGTTGCCAAAAAATAGATATGCTGATTGAGAAGATGCTTGAACTCCTCAGTGTGGCACCTGTAAAAATAAGGGTCAGTTTGAGTTTTCTGGTGCTGTATTTCTTCATTTTTGGACTGGCATTGACGTCTTCCCCTACCAAGTGCATACAGAATCAGTCACACCAGCCAAATGTTGAAAATGTGGTGATAAGGAAAAATTAAAACAAATAAACAAAAACCTAAAACCAAGAAAGCAGAGTACCAGAGCTGAAGTGTCTTGGTAACTGGATGGTGTGTGACTGGAGTACAAGTTTTCTGAGCTATCAATAAGGTTGTGAAAGACTGCTTGAATTTTTAAAACAATTTCCTCTAAAAGATATATTCTCCAGCATGTTTCTACTCTCTGTTAGTCATTTAATAGCTTAAAATGATATCTGCTTTAGCTTTAATAATAAATGGAAGGAAACATGACCATTCAGTGGGTGGTTTTTTTTAAATCTTAAGAAGTTTCTTGAAAAAAGTAGTTATACCTAGGTGGTTAATTTCAACTTGAATAACTTTTTGATAAATGAAGGTAGGTGAATCCCATCTATAGAGTATAAAATCTTGCTTCTAGTCTTGACTTTGACTGCCTGTTCCTATAAGAACATTGTCAAATACATCTAAAAAGTTACTTTTCTCCCTGACTACTTGTAGGGATAACCAAAGTCAAGGCTGGAGCAGAACACACAATAGCTTAACTCTTCAACTTTGAGGTATTTGTTTTCAAACTGTTGTGTCCTAGGATCCACTTGGTTTCCTAAATATCTCGTATCCCAAGGCAGTTGATATCTTTCTGCACCCTTCTTTACTTTTGTTGGCAGGTTGTGCCAGGCATCATTTTTCAAAGCTGTCCTCTGGCTTCTTTATTTGAAAAGAAATCACTCTTCTATTGTAAGACACAACTGTTCCTTCCTCTGTTGACTAATATTGTTGGGGCTAATGTTTTTTTCTCAGTGAAAAAACTTAATTAATGTGATAGGACTCCTCCTTATATTCTATGTAATACCTCACATTCAGAAATTTCACAGTAGCTGATGTGCACCTCAGAAAGGTTGAAGGGCCTTTTTTATCTTGCCATTGAAACAGACTAAACCAAAAATGAGAGTTCCTCTAAATAGTCATTGTAAAATAAAGTGTTCTATGTCTATTGCTACTTTCATCAACCTCAGATCTTCCAGTCCCAACAACACAGCTTCTCCAGTGATGAGTTCACCCCTCTCTTTCTCTACGTGGCTCTTAGATTGTGGCAGATCAACCAGTCCTGTCTCTGTTCCTTCTTCACCTCTTTCTAACTCCCTGTTGAACTCTGAGGGACAGGAAGTCAACTGGAAGGATGGACTCCTTAAAACTATAAACTTTTTACAGGAACTACAGCAGGCCTCAGGCTAGTTTATGTTGGCAGAAGCAGACTGGCCATACCAAGGGGTAATACCAACTTTAAACCATTTTCACACACAGAACGCTCTGGCTTGTGTGCATGATGTTTATCACCAGTCCCCCAAAGCCTGGCTTGAAGTACTTTTCTACAACAATTTGATGACAAAGCAGGAGGATAGTGAGGAGGATAGTGTTAATTTGACACATTGGCTTTCAACTTTTTCTGAGCTGTCATTGATCTACATGTTTTCATTTTGGGCAGGTGTTCAGGGTCTGCACAGTGAATTTAAACATACTGGCAACAGAAATGGTACAAGATCCCCCACTTCCTCAGGCAGGGCTCCAGGAACTCTGTAAGTCTCTTATCAAACATAGTGACCATCCACCAAGGAGTTTAGCAGTCATCAAAAGAAGATGCTGCCTCCTGCAGTCACTCTCAGATCAATTTCCTTATAAGTCCTTCATAGATTTCCAAGACAGCCATTGACTCCCAGGGAACTGTAGGCCAGTGCTTGTTCTACTACAAAGGGACACAAAACCACCAAACAGTAGCAAGAAATATGAAGTCACAGCTAGGACCTTTGAAACTTTACAGAAAGCAAACCGCTGAAGCTGGAAGTGTGTATTCCCAGCATGCTGTAGTGAACTCCAACATGGAGTTTGACAGTGATCCAAAGATTGTTATATGATTTTTAAGAGAGCTTTTTCTTCTGTTTATGCAATTATTTAAAATGAACTAGTCCAATTCTTTTACAAAGTTTTGGGTAGTAAGGTGGTTATTTCTATGCAGCAGTGTATATATCTAAACGTCCATGGCTGTGTAATAGATTCACAGATTTCAAGGTCCAGAAGATCTGGTATGACTCACTTTACTGATCTTCTATTTTGCACAGGCCTTGCAAATTCTGTATACTGAACAATAGTTACAATTTTAGATTCTGGGGGGTATTCTAAGGTTGCAAGGTCTGTTTTAATTCTAAATTAGGATGAGAAGATTAGTTCTTCT
Source organism: Strix aluco (assembly GCF_031877795.1). Taxonomy (NCBI): domain Eukaryota; kingdom Metazoa; phylum Chordata; class Aves; order Strigiformes; family Strigidae; genus Strix; species Strix aluco. Next base: position 170,877,304 of record NC_133931.1, on the reverse strand, counting down.
TTCTTTAACTAAATGGAAATGTATCTGTCAAAATGTTTTCCTTCAACATTTTGTTATGAAAAATGAAATATTTCAGCATTTCTTGAAACTGGAATGTTTCACTTGGATTCACTGATCTGACTGGAAGCATTTTATTTGACATTGGTTCAATGGTAATCTGCTTTTATGGTTTTTTTCACTGCGGCACATTGCCACTTGGAAGAAGTAGTCCCAAGCTTGCTGGTGTCAGTATCACCTTTGGTACAGGTTTTATAGCTTGATTGTTCTTCCCTAGTGTGTTTCCATAAAGGCATTATACAGTCTCCATCCTTCAACATTTTCAAATCTCAACAGAGTTTGTTCTACCTTTACAATTAGCCTTGAAAAGGAGTTAATCTTTGAAAAGACAGTTGGATGAGATACCGTTGGAGGTCCCTTCCAACGTAAACTTTCCCATCACTCTGTGATTAAAAGTCTGATTAAGAGGACTGGAGTTGCTCCTTGGACAGATCTGGTAAATCTAGCTTTCAGTCTTCAGTCCCACATTTGACCTCTGCTGAGACCTCTCATGTGCACACGTCCTTCATTTGCTACACTGGCACTTTCTAGTCCTACTTGTACTTGAAGACATCAATCAGGCTTCAGCTGTGAGTGAGTACTTGAGATATGTTGCTCAAAGCTCAGATTAGGTTGACACCAGATGGGCTTCTTCTGGCCTTAAAACATGCATGCAGGCTATGCATGCTAAGAGTGATGGAGCCTCATTCTCTCCCAATTTATTTTCTGTGTTTCTCTCCCTCTGTTTCCTTCTTTTCCCCTTGGTCATCTGGATGTTCCAGTAGGGTCTAGGAAAAGAGCAATCCCATAACTACCCCTTCTGTTGATGCCAAATTTGCACCAACGACCTTGGTAAGAATTTGGCTAGAAGATGTCAAACCAGAGCTTTCTCTCTGGAGAATTTCCCAAAGTAATTCCATCTAATGGAACAAAAGCTCCAGAAAAGTACTGTGTTTCTTATAAAACAGATGTTTTAATGCCTTGCCAATGCCTAATAAATGGCAATGTATTCACACTGTCAAGGTTGTAATCTTAATAAATTTCATTTAATACTGATATAAACACAGAAAACCACACTGAAAATAGGAAAAGTAATCGCGTCTTATATAAGAGCAAAAATGCTGGTGTGAGATTTCACCTAGGCACATGTGGGCGTGTATCTGTACATATCTGTGTATACAAGTGAATGTTACCAATTAGCTGAATGTTTCTGAGTTACTCAAGACTCACCTGCAAAAAAGGAAAAAAATAGGAAAAATAAAGGGGAAGAAAAAAAAAAAAAAGGAAAATTTGTAATGTCAGGAGAATTGGGTAATGCTTTGCAAGTTGCCATTCAAAAGTCAAAGCTAAAGCCTTAGCCCTGACTAATGGTTTCCACAATTTATCTCATTCTTTTCAGCTTCAGTGCTCTGACTTGCGTATTGCAGAAGAAAAACAAGGACTAAAGCTATTTCGGGTAATTCTCTCAGCAACAAAAAGTTAACATTCATAGCCAACAGATTGAGGGAATGAGGGCTGAGTGACTGCCTAAACACTTCCACCTCCTGGCTCCGGAGATTGAGTTCTAGAGACAGCTTCTTCATCATCTCGCAGCATGTATACAGAACAGATAAAAATGACTGGTAAAAATAGCTACTGTTCTGCCCAGCCATTTGCTCTCATGTTGGATGCTCATTTGACATGGTAAGAATCATAGTTGAAAAGTCTATTCATTCCTCAGACCTTTCAAATTGGACCAAGTGAAGGCGATGAGTAAGTAGTAAGATTTTTTCATGCTGACACAGGCTAGCTGCTGGTCATATACATGGGGTGGTTCCATCAATGTATTTATGATTCTGCTCTCCGGTGACTCCTGTGGTCATATTGAAATCTGTGCATTATCTGTTTTAATTGCCACTTCTGAGGCCAGACCGAATCTTTCCAAAGTCAAAAAAAAAAAAAAAAAAAAAAAAAGTGGTTTTTGTTTATTTCAACATGGTTTGGATGAGATCTTTCAAATTTCTGAGCATAATTTGATGCTGTTATTGATACCTTGGCAAAGTGTGCACCTAGATCTGTCTTTGCAGCATGGGGGATATTTTAAACCTACTTTACTCTTATTTAAAACCTCCTAACAGCTGTGTGGCCATAAAAAATCAACTTTATCCCAAGTCAAAACTGAAATGCTGAAACTCAACAGCTGTATAAGGGAATAGAAAATAGATCTTCCCCTTTGTCCTGAGACTCCATGAGCACCAGTAACTCACCATTTTCTCTGTCAAGGGCTTCCCCCTCCCTCTCATTTTGGAATTTCCTCCTCTTTGGCTTTTGTCCAGGACTTGTCTGCTTACCTTCAGGGTGAGATATAAGGTGTATTAATTTGCTTTACCTTTTGCCTCCTTTTTTTATTTGTTTTCCTTGGTCTAAGGAATGTGTGTTCTTCAATGCTGCAAATAAACATCTCTGGGCTGCAAAGAAAGGTGCTGCACTGTGGAGCCTCGTCAACGCAGCATGATGTACAGTCTTTTCCTCTATCAGACAAGCAGATAGAACAGACTCCTGCTCTGGGTGAGACCCTTAGTCGCGGTCAATGACCAGCACGTGCAGATTTGCCAAATAGAGACCCATATACATTTCTCCTGTTTTTCTGGCTCCTTCTCTTGTTTGCATTACATCTTTCACCTGGGACTAAGCTAGGGTCTGCTCTCCTGTTTATGGGTCTGGATTCTTCAGTGGAGTATTACAGAACTGCTGAGGTTAGAAGAGGTCTCTGGAGACTGTCTAATTCAACTCAGCTGGAGAATGATGTTCAGGGCCGTGTTCAGTCAAGTTTTTAATACCTCCAGGGACTCTGCAATCTCTCTGGGCAACCCATTCCAATGTTCAACTACTCTCACAGTAAAAAAAGAGTTTTCATCTGTTTGAACAGAATTTCCTCTATTTCAGTTGGTGTCCATTACGTCTTGCTCTGTCTCTGGGTATCACTGAGAAGACCGTGGCTCCATCTTCTTTTCTTCTTCCCTATCAGGTATTTATAAACACTGATAAGATCCTTGGGAGCTTTTTCTTCTGCAGGCTAACCAACCCCAGCTCTCTTACTCTCTACTTGTATGAGAGATACTCCAATCCTTTAATTACCTTCATGGCACCCAGTGCACTGGCTCCACTATTTCCATGCACTCTTATCCTGGGGAATCCAGCACTGTTCACAGTACCCCAGATGCGTCTCACTACTTCTGAGAAGTACCACCGCCCTCAGACTTCTGGCAGTATACGTGCTAATGCAGCTGTGGGTCTCCTCTGTCATAAGGACACACTTCTGGCTCATGTTCAACTCCTTGTATAGCATGCAACATCTTAATCACCCTGACCCTGTCAAAAATTATTGCCTGATGAATGAGTGTATCAAGTTGCATTCTGTGGCTGGTCTTTGGGGAACAGGAGCCTACTACTCCAGAGATGTTAGCTCAAAGACTAGTATCTCTTAGTTTTCATTCAGGAGGTTGCCCGCTCCAGCTCTGGAGTTCCTATGACCAGCACAGGTCCACTTCTCCCCATTTGTTTGTGGAGCTTACACAGAAGATTAGTGTGTGGTGAGGTCACTGCTTTCTGGTTAGTCACTTCTAAGGGCCTATTTCTTTCCTTTGATTATAAAGGATGCTTAAGGTAGTAGCTTGGATGGAGACATTCAAATGAGACGAATCTGTTTACTCAAAGGAAATCCAGCCATAAGCTCCCATGTCTCAGTCAAACAGGGATATTACTCCTTATTTTAATCATCAGTTCTCTGGGGCTTCTTGCAATGAATCTCTGGGGCTTCTTGCAATGAATCTCTGTAGCACTTTGCATGAAACATCTCTCATGCCAGTGTTGGCCTTCAGGCACTGCTGTACAAGGTAGAGGATGAAATTTCTTTCCAACAAGGCAAAACAAGTGCAGATATAGGTATCTTTCTGTTCAGGGAGCCATCTGTTTGCTGTCTTCACATGAAAGCTGTGTAACCATGTAAACAGAGTCGGGATTTTTGTTTGATTGCAGCAATATGCCCATTTGTTGTTTTTCCTATTAACCTTCCAGTGATGGAGCAAAGAGATTAGGAAATGAGATACATGAAAGAATTCTGAATGATACTCCCTATCAGATCTGGCTGTTCCTGAGGTATGTTAGAAATGAGCCTTTCAAATGAGGCGAGGGTTGGTCATCAAAGTCCTTTTAAACTTGGAATTCACAGGTCAAAATGAATGTGTGTCTCTCCCTTTCTCTTTCAAAAAGTATCTGAATAAAAGGGGACATGCTGACCTTGGAAATTACCTCCTTCTGTTCCTGGAGGAGATGAGAGGCAGAAGGAAGAGGTTAGAAGTGCGAAGTACTTTGTGGTTTGGTTGTTGAACACTTCAGCCTTCTGTTGCAACACGTTTGCTAAACAACATAAGTGATGAAAAATAGCATTCTTCTGATCACAGCCCCTTTATCAGCCTTCACATCTGACAACCAGACCACGAATCATGACTAGCTATTAACAATTAAATAGGAAAAAGGGTGACCTGATGACCCCCATGGTGCTGGAAGAAACCTTGCAAAGCATCTAAGACTTGGCTTGATACTAACCACTGCAGACAACAGCATCTGTACAAAAGGATCATGTCAAAAATAACCAACATTAAAAAGGGCATTAGTTCTGAGAAAACCTAATTAAGAGCAGGCTCTGTTTGTTTTATTTTCCAACCTGCCTTACCATAAGCCTTTATTCAAATTCCAGATAAACCAACAGAAAGACTTCTAGTAACTAGATATGTGGACACTTTGGCATGTCTGGCAAACCAGACAATGCCTACTGTGGCAAATATTGCCACAAGGAAACTGTTGACCAGACTTTGCAGATCTGACCAGGGCAAATCTGCCACTGGATGGGTCAGAGGCAATGGACCATCTTTATATTATTTGATTTTGTTTGATTTGATTTGATTTATTCTTAGATATTTCAACTGTCAGTCAACAGCAAGTCTCCTGAGTGCTGTCATAGACTCATGTGGATATCTCAGACAGATACACTCTCTGAAATGACCTGAAACACCCGTGTTTAGGGAACAGACTCACATGGTTTCCAATATCATAGGTGTCTATGTGTGAGCTCTTTGTATTCAGTTAAATTTTCCACACTCTGGTCTGCCCAACCAGACCACGACTCAATCTTGCCTGAGTTTGGTTGTCTAAAAGCTGGACGTCTATTCTATGCATGTCTTCTGAGCTCTCTCTAAAATCAATGAAAAGGGACTGATCTCATCCACAGGAGATGAGTCACCCCACTGATACGATCTGGTTAAACTTTCTCCTAAAGGACCTGATGCTCTTCCCTTGAGTAGAGGGTAATACTACCTGTTTGGATTTTCTCTCTTACTGTAAGTTCTTGATTTATTTGCACACTTGTAAGTGCCCAGTGCCATGTGACCTGCTCATATGTAACCCAGCTAATGTCTAGCTGCCACTCTAAAAGGATCGAGCCTAGTAAAATTTGGGGGTATTTCAGGTTATATGAAGGCCATCCATACAACTGCCATAGTCTAGACATTTAGCTTCTAACCTTCAGATAGCTAGAGGCTGATGAATATGTCCCTCATTAAAGGTCACAACAACAGTCAGTACTACATATCTAGCATTTTATACAGGAACCGGTACTATTTTTCTCCTGCACTGCTGGGGGAGGGATGGGGGAAAGTGTTTTCAAGCTGTGGAAATGCTTCTCATGGTCCTACTCTGTCTGTTATGTGGTGTTGTTAGTGTCTATTAAATTTTATATTCTTTTTTCTTCCCCTAACAAGACTGGTTTTTGCCTGTGCCTTAAAGGGTGAGGTCATTCCTCTCTGTCCTTATCTCAATTTCCTGGGTCTCCTGCTTCCCTCCTTCCCAGCGCTGGGGGGGGTGTGGGGGTGTGGGGGGTGGGCGGGGAGTGAGCAGTATCTTTGCTTATTTTCCCCTTCTCAGTGCTGGGGGCGGGGGGGAACTGGGAGAGTGAGTGGCTGCGCAGTACTTAGTTGCCCTCTGAGCTCAAACCATGACAACTATGCACTTGGTAAACTGTAGAACTATCAGGAGGTATTTTATAATACAATCCAAAAAAGCCAGATGGGTGGAATTATCACAGTTGTAAAATTAGATTAAGAGGACAGTTCCCATAGATTTGTCCCAGGACTGCTGTGACCAGTTTAATTGTCAAAGTGAAGGAATTAAGCTAGCGAAAGGATTACTAGCACAGAGGTAGAATAGGTGTCTACAAATATTTGCAGAGAAAGGCAAAGGGTGACAGCAAAAAGAGTTAAATGCCACAGGTAGCAGGTTAAAAAACGAGAAGAGAGTGGGCAAAACATCCCAACATTGAAATCTTTTTATTATGTCTAATCCATCACCAGACATTGCCACTCAGGGCATAAAAAAATTGGAAGAGCTGCTCAGGAGACTTCCATATACCACTAAAAGTTCAGACATTTAAAAGCAGGGTTCTAGCTTCAAAATGGAAACATTAAAATATTTTAATGGATTTAATTTTTTATGCTCCTTTAAAAAGACTGAATTTTGAGTTGATGGAGAATGTCAGTCATGGTGGTTATTTCATCTCTAACGTTATGAAGGGAAAATAATAATCAAAAGTCACAAGGAAATAGCACATAAATTTTTTATGACAAAGGTATTAATTTAGAAATTCTGGTTTTATTTAAACAATCTAGTCTGAAAAAAACTTTACCTGCATATAAAAATGGACTTGAAAGAGCAGCAGAAAATTTAATAGAAAATATACTTTCCCAAAGGAATCTGGATGACCTTTTCCTATTCTATGTTTTGGACTGGGTGCCCGGGTACTGTTTTCTGGTTACTTGTGGTGATTAAAACTAAAATTACATGTTGATTTTGATAACCCCAAATCGAGAAGATATTACATAATCCATGCATTTGAAAGTACTTCTGAACTATGCAAATGGCAGAAATTTAAATAAACATTTTGGAACTTTGAGGATTGTTGTGTTTAATCAACTCCTCCAACCTCCTTTCTTAAAAAACAAACAAAAAAGCAAATAAAAAGAACAAAATCTAAATGCAGAACAAAAGTTCTCTGATGGTACAAAGTGAAAGGAGAACAACATAAGAGAAAAGAGAATAAAAAGAGAAATTTGGAACAAAACTGGAAATTGATTTCGTATTTTTAACAAAAATATTTTTATTTTAGCTATTTAATTCCCCCCCCTTAAAAAAAAAAAGAAAAACAACAAAACAAGCCACAAAACCTTTCCATTTTGATAAAAGAGACAGATAAGCAAGGAAACATTCCTTAAAGCTAGCTTAAAAAAACCTAAGCAGATGAAGTGTTAAACATAATGGAAAATTAATAAGAACATCCCTCATCAAATCTAAATTATTTTTAGTGGCCTGCTTTAGTAATAACAAATGAGGAAATCTTCAAAGTTTCAAACCATAGTTAGTGATGGGATCCACCTGATTATTTGTAAACAGCTATACCCGAGCTAATTAACTGGGTTAATCATCATTTGTAGTTGAAGGGAGATTTAATGGATTTAATGTATGATTTGTCCAATGCAGAGGTTTAAAATGGGACTGATGAATCAGGTCATAGAAGCTGTAATCTTCTTCCACTGAGTTTAAGAGACAGTCAAAATCATATGTTTGTTTCTAGAGGTTTTCATTGTACAATCAGACAAAATGAATCCCTTCTTTTCATGCCCTCAGTGCCTCACGTGCTACATCCTTCATGGACGTTAAATACAGGAAGTCTGTTCAAAAGAAGACTTGCAGTACTTACAGTATTGTCTTTCACAGAAAACTGGCAAGTACAGTAACTGTGATTTTAAAGTGATGGTAATTTTGTATTAGTCAAGGTCTTAACAGTTTGGTTAGAATGAGTATCTAGATAGCCCATAACATTGATCTGAAATTTGTACAAACTTGGATGCATTCTTTAAGTTTCGCTACTTTAATATTTTTTCTTGCAGCTGAAAAATGGAGAAGAGCAGAGGAAAAGAAACTTAATGGTTACAAATCTCCCCTCTTTTTTCCAGCTATCTGTAAGAACCAGGAAATCTCTCTGAAAAGAGACTGAGTTACAGAGTCTAGGATGACTTGTAAAACTCATGCCACATCTCTAACAAAGAGGATCCTTTCCAGACAGCTGAAAGCAGACAGATTCATCAAGCTCTGGTTCCTCGTGCCCTTTTTTACAAAGAAATCCATCTCCAGGAACCCAGGGAGTTGATGAACTTATGTAAAGAAAATGACTTGGAGAATTAACCCATGGTTCCTAGGCCTTTGTTACTGGCAGGAGAACTGGAATCTTTTGATTGTGCCACTATTAATCAATTTAATGGCAATACAGTCATGCACTTGGCTATGAGGTCACCTTGGGTTACTAGCTGAAGCATGGAATGACCTCAGACCTTACTAAACCGCTAAGGGGATTTTGGATAACATACGTACATGTTACATTTTGGAGAAGCCCAAGGAGACTTGGGTGGAGGGAAAGGTTTGCTGTGTGCTTTGTCTATTGCTTTTGCTCTTATCCTAATTTGGTTAAACAATTGTTGTGTAATTATAAAGTTTTCCCATAACTAGAAGAAACGTGACAATATTTTATTTTAATTTTTTTTCTGGAAAACAGTGAATAAATGGCTTGGAAAACAAACCCAGCAGCATCAATCTTATCCCTTCCAATATCTCAATGGGTGTAATGTTCCTTGCCACTTTATGAACTCAGAACTTTTGAGTTTAATTTTAGATGTTCGTTTGCATTGAGTCAGTTCATGCATAAATGCTGTGACAGCATCCTGGCAAATTAGCTGGTCTCCTGGATAATTTATAGTCTAAGATTTTTTACTGATTATAAACGCAATTTGGATTTCAATGCCCTCATTTCCTGGATGTTATCTTTCTTAGCTCATTTTAAGAAAAGCTTTAAAATAGTTATATGGGTCTTTGTTTTATTTCATAAATGTGTGAACGACATTCAGAATGGCATACATTATTCTTTTAACCATATTAAGATCTAACCCTACAGGTTTCTTCAGTTTGTTTTTAAATCATTGTAAGGATTTTTTAGGATAAATATTTTGAGGTACAATCTCTTATTAGAAAACATTTTCTAGTCCTCTACCACTTCCATAAAATGAAAATTTCCTAGAAGAAGCTAGCAGAAAAGAAACATCAAAGACTTTCTTACCAGACTTCAAAAAATTTGGGAAAGTTCCTTACCTGAAATATATAATCATAGAACTTATTTACACTGGTGAAAGAATGTTGACATTATAGTCCATTTTGACTTTTCCATTTGTTTTCCCTAACTACACATAGAGCCTAGAGAAAGATTTCTCAATCTGTCTCAATTTAAGACAGATTAATTCAGTGGAAGAAGAGGAGAAGAGAAGAGAAGAGAAGAGAAGAGAAGAGAAGAGAAGAGAAGAGAAGAGAAGAGAAGAGAAGAGAAGAGAGAAGAGAAGAGAAGAGAAGAGAAGAGAAGAGAAGAGAAGAGAAGAAGAGAAGAGAAGAGAAGAGAAGAGAAGAGAAGAGAAGAGAAGAGAAGAGAAGAGAAGAGAAGAGAAGAGAAGAGAAGAGAAGAGAAGAGAAGAGAAGAGGAGAGAAGAGGAGAGGAGAGGAGAGGAGAGGAGAGGAGAGGAGAGGAGAGGAGAGGAGAGGAGAGGAGAGGAGAGGAGAGGAGAGGAGAGGAGAGGAGAGGAGAGGAGAGGAGAGGAGAGGAGAGGAGAGGAGAGGAGAGGAGAGGAGAGGAGAGGAGAGGAGAGGAGAGGAGAGGAGAGGGAAAAGAAAAGAAAAGAAAAGAAAAGAAAAGAAAAGAAAAGAAAAGAAAAGAAAGAAAAGAAAAGAAAAGAAAAGAAAAGAAAAGAAAAGAAAAGAAAAAGAAAAGAAAAGAAAAGAAAAGAAAAGAAAAGAAAAGAAAAGAAAAGAAAAGAAAAGAAAAGAAAAGAAAAGAAAAGAAAAGAAAAGAAAAGAGAAAAGAGAAAAAAGAAAAGAAAAGAAAAGAAAAGAAAAGAAAGAAAAGAAAAGAAAAGAAAAGAAAAGAAAAGAAAAGAAAAGAAAAGAAAGAAAAGAAAAGAAAAGAAAAGAAAAGAAAAGAAAAGAAAAGAAAAGAAAAGAAAAGAAAAGAAAAGAAAAGAAAGAAAAGAGAAGAAAAGGGAGGGAAGGGAAGGGAAGGAAGGGAAGGGAAGGGAAGGGAAGGGAAGGGAAGGGAAGGGAAGGGAAGGGAAGGGAAGGGAAGGGAAGGGAAGGGAAGGGAAGGGAAGGGAAGGGAAGGGAAGGGAAGGGAAGGGAAGGGAAGGGAAGGGAAGGGAAGGGAAGGGAAGGGAAGGGAAGGGAAGGGAAGGGAAGGGAAGGGAAGGGAAGGAAAGGAAAGGAAAGGAAAGGAAAGGAAAGGAAAGGAAAGGAAAGGAAAGGAAAGAAAAGAAAAGAAAAGAAAAGAAAAGAAAAGAAAAGAAAAGAAAAGAAAAGAAAAGAAAAGAAAAGAAAAGAAAAGAAAAGAAAAGAAAAGAAAAGAAAAGAAAAGAAAAGAAAAGAAAAGAAAAGAAAAGAAAAGAAAAGAAAAGAAAAGAAAAGAAAAGAAAAGAAAAGAAAAGAAAAGAAGAGTATTAACTAATTTCTGCAATATGACTCTGTTTTCCATTTACAGCTGAATAAAACTTAAATTCAGCTTTTTCACTCTCTCTACAATTTTATATTCTATCATTTGTTTTATTTTCTCTGTTGTGAGCACATAAAGGATGCTTACGGTTTACAAAGCAAAGAAAGAAAGCAAATACTGTGTTTTCATATAGACAGGTCTTAGAATCCAGATCTTAATGTCACCATTTCTACAAATTTTTCTTGCCTCTTCTGTGGGCTCTTATAAGTCATATCAGATTGCTTTGAGAACTACACATGTTTTGTATGATAGTGCCTTCCCCTGACATACCACTGGAGTGCAAGCATATAAAAACTGCCTGTATCTGTCAGAGCAACCTGGGCCAGGATCCTCTCCAACAGAGGATGTTTAAGTAAGTACAGAAGGAAAAAGCAGAAGAAACTCAGAGAGTATAGAGTTACTTTTCCACACCACACCCTCCCAGCTTTCAGCAATCGACTTTATAGACTTCCTCAGAAAATCATGTTTAAGTCTCTGCTGTATTTCTCCCCTGTGATGTGGCCTAGCCCTGTTTCAGTGCATTTGTTTTTCCTTTCAGAACATCTGGAAGAAACGAGTTAATCGACTTTTTTGGAGGAGTGTGAAAAGGGGCTGCCTTTTGCCTCCTGCTCACACTGGCCATCACTAACCTGCTAGTGCTGATGTGCCAAAAATAATTTCAGAATCCACTTGATTTATACTCCCCCAGTCTTTAATCCCGATCCATCTCTGTTTCCTTGGCCTTGAATCAAAGTGCATTTCATTGGCATTTACATTGGGATTTTCAAGTAAGTTGAAAACGATGAACTAGGTATCTCTGATTTTAGTAGAGTTTATTATTTTTTTAAAAAAAAGACAATTCCATCTGCTTAATAAGTGACACAACCTTAGCAAAAAAGTGTGACCAAATTAAGCATTATTAGATAAGTTTAGAAAGTTTTGCCAACAACATTGAGGGACATTAAGAGGTATTATCTTTAGAAGGTAAGTCTTGGATTTGACTGTACAGTGCTCTTCACTTCCCGGGCCCCCTTCCATGTGAACTCACAGGGATGTTTAACCAACATGTCAGTTCACACTAAATATCATCCGAAACTATGCCTGTGTCTCACATTGAGCACAACGCTTTGCTGGAGCTACCACCTTTTCAGAAATTATGTCCCTGAAGAAACACCCAGCCCCCTCTCAAACAGGCATTTTCTCCCAGGAGAATCACGTGGGATTCATCTGATGAAACATGAGCATCTACAATGAAGAAGCAGTTATACCCGAACCTCTGCTTTATCTTTATATTTGGAGGATACTGAAGCAATTCAGTCAAGGCAATCTGGGGTGTAATTAATCTCTTTACAAAAATTTGTATTTAAATCTTTTCAGAACTGCTCAGTAAGAGGGGCTGCTTTTCTCCAGTACCTATAAGGAAACTCAAGTGTCCCAGCCCTGATGTAAGTACTCACCCTGAAGATATGAAAAGTAGGATTTTTGCCCGGATTACCACCCCAGTTGACTATTTTGGTTCTAGCAGATCCTTCCCTCCTCGGTCCCTGTCCTTTCATCTGTCTTTTAGCATCAGCATTTTCACAGAGTAATTCTGGATGATTTGTGCATGGATGTCCCACAAAAGAAAAGTGAACCCTACTCCACCCCTTTTTCCCAGAGTCTTTCCAGCAAAGAGGTGGTAGGAGTATGGAAGAATACAAAGCCACATACTAGGAGCCATATGATTGCCGCTCTGTCACAAAAACTGGACAACTGATTCAGTTTATTCTTTACAGTCCTCTTCCGTACTTGTTCTGCTACAAAGCTCCTCATGAGACCCTTCTCCAGAAGTCTTGTTTGGAGATCTTTCTTTATTCCTTGACTCTATTTTGCCATGGGAAAAAGAGTACTTTCATGTACTGCAATTTTTTTCCCAGCAAGCTTTCTGGTAAGCAGCTTCTATCTTTCAGGTGACAATCTGTGGCAAGCTCTGGTACAAACAGCAGTGGGGTCAGGTTAGAAAAAGCCTGCCATGTAGTTAGCACAACTCAGTACTACAAACTGGGATTTAGCATCAACCTCCTAATGCCTATTGTTTGATCAGTTTTTCAAAGAGCCGTACAGCTGGTTCAGTATGCAAAATGGGTGTCTGGCATTTCTCTAACTACAAGTTTCAGGGAAAAAAACAATCTGATTCAAACCATTCTGGAGAAATGCACTGTAACATCACACGGTAATATTTTATGTAGTAAAACTACTGTAACTAGGGACTGAACTTGCTATCAGTTTGTTGCTTCTTACCATTTTTTTTTTCACATTTTTAATCAAAAGACCTAGATATACTACTACTTACTAAAGTCTAGCCCCTGGGGATATTTTCTTGATTAAGCAAAGACATTTTTAGCTCAGCACTTGGCAAAAGAAAAATTGTCTGAAACTATCGATCACAGAAAGCTTAACAGGTTAGAAAAATGTTTGGACAAAGGGAGAAGGCAATAATAATAAGTTTCATCTGGGTTGATAACCTCCTTGCCAACGTCTTCAGCCAGCTGGAATCGCATTGCCAGAAATGGCGATGATATGAAGCTCTGTATACACACTGGTTACTAAAACTTAAAGCAAAAACAACACATAGTAAATACTGAAAATATGACTGTGATCATATAAATGTGTACATAAAAAAAATATACACATGTTTTTAGAAATTAGAGTCTAAGAAGTACCTGTAAAATACGTATTTGCAAATTTTTCTGTAGGAAAAGCTAATGCTGTTGCCCGTGACATGTGAAACAGTGACCACACTAGGTCACAGATAAAGGGTCATGTTGGAGATGACAGGTCATACAATGGAACCATTCGTAGTGGCAGGTTACAGCTGTCAAACATCTAGCAGGACCTTTTCTTCTGCATAAAACGCCTTTAGCAGGGCCCAGTGGTGCTGCACAGAGCTGGGATCTCCCTGCTCACCTTCCAGGAATGGAGGAACATAAGTCAGAAAGAAATTGTGAGTCTCATACTCTGTAGGGGACTTGGCAGCTCCAAACTACTCAAACAATGGACATAGCACTGGTATGCTATCATTTATGCCCCGGGTCAGTGACATTCTACAGTAGAAATCAATGGCACCTTGATGTCAATGGGATTTAAACATGTTGTAAACTGTGGCATGGCACGGTTTCATTTAGGCTCTAAGCCTAAACCCTTATAAAGCCCTTTCATCAGGGCATGTTTATTATCTGCCAAAAACTAAAAAAAAAAAAAAAAAGAAGAAATGTAAGAAAACTAGTTAATAGCTCAGGGGAATAACTTCACAGAGGATATCTCCTTTTCCACTCACTAGCTGTGAGAGAAACACATTATTCTCCCCCACCCACTCACCCACTTGTTGATCCATCTTCCTATGTCTGTCACCCACCAGTTTGAGAAAAGTTGGAACCAGCTGGGTTCTCTTAACCTCCCTGTGCAGCTGCAGCTTCACACACACGGTTCAAGTCAAGCACATGCTTAAGTGTTTTCCCTGAACAGTGGCTGTGACCTCTAACGCTTGATCTTACATGATGGACAATTGCAGCTGCCATTCACCTTGGACATAGCAGTGGATTTCTAATGACAGATAGGAAGATGCTTTTTCATGCTGGAAAGCATTACCCAGCTAGTTCAGACTCCTGGAAGGTAGTATAACCCACTGTTTAGGGAATCTGTCCACAGGCAAAGAAAAATAAGTTGAGAATGAACTTGATTTTAAGTCCATGTTTTAACTGGTTAACTAATTAACGGTTTAATTTAAAATGTTGAATTCAAAAAAGGAAAAGGAAATAGCACTAGCAGCACACTGCCCGGTGTGTATGCGTATGCATGAAGATGTAACTAACATCAGTGTACAAGCTAACAGAAACTGAATCTTAAATCCAGAGGTTTGGTGAGAAGTCTGAGCATGAACTACCACTCATGCTCAAATGCTTTTTTTTTTCCTTCTTTCAATATAAAGCTACTTATCTCCAGATGTGGGAAACCATTACTGCTACATGTAAAAGCAAGTGCACTGCAGTTTCAATAGGTAAATATGTGTGCAAAAATATGTTTGGCGTGGCTGTTCTAAAAGCTTTAAATTTTAAAACCTACTTACTCATGATACATTGCCACTACTGCCAGGAACAACTGACCTCTGAGATCAAAACTCCTGGTCTAATTTTAAGGTCAATGCCTTTTCATCTTGAATCCCATTTTGTTTAATTGAAAACATGTCCCTCTTCAGCAAAATCAACTCTCCAAAATGGGCAAACATACAAAGAGAAATGACAATAAATTATTATCATCGCTATTATTATTTTGGTTTTGTGGGGGTAATTACATCATGCCTGTTCTCATCATGATATCTGATCAAAAATGGCCCTGAGGTGACCAAGAATAGTGTGGACTGTTTCTCTAACACTGATTAGGAAGCCTGGAAGAGGGTGTGGATAAGGATTGCCTAAGCAGGAGGTAGACACTGAAAGAGAAACAGAGATAGTGTTTGTGTGGGCACTGTGTCCTGCGGGCTGAATTTGGCCTGCTAGAACAATTCGTGCAGCTCTGCCTGAATCTCTGGCACTTCTTTATGTATCTGCTTCAGCACATGCCTATAAATGCATCTACCACAGGATCTGAAGTATCGCACCCCCAGGTCCGCAACAAAGAGGAGGCCGGTCCTATGCCAGGAGTGCACACACTTATCCACCTACATGATGGCACACATATCTTGCGGTATCACCAAAATCACACTTTCTACACCACTTATTGCCATACTTCCACTTGAAGGGACATCCTTCCAGCTGTATGGAGGGGCAAGGATGGAGGACTGCTGCAAGTCTCTGCAAAAAGCTAGGACAGATTACAGTTGGGCTTCATCTTCCCCAACCAGCACTTCCACCTGATCTAGTCACCCTTGGCTCCCTTTATACTTCATGGAGATATAATTAACACTGTGAAAGGAGCTTAAATTGCAGAACATCTCATCTTAAAGTAGATGTTCAAAAGAGATCAGCTGAATCACACACCCAAAAGTGCCTATTTCTCTTTTTTTAACTAGAAAGACAGGCTGGGAAGATGGCTTTAGATGTAGAGAAATAAAATACAAACATATGTCAGTCTTTGATCAGCTAAATCCCACTGTATTGAGTAGCACAATAGCTACTATACACATCAGAAAACTAAATATCTAGTTGTTTGTATAACTTCAAGACAAGGAGTGCTGTAAGGGAGGCTTTGAAAGATCAATAAAACACCTTTAAAGATGTTTGCAGGCAGCTGCTCCCGTATTATGGACAGCATGGCAGAAATTGCATGTGCACTCTCTAAAAATACAGAAAGCAGTAGATGGAAATGGGTACAGAAAGCAAGAAGGAGCCTCATGAAACTAAATTAAACATAATACTAAGCTTGTGCAAACATGGATATAAAACCAAATTTATCAGTTTCTTTCATCATTACACGGTATAATGATCATAACCGAACACCTCTAAAAATTAGATCAACTAAAGTTAGCACAGGAGAATGAGAATGGTGAAACAACTGGATATTTTAAAAGGCTCTGTTAAGAAGAACAGTGTATTCTTCCACATTTTCTGCCCAAGCCAGGGTTTAAGGAGAAAATATGTATTACTTTTTGTCTGGAGAACACACAGTACTTTATAAAACTTTGGCTTAATCTTTAGCTCCTCTAAGTCAACATTGCTCCCCTCATAACAAGTGCTCGTAATGTTAATTGACACCAGCTGAAAATCCAGTCCTTTGGGTATAGCTCCTCTGAGATTCATTTTGCCTTTGGAGTTCAAAACCAAGTAGGTTAGAATGTGATGTTCATTTTTTTTCACAGAAAACACCGATTTTTTGGTAAAACCTCAATCAGCTGAAAAATGAAAGCTTTTGGCTAACGCCTAAAAATATACATTTGGAAAATGTGTGGTAGTTTCTCATTGGACTGTAATACCATTATTTTCTGTACCCACTCACTTCCCTGGACGGCAAATACCTCATTGTTTCACCTCCCTGAGAACATCATGAGACCACTTGGCACTGTGGCATCATGGGAGATGTAGTCTAACTGAAAAATTTGGCCCAGACCAGGGAAAGGGGACTTGAGGTACCAAAAATACAATTCCCACAAGGTCCTACTGTGTTTTGTCCTTAGGAACATTTGTGGGCTTTAGGTATTTCCTTTTACTGCAAATGTTGAAATATGCCATGGAAAGCAAACATTTTTTGGAAGGATGAAAAAGGTCTTTTGCCAAGGATTTTAATACTCTATCAAAAAGCAGTTTGAGTGGAAATACTTCAACCAAGTTCCACAGAGGCTTTTTGAAGAAGATACTGTAGAAAACATTGCTTAGCTAATGGTGAGTATTGAGTTGTCTTCCAAACAAATAGCTGTGATAAAAGGTATTGTGTTAGAAGATGCCTCTACTTTGGATAGCATAATTTTATGATTTATTATATTGCACATCAGAAGCTGAAAACGGGAAAGAGGTTTGTTTAATTTTCCTTTAGCCTTTCCAGAGTCATATCTGCAAGGGGAGGACAGCCTCCTCCAATTTTATTGCTGTAAGTTAGGACGTTGGATATATTAATGATGAACAAACATGGTCAAACTGTCCTTCCCTCTGGGCTTGATCATTAAATGAAGACAATGCAAATCATTTGACTGGCAGCACTGCTGAAAACACACAGCACCTCCCATTGTCCTCCTTCACTCTGTTCAAACTTACTATTGACTTCAGGTTTTTCTCAGATTAAACTATATTAGACATCAGAATCATCATGAATGAAGCAAGTGTATTGTTGTAGCAAAACCCCCACCAAAACAGTAGATCCTATTTCTTTTATGGAGCTCCTTGTCATTTCCTTAACATAAATAAGCAACGATTACCAGAATATCACTGTGAAGCAACAGCACTGAAAAAATCACCATTCTTATGTTTCCCTCGGTGTTCTTTTAAAGTTGAAGATGAGAAGTGATAGCAAAAAGGGATGCTGGCAGTTGCTGAAAGGGATGTTTGAACATGGCTCACGACACACAAAATCGGCAAGCCTTTTGTGAAAGAATGGCTCAAGCATGCTTGCCCATAACTCCAACTCAATCACAATTAAGATGTCTTTGGGAATTTTATGTTTGCAAGGACCAGGACCAGAGTTTCCAGCATCACCCAGAAAATGGCGTTTCCATCCTAATGACACCCTCTGGGACTACTGTTACATGGTTCAGGTGAATAGAGGCCTTGCTGGGACATAGATCCTCTCACTGCTTGGACTTCCGATGTTCTTCAGGTGTTTTCCAGCTAAAAATGAGACTACAGTGTCATGACAGGACATGATGTTTTGGTCCTTAAGTGATCAAGAAGTCTTTCTCGTTAGAAACTGGTGCACTAAGACTCACATGACTTCTGCACAGGGCAATTGAATCACTCTATGTTCAGAAGGGACCTCTGTAAGCCAGATTCAAATATGCCTATATTTATATCAACAGATGTTTATCTCACTTTCTCATAAAGACATCCACTGATGGAAACCCCACATCCTTTCCAGGCAATTAATTCTAATGTTTCCCACTCTTCAGCAGCAGAAAGATTCCCTTGGTATCTCGTGAGAGCACAATATTCTCAAAGGGTCTGTGTCTGGAAGAGCTCTGTGAAGGAGGGTGTGTTTCTTGGATTCTTTCACTGTCTAGGAGGTAAAGAGAGGAGTATTTTTATTACAGCTTTTAAGTATTCCCTTGTTTCCAGTCCATACAGGATTCCTGGATATCCAACCTATCTTCTACTTACATGAAAAACCACCCACAAAACCAATAAGCACCAATTAATTTCCACTTCTCATAACAGTCAACTAACTTGATTAAGGGTGGCCACACTAAAGTGGACCTCTCTAGTTGCTTTTTAGTCTGGCAGTAATATGATTCTTGGTGAATCACAGCACAGAGAGCAGCTGATATGAATGGGCTGTATCTTCCCAGAACTACTCGAAGGCTTGCTGAATAGAGATGGACCACAGCCATGAAGTTATAAAACATAAAATTACTTTTTCCAGGAAATATCCCAAGACACAACAAACTGATCAGCCAGCACTTTCACTATGATCTGAGGAAGAACAATTCAGTCTTTCCCAGTTTCCCTTCAACATTCACAGTGATTATAAAGAGCCGACAAGTTTCAGGATAAAGGATGAGGTCATGAACATGCTGTAAAACCCTCTCTTGCAGTTGTATCAAATCACTGACAGGGAAGTTGATTTCTGGAGATGCCCAGCACCTGCCTGCTGTAGCTTTCAAAAGAAGCCACATGATCTTTGACTGTCAGGGCTCTGACAGCAGCATCCCACTGGTGCCCCTGGTTGCCAGGATATGGCTCTCTCTTTCATGCCCAACTGAGTTATTGTCCTTCGACCTCTCATTTCCTGTATCGGAGGAGAAGACGTCAGATTTCTGGGTGGAGAAGGGAGTTAATGTTAAGCAAACCTAACCTACAGTATAAACCTCGCTCTGTGGGTTCAAAGGGCGTGTCAGGGAGTGTTTGGGACACAGTGATGGCTCCAGGA
Organism: Strix aluco; assembly: GCF_031877795.1. Classification (NCBI taxonomy): domain Eukaryota; kingdom Metazoa; phylum Chordata; class Aves; order Strigiformes; family Strigidae; genus Strix; species Strix aluco. Next base: position 170,858,073 of record NC_133931.1, on the reverse strand, counting down.
CAGACCCAGATGGGACTGGTGTACTGCTTAAAAAGGTAAAATGCGTCCTGACCTTGGCAGTGCCTGCCACCATCACATGATAGGAAATGGATTTTCTGCTGGGATTGTAACCCAAGCCTTTCCCATTTTTAATCCCTCTATGACAAATATATTTCTAGACTTCCAAACTGTGCTGGTCATCTTTATTCGTTATATTTCTAAAGTGTGTCTGAACAGTGGGATCATTATTCCACTTTTAGTTACTGCTGGGAAACTTTCTCTCTGTGGGACAAGACAACTATTGGTTCTCCTTTTTCCACACGTGCTGGCTACATTTAGGAGAGACCAGACACACAACACACACTTCCCAATTCAAGGCCAGAAATGTAAGCCCTCAATTTCTTGCACATTAACTATGGGAAAAAACTGCTTGCTGGGATGTGTTGTGAGCCTAAGGGCTTTCTGCAAAGAAAGGTGAATTCATACTAACAATAGAGTACAGAAAGGACTAGTAGGACTCTCTGAAAATGCAAAGGCAGATGATACAGGAATTTTCATCTTGTCTAATCTACCAGTGCTGCTGAGAGACAGTCTGGGGTTTGTTCGTGAGTAAATTAGAACACTGAAGAAGAAAGCATAGCAATAAATCAGTCTAAACTGGTCATAAGTTAGTGTAGGCTGTAAGTTAAGAAAAGTTTTCTCATAATGAGAGTGAGTTTCTGGAAGAACCTCCTCTTATAGTAATGAGGGAAAACAAGCTAAATGGGGAAAAGGTAAATGATGTGTTGTGCTAACAGAGTTCCAAGGATTTCCATTTCAATTCTGTGGTCCTATCAGAATAACCTTCATCTCACCTTCATATGACCACTTCAGTGTGCAAGGTAAGTCATTATTAGATTCAACTGATGAAGTGTAACAGCAACAAAAAGACACCACATCAATAACAAAGGATCCCACTAACCCCGACCATGGACCTGGCATGTCATATGGACTTGCCTGGAGATAACTATTGGTGAGGCCACTGCCTCTGCTACCCCTACCACCGTGCTTAGTTTCCCCTTCCTGTAGGGAGAGGCTGGCCCTCATTGCACCCTGGCAGCAGGATACCTGAGTCTGTTGGAGCTGTCTCGTTCTGCTAACAAAAGACTATCTGGAAGACCTAGCATCTATTAGCAGGACACAGCTAAAACAGAGTGCTATCAATTTACTCCATCTGGAGATCCCCCTAATACCAGGAAAACCTCAGCCCAGGAGCCAGCTGCTGAAATCCTTACTCAGTTTTGCACATCACTCCAGACTAAACATCTCTGACTAACACTTTGGGAAACTTCTCTTTCTCCATGATGGAGTTTGATTTGGAGGTTGGTCTCTATTCCATGTTAGGTTGGAAGTTTAAGATACTGAAAACTGCTTCGTTTTCCATCCATGAATCTTTTCTGACTGGCCACCAGCCCATTATATGTGTATTGGTGCCAAGGTCTGGCAATTCTGATTCAGGAGATTTGGTGTGGGGGTTAGTTTTAGAAGAGGGGTGAAGCATGCATATAAAGGAACAGTAAATTCTTTTTTTGATTGACAGTATAGGAAAAATCTAAGCCAGCCTCAAAATGGAATTTACTTGAGGTGATGGCACTAGCTGTTGTCTTCTGGCAGAACAGTCTGAGCTGACACTACCAATAGAGGGTGGTCAGGGATCCTACGGTGCATCTTCGCGCTCATCCAAACTTATACTCCAGACACTCAGAGGCCCCTTTAAACCAAGTGGTGAAATTAGATTGGTCTTGCAATTTAACAGAGATTAGTGGTGCTATACTGGTACCTCACTGAGCATGCCAAGGAGCTTACTGGGTAAAACTCCATGCTTTATGCTAATCAGGACATGAGATTCAATGACCACAAGAGGCTGAAAAAGGATATCTGGAAGCATTATGTGCAATTTTGAACTATATCAAGCAACTTAATGTTTCAATTTGTCTCTGCATTTATCAAGTTTAATTTAAGACCATTAAGGACTCTTGCTCCCTCTGTTACCATTGGGGAATCTTTCCAAAATATTGCTCTTCTCATGTATATAAATCTCATTTCTGACATAAAATTTCTTATGTTCTATGAATTTCTTTGTATATTTGTACCACCAACATCTTTTAGTATACATAGATTTCTGCCTTCCAAATATCTGCATCTCTCAGGTACTTCTAGGCTAAGCAAGAATAAGTGTTCTATTTTCCTCATCTGTAATAGTCTCTTAATTTCCTTGGTCGGTCTTACAGCCTTTATTGCATTTATTGCAGTTTGAATGGAATATTTTTGAACAGACAGGATCAGAATTATATTAATTGCTTTAAAGAATAAAAATTTTGTAAAATTTTGTCTGTGCCTGACACGTTGGTCTTGCATGTGCCCTGTCTGTTGTATGATCCAGCCTTATAAATGAGTTTTCCTTTTTCTCACCTGTGTTGATTGCATCACACTCATTCTGCAGTTGACAGTTACATCCATATTCTTATTCTTCTCAAGTGCTTTTGGTGCTTTCAGTTTCCCCGCTGCTGAGCGATCCAATCTGTTCATAGAAATATGAAGTCACCAGCTTTCCTTAGTGCTTCCCATTCAGGCCTAAACCAAACTTTTAAAACGTATGTCACAAAAAGCTCACAAATGTGTTGCTTCTTATTTAAAAACAATGCTACCTGGATACATTCTATGCTCAGAATTTTAATGTGTCCATAGTGCTCCCGTAAGTATGATCCCTTTTTCAGCCCTCCTGGTGCACGCAATGATTCTGCAGCAGTCCCCAACCACAGAGCTCCCTTGATTCTACCGTGCTCCTATGGACTAATTCTATGTGGCTTGGTGAAAGAAATCAGCTAAGTACACAGGAAAAAAAATCAACTCTGCTTTGCTGAGCATATGATTTGAAGCTGATGAGAACTGTGAGGAGGATCAAGAATTGGGAACAGCAAGGATGGTTTTATTTACAGGTGTTGTGATTAGGTTAAATGCTGGGAAAGAAAAATAAACCAGCAATAATTCATAATAAAATACCAAAGAAGAAAACACTTGGCCAAAGGGCCTCTTATTTTCATATTTAATCTTCATTAGTCAAGTGGACATATAGATGTCATCAAAACACTCAGTGAATTTTGTGACTATAATATTTATATATTTCTGTCCGTGGCACAAACGAAATATGAACAATCAAATAATAATTCAGCATCTTGTAAAAAAACCACCCTGTTGTGATTTAATAGATATCTGATGTTAGAGCTTACAGAGTTTCTAAAACAAACTGGTTTTTGTTATTTTCTTTTGGGAATAACATAGGTATAGTCAATCTGCTGGATAACACAACTCAACATCCATCTGGCAATAAAAACTCCCTGCAGGGAAAATCAAGTGTAACAAAGGCATAACAGCACTTTGTCTTCCTCTCCTCTCCTTTGTGGACATGTTCTGATGTACCTTCAGTGAGAAGCATGCTCCATACAAGAAGGGGAACTATTATTTCTGGATATAATGGGAGCCCTCTAGAAGGTCAGCCTGAGTTTATTTCCCAAGCTAACAGAACCCAACAGATCAGCGAAGACACTAAGGGTTCACCAAAAGTGTTGTCAAGCACTGGAACAGGCTGCCCATGGAATTGGTTGAGTCACCATCCCTGGAAATATTTAAAGGACATGTAGACGTGGCATGTGGGGACATGGTTTAGTGATGGACTTGGCAGTGTTAGGTTAAGGGTTGGACTCAATGATCTTAAAGCTCTTTTCCAACCTAAATGATTCTGTGATTCTAAGTTTGTGTGAATGTTTACAGCTGTTAATATCCCATTTGCTGCCTAGTTCTGTTTTCTGGTTTCCTTGTCTTTTTAATGCTAAATGCAAAGGAACAGACAACACAAGGATCTGGCAGAGGGAGTCCTTGTGATGGACTCTACAAACGCCTGAGTAGTCTTTTCTGGACTGCATTCACCTACCTTAATTGCAGACCTCTGAGAGTTAGATGTCTAAACCACAACCAGAGGTTTAGATTCCTAGTTAAAATTATTGGAGAGAAAAGGCACTTCGAGAGAGCAACTTGTTGAATTTATGGTGGAATTGCCCTCATTTGTCTCCCTTCATTGACTTTAAAGGAGGTTTGGGGTAGGTGGCTCAGACTCATATCTCACTTTAAAACTTGTAAACTAGACCAGATTAACCTCTACCAGGAGGTGCATGCCCTGAATTTCAGGCTCCCTGCAGCTTAATGGTAGCAACCTCAAAGCCCCCTGATTGCACCAGGCATGTGGGATCATGGAGGGGAAAAAAAGCCATGACACTGGTCTCACTGTGAGAGGGTGTGAGGTGGGTATCCCTCATGTGTGCCTCCTGCTGTGTGTGTTCGTCTTTCAACAGCACAACGTTTTTCCTCCCAGAAGGCATGGTTAAATAAAACTAATAGATTAAAACCCCCTGTATTTGGCTACTGTGATTTCTCTGACTACAACGGAATTTTAGAAAGCAGGCAAAAAAAAGGAATAAAGAATGAGACAGGGATTTGAGAAGAGTAGCTGCTTGTTTTTGCTTCTCCTGAATTATGTCTCATTTCCTTTGAAGTTCTGCTGACTTTGTACTTCAGTGTATTACAGTGAATTAATCCATCTTCCCCTTGCCTGCTATGGAGGTGCACGTCACTCTTCCTTTCTTTCTTCACAACCCCACCCTAAACTCACCCACCACCTGACTTGCCCTGCTTTATGTGAAAGTAGAAAACAGTTTCAGCCTTTAGCCAAGAAGTGACTCTTGTCTTGGCAGGATGTATGGGCTGGTTTACATAAAAATAAATAATAAAATTAAATTAAATTAAATTAAAATAAAATAAAATAAAATAAAATAAAATAAAATAAAATAAAATAAAATAAAATAAAATAAAATAAAATAAAATAAAATAAAATAATAAAATAAAATAATAAAATAAAATAAAATAAAATAAAATAAAATAAAATAAAATAAAATAAAATAAAATAAAATAAAATAAAATGACCAGGGCTTGGGGAGAGGAAGGTGTGTGCTCTGCTTTATGGGAAGCAGACCTTTGTTGAGTTTTCCAGGGAAGATAGTCAGGGGACACTTTGCCATTTAAACTGACAGCTTTATAGCAAAGACCCTGGAAAAAATTACAGTGATAAACTGCTCAAGATTTTATAGGCCTTTACGTACAAAAAATAAAACAAAACAAAAACCCCAGCAACCCTGTACTAGTTAGTTACAGCTGATGTGACTTAGGTTTAGCTAAAGACCATGTCAGTTATGCAGGCTCTTCTCTATAGCTGGGCTTATTTCTGAACAGAAGGAGAAATGTGACTGTATTTATCCTTTCATCTGTGACTGCTCTTGAAGTTAGGCTTAATATCACCACAACTCTGAATGTGATTTGCAAGCAAAGCAAAGTCACTTCCGTCTGACTACGAGCAGGCAGATGTTTAATACAGTGGACATTTCTTGAAAGTGATTTGACTTAACTCTGAGCCAATGAGAATAATAATTGGATGTTTAGGACACTTACAAAAACTGCCAATGGGTATTTTCACTAATTTTAGCTGTTAGGTGCTCTGTGGAAAAAGGATGAAAAGGGAAGAAAAGGAAAGAAAGATAGACTTGTGGAAAAGGCTTTAAACCGTGCAAAGTCAACGCCAGATTGAGCAGTAGAAGAACAGACTCAGGGACACAGGACATATTTTATTCACTTAATACATTCATTCTATTTTCCCCTTATTGGTGCAAAGGTGCCAATTTACTGCAGTTGAATCCAAAGACCTTTTCAGATTCACTGACAATCATATTGAAGGAAGGTACTGAGCACAGATACAGCGATCACAGAAACTAAAACTCTTGTGTTCCTTCTATTCCACTTTGCCAATGAAAAGTCTGTATATGACACTTTAATTTCAATGAAGGCCAAATTCTGAGGACTGAGGTGGATTCAAGGATTTAAGCTGTTTCTCTAGATCTGCCATGTATTTGCCAGGTGTCTTTGAGCTTTTCTTGTTTGTTCTTCCAGGTCTTAAGAGTTGTTATGTTTCCCTGCCTTGAAAAATCCAGTGTACATGGGTTAAAAATAATAAATTGACAAATAAAAGATGCTACTGAACTCTTTCTTCCAACCAGTGGGTGATATAGTGCTATCGCAACAGTTGTTGATCCGACTTAAGGATATGAATGCAGATTCATGTTCTGGACATATCCATTTTATCTGCATAGTAATGAAAAGTAGACTTCATCTTCCCTGTGTACCATGTTTTTATCTTACTCAGCAGGGATACTGCTGAAACTAGCAGCTGAAGAATCAAGCCTGACTTTTCAGGTGAAGCTATAAGGATCTTTATAGTTTAGTTCATGAAGGCTCTGATCACATTCCTGGTATGTTGAAGTTTGTCCCAATTTACAGTGTGGCACAAGTCTGACCAGCTCAGCATTTAAATGAATCCTGTGGTCAGGTAAGGGAAATTTGTGTAAGAGAAAATGGAACAGGTAAATATAATCAGTTAAGCTTAGCTAATATTTTTGTCCCTATGCATTGTTATCTTGAAGTTTTGAAATGTAACTGCTGACACAGCCTTCCTGTGTATAGTATCTGCTCTCCAACTTTTACCTGGCAGGATGGTTACAAAGGTGTTTAAGTTCCAGTCCCAAACAAGATTTTTTCCCAGGTCCACCTCTTCTAGCTCCAAGCATTTAACTAAAACTGTTCTCACCTTTGATTTTTTTCAGTGTTAGTCAGAAAGGAGCAATGCCAGGTATGCCATGGGTAGAGTTGTCTGTCTGCTCCTAAGAGCAAAACTCTCATGGACTTAATTCAGATGTTTGTGACTTTGTCTGAGATGCATGCTAGTCATGCTAGTATTTATTGTAGAGCAGATGGACACTTCTTTATTGAGATACTTCTAAATCAAGACACAATCCCAGCATGACTTGCCTCTATGTTCAAAGCCATTTTGGTCATTATTATTTGTGGGAGGGAATAAATGTCTTCGGGAGTAGGAAAACAATTCCCCAGGAGGAAGTTGTTCCCCTAGTCAGAACTGGAAGGAACTTGGTGCAGGTAGGCTTCCCAGAATGGTGTGTCCACCAGGCATTTCATAATCCATCTGACTCCCTGGCAACTCACAGCTTCAGGTGTGAGAGATGTCTTGGTGTCCACCATAGTTTTCATTTTAGGATTGTAGTGAGAATGGAAGCAGCATGTCTTACTGAAAGCATTGTCCATGAAAAGGGTGTCTGAGTGAAATACAACATTGTGGGAGGAGTAGGATGTCCGATTAAAGGATCTAATTACACTTAGGCCTTAAAATCTGAGAAAGTGACTTGACAGCTTCCTTATGCCTTTGTATCTTTCTGTTGGGTTAATGTTTCCACAGGAGAGTTGTATACTGCTGCCCTAGATGTTTGATCAAAGACCTAGAAAGAAACTTAAAAAAACCTGTGTTAATTCTTGACACCATTACCTTCTTTACTAATCTTATGCAAATTATTTAATTTGGCTGTGGTTTAGTTCCTACTCTGATTATTGAATGAGGCATTTCTTCCTTTGCTACAGAGACTAGGAGCTTCTCAGGTCAGGGATGGCCTGTTGTGAATTACAAAATCTGTACAGAACTTAGCACAATAAAATGCTAATATTGCGTGTAGAAGAGCTTCAACAATAATTATAATTACAATGTGCAAACAGCTTCTTGGGAGGCTTCAAAGCTAGACAGTTGGCTGCAGGCATTTATCTTACACTTTCCTCTTGGGATGGAAAATGGGTTGGAGAGTTCAACTCGTGCTCATCTTGAATTACGATTGATTGATTCAGCAAACCTAAAGCATATGATAGGAAACTAATGATCATCTTCCAGGCTCGGGGATTGCTTATGCATTTCTGAATGTGTTTATGATGGGAGGTTGCACGCTAGTAAGATTTATGAGGCCTGGCAGTCTGTGCACATGTTTCTTACATGATTAATACAGTTCCGAACCAACAACCTCCAAATATTGTCTCAGAACTTGCCAAGGAAAATCTGCAACTCAAACCCATCCAGAGAACAGTAGCAGCTTTTATACTACTGTATTTCAGCATTAGTGAGTTGTCTTGTGGTGCTAGTGATGGTGCTGTGGGCTGGGGGAGAAGAACTGAAATAGTCTTGGATTGAAATAAAAACCAGATTACAGATAAATATTTGGGAGGATGTGTGGAGAAAGACAGATGAAGAGAACTGAGCAGTTAAGACTGGTCTTGATTTAAAGTCCAGTGGTGCCGGTGCAACTTCTTGTGTTTCCCATCCTCTTTCAGAGAAGAAACAAATTAACTGAGCCCAAATTGTGAGAAAAGCCCACCTAAACCACATTGCTCTGATCCTTTCTCTCTTTCATTTATTTTCTTTTTCTTTTCCTTTTTCTTTTACCACCTATAGGAAATGCTGGCAAACCTCAGGTACTTTTTGTTCAATTTAGCTATGGAGCAGCCTTTCCTAACACTGCAGATTACCTTCCCCAAAGTACTGAAGGTCTACCAAACCTCAAGGTTAGAAGAAGTCTTGAACTGATTAGGAGTGATCCTTTTCTGTAACACCTGTATGTAAACAGCATAACTTTCCAAAACCATTCAAGGCTATAAGAAACCATTGACAATACAGTATTGGGAAGGTAAAGTAAATATCTGGTCCTTTACCTGTTTCCATGAACCAGCAAAAGTTAAGGATCATCCCATGTATGTGAGACTGTTCTGCAGAATCTTTTCAGCACTTTCTTAGATTAATACCAATCAAAGCCAGGAAAGACTATTATCATATGCTAAACTGACCTGAACTCCATCATTAACCACAGAATTTGACCTGATAGATTCTGAGTGTAATCTGCAAATATGCTGTTGAACTCTAATATATATTACATGATCAGAGTTGAAAACAAAGGATAAGTCACAGCTCCATGGAAACTCCTCCCACAACAAATTGTCCTCACTGATTTCTTACCACTCTGAACCTCCTGACTTTAAATTCTGGTATTTTTGTATTATCATCTCTGATGCATTAAAGGGCCTTCTGATACAGACAGGTGTATGCTACAGAAGGAATAAAAACTGCTTGCTATGAAGATTTTTCTTCTGTCGCAGGAGAAAACAAATGGTGATTTTACTTCACCTGCTAGTAAATTAGGTCCTACAGCAGACACCATAAATATCCTTTGCATAGATTTTGCAATTTCATCACCATTACTAGTAGAAAGCAACTTCAACTGTTCACGCTGAGAATGCACCTATCAGTTGGATCATAGAAAGGAATCTGCCCCTCTCTGGAGGTCTGCAGCTCAACACAGCATGTTCCACATGACAATTAAAACAACAGTCCCATCTTCCTTTCAAGTATACCCCTCTGCTGACCTCCTCAAAGGCCAGCATCTCAGGGCGCAAATATTTACAGAAAACAGATCTGCTTGTTTGCACCGTAATCACAACACAGCAGCTCCTCCTCCTTAGACGCACTGTGTTCTTGGCTCCTTGTCTGAGGTCCAGGGTCTGAAGTACATGAGGATCTTGACTGGTAGTTGAAGCAATCTATTGCACCAATCCATAACATTTCGTTCTCTTTATCTGGTGGTATCTATGCATTTGTTATTTCCTTGAGTTGTACACTGGTTTTATATAAACATTCAGCCTTTAAGCAACACCTTTTCTAACTGATCACAGTACACAGACAAGCTTCATGGACCATTTTTCTATTTAACAGTCTTTTGTTAACTTTACGATCATTTTTCAAAACAAAGTGAATTACCTATGTCTGGGAAGCTAATAGAAATATAAGGTATAAAAGACTCCATGCATAATTTTTCCTTATCTTTTTTCCTAAGTTCATGCCAGCCTGAAGCCAAATAAGATCTGACATACAGGCAGCATGGACAGCCAGAGAATTTGGGCATCAGAAAAACTGCAGTAGCCTCAAAACTGTTGAAACAGACTGAACAGCAGCAGCAAAGCTGTAAATCTCAAGACAAATACACTAAGAACGTGTAAAAGAAACAGATATTTTCCTGTTGGCTTTGGGAGAAGAAAAATAAAGTTAAAGACAAATCTTGGCTTTGAGCCCACGTTGGGCATAACCTGTCCAAGGCCACACAGTGAGCCAATAGCAGAGCCCTTGTTGCACCCTCTGGGTACCAGTTCTCCACACTGACCAATGTTCCCTCTCACTGTTCACTGCATCCATGTAACTAGGCTTGTTCTAAAACTGCCACCCTAACACAGAGTTCAATAAAAGGTCCAGGAAACATTACTACTGCTAAGCTAATCAGGAAGCAAAGATTTGGACAGGCAGACAAGACCTCAGCTGCAGACAATCAGCTGACACAGAATGGTCAGCCTTGCTTCAGATTTCAGGATTATCATCCCAATTCCTCTCCTGTACTTACCCACAGCCAATCAGGATCCAGGTTTATTAGAGATTTTTTTGGGGAGAGAGGGGGAGGGGAGCAGTGATGGGGTTGTACGGAAAAAAAAATGTATTCCTGCCTGAAAGTTTTGTAAAGCAACACTGGGTTCCTATTCCTTTTGACCACAACATCCAGCTGTGCAGGGAGCAGAAAAGCCATATAAACTACATTATAAAGCAAAAAGAGCACTTTTGACTTTATTTTTTTCTTTTTTTGAAATTATTTATGAGTATATTGGACAAAACATTTCATATCCCTAGTGCAGAGCACACAATGCAACAAAAGCAGCCCATTCTCAGGTAGAAAGAGGTACCCAAGAGTCACAGCTACATACCAGCAGACCCCTCCTATCTGCAATGTCAATGACAGGACACGCAGGGAGTCCCTGTCTGGTCATAGGATGTATCACAGACTGTGTGGAAATTTTAGAACTTGGTAATCACAAGGTCTGCTCCTGCCAGCAGCCACACTGACAAGACTTTGGCATATTCATGACAGTGCAGTCCTGCTTTTCTCAGCTGTGGAAAACACCACAAACCTGCTCACGACCTGAATATTTGTTGATGTCAACATAAAAATTAATAATTCATGAAACTTCCATCCTGTTTAAACACCACTATCACCACCTCCCTTCCCAGTTAGGGATATCTGTAACCTTACCAATTAATCTGTATGTGTGTCTGTCCATGTGACAAAATGTGTTGGATTTTTTGAGCATTGGGGACTTTTCGAAATATTTCTCGGTAGGATGTTGTGGTTTGGATAAAGTGTACCATGGTGACTCTAGAGACTGGAGCTTGAGTTTCACTCTGGGCTCTGACTACCGCCTGCTCTATTCCTTCAGTTTAGCTGAATGCAAAGTCCCAAAGACTCAAACTGGATGTAGTGCCAGACATACAATCTTCCCAGTGCCGTTGGCTGTGGAAGGTAGAATGCTTTGATCAACCCAAAAAGGGTTATCTTCTGTATCCAAGATGGAAAAAAAGCAGTTTTGCACCTAGTTTATAAAATAACAAGATGACTGGTCATTCTGTCATTTGCTGTCAATCTCAGTCTTTGAACATCAGGCTGAGATGACCATGCTGTCTCCCATGAATCATCTGGTGGTGACCAATTTTGTGGTCTTGTCAGATGACACTGTAGGATAAGTCTGTCCTATCATGATGGAAGTTTGGATAGTGTACCTGAAAGTTTGAGCTGGCTGTGGTGGCTCCAGCACTCCTTGAGTGGGTGGTGGAGGGGTGGAATGAGGGAAGGTGCCTGTGATCCATGTACAGAGGGGTCTGCTGTATCTTGCCTGTTGATAGCTATTTTGTAGCTTTTCTTCACAGGTATAAACAAGCAAAAATGTTGAAAGAAACCTGCTGAGCTGCACCATGGGATGCAGCTACAGCCTGAATCTTCCTCAAGTCTCTGAAATTAATTGTCCTTCTTCACCAGGGCAAAAAGGACTGTAGTCAGACTTGTGCCTCCGAAGTAGAGGCTGCAGATGAGTTATGTGTTTTCTAGACAGACTCCTTCAAACACGTTGACCTGTGAGGTGCCCTCCTCATGTAGCTTCATCATCTGTCTTGCTCTGTGATCCCTCTGTGTCAGCTGGATGCAACTGCTGACTTGGAGTGCAAGGCTATGGAGTAGGACAATTAAGGGGGACATATATGTAGCTGTATGGGGCACACAGGGCCAAAGTCAGGTGTGTGGATTTCAAGCTCATTACATGAGCCTTAGTGACGTGCTCTGAGATCTGGAAGAAGAAAAAGAGAGCCCTCTCAGGTCTTGGTGTTTGCACAGCACCTACTATTAATCAGGTCCTGATCCACATCCAGACCCACTAGATACTTGGGCAATATAAATCCTCCTGCTTCCTACTACAGCTGTTTCTTCTAATGCGAAAAGTGCTGACATTATTGGGAAAACATACAACAAATTTCAGAGCTTGAACAGTACAATTCATTTTTCTTGGTGTTTGCTGCTGTCATGTCAGGAAGTCAGGCACTTCCACAAGGCACGTGAAACTCTTCTAAGATAGGTATGTCACCTGGGTGGGATTTGTCTCTGATGGGACGTGGCTGTCTCATTAGCAGTAGGTGACTAACTCAAACCACAAAGCTCAGCTGTTGGGTGTCTACAGTTGATGGATGTAGATGCAAATGCAGAGTAGGACAACCACTTTCTGTTAGAAAGCTTGTCAGATGGTTTTGCTGATAGAAAGTGGCATGTTGAGAAACAAGAAACAAAATTATTTCTGCAGAAAATTTCTGTAATTTTTTTAAGAAGCATTTTTTCCTCCTGTTCTTTTTGGATTTCCGTCATTGAATATTCTGTCTCTAACATGCTATTGATATTTTCAGGTACTCAACATATTCCATTAGTTGTCTGTAGAGCAGTTAGCAAAGAAGTAATGAAGCCCTTAAACACTTAGGGAAAAACAAGAAATAAAACAATGCCAGCAAAACAAAAGAAAACAAAACTTTCTTTTTTTTTTTTTTTTTAAAATCTGTTTCATGCATTCCTGTCCATCCCGGTATCTCCTCTGGCATCTGGTACAATTACACATGTGTTCCTGCCTGCAAGGGATGCAGACAGAGTCAGTGTAATGTGTTATCAGTGTTCCTTTCGCATCACTCCTCCCAGACCAGAGCCCTCCTGCATCCTAAACATCAGAAAACAAGTCGCTGTCGGGTCAGGCTGGCCTGACAGTTTCCATTATGTTGGCTCATAAAACTGAAGGATGGGTTTCATTCTAGAGAAAAAAAAAAAAAAAAAAAAGGAAACCTGAACATGAAAGTCCTTTTCTGCCCATTTTCATCACTCCAGGGGGTCTTGTAGAGGGATGTTGCATTGATTTAGATGCTGTCCCGAGTGTCCTCTCTGTTCTTTCTTTGCAGTTTTCTATAAACCCTGGTAAAAGAGGAACAGCAAGTGTTGTAGGGCAATTAATTTTATTTTCCTCAAAGGGAAAATTCAGGAAGATGTCAGGAATTGACAAAATTTATCTTTTTGGTAAAAATCAGGTCCAGAGGAATCATTGCAGACCTGTGCTAGCTTTCCAGATAGAATGTCCACTGAGTTCCATGGTTTGAAGAGTGGGATGAACTGATGCTGAAGATTCAGAAATATCTGGGCAATTGATGTATTTTATTTATTTACTGTTTTTTTGTTTTTTTTTTTTTTTTTTTTCAAGCAAAGCCTCCAGAGGCTATTTGAACTTTCTTGTATTTACCAAAGTATATTTCCTAGGAATAAAGGTGGTGGAGTTTATTGCCTGGGGATGGTGTGGGATCCCCAGTGCTGGGGATTTCTGGCAGACAGGATCACATATCTATCAGGGAAGACACAAGTAGAAGTGAGATTGTGTAGGAGAAGGGTCCCCTTGAAATCCCTTCCAATCCTGCATTTACAGTACTGATACATGTTTAGAAATGGCTTAAAATCTCTGTTATAGTAGATACCATTACAAAACCTGTGTTCACTACCAATGAGGATGCAGCTTTGCAATCTTCTTACATGCAGACTATAAACTTAAAGTAGTAGAGGATGGCTTTTTTATTAATTTTTTTTCATTTGTAATCTGTAGCCCTGCCTCATGGAATTTCTTTTCCCCATGGGAAAGAAATTTGTCTCTGATAGGTGTTTTCTTAATTGAAATGAAGGAGTATTGGATCAAACCAATGACCACCATTAGCTTGTGTCTTTCTGTCCTTCTCTCTTTCTGTCTTTTTTTTTTCCCTCAGAAACCACCCCACAACTTAATATATGTGTCACCACTGGGACACATCAGAGAGGGGAGGGGTGTCTCTCAATCTACTTTTTCCTCTGTTTACTTTATATGAATATATAAGAAAATGTCCTTTTCATATTTACTCAGCTCATGAGAAAGGCAGCCAAAATCTCTTCATTTACCATCATGGTAATTTTCTAATTGTTTCCTACATGTTCCTCGGAGTTCTGTATATTTACTTTTTTCTTGTCTTATTTTTCCTATTCATAAAAATGGGCTTTTCACCTATGCTTCAAGACGGCTTCAAAATGACCAAAATTATACCAAAACTAAGACAACCAGTGGAAGACTAAATTTTATTTTGTAAAACATTCTAACAAAGTAGCTAAATATAAAATTATGCAAGTTATGTCACTAAAACTATCTTTCAAAAACAGAAAAAAAATTCTGTCGCAATTGTAACATTTTTATGCGGGGAATTATTTAACAAAGCTATATATATTTATTTAAATGCAGACATTTCAAGCTGGTTAACTACTTTGGTTCTTCTAACAGTCACTGGCAATGATCCATTCAATGTGCTTCTTTCAGCTGCATGTTTCACTGGGTTCTCTTAGCTATTAAGCAGCTTGTAACTAACCTATCCCATTGTCTGCATTCTTAGCAATTTTTTCATCAGAAATTTATGAAGTAGGATCACCAGCAGAAATATGGTTTAGCAGGAAAACATTCTGAGAGACCATCACTGGGAGTTTTTATTGACTGGTTGAAGTTTAGAAGTAACAAGACTTAGGAAGTTGAACACTTGGCTTGAAAAAAGTCACTTTTGAATGAAGAGTTTAGATCAGAGAGATATCAAATTCAGTTTTGGAAGAACTAACCCAAATTATCTTCACTTAACTTTAGTAATTTAAAGTTAAGTATCAATTCTAGAAAAATTATTTCAGGACACTCCTGCATTAACTATAGAGATTTAGGTGTTGATGATTGGTAATTTATTCCATCCATCTGAGAGGACCTTCTCAAGATCTGGACAGATGTCCTCAGGAATTGCTCCTCTCTTTCTTTGCTTTTGGGGAAACCTGGAGAAGTAGCTTAAACTCCTAATTTTCTGTCAGCTGTCATTAGGTGGGACATCTGATGCCAAAGTATGATTGAAGTAGAAGTTTTCTCAGCTTCACAGATCTGTTGACACCTAAAAGTTTACATCTAATTTGTTTGAAACACAGTTGAAAGTTCAGAAAACTTTGTCAAGAACAAAACCTAGCTTAAGAGCCCACTTTATGCAAACCCTCATTCTGGCCTTGAAAACTAGATTTTAGCCTCTGGACACCTCACAGCAATCTGCAGTTTCAGCTGGGAACTATACTGTAATGAAGCTACTATGGGAATTATCAGCTAAATTACTTTAGCCTTGGGACTTAAAATTAGTTCATTCAAAATGGATTTTTTAATGTGCGTTTTCCCCTGTGCTTTGAAAGCTCTAGACTCTCATAGTCTCTGACCCATAAGTCTCACATTAGTCTGCTTGTATGGAACAGTTGCTCTTTTAATAATTACAGCACAGTTGACATCATCTTTGGGAAATGCCCTGGTAGTGTTTGGGATAGTTAAATCCATCATCACTATTCTTCAGTTAACTCACATGTTGCAGCTCTAGTAGTTGGAATAAAACCAAAAGAAAGTGAGGGGAGAGCTGTACAGATGTTGTCTCGTTAGTAGATGACTTGCTCATCTACATGCAAACACAAGGGATGTTAGCTGAGCTCCATCCTGCTCATACTAAAGCACAAGACTGACGCTTCCTGACATCAGCTTTGTCACTGAGGGAAGTTGCTCAGAGGCCATCATTCACAAGCCACTGCTCTCTTTGTCCCATAGCTAATGATGGTTTGGCTGCTAACAATGGAAGTCCTGGAAGGCCAAGTGCAAGGTCTTGCACATAGGTCGGGGCAATCCCATGCAAAAATACAGGCTGGGTGATGAGTGGAGTGAGAGCAGCCCTGCGGAGAAGGACTTGGGGGTATTAGATATGGGAAACTAACTATGAGCCAGCAATGTGTGCTCACAGCCCAGAAAGCCAACTATGTCCTGGGCTGCATCAGGAGAAATGTGGCCAGCAGGTCGAGGGAGGTTGTTCTTCCCCTCTACTCTGTGTTCATGAGACCCCTCCTGCGATGCTGTGTCCAGCTCTGGGATTCCCAACATCAGAAGGACACGGACCTGCTCGAGCAGGTCCAGAGGAGGCCATGAAGGTGATCAGTGAGCTGGAGCCCTTCCCATATAAGGATAGGCTAAGACAGTTGGGGTTGTTCAGCCTAGAGAAGAGAAGGCTCTGGAGAGACCTTAGTGCTGGTTTCCAGTACTTAAAAGGGTCTACAGGAAAGGTGGGGAGAGACTCTTTATCAGGGAGTGTAGGAAAAGGAGTAATGATTTTAAACTGAAATAGTTTAAGATTTAGATTAGATATAAGGAAGAAATTCTTCCCTGTGAGGGTGTTGAGACACTGGCAAAGGTTGCCCAGTGGTTGCCATCTCCCTGGAAGTGTTCAAGGCCAGGTTGGATGGGGCTTTGAGCAACCTGGTTTAGTGGAAGGTGATCTTTAAGGTCCCTTCCAACCCAAACCATTCTGTGATTCTATGATTATATGAAGAGGTGAATCTGGCCACAGGAACGCCCATCTTTACCAGTGACTGACCCGTGGTGACTAGGCCAGCTGGAGATGTCCATTCTGGAGTTGTCTAAATCTAGCTGCAGTAAATCCTACCATCATGTTTCTTCTTGTCCTCACTAACTATAGGCTTTCCACATGTTGTTCTGTATTAGAACCTGGATGGCGCTATGGGAAAAAGTCATCTTGTCATTCATTGAAAGTTGAGAACCTGAACAATAGAATAGAGGTAGTATTAATTATAGCTGCTTGAGGGAAATAAATGCAAAAAAGAACCCCCAAAAAGCAACCAACCAAACAAATAAAACAATTAGATAGTTACTTAATGCCTGCTACCCAGGAGAGAGACAGAAAGTTTCACTCACTCCTGGTTTCTGCCGGAGAGTGGACCATGATTCCTACACACCCAGAGAACTGGAAAGCAATAAGAACATTTTTTTTTTTTTTTCATCACATTTGTGAGGCTGACACTTTGGACAAGAGACTAAACAACAAGGTTCTGTCTTCAGGGAGTCCTGTGTATCTGACTCAAGGAGGCCAAGCGGCTGAGTCTAAACATAGTACTTTCCATCCATCCATCCATATATATTCTTAAAACCATAAGGAGTCATAAAAAATAAGTATAATTTCTTTTTTGGGTGATGACCATGCCTGTAAGAGGAAAAAAACTGATTCTCATTAATTTCCCAGACAATAATGGTTTCTTTGTGCAAAATAATTAGCCTCTGGAGTAATTCTAATCACTCTGTATTACTTAGTTTGGGGGAAATAACAGAATATTGGTTCCTAATTGCAGCTGCTCTACAATCTTCCAGTCTGAAATGGGAGGTTGATCTGGCTCCTTCTTCTAAGATTGTATTGACATTGAGACAATTCCCTGTTTCAGCCTGCTTCTCAGTATATGGAAACATTTGTTCATTCATCCTTTTTTACTTGACTGCGTTATGGTTGTGGTCCATATGGTTACACCCCATTTAATATCATCTACAGTATATATTCTACACACACATTTTTTTTCTATCATGTAAGTCGTAAAGTGAGATGCAACATCTCAAATGTCACTAAGACAGTACAAAAATTATGCTGTAAACAAGTTATTTAAGTTATAAATATTGGATTCAAATTAGCTTTGGGAAAATGATGCATCATAATGCAAATCAAACCGAAATGTGATTTTGACTAGTCATCTATTCCAAATATTGTGGAAATTACAATCCACTCTGATTGATTGGTGTTATAACTTGTCTCATGCAGTTCCGTTCATGCAGGATATTTGTGCTATTGGCTCTAGGTATGTAGAAACTCTGACGTAAAAGAAGGCAAGTGATTCCTCCTTGTGTGTCCTATCAAATTCTAGTTCTGTAGCAAAACTATGATATCACATCTTTTCTCTCACAACAGTTGAAGACACTTTAAAATGTCCCAGTGAAAGCCATTACAAATGAGTGGAGGGAAGTGGTCTGAGTTAAAAGCTTGGACAGCTTTGAAGTGGGGAAGAAAAGATTGCTAAAGCAACAAATTGCTAATTTTAGATACCTTTATCTCAGGAGGCTCTGAAAATCTTTATGTATGAAGTGGGTGTTGGTTTATAAAGGTGATTTGAAGTTTGGTAAGCTCTAATATAAGGCTGATGAATCATAAAGCAAGAATTAAGGTCACTTCATGCGAAGCAGTAAGAGACTGACAGAGAGGGTCATGATCTAAACATAGATATTGACATCAAGGATAATCACACTGGCTTCCCTTCATCCTGGCGACCCAGCCACTGTCATCAGAAGTCTCGAGTGTCATGTTGAGTAGACACCTAAAATACATAACTAAATTAATGTGCTCCCCTCCCCCCCCAATAACTAGATTTATGCACTCAATGTGACTATTTCTTACTGTTTTATGATGGCATGCCTTCTATTGACACTGGTGATAGGATGCAGGTTCCACTGAGAAGTTGCAGTGATGCTCAGAGTCTGTTGTGCTACGTGGTGCACAGACATGGTGAAACATAAATATGTCTTGTCACAAGGACTCTACAATCTCTTTCTATGGTGGAGTTGAGAACTGTCAGTGTTAGGTCAATGGTTGGACTAGATGATCTTCAAGGTGTTTTCCAACCTAGGTGATTCTGTAATTCTGTGAAAATAAGCAATCCCTGTCCACCTGGAGTGGGGGGGAAGGAAAGAAAGAAAAGAGTAACAAAATACTGATGAATTGCTTAATATCTGGAATGTTTCCTTTGTAAAGAGACCTAGGAAGTTGTGTTACAAGAAATAGTGAATTTATTTCACTTATAACCATCTGACATTTTCTTGCTGGAGAAAAAAGCTTAATGTTTTTTGAATGTGTATACTGCTTAGTATATTTCTACAGATTTCAGATATATGAAAAAGATAGTTATGAGCAAAATTAAGTAAAAAAGTGTTAAAAATATCTGTTTATATTCAAATAATGCATGCATGTATAAAATCAACTGGATTTTCTATATTTCCATAAGAAACATTTAAATTATTTCCTTGAAACTCTTCTCTCTACTACCTTTATTTTTTCCAAATCTTTCAGAATCGTTAATCTTCAGAATCATTCTTTCCACGAAGCAAGAAAAGGAATAATATTTAAGGGCTTGTATAAAGTCACAGAAGTAGACCCAGGAATAGCCAGGATTGCAGATGAAGTTTCCTGAATCCCAAAATAAGACTCATCTCACCTGACTTCAGAGGTGGGATTCAGCTTGCAGGTTCTGACACCTGAAAGTAGGTGATGAAACTTGAGTGCCTACATGTGAATTGAGAGTCTAACCTTGCAGAGCAATCATTTTGATCACTTCCCCTCACATTCCTCACTAAATGCTTATGTCCCAACATAAGCATTTAGAACTCTTAAAAAGACCTTGGGAACCATGAATCCCATGAGGCTGGCAGAAATGAACATGACCTACAGTAGATCAGCAGCATCAAGCGTCAGGAATGTTAATATAAACGATGCTGAACACCTTTGTCCAAGCATAATTAAGCCTTTTGCCAATATATTCAATAGTACCTAATTAGGAATTTATCATAAACTAAAGTGGACATGTCCATTTGAATTTCATGTAGACACATACATCTCAGTTCAATTGCCCATAAATAGGTAATCATAGAATCCTAAAATGGTTTGGGTTGGAAAGGACCTTAAAGATCATCCAGTTCCAACCCCCCTGCCATGGGCAGGGACACCTTCCACTAGCCCAGGCTGCTCAAAGCCCCATCCAACCTGGCCTTGAACCCTTCCAGGGAGGGGGCAGCCACAGCTGCTCTGGGCAACCTGTGCCAGGGCCTCACCACCCTCACAGGGAAGAATTTCTTCCTTATATCTAATCTAAATCTTAAACTATTTCTGTTTAAAACCACTACCCCTCATCCTGTCCTTACACTCCCTGATAAAGAGTCTCTCCCCATCTTTCCTGTAGCCCCTTTAAGTACTGGGAGGCCTCTACAAGGTCTCCCCGGAGCCTCCTCTTCTTTAGGCTGAACACCCCCAACTCTCTCAGCCTGTCCTCACAGGGGAGGTGCTCCAGCCCCCTGATCACCTTCGTGGCCTCCTCTGGACCTGCTCAAGCAGGTCCGTGTCCTTCTGATGTTGGGGGTCTCAGAGCTGGACACAGCACTGCAGGTATTATAGTCCATAAGCCACTTCAAATGTTACAGGGTATCCTGACAGGCACCCAGGTGCCATTGCAGAAGTACACAATTTTCATATTGTTCTTTTCACAGAATCAGAATCACAGGATTGGAATCTCGGTTGGAAAAGATCCTGAAGGTCATCTAGTCCAAACATTAACCTCACACTGACAATTCCCAACTCCACCATATCCCTCAGCGCTGGGTCAACCCGACTCTTCAACCCCTCCAAGGATGGGGACTCCACCACTGCCCTGGGCAGCCCATTCAAACACCCAACAACCCCTTCTGGTCAGAAATACTTCCTAAGAGCCAGTCTAAACCTTACCTGGCACAATTTGAGGCCATTCCCTCTTGTCCTATCACTTGTTACTTAGTTCAAGAGATTCATCCCCCCTCTCTGCAACCTCCTTTCAGGGAGTTGTAGAGGGCCATGAGGTCTCCCCTCAGCCTCCTCTTCTCCAGACTAAACCCCCCCAGTTCCCTCAGCCGCTCCCCATCAGACCTGTGCTCCAGACCCTGCACCAGCTTCGTTGCCCTTCTCTGGACACGCTCGAGTAATTCAATGTCCTTCTTGTAGTGAGGGGCCCAAAACAGTAATTGAGGTGCGGCCTCACCAGTGCCGAATACAGGGATAAGATCCCTTCCCTGTCCCTGCTGGCCACGCTATTGCTGATACAAGCCAGGATGCCATTGGCCTTCTTGGCCACCTGGGCACACTGCTGGCTCCTGTTCAGCCAGCTGTCAATCAACACCCCCAGGTCCCTCTCTGACTGGCAGCTCTCCAGCCACTCCTCCCCAGGCCTGTAGCGCTGCTGGGGGTTGTTGTGGCCCAAGTGCAGCACCCGGCATTTGGCCTTAGTGAAACTCCTCCAGTTGGCCTCAGCCCATCGCTCCAGCCTGTCCAGGTCTCTCTGCAGAGCCTCCCTACCCTCGAGCAGATCAACACTCCCACCCAACTTGGTGTCATCTGTAAACTTACTGAGGGTGCACTCGATCCCCTTGTCTAGATCATCAATAAAGATGTTAAACAGGAGTGGCCCCAAAACCGAGCCCTGGGGGACACCACTCGTGACCGGCTGCCAACTGGATTTAACTCCGTTCACCACAACTCTTTGGGCCCAGCCATCCAGCCAGTTTTTTACCCAGCGAAACGTATGTCATCCAAGCCTCGAGGAGCCAATTTTGCCAGGAGAATGCTGTGGGAAATGGTGTCAAAGGCCTTTAGGTTTGTCAAGCAGGACCTGCCTTTCATAAACCCATGCTGACTGGGCCTGATCATCTGGTTGTCCCACATGTGTTGTATGATGGTACTCAGGATGAGCTGCTCCATCAGCTTCCCGGGTACTGAAGTCCAGCTGACAGGCCTGTAATTTCCCAGATCATCCTTCTGACCCTTCTTATATATGGGCGTCACATTGGCCAATTTCCAATCTGTTGGGACCTCCCCGGTCAGTCAGGACTGCTGGGAAATGCTGAAAAGCAGCTTGGTGAGCACCCCAGCCAGCTCCTTCAGCACCCTCGGGTACATCCCATCCTGTCCCATAGACTTGTGTATGTCTGTGTGATATATTCTTTTGTCATATTTGTTAATCCCAAGTAGCACAACGGATGAACTGCAGACATACATATTCAATCAGATGAATCCCACTGGCGTCATACTGGACTAACTGCAGTTCCATCCTTCTTCCTCAATATAAAGATTTTTTTTTCACTTTTTCATTAAATACATAATAAAATTACAATCTTCTTGATGTCTTTGAACTACAGACAGGAATTTAAACTGAAAAAATAAACAAAAGGCCAAATGAGAAAAATTGGAATATATGCTTTGATTTCAAGGTAATAAAAGTGCTTTGAAAATTTATTCCCTATAGGTAAATAGTTTTAACTAACAAAGAGAAAAAAAGCAATAATTAAGGTTTTCTTTCAGCAATTTTTAAACCATACAGCTTTTTGGAAATTCTATATCATATTTCTGAACAATACATTTCTGACTTTATATAAATGTACCTGATCTGAAAAAGCAAAAAATCAATTATATGATTAATAATTTTCTTCTTTTTTGGTGAGGAAAAAAGTTATTCAGTTTTCATCTGCCAATGATATTTCTGACAAGTTACCTTTTAGAATGTAACCACTGAAAAATTTATTAAGAGTTGGAGAGGAGGGGGCAGTCTAACTAAACTTTTTATTGCTGTTATTTAGTTCTTAATTTGAAGTTTGGCTAGGAAATATTCACAAAATTCTACTCATACCTTTTTTTAATGGCTGTAAAATGTCCAGTTCTCATCCATGCTCTGGACTTCATGAGGTTTAGCTGACTCTTCTGTAAACCATAGGAAATGACCTAGCACTATTTATCATGGAGACCTGTTCGTCAGGATGTCTCAGTGGAGGTCATCAATAAGGTAGAAGGGCACATGAAGCCAGGATGATGTTCCTTAGCCTGTGGTAGTTTTCAAAGCAACAAGCAGCAAAGTACTGAATTTCTAAAGAGCCTGGTGTAAATGCTTTCCCCATTTGAATCTTCCAGCAAAGGAAAAAGCCATTTTCTCTTAAACTCCGGAATTCAGCTCAGGTGTTTGAATAAGAAGTGTAGTTATCCAAGGTCCTCTATGAATTTCTTTTCTATGGACCTCTAAAGGCAACTAAAATGGCGTGGGATGAGTCTGTGTCACTACCAGTAGAAACTACATCAAAGCAGCACTTTCAAAAAAGCTGTGATGAGCATATTCAGCTCTGGTGGAACAACAGCTAAATCCTGTGGGGATGCAATCAGTAAAAAATAGTGCAAATGATGGAAATTTCCATTGTGCTTGCAAGGTACATCCAAGATTGTATTGCCTCAGTGCATGGTGCTGTATGACACACAATGAGAAGTAATTTGAGCTCTGCAAACGTAGTGTAAATACAGTGGAAAAGCAAAAGGCAGGAATCAAGAGAGTTACCCAAGGTTGCACAGTGAAGCAGCAGGAGAGCAAATGGGACTCACACAACTGAAATCCCAGCTTACTGCTGTATCCATTAACCTAGATTGATTTCCCTTCTGGTTTGGGGCTTAGAAATTAAAATTGTCTTGACTATTTATCCTTCTCTTGAGTCATCCATTCACCAAGCATTTCTTTCTTCTTTGAATCATTCTATTTTTCCTTTGCCATCCAACTACCTTCTCCTTAAAGTCCCCTGAGAAATGTGCGTGAAGATTAATGGAAAACCAAGTCTTCATAAGCTGTTCTCCTGCAAGTGGATTTAATCCAGACTCTCAATGGCACCCAAAAGTGTATTTTGGGGTGTAATTATAAATGATACACTCCACAGAGAGCTCATTTATTCTGAAATAAGTATGGAAGACATGTTAAGCAAGATGTTTTCTTTTTTTTTTCTTTCTTTCACCTGACACCACAGCATCAGGACACAAAGCTGCAGTTGGACTGAAAATAATGAAGTGAGATGTTCCATAAAGTTATTTCCAGCTGATGGACTACATGTTACATAAAAATATAGGAGACTCCCAGAGGAAACTGACAGGTCACTCAGGCTTGCATCGGTTTCAGTCCAGCAATGTATGGGAGATCCATACCTCTCTTGTAAGGGGAACAGTTTCCATGCAAGATATGCAGATGTTAAACTTTTATTACATATTTACTTTGTATTTTTTGCTTGCTACCAGGATAACACCTACTGCTAAGTTCAAGCATCAGCTGAGGTAATTGTTTCAGTCTGTGAGGATTCAGTTGTGGGGTCAGGTAACAGCATGGGAGAGCAAGTGTTAAGCAAGAAACTTGTGAACTTGCCTAAGCTGATTTGTCATGGAGAAGGTTAAAAGCAGAAGTGCCAGCAGAGCTTTTGTGGAAAATGGACAGATTCAGGACATTTTGCATCAGACTGAGAAAGGTCAGCATTTCTGGCAGACGGTGAGGCTGGTGCTCTGATTCAACTCAAACAGAACCATTTCTTCCTCAGACTCCCCACTGTCAAATTCAGAGGAGTTTGGATTTGGATGAGAAAAGTGTCTCAGGAAAAACAAGACCTCACCATCCACTTTTGAACTAA
Organism: Strix aluco; assembly: GCF_031877795.1. Classification (NCBI taxonomy): domain Eukaryota; kingdom Metazoa; phylum Chordata; class Aves; order Strigiformes; family Strigidae; genus Strix; species Strix aluco. Next base: position 170,833,560 of record NC_133931.1, on the reverse strand, counting down.
ACCTGAACCCAAACTAGACTTGGATTTGAATCTGGAGAAAGCTTAATTTCTTTTTCTTCTTTTCTCTTTTTACCCTTGCATTCCCTTCTCTTTTCCTGGAAAAACAAAATGAAGAAATACCTCTCTCAGTTACAGTTTTTCAAGGTCTAGAAAAAAATCCTACAGGCTCAGTCATAACAGCAAGAGATCAGGGGTTTCGGTACCTGCTCAAACTTCTCTCGTATTTCTAAAACTCATTCAGTTGTATTTAAACCAATAGTGATACCTTACTTCTGGTTTGAAAACTACCTACCATGTTATTTGCTACAAGCACAACAGCTGTGCTTCAATGCCAGCATGGCTTTTTGCTCTCTTAGTAACAGGGATTTCAATAGGCATGCAGAGTTAGTGAAAAGAGAATTTTTTAAATTATAACAAGAGTCACGACTACACCCCAGATATCACAGTTTATGCATGAGTAACTTGTGCTCTGTCTTGCCTGACTGATCCCTCCTCCAGGATCACCAGCAGCAGCTAGGTTTCTACTGAAGGGTGATGGTCTTTCTCCAGTCCCACCTCACTTACTGCTCCCTTCATTTGTTTTCCCACTGAGAAAAAATTAAAGTGTCTGTGAAAGAACATTATGGTTTAGAGGCCTGAGAATACCTTAAGGGTGATCTCAGTCCATGCTTTCTATGCTGCACACTGTGACTTGTCCCTTTGGCAGGATAAAAAATTCTAAGCTGAAATTCTGAGCCCTCTGATGTCAGTGGCATTGCAACTGTTGGCATCTGCAGAAGTAGAATCTTCCTTATTAATTAGATAAGAATCAAATTGAAGAAACATTTCCTTTCTATAACATATCCATTTAGAAGCCCAAGGTGGTCTCTTACTCTGAAAGAAATAGCAGCAGAAGCAATGAAGCTTCTCTTGGTTGCAGATAGTGGAAGATGTTTCATCAGGGACAGCATTCTCCCTTTTTCGCTCCACATCACGATACCTCAAATCTCCTTTGATCTTTAAAGAGAGGGGCAGTTAATATTCATGCCACTCTCTCCTAACAGTGAGTGCTAAAAACCAGGAACATTTACTTCGCATAAAGCCACAAACATATCTGCAGATTCAGTATCTGTGGCACAGTCCAGCTTTGACCTCGTGGTGTAAGATGGCCTGTTCACAGTACAAGCAGATACAGCATCATCCACTTATGTTCAAAGAGCAATCAAAGCCCTGTGGGAGGAGGAACGGGAGAGGAAAACAAATAAAACCCAAGAAAAGGACAAGACGTGATCTCATGACACGCATTTTCTCTTGAACCACCTGGGAGATCTTTTCAGAAGCAGATTGTGTTCCAGTCAATTAGCACTGCAGCTGCTTCTTTTGGCTGAAAAAGCCAGGGTCTGCCCTTGACAAGTAACATTCATGAATATCATCCAAAACAAAGCCTTTAAAAATAGGAAAGCTGACCTCGTTTTCTTGTGTGGCAGCTCTGTGATGGAAGAACCACATGTAAAAAGGACTGAGGACTGATTCCTAGACTAAGGGTTTACTGACATGCTGCACTGAACATGGTGTACAGCTCTTTAAGCCGACACTGAATGAGCTAAATCTGGACCTAGAGGGAAAGATGTTGCCTTAACTTGGTACTTTGCCAAAGTTAAGAAGCCTCTTGGGGAAAAAAAAAACCAAACCACAATAAACCAAAAAACAACAAACCCCAAAAAACCTAATTATTTTTCATAAGACAGCTCTACAACTACTGTGATCTGAACTAGTGTCAGCATGGTGCCGGGCCCTGCTGCATAGGATAATGAGCTTTCTCATTATCTGGGTCATGTACCACTGCTCTCTTGTTGCACTGTACAGTGCAGGCTGCATCTCATCCTGCCTCTGGACAGGGAAAGTAAAACCATTCCCACAGCCTCGGAAGGGGTATGTGAAAAGAGACACTTTATATTGTTTTGCTGCGATTGACTAGCTCTTATGCAGGAGAAAACTTCCCCCAGAAAGGTGCAGTCCTGCTGGAAGTCCCTTAGGACATGAGGCCCAGACTTTAGGAAATAGGAACATCCTGCAGCCTTGCCTGAAATCCCAAGTGGAAGCTAGGAGATATTTCTCGTAACTGAGCAGGAAAAAACCACTTCTGTTGTTGCAGAATTGCACAGACACTGAGCACAGTGCCACAGTCAAAGCCAAAAGAAGTTAGATAGGTGAACTTCATTAAATCAGTGTGAGACAGATTGGTGAACCCCTTACACTAAGTGGGCCATGAGGGCCTGAATCACGCTGAAGGTGATGATGCTGAGCAGCTCATGCAACTCTTTCACAAACTAGGACTGCAGTTTTAATCTGATGAGAAGCTAGGTCTGGTTTTGGGGGATGGTCGAGTCTGTGTGAGTCTTTCTTGGCTGAAGCTGCACCTTCTCTGGAGAGACATCTGAAGCATATTTGAATGTAGCAGGTCAGGTCGTTGTCTCTCATAGTTTGGCAAAGTTCCACTGAAGTTAACACAGCTCCCCTGCATTTACCCCATCCAAAGATCTGGCCCAGGCCACTTAGTTCTTCCTACTTTCAATGTAATCATGTGTTACGCCTCATGAAAAAGGTGAACAGTGGCTTCTGGCCAGAACATACCAACCTTTTGGAGTTCATCATATGAAAATAAACAAGTGATACCCAGATGTGTGTGTTATATGTATAAATATATATGTATATATCTTTCTTTATATATATCGATACATATATTTGCACTGTTCTCTGTCTTGGCTGGGGCCTGTTTTGGAAAGGAGACAGCAGTGAAGTTATTAAGAGTCTCCACTCATGTTAAAATACCTCTTTAGTACAACAAAACATACTATTGTTGAACTGGGAAAAGATATTCCATAAATCTCCCAAAGTCAAACACCATGACGGGAATATGGAAAAATAGATCTATATATTAACTGCTCTTTTAACAGCATTATTTGACCCTTAGAAAAAACAAACAGAGGAAAGAAAAACGTTACAAGCCCAGAAAAAAATTCTCTGACTCTTATCAAAAGCACATTTGAAGAGAGGCCTCGGAGGCATCTGTTGTTTAATGGGCCATGCTTGATTTATTGATGATTATGTAGCAAAAAAAAAATGTAATCATTCCAAGGCCATGAGAGGTGCAGGGCTTCAATTTATTAGACCTTGGAATCAGGGAATATCTTTTATTTTTTTCCCTCCTTCATTCAAAGAGCCCTGTTTGACCAATGGTGTGAAACAGTTTGATGGGCAAGCCCCTCGGTGCCGAGCTATACCTCACTCCTTTTCTGTAAGTAACAGGCCACACGAGAGCAGGCCTGCAGTTTGAGTTTACACAGCTGTATGCTGGAGCACAGAGTTCACTGCATTTATTTTAGGCTTCTTTTAGCAATGGCAACAAAACCATGTCCCTCCTTGCCCTCCCCACGTGCGCCGGCATTCATGCTGCTGGCTCTTCCTCTGTTTGCATGCATGCATGCACATGCAGACACATACATGTTTGCAGCCCCATTTCATCCACAGACCTCACAGAGTCACCTCTTTTTAGGTACAGGAAAGGGAAAAAGTATCTGGGACAGCCGTGGATGTAAAGGGGCAAAAAACTTCAGAGCAGGTTAACAATGGTGAGGTGATGGTTGTTTAGATTCGTCATTAGCATGAACTGGACCAGTCAAGAGATCTAGCTATCATCCTTCTCATCAAGGCACTCATTTGGCCCGGATGTTTTGGCTCAACATCCGTTTGCTCAAATTTCAGGGTCCCAATCCCTCCTTTCCTCTTTTAAACACACTTAAAATGCAAAAAATTCCTTTTTCCCCAGCAACTAGAGCTGTTTGTTAGTTAATTTTTGGGGGTCCACCAACATGACGGACGTGGCAGTAACACATATAAGAGGCAGTCCCCACCCCACAGATCTCATCACCTGAACAGACATGACTGATGCAATTCAGGGAGAAAAGCGAAGGGCAGTGACTGGGAAGTGATTTGCTCCAAGTCACACAACTGCTCAGAGCAAGGGAAGAAGCCACGAAGTCCTGAGACTCTACTGCTGGTCCTTGCTATGTCCCAGGAGGGATTAACCCACTGCCACTCACTTGACTTACAGTGAGGGTCTGAAAATAATTATATTTCTAATGTGATTGCAGCACCAAACAAAATAAATGCAAATTAAAATGGTTTATTCCAGGCTCAAATTTCTTTTGGAAATTATCAGCAAAAAATAAAATAAAATAATAAAATAAAATAAAATAAAATAAAATAAAATAAAATAAAATAAAATAAAATAAAATAAAATAAAATAAAATAAAATAAAATAAAATAGTAAAATAAAATAAAATAAAATAAAATAAAATAAAATAAAATATATAAAATTAAATATTCAGTACAGGTAGAGAGAAGCTATGTTGTCCAGCATTAGATGAACTCTCAGAAGTTATAAATGAGCAGGATTAGTCTTTAGTTCTGTGGGAGTTAATGACCATCTGCATCATGGGAGATGTAGTCTGCCTTGGGAGCTTGGCCTGCAAATGAAAATGAGACCAGGAAGTACTTACCCAATAAATCCCATATGGGACTCTGGTGGTGGTGCAGAACAAAACTTCTCAGCTGGAAGCATTTCGCTTTTTGTATATTGAAGTTTTCAGTGAAATGTCAAAATATTCCACAGAATACAGACACGTTCTTGTGGAAGATATTATTTAGGTGAAAGCTCAATTTGTTGTTGAAAAATTGATTTGGCAGAAATGTTTTTCCTGGCTACTATTCAGGATAGCGTGGCGGCTCCTCCCAAACTCTGCCTTCAAAATCCTCCTTAAAAGGATGGTTTTCTGGCATGACTACAAAAAGTGAAGAAAAAAAGACACTTACTGAACTGTTTCTGTCTATAGACCACTGTCTTGTCATGTTAACAACCTGGTCTCGTATATTCCTTGTCATGACATACGTCTCTTTCTTTCCAGATGCCTCATTGAGCTGGGTGCCATCCCTCTGCCCTACGCTTATATTGTCTCCAGTGAGATGATGCTTTATTTAACACGTGGGAGATCAATGCACTATGATGATACAAATTGATAATTCTGATGTCAGTACCACTATTTTTTGCAGTAATAATAGTAGTTAGAGTTGCTGTCGCTACATCTCTTTTTTGTGAAGGCTGAGGAAGGGGCTTTCAGAGATATACTTCCCATTTTGCAGGTGGGAATCAGAAAGCTATGTTCTAATATGGCCCAATTTTCCTCTGAATCCCCTCTAAAATTGTGGGTTGAATTCTTGTGGCCTAATTCATATATCTAAAGGTAAGACATCTGAGATCCTCATCCTGAAATGCATCACATGAATCCTGATGTGGATCTTGGGAGAAATTTCAAATGTGTCCTTCAGATCTCCCCTGTAGAGTTACTTATTTTTCTGAGTTGACTGTTGAAGGAGCTTGGTGTGACCCCATGCCAACAGGTTGCCAACAGGTAAGATGAATCTCACTTCTTGCTTCTGCTGGATCCTATTGGCTGGCTTTGACCTGGAGAGAAAATCAAGGAAAATTCAGCAGCAAAACTTTGTCTTCAGCAAGAAAACTATAAGCGAAAAAGTACTCTGAGTGTTTAAAGGAGATGTGATAAGAAAATTAGTTGCAGACTAATAGAGATGGCTTATTCATCTCTGCTGATATTTGTGATTAGGAGAGATGAGCCTGTATTTTTGATGTTTGGCTTTTACCAGCACAAAATGTAAACCATTTCATAAGATATCTAATTTTCATATCACACAAACGCAAGATTAAATCAATAGAATAGAACAGAATAAATAGAATAGAATAGAACTAAATTAAACAAAAAATAAAACAAAACAAAACAAAACAAAACAAAATAATAAAATAAAAAATAAAATAAAATAAAATAAAATAAAATAAAATAAAATAAAATAAAATAAAATAAAATAAAATAAAATAAAATAAAATAAAATAAAATAAAATAAAATAAAATAAAATAAAATAAAATAAAATAAAACAAAAAAAAAATGAAATAAAATAATAAAATAAAAAATAAAATAAAATAAAATAAAATAAAATAAAATAAAATAAAATAAAATAAAATAAAATAAAATAAAATAAAATAAAATAAAATAAAATAAAATAAAATAAAATAAAATAAAATAAAATAAAATAAAATAAAATAAATCTCTGTTTAATACTTGGAGATCCATAAAGAGCATGTCTCTGCTGAATTTTCTGGTTCGTAACACCTCAATGATACATCCCTATCTTGTGGTGACTCAAACAGACCAGCAAACAATAAGCCTCAGGAGTGAACACAGCTGGACATGAACATCATGCAGGCAGTTTCAGGCACAATGATGTAGAAGTTACCAGGCATGGAAGACAGCATGGAATGGCTTCCCAGCTGAAAATCATTGGTCATATGAGTCCTCTTCTGGATAGGTGGAAGACAGCCTAACAAAAACAAAGGTGTCGTCATGTGCATCAAATATCACTAGAGAATATGTGAGAAAAAATGGAAAATTTAGAGTCTTTTAGAATAAAGAATACGTAGAGGTGGAAAAGGGTGCTATTAGAAGGTTAATCTGGAACTACCTGTTTAACCTATTTTTATGCTGTTCATTGCCATTATCTCAGGAGAAACTAAAAGGGATGTTTCACCTGAGATATACATTCAGAAATGTAAAGCCATGTTATCACAAAACATCTTGATGGGCTGAGTGTAAAGTTTAAACTGATTTCTGAATAGGAGAAGTATGTATCTGTGGGCTTTCACCTAAGAAGGGAAACCAGTTCATGTAATTTTAGACATCTAAAAGCTGACTGGACACTCAGATCATTTCTAGAGTCAAGTCAATGGAGAAGAATAGGCACCACAACAAGTGACGAATCCTATTCCTTGGCTATACAAGGTTTTCTGATAACCCTTTTGAGGCAATAAAATCAGTCATGCCAGAAAATGGCTTTCACAGCATTCATAATATTTAAAAATTAAACTCAACTACTATGCACACATAGGTAGGACATATGCATGGAGCTTGAGACATTTGCAGAATGAGAATGATGAGTGTTCATTCAACAATCTTGCTTCTTTACTGGCCTCCTGGTGGCATCCTATCTGATGTGTACATGGAAGGTCTTTTACAATGTGGCATTACTCTTTGCTGGGCCCCTAAACAACCCAGTCAGATGACAATAATAGAACCTGGACCTCTGCCAAGCACAATAATGGTATTTCCTGGAGTATTCACAGAGTTTCCAGTTCTTCAGACAGGGTGTAACATGGTAAATTAAAATCACGGTATTTAAATATCCAGCTACAAATATTCACAAGTGACTCACAGTCCTGGGAGCTTCCTATTTTGCTAAGGTGACCCAAAATACTTTTGCCTAATGAGGTTTTATTGTCAGCAAATCTGAGATACTAATTTTCTGAGAATCAGGCCCTTTTATGATTTCTTCACTTATATATACCAACAATAGAGAAATCAAAGAGAAATCTGACAGTAGTTTTATAGGTAAGATAGTTTAGTCCTAGAGCTCTAGTTGTTTTGGACTGGATACCTTTGAAAATGTCTGTCCTTGGAAATAAACAAATCAATGCCTAGCTGGTGCTTGTCTTATAATATAACAAGCCAGCAAGGGTTGCTTCAGTGTCCAAAGAAAAGATAAGCCTATTAGCCTTTCTTTTAGTGGAGGTGCTGATAGGGAATCTCTAATAATCAACATATTGCTGCTACGCTTAAATAGCTGCTGTCCTCAAGACCTCTAGGTTTGTCATTTTGAAGAGAAGGTATCTGGAAGGTTCAGAAGGTATTAGGGGAAAGGCCGGCAGATTTTCAGTGTCAAGTTATGTCTTGTTTGTGCATGAAAGAAGAATATGCTGTAGTTCTGAGGGCATTTGCCAGCTCTTGGGTTTGCTAATTGAGAGCCATACTAGCAGTATCATCTCAGATACTCACACGACAGCTGTATTCTGAGTAAATAAATACATGGACACTGTACAACACAGGGAAAATATTAGTAGATAGCCTTAAAAGATTATCTTTGATGCCTTGGCTCACAGTAGTTATACTATCACCACCCAGAAACTGCAAACTGTTTCCTATTTTCTTTATGATAGTTTGGTGAAGAAATATGGACATGCCTCCCTTCTTAATATTTGTTCCATCACATGCATAATGAGACCTGATATCACTCTCTGCCCTCCTGTAAATATATGTGCAACACATGTCTGGGTCCTGCAGAAGCAATTCCCTTTCTCCTGCTTATCACCACACTCACAGCAAATCAAAATGATTTGCAAGTGTTGTCAGATGGCTGAGAAAACTCTCAGGAACATGTTCCCCGCCACGGAGACCAAGAGCCATGGTATTTTTTTATGGTAGATTGTATTTGTCATATAGTACCATCTGGCATATAATCATATCAGGATATTGTAGAAAGGGTGCTAAAAAAAATATCCAAGAAAGGAAAAGAAGATAATTTCTCACATCCTTGCTTTTCAGGGGAATAAGGAAACCTGTTTTAGACAAGAAAGGGTGGAAGACTTGTTGGAAATGGGAAGTTGACTGGAACAGAAGTGGAAAAGGCTGATTGAAGACCCACAGTGCCTCTTATTTTACCTGGGAGAATTATATTTTTGGGCTGAAACAGCGAAGAGAAAGCAGTTTTCACAGAGGAAGGATTTAACGTAGGGAACTGTCTTCAGATGGATAGGACTGAAGTACCCAACTAAATCCCCAGGGATGACAAGGTTTCTCTTCTTTCCAGGTCTGCTTGATTCTATAGGTGTTCATGTATGTCAGCCACCTTCCTGCTTTGACTGGGGAAGCATTTGTCCTGGGCAATGGACAAATATTCTCTCCTAATATACTTGCCTACTAATGGGCTGCAGACAAACGATGTTTTTATTTCCCAGTGATCACAAATCAGCAGAACTCTGACCTTTACTATGTAATTACTTTAATTGCCAAAACCATTTAGTATCCCTTTTTCCACCTTATCCTTCTGTCTTAAACTGTCCCTATTTTTTCCTGTCCAGTACTCAAAGCTTTCCTTTCACAGCAAAAGACAATTTTCTAACTGTGTTTCCTTAAGAAACACCATCCTACCGACATCTCCAGCTTAATTTTCAGTAGAAAGCTCTGTTATACTGGTATGTCAAGGACAGGGATATTAAAATAATAGCAATAATAAAGAAGACTGTAAAATCCAGAGCCAAAATCCTGATGTGGTTCAGTGTGGTTTTGCTTTAAATCAGATTTCTGAGGTTACTGGGGCTCAAATTGTACTATTAAACAAGATGTGTCATCCCACCCTATCTCATTTTACCATTTCAAACAGAAGATTCAAGATTCAACCCATCCAATAAATAGCACCTTATGTAAAGTCTTGGAAAAGTCTGTGTTGTCTGTGTGCATATGAGAGAAAATGTCCTCCAGATTTGCTAACGTGTAATTTCAGAAAATGTTCAATCTTTACAGATATTTAGATGCTGACCACCTTTGCTTTTCTTTCAGACACCAGCCAGGTTTGACAGAACTGGACTTCCCTGAAGATATTTTCCATATGTTGAGAGAAGAATACAGTTGTTTTATTTCCTTCTCATACCTATTTTGAAAAAGATAATTGCTTTGTTTATTTTCTGTGTCTTTTTCAAAACTGTGAAAAGTGAAAGTGAGCAACAGTTGTATTTTAATAAGGCATCAACTAAGAACTCTTAAATTCTTATCAGCTCCTGTCCTCTAATTTTTCAGCTATTTTCATATAAGAAAAAAATTCAATACCTGATCTCTCCCTACTACCTTGAGGACCTTTCAGTTAATTTCAAATTTGTCAATAAGGTAGAGATTTCAAGGATATTAATTATTTACAAATGTTGCAAAAATATGTCCAGCCAGAGAAAAAAAGGCTACAGCCATAGTATTTGTCACCAGGAAAGCCACACAGAATAAAGACAATTACAACAAGCTCTCATAGTTTGCGGTTTATTTCACATTGAACAATCCAGGAATAGGACCTGCCACCTCAAGAACATGGACATCAGCACTGTTGTTCATTATCGTAATGTTCCCCAGGTAGGATCTGCAGTGATCACAAGTGAGATATGGGAATCATAGAATCGTTTAGGTTGGAAAAGACCTTTAATCCAGTCCAAATATGAACCCAACACTGCCAAGTCCACCACTAAACCATGTCCCCAAGCACCACGTCTATACATCTTTTAAATACCTCAAGGGATGATGGCTCAACCACTTTCCTGGGCAGCCTGTTCCAATGCTTGACAACTCTTTTAGTAAAGTCGTTTTTCCTACTACCCAATCTAAACCTCCCCTGGCACAACTTGAGGCCATTTCCCCTCATCCTATCGCTTAGGAGAAGAGACAGACACCCACCTCGTTACAACATCATTTCGGGTAGTTGTAGAGAGTGATAAGCTCTCCCCTGAGACTCCTTTTCTCCAGGCTAAACGACCCCAGTTCCCTCAGCTCTTCCTTGTAAGATGTGCTCTAACCTTTCACCAGCTTCATTGCCCTTGTTTGGATGCGAAGTCACTTGGAGGACAGAGTTCATGATGTCTCACCTCCTACCTGTCTGAGGGCTTCTAGAAAGATGATCCCAGAACAGTAAAAGGCAATGATTGCTACATAGCTCTCCCATCTCTTTTTCTTCCCATCTCCCTTTTGCCTTCTAAAATACAACTTCCCATGAAAATATGATTTTCCCATGGGTAAAGCTAAGGTACCCCCTACTAACTGATGTCAAATTGGCCAGCTCTCTTTGATATTTGGTGACTTTAGTCAATGCCAAGGAGTATGTTTCTTCAGTATCTGGCAGTTTCTCCACAGAGATGCAAGGCTTCCATGTTGCTTCTTGGGAAAACTTTGTTCTGGGTGGTTTAGAGATATTATTTTTTTCAAATTTCTTTCCCATGCTGGAAAAGTAACCACAGTGCAAATTCTGACTGTACATCACATTCTGCTAAAGAATATGGTTCCCATTATCAGAGAGCACTGCTTATTATTACACTGGGCTTTGCAGTTTCTTTCTTTCTTTTTTTTTTTTTTTTTTTTTTATAATAAATGATTATACATCAAATATTTTTCACACCAGGCAGGGCTGACAGTTTTTGCCCTCAGGAAATCCTCTTTCTTTCCATTTTATGATCCTTTTTTTTTTCTTTTTCTTTTTTTTTTCTTTCAATACATGTAGCTGTTTCACAACACAGGGAACTCTTTTATTTCAATTGGTTCATGTACTTTAAAAAGATTATCTGCCAGGCCAGTAAGTGTCAGAGAAAAAGAGACAAAGCGAAGAAATGTTGTGAAGGAGGAATGAAAAAGGAGTGTTCAAGTATTAAGGCTCAGATTTGCAAGGGTATTCTCATGTTGATGGATACTCATCATGGACCCGGGGTTATGTCATAGAATCATAGAAACATAGAATCATAGAATACCAGGTTGGAAGGGACCTCAAGGATAATCTGATCCAACCTTTCCTGGCAAAAGCACAGTCTTGACAAAATGGCCCAGCACCTTGTCCAGCTGAATCTTAAAAGTGTCCTCATGTGGCATACCAGATATGTATTCTTACAATAAAATTATGGAAATCATCACAATAATAATTAATTCATCTTAAAAACTTTTTTTCCTAACTTTTAGACCAATTTAATGTTTTTCAAAGAAACAAGAAATGTGAATGAAATGTTCCCCAATAAAAATTCAAAGTTGGGAGATGCTGACCGTGAAGCTGTCATGGAGTCACATGTCCTGTTTCAACTGAGAAAAACAATCATCAGGAGATACTTTTCAGCTGGATGAATTAGCTGTCCACATGATGACTATTTCTTCAACACTGTAACCTATCTGGAGGCCACAAATCCTTACCCAAAGCTTTTCGCAATACAGAAATGTATGCCAGCCATATGTATAACACGATATAGTGATGACCTGCCAGCTTCCAAAAAGAAAATAAACAACAAAACCAGGTGAGATTTTTAAAGTAACCTTTTGATCTAAGGAAAATGTGGCTTAAGGCAGTTGATGTTGAGTTCAACTCTACACCAGGATAACAATTTCATGTGTGAAGCTACAACATGATGTCTCACCATGACCTTGCAGGTCCACAAAGATTGGTGTGTTACTTCTCAGGGATTATTGGTTCACTAATGTCAACCAATGTCATGACTGCTAGATGTGCTGCTACCACATACTTGCTGTTACATCATTTTATTAGCTGCAGTGTGTTTTCCTCAGCTTAGTTTTTCCTCTTCATCTATTATCTCCTCAAAGGGATGAATAAGTTGTTAAAAACAGAGTGCTCTCCAGGAACAGATTTTCTTTTTTCCCCTTGGCATGAGGTGTGTGCAACCTTCAGGAGCCACATGAGGGTCTTGATCGGTGGCATAGTTCTCAGTTCTCAATCTCATATTCAGATTAATTTATTCTATTCACATCCTTGTCCCATTGCCAGATAAATTAGCAATAGAGCCAGATGGATAGGAAAAAGTCCTTGAACTCAAAGCAATAAATGTCCTGTTTGAAAAGTTGTATCACGACTAGTGTATCTTTAGGATTTAAAGAAGGGGTGAAAGACAAGATACGCAGACAGAGTGGTTAGAGAACAAGTCATGAATAATTGCTTGTATGCATACAAAAGAAAATTAATAAATAGAAAAAAATACACCCAGTGCGTAAGTGTGGTAGCAAAAGCTATTCTTCAGAAAACAAAGAATTCAAATGAAGTAAGCTAGGAAGGGAAGGGAAGGGAAGGGAAGGGAAGGGAAGGGAAGGGAAGGGAAGGGAAGGGAAGGGAAGGGAAGGGAAGGGAAGGGAAGGGAAGGGAAGGGAAGGGAAGGGAAGGGAAGGGAAGGGAAGGGAAGGGAAGGGAAGGGAAGGGAAGGGAAGGGAAGGGAAGGGAAGGGAAGGGAAGGGAAGGGAAGGGAAGGGAAGGGAAGGGAAGGGAAGGGAAGGGAAGGGGGGAAGGGGGGAAGAAGGGAAGAAGGGAAGAAGAAAGAAGGAAAATGAAAGGAAAATAAAGGGAAAGAAAATAATAGAGTTTATAAATTTTGGTCATAAATTTTTGTCAGGAGACAGCATTATCATCCTCCAGCATAACCTTCCTCATATCAGGGTGGATAAACTAAAAGTGGTCTAGGAAGGGCCTCAAATTAAGCAAAAATGAACACATCACAAAAACACGGGCTAAGGAGCAAAGTGCTCATTTGTCATCTCTTATGCTCAATTTATTTATGTGTGATTAATTTTCTGTCATGTCCACTTTGTGTATTGTATGACTGCCCTTTTTAAAGATTTCAGAGATTTATTTGGAAAAACTTACTCTGCCTTCAGTGTCTTGTTCATGAAAATAAATCACAAAGCCAAGTCCAGATATAAAATGGGAGGGGGAAGTGTTAAAGTTTACCTTGAGTTTGACAGTGAGTATCTGTGGGAATGAAACAAAAACTTAGTTTAAGTGATTATAAATATGCATATGTTACTCATACAACAAACTGATAGGCTCATCAAAGTAAAGTAAATGTATTCCTGCATCACAAACCTCAGGTGGCTCTGAGTGACACTGGTTCTGGTAATGATGAGAAATAAAAATTCAGATAATTACCGTCCCTTCAGTGGTGTTGGCAATGAACGTTATTTCTTAGTCTGGAGCTTGAGCCGAGGAGGAACCATTATAATCGTATGCTCTGACCTGTTCCATAACCCATGCCAGGGAATTTCATGCAGTAATTTCTGCTTCAAGACTATAACTTCTTGAGCTACAACAAATCTCACAGATTGATTCCAGCGATGATTTAAACACATCCAGTCATGGAGAATAATATGTGTTCATTTCAGGTGCAGTTTTGACAGCCTTTTCTTTATTTTTAGGCTGATGCAATATATAATAATTTTAAAAGTTGGGTTACAAACTTGGAAATATTCTTAACATCTATCTCAAAGAAAAAAAAAAAAAAAAAAAGAAATACCCAGGAGCTGAAAACAAGACTTATGATGAGTTCAGGCATGAATGTCCAAACTGTAATCCAACTGTCTCTACTTGTCCTATATGATCATCTGGCTCTGCTGGGCACCTCCTGTTCTGACCTTAAAATCCTCTATAATTCTGCTCCTGGGCATGCCCAGAGGTCCCTTAGCTAGAGCAGGTAAGCACTTCAGATGGGAGTCATTTCAGATAACCTCAGGAATGTAAAATATTCCAAATCTGGAATTCCCTTATAGACACAGTGACAGACAATTCCAGAAGCAGACCTGACACTTCTATTTAATGTTTCATTCTCTGTATCTTCTGTTTCTCTTCTGTTACTGTAAAGGGATCTTGGGGTGATTGGAGCAGACCAAAATGTCTCATTGTGAGACGCCTTTTATTATGTGAGGTACATCCTGTCATTACTGACTGTCTTCAGCCCTGATGAAACCCTAAAGATATTTAATGCAGTATCTAAGGTGCAGTGAGCAGTTAGGCTCAGAGCCTAACTTCACTCCTAATGGAAACAGGACCTCCATGAAGCCACCGTGGTGAGAGTGTCTATTCTTGCATAGTACTGAAATGGTTAGAAATCAAATTCTTTCTACTGTCTGAAGAAACTAAAATCCTAACATAGTAAAAAGAATGTTATTCTCCACCCTTTCTTTTAGTCTTAATCAGACAGAAACCATAAGTACAAAATTCAAGGGTAATAAGCAAGGAGAACCGAGTTTGGCCTTGTAGTCTAATTGCTAAGACCCTCAGCTGAGAGAAGCACCCTACCTGATATCTGCTACAAGCATTTGTTTTCCTCGGATGTCCCATGCTAGTACACTGTTTATTTTTTCAGCCTTCCACTCAGGAATATTTGGCTATGGATGCTGTGAATTTCTATCACCTCTCACAAACATATATGTGAGGCTCACTCCTCAACTGCCAAGATGTATGTATATTTTCAGTGGGGAGTGATTAATCTCGATCTCTGTGGTATTATATGTTTCACACACACTGGCAGGAAGTTCCCTGAGTGACACAAGTTCCTTTGCTCTGTATCATGTGCCAGACATGTCAACAGCTGATGCTGGAGCAATGTTCACAAAGGATTGCAAATGGCTTTTTCATGCACGTTGAACCAACCGAATCTCCAGGGACACCGTCTCCCTGGGATAAAATTGCCTGTAGCCGGAGATTCCCTGCAGTCCACCAGAGCAATAAATAACCTGAAATTACAGTGCTGGACAGCAGTGCCTGCTGGACATTTGATTGACTGGTGTTATCTGTAAAAGGTTTTTTGTTTGAAACTTTTGTATAAGGTCATCCAGATCGTGAAGTGTATGGCAGGAGATTTGAGCTTGGGACATGCTTGGGCGTTCTCATATTAAGGTTTGTCGTACTGGGCAGAGGAAGCAGAGCAACATGGTTTGTTAAAAACAGCTGGTCTGAGAAGAACATGCATTGGTAAAGAGGGTCATGATGCCCGTTTTGCCTGCAGGAGTGAACAGCCAGGAAATGGAGAAAGAAACGTAGACTCATTTCTGCCTCAATACTCCTCAGCTGGCAGAATGATATATACAAAGGTAGTCAGTGGGGCAGACCATATAGATATATGTCGGTGGTTTAATTCTGTCTGCCTTTAATTTTTTTCTTTTTGTACCGTCAAGGCATGTTGGGTGGTAGATTGCAAAATGAAATAGTCCTTTCAGAAAAGAGTCCCAAAACAACGGATACATAAAAGCTTTCCAGGTGAGAAGTTATTGTTCACACAACTATTGAAATAGAATGCTCTGCCAAAGCCCAGTCCTGGTATGAGAGGGACTGTATCAACACACACCAAAACTTTTTCCATTGGGAGCATTGGCAAAGACACCGGGCAGAGAAGTACAGCAAAAAGTTGTTTCAGATGAAACGTAGAAGCAGGGTAGTTGCTAGACCTAGAAAGCCAAGTCAGGGGAGTGACATTTAGGCAACACTGACATCAGTTTTAATTGCCTCACAGCAAATTTAGGAAGTCAAGCAAAAAATCCACCTAGAGAGAACACTGTGGGGGAAATCTTGAAAGTCTCTGATTATTCAAACTGACAGCTGTGGACTTTAAATATTTTGAACATTTTTTCTGAGATTGTTATCTCACACATTCTGCTCTAATAAACTAGTTGCTACCATTCAAAAAATGCAACTGAGACTTAACTGGACATCTTCCTGTCTTCCCTTCAATGTATAGAATGAATTACACACATGCAAATGTTCTTTTATTCTGTGTTTTGGTTCAAATTGACAGTGAAGCTACCAATTGCGCTACCCAACAGCTATTAGAGGTAAGTTTTCAGCTCCTTCCTGAAGACTTACAGTAGAACTGAGTAGAGAGCCCAGACATTAAAGAAGACTTGTGTTTTTGCCAATCTGTTGTGGATTACTTTACAAGAGCTTTCAGTCTGGAAGTTCTTAACCTGCCACTTCAGCTATCAGCATTCAATATCAGTGATTAAATCTTGACTACTCAGAGACTGGAAATGGTGCCAAAGACAAACCTAGTTAAGTTCAGCCCAATACTTCTCTGTTGGCTGGATGAGCTACTTCAAGGTCACTAAGGAGTCAGAGCCCGCAAGTGTCTCTCAGGGACCAGTCAATGCTCAGGCTCCAAGCCTCTGGAGTTTAAATTTTTATAATCTGGTTATTTTTTTGCCAGGACTGTGAACTTCTTGCCACATGGCTAGTAATAAAAATAGAGCTATTCCATTTCTTCCTTCTTCCCAGTCTGTACAATATTCCCCAATTCCTAGTCCACCTTTGCTGTTTGAGAGAAAGTCTTTTATCTTTCAGGGGAATAAAGGAGGATTCGAGTTCTCCAAAATTATTGGCTGAAAAAATGTAATCCTTCTTGCTTTGAATGTCAGCCTTTTTCTCACTTGGCTTTTTATCATATTTTATGCTTTTTATTTGTTGGGGTTTTTGTTTCATGGACAGTATTCTACATGTTGCTACAGGAAAATGAAGATGCTGCTAAAAGTAAACTTCTGTCATTACCCTGACTAATACTCTGAGATTTATTTTATTAAAAGCAGACTACTGAAACTAACCATACACAACCAGTTAAACCCTATTAATACATCCCCTGATTTGTTAACATATCCTCATCACTCACCTTTAAGTCAGGAATTAAACCGACAGCCTGTTCTAGCCAGGATAGTTTTATTTGAGACAGCCACTTTGCTGCTAGCTTTGTTTCAGCTGTTTTCTAATCCAAGTAAGAGAAGGAGGGCATGAGCAGAGAGAACAGACATATGCACATGATTACACACACACTGCAAATGAGCAAAAGTCAAGAGTATAGAGTGGACTTGAAGCTGAACAGAAGCGGAGCTGCATGCCCAGTCGATTAACAGAATTAATCTTCAGAGCTGTCAGGTTTCACATTTTATTTTATGATGACTATATTCATCACACATACAAACCTTCATTACATTGCTGTTTTGGATACAAGTCAGATGGAATGAACAGCTTGACTTTGGTCATAAACCCACTACTGAGGCAGCTGCAGGCAGCTTGAAAGAGAGCAGAATTAGTTATGAACCCTTAACTCTCCCTTTCATTCTCTTGCTGTCTCTACAGCTTGATTAGTTTCCACCTGTTTAGTCTTCATGGAAATGTTGACTTTTATACTTTCCTGTCTGGCAAAGACATAGCCCTTTTCCTTTGTTCTCTCTTTCTTCCCTTCTTTCTCTCTTTCTGTGAACTGAAAAGTGAACTCAACAGTGTAATTTTAGGGTTCCCAACAGACAAAACAGTTTTGTGGGCCAAATGAAGTAGTCTTCCTGTGGAATACACTTGTTTTGAATGGAAAGGTTCAGTTAATGTGATAGAGACCAAAGACATGTTACTGGAATGCTCCTTGATGATCTCTGTCCATTTTTATTTTTCCAAAGAATAATAATACAAAAAGGTAACAACTGAGGCTCACCTAATTCTTCAACTGTGTGGCTTTGTTGTCTATAAGGGTTTTTTTAAATTGTTCTCTGGCCTACCATTTTGCCCAGTGGGGCTTAACGCTTGTGACTGACATTCAGCACGGAGTTATACCTCTCAAGAGAGCAGGTCCTGGCTTTGACAAGGCCAACAGACTCATTAATTATGCTTCAGCAGACACCTGGCAGTTTCTCTATAGAAAGTTCCAGGGCTGACCTAAATTAGATACGTAAGGATTCCTCAACCCTAGTAAGGGTGTATCTTCTATAACAGCATGAAGGTCATTGGCGGGACAGTGCCTCTTACTGTAAAAGTCTGGATTGAGCCTGGGAACGATGAGTAAAACCAAAGCTCTGCTGCTCAGTGATGAGGTCCTTCTAAGCCAAACATGATTGGATCCAACCAGTCATTTGGTGGAAGATCTCCAAAGACATCCTGGTTTCTACACAAAAGCATAACATGTAAGTCAGGGAAAGCCATTCCTTTTCTTTGAATCACTGTTTCTGTAACTCCTAAAAGCAGTACATTTCAGATAAGCAAGCTTTTGACCAGACATGCAAAAATAGGGAAGTATAGAGAGGGGTTTATCCAAGCAGTGTTATGAGTTTCTGTCCTGACTATTTTCAAATATAAACAATATCTATTCCTACAGTTTCTCCAGCAGTTTTAGCTGGAAGTAATCTCTCGAAGGCAAACCTCCATCATAAATTTCAGGAAGGGAGCTGACAGCATAAGATTATCGGGTTCAACAAGACTTCGTTTCATGTCCTGAACTAGGGAAGAAAATTGTTGCACAGTTAACAAGCTGCTGGGTCCTTTTGAACATGTGGCAGAACTTCTCTTTACCTAGTCCATAAAGTGCTTTGAAATCCTTTGGGACAGAAGGTGCTATATGTGTGTAAGGTATTATTGTTACATGGCTTTTTTTGCTTTGTTTTGTTTTTCATTTGGTCAGCTTGAACAAGCTCTCCCTGAGGCTTAAGTAGCAAAGCATTAGCCTGGAAAACTTGATGGCTTGGGGTTTTAGTCCCTTAAATGGTCTCTGTTGGCTTGTTGGCTGGTTTATGAGGAGGGTGGAGAAAAAGGGAAATGTTCTCGACTCACATTCACTCGCATGGAAACGTAACGGAGAACTAGATGACTGGGCTTATTGCACATGATGGTTTTACTCCCATTTATCAGTGTTATTTTTCACCCAATTGTTCCCCAAAAATTTTAATCTACAGAAAAGCAAGAATTTTTTTCCTTCTGTCTCCTGAGAAGGTGGACGTCAGAACCACAGAAGTACTATTTTCTTTTCTGCTTCCAGCACTATATCTAGTAGCTTGTCAGGAGAACAAATTAAGATCAAATTAAATCTGTCATGTAAATTAAAGTCCAGCCATACTCCGTCATGGGATGACTATGGAAAAAAGGAGTAACCTGTCAAGCTCTTAAATGCTACTGTATTTGACATGGTGCCAAACTGTGCTTGGACTATAGATACATTGATGCTGGTGCTATAGTAATATATGAATAACAATAACAATGATAAATTCGTATCACAGTGTCATAGACTGGTATCACTGTATGAGAATTTTGACTCTTTCAGCTTATGCTACAGATTGTCCAGTTTTTCAGAGGTCACAACATTTGCAATATGAAAAGTGTATTCAAAATAGACAGTTATGCCAGTATTGGGATTATGTAACTGTCATTACTCCAATTAGCCATTGTGGTTAACAGCAATAATAACAATAACATTAACATTAATATTTATCTTACAGTGAAACTTTATGCTACACATTGTGTGTGAGACAGGTCCTTGATACAGGACAAAATTGTGCTGGAGACTGGGTAATAATTAAATAGTCTGGATGATCATGGACCAGAACTCAAGGTCATACCCTCACCTTAGTGCAGCTATAGCCTAGGAGTCTTTGTTAAGACTGGAGATGGCATGGCATTTGTTATGGTATAGGCAGAGAATAAACCCCACAACCAAAAGCCTATGTTCTCATCCTCCCTTGTCTACTTCCACAAATTTCAGGTCTAAATCAGGCTGAATTAAAGCAGGTGTACTAAAAAAGAAAAATCTCAGCTCTCCCTTAAAAAGTCAATAGCAACACAGCCACTGACAGGATTAACTCCAAAGCTTTGCCTAATTTTGAAGTGTTTTACAAGCCCTCTTTGTACTTTTTCTTATAAGCACAGGAAATATCTGTAAACCAGTAAGAACTGATACTAATGTTTTAGTTACCATCATGTGTTATTATTAGATTTTGTCAAACTTGAACAAAAAAATATAATTTGAGATTTTCCCCCCATTCTGCCAATGAAATTTATTATTAAAAAAGTGTATAAATATCTTTGGAATATAAAATTTGAAAATGGTCTTCAAGCACCTGTATAACCTAATGCAGCTCAAACAGAAAAACAAGAAGACAATTATTAAGGTTTGACCAAGGAAAGAAGGAAAGAAGGAAAGAAGGAAAGAAGGAAAGAAGGAAGGAAGGAAGGAAGGAAGGAAGGAAGGAAGGAAGGAAGGAAGGAAGGAAGGAAGGAAGGAAGGAAAGAAAGAAAGAAAGAAAGAAAGAAAGAAAGAAAGAAAGAAAGAAAGAAAGAAAGAAAGAAAGAAAGAAAGAAAGAAAGAAAGAAAGAAAGAAAGAAAGAAAGAAAGAAAAGAAAGAAAGAAAGAAAGAAAGAAAAGAAAGAAAGAAAGAAAGAAAGAAAGAAAGAAAGAAAGAAAGAAAGAAAGAAAGAAAGAAAGAAAGAAAGAAAGAAAGAAAGAAAGAAAGAAAGAAAGAAAGAAAGAAAGAAAGAAAGAAAATAAAAAAAGACCAGACTCTTCCTTTACCAGAGGGAATCAGGGTTTGTAAATTTGAAAATGCTTACAAAAAGTATTAAATAAATCAATGTAAAGAAATAGTAGATTACTTTCCTTTATGTGTTTATATACGTCTGAACATGCGTGTGTATATGTGAGTGTTGGTATCTGTACTCTAATACAGTGTGACAGAAATGACATCCAGATCAGCTCTGATTTTTCTTTGCTTTATGTTGATTTTCCATCTATACATCTCTATCTCCAGCTGGTTTTTTTATGCTTTACAGTGACAGAATTGCTCTCCCTTTTCTTATTAATTACTATTTTTATAACTGTTAGTATAGTCAGATAAGTTGTTTACATTTTGCTAGACGACCTCACAGTGGTCAGCCTTGCTTTCCTGGAGGTTCAGTAACATTTCTGTTTGTGCAGGGTTGAGGCAAGTTTAATTCACCTTCAGTAATCCTTCACACTCTAAGCAATTCTGTGAAGATTTAGGCAAATACAAGCACTACAGTATATCTAAATGTGGATTTAAAAACAAGACTAGCATAGAGGCAGTTATTCAGGTATCCATTTCAACACTAATTAGCAAAGTTTAGCATTCTGGGCCACAATAAACTGTCGTTTCTATGTTGACATCACATTTAATCTCTCCGTAATCGAGCTCTCAGACATTAGCTACTTGGAGACAGAGTAAAATACAGTTATGCTTTTCCAATGCTATTTATTGCCTACATAGCACCAAAGGGAGTAGCAGCGGCTCCCTTCCAATAGTGTATCTGATTCAAAGGGTATCCAAGGAAGATCTACTGGCAAAACCATCCTTGGCAATCTCTCTTTCTTTGTCATTCATAAATCCTAAAGACAGAGGCTTGGATCTTTCTCTCTGTGCTCAGGAAGTCTCCTCCAGAATTTCCGGATTTCCTTTTGGCTTCATCATTGTCCTTCTCAGAGGACACTCGAGGAATCCTGGCTTCACTGATAAACTTTATCAGTTTGATCATTTCCAGGGGATGAATATGAGACAGTCATATTCTCTGAGCAGAAAGATCCTCAGCATTTAGCGAGATCAGGTGTTTTGTTTATTCTCACTGCTCTCCTCCAGTCAGAGGTCAGTTCTGGTGTTCAACCAATACCTGGAAAGTTAAAGCCACAGTATCATTGACACTGTAAGTAAAAAACAGGTAACAGTGAAAAGATAGTTGAAGCTAATGAATGGTAGAGATTAGAAAGGAAAAAGGGAAAGAAGTAAAAAAGGAGAAAAAACCCTTGTGTGTAAATTGGCACCAGTAACCTGTGATGTCAGGGTGATGTCAGTTTGGCAGGTGGTAACTTTTTCCAGTTCAGATTCAAATCAGTCAGGCCTTGTTTTTGTTTACTTTTCCTCTCCACTCTGAAAAGGCTAGTGAAGCCTTTGCAGATGGGGGCTGTGAATCACTAGACTGGGATATCTCTGCCCTCCGGGCAGCTCGAGATCTGCCTTGCAAAAGTGGGTCTGAATATACATACAGAGGTGAAGGCCCTGGGGCCCCAAAGACGGGAACATCAATAGACGCTGATATATCTGTTCTGAGTTAACTTTTCCTCCTTTCCCCTTCCCTTCCCTTCCCTTCCCTTCCCTTCCCTTCCCTTCCCTTCCCTTCCCTTCCCTTCCCTTCCCTTCCCTTCCCTTCCCTTCCCTTCCCTTCCCTTCCCTTCCCTTCCCTTCCCTTCCCTTCCCTTCCCTTCCCTTCCCTTCCCTTCCCTTCCCTTCCCTTCCCTTCCCTTCCCTTCCCTTCCCTTCCCTTCCCTCCCTCCTTCCTTCCTTCCTTCCTTCCTTCCTTCCTTCCTTCCTTCCTTCCTTCCTTCCTTCCTTCCTTCCTTCCTTCCTTCCTTCCTTCCTTCCTTCCTTCCTTCCTCCCTCCCTTCCTCCCTTCCTTCCCTTCCTCCCTTCCTTCCCTACCTTCCCTTCCTTCTCTACCTTCCCTTGCTTTCCTTCCCTTGCTTTCCTTGCTTTCTCCTCCTCTCCTCTTTCCCTCTTTCCCTTCCTCCATCTTTCCCTCTTTCTCTCCTTTGCCTCCCTCTGGCCTTTCTTCGTTCCCACCCTCCGTCCTTTTTTTTAAACGTCATACCTTTTGGTTAAACCTAGACGGCTGGTTTACAGCAATCCAATACTTCTTCCTACATGTCATAACTGAATGAGAAGACCGTTCATATTACAAAATTTTGGTGGCCAGAAACAAATGCATTCAAAATAGTACTAAAATACTTAATGGATTACCTGTTCACTCGTGGTACTGAAAGCTGAATCTCTGGTCTTGGACCATAAAATGCTGCCTGTCTCCTACATTTGAATGCTGGGACAGAATGAGTAGCCATGCACTTTTATGAATTTCATTGTGAATCCCCAAGTGTCCACTGTTGGACATAAGATGCTGGGATAGTTACGCCTTAGGTTTGGTGCTGTTTGGCAGTTCTTACGCTCTTTCTTGTGTTGTCTTCTGCAGTCCCCTGAGTGTCTGCATCACCTTATCTAGTCCTAACCAACCACAGCTCATATGATCCTCAGTATCATGTCTTTTTCAAATTCTTTCAAAAATTTTTCCTTTCTAACCTGGCACAGTCAGACACTTTTGGGCCCAGGGAGAAAATAAGGGAACATGCATAGTGGAGGAGGTCCAACGATTTGTTAATGAGCTTATCCCTGTTGTTTTCTTACTGCAATTTTCTTTTCATCTTACATGACAGTTACATGGATATGTATTTTTTAATATAGATAATTCCCAGGACTTATTTTTGAAAGGCATATAATTCTCTATACAGCTTGAGACAAAAGACTAACTCAAATAAATGATAGCAGGAGTAAGAATGGAATCATATGTAGGCACCATCGGTGAAGAATTTGATTATTCTGATTTTTATTTTCTGAACTCAAATGCAATGAAGTGATTGAGAATTTAATTCCTCAAGAAGTGAAGAGGACTTTGTCAAGGCCAAAGTATTATTAATATTAACTGAAAGAAGTGAGACTTAAATATTAGGTTTTGCATCATGAAATTAATCTCATACAGCCTTTAAAGATGTACAGGTTTTTATATCTGAACTGTGGAAATAAATGGACATTTCTTGGTCATGATTAATTTCATCCAAAGATATAGCAGAAAATAAGCCAGTTAGATAAATCGTCTTCTAGAAGCACCTCTTTCTCTCAGCTGACTGTAAATGGACTCTGGGATGACTGCACAAATGCTGAAAACAAAGTCCTACCACAGGTTTCTATCCTGCTCCTCTGGGCCAAACAATATTTGGATGGCAGAGGATGGATTTATTTTCCGCCTCGTGGAAATGAATATTCATAGATGTAACATGCAAAGGCAAGGTGCAGAGAGCCTCCATGCACCTCCTCTCTGGAGAATTAAACTGTAAGGCAGAGGGGTTTATTTTAGCAGTTTGACTTCATGGGCTAATGCACTGATTCTTAGCAGTTTATAATTTGGATTATATAGGTTTTCATAGAAATAGAAACTTCAAATCCTTTGCTCCTTGAACCATGCCTGCCTTCCTCCCAAGTGCAGTCACCATCCACCACACCGACATTCAAACTTACAGTCAGGTGAAGAATTACCCTGAGCATGTGCCTATGTTGGACACTATGTTACCTTCATGCTGAGCACCTTAATGAAGATGTGAACTCTTATTCGTGAGTTTTGGATGGTTGAATGGAAGCATACTTACGGTTCAAGAGGCTTGGTCTGCTATTACCTTAGTGACTTAGGATAGGGACTCATGAGCAGACAAACAAAATTGGAGGCATCCATCTCAAATGTCACCATGGCGACTGGATGCTAACTAGTAAGCTGTGCATGTGAAAGTCTGATGACATTATGGGGATATGTAAACATTAATTTTTTTCTGGGGCTCCACTAAGTGTTTGCAGCTTGCTTTTTTTTTTTCTTTTTTTCTTTTTTTTTTTCTTCTCATTAATCAGGTCAGTTTGGCTTACCACAGCATCACCCACATTTTATGTTCAGGGACTCAGTATCTTAAGCCACATCTATACTTAGAAGTAAAACAGGCCTACAAGCTATTTTCTGGCCTTGAAAAAAAACAATCCAGAAAGGTTTGTACCCCGTAAGCCTTCTTTCCCTCCCCCTTTAGGTTCGCCATATCAACAATCTTTGTTAAGAATAGTTCCTGCATCATGCTAACTCCCAACTAATGCCCAGGAATTAATTTTGGAGATTGATAGGTGGCTTGGGCCAATAACATACTAAGGACATTATTAACAATTTAACAGTGTGGATGATTGAGTTCCATTGCCTATGAAAGTTTCTTGGCACTATTTATTAGTATTAAAGATGTAGCTTCACTGCCCAACCTCTACAAAGGTATATTGGAATGACATGTTTCTACTTCACTGACCAGTTGGGAAAATAATGTCATTAAAATACCATATGGAGCTCAAAGAAGAAATTAGGGTCCCTAAAAGCTGGGTTTGGTTTTAGTTGCTTAAAAAAGTAAATCCCCGTGCTTCTCCTTCTCTTTCTCTTTTTTATACATAGATAAATATCTGTATATGAGCTAACTGTGATCATTAAGATAAATATGATACAGTGAGACGGTGTACACCATGTCACCTTTTGGTGCCCTAGAAGAAACCATGCAATCCATGAGGGTTAAAAGCTTTCTCCTGCTCTAGTGATGAGTGTTAAGACACAATGGGTAGCATTACCCTGCACAAGACCTTTAACACCTTATGAATCAGGGACTGACGCTAGTAATTGAGACCACACACCTACCCAGACCTTCCCTTTGGTTGAACCTCATCCATGAATTATGAGAGGCACTTCACAAGCCTGGGTGTCGCAGCTTGTGACTGCAAAGGAACATTACACATACACTATTACCCAAGGAGGGAACTGTATTAGAGCATTTAACAAACAGGAGTTGATGTATTTTAGTTTCCTTTAGCGAATGTTATTTAAACTAGACAATGGGGACACTTCCCCCACGCCCCAAAGGATCAGAGATGAAATTCCTTTCAGCCCTTAGCTCTCACATTTGTGTATGACTCAGATGGTTAAGGTCTCCCCTCCCTGCTTTCAGCCTCTCAGCCACAAAGAACTAAGAAAGAAAATAATTTTATTTCTAAAATTGAGGTCCTGGAGGGAAATCATTCACATGCAGGAGGGAAAGAATCTTAGCCCAACAGCATGATCAATCTCTTGTTCCAATATTTTTTTCCAAGATTTGTTTGGCTTTTTCTTCTGTCTTTTTCACTTGCGTCTCTCGTCTGGTTTCTCTTTCTTCTCTTGATCTGGTATTAATTTCTTTCTTTTACATTGATAAATTGCTTTCCCCTAGATTCTCTTCTCAGCACAAACTTCTTTTTCCAGTCTAGCAGTAATTTCTGTATTACTTCAAAGATGTTTTCAGTCTTTGGTTCTGTTCATCTGCCTTTATTTTCTTGACCATCACATCTTTCTATAGATTTAAAACTCTTTTTTTCTCTTTTTCTGTCAAGTTAATTTCCCTCAGTTATTTACCTTCTTCTTCCTACCCTTTCAAATGTTCAGTCTCCTTTTTATTCCCTTACATCAGTAGAGGCAAGTATCCAACATAGATATGCCATCCAAAAAACTTGAATTATGCAGCACTGGTATAAAAATATTCATTTCAAAACACATTTCATGACAGAAGAAAGAATTTCACAAAACGTTTGAAGTTTCATAATAAGCATTTGATTTCCACAGAGAATTTCAATTTCCAGTGGAAAGGAAAATGAAATTCTGTTTAGTTGCAGTGTCCTTGTGTGCTTCACTTCTGAATTGAGCTTCAAATACTGTATTTATGTATTTATTTAATAAGTCTAAAAATATAAGTTAATTAAAATATTTTTTTTTCTCTAGCAAGTATACTGGTTTCAGCTCTATTTTCATTTATTCAGTTGAGGGTGGAATGTCTGATTGGCAGCACAGGAAGAAAAAGTGTGAGAAAAAATAGACAATAGTTAATATATTCAGACAGGATGTGAGAAATGCAGAATCAAGTCATTGCAAGTGAATCAAGCACTGCAGGTTCATTAAGCTAGCTATTTCACATCCTCTTGGTGACAAGATATTTCATACCTCTTTCTCTTCCCTTCCCACTCTTTCATGGTTGTTCACAAAAAATCTTTAATAGGTATCAGGTCTGCTCAGCTTCCAGTTTTTATCAAAGAGAACTGATTTTCTGGCCAGATGTTGTTACTAAAATACTGCAAATATTTGTCTTTGAGAGGGAAACAAAAGGTGTTCTCTTACTTCGTTTATAGATAAAAAGTCTAAAGACATACATGGAAAAATATCATGTCTGATCAGCAGCTGAGAAATCTTGTACCTCAAGAGCTGGGAGATAAACATCCAGTTGAGCCTGGAGACATGCTGTTTCTTGACCATTTTCTCCCAGCACATTAAATTTTTTTTTCTGCTGTTTTGACAAATGCTACTGATAAACATATTCTGGGATACACAGTCATCATGGTCTTTTGGCTTCAGGGCACAAGATTTTATTTTGTCCTTTTTATGAACTCCATATCTGTATTAAAATGACATTGTTTCTTACTACTTCTAATAAAATTTTAGACTATTATACAGACATCATTTTTTATTTATTAGTATATTACCTTTTTTCCTGAATCTATGCATAAGATTTTACACTGTTCTCCTTCCGGGTTCTCTTCATTGCAATCCAGGGATGTGAAAAAGCCAGTGCATGACAGTGGACAAGAGATCTGCAAGACGTGCTTCATTACTTGCCTAAATAACCAATGTCTTCTGCAAAAGCCAAGCTGAAGAGTCAGGAGAAGTGGTTCTGTGAGTGGAGAGCATTTCTTGCAGGCTGGGAAACCCACTGAACCTAGTAAGGACTCCTTTTTTCTCTTTTTCTTCCCCCCCCCAGAATACTTGGAACCAACCTCACCTCTAGGAGACTTCCAAAGGTGTTTTTCAGGATGACACCATGAAGACTTTAATGAACTTCCAAAGCTGTTTTTCAGGATGACACCATGAAGACTTTAATGAGCTTTTAGATTTTTTATATTTGAAGGTGAATGTTCCTTTAACAAACAGCCTATGCAGCCAGAGCAACTGGTGAGAAGAATGAGTCATAAAAATTCTGTTATTAAAAATGTTTGCTTTGTTCACATCCTGAATTGATTTCCTCTAATGATTTCCCTCTGACGACTGTGGTCAAAAATAATAACAGTAATAATAAAATAAGAGAATATGCCCCTCCCTGGTTCTTCTAATAGAGGCTTTGCTCTCCATGTGTTGACAGAACAGCCCTGCAGACAGACCAATATGTGAATTCAAGTAATAAAACTCAAAGAAAGATTGGGATATTACTGATTTTTGTTATTACTGCAGTGCTTATATTGTGCTAGTAATGTAGAGGCTGTAAGTGAGATGAGGGTCTGAGGTAGTACAGGGACCGTTTGGGGGTGGGTTTTATTACTCTTTTTTTGTATGCTTGTGAAGGATTTTGCTTACTATTTGAAGAATATTTCACTTTTTTTTTTTTGTTTTACTTGCAGAGTAATTGTGCTTTTTTCTTCCCTGAAATTACTCTTACAGAATTTTCATTCTTTTCTCCCATGTATTTCTTACTACCTCTTAAGTATACAATTACTACACAATTATACAACTGTTATAATTGCATCATGTGTGAAGTTATTACATCATTTACATTATTACAATGAGCACAATTAATAACATGAATAATTATTATTTTTCGCATTATATTGTTCAACCAAATAAATCAATACAGATGCATAAAAGTTGGTAGATGCATAAGTAGACACGTAAATACACAAATAATGTATAAAATCAAACAGTTAACAAAAAACCACCCACAACCAGAACAGACTTGTTGTTATATTTTATACACATATCTAATACTTTATTGCTCTTCATTATGTTGCCTCATTCAATATTTAAAAATGAATGTAATATAACAACTATTCACAATAATATCTGTGATTCAAAAATTCATCTCAAAGGGTATTATTAACCATTTTTCTGCTGAAAAGCTCCAGTCATTCTTTGAAGAAGAGAAAATAAGTTGGTGTGATCAAATCAGTCTTTGCAGTGCCAAATACTTGAAGAGTTCAAAAGCAAGTTACCATAAGAAAACCTTATGGTCCAAAACATTTATTAAATACATGATTTTTTTTTTCCCACCACGAATGAGGTGTAAGAAAAAAATATATTTATCTATGAGTTTATTGTGTTGAAAAAATTCATCTGATCACCTTCCAAAGGATATAAGCACATTGAACACAAACAGTACTGTAGACGTGTGCATTAATTTCTGGAGGGCATGACTATTTTAATAAAACTCACAGAACAGCAAACTATAGCATTACTAACTACTAATATTTTTTTATGCATAATATACATTTATCCCACAAAATAATGTCAGACTAGAAGATCTATAAGATACGAAGAAACCATGAATATACAGGATATTTAGATGTACAACAGTACTCATTTTTGTAAATTTGCAAGAGTGTTTTGAAGAGTTTTTTTGTTCATTCATCAGGATGAAATTAATCCTTAAACTAGTGAAAAAAAGAAAGAACAAAAGAACGCAACATTTTGCCTTTAGACAATTGTCTTATTCCCTTATCCCTTTATCCAGTTTCTTACATCTTCTTCCAAATAATGTTTATTTCAAACATATTTAAAAATAGAGGAAAAATTATTGTTATTAGAAACAAACAAAAGTTCATAATCTCACAGGCACTTCAGACTAATTTTGTCAAGTGAAGTCATGGGAAGGTCACGGCGATATCATTTTGAGCCATGAAGACTAAGAATTTGCAACACAGGCATGAAAAAACTTGTATCTAAAAGTGTTCCAAGAAAGATTTGCATTCTGGCAAATTTGTTGATAATGAAAACTCAATCTCTAGAATTTCAGCAGCTGAACATGAAGAGTTGATTTTAAAGTCATCAATAAGTACCTGCAGATGGAAGAATAAAAAGGAAAAGTATGTGTCAAAACACATAGAATTCTCATGTTTTATGGTTATTAAATTGTATTTTAGGATCCTGAAAGGTTGTTGTAACTCAAACAAAAACTATGGACTCAGAGCAAGCAGACTTAGTCAATGGAATCCTTTCTCGAGTTATAAGAACATAAAAAGGAATATCTTAGCTGATTTGTCTTCTGCTATTGTAGCCCGTTGTGACATTTAAATAATTCAGTGAACTGTGCATAACTGTACAAAGAAGGCCAAATGACATGGTCATCTTGCCAATTCAAGGTCATAAAATCACCATAATTTTCTAAGATTTCTGATCTTCCAAAGCCATGAGCATTTTACTCAGAACCATTCAGCTTGCTGGGAAAACAAATGAAGCTATTTGTAGCAGGCAGAGATTTAGCATCCTTTCCTGAGGCACCCATTTTGACAATGCAGGTTTTAGTTTATGGTACCTACGATAAGATTTTTTCAGAAGACACAAGGGTTCAGTTGGAGCTAAATCTTCCCTGTTGGGGAAAAAGTAACTCTCCAGCATAATTGTCATGATTTCCTAAAGCACTTTTTGTTACTAGAATTTCATGGAATAGGCAGCAGAAAGTAACACTTGGAGATAGCTACATGCCAGCTAGATGTTAATGGACTGAGAAACAGAGCAGGGTAAAACAGCTGGGTAATGTGACAATAGATTACAATCCAGAGGAAAAAAAGAAAATATCTTTAATTAGGGTAGCTTTAAATAGGACCCTGCAGTCACTCATAAGAAATTATTTAGAGATTTAGCCTAACAGTAACCAATATTTTTTGTATGATGTAACACAATATAGTTGTTTGTGGCAGAAAAAAACAGGGCTTAGCCCATCAAGGTGATCTATTCACATCCTATGATCCTGTGACCCACTAGATTCAGAAAAGTGATTCTTCATCTCCCCTCAATTTTAACATTTACAGCATGGAGAGTAACAGTTGAACTGTTTTTAAAGCTGTTTTGTCGGTACTGGAAAGAAAATGACACATTCATAATGCAATGTTCCTGCCTTTATCCTAAATACTGAATTAGGATGAGATAAAGTTGTGCCACATCCAAGTTGCTCAGATTCCCGCTGACTAGTAAGGTAACTTGAGTGACTTCTTTGGATGTACAACGCTGTATTGAATGAGAGATTTCTGTTTCCACACAAGAAACTGAGGGACTGTAGTGGCCGTGATATCTTTAACCTCTTCAACACCCCCCCTGTCTCATGCCCACGTTTCCAAATCCTTCAGTATATGAGGAAGGGAGTTTTGTGATGATGAGGAGAAAGAAGGTTAGAAAACAAAACTAAAACAAGTTGGCTGCTAAATTTCAGGTGGATTTATTTCTGCTGACTAAGAGGTTTTCCGAGGCAGGGAAACATACAGCTCATTATCTGGATTAGTGTTATTACCTTCATTTTTCAATAAATATACCATGTCAGGATATATAACTTCTCTGTTCTTTCTGTGAAACGGAATAGGTCTATCTCCCAATGCCAGCACTTCAGCAGAGCAACAGGAGCAGCACAGGGAGGGAAACACACTGCTGTCTTTTGCTAAGTCTTGCTCCTGTCTTGGGCCAGGGCTGTGACAGCTTTTGGCTAACCCTGAGCTGAAGTGAATGGGAGTGAAATGGCAGACACATCATTTTAAGTAAATGATCTGCTCTGGATTTCTTTGGTATATTCACTTGGGCCTCAAGAGAGATTTAAGTGTTGCTGAAAAGAGCTGACTGAACTCCTCTTTGCAATAGCTGTAAAGAGCTCTTAGTGCCCTCTTTTGGAGGGGTGTGAATTAAACCCTACCCCTTTCTGCCCTTCCTCTGTTCCAAGTCCCATGAGAGAGCTGCCACTCATTCAGCTGGAGGATCCCATTTAATCCCTTGCACTACAGCAGCACTCCAGCCCCACTATCAAAGCTTACAATGTTAAAACTTTGGGGCAAACCCTCACATTTTCCATTTTGTCCATGTGACAAACACTGCATCCTGCATCTGGACCATGCATAAATTATTTGAGAACTGACACTGTTAAATTCTGAGTATTAGTGATTTTTTTTTGGAAGTAGGAAAATTTCAATGAAGTGTCATTATTTGACCAGCTGCCTGGAAAAGTAAGAGATAGAAACAAAATCAGTATCTGATGTGAGGCAGTCCTAATCTGTGTCTCTCCTACATGCTTCTGGTTTTTAGCTTGATACCCGTGCTGTTTAAAAGTTGTCCATGTATTATAAAATCCTCCCTCACTGTGGTCTATATAAAAGCCCATTTACTGTCTACAAGTTTTTCTGACATAATGGCTGATAAAGCTTATTGACTCCTAGAGAGTATGGCTTTTATCAAAAATTTTAGAGTGATTTTAGTGCTGGCAAAAACACCAGAATGACAGACTTAGAAGAGAAAATCCTCCTTACTTACCTGGACAAAAAATTAACAAGGAACATGGAGAAGATGCTTACCAGTATAAGGGCTTTCAAATAAATCAGCAAGTCAGTATTGAAGCTTGGACTTGTCAATACGGAGCCCAGAATCAATATCAAGGTCTGTAGATAACTCGTATCTGGAACAAATGAGGCACAGAGAAGTACACACACTGTTTAGATGGACCAGAAGCCTGTGTGTTGACACATCTCATGCAGCATACAGAGAGATGTCCACTAAGTTTGATGGAATCGCATTTAGATTTCAAAAGATCAAGATGAACAGTGGCTTTAAAAGAGGTGAGCCCCATGGCCGTGGTACCACTCTGGTCAGCTGCTGGATGCTGGGAAAGGTAAAACT
Source organism: Strix aluco (assembly GCF_031877795.1). NCBI lineage: Eukaryota > Metazoa > Chordata > Aves > Strigiformes > Strigidae > Strix > Strix aluco. The sequence goes on along the minus strand of NC_133931.1, from coordinate 170,801,024 downwards.
ATTTCATCTTATCTGCTTCAACATCTGCATTTAGGCAATGGAGCTAATCCCCTATTGTCAATGGAGGTGATAGACACCCAGTGATGGTGACTCAACTCCCTGTTGGATGCAAACTAGAGAGACTTGCCTCTCTCCATTCCTTGCAGATGACTTAGAGTAGCTGAATTCCTAATCTAATCTCAAGAGTTAGGTAGCAGAGTTAGGAGGGACTCATCTAAGATACAAGGTTCACACTATACTTAGGAAGAACCAGACCGGTTATTTGGTAGTGGACTCAGGTGCTGAGCACTCAGGCTGAATACATGCCAAACACTTGAATGAGGCTTTGGACTACAGCATCAAAATTGCTTGGAGTCTCCTTTTATGGAAAGATCTGGAGCTGTAGTGGAGGTGGCCTCCTGAAGTGATCTTTATGGTAAAGAATGTATATAGTGGACCAAGAGGCTCAGGCTCACAGGTAACTATATGGTGAACTTGCCAGTGTTCCCTGACAAGTGAATCTTTGGCAACTGTGTAATGATAAGCAGAAGTGGTGCTGACTGAGGTCGTATTTGTAGCTATGGAAACATCTTTGTAATGGGACCTCCTGCTTCCCTGAAATGCCAACAGAGAACAGCAGTGCTTGCCAATGTCTGGCTTGTCTACTGCAGATGATTTTGATTCCCAAGCCAGTTTTTTCCATTTCTGCCACAATATTTCAGTGGGAATATGCTTGTTATTGACTAGCTTTCTAGGACATGGGCTCTTCTGGACCTGGATACAGATTTCAAAAAGCAACCATAAATTATCCCTGGGGCTGATTTTCATTTGTTCCCTTTGCATGTGGGCATTAAAATGAACAGAAATTGCCCCTCCCTTTTCTCAGTAGTTTATCTAACCCCACTGGCTTTTATTAGGCTGATATTTTTTTTCCTCCCTTCACACTCAATTTTAAGTGGCTGCTCCCTCATCTCTACCACTGGCTCGCAAAATATATATGGAAAGATAAATAATTTATTGTTCAGTTCTTTGCTTTTCTGTTGATAGATGCAGCATGTTGACTTTTGTTTGTTTGGGCTTTTTCCTCCCCAACAGCACGGGGGAAAATAAATAATGTTTTTTCATTTTCTTTCTTTTTTTCTTTTTTTCTTTTTTCTTTTTTTCTTTTTTTTTTTTTTGTTATAGTTTTGAACTCATTCTTTTATTTTCTACCTTTGGAGAAAACTTTTCTGATCTCACCAAACATGTAATACAGCTATAAGTGAATAACCAGGCTATATGCTAAATGTTTTCCTGGGTGTTCCCTTCTGTACCAGCCAATTTTTCCCTAGTTGCAGGAAGGCAGCCAAGATAAGGAAATATTCATCATTTCTACACTGTATTATTTCAGTGGAAACAAAGGATCACACTGTGCGTATGTGCCGGCGTGCGTATATGTGTGCATTCATTGTAGACACTGTCCTTCTGAGTCCAGGACTTCAGAACAGCTTTAACACCTTCCAGTTCTTCAGTCATTCATGTGAAAGCCACCCAGATGAGTAAGGGAGACTGTGGTTTCAAGTTTTGTGTTACTGCTCTTGGCTGGTAGGCCAAATCTCTGCATTTCTGCACCCTGTATCCATAACCTCATCCCTTCCCCTCTGACACACGCACTTTGCCTGCACAAATGTTTGTGTGGCCACTCATTGAACCTGACCAAGGAATTGATCCAGCTGAAAAATAACCCAGGAAAAAAAAAAATCAGAATTTATTTTTTCCACTGGATCAGTTTCCTGTTTGGGTTCACTGCCTGGTCATGAAAAATGTAGTGTAGGAAGAGCTCTGGGGATGACTTCAGGGCAGGAGAGAGGAAAATAGGAGGGGATGTTTAAACTTTGATTGACACTAAACAAAAAAGGCCCTACAAAACTTCACCCTGACTAGCAGTTATCTGAGTTGACCAACTATGGGCTTCAGGAGATTGATATAGGAGATAATTATGGAAGCAATAGTATGTGTCAGACAGCCTCTCACTATAACGCCTGCCTATACTGGGACTCACATTCATACCTTTCTGGTAATTGTATATATTTGAGCAAAGCTGTCCTCTGAAAATAGTTTTCAAGTTTCATTGTGTTGAAAGGCAGAATAAAAAGTTCAGACACCACTTAAAAATCACAGTGACTTCCAAAACATGGTGTTTCCTAGATCCTGCATTGGAGGCAAGAGCAAATCCAGGAAATGAGAATCTCTTTTCCCTGCTATTTTTCCAGCCACCTGAGTGCAAAGGTGAATGCACAACAAGCACAGAGAAAATGGAGAGAGAGCAGAAATCAGCCAGACTTCTTGTCTACCTCTCTGAGCTAAATTCTGCTAAAGATCTTGCTGAAGAATCACTGAAGTCATCAAGATACTTTGCATTTGCACCTCAAACCAGATATTGACTTGTCCAGCCTTAACCAAATGACACTGCTTTCCAGGTGAGAGAGGAATCTAAGGAGAGCAGTGGAAAATGTGAAAATGTGTGGGAAAAGAAAGTGTAGTAATTATAAAGAGGGACAACCAGGTTGTGCTTAAAGATGAGATGAGGGGAAAAAGAGTGTAGCAATTATGAAGAGGGACAACCAGGTTGTGCTTAAAGGTGAGATGAGGAGTCAGATATCTTACCAATATCATTCACTGTACAGAAAGCAGAAAAGAAATCCTTTTTGAATGCCCTGAACAAGTAATCAATAATTAACAAGTGTTACCACACTGTGGTAGTTAAGATGTCACTGTACATGAAAAATTAAATAGCTCAATGTTCTAACTCACGCAGGGGAGGTTCTCTGAAAATTTTTGTCTCATTCCCATGAAACACTCCTCTTCAAATATCCCATTTGTACAAAGACAAACTCCAGGGCTCTATTTGCCCAGCAATTCCCAGCCTGAGCTTCATTTATGCAGTTTCAGCAGTGTTACCTAAGGGAGTAAAGGTTGTAAGATCAGAACATTACCAGTGAGTAAGATGGTCTAAGCAGGAAGGAAGGCTGTGGTAATGCGGTTAGTTCAACCTTTAATGGCTGGGCAGGTACAGAACAGCAATCAGTGATATCCCTCTAAGGACTGAAACGATATGTGAAAAAATTACACGTGCTGTTTCCTTCCCTGAACATCAGTATGTAGTTCATAAATGCTCTTTACCTTATGGCCAAATTAGAAGACATTTACGCTCCTGAGATAGAAGAAAGGAAAAGGAGAGGCAGTGACCAGAAAAACTCCCATGACATGTGTCATCCAAACCCAGATAAAATTTGTCTGAACTATAATTACAATGATCAGACATCTTCAGCATCCTCCAGTTAATCTTAGCCTCATTCTTGTGATGTACATGAGACACATACTAACGTGACTGCCATGCTGGTAATGGAAACATGCAAATTAAATTATTTATTCAAAGATGTGAAGAAAATTAATGTGATGGACTCCAGTGAAGCTATATCCCAACTTCTTTGTCATATCACCTTGTCACATTTTTGAGAAATAAATGTGTTTACAGTAATCGACTGCAAAGCTTTATTGCAGTCAGGGAGTAGAAGCGTGAACAAAATGCATAGGATGGATGGATATGTAACGACAAGCTGTAAAGAGAAAAAGTTGTAAGTATGGATTAGACTTCCTGGTTTTAGGAATTTGGGGGTTGTCATGGAAAGTATATTTATACATGTGGCTAAGAGGTTGAGGGAGGGGATTCTCTCCCTCTACTCCACTCTCGTGAGACCCCACCTGCCATGTTGTGTCCAGCTCTGGGGCCCTCAACATCAGAAGGACACGGACCTGCTCGAGCAGGTCCAGAGGAGGCCATGAAGATGCTCAGGGGGGCAGGAGAAGCTCACGTGTGGGGACAGGCTGAGAGAGTTGGGGTTGTTCAGCCTGGAGAAAAAAAGGCTCCAGGGAGAACTTATAGCAGCCTCCCAGTGCTTAAAGGGGCTACAGGAAAGGGGGGAGGGACTCTTGATCAGGGGGTGTAGGGATAGTATGAAGGGTAATGGTTTTAAACTGAAATAGAGTAGATTTATATTAGATATAAGGAAGAAATTCTCCCCTGTGAGGGTGGTGAGGCCCTGGCACAGGTTGCCCAGAGAAGCTGTGGCTGCCCCCTCCCTGGAAGGGTTCAAGGCCAGGTTGGACGGGGCTTTGGGCAACCTGGGCTAGTGGAAGGTGTCCCTGACCATGGCAGGGGGGTTGGGACTGGATGATCTTCAAGGTCCCTTCCAACCCAAACCATTCTAGGATTCTATGCAGAGCAGACCACCCCTCTAGTGGGATGGCTATACATTAATCAACTTCAAGATGCACCCTACATGACATCCTGCCTGTTGCAGCCTGACAAACAGCAGAGCTATAACTGGAACAGAAGCTGTTTACATCTTGATCTGCTTTGCCTATGCTTAAGATCTATGATCTTAGTTACTACTATGGTTTCCTTCCTACAGCTGGACAGCTGATTTCAGAATCGGTCTATCCAGAAGTCACTGTTTTGTCACTGTTTATTCCATATACCTGGCTTGGTACACTCACATACAGCATCAGGGATGAATGCACTCCACTGCCCATGCATCATAGTACATAATGCAAGAGTAATCCAGAGGTTAAGGCACAAAGCTGTAGTCTGGTTTTAGGCTGCATGAGAGGTCTGTGCATGCTGTGAACACATGCACATGGTCCAGATTAGAAGCCAACTTCTTGTTAGAGTTATAATCATGTCTCTTCCTTAGCCCCAAGTCAATCCATTCTCCCTTTATCTTCATATAGTACAGGAAGGTTATTAAATTTCTTCTCAATAGTTCAAGGAGGTTGTAAAAAACCCTAATGGGTACAAATGGGGGGTTTTTTTGCCTCAGAATATAGAAGGCTGGTGGTGACGTAATACAAAGTTTGTAGAGTAGGAAAGAGAGATAATAATGCCAGGAGTAATGAGAAAGGAGAAAGTGTTCTCCTTTGTTAGATGAAAGTTTGGAAAGGGGCATATCTAGGTCAAGACTTTCAGGAGATGCTGTGAAATGAAAGCAAGTGTTAATATAGCTGCTGCTGGTTTGTGGTGAGATTGGATGCTCGTCTCTATCAAGCAGGCATGTTTCTTGTGCCTGAACCAGGGAAACAGCTTCAGTCAGAGCTTACTGTAAAACAAGTCATTTTAGTTCTCCGGAACAACTTGTTCATGTTGTGAGAAGTACTTTTAATGGGTAGGCAATCCCTTATACGAGAGTTTTCAGATTTAGCATTGTCCATAGGGTGAGATTGATCATTCAGGATTAGGGGAATCTTCAAATTTCCATTGGCTGACAAGTTCTCCTGATGCATAACTGATCCTGCTTATATGGGTCCAGTGCCTTGATTTTTTTTCTTGGCACTTAGGAAAATATTGGCCCTGCCAACACCATTTCTCTGCCCTGGCAAGAATCATGACTTTGGGCCCCAAAACCGTGGGTGTGGTCTAATTTATTCAATTCTTCTCCTCTTTCCTCCGGTTGTTCCTGAACATTAATTGTACGGGGACTAGGGCAGGAGCAGTGCATGCTCTGGAGGCTGCCAAATACAACATATCCAGCCAAGTGAAAAATAAAAAGGTCAGGTTCAAAAGTCTAAGCAAGAGAGCTGCAGGTTTTCCGATGGGTTTGACATCTCAAATGGTCTGATGGATGTTTCCTTTGTTTGTTCTGTGACCACGCAAAAGGACTATAGAAATGCAAGCAAAAGCTGTGATCTACTACTCTTGGCTGATCTATAGCTAACATATCTGGTATTATTTATATTTTTTATTATTACTTATGCCACATCAAAAGGTAGTCTTTCCCTATGACTAGCGCCCTTGACGCTATTTAGAAATGTAAAGTACACACAACTAATAAACAACTTTCTTCCATTATTCTTGTAATATCATCTTTCAACGGTGGAAAAAAATTTAAGGAACTTCAATCCTCCACCCAAAATTCCACCAGGGACCCCTCAAAACAACTTACCTCTTGCTTCTTAATTTGAAGTCTAGCAGGCATAGAGAAAGTATGTTCTCTGTATTTAGAGTGAGTCATACCATGGAGCACAGTGCAGATAAAAGTGGGTGTGGTAGTTGAAGAATGGAGGGCAGGAAACAGATGTGTCTGTGGTTTTTCTGTCTGGTCAAATGGGTTAGCTCAGGGACTTTTAATGAAGGCCTGGGGTAGTTTTTTAGCTGGTGTAAATTAAGGCAGTCTTGTTGAAGATATGCTGATTTACTCCAGCTGAGCATCAACCCTCCTTCTGTTTTCATAGGTCATTCAGAGTCCAATGATTGATGGCTGTGAAGAGTCAAATCTTTCTACAGTTGGTCTGTCTCTCTTCAAGTGAAAGTTCAGTTCAAATCATTGTACTTATCTTTCTTTTTTATCTAAATCAATTTTGATAGTTTTGTTTTCTGAAATAAGAGAGATTTAAGGTGAGAGACTAAAAATCCACACCTGGGAATTCAGGGGCAGCTGTCTCCTTTGCAATCCTGAAAGCAGGCTGCTTGTCCAATTGTCAAAATAAAGAGGCAATTTCTTTCCATTAAACATCTACATTTGAAAGTGATTGCATAACTGGTTTCATTTAGGCCATGGGATTAACACTGGAAGGAGAATACAGTAACTCGTGAGTTCTGACTTCCCTGAATTGACTCTCCAGGTCCTCTTTGGGTAAGCTTTCAGGTTGAACTTCTGCATGTTCAGTGATTATTCCATCAGTGGTAAGGGTACTGGGAAGCACCAAATGAAGAAACACAGGACTGAGATGGAAGATCCAAACTAAACAGAAGTGCAAACAGAGCAGCCAGCTCTGCAGAACATTGTACGACTGCAGTCTGTAATTTTTTAAAGAAAATTTTCCACTTCTTCACTTAAAGGCCACATCTGGCAAACTTTGTAAGAGTGTTAACAATTAGAAAAGTGAAATATCTTTGCCTTCAATTTTAGTTGACAAAATAAATATAAGAATTCCATTGATCCTTTTAACAGACTATTGTATTATTCTTTGGGATATAGTCAATTTCCAGCCTATTCTAATCTTATCCAATTAAGGGAAACTAAACTTGAATGGCAAATCATGAGGTCTCTCCCCACTCTGGATCCAAAAAAACTCTCATAAATACCTCTAGGAATTGTTTTTATCCTCTAGTGACTCAGCAGGATCCTCATAAAAATTGAGGGCCACATTTTAGACGACCTACTGTGGTGTTTTCCATGGATGGACCCTAACGCTGGGACCTGTAACACAGAGCCTTTGCACAGCCTTTATTCCCCTCCACTGACTATTACCATACAAGGCCCTGTAGCATGAGGCAATAGGAGGTCTGAATACACCCTTAAACTGTGGTGCTGTCTTAGGCATCATAGTAGGTGATCTGAAAAGTCCCTTTTTGATGTTGGCTTAAGAGAAATAAGAGATGTTTTCTTAGGTTATTCTTGTCTGTGCTCCATTATTTAGGCAGAATTTTTCCAGAGCGTCTTAAGTCTTCGCCAGGCTTAATGAATTGCTATAACGTGTTGCTAAAAGGACTAGTAACCATGGTTTCTGTCAGAGTACCCCTATAGAAGGAAGAAAAATCCACCAAAATATTCATATAGTCATTACATTACCTCCTACCTATTCTTTCTTTAGCTCTCTTGAATCTATGAGATGCCTATAAATCTTTGAAAATGCTTAGACATCTGGTTTTCTGAAATTCCTCTTGTGTCATGTTGACTAGTGTAGCCTCTGATCACTTGAGCTTCCCTAAGTTTTGCATTCACTCATTGTTCCTTGTCTAGTACATTTTCGCATAGGGATTACTGTTTTCTTTCACAGAATCACAGAATCATCTAGGTTGGAAAAGACCTTGAAGATCATCTAGTCCAACCATTAACCTAGCACTGACAGTTCCCAACTACACCAGATCCCTAAGTGCTATGTCGACCCGACTCTTCAACCCCTCCAGGGATGGGGACTCCACCACCTCCCTGGGCAGCCCATTACCAACGCCTAACAACCCGTTCTGTAAAGAAATGCTCGCTAATATCTAGTCTAAACCTTTGCTTTCTTTTCTGTAGGTTTGAATTAGACTGATTTAAAGAAGATTCATGTTCCACTAAGTCCCACAGTCTTTTCAAAATTAGGGCCCGGATACTTCCATTGTGTAGGTTTTTATTTTCTTCCCACTTACCTCAGTGGACATGCTTTGCTTTACACTTTGATGACAACAGCCAATATTCAATCTGTCTTTTCTCAGACACACAACAGGAGAGATCTCACTGATCTCACTGTCTTGTGAGCTGGGTGCCTCATTTCCCATTATGGTCAGTGAAGACATGGTCAATAGAGTACCAATTTGCTGCAGAAATGTGCAGAGTTTTAATTGCATGTGAAAAAGTTATGTTCTAGTTGCATAAGTAGGTTTGATTTCCTGAAAAAAAAGATTCAAATCTGATGACATATCCTAGCACCTCCCCTATGATGACAGGCTGAGAGAGTTGGGGTTGTTCAGCCTGGAGAAGAGAAGGCTCCAGGGACACCTTAGAGCTGCCTTCCAGCACTTAAAGCGGGTCTACAGGAAAGATGGGGAGGGACTCTTTATCAGGGATGAGGGGTAACAGTTTTAAACTGAAAAAGGAGATATTTAGATCAGATATAAGGAAGAAATTTTTTACTGTGAGGGTGGTGAGGCACTGGCACACGTTGCTTGGAGAAGCTGTGGCTGCCCCCTCCCTGGAAGGGTTCAAGGCCAGGTTGGATGGGGCTTTGGGCAACCTGGGCTAGTGGAAGGTGTCACTTCCCATGTCAGGGGTGTTGGAACTAGGTTATCTCTAAGGTCTCTTCCAACCCAAACCATTCTATGGTTCTGTAATTCTAGTTACTGAAATACTTTGCAGGCCCCATTTAAAATATGGCTTTCCATCAACTTTCTTTTTTGCAATTCTTGAACATAAGGGGTTAGAATACTAAGAATCAGATTTGGGACACATATAATTTGTGGAACTTACAGAAAATGTAAATGTTTTAAAAAAATGTAAAATTTTTTCAAAATATCACAGGGTGTTTCTTCCTATTTTTGCAGATTTTATGTGAAAAATAAACACCGGAGCAATGAGAAACCTTTGGTTTCTTCAAAATGTCTTTTTGAAATTAATATATTGCTTTCAATCAACAAGAATCAATTTTGTAAATTTTTGCCAAAATATTTTCTTTATTTTTTATTGGTTTACTTATGTAGGAAAATCCAGAAATATATAAAATAAAATCTAAAAGAAACAAACTGAAGCAAACCCAGACATTTTTTTTTTCTATTTGTAAAGGAGAAAAGGTTTGTATATTGAAAGAAATAAATAAAATTGATTAAAAAAATAAAGCTGTAATACACCTTAACTTTTGAAACATTTCCTGAACTTTCTGTAGAGTAAGAGCAAGCTGAATAAAAGGAAAAGGAATAAAATCTAGCCCTCCTTGAGTCATTTCAATCACTACATAAAAGTTCACAGTTTCTTGTAGCATGTGCCCAACTAAACTTGCCCATGCTCTGCAGGTACAGTGTCAGTACTGTAATTCTTCCTCCACTCCAGCCTTTAGTTTCTATTTGGAATGTCTCCCAGAACATTTTAACTCTTTTCCTTGATCCTGCAGCAACTCTGTGGTTGTTTGTAGCTGACAAAAGTTAAAGACAAGACATGGAATATCATCAGAGGAAACTGAACTTGAAGAGCAAAACCTCTAATTCTGTAACATGTCAAGATTGCCCTTTGGGGTCTAGCAGGTTTTCCATGCCTTAACTAAAGGAGCAGTAAGTTTGGCTTTGTATACAAGGTACAGCCACCAAAGAGTGATCTCCAGAAAGTCCATGGGTCTCCAACCTGGATGACATTTGACTGCTCTTATCTTACAGCTAAGCAAGCAGTGTCCACAGCAGAAATGGAAATTGACAGGTACCTTTCACATTCCTCTCCCTCTAGGATTTTGTAAGGCCACCTGAGCTACCTAAGAAAGACAGACTAATGCCCATGTCTGGGGTGACCTCTATTCCCATACACAATCCCCAACCACAACAGAGTCTGTCCTTATTCCACGCAATTTGTTTGTAGCTTCAGAGCAGCCAACCTGCAGCCTCACTTGGCCCCTCCAGATACATCACCTAGTCCACTGCTCTGCCCACCTTTTCTTGTCAGTCTCATGATGTCAAAATTCAGTTTTATTTACTCTACTGAAAACCACCAGCTGTCTAGTTTCCAGCCCATCAGTGCGTGCTCAATTTGTGCCCTTTTTTCCTCATACAATGAATAGCCATTTGCACAGGTAGCCCTCCCTTATTTCCAGAGATTGTTCCCCAGCTGTATCACTAGAGAGAAAACATCTCTTCCATATTTTGTTGAGGAAGGCTAAAACACCAAGTTGTCTGATTGACTTTCCTGTTACATGACAGACTCACCATTCCTTAGTTTATCCTACTAACCTTCCAGCACATCTTTCCCACCAAGTGATAGCAAAACAGCTAACACAGATAGCCCAGACCTATATTCAGTATTTCTGATGGCACCAGTCCCTGTAAACAACAGAGATTTTACTATATTCCAGACACAATCACAAAAAGGAATTAATTTGTTGAGAAATTTAGAAGATACTGAGTTTAAGGTTATGTGTATCCTCAACATCGTTTTAATTGATAGTAATGTAATCAGGAAATGATATAATGTTAAATACCAGCACTTCTAAGATTCATTATACCTTACCCCCTTACTATATTATGTTGGTAGAAAGCAGACAGCTAGAAAGAGGTAGCTACATGCAAGGATTTGTAAGTGACAAAACATTTTTCAGTAGAGATAATATTTTTCATTAAATCAATTAATATTAGTTATCTGTGCTGAAACATTCTGAGGAAATTCAGCATATTCATATTTATAATAAAAGGGAGAGGAGAACCTTTTGTTTTTCCATTTAATGAGAATGAGACATGAAAGTATTTCCTTTGAATCATGACAAGGATCTCACAATATCTTTAATGAATAGAAAATTCTTATCTAGTTTGAAACAATGGTAATGTTGCTTTAATTGGAAATGATAGGGGGTTTTATTTAAAATGTATTTTTAAAATATATTTTTTTGAGCTGGAAATATGAAACTTTCTATTTTAGCAACACCGGAATGAGAAATTTATGCAATTCAACTCATATTTATTGAAACAGAAATAACTGAGATTTAATTACATTATTTTAATTGTAGAGAAAATTTGGCCTAATAATTATATTCCCATATTTTCCAGGGCAGAATAGGCTGTTCTGTGAATCTCTGTGTAGCTAAGATTTGTTACAGAAAGTCTAAGGAGAACTGTCTTACTGTGTGTTTGAACAGTACCTGGCACAATGAGAAGCTGCTTTATTATCACCAATTTTGGGCAAAAACGCCCAATTAAAAACCATGGTAATAGAAACTGATTTCACATTCATCCACAAATAAGACTGAGCGTAAAGCTAGTTTATATGGACAGGAAAGCCTCCCTCACCCCTCACTTTGGGCACAGATGGTTCTGTTAGTTCAATGTTTGATTTGCTTGGCACTGAGCTTAAGCAGTTTGAGATGAACTGGTACTCCAACCAGGGAGACCAGGGTTTGCTCCAGAACTTCAGGAATATAAAGGAAAAACGTTTTTCTGGACAGTGTGACTCAGACATTATTCAGAGGATGGTTTAGGAATCATAGATGGCATCCCTCTGCCACGTGTTATGTTCTGGGCTTCTTTGCTGTTCATGTGTTGTTGAAACCTGGCAGACACCTTCCATCCCCTTCCAAGATCCTTCCATCACCATGGTCACATTCAACTTTGCTACTGAACTTGAACAGTACATTGAACTTTGCTACTGAACTTGAACAGTACTTCTGGCTGGTATTAAACTAACACTGACTTGAACTGGTGAGGCAAATGTGGCAGGACCCATCACAGTCTTTCCCAGGGTGTATTAATCTCATTTATTTCTCGCCACTGATTATGAAGACAGTCTCCCAAACTAACCTTGATGAGATGCACTGCTTTCATCTAGCTAATTTTGGGATAAATTCATCCCATTCAGTAGTACTCTCACCAGATGAAGCAAGCCTAGCTACCCTCATCCTGGTTTGAATTAAGTATATTCTGGAAAGCATTTCTACCACATTCACACAAAATGCTGCCACTGGATCAAACAGGCTATTTCTAATACTACTAAATTTGTCACCTGAGCTGAGTTGAAATGGGAATGTCTATGCTGCCAGCATGGCAAGCCATTTTGCCTCCTGTGGAGAAGTCAAGCTTGATAATTTAGATTTTATCAACAACAAGAGTATGCTTGTTGGTTCTTTCAAGATGCCACATGTCTAACTAAGCCCAAGGTCTGGCACCATCACCTACCTGCAGCTGATTTGTCTTTATACAGTCCACAAAACAGCCACATAGTCAGAAACAAGCAGGTTGTGCAGCATGTCCTGGGGTTGATTGTTGACTTTAGCAGAGGTACCAATGATCGTACAGAGCAAGCGATCGAGCAAAGTGTGAAGAACAAACCTTAGGATGCATTGAGGAAGGGACACAATTCCAGTGCACCCCTCTAGATAATAATCTTCTCAATGCCCTCCTGCAAAGGGGCAGGAGGGGACAGTTAGTAAAAGGCAGCAAGGATCTTCTAGTAATGCCAACAGGTGGCCCACCACCATATTTGTCTTTTTGTTAATGATACTTTTAACACTATGGGCCTCTAGACTCCCATAAAAAGACACCAGAAAAGCTCACCCTATCCTCTGTCTTTTCCCAGAGCACTGAAAAAAAAATGATAAAAAGGAACAAATTAAAAAGAAAAAGCATACACTGCAACCACAGCTAGAAACACCTTTTCAATCTTCTCAGTGCTGCCTCAGGGCCATAAAAATGGCATTATTCTGATTTAGTACTCAACTAGTCTATACAACTACAACCTGCAGAGGAATCCACAGCACTACCTGCTTCCATTTTCTCCAGGTTTAATTTAAAACAGTGGCAGTGAAGGAGATAGAAGCACAAGTAGAAAATGACAGGCAAAATAAGAGGAGACGTTGAGTCTGCCAGTTAAATGTGAGTCTGTGCCTACAGGGAACACCACAACTGCCCTTTCTAGAATCCATACTTGAAAGCACTCAAACTACAAAAAGTCTTTGTACTTATTCTCACACCTCCTCTTTACCCTACCATATGTGTACCATAGGGCTGGACATAACAACAAAGATCTGCACAGTGTTAGAAAAACAAATTATTTATTCAATATTGTTATTTTGGACAGGGTTTTTCATTATTATTATATTAAAGCAATGCTCTTGGAGAAGTGCCCTATTTCATTCTGACGTAATTCTGGAAAAAATATTTAGAAGAAAACTTAAAATAACCCACTTAAACATGAGCCTGTCTCTGCCTTACAGATATTTTGCCTTTTTCACACTACAATTCCTTACAGATAGGAAAGACGCATCCTATATCCCTCTACTGAATGGTTTAGTGGCCATGCAGGGATAATGGGCATTACTTTTTGCACTTCAAGCTGAATTCTAAGACAACCTATCTGTGTGTTTTTCAAAGAGCTATGCAATATTTGGGTAAGAGAAAGGCTTTAGCAGCAAGTAGTCAGATGCAAATGGCAAAACACGAGAAGAAAATCTCACTTACCCATGTATTACACTCCTTTTGCAGGTGAGGACTGCTCAACCCTGCTAGAGCAGCAGCATCCCTGCCTTAAGCTGGTTATTTCCAGAGAAGCATGCAGGTGAATGTATGGAAAGAGTTGAACTTCATGCGATGGGAAATGGTTGCATTGACCAAATAAAACAATGCTCACCCTCTTACACAGTGATTAATATGTGCAAAGGAACTTTAAGAAACATGCATGCACACAAGCATAGAAGAGGAAACAGGGAACTCTCTGAAAGCAGACACATCATATCACTGCAGACTTGAACAACAGAGATAATGATTTAGTAAATAAGCAAGAGAGCAGGGAAAAGATAGAAGAATCAAGAGCACCATTTTCTGTCCTCAGTTACACCAGTGTAAATCCAGAGTCATGCCAGTGGAGCCACTAGAGATATTTCAGTGCACAACTGACTTAAGTGAGACAAAAAGAATTGTCTCCTGCTCCATGGACTGAGTGTGGGGGAGATTCAACAGGCTGGCTTCAATTTTTTTTTTAGTTTAGACACCCTCTGTGGTCTAGGGCATGTCATGATTTCTCTGGGCCTAGGTTCATCCTACTTACTGAAAGGACATAGACATATTTCACTGTCTCAGGAGACTGCAAGCTTTTGAGGGCATAATTTTCTTCTTATGCAAATGGGCATCTCTGAGCACAGTGAAACCTTGATTTTAAGTTGGGTCTTGATTTTAAGTTGGGCTTCTGGGCTTCCACGGCAGGACAAAACCAGGTTGCATTCCTAAACCAAAGTTTCAGATCATCTGAGAAGTTCATCCATAACTCCATGTGGAAATGGTAGGTCGCTTGTGACCTTATATGAAAATCAAGGGTAATTACATTGAGTTGAGAGATTTTTGATTCACATCTGTGTAAGTCAGCATTATCTATAATTCAGTTTCTTCTTTGTGGCTGACAGGACTGTACCAGTCTAATCAGACAGTGCCGATAACCCCTTCAATATTGCATTCTCAAGTAGAGGAAGGAAATACTCTGTTCCTTTATTCCTTTGTCCTTAAAGGACGTGTTCTGTTCTGTTGATGAACTTAGGCACTACCATTTCCAACCTTTGTCTGAGGCACATTTGCTGCAAACTTAAGTTGGCATTCAGGTAGATACCTCTCAAAATGTGGGTCTATGTGACTACCTGAGAGCATACAAACGGCTTGTTCCAAACCAGCCTTGGCTAGACTGTCCTCCTCTCTTTCTAAAAAGACTTGTTTTGTTTCCTTTTTATAGTGAGGATGACGCAGTAATGTATCTGGTTTATCTTTGTGCCATCACATACAGATCATGGCTTTTCCATGAAACTTGTTAACTGCCCTCAGATTGGTTAAGAAATGTTGTCTGGGGATATTTTTGTGAGAACTTTCAAAGCTCAAATTCTGTTACTATAGATAAAAGAAACCAGAAAACAAAATGGTGATAGCAACTCCCCTTCTGGGGTTACCTGCTCTTTAAAACCAAGTGTTGTGAGACATTAGTCTAAGTGCTGTCTTGACAAGCAATTTATGTTATGAACTTGAGAAGCTAACACACAACACAGCAAAAGTAACAGTCTAGAATAATGGACATTAAACAAGACCAGCTGGAAGGCTTGTCAACTCTGTTGCCTTCAGAGGAGAAGGAGATCACTGAAAGGAAGATCTGGAGTGTGGCTGAATTGTTTAAGGTTAAGAATGGCAAACTTATGAAGAAAAATAATTTGTTTGTCTTTCAGATTGCCATTAAAAAAAAAAAATTAAAAAGTCCTCATAAGACAGAACAGGTGATGGGGAGATGCTGTAGTTCGATACCATTCTGGGAGACAAAGATTTGGAACAGTCCATGTCCATCTGTCAGAGTCTGCATCAGAGAAACTGGCTGAGCTAATATGTTTGTGATAATGATAAAAAGAAGGAAACAGTGAAGACAGCAGATAGCAATAACCTTCATTTCAATGCAAAATATTTACTACAATTCCTCATTGTGGGTCAGTGTGGTTCAACACAGCCTAAAGAATTTGAACATAAAGAAAACCTGCAAGGTAATAAGATGGAAGAGAAGACATGTCTTTTGTCCTCTTCTCAGTTATCTACTCAGACTTTCATGGAAGTCCAAACACTGAGCTGGTACTAAAGAGCCAAGGAAAGCCTCAGGATCTGCTCTGAAGACAATTTTCCGGTACAGAGTGAAAGCTGGGGCCTTACACTGGCTCTTCATTATTGTTACCTCAGCAGAGAGTGATTCTAACACCCTCCCATCATCAAATCTCCAAGAACAGGAATTGAATGGATACCTTGAGGACTTGATGTCTTGCCTGCTTTTGTCAGGATAAACTCAAAGTTATAATGAAATTTACATCTCTCGCACTAATACTGTGTCAAATTCCTTGAACGCCCCTACAGCGTCTGAAATCATAAATACTCCTCACACAAGTGAGCTAGGATTTGAGCAATCTCTGTTTTCAATTCATGGGGAGAAAAGTATTTTTCTTACTTCACTGTCCCTGCTAACATTAACAATCTGTTTGTATCTCTTAGTAAAATTTTTCTATAATATTTTAAAGGTCAGAGTTTGTGGGTAGATGTCTTTTGTATAAAATATTACTTTGTGTTGGCAGTACTATCATGAAATACGTTGGTTTTTTGTAACTTCACTAAGTAGCAGGAAGGATATTAGGGCTGGATTCTGCTTCAGATGAAAACAAAATAATCCCCATGCCACTTTATATAAAAGCTTGTGACTCTCATTTAACTTAGGTTAACTGATAGACAAATTCATGTTTTTAACTGCTCTACAAATGTTTTTTCTTCCAGGACAGAAAACCTTATGATTTATTTTAGGGTCAGAAAAATTGTAAGACAAGGCTTTCCCATAGTAAGTAGAATTTTGCTGTTCGTACACACATATTGAAGAATACTAGATCGTTCAAGAGCTAAATATTTTTTTTTTTCTTGAGCTTTTATATTCCTTCTTCATACCTATTGGTTCATTCAGGTCTGTTGATGGGTTTAGAAGCATTGCACATGGAGATTTATAGAGAAATGTTGTGCCTTCGAGTTTAAAAACTGCAAATCATAAATCAACAAGAACAATCCTCTGACGTCTTGAAACAAAAGTAGTGTCAGATAAGTACCTAAGATATCTGTTTGAAAGGTTCTGTTAAAGTGACAAAGTCAAAGATGAGCTATCCTACCTAGTAAGAAATGTCTGTCAGTTGCGTTTGAATAGTTTTTGGTTAACATTTTAAAATGTCAATTTGCTAACCTTAGAAGTGGTTCTGGTAACAGGGACTGGAACCTGAAAAATAAAATACTTTTGTGTGTCCAACTTTAGCAAGATGAGGAGTGAACACACATAAAACATGAATTAATAAACAGAATACACATCTTCTAGAAACCTGAGTACTTACTTTTATTTCCCTCTAATTTAAAAGCCCAAGTCACCATTCCTGACCACGCAATCACAATATTATGGAATTGCTGAGGCTGGCAGAGACATTTGGAGATAACCTAGCCCAGCCCCCTGCTCAGAGCAGAGTCAGTTACAACAAGTTTCTCAGGGCTATGTCCAGTTGGGTTTTGATACCTCCAAGGATGGAGACTCCACAGCCTTCCTGGACAGCCTGCTCCAGTGTTCACGACCTTCTCAGTAAAAAAAAAAAAAAAAATAAAATTGTGTTCACATGGAATTTTGTGATTCAGTTTATGACCATTGCCTCTTGTCCTGTCACTGGGCACCAGTGAGAAAAGTCTGACTTCATCTTCTTTGTTTCTTTACTCCCCCCATCATGTATTTCTACACATTGGTAAGATCCCTCTGAACCTTCTCCAGGCTGAACACTCCCAGCTCTTTTAGCCTCTCGTGATATGCTCCAGTCCCTTAATAACTTTTGTGGCCCTTTGCTGGGCTTGCTCCAGTATGTCCATGTCTTTCTTGTACTGTGGAGCCTAAAATTGATCACAGTGCTGCAGAGTGTCCTCACCAGTGTGATTATTACCAATTCTAGCGATCTAAGTTTACATTAATGGGTAAACTACTAGACCAATGCACATCAGTTTTCAAAGAGTTTTGCCAAATGTAGTCAAAGATGCACAAGCGCAAAGAAAAATGGTCAGAGGAAGACAAAATAAGGTCGTCTACTCCAACCTCCCGCTCTGGAACAGAAACCACTTTACTTACACAATTCCTGACATACAACTGTCTAGGATTTTTCCAAAACACTCTGATGAAGGAATTCCCACAGCCTTTCCAGGCAACTGATTACAACAATCTACTGTCCCTACTGTTTCTCGTAATGTTTTATTTGAATCTTCCTTCCTGGAAGCTGGGATAACACAAGCACTGTCTGCCAGCCCTATTTCAACTTCAGGAAAAGTTGTCTGTGATATTAATGAGATTTGCAACAAGCAGCAATTTTCTCTGTATTGTATGCTACACCACATTGTGAGAAGATTTCTGTGGGTACATTAATATATTTGGAAATAACTAAATGGAACAAGCATCTGCTTGTCTCACTGTATTCCTACATACTTAATAGTCTTCCCATACACAAAAGCAGACCACTAACTGGCAAAACTGACATAGAGTTTTCAAGAACAGATTGTTAGGTAATTCATCTTGATTTCTCGTGGACATTAAAGGAGAGGATTTCAGCCACTAAGTCTTTTTCTAAGCTTCCCAAAGCTATGTTTGACTAGCTCCTCTTTGGGAAAGTCTTTAAGTGAGCATTAAAAGATTACTAATTCTCATTTGCTGTTGATGAGTGCATGGTAGTAACAACAAACTTGATTAATCTGATTAAATATATCTGTATGTTTTAGTGTGTGAATCAGCTGTCTTGGAGCAGGTATCTCATGCCATTTGAAATTTCCTGAAGACATCTGGGGTCAGCAGATACAACACAGGATCACCCTTCAGGTAGCCTGTGCCCTTTGGAACAAAAGGCGGAGGTTTGCGGGGATACCCTCATGCACATCTGGTGTCCATGTTTAAACGGTGGATCATGTCAGAGGGTGCTGGATTGTGAGAATTTCAGGATGCAGAAGGTTCCTCCTACCCCAGTCTGACAGAGGGAGACAGCCTCTGCAGTTCTGTGTACCCTAGTTCAGACACTGACCAGGCTGTCACAGACCACACGTTCCCAGTCCTCACCAAGTCTTTAATGTGATTAGCTTTTAGTCAAATAACCTAACAAATGACATCCCACATATCTATCTGAGGAGACCTGGGATTTCTCTATAGTCAGTGGAGAACATGTCATTATTATACGATGCAGAACTGCAAACACACCGACTCTTTTTATCATGTCCCTGCTCGTTTAGTGTCTTGGGGGACACCGATTACACAGGACCTGTAAATTCAGGGACCTGTCCTTTTGGACTAAAAATCAAAATTCTGAGAGTGAATTATATAAGACAGACAGAAAACACTTCTAAGTGTCTTTGCATTGCCCAATAACAGTATCAATCTCTCCTCAACTGTCTGTCAGCATGGAAAAATTGTGTTTAATTGGATTCAGGAGGACTGGCTGGAGGAAGCTCATATGGGATTCATCTCAGCTAATTATACTCTCTGTCTTTTTGGTAAGCTTAAAAGGTCAGTTAAACCTCAAAGCAGATTGTTCTCAGGGACGTTCCCTCTAACATTTCCAGTTTTGATTCCTCCATTTGAACATGATTTAGTATATCTGTACAAATACACAGTACAGTGAGACAGCAAGAAAATTCTTCTGTCCACCAAAATTTATATACTATGTAGATAAAATAAGTGGTATTTCGGAAAACAAGAGGATTGTTATCCCCACTTTGTAGGTGAGAGATATAGAAAAGAGGTAGATGGTATGATCTTTCAGAGTTGCAGGAGAGTCTTTAGTAGAGTGAGGAGATCCATCAAGAGCTCTTGAGGTTTTTGAAGACATAACAACTGCATGTTCCTCCTCCACGTGGTTGAGTTTCACTTCTTTATAGAAAGTAGTATAGGTTTCCAACAGGCAGCTAATTTCAAGTACCTTGAGGGTTTAAGTCTGACCAGATCCTGTTGCAAAAAAAAAAAAAAGGTTCACAGAAGGTTGTGGTTTTAATCATCATTATGTCCCCTGCCTCTCTCATCTTTCTGCACTAGCTCTAATCTCTGCTGCTGCATCTGCAGATAAGAGTCAGTAGAACTTCTGGTTTTGAAGGATCATCTGAGAGATGAATTCGTTACTTTGAAAGCCTGAAAAGTAGTCCCCTGTGTGTCATTAAGCTGTAGACAAAAGCAGATACAAGGGTTAGATTATCTGTCAGTGACAACCTAAATAAAATGCAGTAATGGTCACGGCGGGGGGACGGGGCACAGGCGAAGGACTGCTGTGCAATTGAATCTGAATGAGGAATGACTGGCAGAACAGAGATTCTCTTGTGAAAGAAAGTCTTGGAGTTTCGCTTCTCTGCATAGGAAATGAGTGTGAAGACTATATCCTCCATACATCCTGCAAACAAGGATGATGACACTACAAAGTAACAATATCTATATTGTTTTTCACACTTTTTTCAAATGTTAACCTCACCCTGGTGCTGACTTCACTTTATCACTTGGCATACGAGAAGAAGTGTTGTCTCTGGAGTTTCTTCAGGAATTCACAGAATTTGATATTTCTCTGAAACCCCGCTTCCAATCACTGACCAGTTTACACCTACTTATCCGATAAGTAGGATCATTTTTTAAAATGAGAAGAAGAATTACTTCTGTCAATGTCCCTTAGCAGTCAGTCACCAGGACAAATGCTAAAGAGTAAAACCAACCAACAAAATGAGCAAAGTTACTGAAGATATTTGTCATCCACGAATTTCGACCTGAGGAATTATCCGTTCTGATTACTGACCTGCCAGTATATCCTTGACTTTCCATAGATGCTACTGGATAATCTAGGCAGCTTGAAGTTGCTGGTTCATTTCATTGGTAATTATGTAGTATGTTTGATTTCTAGGAATAGGCATTGTGGATGTCTTGTTTGTTTTGGCTCTGTTTCTATGGGGATAAACAGAAGTAGTGTGATTAATTTCCATTCTGTTGCCATGGTTATTAATAATAATGAGGTGATTATTACTGCACTGTAAACCTTACAGCAATTCCAAAGCTGCTATGAAAGAGAGAGAAGGAAAAAAAGAGAGAGGAAAAAAAAACAATGAAAGAGCTGGACCAGATCCTCAGCCTAAGCAAATCAGCACTCACACATTGCCTTCAATGAGAGGCAATGAAATAGAAGATGTGTTCTTGGAGACTCTGGACCTGTAGACAGATCAATATTAATAAAACAAGTGATAGATGAGAACCCCTCACTGACTTCAGCAGAGCTATGCTAATTTGTACCCACTGAGATTTGATCAGGACAGATATTTGCCAGCACAAAGGTCCCACCTGGTTCACAAGGCCAATGGAAAAATGGTGTAATGTGCTCAGTATTTTCTGGATCAGACTCTAACTTATTAGTTTCACTCTAAAAAGCAGTGGTGGTGGTTACGTGGGTGATGAGTACAGGCAAATAAAAATAAAATAAATAAAAAAAAGTAATAGGTCTTCCTTCTGGGTGACTAATAAGCAACTCCCACATTCCTGGTACCTGCTCAGCTGGCTCTATCTCTTTGCACTAAGTGATTTGTATTCCTTCTGGAGACATTGCCATGGTGTTGGAACAATAAGTAACACTCATTTAATTACATTGTCCCCACGGGTGAGATTACATTTTTCAAGGATTTTGCACTCCTAGCTGGGATGTATTGCAGACTTCCGTCTTTCTGAGTCCTGGTGTAGGTGCAGAAAGCTCACAATTGGCAAATCACAGCCACTGAGCAGACTTGTTGTTGTTATTTTATGGCTAACTGGGATTCAACATCAGCCTTTTCACACAAGTCTTGGAATGACAGAAACAGGATGAGAAAGTGACTGCTCACATTCTTTCTCTCAAAAGCCACAACCTGTGCTTTGAGACTGTTAATTTTCCATGTTTCCTTTTCCAAACCAGGGGAAATTATTTTGCGTATTTGTTTCTTCCTTCCCATGTGTCTCATTCCTATTTGCAAGTGCAGAGACCACCCTTCCCATCCTATCATTTGCCTTTTATGTGTTCAGGATGCCAGCCTTTGGCAAAACAAAAATCAGAGCCTAGCTGCATCGCAGCTTTCCTTGTCTGCTGAGGTTCCTTCAAAGTAGAGGACAGCAGGTCAGATGATAGTACTGGCTGTCAAATGCTCACATAGAGCCAAGGTTAAAAAAATATCGGCTGTGTAGAGGTTTAAAAGTGATATGGGGCCATCAAGTGTTTTAACTTTCAAATAGGCCTCTTACTGTTTACCTCCAGATCATGCGATAGCCCAGTGCCAACAGATAAGAACATCACCACCTTCCAAGAACACATGACACACTGGGTAGAAGTAAATTTTTCTCTGCAGACAGATTTCATTGTGGGCATCCACCGCATTTTGCTGTGGGACTGCTTACACTTTAAAAAAGGATCCTACAAGCCAAGTGTGCAAGAGCAACCAAGAAGGACAGAAGGTGAAATGTTGATCCCTGCTTCCCTGAACACAAGTGTGGTTGTCTAATCACCAGACCAAAGTTAACAGCTAGCAAGCAATGCCCTTTAGCGTGAGTGGCTGCAAGAGGGGCACATGTGCCTCTCATCAATACATGCTGCTTGTGTGTGGGGAACGGCAAGGACTGCATCCAGGGATTCTTGGAGGACCTGAAGCATGTAGCAAAACTGAGGTTAGGAACCTCTCTACTTCCACCTTCCCACCTCTGGGCACCTTTTTCTGTATTCAGAGGGTGAGGATGGGATATGGTTAGTGGCAGAGTCAGGGAGTGCCTATATTTAATGCTAAAACAAGAGAGTTACTTCCAGTGGTATAGTCCATCAGTGCTGCTACTGATGGCACAAGACACTGAAGATCTTATTGTTTTGGAGGTGTGCAATAGGTAGAGCTTCCTCACGCTCCTGTGTAACCTTTCATTTGACCTCTGTTTCACTGTGAAACTCCTGTGGCACGTGCCCAGGTACAGCTCTGATCCACGTCATCATATGAAGGTTAGGGATCCTATTCAGAGGCACAGCTACAGTTGTGCCATCATCTTTCTTGGTCATCAAAACACAATGTCAGAAAGTCCTCAACAGGTATAAGGCAGATTAAAGATTCACCTGCTTTTGTTACAGTAGTTTGGTAGAATGAGAGAGAAGCTATACCACCGTGAAATGCAAATGTGAGATCTAGACACATGCTAGGGGGGCAGATTCATGCCTGAGTCCTCTCCATTCCTCAGACCCAAAATATGTGTTTGGTGACACTTGCAGAGACTCAGCACTTGTCAGCATGGGCCTGTAACTTAAATAGCCTAGAAAATAAATAGATTAGGAGAAGGACAGCAAGAGAGATTAATTTTTAAACCGTAAAGGACCACACTGCAGTGAAATCTTTGGGAACAACAAATAAAATGCATGGATATTTAGAAGTAGTGGTGTGGTTCCTGCCTGCTCACAAGCACATACCACTAGCTACTACACGCCCACACACAAGCACATGTGAGCAAGCAAACACACATTGCAGGCACGCACACATACACACTCTGCCTTTTGTAATAACAACCCCGCTTTGTTGTGAGCACATGGAAATGGGAGAGACTTGCAGCATGTTTCATTTGAAAGGGAAGAAAAAAAAAAAAAATTCCAAACTAAACTTTCAGAGCAATTCTTTCTAAACGATGAAGCATGATCCTTCCTCTGGTTGGGATGGGGGAGGGAAGGGGATGGGGAGAAAAAGTAGGGGGAGGACAAGTTCGTGGTTAGATGGGAGCTCCCACCCATTTCCTTTCCTTGCCCTTCCCAGGCATGTCAGAGCTGGGAGCCAAGACAAATCAAACTCTCAGGAGCTTGCAGACAGACAGCACCACTTACCGAGAGCATAATTGCAGCCCTTGGAGGAGCATGAGACAGGGGATGAGTGTGGAAAAAAATTAAGAAGGGGGCAGTGCCCTCTGCTGCCAAAGTAAAGCTGTCGATGTGGAGGATTTCGAGGAGAGAAGAGAGCAGGATGCAGCGAGATGGGGCCTCTGGGAGTTTGCAAATAAATAGAGCACATGACAAGGGGAGGAAAGTTGACTGAGGTTCATCTAAGGTCAGCTGGGTTCATCTGAGGCCTCTCACCCTGCTCAAATTACCAGAAAGTGAAATGGATACGATTAAGCCTACTGCCCTCACGTAGACATTAGCCTGGTTTTGTTAGCTTGGGCAAGCTGAGGTCCTTGGAGGAGGAAAGAGCTGCTGTTGCTAAGGAAAACTGACTGCAGAGCAGCAAAACTCCTGTGGTAGGTAGGTCTGGGGCTTGTGGTTGCTGCTGTGATGAGGCTTAGCAAGGTCCAAACATCACAACCAGAGGAGGGCAGGTTCCCCTCCTCACTTAACAGGATGGAGACTGCGGGGCCGTGAGACTAAGGTCAGGGTTCATGCCACCTAACTTTAGCCCGCTAATCCAGCTTGTTCCTTGAAAAGAGAGAGCCTGAATCCACCAGTCACCCCAGACCAGGATGAACTGACATCCAGAGGAGACCATGGGTGTCAGATGTCCCCTTTCTCCTATTCCAAGTGTCCCTTACAGGTCTCTCTAACCCAGAAGAGGCAGTGACACCAGCCTGCAAAATGAAAAATTTCCATTCTTTTTTTCTTTTAAAACTTCCCCAAATCCTTCAATCCTCCCTCCTGTCTCTCTCACTCTATGGCTTCTCTTTTTACGGCATGAATCCACTTACTGGTGTTGCAATATTGCTGGGAGCTTTCTCCTTGGCTACTGCAGCACTGAACAAGGTGCGCTTGACTCTTCAGGAAGCAAAAGGACAATTTGCATCATTCGGGCAGCATAATACAGTGTCAGCAGCTGCTCACTGGCATGCAACTTTAACCATAGATTGCCAAAATAGGGAATTTTGGCATAATAAGTCTATCATCCCTGGTACTGACCATCCCAAATATCACAGCGTTTTGCTAATATACACCCATGATATAAAATAATAAGTAACTATAATAGCATAAATAATTTGTATATAGAAGAAATATGTATTTAGCCTGTGTATAGCTATATATGAGTGAGGTCTTGTAAACATCATCATCTGTTCAGTCTTTGATGTAACTAGACTCACATTTTTGAGACCTTTTTCTTGACACCTGGGCAGTCAAAACTTCAGCAGGTATTGGAGACAGAGATGACCTCCCATGAACTGTTGGAAAACCATCTATCATCAAGAGAGGTGCCACAGATTTGTAGAGAATGTAAGTTGTGAGTTTGTAAGTCATATGGGGCATTGAGAAAAAAACTCAAAACCACTCAGGAACAGATTTAATCAGGACTAGCACATTTAGAGCTGATGGTCTGACTGACCCAGGAAGAAATCTTCAGTCTGATCTTGCTGTCGTTATGAGGAGGAAAGCCTGAAAATCTACCAAATTACCTAATGGTAAATGGTAGATGCTCCATTGCACAGGTGTCATTAGGTAAACCTTTTATTCTCATATCCTCACTGTCATTATCTCCATCACTAAGCCTTTGCAGTTAAACATCTTAATTTTTTACTTTCTTACCTTTCACATCTGTCACATCACCGGCCTTTTCCTGTCCCTCTTTTTCCTCTGTTGATTCCACCATGCCTCCAGACCATCAAATTTTCTTGTCTTGCTGCATACCTGCCCAGCTACAGATGGAGTGAGAGGAGTATGAGGGTTGCTTCCTTTCTCTTCTTTTCACTACATATGCACTAGGAAGGCAGTTTGGTCCATATGCTGCAATAAAAAAACCTGTTGCTTTTGATGTTTTTCAAGTCTGAGCTGGTTGCAGCCATGTCTTTTACAGACCAATAGATAAACCTACTTGTCCAGAGGCTGAAAGAGATTCCCCCTACCACACTCTGAAATTTTCTATTACGCTGAGTCATTACCCAGGACACCCCTGAATTTTCCTTTCCTTCCTTCTCTCCCAGTCACTGTCCCACTCCCTGTTGTGACATATGCCTTAACTGGTGTAACTCTATGCAGTATCAGGCAAGAGAGGTTGTGCACTCAATAAAGAGGCACTGAAGAGGCTGGAGGGGGTATGCAAGAGGGAGAAGGGGGGGTTCTTCCTGCTGTAGCCACAGTCTCTCAGCTGGTATTAGTCTCATTTATTCATAATATATATCCCTAAGGATAACACTTAACAGACCATCCCTTCCATGTCATGTTTTCTAGAAAAGCAGAGCCGGTATCCTGCACCCAGAAGATCTCTAGGTGCAAAACAGAAGACATCCACGATGGGTGCTGTTGAAATTGGGGGTTGCAGAACAAAGTAGGAACTGAAATTCCTGTTTCAAGGGCAATTCTGAAATTTCAAGTAACACCTGCTTTCTTCTGGAATGGAGCATGAGCAAAGCCATGGAATTTCAGAGCACTGCCTGTTCATCAAAGTTGACGTGATTAAAACTGAATAAGCAACTTAAGGAGTTAAAGCAACCATAGCCAGAGCTTCTCTTCACACCTGTGCCCTCACAGTTCATATGATCTGTGTGACAAGTCTCATGCAGATGGAAAGACCAGGAAGAATACGAAACCATAGCTAGTAGTTTACACTTCTTTCTCACTGATGGATATTTTCAGAACCATGCTAGGTGATGGGCCAGAGAAGGGGACTCTCAAGTTTTGGTGTCCCTTTCATGGCATCTCCACTGCAGATCATGTAAGGACTTCAACATTAAGTTGAAGTATGGGACCATACCTTCTCAGAGGGCTCTATTAAGTGTAGGACCTACTAGCTGCTACGTAAAGCCAAGGATATTCTGCTATTCTGGGACTCCACATGTTGGTCATGATCATCTTCTGGACAATAGATCAGTACATAGAGTCATGAATTGGGTCAAAAATCACGGTACTGCACTAGCTATTGTTCTGTGAGGTAGTAAAGGCTCTTCCTGACTCTGAAGGTAATGAGCAGCTGGGTCCCACTTACAATGCAGACACAAAATGTGGCTTTCAAGTCCATTAGTTGGGTAGAAGGTTGGTGTGGTGGTGGGTGCATCTGTGTCTATGGGTGCAGGGTGTCTATCAGTAGATGATAAAAGAAGTAGTATGGGTTGATGGTTGATCTCCTGGAGCTTCACTGCTTTGTGAAGTCAGCTTATTTGAGAACCATGTGTTCAGGCTCTGTTTATCTTGAGGTGAAAAGCACACTGCAACCCAGCAGGATCTGCAAGGGGGACTGATAGGAGACAGAACAAGTAGCAGAATTGTCAGACTGAAGACAATCCAATGATTCCAGTCAAGGTAGGAAATGTCTCTTGCAGTATAGGATTTAATAGGGTGACATCCCTAATTCCTACCCCTTTCCTACCTCCCTCCTATATCCAAACCCACCTGGGGAATAGATAAGCATATGAAGCCATATTAAAATTCTGTTCACTGGTTTAAGTGAACAGAATGAGGCGGCTCTTTTTTTTTTCCAGCCTCTGACATTAAAGACACAGACCACAGTCTGAATCCCTTGCTAGCAAGTACTGTCACAGACATATCTGCTTTTCCACAGAGTGCAAATGTATGCCAAACCTTGTTTAGCAGCTGTCATGGCTGGTAAACTAGGGCTTATTTCTCAGCATTTCCCAGTCTCTCTTCTCCAGAGCTGATTTCTGCACTGCCCTGAGCAACTCTTACACATAGCTGGAGTGGTGCTTCCATGTGTCCCTGCACGGAGCCTTCTCCAGGGCAGACCTAGGGTGATGCAAAACTGTTTGCTGGCCTTTTTCTTATCACCCTTACTTAGGACACGGCTGAATACCCTAAAGGTGCTGTTCTACAGTGTTGCTCAATCTTTCTCTCTGGTCATTAAATCATTACTCATACAAAAGCACTATGCAAAGCATTTTACGATCCTTCTCTCAGTGATAAAAAGATTTGTATAGCATCTAATTCATCGAGTCTTACAGCATGGATGTCATTCCCATTAATGTCAACTTCTGTTTTCCCCCCTATTCTTTCCTTAGCATGCACAAAGGAGAATAAGTGGGCACTGGTTGCTCAGAGGAAAAAAGTCCTAGTGTAAGAACAGTCTTGAATGGCTCACAGAGCAATGACCATTGGATAACTTGTTTGGAAATTCCAGCAAATTGTCCTGGCAAAACAGAGTTTCGGAAAATAACAAGGGGACAGGATGCAACGTAATGTTATATCCCTCTATAAAACAGCCTTTAAAGTCTGGAAAAGCATTAGCATATCACTCCTGTTGAAAAGACAATAGCAGTGAGGGCTTGGCATTATCTTCCCTGAAAAAACATGGAAACTAGACATAAGAGCAAAAGTTCTGGCAGCACCATATTTTCCCTGAGCCACCAAGAACTAGCAGTATTTGGAACACACCACAGAAAAATATATATATTCAAAGAAGGAGAAAGTGGTATGTTTTTTTCCCTTGTTTCAAAAAGGAGCAAAGAACAGCTTGTTACAACTTGTCCTGGAGCTGAGTCAAGGGAAAGTAGTTAATGGTCTGTTACTATCACTGTACAAATACTCATCGATCATCTTTGTAGGTGGCAGACTCCCATTATGTTAGATGCTGTACAAACACCGAATTAAAAAGGAGGGTGTCTGTAGTGAAAATGCAAAGACCAAGCTCGCTAAGCCAGAATCTTTGATATGGGAGGGCTGCATTGTACAGGATCATACAGATAAGTCTGTAGCTACGTCAGAGAGAAGGGGCCTTCTCTACATCAGATAGAAGATCAGAGAGCTCAGCTTGGAGTGGGGAGAGCCAGGAGTCGAGACATTTGGGTGGGAAGGTAGCACAACTCTCCACTGCAGCACAGGACCACAGCTGGCACTACATATTTCAAGATTTCCCACAAAAGATGCTGTCAGTGGTTGGATTTTGCATCCACTGATGCAAAACAACAGCCTGGGGCTGATGCGTAGGGTCCTGTAACAGCAGTAACATCACAGCCCTGTGTAGATGTTACAGAGCACAGGCCTAGTTCAGAGGACCAGGAGAAAAAGGGTCAGGGATGCATCGTATACCATGTGTGGGAGACTGTGTTGGACTACTAAAACACTTGGAAGATGTGGGTTTGCTATCATTGAATAATGTTTAGGGGCTTTGTTTTATTAGTATTGCAAGAGAAAAACTCAATTTAATTTATCCCTTTCCCTCTGGGGTATAGCTTAGGATTTATGCTGTTTCCCCAGGATGTCAACTGATAAAACAGGAGAGGTGCTGGAACATGTTAATGTCAGGAAAACATGAGTTTGTCTACTGCTACTCTTTTGGTCTCAACACTACATTCCCATCATTTCAAAATCCTCTACTGTGTCAGTTCTGGATGTCAGTTTTGTGCAATGCCATTTGCTGCTGAGTTCGGTGAAAATCACCTTTGTGACCTGTTATTGTACAGCTGAGCCTTCAAAGGTCTCATGTGGTACCTGCTCTTCAAAGGGAGTAAGGCATTTTCTTATCTTTGAGGACTTGGGTCTAAATGCCTTTATGGACTTGCCTGCCAGTTAGTAAAAAAGGGGAATATTTCAAGCCCCACCTGACTCATGACAAATGCATGAACATCACCCTCACCTTTCTTCTTCTTTGCTTGACCACTGCAGTTACAGCTGACCACAGTCCGTTCCCCAGGAGACTTGTCACAGGACTTGAAACCCAAGTCATGGTTTCTCCACCCATCTGGGATAGGAAGGAGTGGCACCAGTTGCTTTTGGCTGCTCAGAATGCAACTTGGCTGCAGCCACATTTCTGTGGCTTGTTCTCACCTACCTGTCTTAGCTCTGACACCTTTTTTTTTTGCCTCTTACCAGCCTACTCGACTCTGTTATTGTCTTGTGGGATCCTTGCCCTGTTTGTACATGCAGTGTAGGCACTGTGACTTTTCACTCTCTTGTCTTGCACTTGGGACTGAATTATTCTTTGGCTTCTCCATTTTTTTATCCTGGCTTTGCTTGACTATCATACTTGGCTACTGTCTCTTAAAAATCAGGTCCAACAGCCTGAGTCCCTCACTCGGCCTCAGCATTGGTCAAACAGAGCAAACCCTGAAACAGAATTTTTGTGTTTGTTTTTTTTTTTTCCCCAAATGAAGACAAAGTGAATTTGATAAGGAATTTTACACGAACTGCCCTCACGTAGGTGATCACAGGATGACATGAAGTCATTGTATAGCTGTGCTCCTGTGCAGCCAAACCCCAAGAAATACAAGCCTTATCCAAACAATGACACATAGAAGAGGAGACTGAAAGAGACAGAAATATTTTTGCTGCAGTGACCTCAAGCTCAGGTCAGCCCCTCCTCAAAATCGGTGGAAAGATTTTTTAGAAACCTAAAGATCACTGGGTTTCTTCTAAGTCTTGAAGTTGAAACAGTGTGGTGAAAAGAATTCTTTACCTTCTTATGTAATAAATCTGAGACTTATAGAGGGGTTTCCATGTCTTAACCTCATTATTTGGACTATATCTGGCCTCATTGCAATTTAGACACATGGTTGCTTTCATGTTCCTTCATCTATAATCTTTCAATCAGCTGTGTCTGGTGCCTGGATTGCAGAGCAGGCTGTGCGTGCCTCTGAAGCTGGGGATATATCATGCAATGAGATCAGGGCTTAAGAGTTCATCTCTGTAACTGTGAGACACTTCCCCCTCTATGCCTTAGTGTTGTGCAGAGGAGATCAGTGACCTAAGGAGATAAAGACTAGGTAGGAGTCAGATTTTATATTCTGATTAAGATGTAGTCTAATAATTCCAATTCCACAGCAAAAGACTGATAACTTTGTTATCCTCCCAACTTAGCCTATCCTGATCATAATTTCCTAGATTTATTATGACAACACCAGTCATAAACCCTTATTGAAGTCACATATATATAAATTATTACCTCTTTGAGTCTGTCATTTGAGGGTAGTAGGCTGGTTTGTTACCTCGTTGGGGTGATTTAGCATTCTTGCTACATCCATTAGCCACTCATTATGATTCTGACATTATCTGCCTGTTGTAAGTAGTTTATATATACATAACTTATAATATATAGGTGTTTATATATGTGTATGTATTTTATATATATGTAAATATAGATATATAGCTGTAGATACAGATGTCTGATAGTGAGAATCTAACGACAGACTCTATTTCATTATACTCATCATTAAATGTTTAGAAAATTAGGCTCTTTCTCCACTGCAATCCAAAGCTAAAATCAAAATTGAAATCTGCAGAACACAGCTCATTCTTTAGACTTGGATTTCTAGGGTTGAATCCTTCATATGCAGCATTGTACTTTCCATTATCCTGCATGCCACCAAGGTATGTGTATTTTATTTTAATTTAGCAGTGAGAAACTCCACATCCCTGTAAACAATTAAAAAGTAAACCTTTTACTGCAATATTAATACAGAAATATATAAATTCTGTGAGTCTTAAACAAGATGTTCAAGCCTAACATGGGAGAAGCTAAGAAAAAAATTCTGGTTGGGAATCAGCCAGAAATACAACCTTTTCCTTGTCCACATATTATGAAAAATAAATCTGTTCTTCTATAAAAGACCTATACATTGGGTTTATTTTTGAACTGGGAAATATTCAGTGCCATAGTATAATACATCTCACCTTAGTCTGGTAGCTGCTTGTCTTAAACATTAACTAATTAAAGCTCCAGTACCTGAACTGATAATTTTCCTTTTTAATTTTGGGAAAAACATCCATTATAAAAAAAAAAGAAAAGTTCTTTTTCAAACATCTCTCCCAAATCCACAAAACTAAGAGGTGTGTCCCCCCCTCACACACCTCAAAAATAGCAAGTGCATGATTCACAAAATATGTGAAATAAACTAAACCCAACAATGAATGAATTAATAACACACCTTGCACAGCTTTGATCATCTAGTGAAATAAAAGACATTTGTCCTTATTTATGGAGAAACAGGTGTTGTAATAGGTTGATAAAGTAGTTTTGCCAATCTTCACAATATTTGATATGTATTCTTGCAGTTCCAGCTTCAAGAAATTAGTCATAATATGGGCAAATCACCTCTTTTTAAAACAAAACAACAGACACCAAACCAGTTTTTAACATTTTTTTAAGCTTTCATAACATTGAAACAAAGCCTGAGGAAAGTCAAATCTAAAAGAAAGATAAATCACAGAGTCATAGGATCGTAGAATGGTTTGGATTTGAAGGGACCTTAAAGATCACCTAGTCCCAACCCCCCTGCCATAGACAGGGACACCTTCCACTAGCCCAGGTTGCCCAAAGCCCCGTCCAACCTGGCCTTGAACCCTTCCAGGGAGGGGGCAGCCACAGCTTCTCTGGGCAACCTGTGCCAGTGTCTCACCACCCTCACCATGACGAACTTCTTCCTTACATGTAATCTGAATCTACCTTCTTTCAATTTAAAGTCATTACCCCCCATCCTATCCCTACATGCCCTGACATAAAGTCCCTCTCTGGCTTTCTTGCAGGCCCCCTTTAGGTACTGGAATCTCTCCTACTTTCAAATATCTACAAGTCAGCTTAGTTCTATGAGTCCCTATTGTGTTCAATGAGAGGAGAAATGTGTATATTTATGAGGAGACTGGATGTCCTTAAATTAGATGGGATGAATTACCTTCTGTATTCTTCTTTTTCTCTCCTTGACTCTAAGAGAAGAATATGTGTTCAGACAAGATACCTGAGGTGGATTTATGGAGACAAGAACCGTCTCACCAGATGCAAAATCCAGTGGTGGTGTCTATGTTGGAGGTCGTCAGCCCTGGGGTAAGACACAGCTTTGGATCATGCATTTAGAAAAAGATTTTTCCTCCATCCTGCCCTGCCACCACAGTGCAGTATTTTATCTTCCTTAGATTACAAGATGTTTGAGAATGTAACATTAGGAGTCAGAATTATAGTCTCCTTCACCATCCCCACTCTGACCACAAGAAAATAAAATTAAAAAGTCAGAGCCCTCACTTACCAGATGGGTGTTCGACTTGGCTAGAATCCAAAATGATGTTTATAGAATAATAGAATCATAGAATCATTCAGGTTGGAAAAGACCTTTAAGATCATCCAGTCCAACCGGTAATGTAACACTGCCAAGTCCATCACTAAGCCATGTCCTTAAACACCACATCTACTCATCTTTTAAATACCTCCAGGGATCGTGACTCAACCAATTTCCTGGGCAGCCCCGTTTTCCCCTTTTTCACAGGGAAAAAAAGAGACTGAAGGAGATTCCTTCTCTTCCCCACATCTGAAAAAAATGCTGCTACATTCCAGCTGCAGAATATCTGTACTTCCTTGAACATTTTGATTTAGGCCCAGTGTAATTTGACACTCAGTGAGATAAAGGTTTAATGAGAAAAAAATACTAATTACTTAGGGTTATGACTGAAAAACTGGGCCGGAGAATGTATTAATGATTTATAGTTTCTCTGCTGAGCTTCTCATTTGATAGAAAGGAAAGGCTTTTTGCAAATCAGTACATTCAGAGTTAAATATCCTCATTTGCTTTCCCTTAACTTGGTGCTGTGTTTAATGTTTTACTGACAAAGTCTTCCTTATGTTCCATAAAATAACAACCCCATTAGTAGAGGCAACGACAAGGATTGTCCTCATTCCTGTCTTTAGGCATAAATAATACTCTGTCATGTTAGCTGGAATTGTCTACCTACTGGAGAGGAACCTCTGAAAAACCTCTTTTGAAAGAAGAGACAGATATTTAGTGTTACCTGATGGATCTCACTTTGCCAAGCACCACTGCTTCTG
Organism: Strix aluco; assembly: GCF_031877795.1. Classification (NCBI taxonomy): domain Eukaryota; kingdom Metazoa; phylum Chordata; class Aves; order Strigiformes; family Strigidae; genus Strix; species Strix aluco. Next base: position 170,767,603 of record NC_133931.1, on the reverse strand, counting down.
CTTTGCGCAGCCACTCGTACTTTTAACAGTACAACAAATTCAGTAATATGTACCCTTTGAGCCAGCAGTTACCATCAGAATTGTAACACTGGAAATGGTCTAGCAGTGAGGTAAGGTCTATTATCTTAGGATAGTAACTAGGAGGAAGTAACTGTGACTCTCTTAAGAAGGGGCCATTGTTACTAGCTGGGCTCAGTTGCAGAGGTCATACCTCCACGTGGTCCTGCTGGTTGCCCTTTGGGGTAACTGAACTGGCCTCTGCCCCTGTGTGATTGAGTTATGGCTGCTTCTTCCCTATCGAGTGACTTCACAGACCACTTGACAGTGTTCCAGGCAACCCAAATTTTTGACACCAATTCCCTACCAACTGCCCAAAGTCTTTGCCCACAGGCTAAATTGGGTGAAGCCCGAGAGCTCTTGAGGGGGTTGCTGTCAGTCTGTGACCACCCTCACAACTAGAGACTGTGATGGGCCATGCATCTTCCACCGCAGTCAAGCGCAAGACTGGATTGACCTCTGTTGGCTGTCACCAAGGCTCCGCTGCTGGTTGCAACCCAGTAGGCCTTGAGCGGTGGAGACGTAAGTCATACCAGACCTTGACCAGAAATGAAAGGCATGCCAAACAGTTGATGGTTGCTAACTACTGTCTGTGACATCTATTCATCCAACCAATCATGCTGTGTTATAGCATTGGTGAGGGACCATCAATTACTGACTCTGGCAATCGATTACCATTGGCCATAGGTGGACGGGCCACCTTCACTTAACCCAGAAAAGAGACATATGCATTAATTGTGTGTGTTTGATAAATAGGTATATTATCTAAGACATCTATCTTAACTATTATCTATTATTTTAGCACTTTGTTAACACAGTTAATTGGCTATAAGGATTTATACTAATATTTTTATACATTGCGTTTATAAACACACCAACTGAGAAGAGTACTAGCTCAGTAACAGTTTCCATTACATGATGTAATCATGTTCAATGAGTTATTTAACCAAAATTTGAGGTCTTCCTTCTGCTTTTTTATCTTCTAGCACTGCTCTGCTCCCTCAGAGGATTAATCATTTTAAAGGCTACTATTTGTCCACACCAGTTTAAACATAGAATGATTCTACCTTGTCAATGTCATTAAAGCAGTATCTCAGACATTTACACAAAGACATTAAAAAAAAAAATCAAAGATTAATTTAATCTCACTTCCTTATCTACCTTAAGCAAAAATATATTCTGTCTAGACCCTAGACTACTTTATAGAAAGACAATATAGAAAATGGAATTGAGGATGACATTCATTTTATTCTAAGATAACTGACTGGAACAGGTAGGATAGTTTGCTCTTACAAAGTGCATTTTCCCTTACTGATGGTAAATGAGGCCTGAAGTGATTGGCTTAGAAGTGATTGGCTTAGATGCATCTATCAACACTGCAGAGAGCTGGGGTGACATTCATACTGTCAGTGGAGAGAAATTCCCACCCCTAAGCTCCAGTGAAATAGTTCTCCTCTCAAATGTGCAGTCTAAGGCAACTTTATAGGCTTCCTTCTAGATGGGGATCTGTCTTCTTCTTGGATCTCTACAGGTATGGTTGCACATTCTCTGGAAGTGCATCTCACCACTCACTGTGGAGGGAGCTGGTCATGACTAACCACCTTAACTGTTGTCTAAAGTTAGCTGAATAAAATCTAGGGCCAAGGCTACAAAGGTGAATTAGTGGAAGAACCAAAGGTAAATCCCATCTGAAGTCTAGCCTGTTATCAGACATCCAACCTGTCTCTTGCCACATATGTTTTCTTTTCACATTTACCAGTATCTCACCAATGTAATATTCTTTATTAAAAATCCCTACTAACTTCGAGGGATACTGTGAATGTGCAGGGTATTTGTATAATTCTTGACTCTGTATTGTCTGCAAATAGTGGGGGAATGGGACAGCTGAGGAATGCAGCCTGGAGACACAGTAGTCATAGACACCTTATGTTGGATGTAGGACAGAAATCAACCATGCTCATTAGTACTTAAATTGGCAAAGTGCTACCAAGGTAACGGCTCTCTCCACAATATTGTTGTCTTGACTAAACAACTTACCCTAAGCTCAGTTGAAATAATATGTTTTTTCACCTGCAGGAGTGAAACATTCAAGACGACATTCCAAGACGGATCTGGTTAAGGTCATAAAAATTTTGTGGTAACCTATATATTATTTTTATGCATATGCTTAACACGATGTATTTTATGAATGTGCTAAAGTGCAATAAATCACCCAAAACATAGTGTAAAACACTTCAGACTCTTACCAGAGTATCAGATGTTCACACATATTCCATACATCTCTAGCCTCATACAGATGCACAAGGGTAGAGACCTGCCACCTCCTGAGTACAGTTGACAGATGGGAGTACTGCTTGCTTGTCTTCTGTGTGGGAGGTCATGAGAGTAGTCACTGTGTCTCTGATGGATTAGCAGTCAAAATGAAGACAGATAGCATGGAGGAACAGCATGACTCCAGCATTACTGTGTGTCTCAATAACTGGAGTAAAGGACAGAGTTTCATAGGAATTATATTGCAGGAGAGAGAAAGTCTGTCTCTTCCAGTGGATAAAGACAAATATACTGAAATTCATGTTTCTGCAGAAGACCAATATGAAAAATCTTAAGGAAAGTTGAAACCTTCAGATGACTCTGCTTAGGGTCAGGATACAGAGTGGTGAACCCCTGATTAACCTGCTATCCCTAGTTACTTCGATTTTATGATTCTGAGACTTGAGCACCGTTACATACTATGTGCTGGCTTCATCTGTTCAGGTATGCTTTTCAAATATATTAAGTATTGCATAAACTTAGAGGTTTAAGTCAGGCTGGAAAAGCATCCAAAAAGCTATGTGAGTTTACAGCACTGGAAATATCTGGAGAGGAAGGTGCTCCAGAAGTTTTCATAGCCTGGACACTGTTCATCCTCTGCAAATCATGTTAGAAAAGCTGTCATAAAAAAAATTCCCTTCTTTCATTCAGGATATCAAATTAAATCATTTTAACATTTACAAAATGTTAGAAATAAGTTAGAAAGAGGAACTTTTTATAGAAGGCTGGGAAAATGTTCTGCAGATTTGATCATGCTCCAGTGATAACCAGTGAGGGACACTTATGGGTGAAATAAACATTAGTGCAAAACACCTGGCCAAATAACACTTAAACAGAAAATTCCTTCTTGATAGTATAGAATTTTTAATTCATCTCATGCATACTGCAAAAACAGTGTTTTTTATACTGCTGAAGCATATCCATAGCAATTTCTTGTGCATCTCAGAAATCTGGGTCAATAGCACAAACAGTATCTAGCCTCTTTGCATAACCCTTGTGTTCAGCATAGTCTTCTCAGAAAATCATTCATCATTTCCTAGTACATGAGGACGGTGCTACTGGTGTTTACAGTCGTCCAAGAACTCACAATCCCTTTAACCACTGAGTTGAACATTTGTGGGAGCAGGCACGAAGAAGAAGACAGCAGCTCTTACTGGCATAGACCAAAGCTCTAAACATGACCCAAGCTTGGTTCTTCCAGAATGAGAGCTGCTCCCCAAGAGCTACTGAGCTAAGGTCTCAGTTGCATACCTGGATGCCACTAAAGAGCAACAAAGCTAGTAGTTGAAAAAGCTTCCCAGGTGTCTCAGCCACTTCCCCACATGCCCTGCTTCTCCAGGCAGCTTGCTCCAGTAAGCTGCAGGCATCGTGTATCCCTGAAATGGCAAGCCAGCTCCAAGGGAAGCATCAGATGGGTGAGGTGGCAGGAGAGCTGGAAGCTGGAAACATCCTGACAAGTTTCGTATCCTGCCACTGCTCCACCAAAATCAACACATTTCCACAGAGCACTTAACTCTCACCCAGTAGGTATTTTCCAGAGAAAAAATGCTCCACAGACAAACTCATGACCAGATCTTATAAAGGGTCAATTCAGACACTAGTAAAATTAATTTGGGTTCTTTGAAAGTGGGACTTCCATAAGGACCAGCTAATTTTTTACTTACTTTTTTTTTTTTTTTTAAAATTGTTTGTTTTTGCTAGAGGAAACTCCCATTGACTTTGGCTGACCTCACATTTCAGACCTCAGAGAGGACAGTGTCAGTCAAAAAGCTCTAAATAACAGAGTTATACATGTGCTAGAAAGATAGTCCTGGAGAAAAAGAGTAGATAATTAAGGACTGGGAGGTTCTTTTTGCTGGAGGTAGGAGTAAGAGGAAAAGGAGAAGCAGGAAAATGGTCTGGAGAGTAAACTCTGCTCCTCTGCTCCAGGTGAAATCAGTGCTTAGGCCTGTTCCCTAGGATACTGTGTCCCTACAGTGTGCTCACTCATGGACCAATTTAGCAATAGTCTCCAGTTTTCAGTTCCTGCAAAACAAAAAATCTCATAGATTCCCAAAACCACAAGGGCCAGCAGAGGGTACGGAGCGGCAGGAGTGTGTAATATAAGAGAGTGTTTGGTGGTAGTCTGGGATAAGCCCACATCTTAGCCCTGCCCATCAGCTCAGCTTGTCTGAGAACAATAAGAAGGAGCGATTCATGGTGTATGAATGGTATCACCAACTCGGCAGGGGGATCACCATGCTAATTTAGAGTCCCTCTCTCCCTGCTAGCCAAACATTCATCTGCAGGCTTTCAAAACACAGGTGGGGAAAGAAGAAAGGAAAAAAAAAAAAAAAAAGAAATACAGTCTGAGGCACTGGTGCCAGGAGGTGACGCTTGGGGCTGGGCTCCGGACGCAGCTTGTAGGCGGCGTTCATGTGTGCACAGACAATGACGCAAGGAGGCAGGAGGCTGTGACAGTGGCAGGATGTTGTGTTGGTGAAGAAGGGGAGGAAACCCCCTTCTCCTCCTTTTTTTGCTTTTCTGCCCTTCTCACCAACCTCTTAGCATGTCAGTCCCAAATTTAAATGAGAAAGAAACCCCTGGCGGGCACTGGTAGGAAATTGTTGACCTTCACGAGTTGTTGACAGCCTTTAGCATATTTCCAGGTTACCCATAATGATGTGGGGCTTGGCGTGGATGATTTGCCTTCTGCTGAATGAGCAAGATCTGTGACTATGTATTTTTGGCCTGATTCGTACTATATCATTGTTTGAGAGACGCCTGACTGAGACAAGAAGCCCAAGAAGATAGTTTTGTGTACCTCTTTTGACTGATCATGAAGTCACATTGCCTTTAAAAAACAATATCTGGAGCTCCTTTCTGGACTGGACTAACTGGTGCCTGACTTCTCCTGTCCTGCATCCTGCTGCAGACCCCGACGAGTATTGCTTTTCTGACAGGAAAACAAATAAACAAAAAATGAAAAGTTAGCAAGGAAATTTTTCTGCATTTATCCAAGTATTCTGCATCACTCACTTATACCCTGCATCCCATCCATTTCAGTCAGAATTTTTTATGGAAGAAGGACGACTGACAGAAAAAATAAAGGGTGGGATTCATTTTGCCTACACTGGGATATCTTACTGTTGTTTTACCTGAAAGCCAGTCATCTAACGCTATCAGTAGACAATGGAGAGAAAGTTGCCTCCAGTGAAAGATTCATTTCAAGTACCTGAGGATGAGATGGAACTTCTGGTGATGCCCTGTTGACTCTAGAGGAAGCTTAGGAGACTGACAGCTTCAGACAATCAACTATCAAAACATAAATTACTACATTTGTTCAGCTAAATCACATTGGGTGCTCTGTTGACTAGAATGATGCAGGGGTCGATTCAATTGCCTCTACGTAGGCACCTGGTGATATTTTGGATGCCCTAAGACTGTTACTTCACATCCAGCTGGCATGTTAGAAAGGCTTGGAAGTAGGTGCTATCTAATAGACTTACATTACTTCAGAAAAAAATGAAAAGAGTCCAAGCAAGTCCTTAGGCTCCTCATCAATGTTTGCTGTTGCCTCACTGTCTCTTGATCGTAGATACTGCAACAGTTGTGAAGCTTAAATAAGACACCTGTAACAGGTCTAAACCTAATAGCTGTAGGTCTCTCAGCTTTGCCAGGTGAGGAGTGTCAACACCATTTCCCTAACTCAGGAGGGAGGTGTGCAAAGAACTACAGACATTTCTGCAAAAGTTTTGAAAAGTGTTTTTCTTCAGAACTGGTTGAAAACACTGCATTTTTTTAATGCAATGAACAATGGCACTTCTGTTCCAGGTGATCCACTTATTAGGCTGCTCTGAAGCCTGGTGTGTTTGATTCTGACTGAAATCTTATTTACATTATTAAAGTTATTTCACCTCTTCATAAAAGTATAGCCATAGTATCAGAAAAAGCTGTTTTTACTAGTATAAATTGGGATTTTAATCACTTTATCTAGGCCACTAAAGACAGAGAATTATAAATTTGAAGGGTAGTGAAAGTCTCAAAGTCTCTGTATAAATGTGGTCTGCATGGGAAGTTGCCATCCATCTACTAAACTTAAATAGATATTTGGCTGGTCTATTCTAAGCCGCCCATAACTATGAGGTGAAATATGGTTTTAAAACATGACTTGCAGTTGATCATGTGTCTATGGGATGTGTATCCTTGCACCTGGAGCATGTGACATAATCTTCCACAGAGGCATACAAGGGTCATCTTGAACACAAACTGCAATTGTCTGACATCCCATGGTATTTACGTGCCTTGTCCAAGAGCAAACTAGGCATGTCATTTGATGGCCAGTGATCCAGAACTGGCCTGCAGCATTTAGTTACCCTCAGACAAAGTTAAACTGAAGCTGTAGCTGCAGTTAATTCAAGGGACAAGAGACTAATAAAAATAAAGAAATAAACTATGTGAAACAGTCTATATTTAAATTCTGTAAAGGAGTGTCATAAAGGGGTTTGATATCTCAGTTAAAGTGTCTTTGAAGGCCGTGCTGTATATTCCCACTTACAATCTTGCTTTTGGTTGTGCTGTAAATACTTCAAAAGGTAGAGTACTTTCTTTGGGTTTTTTCTCATAGTCTCCATTATTAAAACAGGATTAAAATACTGATTTACTACAGTAGTGGGAGGGACAAGACTTAAGTGTTTTTTATGTAATTCTGACCAAGGCTCACTTTTTTCTTCTGCTGCCAAGAGTCGGAATAGTCACTTCCCACAGCTATCTGAGTTTGACATGTCTGCCAAAAACACAGGAGATTCCCAAACTACTACTGTCTTTAAGTGATCCATGAAAAAGCAGATTCAAATTGTTTCCAGTAGGTATACAAAAAAATCAAAGAAGCACTCAGAATTAGGAATGGCTTGGGAAAATTTCTTGACCAAAACTACTCCCCAGATCTAAACTTGGAGACATCAAAACATTGGCCTAGCCTCATGTCTTAAATTTCTAATTATTTCAAATCCCATAGCTTTAATTTTTCATGTTTAGTTTCTGCTATGTCTTTCTCTTCTCACTTAAAATGTCCTGAAGTGTTTCAAATATGAAAAGTGTCTCGACCTGGTGTTGCAGAACATGTCTTTAAGCACATATTTCAGGTCACGCAGACCTCCAGACAACCTTAAAGTGGTAATAACCTTTCATCACTTCTCTCCATTTCCCATTAGGAATGGGGATATTGCCGGTGTATTAGAACTTGCACTGCTTACTCTGTGAGCCAGCCAGATGTGAGCTGGTTCTGATCTGAAAGTCATGTAACTACACTCAGCTTGGTGATGAACCTGAATTATTTCATTTTGCTGAGTTGTACCATTTGTTGAGTCATCTATTACTGCTAGAAGAATCTATCGGATGTCGTTAGAGAGAAGGGGAGAAGGAAGGAGGGGAGGGAGGGGAGGGGGATGGAGAGGAGAGGAGATGAAAGGAAAAAGGAAAAAAAGCAAATTATGTTTGACACGATTTTGTTTTCTGATATTAGTCTTTTTCTTTCTTATCTCTTTTTTTTGGTTTTATTTCTTTTCCTCCAAATGTTGAAAATAAAAGAAAAACAATTTTTCCTTCAGCTGGCTTATGAAAATCCAATGGCAATGTGGTAAACATTTTGCAGGGTGATTAATCTGAACAATCTCACTTTTCCATTTCAGTTGGTTCCCTGTGTGTTGCCAAATGAAGTGGAAAAGGGAAAGATCCTTCCAGCAGGAAGAGCACCTCAGGCCCTGTCCAAGGTTCTAGCCTAGCTTCCCACCAGCAGCATTCCCTGATGCCCTCGCCTCACACCCAAAATTTATACTAGAGCTATCTCAGAAGTGGCTACAGGCCGCACTGTGGTTTCAAGTCACGCAACTGAAATATGGTCAGACATCTTGTTCTGGGTTTCAGAATCAGCATTTATTCACTGTGATTTTAGTTTCATGAGAAATGGTGGTGTCTTTCTTCAGTGAGCTGGCTAATGATGGGCAAAGGAGGAGGAACTGAAAGTAGGGCCTATTTGGTCCTCTAGTTTCTACTTCATCACCATTGTGGTTTTTTGGATATTGGGAAATTCAAAATAAGGAAAGATCCAGACCACAGTGTGGTGGTGAAAATCTTACCCCTCCCCGCCCCTCCTTGTAGGGCTGCTTGGTACTAGGTGTGATTCCACCCACATCCCCCGAACTATACACCAATCTGTGGAGATAAGGACTGCTAACGTTAAGGCGGCCGCTTAACGAGCCTGGCTCCTGCCCCTCCCGATTGCTCGGAAAGGGTTAAAATGGCCCATCATCTCCTAATGCCCTGGCACACCTGTGCCTGGGATGTGGTCAAATGGGAACAATAACAGAGCTGCACATTCATCAAGTTCTTGTGCAACTGCTGGAAGGCACCAGAAGGTATCTGACAAAAGTCAATTATCTTGGACCCTATAAATGGCGACCGCAATGGAGATCCTTTGAGCTCTCCTGGATCGCAGCGGGCCTGTGACCAGCATCTCCCCTGAGCTGGGTCACCTCTCAGGTACCAAAACCCTTAAGGTGTCGTCTGCTGCCAAAGCTGACAGAAGGCCAAGGCGAAGTCCACCCTCTTGAGTCTCAATTATCGCCCATTGAGGAATGCCAAGGCATTGGGAGTATTTACTCTAAACTTGAGAGGGAAATTTTTCTTTGAGCTAGCTTCTCTTTCACCCGTTCTTTCTCTGTTTATTGGTGTGTGGGTACGTACTTCATTCTACTGGATCCAAATAGTTTTGTTTCTGTGTGTGTGTTTGTACGTTTTGTGTTCATTCTTACTGGATCCAAATACTTTGGTCTGTGTGTGTGTCTTTGTACGTTTTGTGTATGCGCATGTACATATGTATAAATTAAGGTACCATTAAGTAAGTTAGTGTGAATCTTGTCATTTTAGAATCTGTAAATAAGTTGCTTTTCTTTCTTTCAACATTTCTGAATTATTTTGTAATGATAAATTGCTGTTAGTTATTAATAAATCTAGATTTCTTACTAAAACATTACCGCATCAATACTTTCATCCGCAACACACAGAAACAGCAGAAGTCTTGGCAAAGGACTAACTAGACAAATCTTAAATCATTATCTGCAAACAGGAAGAGGCAAGTGGCATTTCATTACCAATGGTGATAGAACCGGAAATGGAAGAGGATATTCTGATAATGATTAATGATTAACACTGAAGTCTGTCATAGCTGTCTGTCGTGATCTTACTTTTGGGCCTGGGACACAAAAGTCTTTTTAGTGACTGAATTTTCAGCAGGGCAAACCTCTATGGGAGTAGGCCCTCTCCTGTTCTGGAGGGAGCCCTGATATTGCTTCCTCAGCTGCCCACTGCTGTTTCTTACCAGCATATCCTTGGTCCATTACTGCTCCTTGGTTCTTTCAAAGACACCACCAAGATCTAGGCATACATCATCCTCTCTGCTGAGTCCCTGCCCCTAACTCTAGCTACTGTTTCCTCAGAATTGCCATTTAACATGTTTTGGAACCAGACACACTCAACAAGAAATGACCCACTCCTAAGTCCTAGTCTCATCGCTGACATTGCTTTGATCAAGAGGTTACACTGGATAATCTCCTGACGCTCCTTCCAACTTGGATTATTCTATAGTTCTACAGTGCAGCTGGGGTGAAGATTCACTGAAGCAGACAGGAAGACCATTGGACTACTTAATGCAGGCAATTACAATCCACCTGCAGGCAAACGGAGAAGAGCAAGGAAATGGAGGCAGGTCTGAGTTTTTTGCTCTGTGTTTCACAATGGTGTCTTCACAGTTGTCTGCATCCATGGGAGATCTCCAGGTAACAGCAGTTTATTCTGAAGAGTGCAAAGTTCAAGTACATTTGTGGCTTCACTGAGGCTTTCTACCAGTACTTTGTGGTTTGCAGTAGGTCCTGAGTAGGTTCACAAACCACCATAAGGATATGTGAAAGATTATTTGTTACTAACTAGGCTTTCTATTCAGTGGAGTATCTATTGTGTAATTAACACGTGCTTCAAGAGAATGACCTATTTATATGACAATAAAAACTGCCAGGGTTTCTAGGGCATTTAATTCCTCAGCTCCTTTCAAAGCTGTTTTTACATATAATGTGCATAGTCAGGTTCCAGTATTTCCCCTGCATTGTGTTGGTCTTTCTGGGCAATTTACAAGAAGAGGAAGCAAGAAATTATTACTACTGGGGGTGCCAGGTGTTGCTCAGCATAACAGATTTCGTTGGTGGCAACAACCACAACCAACTTTTCTTTCCATAGCCTGGGGAGAGACAAACTTGGCACAGCCTATATGCAACCTAACCATGATAATTTTGCTGCTTGAAATAACACCTAGCTTTGTATGTTCCTCAAACCAGCCTAGCTAGAATTTATTCTATGTGTCTTTATAACTGAGTCACACCATGCTGTTGATCTGACCATTCACTAATGAAGGATACTTCATATAAGGTTAAAGCAATCTGAGTCTGTTGTAGGCTGGTACAGTGAGAGCCAAGGTGTTTACTGTAATGAAAGACTTAGTGGTTTGTAGCTAGATGTCAGACATATAGGTTTCTGCCTACGCTAATAAATTAAACAACATCCAAGTACTGGAATTTAATTTTCTCTATTATTAAGTTAACGAAATAGTCTATAGCAGGAACTCATGTAATTTAATACTCTCCCAATTCATGGCATGATTTGAGAGTTTGAATATTATTGGGACCGTACCTAGTAGGTAATCTGCACACATTCATTATGCTTTGGAGGCCAGACTTGATTTGCCTAAGTGAAGGCCACTCTGTGGCCACTCGACAGCCAAGGCCCTCATACATTTAATATTTGCGTGTAGATACAGCCCATCTATCTTTACAGAATTTACTAGGTGGAGACAAAATTTTAGTTGGAGTTTCTTGGAAAGGCATGATAGAGCTAACGAGACAAAAAAGGTTGACTTGACTAACACCTCTGTGTGTACCTACACCCATAAAAGACAAGGACAGAGTGGATGACTGCATTTCACATGTATGTCTCACATCAATTTAGGTGAGAAGATCAGATGCTTTCCTGGGATCAAACACTTGAAGAGAGAAGAGTAGAGCAGAGAGGGATCAGAAATGGAGAGGAATGTGAAATAACAGAGGTAGAAATGTTCTCCATAATACACTGTTAACTATGTGCTGTGAACTTGAATATACCTCTTGTGCTTACTGCTTACTGGTATGGAGTCCTCCTCTTCATTTGCACATCTTTCCTTAGCCTTTTATTTCCCAAAGTTGTTTTTATTCTGCTGCACTATGTCTGCTGCTGAGACGATGGTGGCTGCAGGTTGTCCCCAAGTTGTCCCTTCTTTCCCCTGGCCAGAACACAAGTCAGCAACAAGCACCTGAATTAAATACTCTGGTTGGTATTGGCTGTGTTCATTTCCTCTTAGGATGTGGAGCAATCAATTACCTCATCACTGAGCCTTATTGCTGGATTTACACAAGCAAACCTTTCATAGTGCCTGGAGGTATTAACATTCAGGGGAAAGGGCCAAAGCTTTCTTAGATTTTCCCCTTTTATTCCATGTCCTCTGGGGTATTCTGATACACAGGCAATGGAAAGAGTGAGGTCTCCAAACATTTGAACCTCCTTGCTGCAAAGACATCTTCCCAAAATCATCTCCCTGTTGCTGCAGTGTGGGAAGGAGCAAACATCCATTTTACAGAGTGGCGTTTAAGATTTGAGCTAATTAGAGGCTTGAGGAAATGAGCAGAAATCCATGAAGGACAGCAGCAATTTATGTCTCAAAGGTTCACTGTGGCCACCTCTGCTAAAAGGTGGTACACTGTCACTGTTTCTTGTCTAAGAATCCACAACCTTTCTTTTCTTCATATTTCACTTCAATTTTCTTGCAGTATAAACTGAGTGGGTCTGGATTAAAAGTTAAAAGAAATTAAACCCTTTGTTTCATGTATATTGGGAAATGCCTGGTGTTCTTCTCCAGAGGCATGATTCAGCAATGCCTTTTTGTTTGAAAAGTCAGTGTATGATGCTGCTAAATAGTACATAGATGACTACAGAAAAATTGCACTCACAGAATCTCTGGAGGCAATATCTCTAGGGTCAGGAGTTACCAAATATTTCTTAAAACCTCCACAGTCCTGGACCTCCCAAGAGTCAGAACCAACAAAATGTCTTACTGTAATGGCAGCTCTAACAACTAAACCTATTACCTACCAGGAATATGTCTGTTACCACCTTCAAAGAAGAGTGATCTTATGGTTCATAGATGGCATGGAAAGTCAAATGATGTAGGACTTCTGTTCTCAAGAAGTTTCCCATGAAGAACTGTAGACAAACGAAACTCTGTTCCTCAGTCCCCCAGCAGAAGGGTAGTTTGAAAACCATTCAATATTAGATGTCTCTGATTCCAGCATCTTTTCCAGCCTCTTTCTGTACATCATGCTTGCCTGGCTCTGCTACCTAGTGCAAGTACTGAAGCATGACCTAGCAGTCTGGCTGCTAATTGCCTTGGGTCTGTAAAGATCTATCAGTAATTTAAGTATCCACTTTCTCTTTGCTCCAGCCTTTGGGGTAACCTGGTCGATGAGTTACCTCCATTAGGATGCAGGACTGTTGAAGCATGCAGCTTTTTCAGAAGCTTCTAACTAAAAGACACTTCATTTTAAGTAGGACCTTTAACAAAGAAACACACTGATAAATGAACTATAGCTCTTCCCTCCTCGAGTTATTACTCATCTTGAACATACTTTAAACTCTTTTTTAAAAGACACGCGCTTAAGAAGTGTAGGTTTTTTAATCTTCTGCTCTCTCCGCATGTTTTGTTTGAAATGTGAGATCTGAGTCTCATACTTCCACTCTTTAATAATTTATTTCTTCTTAAGCTATCTCAGTCAAGTTTTTCAACTGCTCAGAGACCATCACCAGCTGAGGCATCCTCTAATTATTTTTCTTCTAGCATACTTACAAATCCAGGCTTGCAAAGCCTGCTTGTGCAGGGATGTCCACAAAACCAATGCTCACTAAGGCTTGATGATCCCCTTCCCTAAGTCCTATGTATGTTTTGTTTTTCCCCCGTGTTACCTCATGTAAGTGTGAGTGCAATATGAAGAAAACCACAGCTAAAGTGGCAAGAGAGATTTATAGCCTCTGTGAAGTTCCCAGTTTACCAAAAAAAAAAAAAAAAGGTTTTGATATGCTTATGAATTCCCATACTCTACACAACCTACTAACCCAAATCCTTGTGAGACCATTTCACATTTTGCTTAACAATTTCACTAGGCACAAGGCAAAAATAAATTGGCTTCTACAGTTTTATTCATTTGCTAGTTTGTACATCATGACAGGAAGTGCATTTGCTGAGCTGTGGAGATCTGGTAAATGAAAGACCTGCTTCTTTTCTGCCTTGGTGAAATGCTCAAGCTTTTCCAGCTTGGAATAGTGTAAACAGCTTGACAGCCACCATTTCTGCTGACACTCTGCGAACTGAACAAGTGGCCTCTAGAACTAAACCTAGAAATTGCTACAAGATGAGCTCGTACTCCCCCGATAGCATTCTAATGAACGTATTTTCTCTGAGCATCAGACCTCAATAGGAGGTGTATGATACATTTACCAACAAGACACCAGAAGGAAAAATGGTGAAAGGGAATGATGACTAACAACGTTTTCTTTGCCTTGCCACATTTAGGGGACTAAACTAGTTCTGTGTTGGGAGTGCACAAGTGCTTTCTCTATGTAGAGGAGATGAAGAACAGGTCTAGTGTCATAAAACAACAAGTAATTAATCGGCTCAAAGTGTTTTATGTAAGCATTAAAGTTTTAAGTACTTCATTTTTGTAGGGCTTGTTATTCCTGGATATTCCTTCCAAACCTGTTGAGAGACATGAAGCAAATTTCTGGAAAGTTTCCCTAGATTTTCTTAATGTAGAGCAAACCTCGTTGTGTGTATGCTTGGCTTCAGTATCCCAAAGATCCTATGCTGTAGCAACATGAAAGGTGACTGGATTCCAACAACCTCTCATGTTTGTTTAAGGTTTGGGACTAACACACCCATCTGACTTAGTTTTTATTCATCTCTCCGTACATGTTACACCCACCTCTTGCATTACACTCCCTATATAGACCAATATTGCTTTTAAAATGAACATTTTTAAAGATACATAGAATGTGTTTTTGTTTTCCCTTTTCTCCAGTAACACTCATCAGACATAGACTGGCATGCCTGAATGTCTTGGAGCCAGAGAGTTATGCAAGAAAACCCCAAAATGAACAAGCCTAAGCCCACCCAAAAAGTGAGGACTGATATTTATCTCCTGCTGGTTTGAGGTAAAGCGAAAACCAGTCCACCAAAATGAATTACAACTTAATTGGTGGGTTAGGATTATCAAAAAGCAAAGACAGAACTGAGGCTGTAGCTCCAAAATGAAGGTTGCAGACATGGCTACTAACTACAGAAGTGAGAAAAGGGACTGTGTTTTCCAGATGAAATGAATCAGTCAGTGACTGAAGAGGTGAAGACCTTGATTCTGTTGCCTGAGTAGAGGTATCTGTAATGCTCCACTGTACTTGTCTTGGTCTTCAACATCTAGTTGCTGTCCCTGCATCTGCCTGCGTACTATGACCACGTCCCTACTCCCTGCTCAGATGAAACATAGCTGTATGCTATTCTACTTTCTCTCATTTCTGTGAAAGGGAAATGAGGACACACAGATCATAAAATGTGATGTGTGGACCAGGACTTTAGGTCACACCTTGGAGTGTTCCAGTCTCAAATGTTTGGCATGGCTTGGATGACCAGATTGGTAAATTCCAGGAGAAAGACTTGGTATTTAACTTTCAAAGGTTAATAAATATCTTTATTGGGGTTGCTTTTGGTTTTATGTTTATACATTATGTGATTTTATGATCACAGGCTTTCCCTCCTTGCTCACAGGATTTCTGACTCATTTAGGATTGATTTAGAAATAGGGTTACTTAATGAAGATTACTGTTAGTAAAACGTTAACACTTTGGGGGTCTTTTTTTCAGAAAATAGAAGTGTACAGTTTGAAACAAGGAAAGAAAAGAGAAAATAATTTAATGTTGCAGCTACAGACAAGCTAGATTTTGCCCACGTCTATGTCCAGACTTCTGAAATGTTGATGTGTAAGTGACTTTAAACTTTTTTTTTCAAGCTGGATTTTTGCTAAAGACCTAGGATTTACTTTTCAGAGGTAGCGAGAACTCCTACCAGTTGTTGAAGTCAGGGAGGAATGTTCCTGAAACCATGCTGAACAATGACAAATCTTCTGAAAAATCAAACTGAAAGAATCAGATCAGTCTCACCTAAAAACAAACACCTCAACTAAAGAGTCTATTTGTATCAGCATCTCTCTTCAGTCAAAGGATAGAGACACAGACTTTCAAATCAATCCAGCTCAGGCTGTAAAGAGTCATGTCTCCCTCAACTCACCTTTGGAAAGCCTACCAGAGTCCGAATTTAGGTAAATCAGTCCAGGCTCAGTTAATTCAGGTCATGGTGCCTCAATCCAGCCTCCGTACTCCATGGAAACTTGAGTCTTCTGTTTCTTTTTGTCTTATTTCCCCACTATGTAATGCTGTAACCTTATTTGGCACAGAAACTATAACGATACTATCTTTAAGGCTTCTTAAACTGTTGTGATACTGCATTTGTTAAGCGAACGCTTCCTACTTCAGAGCAGATTTTCAGTGGTGCACTGTGAATGAGTCATGGGAAAACGTGTTGCACATGAAGAAAATGATAGGTGGTTACTTAGTCCTTGTGAGTCTCATGTTTATGAGGTTGGTATTTATTATGAATAACACTCTTTTAAAGTAGCTCACGTGCATGCGTGTCTCGTGCATACCCCAACACATGAGTACACAGAGAACTGATACTTCACCATCTAATGTCTAAATTGTCCCATTTCTATTATTTAGGAACATATCTGTGCCTCATTCCCTTTGGCTTTAGACTGCAGTCAGCAGCTGTGTCACAGCTGCCTAATGACAAACCATGAGGAATTCCTTGTCCAGTGATCCCTGTATTTCCATTCTAGCTAAGTGAGAAAGGCTCAACAGTCTCAAAATTAGTAGCAATTATCACACTCTCCTAAAGTGTTTTCTCCCACCTATCAGCATATACACCCCTTTCCCTGGGACAGTGTTTGGCTGTCTACTTCTGTTTGCATAATATCTCTGAAGGTTTATGTTTTTCTTGATGATGACATTATTTCTTGACTGTTGTCATGCAGAAACCATCTCTGTTAAAGGCACATTGTTTCCATAGAGCTGAAAGAGGGTGATGGTTCTCACCCTGGAAAAAGTCCCACTAAGCAAATGATTATATCCTTAAAATAACTTTCAGGAGCTTGCTGTGTAATGGATTACTCAGCATTTTAAACAGAATCCTTGGCACAAGAAAGTAACCTCCAGTAAATTCAGCTGCTGCCTCTTCCTTGTGAGTTTATGCTAAACCAAACTGTCTGCCGCACACATCAGAATTCCTGGGGACTGCCTTATGCAGGGGTTCAGACATTGCTTTGGGAGCTAAACTTCCTGAAACCATAGTCTCTGGTACAATCAAGACTTTTCGCATTAGCTAGCTGGTACAGAAGAGCTGAGCCTTGGCTGTACTAATACATCCAAGAATAACTTGCAGAGGATCAGAAGACTGTAAAGCTGGCAAAAATGCCTTTTATGCCAGTCATCCTGTATTGCTGTGTTAGCAAGGGACATGTTATCAGAAATGCCAAGCACCAGACACTTGTTTGTGGCTGTATCTCAGTGAACGTCTATTATTCTACTACAAATGAGAGATGTTATAACAGGAGGCATGGACATGCTAACACAGTTCTGGGAATCCACCATTTTTTGCCATATCATCCTACTTGCATCTGGTGGTATATGCAGAATATATAGCTATTTGAGAGAATTAAGATCCTATATTTTAATATTAGGGATTCAACATACCAGCTGGACAATCTTGGTCAAGTCATTTCAACTCCTCTGTGCCTCTGTCTCTTTCCCTGTGGTAATCACACTTGCTCTTCCTCCTTTCTTCAGGGATGATTTGGACAGTGTTGCCCAGAGCAGTGAAAGTGCTCTGATTTCCATATCAACAGGCATGGGTGACCTTGTCTTCCAGGCAGAATAATTGCATTTCTCAAGCACTCCTTGAGAACTTGGAAGCTCATGCCTGTCATCCTTGTAAGACTCAGTCCCTTTCTCAACACACGCAGCACTCCTCGAAAGATCATCCCTGTCTGTTGACATAGTCCTTTTTTGCCACCTCTGTGCTGATATAAAGTTTTTTTCCCTCATTTAATTGTCTCAGACTGGCAATCACTGTTGGTGAAGGTAATCAAGGCCTTATTCAAAGCCTCATGAAGTCATACCGGTTGTGAGTACGAGAGTTAATCAAACAGTGTCAAGGAACATTTCTGTGCACTGGAACACAATTGTCTCTGCTCTTAGAGAAGGCTCTGGTGTGATTTTAGCCCAGTTACCACTCTCCAAAAGAATTCCTGGCCATGGTTCAGGTGTCAAGAGCCAGGGACTGTTCCAGTTGACAGTTTGTTTGCAGTCGCAAGGCTTTGGGACTGAAGACGCTGCCGTGTATTCATGGTCATGGTTTGTACTACTAATTACACTAATGCAGGTATTAGAGGAGAGAAAAAAGAAAAAGAAATAAAAAGCAAAACCAAAAACAAGACACAAAGCCCTCATGCTTTGCTATTATAAGTCTCTAGAATAGCTAAACTGGTTTCTGACTTAGTGAGAAGGGGTTTTGCAGATTTCACTGAATAACAGCTAAAATCAGGAGCCCAGGATTGCAATAACTGTGGTTTTACCTTTTGAGTCTCTGCTCCTTTTGAGGACTCTCTTTCATAGAGCTGGTCAAAAACTATTCCTGCTTAAACATTTTCCTGACAGGAAATGTGGGTTTTATCTAAACTGACAGCCTTTCCATAGAAAATAGCATTAATGATGAAATGTTTCAATTTTCCAGTGGGACTTTTTTGACTTCTCAACTATTTCAATTCAGCCAGGGATTTAAATGCTTTTCTGGGGATGAGTTTTCTCTAGGGCAGAGATTATCCTCCAGTCATTTATTTTTACATCATCCCAACAACTCTCTGATGAGAAATTCTCAAGCACAACACGATGCGGGCAAAAAGTGCAAACAGTTGATTGCATATCTCTGCAATGAGCCCCAAGGAGACAAAAGATTTTAAAGGTGGATTATCCAAAGAATAAGATTTAGACCTGTACTAAAATTCCAAGTTACATTTAGGACTCTTTTGCCTGTACCTCTTAAAGTGGGATACTTCTCATCCTAAACCAGGCATGTTTTAAAAATCACAGCTGAGTTGCATACTCTCTCTAAAGACAGTAAAGAGTCTGTGCCTCAGTTAGACGTAGAGGTCTGCATTTAAAGCACTTGAACTTAGCAGCATTGAATCCTTGTCTTCAGTTCATCTGAAACACCTCAAACTAAGATCACATTTTAAATTAGTCCATCCTAATGATTAAAGCCTTGGAACTGATCACACACAAGCAGTATCAGCAGATTCCCAGATAAAGGTTTCCTTGAACACCTTGCATTGGTGCATTTCTTTTCATGTAGCTGTGATTTACATGGTATTTCTCACTACCTCAACCAGAGAGTGAATATATTGTATGTCCCCTTGTGTTTTGCAAAAGTTAGGAGATGAGAGTAGTCTTAACATTCAATCCACGTGTTGCTCTATGTGTTTTTTCTTGCACCTTCGCCAGTTTTATCCTTGATGCAGCAATCAAGATGGTCACAGTCACAGTAGAACATTTAGAGTCTCTGTCAGATTAATGGCTTGCTTCATTCACCCTGGTTTAAAGCATCTAAGTGCAGATAGGGTTTTACAGTATCCCACCCATGTTGTCATATTCTTCCCACAGTAGTTAAATAGCTGTGCATGAAGCCAGGTTTTCTTTAAACATCATCTATAATTATTTTCTATGAGTTCTCTGTTGCTTGAAAAATCCTCTCTCATTCTTCCCTTATTTTTTTACACCCTCTCCTCTTTTCCTGACATATTGTGTGTAATGGATGCAGCCCAGACCAGAACAGGAAGCCTCTTCTGCGTGTCTCCAGCCAGGCTCAGCATACCCCCATCGGACTGCAAGAGGTTGGATCCCCCACACGGGTATATTAATAATGTTATGAAGGGAAAGCTCTATATTGATCTGACATACAATGTAAAGGAACCTTGGCAATCACAAAGTGGAAAGGCAGTTTTGGCACCAGCCTTGGTAAAAGTATGTCACATTGCTGTCTGTAGCTCAGCCTCATACCCAGACAGTGAAGACCTGAAATCATATCTGTATTTGTCTGGCTAGAGCTTCAGGCACACAGTGTATTTAATGTGGATGAAGTTAGAGGCATGGATAACAAGCAACTGCTTAAGACGTGCTCACCTCCATTTTTCTGTCATTTGCAAAGTCTTATTGCATCAGCTCTGTTGATTTCAAATAAAGGGTCTCCAGATTACAGAAATCCAATAGAAATGAGGCTAAAATTTTTGAACTAGATGTTCAGAATTTTAGAAATGCAAAGCTGCCCATGTAATATGCTTGCTATCCCATGACTTCCTGCTGTTCTCAAACATTTCATGTTCCTTGGTGACCATTGAAACACTCTTGTGAAGTAGGCTGACAGCATCATTTTCTGACAAAAAGAACATTTAAAAACTGTTTGTGATCCTAAAAAATGGGAACCTGGGATGGCCATACCAATGTCCGTGCATATAAACCTCATTGAAAATTTTGGAGAGTTAAGAACTATGGGAATATGGCAAAGCAGTCTTTTTTTCAAAGTCAAGTTAAAACTGGGTTTTGTTTAAATAACATTCATTGGCTGAATTATTTAATGGAAGTTATGTGTTTATCTGTGTGCATTTGTTCATATATATGGGTCTATCTGCATGCCAAATGTTATACCACCCTCCACCCAACCAATCCCAAACATTTCATACTGCTGTCAGAGTTTAGAATTTCTATTTGACTAACCGTCATCCTTATTACCTACATTTAGTTGAGAAAAATGCTAGTGAGGTAGTAAAAATGAGTGACAAGCTGCAAACCACTCACCATGGCCTAGAAGACTGTTGGTGGTTTATAGATGACAACTTAGTTTTCTTTAATCTAAGGTATAATTATCCATACAAAAACTAGCTTTCAGAGCTAAAAAATGGACTTTCTTTCACTTTGACTTAAAAAAGTTGGGTGGGAAATAATACTTCATAGCAAAATTTCTATTTGAAGAAACTTCTATTTTTAAGTGTGGATTTTTTTTCTTTTTAATAAGAAACCTTTATAAGAGGCAAATGTTTGTAATTAAACTAAAAAGTTCTGTTTCATTTCAGGATGTTGACTAGAAAGGGAAATTTTCAAATTTCCCACCATAAATATTTGGTGAGAAGCCTTTGCTTTTTCAGCTGAGAAGTCAAAGACTGGACTGATGAAGCTATTTCATTTTCAGTGGGATGATCTTATATTAAGTCACTGCACTGTCAGGATCCAGCAACACATGAATTAGTAAGTGGACAGAACTGCAGCTGCAGTAGGTTTAGCTGACCTGGACCACACGCTATGAACCAGTGGTCCATATGGAAATAGGTAACTACAGTCCTCTTAGTTGCTTCTCTATGTCTCTACCTGTTCAAGGAAATTGATGTCTCAGCTCATACCTTACTTAAATATTTGGATAAGTTATGAAATCTTTGTAAGGCAGAGCTGAGTGTAGTGTTCTGTGCTTTGAAGAGCTGAGCAAGCATAAGCATAGTGGTCAAAGATTCAGAATTTATGGTGACAGGATTTACATGATTGTCTGGCATTTGATACTTTTGAATATACCATCTCTGAACTGTTTGTTTTGAGAAGAACTTCTACTAAAGCTGCTGTGAAACACAGGTGGAAGACACCAGGTGGATAACACTGATTTATCTTTCATTCTCTCTCAACACAGTGAACTGTGCATTAGAAACTAAGAAGGTCCTCTGACCCAAGCAGCCACACTTCTGTGAAACTTTCCTTCCTGTCAGAGCTGCTTCATCCACAGGAGCAGCACGGTGATGAAAACTCCCCCTGCCTGAAGGGTAGAAACAAGACGAATTTATAACCCATCATAAATAAAGCCCTGTTCATTTTGCTGGCTTACATGTGTTTTTCATCGCAGCAGATTCATCGAATGGCACATTTCATGGTGTAGTTTCTCAGTCCAAGGGAAACCACGTTTAATGTAGTGTGTTAAATAAAGTGTTCCTCTGGCTCAGATTTCTCTTTCTTTCCAGTTTGTGCCAGTTGGAATGGGCTGGGTACTAGAAGTCAGATGGGCAAAGCCTGTTCACGTTGTAATAACAGCTTTTATTAAGAGTTACTCTGAAGTTGTCAATCTCCAAAACGAACCTTCTTCAAGACCTAGACTGTGGGGTTAATTTTCTTTAAATAAGAACAATTAAGCTTTTTTCCTTTCTTTTTTTTTTTTTTTTCTTTTTTCTCTCTTCTCCCCGCTTTTTTTGTTCTTTTATTTAACTGGCTTTTGACACTAATTAGAATCTTACAATGGTTTGGGTTGGAAGGGACCTTTAAAGATCATGTAGTCCAACCCCCCTGTCATGGGCAGGGACATCTTCAACTAGATCAGGTTGTTCAAAGCCCCATCCAAACTGACCTGGAATGATTCCACATCTTGAACACTTCCACATCTTCTTTGGGCCAACAATTCCAGTCTTCCAATTCTGGAAGATTACTAGATTATTAATACAGTCCAGTCACACAAGTTGATCTTGCCTTTAAACCAAGTAGAAACATTATGCCTAAAGCAAGTAAGTCTTGAGTTGAAAAGCTGTGTTTTTATCTCGGCATAGATCACAGTTATAACTGGTGAGAAAAACAAAAATACAAAATGTTCACGGAACTCATCATATTTTTCTGAACATTTTTATTTAAATATTCTCAAACTTGTAAAGAAATTATATTAATTTCATTTTTTTTAGAGACAAACCCTGAATATTTTCAAAGTTGTTTTCTTGCCCTAATAAAAATAAGACCCAGTGATTAAACTCATTCACTGAGATACTGTCACAGAAGCTATCATTGTAAATAGGCAAGACAGATGGAAAAGTACCATTATCCCCATTTAATGACTGTATCTTTGAAAACTTAACTTCTTGCCCACTGTCACAGGTACTGTGAGTCTGAACCAGGAACTCAAGCCTAACTTAATTTGTCTGGGATCTTATCTATCCCTAAAATACTTTCTTTCCAGATTAAAAAAACCCCATATTTAAGGGAGCAATTTAAAGCATCACCTACAGTATTTCTCCCAGAATTATGTCCAGATTTGTCATGCCAATTCTGTGAAGTAAAAGAAAACAGAAAACACATAACTACGTGTTTGGCATAGTGAAACAGCCATTGTATATTTAACTTCTTCACAGCTCACGCACATGCACCAACATGCACACGCATACTCGTACTTCTATGAAAGAGGAAGATAAGGCAGACAGCATGTTAGGTTTGATACCATGAACCACTGGTTTGGAGCTAGCAGCTAAGAAATGAGGGAAGCAGTTTCTAAACTTTGGTTAGGTCTGCAATTTTGAATAGTTGTGATTATAGAAGTTTAAATAGATTTGTAATTTTAAGTATCCAATCTCAGCATTTATTATTAAATTGTAAATTATTCACAGTAGGTCTCTTTATTCTGTGATGTTTGTACAACACCTATCTAAAGGGGACTCTACTCCTGCTGAAGGCCTTCAGGTCCAATTGCAATACAAATAATGAGTTATTTGAACAATGTCATTTTACTTTTCCTGGGAAGATGCCATGAGGAACAGCCACGTGTGATAAATCTCTTTGCAGTGTCAATCCTGGGCTCTTCTGAGTGAGAAATGACAGCAAATGCATCCCGTAAAGCAAAGTGGTGGTTGGTTTCCCCAGCCAGCATAGCCCATGAGAACAAGTAAAATAAGCATGGAGGTGTTATTGTATGAGTGCTCAAGGCCCGTGTGTGGCCATGACCACCTTGGTAAGACTTTCCACTGAGTCTGACACTGGGGGTGTGTGTGGTTTGCTTGAATAATGGAGTGTTGTTGGAGTGAGGTGACGATTAACTAATCTTGGGTGTGTCTTCAAAGGGAGTGAATGTTCAAAGGAGAGACGTGCAGGGAGAGGGGAACAGGAGCTGAGAGAAGAAGAGCAGAAAGGAAGGAGTTTCTGAAAGAGACAAAACTAAATTATCAGAATGTTCCCTTCTGGCCTCAAAATAGCATCTCTTTGGGACAGGCAGAAGCACTATGAAAAACTATTTAAAGACATGAGCTGATACTGTCACACCTCCTGGGATTTATTTGGTACTTCTCCCTTTATATCTTTGTTTAGTAGATAAACTGTTGGTCTACGGTGTGGTGATCTAACTGGAAACCCATGATATTTGTTGTATTTAAGACAGCATGGAGCATTCTGAGAAGAGCTGCTGGAAAAAGGAGAACAGCTTTCTTAGGGAAAAACCTAAAAATAAAGAACCCATAAGTGTTTCTTTCCCTTAAATGTACTTCTGAAAACATTTTCTGATGAAAAATGGAAGCTCAAGCCTATATTTACTTCTCTGTCTTCTTAGTTCAGTCAGTTAACATTGTCCGGTTTCTGTCAAAAATACTAGGGGTTTGTGTGTGTGTGTGTGCCTATTTTTTTAATTATATTTTTTTATTTTTATCAAAATCTTAGGATCATAGAATAATTCAGATTGGAAGAGGTATCAGGAAGACATTTAGTCAAAACTCTAGCTTTTCTGGCAGCATTCAAGTATTTTTATTTAAAATAGAGAAACACCTATTTCTCATCATTATTTTCCTTCTAGACTGAAAAACAATTTTTCATCAAAGAACTATATAGCAGACATTTGATGTGAAAAGCAGTTATCTTCGAATCCAGGTCATCCATGCTTTTTCAACAAAATATTGTATAATCAGCTGACTTTAGGTCTCTTCATGATTTCACAGATCTTTTAATGCTGTTCATAGAATTTAAGTCAAGTTGTGCATTATTTAAGAAGCATATAATTAGGTATGAGCAAGTAGGAGTCAATACATACTCTGTGTCCAGATTTTTCTTTGTAACTACTGGAGATCAAGAGTAGGATTCAGTTACCTAAGTATAGGTATCCAGTGCCTAATCTGATGCACTAGTCTTGTAGGGATTCAAGGTACCTTGATCCATCACATTTCATCTGAGTGGATAGGTATGACATGGGACATACAGGTATGACGTGAAACATGGGAACGACCCAGTCCTATGAAGAGGCAAGTAAAGGCTAAATAATGTACCCTGCATGCCTAAATTGTCTGAGTTTAGGAAAGTTAATCCTCTGTTTTCATGCTTTATCTCTTGCTCCTTCCCACAGACATAGACAGTGGAGCCTAAAAACGCTTTAGCTGCCTAGATATTGGTGGCTCCTTTAAGTTGAATTTCATCCCAGTCTTTCAAAACTGAGAGAAGCAAGTGTTTTGTCTCAGGCTAAAGAAAAAAATCTTCATTATTTATTTTGGTATACAGTTTGGGTCTCACAATCTATATCTTAATTTCATCCAGGAGAAATGGCCATAAGCGGCAATCTATAAGAATTTAGAATGGAGTACGGATATTTTCCTAAAGTTTTCTTGGTGTAAAAATAAGAGCCAATTTCTCCTTCAAGACAGAACTGACATTTGCTTTCTTCCAGTCCTCAAGTCCTCCTGGTCAGCACAAACTTTCAAAGATAATAAAGACTCACCTTGCAATGCAATCAGCCAGCTTCTTTATCACTCATGGCTGTATCCCATAAGGTCTCATGGACCTTTCTCATAGAAACTGTGGTGTAGAAGATGATCATGGTGCATGCCCAGATCTTTGAATGCAATAATGTTAGGGCATTGCAAGGCCTAACAACCAGACTCAGGAGCATAGAGAGGTTCCCACCTCCACCAGTTTAGATCTAGCCATTATGTCCCACTGGTTAGTTATTTAGCCTATCCTAGACTGGCCAGATGTGCCAAGAGATTTAAAATTTCATGGGTCTGGTTCTTTGGGCTGAACTGCAGTTGTCTTTTTCCTTTTTCATCTCTAAAAAGAAGACATTCACCTTAGCATCACCAATGTCATTACCCCCATGTGTCCCTGTGAAGAAGGACTTGCTCAGCCTCACCAAAGATGAACTTAATAGTATGAATTCTAACTATTTTCCTATTACTAGCTCAGGTCTTGATTAACATAACCATCACCTGGGACATCAGACATATTTTGTAGATATCATAAATATGTACTAGACAAGGTGAATTATATCTCAAGACACATATTTCTTTTCATGGCCCCAGGTAGGTCAGACACTAATATTTACATCTGATGAGATGAACTCCAACTACTATGTTTATGTACAACCATGGGTAGGTCCATGGTGTTCAGTTTCACTCCAGTGAGATAACAATGATCTTGAGTAACAGTCTGAATGCCTCAAGCACTGAATGCTCTTCACTCCTACTGTGTTATTTAATAGGAAGAGAAAAAGTTAATCATAATTTAACCGTATGGTCTGTCATGAACAAACTTTTTAAAATGTGTAGAACGGGTTGAACAACAACAAAATTCTCAACTTGAAGTATGACACAACATATAACTTTAGCAAATATGCAGATGACAATAACTCAGGATGAGTGGTTGATAAACAGAATGGTTGAGCTTCAGCTCATGCAGACCTTGAGAAACTTGAGGGCTGCACTTGCAGAAATCTCATGAAGTTTAATAAAGGAGCAAAGCAAAGTGTTGGTCTGAGAGAGAATAACCCCATGCATCAACAAAAGCTGGGAAGTGACTAATCAAGTAGTGGTTGTGCTGAAAAGGACCTGGAGGTCCCAGTGAATGCAAAGTTGACAATGAGCCAACAGTATGTTTTCATTGTAAGTCAAACTGTGTATTGATCCAGATTAGGAATCTCATCAGCAAATTAAGGGAAGTTATCTCTGTATTTGCTGCTGGCGAGGCTACACGTGACCTATAAGGAGAAGATAAAAAAAAAAAAAAAAAATCTGGTCCTGTTTATTCTTATAAAGAGGTGGTTAAGGGGGGTCTAATTGCAGTTCTCATTTTGAAGGAACATTACATAGAAAACAGATCAAGACTTTTCTTGGTGGCGTTTGATGGAAAAACAAGGAACAGCCACTACAAAGAGTAACCTGAGACATTCAGTTTGGACATAAGGGGAAACTTTTTCTTTAGGAGAGCAGTTCAACACTAGAAAAGGTGGCTTGGAAAATTTGTGGAATCTCCATTCTCAGAGATTTTCAAGACTTGGCTAGACAAAATTAAAGCCTGACTTGATCATGCACTGTTTACCACTTGGTTGCTCCAAGGAGTTGAAGAAGTTTTGACTAGAGACCTGCAGTTGTACCTTCCAACCAATGTTTCTATATTTCCATAATTCAGAAGACACAGGAAAAGTCAATTCAATTTGCAAACAGTCATAAAGAAGTAGTTCTGGGATTTTTGGAAGAGATGAGAGAACTGGGATCTCAGGTCCTCTCCTTGGTTATCTTACTTTGATAGGTTCTTGTAAAAATCCCACCCACTGAGTCTACAGAATTATGGTAAGATTTTCCAACTAATCTTAGCAAAGCATGTGCCTATACACCACCTATATCCAATGTCAATTAGATATACTATTTCCTTTGTAAACCCCAGCTGACATCCATGGTTACATACCTATATATAGTCTACTGTCAATCAGCAACTTACAGAATGCTAGCACGAAAAAGAAAGCAAGCTTTACAGAATGACATGTGGTTTCTTTAGCTCAAAAAAGATCCAGGACTCTGAGTTCTTGGGGAACCAGGGTTTGAGAAGAAATCAAGGAGAACAGACTCCATAGGAAAATTGTATCTGTAGTCTCTGGAGAAGAAGAGAAGAAAAAAATACCACCCAGCTGTAAATCAGTAGTCTTTGTCTTACTTGACAGAACATATCAGTCACAAGAAAGTAAAGTTGTTGCTCCAGGTACTATTTAATATTTCCTTCTCTCTTTAAAAAAGGTAATATTTTTCTGTTTTCCTCTCTCTTTGTCTTTAATTTCCTCGCTTTCTCTCTTTCTCCGTAGCTCTCTTTCACAGGTCTCACATCACAAAGTCTGATGACCTGCCTGCAGCCATTTTTCTCAAGGTCTGTTTCAGGACCACCGTTATTTACATGACCATCAGCCATGACAGAAGAGAGGGGAGCACACAAGACCCTATTCATGAGACGGAGAGTCTAATATTTGAAACAGCTAACTGCTGAGAGAGGGTAGGTGTCCCTTCAGCTCTGACACCTGGTCTGACCGCATCAGTAATTAATCATTGGAAGGTGAAATTGAATGCAATTAATGCCCTCCCAGCTTATCATTATTGCAACTGGATATTTGTGATTCTGAGTCGGATTCTGAATAAGACAGCATGCCAGTTGTTTAGAAAGTAAACACCAAAAACTGTGTGACATTTCTACAAACACATGTAAAAGCAACAAAAGAGCAAATATCACACTGAGACATGAGCTCCAGTGATGAGTTTCAGACATTTTCCCTACAGGACTGAGCATAGGGTCAGCCTTCCCATGATAAACACTTATGGTCTCCAGAACTTGAAAATTCAGTTATTAAAATCTGTATGATGGGCTTTCAACACTAAAAAAATATAAATTCTAATAATAAGAAAGCCCAAAGATTCGGTTTATTTGACATTAAGATAGTTTTTCAGGAGGGGAAGGGACTTGTCAGAGAGAACCAAAAAAAAAAAAAGTTGAAATCAATAATCAAAATCTATGACTTGGTAATACTCTGCATGCTTTCATTGTAAGATTTTCTCTATGAAAAAAAAAAAAAAATCACTGAGATTGAACATAGAGGCTTGGAATTCAACAATGCATAGGAAAGACATTTTCTTTACCCTGAAGAGTTTTCAATGCCAGTAGACAAGACAGAAGAATGGTGCAAGAAAGAAAATCTGCTATCACCGTTAAACAGATCTGGAATTAAACCCCAGAGGGATTAAAGGTAGTCTTACATCTTTTTTTATTTGTTTGTTTGTTTTGAGAAGATGCTAATTCCTTGAAAAAATATTTTTCAAAAAATAATAAGCAACAGATCAGCATTATTAAAATTTCACTGTGATGTTTTTTGATGGGGGAACCAGGACAAGTAATTTTTAGAAAAGACCATGTAGATAGGGAAAAGTTTTTCTGAAGTATTTAATAACTGAAAACACAGTTGGCTATGGGAGATACATGCTCAAATTCTTCTTCAGCTACATCAGGGAGAGCAAAGATCTGGATTCAGGTCATGCCCCCACTTCAGTCACAAGACAATATATTGAGCACCAAAACATGTCCTTATGCTCTGTGGTTCCATTAATGTCTGTCATTACTCACACAAAGTGGAAGAGCTCCAAGAGGAGCAACTGGAATTAAAAGAAAGAAAAGACAATTCTTTAGTTCAGTGGTAAGAGAAATAACCTGGAAGACTGGAGAATCTTCACATTCATTCAGGCAGATCTAGGGTCCATTATTTTATCTTTTCTCCATCTCGCTCTCTCTGTTCATCATTTTAAAAAATATTTTATTTTCTTGAAGTTGCTCATTTTTCTTTCAAGCAGGCATGAAAATGTGTTCTCAGCTTGTCAATGACTTTTCCCACTACCTAGTACTATAAATTATTAATGAATGGCCAGGCTTTCAAAAGATCAGATGACAATACCATTCCTGGATCTGCAGTTTTCTCTCCATTATTTCAGTTCTTATCTCGAAGTTGTTTGAGAGTAGAGTAAGGTGAACAGTGATTTTTATAAAAGTACATGTGAAAACACTCAGAAAATTTGCTTAATAAAATCTTCTTGGAGGTGGTATATGGACAAAAAGAGTAAAAGAGTAAAAGAAAGAAACAGTCAAGACTACAAAGCAAATTATACTATTGAAGAAGAAATTTAAGATGTGTGAAGAGGGAGAAAAGTGGTTAAATAATGGGAACTTCATTTGTTTCAAACACAAACACTGCACAGAAAGGGGAATTCAGAACAAGTTTCTGTGGGTGTGCAAAAAGAGACCACATGCCCAGAGAGATAAAGTCAGAAAGACCAAAAGAAAAAGAAGACAAAAAGAGGTAAAAGCTGACATGTCAAACATCTCATGGCTTACTGTAGACAGTAACGAGTTTGTAGCTGCAGGAGGAGCAGTAGCTGCCAATATATACGTTGATTTTATTAGAGCTTTTAACACTGTCTCATATGACATTCTCAGAAATAAACTAGGCAAACATAGTATAGATTAAACTACCAGGGTTAGAGGTAAAAAATGCTGGAAAACCTACTGACAAAGTAGGTACAAATGGAAATATATATGAAATGGGTTCTGCAAGGGAAAATTTTGACAATGAATAATGAGTGGTGATGAATCATCATCACTGTTAATTCAGAGTGGAAGTGAAAGTACATAGGTTAAGATTTTACATAATACTAAGTAAGGACAGATCCACAGAAAATTGTCATAATCCGGTTATTTATTATGAAATAAATAGTATCTTATTCAGGAATATCAAATGCAAAGCAGTCTGGATAGGTGAAGGTAAGCATCTGTACAAAATATGAGAGGCTTAGAAAGTGGTTACATAGCATTTCTGCAGAGTAGTTTCTGGGTTTTACAGTGGATCATAACGAAGAACCAAATTTGCCTGTGGCAAAAAAGGCAAAGACCATCTGAGAATGTATGAACAGGCTGGTAAACATGGAGAAGCACTGCACTGGGCTGCTTGAGAAGTGTTCAGGCAGCTGAGGAGCTTCCATCACAGGTAGTGCCTGATAGCGAGTCAGACAAGTAGCTATTAGGAATGACCTAAGAAGAGTAGATCCGTCTAATTTTCCCTTTTTGTAGGTCTTCGTGATAGCAATTACAAAGATATCCTCATCATATGGGCACAGGACACAAGGGCTGAATTTTCATGACCCCAGCTCACGCACTTCTAATGCTGAACCAGTGCTTTCCCCAGGGGGACAGGAGATTCAAAATAAAATATTATGCTTTATTTTTATGTGGGATCCTATGTCTCTGTAAGGGACCAAGTAAAACACACAGCTCAAAGCACATATGAATTTGTAGATATGGATAGTCTGGATCTGAATTTTATGGCTCAGACCCTCTGTAACTAAGACTTTTAATGTTGTTATGAAAAATCAACATTCCATCTGCTATATGCAAATCCCTCTTATTTTCTTTTTGAGACCTCTAAGTGCTCTTAAACCAGCTACACGTTTTCCTGAAGAATGCTGTTTACGCCTTGCTCAATACAGTTTCAACTTGATACTTTTCTCAACATGGGACACTCAAGTGTGAAAGCAAACAAGCTGGCAGGTTTTATTAGATTACCTTTTATTAGAAGAAAGCCACACACACCAACAACCATGATTCTTTTTACAACAGCACCATTCAAACAGACTGTGTTTCCTTGACAGTCAAAGCTTGCTTCTGCTTACATATTCTTCTGTCACTCAGCCTCCCAGTGTGCAATCAGCTGACCTGCTGAAGTTTATCCATTGTAGTTTACGTTGCCACCTGAAGGTTATCATACAAAGTGTTGGCTTGCCTACAGCATTGTGAACTGCAACTCCTTTGCACGTAACAATTTCATTGGCTGGTTTCTCAAGTGTCCAAAATCATCTCTCTCTGGATTATGGCAGTGGATGCTGCAAAGGAAAGAAGAGGGAATGGTTGGAGAGAGGATAACCAGCTCTTCATGTCTCCTCCCCCACATTCTCGCCTTTCCCCCAGGACAAGAGAGGTCTGGGCAGAAATCAGGTGGCCCACTTTTAACTGAAGACCAGCTGAGGGCAAGGCTGCAGTGCAGCAGCGTATATGATGCAAACGTAAAACACATGCCTGGCAACGCTTAATTCAAACACATATAAATGCAAGATATATCTTATTTCAGTTTGAATGCAATATACAACTCTGAAAGTAATGTGATAGTGAAAAAATGAAAACAAAACAAAACAAAACAAAACAAACCTCACGCAGAAAGGTTTAATTAAAGCTGTCTCAGATCCCTCAAGGTAAAAACACTGGAGGGCAGAAGTTTTGAAAGGGAACAGTAGTTTTAGAGTACTTAGCTGAAAAAATGTGACTGACCTAATCATGATTTTGCAAAAAGGGCTCAACTATTTTCAGGAATGACTATGTTTTACATGGTCTGTATAGTACAAGGCATGCAAAAAACCCTTTCCCAGGGAACACAAATGAGGCAGCTGTTGACTACAACTTACAACAAATGGACTCTTTAGAAAACTTTACACAGGCTGTTACTGAGAAGTGTGAAGTGAAAACGCATGCCAAACTGATGTCCACTTTGTCCATGCCTTTCTTCATCTCCGCACTCCAGCACTTGGGCTCCTCTGGACTCCGTGTAAGAACAAATCTGTGTTATTATCTGTAGGGTAGTTCTGGAGCCAAACAAGGAACCAGTTCAGCTTTTGGTCATGTAGATACTCCTCTTCTAAACAAAGTCAAGGTCCTTACTCCAAAAGGAGGGAATAAGACCATAAGAAAGGAAATTCCCACTCCACAGACTAAGAGTATTA
The DNA here is from genome assembly GCF_031877795.1 of Strix aluco. NCBI lineage: Eukaryota > Metazoa > Chordata > Aves > Strigiformes > Strigidae > Strix > Strix aluco. The sequence continues at coordinate 170,735,576 of NC_133931.1, read as the reverse complement.
GGTGATGTGGGTTTAAAATAAGCATATAAGAGGGAAATAAAACTGTAGGTGAATTTATGAAGGAAGGCAGCTACAAAGAGTTACATCACGTTGTCTGTGGACCTTAGACATATTTCCTTGAACATCCTCTCTTCTGTGGAACTGGTTGAAATAAGCCAAAAGATCCATCAGCAACTAAGAAGTTTGTTTTGGGGAGAAAATGGACAAGACTGGAGTCCAACCTTCAGTCATTGGAAGATGAATCTCCATGCTTTTGTTTCCCATCTCACTTATGTCAAAAGTCCTGAAACGAGACAGAACCAGAATAATTTTTTTTTTTTTTACTCCAAGGCAAGTAGCAGAGTGACTGAAACCAGATCATGGAGTAACAGGAGAGAATAATGCAGTTGTACAAACTTCCTAACATGTCATTGTATTGGGTGACTCCATTCTGAGGGGTGTTGAAGGCCCAGTATGCAGATCGGAGCTACTTCATAGGGAAGTCTGCTGCATTCCTGGGGCCTGGGTAAAGGATCTCATGGTAAAACCCCCCACTCTAGTGAGACCTAAGGACTACTACCCTCTCTTGGTTTTTCAGGTAGGTAGCAATGATATTACCAGAAGTCCTAAATCTATGAAGAGAGATTTCAGGGCCTTGATGAAACTGCTTAAGGGGTCGGGGGCACAAATAGTGTTCTCCTCCATCCCTTCAGTTCCACACATGGATGAGGAAGATTATAGGAGAAGTCAACAGATGAACTTGTGATTCTGAGACTGGTGCTAGCAGCAGGGCTTTGGATTTTTCAATCACGGGTTACTATACAGGACATCAGACCTTTTGACATCACATGGGATGCACTTGTCCCAGAGGAGGAAAAGGATAATGGGGAAGGAGTTAGCTGGGCTCATTGAGAGAGCTTTAAACTAGATTTGAAGGGGGAAGGGGACAAAACTGATATAAGCCCCAGGGTAGATTACCAGATTTTGTGGGCTGGTGTGCCAGTGACAACCGTCACCCTGCCATCTCAATGGAGGTAAGGGATGGTGACATGCAGCACAACAAAGATGCAAGGGATATTGATGGAACAGTAACCGTGGTAACACCTGTGAAAGGTCAGGCTGGAGTTAGGACCTCTAAATTCCAAAAGGTGCTGGGGATATCAGCCCATCTGAAGTGCATGTATACCAATGCACACAGCATGGATAACAAACAGGAGGAGCTTGAAGCCATGATACAACAGGAAAATTATGATGCAGTGGCTATTACAGAAACATGGTGGGATGTCTCCCATGACTGGAGTGCACCAGTTGATGGCTACAAGCTCTTTAGGAGGGACAGACAAGGAAGGAGAGGTGGTGGGGTGGCGCTGTATGTTAGGGACTGTTATGATTGCTTTGAGTACAAGTGTAGTGAAGACAGGGTAGAGTGTCTTCGCATTAGAATCAGGGGGAAGGCCAACAGGGCAGATGTCATAGTGGGAGTCTACTATAGGCCACCCAACCAGGACAGAGAGGTGGATGAAATATTCTATAAGCACTTAGGAGAAATCTCACAATCACTTGCCCTTGTTCTTGTGGGAGACTTTAACTTCCCAGACATCTGCTGGAAATACAACACAGCAGAGCGGGACCAGTCCTGGAGATTCCTGGAATGTGGGAGATAACTTCCTGACGCAGCTGGTGAGTGAACCAAACAGAGAAGGTGCCCTGCTGGATCTCCTCTTTGTGAACAGAGAAGGACTGGTGGATGATGTGGCAGTTGGAATCCAACAGCGATCATGAAATAATAAAGTTTTCTATTCTTAGAAAGGCCAGGAGATGGGGCAGCAGAACTGACATCCTGGACTTCCAAAGGGCTGAATTTGACTTGTTTAGCCACCTGCTTGACAGAATCCCTTGGGAGATGGTCCTGAAGAGTATAGGGGTCCAGGAAGGCTGGACGCTCTTTAAGAAAGAAGTCTTAATGGCATAGGAGCAGGCCGTGCCCAGGTGCTGTAAGAGAAGCTGGTGCTAGAGAAGGCCACCCTGGCTGAAGAGGGAGCTTTGACTGCAACTCAGGGAGAAAAGGAGAGTTTACAGACTTTGGAAGAAGTGGTTAGCAACTCACAATGATTACAAAGAAGCTGAAAGGCTAGGCAGGGCAGAAATCAGGAGGTCTAAAGCCCAGCTAGAATCTGGCTTCATCAGTCAAAGATAGCAAGAAATGTTTCAGTAAGTACTTCAACAGCAAAAGAAAGACCAGGAAGAGCCTCCATCCCCTGATAAGATGCAGGAGGAAACATGATAACAAGTGATGAGGAGAAGGCTGAGGTGCTTAATGCCTTCTTTGCCTTGGTCTCCAATAACAAGACTAGTTGTATTGAGGGAATCCAGCCTCCTCAGCCACAAAACAGAGGCTGGGAGAACGACCCCCCCGCAATCCAGGAGGAGATAATCAGTGACCTAGTGCATCACATAGACATACACAAGTCTATGGGACCAGATGGGATACACCCGAGGGTGCTGAAGGAGCTGGCTGGGGTGCTCACTAAGCTGCTTTCCATCATTTACCAACAGTCCTGACTGACCAGGGAGGTCCCAACAGATTGGAAATTGGCCAATGTGACGCCCATATATAAGAAGGGTCAGAAGGATGATCTGGGAAATTACAGGCCTGTCAGCTTGACTTCAGTGCCCGGGAAGCTGATGGAGTAGCTCATCCTGAGTACCATCACACAGCACATGCGGGACAACCAGATGATCAGGCCCAGTCAGCATGGGTTTATGAAAGGCAGGTCCTGCTTGACAAACCTGATCTCCTTCTACGACAGGGCGACCTGCTTATTGGAGAAGGGAAAGGCTGTGGATGTAGTTTACCTTGACTTCAGTAAGGCCTTTGACACCATTTCCCACAACATTCTCCTGGTGAAACTGGACTGGCTGCTCGAGGCTTGGATGGACATACTTTTTGCTGGGTAAAAATCTGGCTGGATGGCCAGGCCCAAAGAGTTGTGATGAACGGAGTTAAATCCAGTTGGTGGCCAGTCACGAGTGGTGTCCCCCAGGGTTCGGTTTTGGGGCCACTCCTGTTTAACATCTTTATTGATGACCTAGACGAGGGGATCGAGTGCACCCTCAGTAAGTTTGCAGATAACACCAAGTTGGGTGGGAGTGTTGATCTGCTCGAGGGTAGGGAGGCTCTGCAGAGAGATCTGGAGAGGCTGGAGCGATGGGCTAAGGCCAACTGGAGGAGTTTCACTAAGGCCAAATGCCGGGTTCTGCACTTGGGCCACAACAACCCCCAGCAGCGCTACAGGCCTGGGGAGGAGTGGCTGGAGAGCTGCCAGTCAGAGAGGGACCTGGGAGTGTTGATTGACAGCCGGCTGAACATGAGTCAGCAGTGTGCCCAGGTGGCCAAGAAGGCCAATGGCATCCTGGCTTGTATCAGAAATAGCGTGGCCAGCAGGGACAGGGAAGGGATCTTACCCCTGTGCTCAGCACTGGTGAGGCCGCCCCTCAATGACTAGGTTCAGTTTTGGGCCCCTCACTCCAAAAAGGCCATTGAATGACTCGAGCGTGTCCAGTGAAGGGCAACGGAGCTGGTGCAGGGTCTGGAGCACAGGTCTGATGGGAAGCAGCTGAGAGAACTGAGGGGGTTTAGTCCGGAGAAGAAGAGGCTGAGGGGAGACCTCATCACCCTCTACAACTCCCTGAAAGGAGGGTGCAGAGAGATGGGGATGAGTCTCTTGAGCCAAGGAACCAGCGATAGCACAAGAGGGAATGGCCTCAAGTTGCACCAGGGAAGGTTTAGACTGGCTGTTAGGAAGTATTTCTTTCCAGAACGAGTTGTGAGGCATTGGAATGGGCTGCCCAGGGCAGGGGTGGAGTCCTCATCCCTGGAGGTGTTTAAGAGTCAGGTTGACCCAGCGCTCAGGGATCTGGTGGAGTTGAGAACGGTCAGTGCTACATTAATGTTTGGACTAGATGATCTTCAAGGTCTGTTCCAACCTAGATGATTCTGTGATTCTGTGAGATGCTGTCATCTCCCAAGACATTTTTGAAGAAGAACTTCACAGGAATAAATGATTCCAGGAAAATTTACTGAACTCCAGTTTAGACAATGTATCTTTGATGTCAAAAGAGGTCTGTTTACTTCTCCCTATAGTTATCCAGTATCATCACAGGAGAGAAAGGGCACACAGTCAGTCATGTATTTTTGACCATTGCTTTCTTTTTTTGTTTGCTTTGGTTTGAGCTATCCAATGGTAGACAAGTAGAAGAAGCCTAAATTTCTGATTATGCAGAACAGTCTCCTCATAATCAAGTTCTATACCTCTCTTTGCCTCCACCAAAAAAACCACCTGTAGTCATCTGTGAGAATCAGAGACAATGTGTCATAGATTACTGGAGTTATGTGTTCAAGGAAGCAGTAATTGCTATTAAAAAGCAACTTTCATTTAGTATGCTTCCAATTGCTGGATCTCTTTGTGAGACTGAGACCACCATCACTGCTAGAATACATAAAACAGGGAAGGGGGGGGAAGTAAGAAAGAAAAGAGAGGAAAATACTCCCTCAGCAGGGTAGAAGTTTACTATGGATGTTATCCTGGGAACAGCACTCAAATAGAAGTTTTTTTATAGCAAATGCTACCCTAATTGCCTCTTGTTAATTCTCCCTGATTACAGTAATAATTAAAAAAAAAAAAAAAAAAAAAAGCGCCAATGGGGAAGAGTGGAAGAAAGAAAGGCATAAAAAGAACAAGGAAACAAAAAAAGAAATAAAAAAAATCTTTGTGGTGAAAAGGAAAAAGAAGGAAAAAAAAAAGAAATCTGGCGCTAACTCTAAGCAATTTGCACCTTGTGCCCAGATCATAACTCTCTGCCTTCACTGCTTCCACACCCCATGATTTATGTTTGACAGTCCCAAAGTGGTTTGGAAATGGCACAGCACCGAGACCTTGTGGTGAGGCTAACTGATGTTTGAAAAAACAAAAATGAGTTAATTTATGGGAGCATTCCTTTGGGTTGGAATTCCAGACCAACACAGTTCTCCTCTAGTGGAAAAGTTTTGCACGCACACGCGCAAATACACACAAAATCTCTTCTTTTCCTAGTTTGGTCTCTCTCTGACTCTCTTTATTTTCCTTATTTCCACTTCTCATTTTTTTCTTCAGAACCTCTATCCAGACAAAGGAAAATCGGTTATGTTATTTTGTATTTAATTTCTGAATCAGTTTTCAGCTAAGAACAAGACAGTGTTCTTGCTTTTTTTAAGTTCTCTTCACTTTCTTTCTTATTAGACTATAAGAATTAGACTGTATTAGTCTATTCCTATGCATTTTTGAGATTTCCTTAGACAACAGAAACATACAAAGACAAAAAATTAAAATTAGTGATTCTAATCAGCCAGCTTCAGACATTTTAAGGTTATTGAATTTTCAGAAGATTAGGAAAATCGCAGTTCTTAATCTCCAAAACTGGATCTTGGGAAAGAAAAAAATATAGAGGTTCTTCATTAGCTATACTGGAAAATCTTGCCTATTGTCTCATGGTAGACAATTTGATGTAGCAATCAGAAAAATAATAGTGTTACCATTTTGGTAGTTGCTATGTATCCTACATATTAAAGGAAACAAAGCTGTACAGTTTTGACTTGAAGGGCTGGATTACAAGCAATGAATATAGATTTAGGTCTGTTGACTCCAGCGGAATCAAACAGGTTTTCACCAGATCTGGGTTTGGCTGTTGGCCACGTAAGCTCCTGTGTCAGCTTTCTCAGATACCACCTTGTTTGGATCATGGTGATAAATAAAAGAAATGAAAGATGGAGAAATAAGGATCTTAATAAGCATATCATGTGCAGTGGTGCATTCTGTGTTACTGTACACCAGAAGACTTAGAGGAGGAGGAAGATTTACTAGAATAATAAATAAAAATCTCATATGCATTTTCCAACTCTTACTTGCGTGATGGATATTATTTTGGACAGAATCATGGTTTCCATTGGGTACTATGAGGTTCCTACAACTTGAGATAGGTAGCAAGGAATGTTCCTGCCTCTGTCACAGGTTCACAGTTCCTGTGGATTTAATACAGGAAACAAGGGGAGGTTGATATGTAGCCGGTGGATTATGCTTGTGTCTGCATACTAAACATTTGTGACCCAGCCAGGAAGAATTATCTTGATTCTCACATTTGCCCTGGGACAACTGAGCAGATGTGGTGTTATCTGACCACGCTAAAGGAGATAGTGATTTCAAGACTCCTCCTGGGGATCCTGGCACAAGGGGAAGTTAAATAAGCCACACAAACAGACTGACTGACGACCTATTTGTGGTGGTGCAGGTGCAAACCAGATGTGAACAATGCAGGTGGACCATAAAAGTTGTCAGCTTTATCAATATCAGGTCATCCATGCTTTGTCCCTTCCTTGACAATATCCTTTGCTGCAGATGCCTGATTTCCTCTCCTGCTCTCTTGCCACTTTCCAAGCAAAGATTTGCAATCCGTCTTGCCACCTAAATTACCAAGAGGTGTATGTACATTGATTACTCATATGAAACCTATGCACATTAATTGGGCAAGTGAGAGTAAAAGGTGTGCTGAATCTTTGCTCAGAAGACCAAATGAAGCCTGTGAATGTTATCTGCAACTCAAGACTCGTATATTTTGTGGGCTTGGCAGAAATGATGGGCATTGTCTAAATACCGAAGAAGTGTGAATACTGCTTTTGAAAGCAGTTTGGTCAGTTTATCACCCTGGGTGGAGGATGAAATACTGGAGACTGTATTTAGAACTCCAGGTGTATGTATCTACGCACCAGGCAAAGATCTTAATAGACAATTTAGGAATTATTTCCTTTTTCTCCATTTCTGAGGACAAATGAGTGACAGCAGTTAAAGGGCTTGGCATGGCATCTCTCTTCAAGAAAGCTGCTCAATATTTGTGTATTCCTGACTCATTCTATTTTACCATCTCTCTGTTCCTGATCATTTGTGTTAGTGACTTGTGCTTTTCAGGCACCTCACAGGGAGACTTGTCTTTGCCCCTGACCTTGCCCCATCTGTGTCACTATATCTAAGAGGATTTAACAGACACACGCAGTCATCTGCTCAGCAGCGCCAGCAAGTTCAGCTGCTCTGCCCACCTCTGTGGCACCTCACTTTGATATTCTCTACCAACTCTCCATCATATCAGGGGAACAAACAGCCTGCTGGTTATGGATATCTTCATCTGAGAGTGAAATACATCATAAATATAACAAGCAACCCTTCCTGTGAGAACCACCCAGCTGATCTTGCCTTAGAGCTTCCCCTTCATCCCGACCTCCCTCACTGACTATATCTGGCACCAGAGCCTATGCTCCACCATGGCCCTTCCTCCTCCTCTCCTATCAAAGAGAGGATGTTAACTGAGGCCCGAGCTGGGTGTAAAGCCTCCAAGATAGCACCACTATCACCTCTCTCTCTGGGTGAGAAGAGGCAGTATCAGCCCCTTCACAGATAACTAGCTCTGCAGTGAGTGACAGTGCAGAGATAAACGTCCCTGCATTGACTCGCTGATAACACCCCGCCTTGTCTCCAAGGGAGCACCCTGATCCATGAGTTGAAATACAGACAGTGTTGTGATCCAGGAGACTGATTGTAG